>NC_140954.1:19771411-21116411 GCF_014529385.1 Adiantum capillus-veneris
GAAGAAGATGGAGATGGAGATGGAGCAAGAGCACTCTTCTATTGCACAAATGAGAGAATGAATGAATTTTAGGTTTAGTTGGCTTTTATATGAGCTCACCCCATTCACACTTGGGCGCCCATGCTTAGCCAACTAATCCCTTGAATGTCCCAGTTAGAGTGCGCCTCTCATCGGTGATCACTCTTACCCTTTTCCTATTGGTCCGACAAGCTCGGTACCTGACTCTACCAAATACATAATACACGTCCGTCGTAGGTGATGGGGTGTCCGTGAGCCGTGAGGGTTAACATGCCCCCCTTCCTGATGTACATTCCATCCTCGGAAGCTATTGAGTTGAAGCTCATTCGTCGAGGTGGAAGAGCATTTGAAATGAATGTCCTTAGCCTTCTTCAGTCACTGCAAAATCAAACAACATTGGCACAATAATTGCATTCTCATAAGTGATTAAAAAGCATATGCAGTTTTAGGTAGACGAATTGATTGGTAAAAGAATTTCAAACAATTTGTCAGTAATGAACATTAAATTGCAATGTAATCAAATGCATAAACATATGTAAAGGTAAAAAATTAAACAAGTCTGGGGTCACTAATTTGACGGTCGAAAGGCACTATAGATCGACTATTAATACCATGGGTAAGCTTCTTAATTTTCTCTAGTTAATTAAGTTGTTTAATTGCGAGAGCCAAGTATTCATGTTTGAGGGCAGACTAGAGGCTATACCTAGAGGACCTTGTAGTTAAGCGACGATAAAAGGAATTTCTCATGAAATCATCGCCTGACTGATTACCTTTTCTTTGACCCACCAAATTCTTTTCACAATGATTCAATTTTGATGTGTGTGCTTATTTTGTATGCCTTGGGTTTTTTGCTTTTCAAGAAAAAGCGCCCATACTGGGAACCTCTAGGGCTCTAGTACCATAGGCGATACATGTGAGTGAAGTACCCAATCAAGCTGAGATTTCTCTTCTAGCTTAAGATTTTACAATGTGGCACTTTGATTTTTTGTTTGTTCATTTTCATCATTTTAATTTTGTAACTTTGGGGGGTCATATAACACTGATACACCTCCCCAGGCTCATCACACTAGTAAACTCCCTTTATAATACTTAAGCTAAAGGTCATTAGGGTCAAGCCCACTAGAAAGCCCTAGTACATTTCACACAATGCTGCCTAAATCGGATTAAGAACCTAAGTAACCATTGATTATTAGGAAGGCATTCCCCATGGTATTAAGAGAAGATTTCTAACACCTAACTTGGTCAAACTAGCTTAGTCGGACTGCTGGATTTTTAAACCTAGACAAGTGATTATGAAAAAAAATTACATTGAATTAAATGTTTGATACTAAGCAAATGCGGTGAATATTAGGCTACCAATCACAATTAAAGCAGAAAATCATAGATGCAAAAAAGATAAGGGGCAATGCTAATGGACAAGAAACACCTGTTTGTGTCGATGGTCGCGCTTGATTTGAAGAGTGAGTCGAGATAAAGATTCCATGAAGGTCCAAATCCTAACCACAGCAACACGTTCTTGTACACGCTATGAACACAAACAATACCTCTAGGAGGCACATCAGTGGGAAAAGAGAACTTTGATAATCACTCAACTCTAAAACAGAAACACTCCTATCGTACTAATCTTACCTACCCTCCATCACTCAAGTGATGAGGATCAAAGGTGTTTCATGAAATAGGTTTCTGTTTCAGTGTACTGGATGTAAATGTGTAGGTCTGGGTCAATGTTTTGACTTTTATTGTGCATACTCGTTTGCTAATTGCTCTTGCTCTTTATTTTTTTGTTTTTTGTGAGTATAAAGCTTTATATGTACATTCCCTAAGATTGGTGATTGAGAGGTCAGAAAAAAAGGTTGAGAGGGAAACAAATGAATGATGACTGTCAGCAAACACTCCCCCCTTCCTTGGGTAGATCATACCGTTTGAAATGAGCTTGTCACCCTTTGAAACCAATTGTTCCAATTGGTAATAGGTGGAGATTTTTGCCAGTAGTTTTCTATTACCTTAGGCGCCTCGTCGAGTTGCAAGGGTGGTAAGGTACTCTCCCAAGATCGAACTTGAAGTAGTTCATCAGGTGATTCTTGAACACTGGGAGGTGTGGATTCCTTTGTAGCTTTATGGAGGTCCACTATTGTAAGTGGAGGCTGTGGAGAAGCTTTTACCTCTACGGATGCATTACATGAGGAGCTAAAAGCTTCATGGGACTCCCCCCTTCCTGAGCTAGGTGGAACAAATCGTTCTTTCTTTGGTACCCAAACTAGCTCAGGAGCGGGTGTGTAGCATTCTGTGATTTTTTTCTTTCCACGATCATTGATTCGTTTTGGAGCTACGGGATTGGGCTCACATGGGTCAGGTGATAGGTAAGAGCACAATCTACATTTTGGCACCCAAATTTTATCATTTCCTTGATAGTAGCCTTGGGCTTCCAATAGTCGTTTAGGGATCCATCGCAACATTTTCTTACTTTTCTTGGAGTGAGTGGTACATTTCTTACAAGGATTCTGTTTTTTAGCACTAGCTATGGTCACTAAAGAAGCTTTAAGGACCCACTTGTATGTTTTCTTCGTTACATTAGGATGAGTCTTGTCAGAAGCTATATGCATTGATTGTAGCATATTTAAGGGTACAGGCATTTCATCCCCCTCAGGTGTTACCCAGATCGTCCCCCTATTTCCCCAAGTGTCTATGGTTGCTGCTAGGTGGACCCAATCCACATTGTCCGACTCACTCATCCCAGGTAGAATATCCATATAAGGAGAGTTCTCCCCAATATCCGTGTCTTCGTTACATGTGTAACAATATTGTAATGGAGCTGAGTGAATTGTTGTGTTTGATCGATTATCAATGATGAATTTATTTCCTAGACGATGCGTTCGACCACTTAAAAGATCAACTCGAATGACAGAGTCTTGGAACTGTAAGTAGACGTGGTTTTTGGACCAGTCATGCACCATTTTTGCTTCCCTCATGAATGGACGCCCTAAGATCATCTCAAATGACATAGGATGCTTGGAAAAATCCATAACAATGAAAGTCTACCTTACCTTGTGTCCCAAGACCTTGATCCTGAGATCCTTTAGCATTCCAATAGGCATAACAATAGATCCATTATGTATTTTTACCACTACCCTTGTGGCTTCAAGGTGAGGTCGCCCCATTAACTCCCAACAACTCTTTGTCACCATGCTGACTCCCGCACCACCGCCAAGGACCCCCTTTACAGTTAATCCTTTAGTAGTGATTGGTAGAGTAGCACTAGATTCATCACCTTCAAAGTATTGCCCCAACTTGTTAACGGTTACTACAATTACAGATTCATGTCCCGCTAGGTCATATGGTGGTGCTAAATGTTCCTCATCATTCATTACCGAGTCAGGTTTGTTCATATGTGCAAACTGTGGTAATCCGGCCTGTAATTCTCCATTGAGGAAGGCTCGAAGTGCTGAGACTAGCTCGGGGTCTTTATATAGTTTGGACATGATGGTGGTTCTAACTTCTGAAGACATGAAATCCATCAATTTGGCAACATTTAATGGCATCTTGTGGGACGTAGGACCCTGACAAGAGAATGGTGAAGATGGAATCTCCACTTCCTCAAGGGGGTCGGGCATTCCCTCACCAAACATTCTCTCTAGTAGGAAAGGTATGTGTCCACTTTCAGATGTCCTACCCTCACTCTCTTCCCGAATGATAATGGGTATAGCTAACGGCCTGTAGTTCTTGTGAGGTTGAACTTGTGTGGGAAACACTGTGTCCGACATCTGGATATGTTTGGGTTCAGGTTCTAATGTTCGTTGAGTTTCTTCCACCAAACCACTCAGTTGTTGGACTCGTTCAATTTCCACTGTTGGGTTTGGATAGGTTCCAATCTTTCTCTTGCAATCCTCATTTTTTGTCTCTCGTGGCTTATCTTGGGGGTTCGCAACTGGGTGGTTTAACTTTGAATACTCTTTTGGTGTTCGTCGTAATTCCCTCTCGTGATCCTCCTCACTGGCTTTTTCCTTTGTAGTAATAGTTTTGATCTCCGTGGTCTCTATCGAATCTGAGTCATCCTCAGGGTCATTCATATACACGGGATCCTCTCCTGTCCCTATGTTAGTCTTTGAACTAGGTTTTGAGCTAGAAGCATTAAGGGATTTCTTTCTTCGTGTTTTCTTCTTTCTCGCTCGGCCAATGGATGCAGCATCTCTCTCTTCGAGGATGTAATTTTGCTTTTGGAGCATCGACCATGTGAGTGCAATCACTGGTGCTATGTTTATAGTTGGTGGTGTCCCATCAACAATCTCTATTAAGTTCAATGGTGTGATTTTCGGTGCGTTTGGATTGTTAGGACACTGTGCGATCAAATGATCTATGCCACAACGATTACAAGTGAGTATTGGCATTGCCAATGCACTCCCTTGACTTGTTTGCATTAGTGCGGCATTCTTTTGCATTCTAATGGGGCACTCAGCTACTCGATGTGGTCCACCACATTCGTAGCACTGAAGAGGTGGTCTCCTAGCAAAACTATTAATGTTTTGGCCTCTTGCTGCTAGCGCAGTAGCTTGATATACCGGTTTGATTTGTCCCCAATGGTCTTCCATATAGTACATGGGACACTCCTCAAGCATGTCGACTCCATAGGTGATACTAGAGTCTATGTCCTCTTCGCAATCTACATAAGTACTAGATGACTCGCAACCTATTTGGTTCATAGGTGTAACTCTTGGATGAGGGGGTTGCGGTCCTAGCACTGGAGGTGGCAACGGTGTGGTTTGGATCACATTTTGGGTTCTAGGGACCATGTGCTGTAATGGCAACTGTTGCTCCATGGGTGGGGTAGGCATCAATGCAGGAACTCGAGGTGAGTCTGCCCAAGCTATAGGCGGTCTATTTTCCATGATGCGTTTAAGCATTAGGTAATCCTTTGCTTGATGGCCATACCTACCACACACGTTACAAGTCCCGTTAAACTTTACTCTGAAAGTAGGGCATTCACTCGTAGTATGTGGGCCCAAGAAAATTGAGCACCATTGTTGCTCCCTTCTTGGATACATATGAGTGTTTTGTGGAGCACGATTACCCCTAAGGCTTTCTTGGATGGCCTTGGTGAGATCTGCCAAAGTCATCTCAGATATCATTTGCTCTTTCACGATTGGCTTTATCTTCATTGGTTCATGCCCTGACGCTTGCGAGCCACTAGACTTCGGCTCGGCGGACACTCTTTCTCCTGCAATCATTAAATTATCCTCCAATTGGATTGCATTCATGGACTGCTTCCCAAGTAGTGATACCTCTAATGACTAGGCCATTATAGATACTTTCATGTCGTAGTCCCCTAATGAATCTATCGAGCAATTGGTTGTTGTTGAATCGCTCGTTTGGATTGCATTGAGAATTCAAATTCTTTAGGCGACTAATGAAGTCTCTCACGGATTCACCTTCTTCTCGTTGGGCTTTCTGGAGCTGAGAGGCTACACCCCAAAGTACTCCCTCTCGTATGTATTCTTTTAAGAACAGTCTCCTAAGAGTAGAGTAGATCGTTTTCTCTTCTACTCTTAAGGTTCTATACCAATCTCCAGCCTTTCCACTTAGGGTCAAACTCAAAGCCTTACACTTATGTAACTCATTGTGCTCTTCCAAGGAATCGCACACATGTTCAAAGACTTCCATATGCTTTCTAGCATCTCCGTCTCCACTGAATTTCTATGTGAGCTTAGCTACTTGAACTGCCTTGCTCCTAGGCTCTCTATCAGGTGCACTACGCATGTTTTCCGCAATAGACCGACCGATAGTTTGAGCAAATGCTGCCAAATCTCCTATTTGAGAAGGTATAATGGGTGTATGTGCTCCTAGAACCACATGTGAGATCGAAGTTGGCCTTGGCCTTGGCATACGCGCGGCTCTTGGGTCCCATATTTCGTATGGTGGTGTACCAGACGGTGGTCCAAAGTTTACAGGCGTGGCCCTAGGCATAGGGGGTGCCTGATATGGCATGTTATTATTAAATGGCATGGCTCCACTTGTATAAGAGCTTGGATAATTCCATTGTGGATTGTAAGCTCTTGGAATAATCGGAGGTGTAGGAGCTACATGAGGCTGAGGTACGACAGGTGCACATGATTGATACATACATGTAGGTATAGTTGGGGGCACTGTGCTACTAGGCATCGGCGCAGTATTAACAAATGAACTCCATGGTGTACTTCTTGTCATGCTCACCACTGGGATATGCATGGTATCCGTAGTGTCATTAAGAGAAAGATGAGCTAGATCTGGGAAGGTAAAGCTGCCACTTGTGGGCTCAGATTGTACTGAGGCTCCCGGCGAAACAACATATGGAGGATCAATGGGGCTCACTGAGGGAGTCTCCATTTGTGATAGGGTTGGTCGGTTGGCCTTTTCTATATCCAAGAATCTCATTAGGCCTGTTGAAGGCATGTTGATCCCTGTGTTCTGTCTTTCTAACTCGACAATCCTATGGAGGACATCACAGACTTTCTGTTGTTGCTCATCTATGCTAGTAGCACCCGATGTGGATTGTAGAACATCTAACCAACCCACATGATAGGTGTGTCCTGTGTATCGATCAATTAAAGCTTTTGCTTGTAGGTCATACTCCCAATTTTCATTTAGGAATATCCCATCTAGGCCTGGCGTGCTGGAGGTTTCCCTTGAAGTGGAAGCATTATTGCTCCCCATCGCTTGTCCCTCCGTGACTGCTACCTTGGGAGCACTCGGTTGCTTGGCTGGCATGATTGTTGTCATAGGAGCCTTTGCTTTCAGGGCTCGACTTTGTTCTAGCTTTCGTAGGTTCTCAATTTCCCTCTCCCTTGTTGCTTGCATATAGTGTTCGATCTCTTTCACTTCGGCAAGACTCCTACCATCGGGTAGTAGAACCTCAAAGGGAGATAGTCCTAAAGGATCAGGAGGTGCAGTGGATGGAACATTCACATGCACACTCTCAAGAAGCATAGGGTCTATTTTAAGCATGAATGACGAATTTACTTCCCCACTCCCTTCATTTATTCCATTAACCGCATGTTCGGAGCGAGTAGCTCTACTAAGGGTCTCTTTTAAGCGGCTAAACACGCTAGACCCGGGCCGTGGGCCCATGGCATGCATGTCTTGACTTGAACTATCAGGGTTTGGTGTAGGATACCCCTCCATGACTTCGTAGTCAGAGGAAGAATCACTAGATGCGATATGAGGATCTTGGGTCGCGCTACCTTGAGTCCCGGCCGAGGGTCCAGAACCTAGGGTGGAGGAATAATGGGTGCCCGCGTAAATGGAGGCACTACCAATATGCTCGTGCTCTAACACTCGTCCAGAGCGTAGGTTCATATGACTTCCACACTCTAAGCGCGTTGGTGAGTGCCCGTGAAGGCCGCGCACTTAGTTTTTTTTTTTTTTTTTTTTAGGTGTTTATAACCCAAGTTTTTCGTTATTCTTGGTTATTTTTTGTAACCAAGCCACAAAATATGGCGTGTAATAGCTCAAGACGAGCATTTTGGCTAAAGGAACGTGCCGTGCTTTACAGCCCCCTATTCGGCTACGTGAAGCCCTCGAAATCCTAAAAATAGTCTTTATAGTCCTCGAAATCCTAAAAATAGTTTTTAAATATAAAAAGGTGTATAAACTATATTTTAAAACTGAGGACTGAGGTCTAGGTTTGGGCTTGAGCTTGGGGAATAATCCCCAGCCCGATCCTTCTTTTTAAAATATATATATATATATTTTTTAAAGATTTAAAAAAAAAAATTAAAGTCGACGCGACCGCGCCGCGCGCGCACACACACACACTTAACCTACACCTAACTTATCTACTTACAGCTAATAGAGATACTACCACACACACTCTAACACTGTTTACACAGTACTATAGTAGCTAACATATCTACAAAACTAACCTTACAGAACTAACATTCCATAGCTAATACCTTAATTCTAACAATACATTGCAAAAAAATTGTAACTCCTTCTTTACAGAAAACAAAAAAGACAGTACACTGTAACAAAAATCTTCTCCACACAACCACACACCTTCCTTCTTCACAAATCCTTCTCCACACAACCACACACCTTCCTTCTTCACAAATCCTTCAATTGAAATTGCATCACAAGAAAGCGTAAAGTGCTTAACCGAGCTTAGTGTAGGGCATTTCCCCGGCAGCGGTGCCAAAAATGTGCGCTCCTTACTGCACTGTCAAAGCAAGGGACTTGCCGATACACCGTGTGCGAGCCACAAATGGCTCCAAGCACACAACAAGCCTAAACTAGCAAGCTCAAGAGAGCAAAGGGTGTGTCACTCACCGCTCTACGCTCGCCTTCGTGGTGGATTCCTCGCCGCGATGAAGAAGAAGCTGCAGTTGTGCCGCGTTCAACAGCTTCGCCGCCGTCGTGCCTTCGTAATGCTCGATCGCACACACACTCTCCCTCTCTCTCTGTCTCTCTCTCTCTCTCTCTCTCTCTCTCTCTCTCTCTCTCTCTCTCTCTCTCACACACACACACACATACACACACACACAAGGAGGTGAAGAAGAAGAAGATGGAGATGGAGATGGAGCAAGAGCACTCTTCTATTGCACAAATGAGAGAATGAATGAATTTTAGGTTTAGTTGGATTTTATATGAGCTCACCCCATTCACACTTGGGCGCCCATGCTTAGCCAACTAATCCCTTGAATGTCCCAGTTAGAGTGCGCCTCTCATCGGCGATCACTCCTATCCTTTTCCTATTGGTCCGACAAGCCCGGTACCTGACTCTACCAAATACATAATACACGTCCGTCGTAGGTGATGGGGTCTCCGTGAGCCGTGAGGGTTAACACCCATACATAAGAATGAAACTTGGGAGCTTGTGGATTTACCTTTAGGTAAGAAAGCCATTGGAAAGTGGGTGTACAAGGTTAAGCGTAAGCCAGATGGTATTGTTGACAGGTACAAGGCTAGGCTTGACAGGTACAAGGCTAGGCTGGTTGCCAAAGGCTATGCATATGAGAAAGGCGTAGACTATGAAGAGACCTTTGCACCTACTTCTCGGGCATCTACATGAGAATAGCTGTTGCTATAGTAGCCCATCATGGATGGAAGGTTCATCAATTGGACATTAATGACCTCACTACTTACCTCCTATGTTATCGTGTTGTTAGCAAGTATGAGTTAATATGGAGGTCAATTGATGGATTGGTGGATAATGATTACGACAGCTTATGGTTCTCCAAAGTGATTAAAAAGCGCTTGTCAATGCAGCATTTGTTGAAAGAATTAGAACAAGATGGGTTCAAGAAGCTTATTGCTGCATTGGAATTTGGAAGATAGCCAACTCTATGTGGAGAAGGTTGTTTATACTCATGAGGAGTTGCATTTGACTATGTCGATTCTTCCTGTGTAGAGAACTTAACAAGCATGCACTCTTTGCTTTCATTTCCAAGTGAACCTGTAGTAGATGTTGATGTCGTTTTGTGGTGTTGTGGCTGGGTTACTAATAAATTGTGTCTAATGCATGTACCCAGATGTTTGGAGTACTCTATATGCATTAAAGATCAATGCATGTTCAAGATATGCGGTGCAAACGGTAGCTAGGGGTACTTGAGGCGTTAATGAAACAACACTGGATATGATTCAATGGTAGCGTTCAACCGTTAACAAGTCAAGTGGCATTTGTAGAAGAGGATGTGTTTCACTCATCGCACAATTGAAACCTCACTTGTCACTCCCCTCCCTTGATTAATTAGACTTAGACTCTGATATTGGTGTTTGTGGATGCTTGAATTAGCAAACACTTACTTAGCCTAGTTCCCTAGCTAGGACGTAAAACACACAAACAAAAAGAAAAAAGAAAAAATGTAAAATAGAGAAAATTGTGTACATGCAGTGTAATCATAGCATATTACTTGAAACATTGGGACTGACCTCTTAGCATGTTTTGGCTACAGAGTGCCCAATTCTAGACTCTTTTGCTGGCAATTTGACATGGATCACCTTGCCTTGATACTTGTGGTTCTTCTATGGTCTTTGTTGTAAGGAAGAAATACCAAATAATTGAATTTGAAGTAAAAGTGCTCTTTCCTCGATGGTAAAATGATCAACTATGGATACAATGATTGGCCTTAGTGGCAAGATAGATGTACATTGGAAGTTTGGACTTCCATATTGATCTTGGTGATGGTGTCCTTAGCAAGGATGCCATTGGAAGTTGATGCATAGTTTGCTGCTAAGGCACACTCTTTCACTTTGTTAGTGAGCTTGCACTACAAGAGGCTATTCATATTAGCGACGCTCACACAGCGACGCTCAAAAAAAAAATCCCGGCATCGCTATGAACGTCGCTATGAGCGTCGCAAATTTCTTTGGAAATTTGCGACGCTCATAACGACGCCGACTGGGCTAAAAAAATAACAGAGCGCGTCCAAAAACTCAGATCTCAGATCTGAGTTTTTCGGCGCCCTCAAGCAAGGAGCAGGTAACGCTCTCCCTCTCTCTCTCTCTCTCTCTCTCTCTCTCTCTCTCTTTCTTCTCCACACACACACACACACACACGAGGAGAGGAAGGAGAGCCAGGTATGCTCCATCCCTCTCCTCACTCTCATGTTCCCTTCCCCTCTTTCTCTCTCCCTCTCTCTCTCTCTCTCACACACACACACATACACACACACACATAGTGTTTTTGAGAGAGAGAGAGAGAGAGAGAGAGAGAGAGAGAGAGAAAGTACAAACATAAACAAAAACGCACACACACATACATAAACAAAGAATGCACACACACATTGAGAGAGGAAAAGAGAGAGAGAGAGCATGCATAAACAAAAAACGCACGCATTGAGAGAGGAAAAGAGAGAGAGAGAACATGCATAAACAAAAAACGCACACATTGAGAGAGGAAAAGAGAGAGAAAATATGCATACGATCCAAAAAAACGCACACACATTGAGAGAGAAAGAGAGAGAAACTAATTTAACGTCGTAGGAAACTAATTAAAATTAAAAGACCTAAAGATCTAGCCGACGAGGAGTTGAACTCAAGACCTATTATTCAAGAGGGAAATGGCATAACCAATCTATCATACTTGGCATGGGTGATAGAAAGGTTATACCATTTATCTCTTTTTATTGGCACACACATCCACACACGCGCGCACACACAAGAAGAAGAGAGTTATAACGTTGTAGGAAACTATCCTAAAAGACGTTAAAGATTAGGTTAGATGTAGACTTACGTTAAATTAGATTTAGGTTTATTTAAGTTAAATTAGATTAGATTTAGGTTTATTTTTAATTAGATTTACGTTTATTTACGCTAGATTTAGATTTACGTTATATTAGATTAGATTTAGGTCTCCATAGACTGCGATGCCTGCATGAAGCGGGTGAAGAAAGCCCTCAATGGAATATAGGGTATTGCTGCCTTCATTCATGGTGGGCTCCGTTGATCCAAAAGTGGTGAAATGTCTTCAGAAGATAGGGAAGAAGGTGGATCTTCAGGGCGGCAAGAGTCACTACATCCCCGACACAATGACCATCTAGACAACCTCTAGTCATTCAACAGCAACTTCAAAGTTAGTAACAAGAGCAAGAACGGTCTAAAGGGCCAATTGCTGTCGTCAGATGTGGATGGAGATGAGGCAGCGTCACCACCGGAAGTTAACTCTCACATCTTTAGTGATGAGAATGCCAACTCTTGCCGAGTTATGTGAAAAATTATGTGTTAAATCAGTTTTAAGGTTCTTATAATCCCTGTTAGTTTAGTTATTTGTTTTTAATATAACATAATTTACGTTAGATTTAGATTTATGTTATATTAGATTAGACTTAGGTTTATTTAGGTTTACACACACACACACACACACACACACAAGAAGAAGAGAGTTTTAACGTCGTAGGAAACTATCCCAAGAGACGTTAAAGATTAGGTTAGATGTAGACTTACGTTAAATTAAATTCAGGTTTACTTTTAGTTAGATTTACGCTTATTTCCGTTAGATCGAGTCCACGCAAGAATTACTTACGGTTTAGGGTTTAGAGTTAGACGAACAGTGAAAAGATCTACTGTGAAAAGATGTTAAGATGCTGTGAAGTGCTACAGATAGAGAAGAGGCAAAGGGGTTTTGTCCACTACATGCAGTATCATGTAGACGTGGGTCTGTAGATTTCTTGTACCCACAAATATAGGTATTGACCAATAAAGACGAGATTATAACCCGGTGGTTCTGATCTCCGTGCACCTCTAGACCGAGGTGTGCGGGGATTGGACATGACTAGAGAATGTGAGGTAGAGAGAGAGAGAGAGAGAGAGAGAGAGAGAGAGAGAGATAAGACGAAGAATGCCAATAGAATAATAAATTTGTTGTCCAGGTTATAAGATTTTTATCCTCATTATGAGTAATGACGAGGATGTGGGACCGTCCAACCGAAACACCTATCTCTCAACGAGGGTCTTATGTCCTTGTAATCAATGCAAGCATGCTGTGCGACGGACAAGACATGTTTCTTTGCAGCACGTTCACGAATTTGGCGAGTTCGATCCATCTATTATAGATCGAGTTGTTGCCAATTATAACTCGTCGGACTCTGACGCTGGCCAACAAGCAGCAATCTTGCAACCCAATAGACGTGTTCGCAGGCGCTTTGGTCAAGCAGCATATGTGAGGCCACAAGATGTAGCCTCTGACAGCTCGGGGGATGATCATGCAGAGCACATTCCCAACGAGGCAATGTTTGAGCCCGAGATTGATGAAATGATCGAGACGATCATGGATTCAGAAAGGCTTATCTATGATGATATGAAAAGTGAAGCCGATACGCCATTGTATAATGGAGCACGTATGTCTAGATTGAAAGCACTCCTGGTTCTTCTCAACATGCAGGCAAAGTTTGGATGGAGTGACACTAGCGTCACAGCGCTTTTCAGGTGATCTATTACAATTAGTTTACTTTAATAAAACTCTAAATGTATAATGATCTGATAGTTTTTTACATGATTGTATCGTATTTTTATGTTGTGTAGATTGCTTAAAGAGCACATACTACCAGCTGACAATGTGATGCCAGATTCCCGAGATGAAGCAAGAAAGATTTTGCGAAACTTGGGGATGGATTACAATTCTATCCACGCTTGTCCTAATGACTGCATTCTTTTCAGAGGGGAATACATAGACATGGAGAAGTGTCCGAAATGTGATTCCGAAAGATATCGAGTAGATCTCCACGGGACAAAAATTCCACAAAAGGTTTTGCGACATTTTCCTCTGCTTCCTCGCATCAAGCATTTCTTCGAATGTAAGTCCATGGCCGCCCTAGCATCATGGCATGAGGAGAATAAATCTTCGGATGGTGTACTACGAATTCCTGCAGATTGCGCAGCCTGAAAACATATAGATGGAACATGGTCGGATTTTGCCAGGTAAGCTCGAAATTTGCGCTTAGGCCTGGCTATGGATGGCGTAAATCCATTTGGTCAAAGATCAACATCTTACAGTGTATGGCCCGTTGTCATCGTCAACTACAACATTCCCCCGTGGTTGACTACGAAGAAGGGGTACCTATGGCTAAGCTTGATCGTGCCAGGGCGATATAAAGTGGAGAATATGGATGTGTATCTTCGTCCACTATTGGAAGAGCTACAACAATTGTGGATTGGCATAGAGGTGGTGGATATGAGCCAACACACAGGACGTCGGAATGCTTTGATCAGAGGCATTCTAATGTGGACCATGCATGACTATCCCGGGCTAACAGAATGCTCAGGTGATCTATTGACACTCCTCACTCAGACACTGTAAATTTTGTTTTTTCCCATAGTTGATCTATTATCATGTGTATACATGCAGGGCTTCAAACAAGCGGATACAGAGCATGTGTCACATGTGGACCTAGACTGAATGCACGTAGGGCGCCCTCACTGAAGAAGCAAATCTACGAAGGTCATCAAGCGTATCTTCCAGAGAATCATGTGTTACGCGACGGCTTTTTGGGAAGAGAGCCACCAAGGATGTCTGCACAAGCATGGTTAGAGCAGAAGGAGATGTGCGATGACGGATTGCCTCTAGGGATGAAGAGACTATCTCTATGGTACGAGTTACCATACTGGCCGCGACTCATGATCAATCACTTGCTCGATCCAATGCACATATTCAAGAATGTGGGTAATCTACTATAGGACCATATGACCGGCAAGAAAGATACTTTGGGAGCCAGAGTTGACCTTAGAAATGTGGATCGTATGGAGCAATATTGGCCGCAAACAGCGTCTGATGGATCGATAAAACTCCCTAAAGCACCATGGATTTTCACAGGAGCCCAAGAACGCAAAGTAAAAGAGACCATTCGATCTTTGCGGACCCCCACTGGCGTAATGCACTCGCTCCAAACGTGTTTTACTAAAGACGGAAAGCTTACCGGTTTGCAGTCACACGATTGGCATAAAATGTGTCAGGTACGTTCATAGTGGACTTTAATATCATTGTTGCACATACTTTACCGTTTATTTTACCGGTTGCCATTGAGGGATGTTTGTCTCTCGACATCCGTAACACAATCTACAAACTTGCAAAGCTGGTGCAATGGATCTCACAAAAGGAGATCAACGTAGACTCCATACCATTCGCCAAACTAAATGCTGCGGAGCTTGTGTGCATGTTTGAGAAACATTTTCCTACTACCATGCTAACCATTCAGGTGCATCTTCTTGTTCACATAGTTGATGAGGTGGAAATAGCTGGCACAGTTCATTCCAGATGGATGTTCTTCTTAGAACGTTTCATGAAAACGCTTAAGGGATATGTGCGTCAAAAGGCACGTCCGGAGGGTAGCATGGCAGAAGGTTGGTTGGTATCAGAGTCCCTAGTGTACATTGGAGAGTGGCTAGACGTATTTGATAAATCCCGGGACACGCTATGGCGAACCATAGATGATGAGCACATATCTGGGATTGTCATGTGCAATCTCGGTGTTGAGAAGAAGATGACGGAAGATCTAGAGACTAAAATCAACCGATTTTGCATGCTTCACAATCCAGTGATGCAAAAGTGGATTTCACAATATGAGGATGCAAAGCAAGAGCGACAAAGGGCACGAATCGAGTGGAGACGGGGAAGAGGACCACCGATGCACTATCCGACGGGTCTGGAGAGCCTACCAACCTTCATGAGCTTAAGATGGTTGCACAACCAATTGAAAAGCGCACAACAATGCGGTGACGAAGTGACTGAGGAAGAGTGGGAGTACTCTCGGGGTTGCGCGACCAAGGTAAGTTTGCAATGTACGACATGCTAGTGACTTTATTTCTAAACGTTTGAACGGCCACTCATAATCTTTGTTCGTTGTAGTATAAGTCATACACAGGAGCATGGTGTAAAGGTCGACATTTTAGGGTGGAACGGATCGACAAAAAGCGTTTTACTCAAGATTGTGGAATCATGGCAAAATTTGAACAGTCTAGTCGACGACATTCCTCTGATGCAGATCCTGTGGTGGCGGAACTCACTTACTTCGGCACGCTGCAAGAGATTTTGAGGATCGATTACAGAGGATTTTTTGTCGACTTGTTCGACGTGCAATGGTTCAAGATAATCATGGAGGGTCGCAACGCTACTTTGCGTAGAGGAGAGTCTGGTTTTCTTGAGGTGGATTCTACTAAGAAATGGACTGACCTAAGAGACACTTTCGTACTACCAGAGCATTGTGAACAAGTAAGTATGTAAATAGTTAACATCCCCCTTTTACAAGTTATGTTCTTGAAAGCTCTCATGTAAGTTATGTGGCTCTGGCAGGTAATATTTCATCCTACAAAGTCTACATCAAACTGGTGGTACGTCATAGAGGTAGCCCCTCGTAGTGCAAGGACGTATGAAGGCTACCATGTGCCAATCACAACGGCATCAATGGAGGAGATCAGAGAAGATGCTCAATCAGAAGCCGCTGCGGTGGTGCTAGACGAGCATCAAGATGCTACTACTCTATATGGGGTGCATGCAGAGGAGCTACAAAATGAAACAGAGGATATGTGTTTAAACGGAGAGCTCTATATAGATATAGGAAGTTATGCTGAGTTATGCCAGGATGAGAGAGAGATCTCTTAAAGCCACAAATATTGTATTTGAACAATTTTGCTCCGTGTTGTAAAAGCTCTGGCTCTCTAAGTACCTTCCATGGTGTATAACGCTCTTTTCTACTCGCGCTCACATCTTTTGATTGAAAATTCTGAGTTTTCGACTTGCCTCTTCTATCACTCGATTCATTGCGTCATTGTATTTATATGCGTCATTACGTCATTGTATTTAATGGTCTTTGTGTCATTGTCTACTCTATTCATTCAATATTAAGTTTAAATATTCATGTGTTTAATGCAGGTATGGATGATGAGGAGTTTCTTTCTTCTTTGTCACCGCAGCAGAGATAGTGGTACGTGGAGCGTCATCACTCTGGCGCATCATCACGCATTCCTACTCCATCCGCATCTCCCTCTCTTTTGGAGCATTCTGTGCGCTCCGAAGCTTCGGTGTCGACGAGACGATCTTCACACTCGTCTAGACACCAGCGCTCTAGTGGTGGCGGTGGCGGTTGTTGTGGGGATTCTGCCACCGATGCCTCCACACCGCCTCGTGTTCGACGAGGCTCTTTACCCTCCCCTTCTTTGCCCGTCCCCACACCAGCCACAGCATCGCCATCTACGCCAGGTTTTGTGCGGCTGACTGTTCCTAGCAGCTACACACCTCTACCTACTCCGCCAGGAGCCACCCCACTCGACACTCCTCGCTTCGGGGCCCAGACACCGGTGGAGACACCTGACGTCCGTACCCCCATCGACACGCCGCTAGAGACCCCTGCCGGGACACCCAGGTTCACGCGTCACCGGCCAGAGGGCTTGCCTTACTCCGTCGACTTCAGCGGCGGCATCATCATGGATGATGACGGCAAGAAGGTGATCTCGCGCATGCGTGGTCTTTGCTCTCAGCTGTTTAGACACTACATACTAAACAAATGGAGTGAAGTACCAAGTGATTTAAAAAACAGAGTCATCAGCATACTTCATGATGAGTTTCCCGTTCCAACACGGAATCGGCGCTTCAATAAAGACCTGATGAAGATTCGAATGCGCGAATACTGCAAACACAAGCGTTCCGAAGTGCAAAAAGCAATCAAGAATGGGTGGAACAGGCCAGATTGGCTGGCCAAAGAAGATTGGAAGAATGCGAAGAAAGCAGCGCGCGAGAATCCCGACAAGTGGAAGCAACAAAAGGATGCAGCCAGAGCGCGAGTAGAGACAGGGAGCTCGCACCACTTGGGGAGCCGTGGATGGGCATCATTTGAGGCCGATTTTGTAAGTGTTTTCGCATTGCTCTTTATGTTCGATAGTTTAGGGTTTATGAGTTTTTTAATTCTAACATAATGAAATCTTTGTATGTTTTGACAGTGGTCGATGACAGGACGTGATCCCACACCGTACGAGCGCGAGTACGCAGGCAGGAAGGGCTTAAACACCCTGATGGACATTCTCAGTTCTCGCGGCGGCATGGTTAGTATTAGGGTTTAGTCTTTTCTATTTTTTGTATTGTTTTATAAATGTCGTTATATGTTTATACTTACTGAAAGCTGTCTTATTGTCTTTTTTTGCAGAATCCGACAGATACGCCGCTTGGACGCGATGAGACGTCTGACTAGACGACGTCAATTTAGCCGTAGCTAGATAGCATTAGTTTAGGGTTTTTCATAGCTTATGTATCATGAGACGGATTTTATACGTCTTTTTGAACCATGTATATTATTACATTTGTCACCGCAGTTCCTTTTGCCAATCAATTCTTTATGCCTATGATGTTGTACAATTGTCATTATTACATTTGCCAATCAATTCATTTTGCCTATGATGTGTACAATTGTCAATTTTGCGCTTGTCAATTTTGCAAACAATGCGTCTTGTGGGTGACTATTTTGGGTCTATTATCTACCCTTGCACTTTTTTTAAAAAGTGAATCAAGTACAATATGGTTGATGGGTGGCAGGGCATTCAATGCCCTGTCACCAAAAAAAAAATCTCTCGGGCGTCGCTATAACCGTCGCTATTTATGGCTTTGTAGCGTCGCTATGAGCGTCGCTATAGTCTTCTGTGTAAACGTCGCTATAGGCGTCGCTATATACGTCGCTATATAGCGACGCCTATAGCGACGGTTATGGCGATGCTCTCGTAGCGACGCTACTAGCGACGGTTTTAGCGACGCCGGGGGTTATAAAAACCCAGTGTATTTCCGTCGCTAACAGCGTCACAAGAGCACACAACCTCTTGTAGTGTTGGGTACCCACTTGTCTGTGTTTGGAGATGTTGGCCTTGATGAGCAAGTGGGCTTGTTTTCTGCCTCCTATCATGATAGCGTAAGAGCTCCCTTTGTCAGTCTTGGAGACTGCTCTTACTATTCCCAGATGATTGGCCTCCATTGGTGGGCAATGGTTGAGTGCTCGCTTGTGAGCTGAGTGGATGGTTTTGCAGTTGGAGAACTCTTCTTGGGTAGCCAAATTTTGGAAGATCCTTCATAGTAGCCATGTGCTCACAACGCTTGCTTTGGTACCCATTGCCAATGTGGTTGGTTGCATACTTGCAATGTAGATCCTTGAAATGCAGCCCTTTGTGGAGCAGCTAATGTTGCCTCTATTGCTTGTCTGCATTGCTTTGCTGTTGGATGAGTTAGCTTTGCCTATTTGGCTCGTTTACTGTGCGTCGGAACCCAAATGGTTTGATTTCTTTCATAAAATCGTTGAGATTGTAGCAAACGTGGTTGAACCCATCTCTTGCATGAGATCTCTTTCGGCACTCTTGTATTGCAAAGCCCATCATGTATTATTTGTATTTGTCTAGCAATGCTTCTATTTGTGATTTGTCATATGACAATATCCCTTCTGCAATCCTATCCAAGAGATCCTTTAATACTTTAATGCGGTGACTTAATACCTCAGATGAGGGGTTGTCTTATAGATCCCATGAAGGCTGGACCTCAAGTGTCAAATCTTCCAAACGGCTTTGCTCGCACTCCACCGCCACCCCCCTTGCTATGTCAATGATGCGGAGAATAGATTCAAGGTGGGGGAAAAAATCTCTCAAAACTAGGTGTATGCCATATAGGTGCTTGCAGTTGCTTGACTGATCTGGGCAGCCACAATATGCTAACTGGATGCTCACATCGTACCAAGTCTTTGGACATGAGGTACTCGTGACCTTAAAGAGAAGTGCAGCCCCATCAATCATTTGAACCGTGGATGAGTCACTTGCATACCTTTGAAGAATACCCTCTCCACCTACAAGTTGAGTTCTTTGTGACTTGTCATTGCCATAAATGTTGTGTCTTCGAGAGTCAACTACAAGCAACCCGGATCAAATTGTAAATAGATATAAACCCAAGCATAGACAGATAAACCCACGAACATATAGAAGCACACACATCTGCACATATAAATAAACCAAAGCATTCATAGAACTAGCCTTTACCTATTTCTTACTTTTGCTTAAAGAACTCAAGTAACGTGCCACCCATCCACATCCCCGATTGTGAGTTGCAAAGCAACAAGAGCATGCAGTAGATCTAGTGCTGACCTATTGGTTCGTGCATCCAAGAGGGTATAATTAACATATTGCCAAAGTCTCTCAACCAAGTTTGTTGTCTCCACATTGCCATGTGGAAACAAGCATCCAAATTTAGGCCACATGCGGCACCAAATGCACGTCTTGTCAGCCCACCCATTCTTGATGTAGTTCACAACGTTGTTATGCATCAAACACTCGTGAGTGAGTTGTGTAAACCTACTCTCAAACTCATCCTCAGTGATTGCTTGCTTGAGATTCTCCATTGACGTGTACACATGATCACGCATATCCTTTGGAACCTACAAATTAAAATGTTTGAGTTACCATGCATTGTAGCTATTTATTTTCAATATTGCAATGTAAATACGGGCTGAATGTACTTGTGGAAGCAAGTGCTCCACCCATGCCCTTTTGGTGTAAGACTAGCATACCAACACATTGCATGCAACTTGAAGTGGATGTTATTCAACACCCGTGTCACTGAATTCAAACGCCAACCATACGGTTCAGAAACCGGGCTGCATCCCGTACACCCATATGTCTGACAAAATTACCCTTTAAAAAATGGCACGTGGCCACCCTTTTGGAAGTTCCACTACACGGGCCCACGTGGCAGCCACATCGAACCCCCTTCTCCACGTCGGACCCCCTCCTCACTTGGGTTGACATAAAACGTAAACGCAAGCCAATCCATCACGTGGACGTGGCCCATATGATCTCTCATTTCGCACCTCACTTCCACGCCACCGATCCCTTCATGGGGGCTAATCAATGCGCTGGTGGAGATAGTGCTGAGCCTTCTCGCCTGATGACATATCTCATTGGCGCGTTTTCATACTTTCGTGCTTTTATATAGCATGTGTGCACCCAATCTTGGCTGCCCGTGTTGTTTTTTTAAAGCCCAAACGTTAGGGGGGTGTAAACATCCCTAAATTTGAGGGTGTGACGAAAAGGTTTTCGTGGAGCCCCTTCTGTTTGTATTCTACTATCTGCACATAATGGCTACGACTGCCATGACGAAGAACCAAAAGAATAAGATGAAGCAACGATAGAAGAAGGGGAATGTGCCGCAGGAGGATGGATATGCAGCAAGATGGGCAGAGCCAACTTCCATGGATGGTGGAGAGTGAGAGATAGGATGTCTCGATGTTCCGTCCTCTGGAATGACAACAATAGTAGAAGTAATGGGAGGAATAGCAGCCACATGTAAAGTGTGAATTTGCTCTTGTAGCTTGGATTTTCCTCTGTATGCTTCTTTTCCATGTGCTTGAGTTGTTGCTCATATTGAGCACATCTAGCACGTAGTGCTGCTACTTCTCCTCTTGAATCTATCTCTGTGGATGTGGAGGTGGTAGGAGACACTACTCTTCTCATGATGAGATCCTGTGTGTACTTTTCTGAGACCTCTCGCTTTGCTTTATAGAACTCTAGAAGCTCTTTGGTACTCTGTGTCTCACCAATTTGTCTTCTGAGGTCCTCATATGCAGTGTCTTGTTCCTTAAGACTTTTTTTAAGCCTTGCCACTTTGCTTTGAGAGGCTTCCAACTGATCAAGACTTTTTTTAAGCCTTGCCACTTTGCTTTGAGAGGCTTCCAACTGATCTGTAAGCTTGATGTTAGAGATTAGAAGAGGATTAGTTTCCTCTAATATTCTCTCCTTATTCTTCTGGACTGCCTCCTTGGCTTGAATTTCCTGGAAGTACTTCTCCACATCTTGGCGTCTTTTGAGTAGCAATGCATTGAGGAGGTTGGAGATATTGGCTCAAATTATCTAAAAGTCTTCCTCCTGCATGACCTGCGGCTAATCTATGGTTCTCTGCTTCTCTTGGTCACTTGCTTTGGCAATCTCAAGCCCTGTCACTTGACGAATTTCTGGCTGTGAGCTGGGGATTTCTAGAAGAGGTATCTCCTCTAAATGTTCTTCAAGTGCTTCCCCCCCCCACCTTGTTCCTCTTCTACTCTTGGTAGAGTCCTCACACTGGAAGTAGGAATCAATTTTTTGACTCCAGAGAAAGGAATAACCGACCGTGATGGTCCAGCCTCCATTTCCATTGGTAGTGGAGATTGCTCATGGCGTCTCTTGGTGCGCCTTTCCTCGGTAGTATCCATTGAGGAACTGGAGACATGTACCGTCTCACCTGTTGGTTCTTCTACCTCCTGTCTCTTGCATTTTGTTGTCCTTCTTGGCTCCTGTGGATCATACCTATATCTGACAGTGGAGACATAATCGGATTCTTCGTCTTCTTTGTTCCTCTCTTCTTTGACTTGTCTCTGGCTAGCTTCTTCAGTTGCCTTCCTTGTAGTTTCTTCCTCATCTTCTTCTTCTTCCTCCTCTTCTGCTTGTTGAGGCTGTGGTGGCATTGGTTGAGGTGTGAGCCTCTTCTTTGCCAACTTTGGTGGAAGCTTTTCCACCTGTGATTGTACTTCCTCGATAGGTTTGCTGATCTTCTATGAGTCCTTCTGGAGAGGGGCTTTTGGTAGCTCCTTGATGTTCAGGGCACTATAGGCAATCCTTGTCAGCATTTCAGCCATAAGTAATGCACGTTGACTCTTCTTTTGATTCTTCTTGCTGAACTTTAGTAGCTCATCCAATATGTAAGATGCCCAGTCATAGTCCCTCTTCTTGCCCCCTTTGTCTTTTTGGAGAGTGAAGGCAATTTTTGTATTGATACGGTTGTACCTATCTGGTTTGATAAGAGTCATGTGCTGCATGCACAACCGAGTTACCATTCCCAGCTCCTTGTCCTTCATCTGATCAAATGTCATGTGGTCGGGTTGCTTGGCCTTGAACATCCTGTCTGACTCCTCCTTTGATGTTCGTAACACGACCTTGGCGCCTACCATTGGAACATGTAATGCCTCTGCAATGGTTCCAACCGAGATTGTTACTTTCTCTGGCTCTCCATTTTGTCCTGTTCAGCCAGACTTCATCTGAGTCATCCCATGTCAAAATAAGCTCGTAAGCTCACTTGATGTCCACATCACATGGTGGTAGTCCAAAATAGCCATCCAAGCCTGCCCTTTGGAAGATACTATAGTACTCTGACTTCTTCCCTAAAGCTTGGACTTTAACAGGCATGAAGACTATCTCATGGTGTTTCTCTTCTTCATCCATGAAGTAGGACTGATACAGGTCAGCACCATACTGGTGTAGGACATCACTACTAATGAACTTAGGACCTGCTATTCTGATTCCTGACTCATCCATCTGATATGGCAGTGAAGTAGCAATTTTCTTTCCACTTCTTTGGCTGGTCGAAGTAGACATTTCTTCAAAACCAAAAACAATTCATTAGTGTTAGTTCTTGTCTCTCTCAAGCTCTCTTAAGACCTCAGGACCTGTATGTTAGTTGTTAGAAACCCAAGTTAGACCCAAGTGAAATACGTTTCATTGCCCGTTCCTATATTATGCAGAGATGTTTGCCGATTTTCCCTACATAATGGATTATTTGATTGTTTGCCTCGCATAGAGCCGGTTGCCAGTTTTCCCTACATGAGTTTCATATTCATTTTTCTTTTTGTTGAATGGCGTTGCATTTTCCTTTATGTACTTGTTCACCTGTAACTTATTGTTTCCTAATCCTGCCATTGAATCTCTTCTTCCACCTGCCACATGTCCTGTGACTATATTTGAAGCTGTGGCTTGATGTCGGTTATAATGCTTTGTGTCCCATCTCTGGCGCTATATAGATGTGTTCGAATGTTGCACACCAAGATATTTTTTATTGTGCCCAATAAAATCAAAGGAAAAATGAAGAAAATAGATAGTGACTAGTTTATATACAACGTCGGGGAAAAAACCTCCTATTGAGGGAGAAAATGCCCTGACAGTCCTAAGGTCACTTCCCTTTTAGTGCTTAGTATATACACACACCTATGGGATCAACGTATAGCATAGTCCCGGATTCATTGCAGATATTCTATGGGCATTTAAATATGATTCAAAGCAAAGAAAAATTCACACCAGAAAGAATGCCCGTAATAGGTATGTCTAAAGGGTCCGCATTGATAATGCCTTCCCTGCCACCTAGTCAGAGCCGTTGGTACAGCCAAAGTGTGTCGACTCTAGAAAGTGGCGTGGGCAGATATATGCATGCGAGCAGAAGCATGGCAAAGGGCTGGAGCAGCTAGGAAAATCATGGGCTGACAGGTAGCAGCGGAGTTGTATGATTGATGCGGTTTATAGGCCAAGGAAGGCTCCATGAGGGGCTAATTTGGGTAGCAGATGAAGGAGATGCAATGTGAAGCTTTTGGGTCCAGGAACATAGAGCTTGAAGTGCTGAAGGAACAGGTCCAGACGACTCATCAAACCGAGCTACGGAGCCCAAGTTATTGAAAGATGAAGTTTCAATGGATTCCAGATTCTTGCCAGACAGGGTAGCTGGGGACAGCTGGTCCAAGTGGAACTCAAGGTACAAGTGTGTAGAGCTCAATTTATGGAGCCTACCCATCTTTTCAGATTGCGGATCAGAGCCATGGTTTGCATTTTATGGCCAGTTGAATTTTTTCGGGGGCCGTGTCTGAGCCCACTTGGCTGCATTGGAGGATGTGCCATTTGGCATCTTTGGGGCCTCGCCAAAGTTCTCGGTGATAGTGTACATCATGTGGAGTTAGCATGAAGTCACGGCACGTGATTCCGAGCTTCAGGCACCAAGTTACGGCGTGGGAAAACCTAGGGCTGCTGAAGATAAAGTGTGTTTGTAGATGATTTTTCAAATTTTTGGTCGCCTTGGATCACGGACCAAGGGAAGTTGAAATCCAATGAGCACGGGGAGAATTAAAGCCGACGATCGAGGCGATCCGGTGGAGTTTTTACTCTGGTATTGGGCTTCTCAGTGGAATATGGCAGGCTTGTGAAGTGGGCCAAAAAAGCAATGAGGAGGGGAATTTTTACATGGCCTTGAAAGCCATTCAAAGAGGGGGTATTCCCCACAGCTGCCACGTGTCCCAGGCATTTCCCCACATGCGCAAGAGGACACAAAGAAGGCGGGGTACTTGGGCGAGGGTGTTATCCCATTATAGAGCATGGAAGCAAGCCCCCTTGGAGCTCCCTGAGCTGTTGGCTATGGCGCGAGGGCGGCGGCCATGCAGGGCACTGCGTAGGCGGTTGGCGGTGGTTTTGGCCAGTGGCGAGGCGGCGCCAGGGGCTGCGCGCCCGCATGGGGGTTAGTTGGCACTTGATGATGTGGTAGGCCCACGCTAGCGGTGAGTCTCGCGGCTCGGTCGGGGCCCCAAAGTTTTGAAGGAAAGAGGGACGGCAATAACGACCTCACTATTGCCTTCCCCCCTCATGGAAGAAGGTGATCCCACAGTGAAGGGTAGGCGAGGCAGAGGCCGTTCAAAGCTCTAGCAAGGGAAAGTGGAGAGCCAAGATCAAGCCAGGCAATAGAGAGAGAATTCAAAGGCCCAAGAGGAGTAAGTCGGGCGGCCAAATTGAGAGGCTAAAGGAGTCAAGATGTGTACACCATGCAAAAGCTACCAAAAATGAACTATAACGAGTGCTAGCAATGCAAAACAAATTCCAAAAAAAGCTCTAAGTGAAGTGCACGAGATGGGGAGCTCTCATATTTTTCTTTTTTGGGTCTCCTAAACAACCCTATAAAAGAATGTAAATGTGAAAATTTGAGAGCTTTTTTGCCTGAGGGTGTGATTGAAAGTTGCAAGCATGTGTAGTGCAAAGCTTGCCATTGAAGCTTCATACTTAATTGTACTATTCCCCTATGCAATAATACCACATATTTGCCCCTATTTTTTGTGTTGCTTCTCCCCATTCCCCTCCTTTTCTCTCGCTCTTTTTGTATTGGCCGGTGCTTGCAAAAGGTTTTTCTGGAGCTTGAAGGGTGTTACCAAGAGGGCAGAATCGGGGTGTTTTGTGAGTCAGAAAGGGTGAGTCGAGCAAGGTGGGTGCATTTGTGCCACAAGGTGTTTTTGCAAGGTATGAAAAAATTGTTCTATGTGCTAAAGTGGAGTTGTTAGTGCAAATTAGCCAATTAGAAGGTGTTATTTGAGAGGTTAGGGGTGATGTGAAATCCCTGGGCTATAGAGAGATAGACATTAGGTGTGCTGGGTGTGTTCCCTATTCCCCCTCTACACCGTCCCTGGCGACTGGTGAGTGGGTGCATGTGCATGGGTTTAAGAAATAAGGTGTCTATGCACGGCCTTATAATATGGCCCTACAACATGATTCACAGAAAAAAAATGCATGGAAAACAATATGTTGTGCAAGATGGAGGTCATGAGCATGACTTGCTCATGGGCATCTGATGTCAAGGCATATATCGAAAAGTTCAAGGAAGATTGAGTACTCCGGATCTTCGATTTTAAATTCGTACTCATGTAAAGAATCTTCATGTGATGTGTGCATGAGCATGGTTTCATTAGCACACATGTATTGACCTGTAATCCTACTATTTGACTTTTCTTGGTCAGTAGGATGTATTGACTTGATTGTACGTATTGGAACCGAACCATGTTTTGGTTTTACCTTGGTTCTGTTTGATTGATGCCTACCTGATTGGCTTCGATGTGGAATCTATTTGAGGTGTAATCACTGTCAAATTGGGTACCCATTGCATCATTACCTGCTGTTGCTGTTTGGGTATCCACATCTATTTTGTGGTCATTTGGCGTTGACGTGGCTTGTTAGCTGATGGAGATGGTTTTGGAGCTACGTTTGGAATCTATTTTACAAAATTTTGAATTCTTTTTTGAATCCAAATTTTTGTTTGACCTGTTTGTACCTGTAGAGCAGCTTCTTGGGAACCCAAATTTGTCTTGTATTGGGTCTCTTGGCATGAGATTGCCTATCCTGTCTACCTTTGGGCAGTGTCTACCTTTGGGCAGTGAACTCTCTGCACGTGAAGATGTTGGTATCGCTTGCTAACATTGTACCTATGGTGGCTTTGATAAGTTGTTACTCCTGGATTTGGGTATCCATACATGTTTCATATGTTGTGGTAATTTCCTCTTTGGTACCCGAATTTGATGAGTAACTTGTACTGTTTTTGCCACCTCTTTCCTAGGAAGCGATACATTATCAGATGCAAGCACTTAATGTGTTGTGGACAAAGATGATTTTGAATTTTGTTGCTATTTTGCCACCTCAAGATTCCACACATATGACTTTTTAGGTGGTAGCATGATCTTGGGCTTAGCAGAACTCGTAACCTATTCATCCTGAGTTAGGGTTGATGACGGCCATGTTAGTAAAGGAACTTGGTCACCATCCTGTTGATGTTGGCTCTCCTCATGATCCAACAAATGCTAAGCAACATTTGGAGCAAAGTTTGCATATGATCAGAGTCCTTGAAGATCAAAATAGACTCGATCATGTGCCCAATCTAAATAGACATTGCTTTTCCTTTGCCGTTGCATGCCGAGTATCACATCATCCCCTGAGGATTGCAGAGAGAGAATATAAAACCTATGAATATCCTCAATGTCATTGATGGACATTGGGATGTCCGCATATCCTAGTGTTTACAGTCGTTTTCGCATATCCTAGTGTTTTCAGTCATTCTCCTAAGAACCCAATAAGTGTGACATTTGTTGGTATCATCTTTACTCCTTCTAGCTAGGCCTTGGAAATTTTCATAGGCGATGGAGTTTTTGATGAGCACCAGAATCTAGTAGCGCATAGTGTGACATGTGAGTTGTGCCTAGGTGGACGAGGATGTATAGATCTAATCTCCATCCTGTCAATGTCATTCATGAGGTTTGGCACAACCTGTTCTTCAGTTCCTGTTACTTGTTCATGGATAAAGTCCCTATATGTTTGTATGAAGGGTTTCCCTTCATCTGTCATCGTTCGAGCTCATGGGTGGCTTTTCTTCGCCCTAGACTCCCTATGAGCATCTTCAATTGTGAGTTTATGCTTATTATTCATGTTCTTTGCTGCATGCATTCTCTTAAGCATCTCACTGGTTAGTGGTTGTAAATATGGCTTCACACAACAGCCACTAATCCAATTTGGCATCTCATTGCCATCTAGATTTGCCAACTTAAGTGCTCCACTTGGGGAGATAGCCTTAATCACAAACGGGCCCATGCCACGTTTGTGTAATTTCCCCAAATGTTGTTTAAGTGTGTAGGCAAGAACGAGATTGCCAACCTTATAATTCTCTGTGGAGATGTGAGCATAATGAAATCTCTTCTGTCTTTTCTTCTAGGCATAAATCCCAGCTATCACTCTCACTCTTGTTTCTCCTAGCTTTTCCAACTGCGTAAGTCTCTCGGAAAAAATGTGTCCATTCCACTCTACTTGTTGTGCTACCCGTAGAGTTGGAATCAAAATTCTAATGGGAGAACTGCATCCAAGTCATACACCATATTGAAAGGAGTAGTTTTGATGGCAGTTTTATAAACAACTCGATATGCCTATAATGCAGAATGCAATTTTGGGTCCCGACCAGATTTTGATGAGCTAACGATCTTATAAAGCACAGTGCATAAGATCTTGTTTGTGCTCTTAGCTTGACCATTAGCTTGTGGGTGGTAAGGAGCCGACTTTCTATGGATGACCATGAATTCATCCATTAGATTTTCAACAACCTCATTTAGAAAATGCGTTCCCCTATCACTCACGATCTCTATCGGTAGTCCAAATCTCGTGAACACATTCTCTTAGAGGAACGTTGCAGTGGTTCTAGCATCAGCCTTTGTTGTAGCTTGTGCTTCTGCCCACTTTGTGAGATAATCTGTTGCCACTATTATGTACTGAGCATGTGTGCGATGCGTAGGGGGATTGATCGGTCCAACGAAGTCTATGCCCCACTTTGCAAATGCACGAGCTCCCATGATTGGTCGGAGTGGCATGTTATCTCTCGTGATTGGAGGTTTTTTCCTTTGACATCCATCACATGATTTCACATAAACCTCTGCATCAAGGTTCAATGTAGGCCACTAGATCCCAGTTGCAAGTATACATTTTGCAGTAGTATCCACTAAGAAATGGCCTCCTGCAATACCTTTATGTGCTTGTTCGAGAATTGAGATATACTCATTCTCTACAGCACATATTCTAAGATTGTTGTCAGGCACACGCTTGTATAGTTGACCACCTATGAGTGCATAGGATTGGGCCTATGGATTAGAAACAATACCTTGCTTGTTCTACGTTTGAGATTGAGTGGTTGGCCATGTGTCTTAAGAAGTATCCTCGACAAAGTTTGGATTAACAAATATGAGCACAAGAAACTAATTTAATTATACTTAATCAAGCAAAAAACCCTTAATTACACACTTAACCTAAGCATAAAAAACATGACAGAGATTAGATGGAAATGAAGAGCTCGGAGAGTAGAACAACGTACTTCAATTGGAATTGGATTTCGATAAGTATACCGCGCATAGCGAACAAAAGAAGTTTGGGGCGCTCGCGGCTCGTTTTGATTTTACACTGCTTGAACCTAAAAATGACCTAAAAATTGACTAATAAACTAAAAACTTGGGCGACCGGACACAAATTGGCCGACTTACTCTATGACATCATTTCACAACTTGGAAGCTCGCAGGCCCTGACTCATACATACACTCTCTATTTTAAGCTATGGAGTTAGCGGGGTCCGTCGAGTTCTCGAAACCCGAAAAATTAAAAATTCTCAAAATTTAATTGTAGCTTCCTTGGGGCATGTCCATCATCTTCCGATACTTCTTAGGCACTTTGGGCACTAGCTCGGCTCCTTTGTCTCGCCCGGAACACATATGTATGTGTGTGTGTATATATATACATATATATATATATATACACACACACACACATATATATATACATACATACAGACACACACACACACATATATATATACATATATACACACACACATATATACATACATACACACACACACATATACACACACACACATACATACACACACACACACACATATACATACATACATACACACACATACATATATGTATACATATATGTATGTGTGTGTATGTATGTATACATATATGTATGTGTGTGTGTATGTATGTATGTATATGTGTGTGTGTATGTATACATACACACATACATACATACACACACACATATACATACATACATACACACACACATACATATATGTATACATACATACACACACATACATATATGTATACATATATGTATGTGTGTGTATGTATGTATGTATATGTGTGTATGTGTGTGTGTGTGTGTGTGTGTATTGTTTCGGAGGAACAACAAGCTATAGAAAGTCCGGCTTTCTACGGGCATATAATTTTGCTACAAATAGATTTCACGTAAAATAGCCAATGTAATTTTGACAAACCCATGTAAATCTGGTAGAATTGTTGGATTGCCTCTAAGGTAGGCTATGCCCAGCAATGTCTTCAATGGTTTTCATTGCATGCAGCATGAGGACATCCTTTTCAATGACATTTTCTATGCGTGCATCTTGAAGCATGCGCCATTATTGGAAATGTTGACAAGGGGATATATTCATTTTGTCATATACTAGGATATGAAGGGGGTTTCTATGTGGAGTTCATTCATGAGTAGGTATTGAAGTATTATGTGGAGCTTTTGAATAATTCTTGATAGATACTTGAGGTGAATTATAACTAAGTAGTAAACTAAGTTCTTTATTTCATTGTTTGAAGACCTTGATCATTGAATGTTGATCAAGTGAGTTTCTTTGCAAAATTGAGCTATGTATGGCGACTATAATTCGTATGTGGGTGAATAAGGTTGAGAAGCCTATGATTAAGCTCCTTAAGTAGTTAAGGAAATTTGTATGATAAGGGACTAGCATCCACAATTGTTCTCTTGACAGTTTGAGTATGTAAAGATTCTTTTCAGAAATTCTTTTAATGGTTAACTCATCTAAAGCTTACTATCCCCTATTGGGTATACTTTCAAACAATCAATTAATTTGTTAGGAAATAAGGCGTAGCTAAATAGATAATTGAATAGATTAATTAATGGAGAGAGACAGATTTACATACACGAGATTATAGAGTAGAGAGAGAGAGAGAGAGAGTACACACGATATACGTGGTTCACCCAATGTGGGCTACGTCCACGGGAAAGCAGCCACTCAATGGCTTTAGTACTTCAAAACAAGAAGTAATTTACAAAGGGATTATACCCTTAATGGAGCTCCCGCCTTGCTTCACTCTCACCACCTCACACTCACCTTGTTGCATCAACTTCACACTATAAAATGTGTGTAGAAATGGCCTCTTTTTATAGGCCAAAAGGGCTGCCCTCTCTTATGAGAGACAGCCATGTGTAGCCGCCCTTGTGCGAATAAGTCCAAATCGGACCCTCCAATCCCCATGTGTGGCCGCCCTTGAGAAGGCAAGTCCGCTTTTGAATTCGGCCACCGGCCACCGGCCATTGACTTCCGACCACCGGCCACCGGTCATTGACTTCCGACCACCGGCCACCGGCCAACCGACCGGTTGTTTTCTGACCACTTTCCGACTGTCGTCCGGCCATAATATTCCGGCGAAAAGGAATATTCCGGCAAAAAAAAAGTCTCGGGGGCCTCCCCCCCGAGGCCTTTAAAGTTGCCCCTGATTCTTGTCCGTCAAAATTTTGGTTTCCGGTGAGTGATTTTCCTTCACGCACGATGGCTTCTCCTCATAATGGGGGCCTTACAAATGTGCGCTTTTACCACAGAAAATTACAAGGGTAAATCAGGCTCCATACTTAACAATCTCCCACTTGGAGACTGATCTCCAAACCAAACCTGTGACTGCTTTCCATTCTGGCTTCTTATCCTTGAATGCCGATTGAAGATGAGCAAAAGCTCAACTTCTCCTTGTTGACCACCTTTGTAAACATGTCTGCAGGATTTTCACTTGTATGCACCTTTCCTAGCTTTAGTTGTCCCTCTTCCAAAAGAGTGCGTATGAAGTGATATCTCACCTCAATGTGCTTTGTCCTTGAATGAAAGGCTGAGTTCTTCGCAAGATGGATAGCGCTTTGGCTATCACTATACAAGACACAATTGTCTTGTTTGAATCCAAGCTCTTCTAAGAATCTGTGAAGCCACAGAATTTCTTTGCTTGCCTCCGTCATTGCTACATACTCTGCTTCCGTGGTAGAAAGTGAAACCACTTTCTGCAGCTTTGAAGCCCAGCTTACTGCTGTGCCTCCAACCGTGAACACATAGCCAGTAGTGCTCCTTCGAGTATCTTTATCACCTGCCATATCTGCATCAGCATACCCTTCTAGAAAAATATCAGTTCCTCCAAAATACAAAGCATTTGTTGTTGTCCCTTTTAGATACCTAAGTATCCACTTCACAGCTTGCCAATGCTCTTTACCTGGGTTGTCCATGAACCTACTCACAACTCCCACTGCATGTGCTATGTCTGGCCTTGTCCAGACCATAGCATACATTAGAGAACCTACCGCTGCAGCATATGGAACTTTAGACATATAGGCTATCTCCTCTTGTGTCTTTGGACACATATCCTTCGTTAGTTTAAAATGACCAGCCAAAGGTGTAGAAACTCGTTTTGCATTTTGTATTGAAAACCTTTCTAGTACCTTCTTGATGTAATCTTCTTGAGATAGCTTTATTGTTTTCTTCGTCCTGTCCCTTGATATTTTCATACCAAGTATCCTCTTTGCAGCACCTAAATCTTTCATTGAAAAAGATTTGGACAGCTCCTCTTTTAGGTCTTTGATGTCCTGCATGTTAGCACTTGCAATCAACATGTCATCAACATACAACATTAGGATGATGAATTTCCCATCTCCCAAATTCTTCGTGTAGACGCAGTGATCCGAGTTGCATCTTGTGAATCCATGATCCAACATCCATCGATCAAACTTCAAGTACCATTGTCTTGATGCTTGCTTTAAACCATACAAGCTCTTCTTTAATCTGCAAACCATTTTCTCCTTACCTTTTACTTCATACCCCTTTGGTTGAAGCATGTAGATTTCCTCCTCTAAGTCACCGTGAGGGAATGCCGTATTTACATCCATTTGCTCGAGATTTAGATCATGAGCAGCCACAAGGCTTAAGACAAGCCTAATTGAGTTCATTTTTACAACAGGAGAAAATATTTCATTGAAGTCAATACCTTTCTTTTGAGAAAAACCTTTTACCACAAGCCTAGACTTGTACCTTTTCTTCCCACCTTCTCCTTCCTTTATCTTGTACACCCATTTGTTTTGAAGTGCCCACTTACCTTTAGGCAACTCAACCAACTCCCATGTTTGGTTGTAATGTAGTGAGTCCATCTCCACTTGCATGCTCTTCGTCCATTCTTCTTTGGATTCATGTTGCATAGCTTCTTCATATGATTCCGGCTCTCCAGAATCTGAGATCAAGAGATGGTTGAAGGAAGGAACAAACCTTTCTGGAGGTCTACTTGCTCTTGTAGATCTTCGGGGAATAGGTTGAGGCTCCTCATTTGGTTGACGTTGTTGCACATTGTCACCGTTTGCAGTCCTTGAGTCTTCACCGTCCTCAAGCTCCATGTACTCATCACCTGTTTCTTTTGTTTGTTTTCTTTCCAAGTAATCTTTGTACATATTTTGTTCGTTAAAAATTACATCCCTACTCCTTAAGATTTTACCATCTTCAGGATTCCATAGGCGATACCCAAAGTCTCCTTCTCCATAGCCAATGAAGAAACACTTTTTGGACTTTGCATCTAACTTTGATCTTAGGCTTCTATCTATGTGCATGAAAGCCTCACACCCAAACACTTTGAGAAATGCATAATTCACCGGTTTACCTGTCCATGCCTCTTCTGGAACTCCCCCATCCAATGCCGTTGAGGGTGACCGATTGATTAAGTACACAGACGTACTTACAGCTTCCGCCCAAAGCTCAAGCGGTAGGCCTGCATGTAGCCGCATGCTTCGTGCTCGTTCCATGATTGTCCTGTTCATCTTTTCCGAAATCCCATTTTGTTGAGGTGTCCTTGGGGTTGTCCTTTGCCTCCGAATGCCATTGCTAGCACAAAAGCTTTCAAAAGCTTGGCTGCAATATTCGCCTCCATTGTCGGATCTGAGGCATTTAACCTTGGTACCTGTTTCATTCTCCACAAAGGCTTTCCACCTTTGAAATATGGAAAATACATCGGATTTATTCTTCATGACATAAACCCATGTTTTTCTAGTCGCATCGTCTATGAATGTTACATAGTACAATGAGCCACCAAGTGATGGTGTACTTGCAGGACCCCAAACATCAGAATGAACCAACTCAAGTTTTTTATTTTTTCTTTCATTTCCTAATTTTTGAAATTTTACCCTCTTTTGTTTACCATAAACACAATCTTCACAGAACTCTAAGTCCACTTCTTTCAAACCTGGTAGAAGCTTCTTTGTTTGAAGGATTTGCATTCCTTTGGCACTCATATGCCCAAGTCGGTAGTGCCACACAGCACTGTCAACTTCTGTAGTTGCTGCACAAGCTGAAGGTTGCGTGCTAACAGCACACAAGTAAAGTGTACCGACTTTTTCACCCTTGGCAACCACCAAAGATCCCTTTGAGATCTTCCACTGTTTGTTTTCGAATGCAATGTTGTGACCTTCATCGTCCAATTGTCCTGTAGAGATCAAATTTTTGCGAAGAGAAGGAACATGCCTAACATCTTTAAGCTTCCATTCATTTCCGTTAGCAGTTTTGATAGAAACTGTACCTTTGCCGACAATCTCACAAGCTTCATCATCTCCCAAGTATACATACCCAAAATTACCTTTGGTGTAGTCTTGGAAATGTTGCTTGTGTGGTGTCGCATGGAATGAAGCCCCAGAATCTACTATCCAGGAATTAGACACATTGTCTAATGAGAGAATTAGAGCATCTTGCTCTACTTTACCTGCCACATTGGCCTCTGATGTTGGCTTGTTGTCTTGAGACTCTGTCTCCTTCTTCTTCTTGGACCAGCAATCCTTCTTGATGTGGCCCTTCTTGCCGCAGTTCCAACATTCAAGAACTGACTTTGTGCGTGACTTGCTCCGCCTTGAGCGATCACGACCCTTTTGGTTTTTGAACCTCTCCTTAGGCCTTCCTCTTGTTTCCACTGATAGTGCAGCACTTGATGATTCTCCTGTGCTTCTCCTTCGCATTTCCTCGCTTAGGAGAACACCCACAACATCATCAAACTTAAGAGTATTTGTTCCAGAGATAGAATTACTTACAGCCATCACAAGGCTGTCCCAACTATCCGGTAGAGATGATAGTATAAGGAGAGCTCGCACTTCGTCATCGAAATTGATTTTCACTGATCGAAGTTGACTTATGTTTGTGTTAAAGTCATTTAGGTGTTCTGCAACTGAACCATTCTCTGCCATCTTTAGATTGAACAAGCGCTTCATAAGAAATACCTTATTGGATGCCGATGGTTTCTCGTAGAAGTCGTCAAGTGACTTCATCAAGTCCTCCGTGGTCTTCATCTCCGAAACATTGAAGGCCACCGTTGACGCCAAGCTTAACCGAATTGTTCCCAGTGCCTTTCGATCAAGGACAATCCATGCTTCATCTGCCATTGTTGCGGGCTTCTTCGCAAGACCGCCTAGTGGCAAATAGAGGTCCTTCTGGTAGAGATAGTCTTCAATCTGCATCTTCCAATGTTGGTAGTTTTTGCCGTTGAACTTCTCAATCTTGAGCTTCCCTTCCTCCGCCATAACTCCCACTCAATTCAAGGAATCCTTTCCTTGAGATAATTTAGCTACGAGCAAACCTTGCTCTGATACCAGTTGTTAGGAAATAAGGCGTAGCTAAATAGATAATTGAGTAGATTAATTAATGGAGAGAGACAGATTTACATACACGAGATTATAGAGTAGAGAGAGAGAGAGAGAGAGAGTACACATGATATACGTGGTTCACCCAATGTGGGCTACGTCCACGGGAAAGCAGCCACTCAATGGCTTTAGTACTTCAAAACAAGAAGTAATTTACAAAGGGATTATACCCTTAATGGAGCTCCCGCCTTGCTTCACTCTCACCACCTCACACTCACCTTGTTGCATCAACTTCACACTATAAAATGTGTGTAGAAATGGCCTCCTTTTATAGGCCAAAAGGGCTGCCCTCTCTTATGAGAGACAGCCATGTGTAGCCGCCCTTGTGCGAATAAGTCCAAATCGGACCCTCCAATCCCCATGTGTGGCCGCCCTTGAGAAGGCAAGTCCGCTTTTGAATTCGGCCACCGGCCACCGGCCATTGACTTCCGACCACCGGCCACCGGTCATTGACTTCCGACCACCGGCCACCGGCCAACCGACCGGTTGTTTTCTGACCACTTTCCGACTGCCGTCCGGCCATAATATTCCGGCGAAAAGGAATATTCCGGCAAAAAAAGTCTCGGGGGCCTCCCCCCGAGGCCTTTAAAGTTGCCCTTGATTCTTGTCCGTGAAAATTTTGGTTTCCGGTGAGTGATTTTCCTTCACGCACGATGGCTTCTCCTCATAATGGGGGCCTTACAAATGTGCGCTTTTACCACAGAAAATTACAAGGGTAAATCAGGCTCCATACTTAACATAATTAACCACTAGGATTCCGTTCGAATCTTTCAAATTCAAAAGGAAAAGGGCTTGCGGCCGGGTTCATGTGCACGCCTGCTTTGCCATCTCTCTTCTCTGCATCCCGCTTTGCCCCTTGCAACTCAGCAACACCTGCGTCCCCCATCGCCCTCATTGTTATGCAGTCCATACATGCTCTCTCTCTCTCCACGATTCCCAGCATCGCATGGGCTCCTCCATCGACGAGTATATCTGTCTCTTTCCACAAAGGACCCCATAGCAACCAATCAACTCTAATCCTCTCAGTGGCACACTGGTCAATGAAAACAATCGGTGCCTCCCTCATGTCCTCACCAGCTCCATCACCACTCACAGCGTTCATACACAGCATTGCATCTACTCCGCGGATCATCAACAACCGGAAGCTACCGCCTCTCCCCCGTCGCGGTTATGGTCATTGAAGGGCACACCACATGAATCAATCTCTCTCTCTCTCTCTCTCTCTCTCTCTCTCTCTCGCACGTGCGCATGCAAAAAAGATCCCCTCCGACTCCTATAGTCTACGGTCTACCACCTCTCCTAATCCAGCTACACGCGACACCTCCATCATCCCGTTTCTGCTCGCATGCCAGGTGCCAGAGCCCACCTTTTCCCTTTTGCCTCAACTCAAGGGATCTCTTAAGATTCCTATTAATGGTTTCTAAACAAAGTCGTTTTTGGGACCTAGTAGGTCTATTGCTTTGCTTTCTTTATAGTGAAGATTGATTTGCTAAGTTTTTTCTGAAATTTAAAAAACAAAACTTGTTCTTTAGTCATATTCGTGGACTAGAAGGACTAGTTCAACATTGTCAAAGACCATGGGGTTGGGAAAAAGTGTTTGACGATTTTGGTCTCCATCCCCCCCCCATGAAATTTTGCCCATAATTACTTCACTTCTACGTAAATTGATCAGATGCATATTTTTGATATAAAACTTCATTTACAAATTGTGCCCATTTAGTGATTAACACTTTTCCTCTTTCTTTGTAATATAACACACAATTTCAAAAAGAGTGAGATGCATCATCTGAATTTAGTGCACTCCACTATGTAGACAAATACCCCCCAAAGTATCAAAGTTATTGAGGAGAAAGGACTATGGTTTGACTAAGGATATATCACCTAAAGATCTCCTACTAAAAGAATGATCCCTCTTAGGAGGAAGGAAACGGCTACCAGGCAGCCGGCTTTTGATTCATCCCGCATCGCCAGTTCTGTTTACCAAAAATCGATTATCATTTGATTTGTAGGCTTGTAAAATTTTCTAAAAACCAACCAACTTGATGGAAGTATGTTAGTTGGTAAAGACATTCTATTAACTATCTTTGTATTTTTTAAATAGGGAGTGCAGATCTTAATGGGCCATTCTCTCATCCCCTTCTTCCCCCCCCCCCCCTCCTCGTGGCCCTCACCCATAGTGGTTGTGAGGTTGGGGGGGAGGAGAGGTTCAGTGAGGTGCACCTCATCATTCATCTTGGGAGATATGAGATTTAATCACTCATAGCCTCTTCTAGTACAACAGTACTTTTGGCACAAGAAAATCAAAGTGGGCACAACAATGCTACACAATAAGGAGACTAATGAGGATGTACCTATTCAAAATTTCAAAGTATGGCCTTACCCAAGTCTTTCCTGTCAAAATGTGCATGTAATTTTGACTTCAAAGCTAAAATTTCCTGAAATTCTTGTTTTAGATTTACACAATTGCTCACTTGCACATGATCAATGCACACAAAGACACAAGTAGCTAATGCACACAAACACAATCGATAAGCTCATAACATTAACACACACTTTAGCCGCAACAAATGCTTACTTATGCACACATTAATGCCAAATTTCTTTTTATCTTTTGGATAACTCAATTTACCAGAAGCTAAGTGCATGTGAGAGATAAGCGTTCATGGCTTTCTAAGAAGAGATTTGGTCACATGCTTGAACTTTCCGCCTTTAATCAAGACTGTTGCATAATGTGCAATGACATTGTCTTGAAATGCACATATGTATTTTACAATTTTTTGGGATTTGAAAGGTCTAGTGTGCCTTCAGAAGCCTGATGACCACATTGGTGAAGTCAAAGAGGTTGAAAATGGTCCGCAATTCCAGTTAGACCCCTACCTAGGGCCTTCATTTAGGATAGATCAGTGTGGGTTGAGTGTTTATTTTGGTGTACCTTACCCCATGCATAACATGGGTGTGATTCACCCAAACAACTAGGCTACATGCATGCGTGGTGAGTTATAAGTCTGCTCATATTTTTCCAGGTGATGCAATTGACACTAACTGGCAGAGCCAACTTCATCTTTGGCACCTTTGTTGGGGAGACAAGGCTATTGTAACAATGGAAAGGTAATTTTCTTGCTTGATAGAAGTCACTCTCTACTGGCTATGTGTATGTGTATCCATTTTTTTAAAGCCCTCTTTGTGGAACGACATGCATATAAGTATGAGGAAGTAGATGAATTTGTACGTGTATCCAGACATTCATACATACCATTTTGCATCCTGTACAACAATTACAGATTTAACATTAGGAGTGGAGACTTCTGCAAAATCCATAAAGATCAAGAAACAAATAGATATATCATTATTAGTGTGATTAAAGAGTAACGTTTCAATTTTGGGACATTTCCAAATTTTGAATATCAAGCATTGACATTGCTACCTAGACGGTATGGAAGACATGGGGAAAGCTAGCGATGCTCTTAAGGATATGCATGTTAGGATAATTTCTCTTGAAATGCATTGATCATAACTTGTGTACCTCCTATAAATGTAATTCTATAACTTTCTTTTTTAAAATCTTATTATTTATATATATATGAGAGAGAGAGAGAGAGAGACCTCTTTTTGGCTTGCCATGGAAGGCCTCTGTGTTCGAATGTATTTTTTTCCTTTAAAAATTTTAAAAAAATAAAATAAAAGCATTGCTCACATAGTGAGCTAAAATATATCAAACAAAAATGAATTACACTAGTTCCTCGTGCACTACCAATGCCATGAGTCCACAAAACCACATAGAGTTCACATATAAACCAAATAAACCTAGGAGCTAACCCCATACAAACAACACCAAAACCATAATCTAAGCAGTTTGATCATCAAGACATGATCCCAGTTGCCACCACACAAGCATCAATTGCCACCCAAATGTTGTACGACCACAGCATGAATGAGACATACATACTTGACGGAAGTCTAAGGTACCTAGGAAACGGGATTTAAAGGAAGCCAAGCCCTGTCTTGAATCCATCCCCGACAAAGAGTGGCCCCTGGGAGAGAGTCCCACTACTGGATCCACAATGCCCTCCTCTCTCCACAACTACCACATGAGACTCCCATTAGCACTGCACCAAGTGCACATCACCCTTTACACTCGCCAACAACAAGTGACTATTCTTCCCTCCCAAATGGGAGGAGGGCTAGCATGCCTCCCTGCTGCCAAAAATCATTAGCTTTTGGAACAAGAAAAACTTATGATGGCATTTCTTGGGATTTTATCAGAGATTCGCAAGATTGGTAATTGTGATGAGTTTTTCATAAGTGTTTTCTTTTTTCTTTTTTAGTTTTTTTTTCATATCAAATGAAATTATGTTCACCAATGGATTGCTAAAGAAGATGTGCCTTTGGCTACTTGAATGCAATAGGGTGTTGTCTCTTCCTTTTCTACCTGAGCACAAATTTCACCCGACATGTTCAAAACTTTGGGTTGGGCCAAGACCAACATAGGTTGCCTTTGTTTGAACATTGAGGTGGGGCATGGACCGAGGAGTGACAGAGATCTCTCAATCTTGGGAAGAGATCAAGGGAGTAAATCAGGCAAGCCAACTCGATGTAGTGCACAACAAAATGAAAGTGCTTTGGCATCAGCTCTCGAACCTTCGTCAGTATTCAATTCATGATTATGCTAATTATGAAGCACACTTTCAAAACTCGTGGGCCTAGTTTCCAATCAATGCAAAATATGAATGAAAAGCAAAATGATAATCCTAAGAAGAAGAAGGAGAGGAAGAAAAGGAAACCAAAGCTGATGTCAGAAGCTTCTTCTAGCACTAGCCAGTCTCAAAAGAGTGTAATGACAAAATTAAAGTGAAAGGCTCTATTGCAAGAATGAAAGTGAGTGCTTAAAGCTACCTGATCCTCAGTGAGTGATGATTTAAAAGAAAAAGAGGACATCATTGATGCCCCTTCCAACTTCAAAAAGTAATTCTACAACAACCCATAAGAGAAAAACCATAAGAGCTTGGAGTCTCATACGATGGGCTCAAAGACGCTAAAAAGATTGATTTGACTAAACCTGGAGAAGAGCTTAGAACAATCTGGATTGCAATAGATTTAACCTAAAACAAGGAGGACTTGTTAATCTCTACTCTCAAGGAGTGCCGAGATGTTTTTGCATGGAGTTACAAGGATCTCAAGGGAGTTGATCCATAGATTTGTCAACACACAATTTTGATGAGAGATGATGCAAAGGCATCTAAAAAACACCCTTATACTTACAATGACAACCTATCCTTTGACCACCCGATTGGAACACGATCTTTCATGTCCACATAAACGCTTTAAACTTTGCCATTGGGTGCATACTGGCACAACTTGGTGAGAAGCACATGGACTTTCTGGTGTCATACACCAATTGCCAATTCAATAGTGCTAAAAAGAATTACACCACAACAGAAAGAGAAGGCTTGGCCATTAGTTATTCAATAAAGAAGTTTAGACATTACCTCTTGGCCAACAAATTCATCTTCTTTATTGGTCATCAAGCTTTGCTTTATTTAGTAAAGAAGCCATGCACTATAGGACGAATTGTACACTGGTTTGTGATTTTGCTTGAGCTTGACTTTGAGGCGGCAATTTAGTACCCATTTGAGGGTGAACCATCTATCTAGGATAACATGAGGAGAATGCCCAACCGGAGTGAATGATGACCTATCTAATGCAAATCTTTTTATTGTGGAAATTGCACCAAAATGGGCTGAATCAATCATTGAGATCTTGACAACTAGAATGGTCAAGACAACAAATGCAAATCTAGATAGATTCAATTTTGACAATTTCAAATTTTACCAACTCTTTGCTTGACAGCTTTATAGATTGGGACCAGATAGCGTTTTACAATTCATTCCAAATCTCAAGCAATACGATGGAATCCTATAGTATGTACATGTGAGTGTAGGAGGTATCCATGCCAGTGCAAAGAGTTGTGTACAATGAATCTCACTTGATGAGTATTGGTGGCCCTTACTTTGTCCAATCCTGAGCCCCTTTGAAGTGAATTTGGGAATGACAACACCTTTGGTAGCTAGCCCAAGATTTTGGCAAGTCTTTTAAGTCTTCTAGTGCATAATAGATAATCTTGGTGGGTGCCAATACGCCCCCCAAAAAAGGAACTCTTGTTCTTTGAGCTTTGCTCTCTCATGTAGTGATTACACTTGCGCTAGCCTTATGGGTTTCATGTAAAAAAATATGAGAAATGACCACATTATACACCTGTGTCTTGCACATTTTGGAGGCTATACTCAATGGCTAAAAACTTTTATGGCATTGTCCACTTGTGAGATTTGGACATATGGAAAAATTGCATATGTAGTTATAGGACATGCCTAATGTATCCCCGCAGTAATGGAGGGCCATTTTTGGGTGATCTAAATCTGGAAAGCCATGAAAAATTCTATTAATTCTTTGTTATATGTGTGTACAAGAATATTTTCTATTATTTGAGTGTTTTAATGCATATTCTATTGAAAAAAAAGGACAGACTTAACTTAAAAGGGAAGGGGTGGTTATTATATATTATTACATAGCTAAAGCTAGCCCTCCTCTCTTTAGGTGACGAAGAGAGGAGAGAGAGAGAGAGAGAGAGAGAGAGAGAGAGAGAGAGAGAGAGAGAGAGTCGGAGAGAGAGAGAGAGAGAGAGAGAGAGAGAGAGAGAGGCAAGCAGCTCTTGAGACACACAAAGAGAGGGCAAGCAGTTGTCGACACAGACAGAGGGCGAGAGGCGTGTGTTACCTGGGGTGCTCCAGTAGAGAGGAGGGGCAGTTTAAGATGGACGTACAAAAAAAATAATAAAAAAAGGAAAGGGAGGGGGCTTGTGCCCGTCACACACCCCCTCCCTTCCCTTTTCTTTTTACTGTAAAGATGCCAAGGAATATTCCATGCTAAGACCCTTACTTTCATAACTGTAACCAACAAAAATACATTTAACAACCTTGTCATCCAATTTCCTGCGATGTTGAACCGGCACAAGAGCATAAGCGAAGCAACCAAAAGCACGCAAGTGAGCAACAAATGGCTTTCTACCATGCCAAGACTCATATAGAGTGATAGACTGCAATGCTTTGGTGGGACACCTGTTCAGCACATAGGTACCACATATGACAGCCTTGAGCCAAAAAGAATGTGGCAAAGATTGACTTGTGATCATGCATCATGCCATCTCCATAAGAGACCTATTTCTCCTCTTAGCAACACCATTTTTTTGGAAAGTGACGACTGATTATGCACTAGGATGAAGAGGCTATCAATCTTCCATCAACTCCCCCTATTAGAGTGATCTTCTTATCAACCATTTACTCAACCTAATGTATATTTTCAAGAATGTAGTGGATGTTCATGACGGGGAAAAAAGGGACCCCTTCCATTGCACCCCTTAAAATGAAGGATGCTAGAATGTGCATCCACTCAAGGTCCTCAAAAAGGTGTTCGAGGAAAAGAGATGGCATGTAATCCTTATCTAGTATGACTTCATCCGTCAAACGTCTATTCTCTTAGAGAGCTTCTTCTGTAGGGGTTGGAAATATCCAAGCATTCTCTAGGTAACTGCTCGAATCTACTGATGCTAGAGATAATCCTGAAGAAAATGAATCAAAATCATCCACCGGAGTCTTTAGTCTTGTGGCAAAAGGGCTGAGAAACTCGAGGTTTAAGATTTTGTGCCTCATGATACATTATTTGTTGGTCCGAAACTCCCGCTCTGTCTACGTAAGGGGAGAGGAGGAGGAAAATCAGCTTAACATCAACTTCCACAACCATCTAGCCTTCATCTCTACTTTTGTACTTGGTTTTGCATATGCTGAGCTCTTGGACTCTATGTGACCACATTCTTCATCTTTTGATCACTGGTGATCACTAATTCAATGTGTTGGGTTGAGTCCATGTTGAATGGTTCTTCACTTTTTCTTGCTGGGACCCGCAACACCTTTGCTTGTATCCTTGTCTTCAATCATCTTCTTACCAAGAGGACCTCTATGTCCCCTTTCCCCAATGCCATTGTGATAACACTCACCACCTTTGTTTTCCTTTTATCTTCTAGAGTGAGATTGCTAGTACCTATTTCATCTTTGATTTCCACCGCAAAGTCTCCAGTACTATTGCCCAAGTGAGAAGGCAAATAAAACATATCTCCATCTTAACAAGGAGGTTTATCACATTCACAACTATAGTGCCCAATTTCCCCACAATTATAGCAAGTCACCATCCTCCTTCCGACATAAAAACCTCTACTAGCTCCTCTTCCTCTACCCTCTCCCCCAACGAGAGAACGTCCACCAGAAGTAGCCATGAGATTAAGATTCTTAATCATTTCCATCATTTACTTCATGTCCTTCTCCAAATCTTCTATTTCCCCCTCCATTGGCACCACATGCTAGTACCATTGACCTTCATGCATTGCAGGCATGAAAAATATTTATTTCGAAAGAAGCTAGCAATGGCTTAGAATAGCAAGACGTTTGATGGGAAAAGTGATCCTTACAATCATTTGGCTAGGTTTAGATGGCTCATATACACTGAGGGAGTTACCGATGAGCACACCAAAATTCATGGCTTTGGTATTACCATAGAAGGTAGTGCTCATACCAAGATAGGAGTGAAGCATGACACACTCTCTCATATTGTGAACTCTAAGCAAAAAGATGGAGAGACAATGCAAAGAAGCATTGAAAGGTTCAAACGCTACATTGTGTGATGCCCCAAGTCAAAGATACCCCAATGACGAGAGATTGATCTCTTGTTTTTTGGAAGGGCTAAGGAATCAGCAACTCTATCTGACGCTTTTAGCCTAAAAGCACAATAACTTTGACAATTTTTGTTTTGAAGCTCCAAGGCTTGATGACAATTGCAATTTGTCACAAGATAAGGGAAATCAAGATTCAATAGTGTTTGGCAAGTCAGGCAAGCACATAGATATCCCAACATGGGTAGATCTTATCGTGTAGAAGCTAAGACTTCAATCCCACCCACCTTAGACTTTGAGAGACCTTAATTGAGACTTGCCAAAGTGGTGTGACTTTTGCATAGCATGGCCTGATTACAAAATGCTAGAGTGCCAACGTAGGATTCTATACCTAAGAGAACAAAGCTCTCAAGCATCTTTGTCGATACCAAGTATTATCCCAAATGCAAAAGAAGTGAAACCAAAGCCTAGTGTTAGAACTCATGTCCCCTAGAGATTGAGCTAAATGAGAAAGGGAAAGTGAGAAGCTCCAATTGGCCAGAAATCTTGTGGTGTTGAGAAGATTGTGCCATCAATTACTTTAAGCAAGAATTGCCCATATGAACCACGAAATGAGAAAAGTGAGTTGAGAGCAGGGCTTTCAATTACATTGAAGTCATTCCCTCACCAACCACATCAGATAGTGAAAATGAAATTCTTTCCTTGTGGGTAGTGTCGAGAGTCCCAATAAAGAAAGCAGTTGACGACTCAAGCCTAAGGATGAGCCTATGCCAAAGTCTAAAGGAAGTAAAGTTTAGAGATGAGCCATTGCTCCAAACTAAGGAGGAAGAGCTAATGCTTTGTTGGGGTCACATGGCTTAGTGGTTTCCACCAACACACTCAATTCTAGAAGCACTTGAGGAGGTTGACTAGGAGAGCACTAACCCAGCTAGCATATGTAGGACTCCTTGCATTGTCAAGGCAAGGCGAATCTCATCATTCCTTAGCTTGGTCGGGTGGCTCTTCATATGTTTATCACTAATCCCTTCTCTAACAAATGAGTAATCAGTGGAAATGCTTAATCACTCACTCTAATTCACAGGCACTTGACTCAAATCCAATTCCTAAACCCGAGCAGCTAATGTTATTGAGAACCCACAAGCATTCAATGTAAAGTAGAAGCCCTTCCCCAAGTAGCCCAACGCTTTGAACACTGTCCTGAACACTTTCCAACTTGACCTTAATCAAGCTTAATCATAATGAACAAGACTCTTTGCTTAAGCACACGTTCAATCCATACACCTCCTTCCCTAATGTAGCAAGCGACGCATCCCTCAACATAATAAAAGAGCCAGATTTAAAATTGACATTCAAACATAAGCAAGCATCAGATTAATCATAAGCAATCACTATTAGCTGAGAGAGTGAGTTATCTATTAGCAATGACATGCTGATAAGATCCAGGAGGTGATAATAGAGGGACGATCTTAATTCTCATCCTTAGTTCTCTCAGGAGGGACCAATGCGAAGACCTGTTAGATCTGGTACCATTGACTATACCCTAGGTCTATGCAAGCATACACAATGTAAGAAATAGATTAAAAACACTCATTGAGACCATACAATCGTTCTCACCTCTTACCACCACATAAGACTTCACTGTCACTATCATCCTCGCCTTCAACTTGTGACTTATCCAAAGCATTCACCCAATTGCTACACCCATCTGACTTTACACTTGTACAAACTATAACTACCTATACGAGTCTGGAGTCTGCAGAGCACCACAAAAAAAGGAATGCACCAATAAATAACAATTCCACATACCCATTTAGATATACCCATTTCCAAGTAACAAATAACCCCCATTTAGACTCCACGCTTATACACTTACAACTAGATATGAGTGTACAAACTACTATAACTAAACCACTACAGAAAAAGGATGCAACGTCAAATAACAATTCCACATACCCTTCTCAAGATGGTCAAGCTCAAAAATGCTATGGAATTAAACGAAAATACTTTATTATGTCTCTTTTTTAAGAGAAGCAGGTCTCAATTTAGAGAGTACATTGTGAGTGCGTATGCCAAATAATGTGCTGTGTTAGGTGAGAGAGATGCATATTTAGAGAGTACATTGGTGAATGCGTATGCCAAATATTGTGGTACTCTCACAAAAGCACGACACTTCCTTTATGAGCTTCGACATGTCCAAAATATAATATACTCACTCAGAACACGCTGGTTGCAAGGCATCCCAAGGAAGCATTGTGCTGATTACGGGGTCACGAATTACATTCATATTCAACGATATGAAGCTCTCCTAAATGAGCTTCAGACAGAAAAGAAAAAAAATTCAACCAATATCAACGGCAAAGGCACCTCCCTTTCCCTCGCTCGGCAGGCCGCCAAGATGTGCTCAGGCACTGCAGGCTCAACAGGCAAATTTAGGTTTGCTCTCTAGTTAATCAGCCGCAGCTTGCTCTCTTGTGAGGTGGCCATAGCAAGCAGCGCTTTGCAGGATCCGCCGCGGCTCACAGCAAGGCTCTGGGCCGTGAACACATTTGTGAGGCATTGATTCACCACCTACAAGTAAACCTCTCTCTCTCTCTCTCTCTCTCTCTCTCTCTCTCTCTCTCTCTCGCGCGGACCTGCTGCACCAGCGCGGACCTGCTGCTCTCTCTCGCGCGGACCTGCTGCTGTGCTACTGTGCTGCACCAGCGCGCAGACCTGCTGCTGTGCTGCACCAGCACGCGGACCTGCCGCACCAGTGCCCTCCTCCTGCTCCAGGCACATTACTGCTGTACAGCGCGCTGCTGTGTCACCCCAGCTGCTCAGCGCGCCCACCCCACCTGCACAGCACCCCCAGTACCCGCCTGTTGCTGCCGCTGTTATACCAACCTGCTGCTGCTGCTGAACTGCCCCCCTCCAGCCTCCCCCTCACGCAGCCCCTCCTCGCTCCCGATCACACAGCCATCTCTCTCTCTCTCTCTCTCTCTCTCTCTCTCTCTCTCTCACACACACACACACACACACACACACACACGGATACATACCCACACACACACTACACACATACACGCATACACACACGTACTCCCCTTCTCCCCTCTTCTTCACAATATGAAGAGAGGGTAGCTCCGAATACAACCATGTCTTCCCCCATCATCAAGACGCCGAAATCGACAATGAAGACAACCTTCATGCTCACGAACAAGAGGCTTGCACAATTAGAGAAGGACATGAAAGAATGGTGGATGGAGAGAGAGATATGGAGGGAGGAGAAAGCCACCTTCATCAAGCTATGGAACGAAGAAAAAGAGGACATGAGAGCGGAAATCCAAAACCTCAAAGAAGAGAAGGAGAGAAGGGCACGGGAGAACAAGAAGGAGAGGGAGAGATGGAGGAAAGAGCAAGAAGAGATGAAGGCACAAATCGACCTCCTTCATGCTTCCATCACATCCCTCACCCCCGAGGAAGGAGAGATTAAAGAGGAGGCTAAGGAAGCCCTCAAGGAGGAGATCACCAAAGCCCTCACCGCAAGCATTGAGGACAAATTAGAAGCCACCAAAGAAGGATGGGTCGAAGTGGTCAAAAAGAATATCAAGAAGGTAGCAAGAGAGGAAGCCCAAAAAGATGAGGTACTCATCGTACACACAACCATCGAGGAGGAGAAGATGCGACAAGCTCGCCGTCTCAATGTGCGAGTGACCGGCATCAAAGAAGAAGAAGGGTCCACACCCGAGAGCGATGGGAAAGCCTTATGCAAGAAAGTGGGATACAAGGAAGAAGAGATCCCTTTCTCCAAAGTTTGGAGAGCCGGCAAAGATCCAAAGAAGAGAGCTCTCATCCTCCAATTCGCCTCCGAGGAGTCTCGAACTTCTTTCCTCCGAAAGAGGGTCATCTTGAGAGGGCTAGAAGGCCCCCCGATTTATCTTGATGATGACCTCACAAAGATGCAACAAGATCACCGCCGCACGTGCATGCCTAGAGTCCACCAAGCCCGCAAAGAAGGGAAGAAGGCAGTATATCGAGATGGTAGGGTTATCATTGATGGCAGGACCATCGCATAGGGACTCGCGGCCTGTGGGACACACGAAGAGATTCATGTCACGGTTTGGAATTGCAATGGAGACCTATGGACACACCCAGAGAGACTTGAGGAGGTGATGAGAGGTCGAGACATGATTCTACTTACAGAGACACACGAGAGCCCAGAGAGAGGGTTACCACGGATACATGGTTTCCAATGGGAGTCTCTACATCGGGGATGTATGCGCCAGCACACCACTCGCGGTTCAGGAGGAGTGGCCATACTCTTTAGACAGGGGCTTCACAGCAGACTACAGATTGTTGCCCGGGACCCACAGGCCCAATACATGTGGATTCGCCTCGAGCTCTCACGAGACAGGATCGTCTACATTGCCCTTTGCTACTTTGCTCCCACAGGCTCCAGATTCGCCCCTATTGAGCAGGAGTCACCGTATGCATGCCTCACGGAGGAGATTATGGAGTACTCCACACTGGGTGAAGTCTTCCTTATGGGAGACTTCAATGCTCGTACGCGCAGTGAGCAGTGTGAGGCATATGACCACGAGGACCCAGAGGCACTACACACTCTAGATGAGGAGGCTACTATGAGAGATACAACAGACAGAGCTCCAGTCACAGCCTACGGACGACACCTACTTCGACTTGGCTCCCAGCACCGTCTCGTTATTTATAACGGGATGGCCCAGTGGCCCACCTCAGGGGGCTTGACTTGTATGCCACATGGAGTTACAGAGGGAGGGGGGAGTACAGTCGACTATAGTCGACTATATTCTGGGACCCAGGGAGGCTACACACCTTATCACATCCTTCACCATTCCACCCATACCCATCGGAGCCGACCACACATACCTCTCTTTCTCCATCACCGGAGATACCATCCCACACAGCTCCACAGCACACACTCCACACACCACCATCCATTTCACACATGAGCTAGCCTCTCTTTACTCAGCCGAGGTCGAGCATGGCCTATGCCTCCTCCACCCATCCACACCACTCTCAATTCTCACATCACATATCTCTTCCGTTCTGCACACCTCAGCTATTAGCTCTTTTCCACACACCACTCACATAGGACGCACTCCCCCCCCCGGGACTATGCCTCAGAACCGCTGGTATGATGATGAGTGCAGAGAGTTATACCGACGCCTCCGTGCACGGCGAGCCTTAGGAGAGATCACAGAGAGAGAGGCCAGACGAGATATGAAGACGCTGACACGCCAAAAGCGGCGAGCATTCGAAGAGGCACAGGAGCTTGAGCTATACCGCCTATTCATGAGCATAGATAGCGCGACGGCATGGCGCACCCTGCGCGAGCCACGTCCGACCACAGCTATTGAGGATCCACAGATATGGCATGATTATGCAGAGCGCCTCTATGAGGTGCCAAGGCAGCCTCCTATCCCACAGCCACATGAGCCACGCCCCACGTGCTCCTCCTTCTTTACAACAGAGATGGTAGAGAGGGCCATACGCCGCATGCAGCACAGACGATCAGCTGACCACACTGGATTACAGAGTGAGCACATCATTTATGCGGCCTCCACTATAGCCCCGTTGATTGCACATGTCTTCAACCAGGCTATAGGGGAGGGCTTCCCAGAGGAGTGGACACAGCACACCATAGTGCCTATCCACAAATCTGGCGACACCCTGGACCCAGGGAACTACAGGACTATCATGATTGGCCACACGATGGCCAAGCTATATGGAGCAGTACTTGAGGCACAGCTCAGCTGCTACGTAGAGACCGAGGGTTTACGAGCTCCAGGCCAGGCAGGTTTCAGACGAGCTTTCTCCACCACTGACCACATCTTCGTTCTGCGCTGCCTCATTGATGGGGCAAAGGCGCGGAAGAAGAGGCTTTACTGCTGCTTTGTGGATTTCCGCAAGGCCTTTGACACAGTCCCACGCGAGAGACTCTTCCAGCGCCTTCACAGCATTGGGGTACCGACAGAGATGATTTGGGCCATATATACTCTCTACGAGAGGGTGACGGGTCGAGTTCGTTGCCCAGGCGGCTTTTCAGAGACCATTGCTAGCACCATTGGTGTTAAGCAAGGATGCCCACTCTCCCCGACACTCTTTGGGCTCTACATCGACGAGATCTCCGACTACATACTACGAGCAGGGGGAGAGGGGAGCGACTTGGCAGGTACTCCGGTCCACATCATGTTATATGCTGATGATATTGTGTTGATTTCAGAGTCACCCGAGGGCTTGCAACGCCATCTTGAGGCCTTGGACGAATTCAGCACACACAAGGGGTTGACTGTGAACCTTGGCAAAACCAAGGTCATGATCTTTCACACATCCAGTGCAGTGAGGAGCGCTGCCACCTTCACAGCAGCAGGAGGACAGGTTGATGTAGTCACCTCCTATGTCTACCTTGGCATCACATTCACCAGCCTACCAGGACCCTTCACTATGAGGCAGGCTGCTGCTGACAGGCTCACCCGAGGATATGCAGCTCTGACCATGCTAGAGCGGAGATGCCACCGGGCACACTTTCAGGAGCCCCGCACGAAGGGGTGGCTTTTCGACACCTTAGTCACCCCGGCCCTGATGTACTCGGCGGCAGTATGGGCACCAGGATTGACAGCTGACCAGTGGACACAGCTTGAGAGGCCACAGGTATGTATGATCTCACGCTTGCTCCGCAGCAAGAAGACAGTGCCACATGACATTATTAGAGCCGAGCTCGCCACACCACCTATGGTTGTAGAGGCATTATTCCAGACAGTCTGCTTCATCCAGAGGATGAGAGAGCTACCTCCTGACAGACTTACTCGTAGAGCATTTGAGGCAGCTATACAGCTATCAAAGAGTGGGCATGAGAGAGCTTGGTACTCACAGGTCAGAGCATGGTTTGAGGGACACGGTCTTGACATGGAGAGCCTACCACCATTCCAGTACGACCCCCACTCACCATCTGTTCACCTCTCTCGCAGTGAGAGAAACTTGGTATTGAGACAGGATCTGTGGCAGCTATACACTAGGAGAGTCTGGGAGTCACCTGGCTTGGGGACGAGGATGTCAGATTACAGGGACCAGTTTCTTACCATATTGTTTGGGGGGTTCATACAGAGACCACGCTATATGGACACATATATGCCACATAGCTCACGGGTGGCGATTGGTCAGCTGAGAGTGGCTTCACACAGGTTAGAGATTGAGATCGGGAGACATACTGGTGTTCCCAGGGAGGAGCGAGTCTGCAGAGCCTGCACAGAGGAGGTGGAGAGTGAGGAGCACTTTGTATGTAGATGCAGAGCATACACTGAGATCAGAGGCAGGTATGAGGCCTTATTCAGAGGACAGCCCACTCTCCGAGAGATCATGGACTCTCGAGATCAGAGACAGCTCGGACGTTTCTTACTAGAGATACAGAGCCATCGGGACACACTACTACAGCCACGCATAGCTACACAGACAGAGGGGAGACAGTCGCAGCTCACAGACTTCTTTCAGAGGATTGCCACCCCTACCTCACCAGATACTCAGAGAGGAGTGACACTCCCACAGGCGGCGAGCTAGACGACGACCACGAGTCACAGGCTACAGGGGCGCGAGCTCCCACCACCGACAGATCGAGGAGATCCGAGCCCGAGAGCGCCGTGCCACTCAGGAGCGAGTAGCTCAGATGAGGGCCGACCCGACAGCTTTCATCCGGGTAGCCTTGGCACCAGCCCCGCCCATGTACCACATCTTACATCCCCCCATTTGTACAGGATGGAGCTAGATAGCTTGATGCATTCTCATGATTGTACTACCTTGAGCATATAGACATGCATATACCCCTAGAGATAGAGCTCCATCCCTCCTCAGATACTCCATTACCTACATTCAATTCAGTTTTGTATCAGTTTTGTTTCATTTGTCTTTCCGATAGACGGATGACATACACACCATGTACATTTGATTTGTCTCATAGGCCGATTTCGGCCTGACATAGACGTTAAAAATCTTTCTTTCTTTCTTTCTTTCTCTCTCTCTCTCTCACACACACATACACACACACATAGTGTTTTTGAGAGAGAGAGAGAGAGTACAAACAAAAACAAAAACGCACACACACACATACATAAACAAAGAATGCACACACACATTGAGAGAGAGAGCATGCATAAACAAAAAACGCACGCATTGAGAGAGGAAAAGAGAGAGAGAACATGCATAAACAAAAAACGCACACATTGAGAGAGGAAAAGAGAGAGAACATGCATACGATCCAAAAAAACGCACACACATTGAGAGAGAAAGAGAGAGAAACTAATTTAACGTCGTAGGAAACTAATTAAAATTAAAAGACCTAAAGATCTAGCCGACGAGGAGTTGAACTCAAGACCTATTATTCAAGAGGGAAATGGCATAATCAATCTATCATACTTGGCATGGGTGATAGAAAGGTTATACCATTTATCTCTTTTTATTGGCACACACATCCACACACGCGCACACACACAAGAAGAAGAGAGTTATAACGTCGTAGGAAACTATCTTAAAAGACGTTAAAGATTAGGTTATATGTAGACTTACATTAAATTAGATTTAGGTTTATTTTTAACTAGATTTACGTTTATTTAAGCTAGATTTAGATTTACGTTATATTAGATTAGATTTAGGTCTCCATAGACTGCGATGCCTGCATGAAGCGGGTGAAGAAAGCCCTCAATGGAATATAGGGTATTGTTGCCTTCACTCATGGTGGGCTCCGTCGATCCAAAAGTACTGGTGAAATGTCTTCAGAAGATAGGGAAGAAGGTGGATCTTCAGGGCGGCAAGAGTCACTACATCCCCGACACAATGACCATCTAGACAACCTCTAGTCATTAGACTTACGTTAAATTAGATTTAGCTTTATTTTTAGTTAGATTTACGTTTATTTAGATTTACGCTTATTTACGTTAGATCGAGTCCACGCAAGAATTACTTACGGTTTAGGGTTTAGAGTTAGACGAACAGTGAAAAGATCTACTGTGAAAAGATGTTAAGATGAAGTGAAGTGCTACAGCTAGAGAAGAGGCAAAGGGGTTTTGTCCACCACATGCAGTATCATGTAGACGTGGGTCTGTAGATTTCTTGTACCCACAAATATAGGTATTGACCAATAAAGACGAGATTATAACCCGGTGGTTCTGATCTCCGTGCACCTCTAGACCGAGGTGTGCGGGGATTGGACATGACTAGAGAATGTGAGGTAAAGAGAGAGAGAGAGAGAGAGAGAGAGAGAGAGAGAGAGATAAGACGAAGAATGCCAATAGAATATTAAATTTGTTGTCCAGGTTATAAGTTTTTTATCCTCGTTATGAGTAGCCACGAGGATGTGGGACCGTCCAACCGAAACACCTATCTCTCAACGAGGGTCTTATGTCCTTGTAATCAATGCAAGCATGCTGTGCGACGGACAAGACGTGTTTCTTTGCAGCACGTTCGCGAATTTGGCGAGTTCGATCCATCTATTATAGATCGAGTTGTTGCCAATTATAACTCGTCGGACTCTGACGCTGGCCAACAAGCAGCAATCTTGCAACCCAATAGACATGTTCGCAGGCGCTTTGGTCAAGCAGCATATGTGGGGCCACAAGATGTAGCCTCTGACAGCTCGGGGGATGATCATGCAGAGCACATTCCCAACGAGGCAATGTTTGAGCCCGAGATTGATGAAATGATCGAGACGATCATGGATTCAGAAAGGCTTATCTATGATGATATGAAAAGTGAAGCCGATACGCCATTGTATAATGGAGCACGTATGTCTAGATTGAAAGCACTCCTGGTTCTTCTCAACATGCTGGCAAAGTTTGGATGGAGTGACACTAGCGTCACAGCGCTTTTCAGGTGATCTATTACAATTAGTTTACTTTAATAAAACTCTAAATGTATAATGATCTGATAGTTTTTTACATGATTGTATCGTATTTTTATGTTGTGTAGATTGCTTAAAGAGCACATACTACCAACTGACAATGTGATGCCAGATTCCCGAGATGAAGCAAGAAAGATTTTGCGAAACTTGGGGATGGATTACAATTCTATCCACGCTTGTCCTAATGACTGCATTCTTTTCAGAGTCCCGGGAATACATAGACATGGAGAAGTGTCCGAAATGTGATTCCGAAAGATATCGAGTAGAAATCCACGGGACAAAAATTCCACAAAAGGTTTTGCGACATTTCCCTCTGCTTCCTCGCATCAAGCATTTCTTCGAATGTAAGTCCATGGCCGCCCTAGCATCATGGCATGAGGAGAATAAATCTTCGGATGGTGTGCTACGAATTCCTGCAGATTGCGTAGCGTGGAAACATATAGATGGAACATGGTCGGATTTTGCCAGGGAAGCTCGAAATTTGCGCTTAGGCCTGGCTATGGATGGCGTAAATCCATTTGGTCAAAGATCAACATCTTACAGTGTATGGCCCGTTGTCATCGTCAACTACAACATTCCCCCGTGGTTGACTACGAAGAAGGGGAACCTATGGCTAAGCTTGATTGTGCCAGGGCGATATAAAGTGGGGAATATGGATGTGTATCTTCGTCCACTATAGGAAGAGCTACAACAATTGTGGATTGGCATAGAGCTGGTGGATATGAGCCGACACACAGGACGACGGAATGCTTTGATCAGAGGCATTCTAATGTGGACCATGCATGACTATACCGGGCTAACAGAATGCTCAGGTGATCTATTGACACTCCTCACTCAAACACTGTAAATCTTGTTTTTTCCCATACTTGATCTATTATCAAATGTATACATGCAGGGCTTCAAACAAGCGGATACAGAGCATGTGTCACATGTGGACCTAGACTGAATGCACGTAGGGCACCCTCACTGAAGAACCAAATCTACGAAGGTCATCAAGCGTATCTTCCAGAGAATCATGTGTTACGCGACGGCTTTTTGGGAAGAGAGCCACCAAGGATGTCTGCACAAGCATGGTTAGAGCAGAAGGAGATGTGCGATGACGGATTGCCTCCAGGGATGAAGAGACTATCTCTATGGTACGAGTTACCATACTGGCCCCGACTCATGATCAATCACTTGCTCGATCCAATGCACATATTCAAGAATGTGGGTAATCTACTATGGGACCATTTGACCGGCAAGAAAGATACTTTGGGAGCCAGAGTTGACCTTAGAAATGTGGATCGTATGGAGCAATATTGGCCGCAAACAGCGTCTGATGGATCGATAAAACTCCCTAAAGCACCATGGATTTTCACAGGAGCCCAAGAACGCAAAGTAAAAGAGACCATTCGATCTTTGCGGACCCCCACTGGCGTAATGCACTCGCTCCGAACGTGTTTTACTAAAGAAGGAAAGCTTACCGGTTTGAAGTCACACGATTGGCATAAAATGTGTCACGTACGTTCATAGTGGACTTTAATATCATTGCATAAAATGTGGACTTTAATATCATTGCTGCACATACTTTACAGTTTATTTTACCGGTTGCCATTGAGGGATGTTTGTCTCTCGACATCCGTAACACAATCTACAAACTTGCAAAGCTGGTGCAATGGATCTCACAAAAGGAGATCAACGTAGACTCCATACCATTCGCCAAACTAAATGCTGCGGAGCTTGTGTGCATGTTTGAGAAACATTTTCCTACTACAATGCTAACCATTCAGGTGCATCTTCTTGTTCACATAGTTGATGAGGTGGAAATAACTGGCACAGTTCATTCCAGATGGATGTTCTTCTTAGAGCGTTTCATGAAAACGCTTAAGGGATATGTGCATCAAAAGGCACGTCCGGAGGGTAGCATGGCAGAAGGTTCGTTGGTATCAGAGTCCCTAGTGTACATTGGAGAGTGGCTAGACGGATTTGATAAATCCCGGGACACGCTATGGCGAACCATAGATGATGAGCGCATATCGGGGATTGTCATGTGCAATCTCGGTGTTGAGAAGAAGATGACGGAAGATCTAGAGGCTAAAATCAACCGATTTTGCATGCTTCACAATCCAGTGATGCAAATGTGGATTTCACAATATGAGGATGCAAAGCAAGAGCGACAAAGGGCACGAATCGAGTGGAGACGGGGAAGACGACCACCGATGCACTATCCAGCGGTTCTGGAGAGCCTATCAACCTTCATGAGCTTAAGATGGTTGCACAACCAATTGAAAAGCGCACAACAATGCGGTGACGAAGTGACTGAAGAAGAGTGGGAGTACTCTCGGGGTTGCGCGACCAAGGTAAGTTTGCAATGTACGACTAGCAAGTGACTTTATTTATAAACGTTTGAACGGCCACTCATAACCTTTGTTCGTTGTAGTATAAGTCATACACAGCAGCATGGTGTAAAGGTCGACATTTTAGGGTGGAACGAATCGACAAAAAGCGTTTTACTCAAGATTGTGGAATCATGGCAAAATTTGAACAGTCTAGTCGACGACGTTCCTCTGATGCAGATCCTGTGGTGGCGGAACTCACTTACTTCGGCACGCTGCAAGAGATTTTGAGGATCGATTACAGAGGATTTTTTGTCGACTTGTTCGACGTGCAATGGTTCAAGATAATCATGGAGGGTCGCAACGCTACTGTGCGTAGAGGAGAGTCTGGTTTTCTTGAGGTGGATTCTACTAAGAAATGGACTGACCTAAGAGACACTTTCGTACTACCCGAGCATTGTGAACAAGTATGTAAATAGTTAACATCCCCCTTTTACAGTTATGTGCTTGAAAGCTCTCATGTAAGTTATGTGGCTCTGGCCGGTAATATTTCATCCTACAAAGTCTACATCAAACTGGTGGTACGTCATAGAGGTAGCCCCTCGTAGTGCAAGGACGTATAAAGGCTACCATGTGCCAATCACAACGACATCAATGGAGGAGATCAGAGAAGATGCTCAATCAAAAGCTGCTACGGTGGTGCCAGACGAGCATCAAGATGCTACTACTCTATATGGGGTGCATGCAGAGGAGCTACAAAATGAAACAGAGGATATGTGTTTAAACGGAGAGCTCTATATAGATATAGGAAGTTATGCTGAGTTATGCAAGGATGAGAGAGAGATCTCTTAAAGCCACAAATATTGTATTTGAACAATTTTGCTCCGTGTTGTAAAAGCTCTGGCTCTCTAAGTACCTTCCATGGTGTATACCGCTCTTTTCTACTCGCGCTCACATCTTTTGATTGAAAATTCTGAGTTTTCGACTTGCCTCTTCTATCACTCGATTCATTGCGTCATTGTATTTATATACGTCATTACGTCATTGTATTTAATGGTCTTTGCGTCATTGTCTACTCTATTCATTCAATATTAAGTTTAAATATTCGTGTGTTTAGTGCAGGTATGGATGATGAGGAGTTTCTTTCTTCTTTGTCACCACAGCAGAGACAGTGGTACGTGGAGCGTCATCGCTCTGGCGCATCATCGCATGTTCCTACTCCATCCGCATCTCCCTCTCTTTCGGAGCATTCGGCGCGCTCCGAAGCTTCGGCGTCGACGAGACGAGCTTCACACTCGTCTAGACACCGGCGCTCTAGTGGTGGCGATGGCGGTTGTTGTGGGGATTCCGCCACCGATGCCTCCACACCGCCTCGTGTTCGACGAGGCTCTTTACCCTCCCCTTCTTTGCCCGCCCCCACAACAGCCACAGCATCGCCATCTACGCCAGGTTTTGCGCGGCTGACTGTTCCTAGAAGCTACACACCTCTACCTACTCCGCCAGGAGCCACCCCACTCAACACTCCTCGCTTCGGAGCCCAGACGCCGGTGGAGACACCTGACGTCCGTACCCCCATCGACACGCCGCTAGAGACCCCTGCCGGGACACCCAGGTTCACGCGTCACCGGCCAGAGGGCTTGCCTTACTCCGTCGACATCAACGACGGCATCATCATGGATGATGACGGCAAGAAGGTGATCTCGCGCATGCGTGGTCTTTGCTCTCAGCTGTTTAGACACTACATACTAAACAAATGGAGTGAAGTATCAAGTGATTTACAAAACAGAGTCATCAGCATACTTCATGATGAGTTTCCCGTTCCAACACGGGATCAGCGCTTCAATGAAGACCTGATGAAGATTCGAATGCGCGAATACTGCAAACACAAGCGTTCCGAAGTGCAAAAAGCAATCAAGAATGGGTGGAACATGCCAGATTGGCTGGCCAAAGAAGATTGGAAGAATGCGAAGAAAGCAGCGCGCGAGAATCCCGACAAGTGGAAGCAACAAAAGGATGCAGCCAGAGCGCGAGTAGAGACAGGGAGCTCGCACCACTTGGGGAGCCGTGGATGAGCATCATTTGAGGCCGATTTTGTAAGTGTTTTCGCATTGCTCTTTATGTTCGATAGTTTAGGGTTTATGAGTTTTTTAATTCTAACATAATGAAATATTTGTATGTTTTGACAGTGGTCGATGACAGGACGTGATCCCACACCGTACGAGCGCGAGTACGCAGGCAGGAAGGGCTTAAACGCCCTGATGGACATTCTCAGTTCTCGCGGCGGCATGGTTAGTATTAGGGTTTAGTTTTTTCTATTTTTTGTATTGTTTTATAAATGTCGTTATATGTTTATACTTACTGAAAGCTGTTTTATTGTCTTTTTTTGCAGAATCCGACAGATACACCGCTTGGACGCGATGAGACGTCTGACTAGACGACGTTAATTTAGCCGTAGCTAGATAGCATTAGTTTAGGGTTTCTCATAGCTTATGTATCATGCGACGGATTTTATATGTCTTTTTGAACCATGTATATTATTACATTTGTCACCGCAGTTCCTTTTGCCAATCAATTCTTTATCCCTATGATGTTGTACAATTGTCATTATTACATTTACTAATCAATTCGTTTTGCCTATGATATGTACAATTGTCAATTTTGCAAACAATGCGTCTTGTGGGTGACTATTTTGGGTCTATTATCTATCCTTGCACTTTTTTTAAAAAGTGAATCAAGTACAATATGGTTGATGGGTGACAGGGCATTCAATGTCCTGCCACCAAAAAAAATTCTCCCGCGCGTCGCTATAAGCGTCGCAATGCCCTGCCACCACAAAAAATTCTCTCGCGCGTCGCTATAAGCGTCGCTATTTATGGCTCTGTAGCGTCGCTATGAGCATCGCTATAGTCTTCTGTGTAACCGTCGCTATATGCGTCGCTATGAGCGTCTCTATGAACGTCGCTATATAACGACGCCTATAGCGACGTAGATAACGACGCTCTCGTAGCGACGGTTTTAGCGACGCCAAGGGTTATAAAAACCCAGTGTATTTCCGTCGCTAACAGCGTCACAAGAGCACACAACCTCTTGTAGTGCCCCCGCGTCTCTGTGCAGCATGTGCATGGCTGAACGAGAGCCAGCAGACGATGGTCGATAGAGCTGATAGCCTTGCCTTGGCTATATTTAATGCAGTCTCTACTTCCTATTGAGGAGATACCATCCTTGAAGATGATGCTAAAGCTTGAAGAAGAGCCCAAGGATGTAGCTTGCTCTCTTGTGAGGTGGCCATAGCAAGCAAGGCTTTGCAGGTTAAGCCGTGGCCCACAGCAACGCTCAGTGCCGCAAATACATTTGTGAGGCATTGATTCACCACATAAGTGAGAACCTCTCTCTCTCTCTCTCTCTCTCTCTCTCTCTCTCTCTCTCTCTCTCCAACACCAGAGTGGCTGAACCAGATCAGCTTGCTGCTAATAGATCTCTCCCACCGCATCGCAGTGCAGCGAGTGCATGGCTGAACCAGAGCCAGCAGACGATGGTCGATAGAGCTGATAGCATTGCCTTGGCTATATTTCAAAATTGGCGCACAGAAAGGTGCAATAGATATAAGACCTCAAGGTGGGAGCAATATGAGATAGTAGCCACCATGGAGGAGTATACTCCCATCTAGGTTCAGGCATGTGTCACAATCCAGTTGGTTAGTTTTTGTACACAATGCACATGAGTACAAAACCAAACTTGGGGCATAAAAAAGACTATGATGTGGTCATGTTTATGAAACAGAAATAAGACTTGCAACAAAAGTGACGTTGGATATTGTGCTATCACAAAAGCCCATGACATGCCATAGACGGACCCTCAAAAATACTGAGACTTCAGATTTGTTATATATTATACATTAAAAAATAACGCACAGTACTTCCTATATTCATGTAGGGGGCCTTTGATTAAAGCAATAAAAAAACATGCCTCCTCAAGTGCATGCAACATGTATGAAGTTCAGTAATCAAAATCCCTGGCAAGCACTACAAGTGCAAAATACACATTATGGACAAAATGAAATGCATTGAGCATCAAATATGGGAATCAACACGAGCTGACCTGGAAACAGTTATGCATGTATTTGCTGACAAAAATGATTCCAGAAGGCCTTTTATTCCCATAAAAAGGGTGATGCAAATTGGGTGGCTTATCAGAGCCAAAAAAATCCAGATCACTCAAGGATGAAAGATGACACCCTCTGGGTCCAACTGGTATACATACTCGAAGACCTCCTTTAGTACTCTCCGCCTATAACCTCTTTCTTGTGTGATGAATGACGCCAGCGCAAGGGGATCTGTTGCTGATTGCTCATGTGCAGCAACATTCCCTGCTGATTGGGCTGTACCCTCACCATACCTTGTAAAATTAAGTCCATCCTGTGACAATCCTGCATTCACAGCAGCCATGATGTTTTGAGTGATAGCAATTGCTGCATTCCAATCTTCTCGGGTGACTCCAGCAAACCCTGGCACTTCATTCCGTAGCTTGTCCCTACAAGTTTCAATCATCTTGCGTACAAGAATCACTTGCACATCCTCAAGGGAATCAACTCTACCCTTCAATGCAACAACTTGTTCTGAGAGAGCGATGTTGTTCAGTGTGAGTGCACCATTCTTTACCTCAAGGTCAGAAACTTCATTTGTTAATGTTGCTACCCTATCTGTCAATGCAGAAATGTCAACTCTCAATGCACTATTGTCCACTCTCAGCGCACTATTCTCCACTCTCAGCGCAGTGATTTCATTTGTCAATGAGGCAACCTGCTGTGCCAAAACATTTAGATCTATCACATCCCCATCTATTTTTTTTGGTTCATCTATTTTTTTTACTTCTTCAACAGCTAACTCATTCATGGCTTTTACTTTGGCAAACAGTCCTTGACCTCTTACAGCCGTCATGAGAACAGTCGGCGGAGTGGGAGAGGTCTTTTTAGCCCAATCACCAACTGTAAGCCCGATTAGAGGTTCTGAATAAAGCCTCAACTGATCCGGATCCAGCCCAAAGGCTGGGTATGCTTCCTCCGCACGCGACACACACCGAGTCACTGCCTCCACTGCTGGGAGGTCCGGATCAAAAGCTAACCGAAATGCCAAGTCCGGATCACAGAACTCCACGCAAACCATCTCACTCTGCCCATCATGATGCTCATCGCCCTGCTGCACATCCTGCTGCGGCACATTCCCCTTCTTCAGTCGACGCTTCATCTTTTTTTTTTGGTTCTTCGTCATGGCAGCCATATCCATGATGTGCAAGACAGTACAACAGAAACAGCAGGGGCTCCACAACACACCTCTACCGTTTTGGCTTCAAAACAAGGTGAAAATCACAATCCCTGCCAGATCAAGGAATATCTTTTAAATTTCAATATTCAATCCCCAATCTTCCATCGAGGAATTCAATTCAAAAATAAGAGATTTATGCAATTTCCATTTCCAAAATTTATGAACATTTTCTGCCTAAAGATTTACACCATCTTCATTTTCTAATTAAAAACCCGACTAAATTGAAATGAAAATTTATCAAAAGCTGGAACTAATTTTTAATCACTCCATTGAAATTACATGGCTCAAAGCCAGTGAGACAATTATTATACATCGCAAACTACAGTATCCTATTTCAAATTCGTCGCAAGGTTCTAAGTTCTACACTCATCACTGCCGCGATACAACTAAAATCATCAGATCTTGGCATAACAGATTCGTTTTTACCTCCAGGAAGAATTAAAATCTTTTTTTGACCATAAGCTCAGAGAAAATAACCACAATGGACATGAATCCATAATAGGTATGTATTCATCATCGCTTATAGTGAATTCCAAATCACATCAAAGCTAGAGCTTACTGGCCTTCTCTCTTTTCATCTAAAACATCTAAAGATGCTCAGGCAATTAACGAGACATCATTGCAAATACCCCGTCGCAGAAAAGAAGACATGCATACCACAAAGCTTTACTTTTTTTTAATTTCCCTGGCAAAGCAAAACGAAATCCTATACAGCAAGATAAACTTGACAACAAGCTTGAAAAGACAGAATATGCAAAGCAAGCATCTTTTTTGCTGCTCATTCTCAGCCATGTCATACACTAGCATGAAATCTACAATCTGGATGAAGCAAAGCTCATGGCTGATTTTAGAAAACTACTGCCATACATAGTTTTGACTAATACTGAGCAACCACCACCGGACCCCACTTAAGCCCTGCACATACCCGAGGCGAATGCTTGTCTGCAATCTCCAGAGCAGCCTGCATACATCAATGACATGAGAGGTTAGCTGGCTGCTCGTCAAATAAAATGCAGATGACATTTCAGACACTAGCATGAATTTTGGACAACAAGCTTAAATCTAGACAGAATATGCAGTAAAGACGGCATTTTGCTGCTCCTCATCCATGTGATACACTAGCATGTAGTCATCAATATGAATGAAGCAAAGCTCACAGCTGATTCTACAAAACTACTGCCATAGATACTCTAGACTAATACCAAGCAACCACCATCGGATCCCACCTGAGCCCAGCGCGTACCCGAAGCGAATGGATGTCTGCAATCTTCAAACCAGCCTGCAAACATCAATGACATGAGTGCTAATTAGCTTGCCGCTTGCCAAATAAAATGCAGATGACAATTTCGGACGACAAGAAAGAACACGGAAGCATGACAAATATAGAACTCACCAGTCTGCAAATAACAAAGCTGCAGGATGTAAAACCCTAAGATAAAGCCTTGAGAGCCTCACTGTGAGGCGGAACAGTGAATGACAACCTTTACCCTCACTACAACGTTGGTGCAGATACGAAAGGATTTACCCTCGCTGCGACGCCGATGCAAATGACGACATCATCAAACCAACGACAGAGCAGGGGAGGATGCAGAACATGGCAACCGGTGCGCCACCTGCGATTCCATCATAAGGAATGCAAAGCAGGATGTAAAACCCTAAGATAAAGCCTTGAGAGCCTCACTGTGAGGCGGAACAGTGAATGACAATCTTTACCCTCACTACGACGTTGGTTCAGATACGAAAGGATTTTACCCTCGCTGCGACGCCGATGCAAATGACGACATCATCAAACCAACGACAGAGCAGGGGAGGATGCAGAACATGGCAACCGGTGCGCCACCTGCGATTCCATCATAGGGAATGCAAAGCAGGTTCAAAATGCACAACCGGAACCTCAGGAAAGAAAATAAATCATGAGAAAATAAATCATGAGAAAATAAATCATACCCTAAAGAGCTTCATCGGCACAAACCACATCCTCCAGCAAGTTCCCCAATTCAGGGCGGTGCTACGCAGGGGGGGAAATATACTGTCACGAACAAACCAAGTCAATAGCAGCGTGAAGCAGTAAACAATCCAGCAAATCAGCTAACGCTTGCTAAAGCTTTACAGTCGAAAATGAATTACCTTACGGGCCTGTGCAGTTGAGTGCCACCCTTTAGAACTTCTTCTGCTGATGGGTTGACTCGGAGCAGGTGGAATAAGCAGTGCGGCAGCTGCAAGAGACGGCCGAGCAAGGGAAGCAGAGGGCGCGAGTAGCAATGGTAACCTCAACGTGGTGCAGCCCCGCCGTGGCCAACTCGCGCACAGGCAGATTCTTGGGAGCCAAATGCAACTACTCTAGGAGCAGGAGACCATACTTATAAGCTCTTAGCCCTAGGATCCCCTGTCCACACTGCTAGCTGGCCCGTGGCCGGGGTCCGTGACCCCCCTTTAGGGTAGGGCCCTGCCCGTAGGACCCGTGTCCTGACATTACTCCCCCCTTTGGAAGAGTTTTCACTAATAATGAGACTTACAACCCTAGACATATTAGAGCCGGGTCCTGCTGGGTACTTAATAAATTAGTAGTAGTAACCTTTAATACTTTAAAACAGTAGTCACGCTCCCAAAAGATAGCCAGCGAGTTACAGGCTCCAGCCAGTAGCTCTGAAATTCAAAAAGTCTCCCGCTACTCTCTTCCCTCCACCCATTGCACCTTGTGCTCTCATCTGCTAGCGCCAATTGCAAGTTCCGTTGAACAGCTCTCACCCTGCAGTGTCGATGCCTTCCACCTTAAACCCGTTTGCACACATACTACCTTTCACACAGTGAAGCCACTATCAATTGCTCTCCCAATCAACATCGGAATCAAACCCACTCCACTAGAACACGGTGAGTTCTTTGCCAATTCTTTTTGTGTGTGTGTGTGTGTGTGTGTGAGAGAGAGAGAGAGAGAGAGAGAGAAACCAAAACAAGTTTCCATTTCAATCACTTGCATTCCCATGCAGACAACAGGGTGTGTGTGTGTGTGTGTGTGTGTGTGTGTGTGTGTGAGAGAGAGAGAGAGAGATAGAAATCAAGACTTTTTCATGGAAGTTCATGGAACGATGTTGTAGAGGTCGCCAATTGCAACATAATGCACATAAGAAACAAAGTCATCGTGTGGGAGACATAATTTTATTTGCTTTTTCGTCAAATCATGGATCCATGACACGCTCGATTGTTAATTGCATCGATGACATCTATAGTCGCGACAGTCATGCGGATGTGGGAGACATTCTCCGCTTTATTGGAAGAAGGTGGCATCGACGGAGATGAGCATGACCAGCAAGAAAGCTTCCCGCCTTTCCTTCTTCTCCAATGGGGTGCTGCTTCAGCACGTAAGGTGCCACGTTTCCAAACCCAGTTCACAATGAATAATGTTCAGTGGTACATCAAGCCACGATCATCTATCCTATGGTGGAATCATTTTGTGTTCTATGCTCGAGAGGACGACGAGCGTTGGAGAGAGCTCTTCCGATTGCCGTATCAATCATTCCAAGAGGTGGTCGAAATTGTTTGTGAAGACCTTCAGCAGAGGGACATCCCACAACAGCTAGGTCAACTTCCAGGAAGAATCTTCTCAGTGGAGAAGAAGGTAGGCATTGCAATTATGGTTCTTGCATTCGGCAACCCCCAATACCACATTGCAAACACCTTCGGTTGTGGAAGATCAACAATATCGAAGTTCTTGCATCAGTTTATTGGTTCGCTTTGCAAGAACGCATGCCATCTACTTCGTTGGCCAGAGACCCAGGGTGAGCTACAGGAAGTCAAGGATGGGTTTCAGTCATTCCGAGGCCTTCCAAATTGCTGTGGGGCAATGGATGCAACACACTTCAATATGACCTTACCCTTCAACGAGAGGAATGAAGCCTGGTTTGACAGAAAGGGAAACTATAGTATGATAATGCAAGGCATTGTGGACCACAAGATGCGTTTTACGGATGTCAATATCGGTTGGCTGGGTTCATGCAATGATAAGAGAATCTTGCGGAATAGTGGCTTCTACAGGATGGCTCAATCAGAAGAGCGGTTATCAGGGGCAGCATTTCGATTCCTTGACTTGTCTATACCGGAGTACATTGTGGCAGATGGTGGTTATGTGCTTCTGAAGTGGATGATGATTCCCTTCCCAAAGGCGATGTTGACATCCACACAGGATAAAAAAATCAACTTCATGCAGTCTTCAACCAGAATGGTCGTAGTGAGAGCTTTTGGCCGATTGAAGGAGACATGGAAGCTTTTGGGGGGGACCATACGGTCACCTAACTTGGCGACACTGCCATCACTGATACATGCCTGTTGCATACTACATAACCTGCTCATGACCATAAATGATGAGCCAACAGACATGGATCAAGGAGCTTTCGACATGAACGACCCTCTGGTGGACAATCACTTTGTTCGAGCGGAGAGAGCTAAACCTTTTGGATACATTGGAAGGAGAGAAGATCAGAAGCGAACTGATGGAACATATAGACATGCAATGTGTATGAAGCGAGACAATGATGCTCCATAAGTTTTCTCATGTCTAAAGCGTCTTCCATTTCCTTTTGTATTAATGTACAAAGCAACTTGCAAGAGACTATTTGTCTACATCTGATAATCTCTTTGAGTAATTCGTGGAAGTGAACACTGCTTTGAGCTCAATTTGAAGCTCGTTCTTTAATCTCACTTCTGCGTCTCTACAGCAAGGATTATCTTTCTATGTCTTTTCACCAGTAAATGCATTGAGGTGCAGAAAAATAGTAATATAGTTCTTCAATTTTAGGACAGGTACTGATTTTGCCTCTTGCTGTTGCCCCGATTAATGTGTTGTGCCTGCAGATTCGAATTCTAGATTAAAGATCTTAAGCGTCGGTCGTGGCATGTGGCAATGGGACATATACAATGGTGTGGCAATAGACTTACAAGCAATACAACACTACAACATGAGCCATTTCAAGTTTGTACATTCAAACACAACCTTCAAACACCGTAATCAATGACATTCAAAACAATTAGATTAGGTTCACCCAAATCAGGGAAATCAGTTACAATATGAAACGATTAATGAAATCAGAGTAGCTTCACCCAAATCAGGGGCATTAGTTACAGAATGAAAGATTTATTTACATCAAGAATGTAGGTCCTATTACTCCTGAGCATTTCTCTCGTAACCTGCTCGTGAGATCTATATTTTGTCCGCTATCTTGTCATAGTGCATTGGAAACGCCCCGTAGAAGACTTCTCCTTTGTTTGAGTGCTTGCTGGGGGCCGTCCTCTGCGCTTCGGAACCGGAACGTGTGTAGGCGGAGTAGGTGTGTTGCTTGCCTGAACTCCAGGACTTCCTTTGGCCAGCAAGGGAGAGCTTAGCATGGGTGTCCTCGGATCGACAATTGATAAAGTCATTGGGGACGGATCTTGAGAGTTGAGGTCAAAAGCATAGTCGGTAGAAGGTTGCGAGTCATAGACAACTTCCTCAAAATCAATCATTGCTTGCAAGTTGTGCTGGCTTGGTGGAGCAATAAGAGGGTTGAACTGTTGCGAATTGGTTGATACAGACCAATACTGAGCATGTGCTGGCTCTCTTGGCCGTGGGGGACCAATGACGAAGTTGTGCCACCAGGAAGTAAGCCAGTGATTAAGCCTTCATACTGGATTAATGCTAGTGAAGCTTTAGAGATAGAACGTCAGCTTGCTGACTACCTTCAGTGTGGCTTCACCAATTATTTGGGTAAAGAAGAAAGATGGAACTACGCGCATGTGCGCAGATCATCGAGACTTAAATGCTCTAATAATTAAGGATAAGTATCCAATGCCATGAGCTGATGAGTCGTTCAATCAACTAAAGGGAGCACAATACCTCTCCAAAATGGACTTGCGACTGGGGTATCATCAAGTGCTGATTTTCACTGAGGATGTGCCTAGGATGGCATTTTGCACTCCATTTGGACACTACAAGTTTTTTTTCATGCCATTTGGGCTAACCAATGCTTTAGCTACATTCATTATGTTCATGGATGATGTTTTGTGACATATTTGGGGAAGTTTTTCATAGTCCTTTTAGACAACATACCCATTTAGAGTCCAACACCAGAAGCTCATGTAGAACACTTTAGATTGGTGTTGAGCTTCTACGAGAACATGCATTGTATGCTAAGGAGATCAAGTACAATTCTTTCAATATGAATTTCACTCTCTTGGTCATGTGATTTTGGCGGAAGGTATTCAGATGGATCCCACTAAAGTAGATATAACCCTTAAGTGGCCTCATCCTCCCAATCTAGAAGAGTTACATATTTTCCTTGGGATGGCAAGATTTTATTGCAAGTTCTTATGGGACTATGCAAAGTTAGTTGTTCCTATGACGGATCAAGCATTTCTTTTACCTGAGGAAACGAAAAACAATGTCATTTTGAAAAGCTTAAGGTTGCAACTCACATAGACATCCACCAATGTGTTGCCTACGTGAGGTTCACTTTTTGTAAAGAAGAAGGATGGATCTATGCGCATGTGCATAAATTATTGAGGCTTAAATACTCTCACAATTAAGAATAAGATCCAATGCCACAAGTTGACGAGCTATTTGATCAACTTAAGGGAGCACGATACTTCTTTAAAATCGACTTGCGATCTGGGTATCATCAAGTGCGCATTTGCACCGAGGGTGTGTCTAAGATGGCATTTTGCACTCGATTTGGACACTATAAGTTTTTGGTTATGCCATTTGGGCTAACCAATGCTCTAGCTACATTCATGATGCTCATGGATGAGGTTCTATGACCCTATTTGGAAAAGTTTGTCTTAGTCTTATTAGACGACATACTCATTTACAGTCCAACACCCGAAGCTCGTGTCAAAGACCCAAGATTGGTGTTAGAGCTTCTTCGTAAACATGCACTGTATGCTAAGGAGAGAAAGTGTGAATTCTTTCAATCTGAAGTTCACTATCTTGGTCATGTGATTTTGGCCGAAGGTATTCATACGGATCCCACTAAAGTAGATGTAATACTTAAGTGGCCTCATCCTACCAACCTGGAAGATTTACTGATTTTTCTAGGGATGGTAGGATTTTATTGCAAGTCCATAAGGGACTATGCAAAGTTAGTTGTTCCTTTAATGGATCAGCCCAAGCCTAAAGGCAAAGATTTCACCTGGGTGATGAACAACAACAAAGTTTGAAAAGCTTAAGGTTGCAATCGCCACAAGACCTACATTGGCTATCGTTGATCCACACAAACCTTCTGTGTTGGAGACAGACGCTAGTGCAAGAGCAGTAGGTGAAGTTCTTATTCAAGATCAGAGACCTGTAGCCTTTGAAAGCAAGAAGCTCAATCAAGCTTAGTGCAATTATTCGGCATATGAACGTGAACCCTATGCCATCGTACATGCTCTCCACAAGTGGAGAAATTACCTTTATGGTGCCTAGTTTAAAGTGGTGTTTGACCATGAGAGTATCAAATGGTTCACCAATCAAACTGATTTGAAAGGGAGAAAAGCTAGATGGGCTGAAGTAATTCAAGATTTTGACTGTAAACTAAGGTATTGTAAGTAGCTGATGCATTAAGTCGCATGCCGAAGATTAATTCACTTTCTTTTATGGAGCTTTGAAGTGAATTTCTAGACTCTCTAAAGGGCAAATGCGAGAATGATGAAGCGTATGAAAAAGTGTGGAAGCTAGTACTTCAAAGGGATCCCTCTAGCCATGTTTCTGAAAGCTCCACACAAGGTTCACCTCTTTCCAGTGATGAACTTAATCGAGGGAAACACTTTTCCATTCATAATGGGTACTTTCTCCACAAGGGATGAGTATGTGTACCCTCGGATGTTGACACTAGGCGCCAAATTCTTTACGAGTGTCATGATAGTCCAATTAGTCATCATGTTAGAAGGACACCTTTGCCTTGAAATATAATACAGAAACGTGGGAGATAGAGAGTGCAAATGTGTGTGTGTGTGTGTGTGAGAGAGAAAGAGAGAGAGAGAGAGAGAGAGAGAGAGAGAGAGAGAGAGAGAGAGAGCTATATTGACATCTATGGAAGGTCAAACTGGCCTATAGGACCTAGATTTTAGTTACATTCCACTTTGAACATGTGCCTACTCCAAAATTGGAACATATGATGCTTTGCTCTCTCCTTAATTGTGAGGGGCAAAGGTCAGCTAGCACCATACTCCATTTCTTGAGTTTGCGATTCATCAACTATAGTGATGGAGTCGGGGATGACTTCAACCTTATTAAGCGTTGCTTGTGCTAATGCTCAAACACACCTTCCATTTTAACGATGATCGCTGCTCATGGCTTGCAATAGAATTTTGATGTGGATAAGCATAATCTCTGCAGCAACAAGCAAATCAAGCATGCCTACTTAAGCACTTAAATTGTTTTATGACATTAAAAATCCACAATTTAAAATATAATTATATGCCAAGGATTCTCACATCCGTACTCCACGGATGAGGATGTAAACCTTGCACATAGCTGTCGGTCTATTTCAGAGACTATTCACCACACGATGGTAGCTTCAAAAGTTTTCCTACCCGCTACGAAGTCGGTGAATAAGCCTAAGGAAAAAGGAGAAAGAACTCAGCATGCCGGGAAGAAATCAATTAACAATCTCAAAGCCACATAAGGCAACAACTAACCACACTCAATCTGATAGCCAAACTGAGATGTTGACTTGGATTACTTCTGACAAAGCATGTGTGGAGGGTGAGGTTACTAAAAGCCTAGTAGTGTACATCAATGAAATCAATGATTCCATGATTGGTTGGGTCTGATCTAGGCCACAAGAGGAAGTGTATTAGTAGGAGCATTATTTGCACTTATATTTCTTGTTATCATTGTCTTCCTTGGCCTTGGTTGCCTCTTCTTGGACTTTGTAGTGCACTCTCCTCACAAAGTTGTTATGAAGCTGAATGGCCCAAACAGAAAATACTTAATGAGAATTTTGGATGGATGTAAATACATGCAAGGACTTAGCTACGTATGCTTGTCAAGCTACAAGGAATCAACACAGATTTTTGGATGTGATGTGTTTGTAGTTCAACGAATGGGGAATCATGTGTGTGCTTGTGTGGTCTTGCATCCTTGCAAGGAATGTGTGAGTTAAATGAGATTTCTAGGTCATCTTGCACTGGAGAAGATTAAGTTAGGCAGAAATCTTACATCAATATTTGCACAAGATTTTGTGTTCTGTTGTGTGTGTAATAGAGGAGCATCAAGCTCTGGCTCTGTCCTTGAGATTTTGGGAACCCAATTCCATGAAATCAAAATCTCATTGGGAGTGTTTGACGTACTATGGAATCCATTTTTACATTTAGTTTTTCAAAAGCTGGTGCAGCACAGCATGACTTAAACTAAAGAACTGCATATACACCTATAATGCAAGCTATGAAGTACCTATAATAATCTAATGCAAGGTATAAAATTGTGTTGCACAACTCACATGATGTGTTTCCTTGTACAACTCACATTGTGATAAGCCAGAGGAGGTACATGTACATGAAATTAAATGTGACGGGGCCAATTTCCTTGAAAGAGATATCCAAGACGTTTTTGGACTTGGAGAGAGAGAGAGAGAGAGAGAGAGAGAGAGAGAGAGAGAGAATGAGCATACTTGTGAAATTAAAAGCCACTTTTGTAGCTTTTTACCAGTACATTCTACAAACTTGTCCATATCAAGAACAAAACCTAGGTGGTCTTGGAATAGTGTCTGGCATCTTTGCAACTTCATTTGCCTTCCTTCAGGCACCGTAGAGTGAAGATGTGGTCAATAGTAGAGGGGGCTTGTCTGAATCCGGGCTGACTAGGGGCCCTGAGAGACAAATCAATGGCAATGTTTATGTTAGTCGAGTGTTGCTATGTTGGCCTCTCGGGAAAGGGGGCTTAGGGGTGGGGTTGTCCCCTTGGGCGGCACACAGAAACCTATTGCCATCTTGTGGTTGACGGCCCTTGACGGGAGTTGGGGTAGGTTGAGGGAAGGCGTTGGGTCAGCTTCCAAAAATGTTTCTTAATTTCCACTAGCAGATGGAGTGGGTAAGGGCGTTGATTTGGCCTCATAAATTTTGTTAAAAACACACACACACACACACACGAGCTCGCGTTACATGCCTTTGGCGGGTCCCGCTTCCGAGTTTATATGGTAGCTTTTCAAAACCTCCTTACAGACTACTTTCCTCATCTCATCAAAAGGTATAAGCAGTCCTTCTGCAAGAAGGCCATGCTATTGCATACAAAAGCTGCACCTGCATCTTGAAGAAAGAGTCCTAGGAATCTAAGAGCATAGGATAAGGTTAGAGTCATGCTTCCCTATGAGTGATTTTTGTCTATTCTCGTCACTTGGTTGTGAATGTGATATGTCCATCGCATTAGTCATCTCCATCTTAGTGTAAGTGTCGATTCCGTAGTACCAGACAAGCCTATATGTATGTATGTATGTATGTATGTCATAAAATCTAAATATCTAACCAACCCAAATGATTTTCTCATATTAAATTGATCACTTAATATGGGAGAATAAACGGGAACAAGTGTTAAGATATAAATATGCTTATAGATCTATCTCAACACGGGGCCAATGGTAAAGGGACCCAAATGGGAGATGGTCTATCAAAGAGCAAGGCTAACCAATGGAGCATAAGACCTTAGGGTTAGCTTCATTGAAGACCTCCAATAATGTGTGTAAAAGTCCTTTGACCTTAGGTAAGCTAGGGCTGAGCTTGAGGTGGGAACCCCGCCCAAGCTCGAGGTGCTTGTCCTGCTTGAGGTGCTTGTCCTTCTTGAGGTGCTTGAGGTGCCTTGACATGCTTGCCTGAGATGCTTGTGGGAATACCCCCTAGTTCAAGTGCTTTGTCATGCTTGGTGAGTAAGGTGCTTGATCACCTAAAGTCAAAAGCATTCTTAAAAGAGGGGGGGCGAGCCCTTTTCCTAGGGGCTAGAGAGAGAACACCCACTCACACACACAATGGAAGCCCCAACTTGAAGAGGCAGCAAGGACATATGTCAGGCCCCTACCCATGTTACCTTCATGTGTTGCTTGAAGCCTATTGGCTAAGCTTCAAAGGGGTCCAATGATAAATTACATGAATTATCTAATTGTTTTAGCATTTATCTAGCCCTCCCTCTCAAAAGGGAAAGGGGGACACTTGTCTCAAGGCTACCCCTACTGCTTGTAATGCCTCATGCTCATGATTGGCTAGGCCTGGGAGGGTCCAATGAGCTTCAAGCATGAGCTATAAGAGGGGGTCGACCCAAGCTAGCTAGGGGCTTGCTTGAGGGGTATACTCACCCACACACACTCACAATCACTCTCATTGTGTGCTATGCAAAGTGCAAGAGCTCCCTCTCCTTCTCCAAGCAAGTAGAGGTTGAGAGTCTACACCAACACTCTTGGCTATGGAGTGCAAATCCAACCAAGAGCCATGATTCAATGCTTAAGCTTGCCATCTCCTTCTTCTTCATTACTATGCTATTATATATGCTAGCAACAAGAGTATGATAAGTGAGGAACTAGTTCTTTCTCCTATGAAATGTTTCTTCTTCCTCTTCCCTAACCTCATTCCCTGCTAGCTCTCTCCACCTTCGAAGGTGTTTGAGGTCTTGGGACTGAGGCTTGGGACAATTATAGCTTTCTTCAAGTTCATGTTATGCTATGATTGTGATGCATGAAGCTTTCCATCTTCATTGCATCACCTAGGTCACAAGGAACACAAAGAATGTATTGTAACAAGTCTCTCTTAATGGGAGAAATCATAATACAAATGCCTATTGGAGGGGGGACCGGCTCCACATAAATCCGGTCCTCAACTGTTGTCATATTCTCTAAATTCTCGCTCTTGCAAAAGTATTGTTCATGCCAAGTTAACTAATTGCTATGATTATGTTGCTATCTTCAATTATGTCTACCCACTATGCTCACAAAGTTATTTCTCGAAAGTATTCTCATTAATTTCTGCTATTCTCAAGTTGAATAGGCTAATTCCATTACATTGGTATCAGAGCATTTGGTTTCTCTTTTCTTGCTTAAGAAGAGAGGTCCTTAAGTAGCCTATAAATGGTTGATGTTGTTAATTATAATAGGGTAAGTGGAACTGGGATCTAATATCGGTTTTGCTAAGCCCACTATGTGGCAGATGGTGCACACCTCGGGAGCTTTGGACTTAATAATGGAGTCTTTTTAGACTTGCCTACGGCTTTACCATTATTGAGCCATAAGAAGTCCGAAAGGAGCTAGCCCTTGGCAACTCTGCTATGTTAGACCTACTCCTCTACTCTCTATAATTAACCACTTTGAGCCGTGGGTGTAGATACTTAAGAGCCAATTTTCAAAGGCTAAGAGGAGTGGCAACTAAGGTTTTGAATTGCCAAAGCATACACTAAGTACATACATAAAAATTTTGTTAACATGGATGACAATAATCAAGAGAGTAGAATGAACATTGATAGCTTTGATTTTGCACATGAAGGTGCTAATGAAGATGCTCCCATGTTTGTGAATTATCTTGTGACTAGGTTGCAACAAGCTATGGGCAACCCTACTTTGCAAGCCGAAGTTACTCAACAACTTCGTGCCTATGGAATTTCCCTTCCTCTCCAAGAGGAGAGAGAGCTTAGGAGGCCTCTTGAAGAGACCCCCAAAAGAAGACTCTCTCCCATTCAAGAGGAGGAATCCAAAGAGAAAGAAAGCAATGAAAGTCTAAGTTCTTCTGAAGATGTGGCTCCACGAAGACGGCGGTCTAGACGATTGCCTACTCCTCCCAAGAGGAAAAGAGCAACCCATAGTTCTTCTCCTCATTACTCTGAAAGGCAAGAGAGGAAACAAAGGAAGAAAAGGGCTAGGAAGAGGTCACCCTCTTCTCCTTCTTCTTCACCTTCCTCCTCTTCTGATGAAAGTTATGGCTATTCTCTTAGAGAATACAAGAGGGGAGGACATCGCAAATCATTTCCTGCATGGCGAAGGTCACAAAAGCTAAAGAAGTTCAAGGAGGGAGGAAAGAGTATCTCTTTTCTCACCTACGATGGCACCTTTGGTGCTACCGACAAAGTGTTGGCCTTCATCCAGCAATTTGATGCGGCCTTTGGGGACGAGGGCTTCACAGAGTCCTCCAAGCTACGCCATGTAGCTATGCACTTTCAAAAATCAGCTCGTCAATGGTGGGTTAGCCTTCGTGGCAATGGAGAAGCCCCAAAGACATGGAAAACTCTACGAGTTTCCATCATGAAGCAATTTCTTCCAAGCGATACTAAAGATAAAGTTCTTATCGAATGGCGCGGCTTGAAGCTTCTCTCTCATGAGTCTATCAACAAGTATGTAGACAAGTTTTGGGATTTACATCTCAAAGCTACTGTCTTTCAAAAGATAGACTTTGCCGAGCAAAGACAGCAATTCTGTGCGGGATTACCTGAAGAGATGGCCGAATACATCAACTCTCAACGGCCCGGTACTATTACCGAAGTAATCCACCACACCATGGTTGCTTCACGCATCAATTTCCATCAAGGGGCTAGACGTAATGTCAAGCCCATGGAAAACAAAGATAAAAATGATGCAAAGGGGAAAACCAATGCTCAAAACAATTCCCAAGTCACTTCCAACAACAACAACAACAACAACAACAACAACAACAACAACAACAACAACAACAATCGGTCCAAGGAGAAGGGAGTTTACAAAGGTAAAAACAAACTCTCTACTGAAGAGCTTGAAGCTTTTCGCAAGGACCATAAGTGTTTCAAGTGTGGGGAGCAAGGACATGGCTATCGTTCTTGCCCCAAGAAGAATACTCGCAATGAGACTCCTAGGGCTTCCACCATCGAAGCTCCAAAAGAGGATGCTCATTGCAAAGGATCATCCCTCTCCTATGCTTGGGGAAAGGTAAGAGAGCATGATGCCTTCATCTTGTTCGACCCTTGCTCTACTCTTAACTTCATATCAATAGAGTTGGCCACCAAGTTGGGCATTCAAGCTTTTGAGATGGGAGATATAGTAGTGGCTAATTCAGCTTTCAAGGGACAACAAGCCTCCGTTACTCCCTTGATTGGGAAGTTGAAGCTTCATTTCCAAAGCTATGTCGACAAAGAAGACTTCTTCATCTCTCCTCTCCAACATTAGGATGTTATCCTAGGGGCACCATGGTTTGATCGCATGGCTGCCAACATGAAGTTCCCTGAAAGGAGAATTTACTTCACCTACCGGGGAAAGAACATGTATATAGATGCTAGTGAGCGTGGTCGTACTATTCCACTTGTAAATCCTCTTGCTTTTGATAAGTCAATGAAGAGCTCAGTTTCTGCGTACATGATTTTTGTCAAAGAGTCTCTAAAAGATACTAATGTTTCATCAAATGTAAATAATAGGAATCAAGAAGAGTTAGACTTGTCTAATTTTCTCAAAGGATTCCAAGATGTGTTCATCGATGATATCCCTATGGACTTACCTCCAAAACGAGGGGATGATGACCATCATATCGAGCTCCTTCCTGGAAGCTCACCACCTAACAAGCCTCCTTATCGAGTCTCACAAGCTCAACAAGAGGAGATCATGAAGCAAGTACAAGAGCTGGTAGACAAAGGGATGGTGAGGCCTAGTTCCTCTCCCTTTTGTTCTCCAGTCCTTTTAGTGCAAAAGAAAGATGGTACATACCGTATGTGTGTGGACTATCGAGCACTAAACCATATCACTATCAAAAACAGATTTCCCGTACCTCGGGTAGAAGATCTGTTTGATAAGCTACAAGGCTCTACCTACTTCTATAGGATTGACCTTAAGAGTGGCTATCATCAAATAAGGATAGTGGATGAAGATATCTTAAAGACCGCGTTTCGCACAACGTTTGGTCTTTATGAATATCTAGTCATGCCTTTTGGCTTGACTAATGCACCAGCTACGTTCAATCGTTTGATGGAGAAAATTTTTAGACCATATCGAAAATTCATTGGAGTGTTCTTTGATGATATCATCATCTACTCCAAGTCTTTGGAGGAACATAAGCAACATCTCCAAGTGATTTTTCAAGCATTGAGGGAGAACAAGCTTTATCTCAACCAAAAGAAAAGCGAATTCTTCCTTCAAGAGATTCAATACTTAGGTCATATATATCTCTAAAGATGGTATCCAAATGGATCCATCAAAGTTAGAGGTAATAAAAGCATGGCCTAACCCAAGAAATCTACATGAGCTAAGAAGCTTTATTGGTATGTGTGCATACTATAGACGCTTCATAGCAAAATTCTCTCAAGTAGCAGGACCACTACACGACTTAACTAAGAAGAACGTTAAGTTTGTATGGACTGCTAAGGAGAAAAATGCTTTTGAAAAACTCAAAGAGAAGCTTACTTCCCAACCAGTCCTCGTGCTTCCGGATCTCTCAAAGCCATTTGAGGTCCAATGTGATGCTTGTGGTGATTGCCTTGGAGCGGTTTTGCTTCAAGAAGGGCATGCCATAGCATATGAGAGCCGAAGGCTCAATGGTGATGAACGAGTCTTGGGCATTTATGAGAAAGAGCTTTTAGCTGTTCTACATGCCCTAGACACATGGAAGCACTACCTATTGGGGACTCCATTTATCCTACGAACCGACCACCAAAGTCTCAAGTATTTCATGACGCAAACCAAGCTTTCCGACAAACAAATGAGGTGGGCAAATTTTCTTTCGCAATTTAATTTCCATATTGCTCACATAGCTGGTAAGCACAATCAAGTTGTTGATGCACTTTCACGACGACCAAAAGTTAATGCGGTGTCTATAGCTAGTCACAATGATCTATCCTCTATGATAGATGAGTATGCTACTGACCCTGACTTTAGAGACATAATGTCAGCCCTTGCTTTGGGGAAGAAAGAGGAACCATTCACCTTGCAGGATGGTTATCTTCTCCACGGCAATAGGCTATGTGTTACCCATTCCCTTCGTGAGAAGGTTATGTATGAATCCCATGCTCCTCCATATGCGGGGCATAGAGGTATTCAACCTACTCTTTGAGGAGTAGAGACATACTTCTATTGGCCTACCATGAAAGTGGACATACAAGAGTATGTATCAAAATGTGTAGTATGCCAAAAGACCAAGTATGATAGAGGGAAGCAACCTGGATTACTCCAGCCATTGCCTATTCCAAATTCACCATGGGAGAGTATATCCATGGATTTCATCTTTGGATTACCCAAGTCTATCCATGGGAATACATGAATATGGACAATAGTCGACAGGTTTAGCAAGCAAGCACGTTTCATTCCTGTCAAAAAGACTATTAAGGCACACCAAATGGCAACTCTCTTCATATCTCAGATTTTCAAGCACCATGGATTACCCACATCCATCGTGTCAGATAGAGATCCTAGAATGACCAGTAATTTCTGGAAAGGTCTCTTTGAAAATCTAGGCACAAGATTGAATTTCTCTTCGGCCTATCACCCACAAACGGATGGCCAAAGTGAGATAGCCAATCTTACGATACTTGATCTACTCAAGACTTATGTTAGATTAGTCATCCATCTTGGAAAGATGTCGTAGGGTAAAAAGGGATCCTTTACCCGCTAAGTACAATTGACTAATGACTAAGACTTTATCTCTTCTACCTCATAGTCGAGGACGACTATGATTTCAAGAGAGAGGTAATGTCATAAAATCTAAATATCTAACCAACCCAAATGATTTTCTCATATTAAATTGATCACTTAATATGGGAGAATAAACGGGAACAAGTGTTAAGATATAAATATGCTTATAGATCTATCTCAACACGGGGCCAATGGTAAAGGGACCCAAATGGGAGATGGTCTATCAAAGAGCAAGGCTAACCAATGGAGCATAAGACCTTAGGGTTAGCTTCATTGAAGACCTCCAATAATGTGTGTAAAAGTCCTTTGACCTTAGGTAAGCTAGGGCTGAGCTTGAGGTGGGAACCCGTGCTTGTCGTGCTTGAGGTGCTTGTCCTTCTCGAGGTGCTTGATTAAGGTGCTTGAGGTGCTTGACTTGCTCCATGATTGAGGTGCTTGAGGTGCCTTGACATGCTTGCCTGAGATGCTTGTGGGAATACCCCCTAGTTCAAGTGCTTTGTCATGCTTGGTGAGTAAGGTGCTTGATCACCTAAAGTCAAAAGCATTCCTAAAAGAGGGGGGGCGAGCCCTTTTCCTAGGGGCTAGAGAGAGAACACCCACTCACACACACAATGGAAGCCCCAACTTGAAGAGGCAGCAAGGACACATGTCAGGCCCCTGCCCATGTTACCTTCATGTGTTGCTTGAAGCCTATTGGCTAAGCTTCAAAGGGGTCCAATGATAAATTACATGAATTATCTAATTTTTTAAGCATTTATCTAGCTCTCTCTCTCAAAAGGGAAAGGGGGACACTTGTCTCAAGGCTACCCCTACTACTTGTAATGCCTCCTGCTCATGATTGGCTAGGCTTGGGAGGGTCCAATGAGCTTCAAGCATGAGCTACAAGGGGGGGTCGACCCAAGCTAGCTAGGGGCTTGCTTGAGGGGTATACTCACCCACACACACTCACAATCACTCTCATTGTGTGCTATGCAAAGTGCAAGAGCTCCCTCTCCTTCTCCAGGCAAGTAGAGGTTGAGAGCCTACACCAACACTCTTGGCTATGGAGTGCAAATCCAACCAAGAGCCATGCTTCAATGCTTAAGCTTGGCATCTCCTTCTTCTTCATTACTATGCTATTATGTATGCTAGCAACAAGAGTATGATAAGTGAGGAACTAGTTCTTTCTCCTATGAAATGTTTCTTCTTCCTCTTCCCTATCCTCATTCCCTGCTAGCTCTCTCCACCTTCGAAGGTGTTTGAGGTCTTGGGACTGAGGCTTGGGACAATTAAAGCTTTCTCAAGTTCATGTTATGCTATGATTGTGATGCATGAAGCTTTCCATCTTCATTGCATCACCTAGGTCACAAGGAACACAAAGAATGTATTGTAACAAGTCTCTCTTAATGGGAGAAATCATAATACAAATGCCTATTGGAGGGGGGACCGGCTCCACATAAATCCGGTCCTCAACTGTTGTCATATTCTCTAAATCCTCTCTCTTGCAAAAGTATTGTTCATGCCAAGTTAACTAATTGCTATGATTATGTTGCTATCTTCAATTATGTCTACCCACTATGCTCACAAAGTTATATCTCGAAAGTATTCTCATTAATTTCCGCTATTCGCAAGTTGTATAGGCTAATTCCATTACAATGTACATGAGGGGCTCCGTTACCAGAAGGTTCTCTTAGAATGCTTTCATTGTACGATGTGCTTGATAAGGTAAGACTATGAGGCTTGGTTTTTTTTCAATAGGTGTAAAGTAAGGTCTTGCCTCTATGTGGTTTTCGTTGGATTGCCTCTAAGGTAGGCTATGCCCAGCAAGGTTTAGTTCAGAAATCTTCAATGGTTTTCATTGGATGCAGCATGAGGACATCCTTTTCAGTGACATTTCCTATGTGTGCATCTTGAAGCATGCGCCTTTATTGGAAATGTTGACAAGGGGATATATTCATTTTGTCCTATGCTAGGATATGAAGGGGGTTTCTATGTGGAGGTCATGAGTAGGTATTGAAGTATTATGTGGAGCTTTTGAATAATTCCTGATAGATACTTGAGGTGAATTATAACTAAGTAGTAAACTAAGTTCTTTATTTCATTGTTTAAAGACCTTGATCATTGAAGGTTGATACCATTGAGGGTGTAAGTGAATTTCTTTGCAAAATTGAGCTATGTATGGCGACTATAATTTGTATGTGAGTGAAGGTATTGAGTCTTTAAGTGCATAAGGTTGAGAAGCCTATGATTAAGCTCCTTAAGTAGTTAAGGAAATTTGTATGATAAGGGACTAGCATCCACAATCCTTTCATAAAATTTTTTAATGGTTAACTCATCTAATAGGTCTATTGCTTCAAATATTGATTCTCTTAAAATCATGATGGTATTATTGCTTTGCTTTCTTTATAGTGAAGATTGATTTGCTAAGTTTTTTCTGAAATTAAAAAAAAAAAAACTTGCTCTTTAGTCATATTATTGGACTAGAGGGACTAGTTCAACATTGTTAAAGAATATTGAAAATCAATGTTTTTATGAGCATTACACAATGCAGTCAAAGACCATGGGGTTGGGAAAAAGTGTTGTTTGACGATTTTGGTCTCCATCCCCCCATGAAATTTTGCCCAAAATTACTTCACTTCTACGCAAATTGATCAGATGCATAATTTTGATAGAAAACTTCATTTACAAATTGTGCCCATTTACCGATTAACACTCTTCCTGTTTCTTTGTAATATAACACACAATTTCAAGAAGAGTGAGATGCATCATCTGAATTTAGTGCACTCCACTATGTAGAAAAATACCCCCCAAAGTATCAAAGTTATTGAGGAGCAAGGACTACGGTGGTTTGACTAAGGATATTTCACCTGAAGATCTCGTACTAAAAGAATGATCCCTCCTAAGAGGAAGGAAACGGCTAGTAGGCAGCCGGCTTTCGGTTCATCCCGCATCACCAGTTCTGTTTACCAAAAATCGATTATCATTTGATTTGTAGGCTTGTAAAATGTTCTAAAAACCAACCAACTTGATGGAAGTATTGTTAGTTGGTAAAGACATTCTATTAACTATCTTTGTATTTTTCTAAATAGGGATGCAGATCTTCATATTCTCTCATCCCCCTCTTTCCCCCAGCCTCGTGGCCCTCACCCATAGTGGCTGTGAGGTTGGGGGGGAGGAGAGGTTATGTAAGGTGCACCTCATCTTCATCTTGGGAGATAAGAGATATACTCACTCATAGCCTCTTCTAGTACAACAATAGTTTTGGCACAAGAAAATCAAAGTAGGCACAACAATGCTACACAACAAGGAGGCTAATGAGGATGTACCTATTCAAAATTGCAAAGTATGGCATGGAATTGCTAGATTCCACCTCTAGATGGGTGCCTTACCCAAGTCTTTCATGTCAAAATGTGCATGTAATTTTGACTTCAAAGCTAAAATTTTCTCTGAAATTCTTGTTTTAGATTTACACAATTGCTCACTTGCACATGATCAATGCACACAAGACACAAGTAGCTAATGCACACAAACACAATCGATAAGCTCATAACATTAACACACTTTAGCCGCAACAAATGCTTACTTATGCACGCATTAATGCCAAATTTCTTTTTATCTTTTGGATAACTCAATTTATGAGAAGCTAAGTGCATGTGAGAGATAAGCGTTCATAGCTTTCTAAGAAGAGATTTGGTCACATGCTTGAACTTTCCGCATTTAATCAAGACTCTTGCATAATGTGCAATGACATTATCTTGAAATGCACATATGTATTTTACAATTTTTTGGGATTTGAAAGACCTAGTGTGCCTTCAGAAGCCTGATGACCACACTGGTGAAGCCAAAGAGGTTGAAAATGGTCCCCAATTCCAGTTAGACCCCTACCTAGGGCCTTCATTTAGGATGCATGAGTGTTTATTTTGGTGTACCTTACCCCATGCATAACATGCGTATGATTCACCCAAAAAACTAGGCTACATGCATGCGTGGTGAGTTATAGGTCTGCTCATATTTTCCCAGGTGATGCAATTGACACTAACTAGTAGAGGCAGCTTCGTCTTTGGCACCTTTGGTGGGGAGACAAGGCTATGGTAACAATGGAAAGGTAATTTTCTTGCTTGATAGGAGTCACTCTCTATTGGCTATGTGTATGTCTTTGTGGAACGACATGCATATAAGTATGAGGAAGTAGATGAATTTGTAAGTGTATCCATACATACATACATACATACATACAGACCATTCTGCATCCTGCACAACAATTGCAGATTTAACATTAGGAGTGGAGACTTCTGCAAAATCCATAAAGATCAAGAAACAAATAGATATATCATTATTAATGTGATTAAAGAGTAAGGTCTCAATTTTGGGACATTTCCAAATTTTGAATATCAAGCATTGACATTGCTACCTAGACGGTATGGAAGACATGGGAAAAGCTAGCGATGCTCTTAAGGATATGCATATTAGGATAGTTTCTCTTGGAATGCATTGATCATAACTTGTGTACCTCCTATAAATGTAATTCTATAACTTTCTTTTTTACAATCTCATTATATATATATATATATATATATATATGAGAGAGAGAGAGACCTCTTTTTGGCTTGCCATGGAAGGCCTCTGTGTTCGAATGTATTTTTTTCCTTTAAAAAATTTTTAAAAAATAAAATAAAAGCGCTGCTCACATAGTGAGCTAAAATATATTAAACAAAAATGAATTACACTAGTTCCTCGTGCACTACCAATGCTATGAGTCCACAAAACCACATAGAGTTCACGTACAAACCAAATAGACTTAGGAGCTGACCCCACACAAACAACACCAAAACCATAATCTAAGCAGTTTGATCATCAAGACATGACCGCAGTTGCCACCACACAAGCATCAATTTCCACCCAAATGTTGTACGACCACAGCATGAATGAGACATACATACTTGAGAGAAGTCTAAGGTACCTAGGAAACAGGCTTTAAAGGAAGCCAAGCCCTGTCTTGAATCCATCCCCGACAAAGAGTGGCCCCTGAGAGCGAGTCCCACTACTGGATCCACAATGCCCGCCTCTCTCCACAACTACCACACGAGACTCCCATTAGCACTGCACCAAGCGCACATCACCCTTGACACTCGCCAACAACAAGGGACTATTCTTCCCTCCCAAATGGGAGGAGGGCTACCATGCCTCCCTTTTGCCAAAAATCATTAGCTTTTGGAACAAGAAAAACTTATGATGGCATTTATTGGGATTTTATCAAAGATCTAAGATTCGCAAGATTGGTAATTGTGGTGAGTTTTTCATAAGTGTTTTCTTTTTTCTTTTTTAGTTTTTTTTTCCATATCAAGTGAAATTATGTTCACCAATGGATTGATAAAGAAGATGTGCCTTTGGCTACTTGAATGCAATAGGGTGTTGTCTCTTCCTTTTCTACTTGAGCACAAATCTCACCCGACATGCTCAAAACTTTGGGTTGGGCCAAGACCAACATAGGTTTCCTTTGGGTGAACATTGAGGTGCGGCATGGACCGAGGAGTGGTAGAGATCTCTCAATCTTGGGGAGAGATCAAGGGAGTAAATTAGGCAAGCCAACTCGATGTGGTGCACAACAAAATGAAAGTGCTTTGGCATGAGCTCTCGAACCTTCGTCAGTCTTCAATTAGTTCATGATTGTTAACCCTCACGGCTCACGGACACCCTATCACCTACGACGGACATTCTAACTTACGGCAGACGTTGTACTATTTACTTGGTAGAGCCAGGTACCGGGCTTGTCGATCCAATAGGAATGGTTAAGAGTGATCGCCGATGAGAGGTGCACTCTAAAACTGGAAGTATAACGTTTGGGTAAGATTGGCTAAATGTGGGCGCCCAAATGTGAACGGACGAACCCATATAAAAGTCAATCTAAACCTAAAAAACCTCATTCTCTCATTTGTGCAATAGAAGAGTGCTCTTGCTCCATCTCCATCTCCATCTTCTTCTTCTTCACCTCCTTGTGTGTGTGTGTATGTGAGAGAGAGAGAGAGAGAGAGAAAGAGAGTGTGCGATCGAGCATTGCGACGATGGCACGGCGGCGGTGAAGTGGTTGAGCGCGGCGAAGCGGTGTCTCCTTCTTCTTCGCGGCGAGGAATCCTCCACGAAGCAAGCGTAGAGTGGTGAGTGACACACCATCGCTTTCTTTGAGCTTACTAGTTTAGGCTTGTTGTGTGCTTGGAGCCATTTGTGGCTCGCACACGGTGTATCGGCAAGTCCCTTGCTTCGACAGTGCGGCAAGGAGCGCACATTTTTGGCGCCGCTGCCGGGGAATGCCTTACACTAAGCTCGGTTAAGCACTTTACGCTTTCTTGTGGTGCAATTTCTATCATAGGAAAGGTAGGGAAGGAGTGTGTGTGGTTGTGTGGAGAAGGATTTGTGAAGAAGGAAGGTGTGTGGTTGTGTAGAGAAGATTTTGTTACACTGTACTGTCTTTTTTTGTTAAAGAAGGAGTTACATTTTTTTGCAATGTATTGTTAGAATTAAGGTATTAGCTATGGAATGTTAGTTCTGTAAGGTTCAATGTTAGTTCTGTAAGGTTAGTTTTGTAGATGTGTTAGCTACTGTAGTACTGTGTAAACAGTGTTAGAGTGTGTGTGGCAGTATCTCCATTAGCTGTAAGTAGATAAGTTAGGTGTAGGTTAACTGTGTGTGTGCGCGCGCGCGGTGCGGCCGCGGCGACTTTTTTATATATAAAAAAAAAAAAGCAAAAAAGAAATTTAAAAAAATTTATTTTCGGGTTGGGGATCATTCCCCAAGCTCAAGCCCAAACCCAAACCTCAGTCCTCAGTTTTAAAAAATAGTTTATACACCTTTTTATATTTGAAAACTATTTTTAAGATTTTGAGAACTATAAAGACTATTTTTAGGATTTCGAGGGCTTCACGTAGCCGAATAGGGAGCTGTAAAGCACGGCACGTTCCTTTAGCCAAAACGCCCGTCTTGAGCTATTACACGCCATCTTTTGTGGCTTGGTTACAAAAAATAACCAAGAATAACGAAAAACTTGGGTTATAAACGCCAAAAAAAAAAAAAACTAAGTGAGTGGCCTTCAGGGGCACTCACCAACGCGTTTAGAGTGTGGAGGTCACATGCACCTACGCTCTGGATGAGTGTTAGAGCACGAGCATATTGATAGTGCCTCCATTTATGCGGGCACCCATTATCCTTCCACGCTAGGGTCTACGCCCTCAGCGGGGACCCAAGGTAGTGCAACCCAAGACCCAACTATAGCGGCTAGCGACTCCTCCTCTGACTACGATATTATGGAAGAGTATCTTACACAAAGCCCCGGGGGAACAGATGAAACCGTGCCTAGCTGGGCCCAACAACTTGGAACTAGTGTTTTTAGCCGTTTGATGGAAACTTTTAGTAGAGCTACGTGCTCTGAACCTACGGCTAGTGAAGTAAACGAAGGGGGTGGGGAAGTAGAATCACCATTCACATCTCCTGTAGACCCCACACTCCCTGAGAGTGTCCATGTGGACATTCTACCTACCTCATTTAATGAAGGCCCTACCGAGCTACCACCTTCCAAAGTCGCCTCTAAGGTAGCGGTGACTAAAAGTCAAAACACGGGAAGCAACATTGCATCCACCTCACGGCAACCCTCTAGTACACCAAGTTTGGACGGGATATTTCTCAATGAAAATTGGGAATATGACCTACACACGGAGACTTTGACCGACCTATACATGGGCTACGCATACCATGTGGGTTGGTTAGAAGTTGTACAATCCACATCTAGTGCCACTAGTCTAGAGGAACAACAACACATGATCTGCAATGTCATCCATAGGATTATCCAGTCCGAGAGGCAAAATCGAGGAATAAACATACCTTCGACGGGTCCTATGCGATTTTTAGACACGGGCAAAGGGAAACAACCCACTCTATCACAAATGGAGACTCCCCCAGTGAGTCCCATCGATCCCCCATATGTTGTTTCGTCAGGGGTCTCAATGCGATCTGAGCCCACAAGTGATAGCTTTACTTTTCCAAGTCTAGCTCATCTTTCCCTGGATGACACCACGGCTACCATGCCTACCCCAATGATGGGCATGCCAAGAAACACACCATGGACCTCGTTTGTTAGTAAAGCACCGCTACATGGTAGCTCAATGCCTGCAATAGTACCTACAAGTGCGTACCAATCGAATGCACCTATGGGTCATCACACTCATGTAGTCCCTACCCCTCCCATTGTGTCACCTACCTATGCTCCACAACCACAACACCCAAGTTCTTATTTCCATGGGACTATACCGGCTAGCATTAGCATGTCACATCCGACGTCTGTTATGCCTAGGGACACCCATATGAACTATGGACCACCACATGGCACAACATCGTACCCAACGTGGAACCCAAGAGCTTCCTATGCGCCAAGCCCAATGCCAATACCTACTCCACATGTAGTCTCTGGAGCGCCTGCACCCACGGTGCCTGCTCACTTAGGTGACTTGGCGACATTTGCTGAAGCTATTGGTCGATCTATTGCTGAGAATATGCGTAACACGCATGATAGAGAGCTTAGAAGTAAGGCAGTACAAATAGCCAAGCTCACACAAAAATTTAATGGAGACGGGGATGTGAGAAAGCATATCGAAGTGTTTGAACAAATATGCGATTCTCTAGGAGAACACAATGACCTACATAAGAGCAATGCTTTAACCCTAACCTTAAGTGGAACAGTTGGGGATTGGTATAGAACCCTAAGGGTGGAAGACAAAACGATTTACCCTACTCTTAGGAGTGCTTTGGGGTGTAGCCTCTCAGCTCCAGAAAGCCCAATGAGAGGAAGGAGAGTCGGTGAGAGACTTTATAAGTCGCTTGAAGCACTTGAATTCTCGTTGTAATCCAAATGAGCGCTTCAACAATAACCAATTGCTTGATAGATTCATTAGGGGATTACGTCATGAGGATATCTACAATGGCCTAGTCATTAGAGGTATCACCACTTGGGAAGCAGTCACCACCAATGCGATCCAATTGGAGGATAATCTAATGATTCAAGGAGAAAGAGTGTATGTTGAGACTAAATCTATTAGCTCACAAGCATCAGGGCATCAACCAATGACCCTAAAGCCTATTGCTAAGGAGCCAAAGATATCTGAGATGACTTTAGTAGATCTCACCAAGGCTATTCAAGAGAGTCTTAGAGACAATCGTGCTCCGCAAAATGATCATATGTATCCAAGAAGGGAGCAGCAATGGTGCTCAGTATGCTATGGACCGCATAGTACCAGTGAATGCCCTACTTTTAGAGTAAAACTCAATGGGAACTGCAATGCCTGTGGGAGGTATGGTCATCAAGCTAAGGATTGCATAGTATTTAAGCGCGCGATGGCCAATAGACCAACCTTGGCATGGACAAACACACCTCGAGTGCCTGCATTGATGCCGGCCCCACCTCTTGAACAAACATCACAACATATGGTCCCTAGGGCCCAAAATATTGTTCAAACAACACCCTTACCACCTCCAGTGCTAGGACCGCAACCACCACATCCGAGAATCACTTCTGTGAATCAAGTGGGTTGGGAGTCATCTATTTCTTGTTTGGAAGGCTATGAGGAAGATATAGATCCTAATATCGCCTATGGGATGGATGTTCTTGAAGAAAGTCCACAATACTACATGGAGGACTATTGGGGACAAGTCAAACCTGTATATCAAGTAGCTGCTCTTGCTGCAAGAGGCCAAAATATCAACTACACTGCTAAGAGACCACCTCTTCAATGCTATGAGTGTGGAGGTCCACATCGTGTAGCCGAGTGTCCTATTAGGCTACAAAAGAACGCCACACTAATGCAAACCAATAAAGCGAGCACGTCTACAATGCCGATACTCATGTGTAATCGATGTGGCATAGATCATTTGATTGCCCAATGTCCAAATAATCCAAATGCACCGAAGATCACGCCATTAAACTTGATTGAAGTTACCGAGGAGCCATCACCAAGTACACCCGTGGTACCAGTAAACGCACTCACGCGATCGATGCTCCAAAAACAAAATTATATTCTTGAGGAAAGAGACACGGCATCAATTGCCCAATCTCAGAAAAAGAAGAAAACACGAAGAAAGAGATCGCAAAAAGCAGCGAAGTCAGACCCCAGTTCAAAGACCAACATAGGGACTGGTGACGACCCCGTATATATGAACGACGCTGAAGAAGATTCTGATTCAGGTGAAACCATGGAGACCAAAACGACCACTAACATAGAAACAAACAAGGAAGATCTTCATGATCTACAATGGCCAGGATCAAAAAAGAAGATAGGAACTTACCCAAACCCTACAGAGGAGATTGAGCGAGTCAAGCATTTAAGTAGTTTGGTAGAAGATACCCAGAGGGATCTAGAACCAGCACCTAGGAAGATCCAGATTACAGACACCGTGTTCCCTACACAACAACAACCTCACCAAGTCCATAGACCCTTGGACATACCTAGTGTCATCCAAGAAGAAAGTGACTTAAAGTCATGGGAAAGTGGGCGTACTCACTTCTTGATGGAAAGAATGTTTACAGAGGGACTACCTGATCCTATCGAAGAAATGGAGATCCCATCTTCCCCACATCAAGGGACTCAAGGCCAAAAGGTGCCGTTAAACATTGCCAAATTGATGGATTTCATGTCTTCAGAAGTTAGAACCACCATCATGTCCAAACTATATAAAGACCCCGAGCTAGTCTCAGCTCTTCGAGCCTTTCTCAATGGAGAACTAAAGTTTGGGCTACCACAATTTGCACAGATGGATGGAGTTGGGGAGATGCCAATAGAGGAGCTACCACAATTTGCACAGATGGATGGAGTTGGGGAGATGCCAATAGAGGAGGAACACTTAGATCCACAACCCAGCCTAGATGAGAACCTTGTTATAGAAATACCTGTTAACAAGTTGGGGCAATACTTTGAGGGTGATGAATCCAATGCGACTATACCAATCACTACTAAGGGATTAACTGTGAAGGGAATCCTTGATGGTGGTGCTGGGGTTAGCATTGTGACTAAAAATTGATGGGAAACTATAGGAAGACCTCACCTTGCGACCACAACCATAGTAGTGAAGATGGCCAATGGGTCTATTGTTAAACCTATTGGGATGCTATAAGATCTCAAGATCAAGGTCTTTGGACATAAAATAAGAGTTACTTTCATTGTTATGGATTTCTCCAAGCACACTATGGCCTCAGAGATGATCTTAGGACGTCCTTTCATGAGGGAAGTAAAAATGGTGCATGACTGGTCTAAAAACCATGTCTACTTGCAGTGCCAAGATTCTGTCATTCGAGTGGATCTTGTAACTGGTCGAGCACATCCCCTAGGAAGCAGGTTTATAATTGATCATAGATCTGACACCACATTTCACTCGGCCCCATTGCAGTATTGTTACACGTGTAAAGCGGACACTGATGTTGGGAAAGATTCTCCTTATATGGATGTACTACCTGGGATGACTGAGTCAGACAATGTGGACTGGGTCCACCTAGAAGCAACCATAGACACTTGGGAAAACAGGGGGACGACCTGGGTAACACCTGAGGGGGATGAAATGCCCGTACCCTTAAATATGCTACAAGCAATGCATATAGCTTCTGGCAAGACCCATCCCAATATAACAAAGAGATCATACAAGTGGGTCCCTAAAGCTTCTTTAGCGACCATAACTAGTGCTAAAAAACAGAAGCCTTGTAAGAAACGTACCACTCGCTCCAAGAAAAGTAAGAAAATGTTGCGATGGATTCCTAAACGACTATTGGAAGCCCAAGGCTACTATCAAGGAAATGATCAAATCTGGGTGCCAAAACAGAGATTGTGTTCTTACCTGTCACCTGACCCATGTGAGCCCAATCCTGTAGCTCCAAAACAAATTAACGATCGTGGAAAGAAAAAAATCACAGAACGCTACACACCCGCTCCAGAGCTAGTTTGGGTACCGAAGAAAGAGCGATTTGTTCCACCTAGCTCAGGAAGGGGGGAGTCCCATGAAGCTTCTAGCTCCTCATGTAATGCATCGATAGAGGTAAAAGCTTCTCCACAGCCTCCACCTACAATAGTGGACCTCCATGAAACTACAAACAAATCCACACCTCCCAGTATTCAAGAATTACCTGATGAACCACTTCAAGTTCGATCCTGGGAGAGTACCTTACCACCCTTGCAACTCGATGAGGCACCTAAGGTAAGAGAAAACTACTGGCAAAAATCCTCACCTATTACCAACTGGAACGATTGGTTTCAAAGGGTGACGAGCTCATTTCAAATGGTATGATCTACCCAAGGAAGGGGGGAGTGTTTGCTAACAGTCATCATTCACTCGCTTCCCTCTCAACCTTTTTCCCTGACCTCTCAATCACCAATCTTAGGGAATGTACATATAAAGCCTTATATTCACAAAAATAAAAATAAAAAAATAAAGAGCAAGAGCAATTAGCAAACGAGTATGCACAAAAAAGTCAAAACATTGAGCCAGACCTACACATTCACATCCGGTACATTGAAACAGAAACCTATGCCATAAAACACCTTTGATCCTCATCACTCGAGTGATGGAGGGTAGGTAAGATTAGTACGATAGGAGTGTTTTTGTTTTAGAGTTGAGAGTGATTAGCTATGTCCTTTTTCCCACTGATGTGCCTCCTAGAGGTATTCTTTGTGTTTCTTAGTGTGAACAGGAACGGGTTGCGGGGGTTAGGATTTGGACCTTCATGGAATCTTTCTCTCATTCACTCTTCAAATCAAGCGCGACCATCGACACAAACAGGTGTTTCTTATCCATTAGCATTGCCCCTTATCTTTTTGCATCCATGTTATATGCTTTGATTGTGATTGGTAGCATAATATCCAGCACATTTGCTTAGTATCAAACATTTAATTCAATGTAATTTTTTGTCATAATCACTTGTCTAGGTTTAAAAATCAAGCAGTCTGACTAAGCTAGTTTGACCAAGTTAGGTGTTTGAGATCTTCTCTTAATACCATGGGGAATGTCTTCCTAATAAGCAATGGTTACTTAGGTTCTTAATCCGATTTAGGCAGCATTGTGTGAAATGTACTAAGGCTTTCTAGTGGGCTTGACCTTATTGACCTTTAGCTTAAGTATTATAGAGGGAGTTTACTAATGTGATGAGCCTGGGGAGGGTAACAGTGTTATATGACCCCCCAAAGTTACAAAATTAAAATGCTGAAAATGAACAAACAAAAAATCAAAGTGCCACAATGTAAAATCTTAAGCTGGAAGAGAAATCTCAGCTTGATTGGGTACTTCACTCACATGTATAGCCTATGGTAATAGAGCCCTAGAGGTTCCCAGTGTGGGCGCTTTTCCTTGAAAAGCAAAAAACCCAAGGCATACAAAATAAGCACACACATCAAAATTGAATCACTGTGAAAAGACTTTGGGGGGTCAAAGAAAAGGTAAGCAGACAGGTGATGATTTCATGAGAAATTCCTTTTATTGTAGCTTAACTACAAGGTCTTCTAGGTATAGCCTCTAGTCAGCCCTCGAACATGAAATACTTGGCTCTCGCGATTAAACAACTTCATTGACCAGAGAAAATTAAGAAGCTCACCCATGGTATTAATAGTCGATCTCTAGTGCCTTTCGACCGTCAAATTAGCGACCCCAGACTTGTTTAATTTTTTACCTTTACATTTGTTTATGCATTTGATTACATTGCAATTTAATCTTTATTGCTGACAAATTGTTTAAAATTCTGTTACCAATCAATTTGTCTGCCTAAAATTGCATATGCTTTTTAATCGCTTATGAGAACGCAATTACTGTGCCAATGTTGTTTGATTTTGCAGTGACTGAAGAAGGCTAAGGACACTCATCTCAAATGCTCTTCCACCTCGACGAACGAGTTTCAACTCAATAGCTTCCGATGACGGAATCTACATCAGGAAGGGGGGCATGTTAACCCTCACGGCTCACGGACACCCTATCACCTACGACGGACATTCTAACTTACGGCGGACGTTGTACTATTTACTTGGTAGAGCCAGGTACCGGGATTTTCTGTCCAATAGGAATGGTTAAGAGTGATCGCCGATGAGAGGCGCACTCTAAAACTAGAAGCATAACGTTTGGGTAAGATTGGCTAAGTGTGGGCGCCCAAATGTGAATGGACGAACCCATATAAAAGTCAATCTAAACGTAAAAAACCTCATTCTCTCATTTGTGCAATAGAAGAGTGCTCTTGCTCCATCTCCATCTTCTTCTTCTTCACCTCCTTGTGTGTGTGTGTGTGTATATGTGTGTGAGAGAGAGAGAGAGAGAGAGTGAGTGAGAGAAAGAGTGTGTGCGATCGAGCATTGCGACGACGGCATGGCGGCGGTGAAGCGGTTGAGCGCGGCGAAGCGGCGTCTCCTTCTTCTTCGCGGTGAGGAATCCTCCACGAAGCAAGCGTAGAGCGGTGAGTGACACACCATCGCTTTCTTTGAGCTTACTAGTTTAGGCTTGTTGTGTGCTTGGAGCCATTTGTGGCTCGCACACAGTGTATCGGCAAGTCCCTTGCTTCGACAGTGCGGCAAGGAGCGCACAATGATTATGCTAATTATGAAGCACACTTTCAAAACTTCTGGGCCTAGTTTCCAATCAGTGCAAAATATGAATGAAAAGCAAAATGATAATCCTAAGAAGAAGAAGGAGAGGAGGAAAAGGAAAGCAAAGCTGATGTCAGAATCTTCTTCTAGCATTAGCCAGTCTCAAAAGAGTGTAATGACAAAAGTGAAGTGAAAGGCTCTATTGCAAGAATGAAAGTGAGTGCTTAAAGCTACCTGGTCCTCAATGAGTGATGATTCAAAATAAAAAGAGGACATCATTGATGCCCCTTCCAACTTCAAAAAGTAATTCTACAACAACCCATAAGAGAAAAACCATAAGAGCTTGGAGTCTCATATGATGGGCTCAAAGATGCTAAAAAGATTGATTTGACTAAACCTGGAGAAGAGCTTAGAACAATCTGGATTGCAATAGATTTAACCAAAAATGAGAAGGAATTGTTAATCTCTACTCTCAAGGAGTGCCGAGATGTTTTTTCATGGAGTTACAAGGATCTCAAGGGAGTTGATTCATAGATTTGTCAACACACAATTTTGATGAGAGATGATACAAAGCCATCTAAAAAACACCCTTATACTTACAATGACAACCTATCCCTCAACCACCCGATTGGAACACAATTTTTCATGTCCACATAAATGCTTTAAACTTTTCCATTAGGTGCATACTGGCACAACTTGGTGAGAAGCACATGGACTTTCTGGTGTCATACGCCAATTGCCAACTCAATAGTGCTAAAAAGAATTACACCACAATAGAAAGAGAAGGCTTAGCCATTATTTATTCAATAAAGAAGTTTAGACATTACCTCTTGGCCAACAAATTCATCTTCTTTATTGATCATCAAGCTTTGCTTTATTTAGTATATAAGCCATGCACTAGAGGACAAATTGTACACTGGTTTGTGGTTTTGCTTGAGCTTGACTTTGAGGCGGCAATTCAGTACCCATTAGAGGGTGAACCATCTATCTAGGATAACATCAGGGGAATGCCCAACCGGAGTGAATGATGACCTATCTAATGCAACTCTTTTTATTGTGGAAATTGCACCAAAATGGGATGAATCAATCATTGAGATCTTGACAACTAGAATGGTCAAGATGACAAGTGCAAATCTAGATAGATTCAATTTTGACAATTCCAAATTTTACCAACTCTTTGCTTGACAGCTTTATAGATTGGGACCATATAGCGTTTTAAAATTCATTCCAAATCTCAAGCAATACGATGAAATCCTAGAGTATGTACATGTGAGTGTAGGAGGTATCCATGCTAGTGCAAAGAGTTGTGTACGATGAATATCACTTGATGAGTATTGGTGGCCCTTACTTTGTCCAATCCTGAGCTGCCAATATGCCCCTTAAAAAAGGAACTCTTGTTCTTTGAGTTTTTCTCTCTCATGTAGTGATTACACTTGTGCTAGCCTTACGGGTTTCATGTAAAAAATATGAGAAATAACCATATTATACACCTGTGTCTTGCACATTTTGGAGGCTATACTCAATGGCTAAAAACTTCTATGGCATTGTCCACTTGTGAGATTTGGACATATGGAAAGTTGCTTATGTAGTTATGAGACATGCCTAATGTATCCCCGTAGTAATGGAGGGCCATTTTTGGGTGATCTAAATCTCGAAAGCACTTTCTTGGAATTTAGCACCAGTTGATTCCACACATTTTTGCTACTTTGATTTTATCCACTATACTTTTCTCTACCATTCTCTCTCTCTCTCTCTCACTCTCTCTCTCTCTCTCTCTCTCACACACACACACACACACATACTTTGAACACAAAAAATGCAAATCTTGGTGATGACAAGTATATGCGATCAATATGTATCTCTCCAAAATTCTGTTGTAGCATCTCTCCCCCTCTTTCAATCTCCATATCAACTCATATTCCCATTTCACATTACTATAATGCACTTTAACCATCAATAATAATTGAATGCCAAAAAAGTTAAAAATTATTCTATTCTAATTCTTTTGTTAGCAAAAATTAAAGGCATACATGGCTCTTGGAAGACTCACACACTCACATACACACATATAAACATGTGTGTGCAAGATTCTTCAAAGACTCTCTCTCTCTCTCTCTCTCTCTCTCTCTCACACACACACACACACACACACACACACACACACACCCTGGTGCATCATGTCTTTTTTCTCTCATTGCAACAAGCTCATTGCAAGAAGAAAAGATATGGTGGGGCTCGATATTGAAATTGTCCATTAAAGCTATAGAGTTTTGAGGTACATTGCACTGCCCACGGGAAAGGAATTGCAGAGAAAGAGTCGATTGAGGGTCTACCTATTGGAAGTGGAAGAGTGAAAGAGGGTGGCATAAAAGACAAGCAAAATTGGAAGCATGGTACTATGTGGGGATTAATATTTGTGTCCACATTTTCTATCTTCCTTGCTCCTAATGGCTTTGTCCATGTCTCTATCTCTCTCTCCTTCCTAAGCCATTGCATACCGTGTGTGCAAGAGCTCAGAATCCATGAAAAAATCTATTAATTCTTTGTTATATGTGTGTACAAGAATATTTTCCATTATTTGAGTGTTTTAATGCATATTCTATTGAGACTATTGCATTTTTTTTAAATTAATGTTTGACTAGAGAGAGAGAGAGAGAGAGAGAGAGAGAGAGAGAGAGAGAGAGAGAGAGAGAGAGAGAGAGAGAGAGAGAGAGAGAGAGAGAGAGAGAGAGAGAGAGTTAGATTCCACTGCTTTATCTTACTCTCTAATTTTGAAGTAGATTAATCACATGATTAGTTTAATTTTCTTTATTACTTCTTGTTTATGCATGCTTAGTGTGTGAAGGTGAAATCTCCATTGAAGCTTGCTCTTGCTCTCTACCATAGCAATGAGCTACTCTTGGATTTACTCCTTATGTGGATTTGTGGGCTTGTGAGTCTATCATTCATAGCTTTCTTAAGCTTGATAAGTGTTTGCAAGCTTACGAGTAATGCATGACTAAGGAGTAGTTAACTTTAATCATAATTAGAAGAGGGAAGAATGTGTGAGTGTGAACATTAATCATAATTAGAAGAGGGAAGAATGTGTGAGTGTGAACAGTAAGAGTGTGTGTGTGCATGTGGGATTGCCATAGCTTGATTCTTTCTAAGCAGCTGATAAAGAGGATCAGCTACATGTGCATAATGTGGAATCCAAATAACATAGAAGACACATGCTCCCAGAAACCTTCTAACCTCAGTGATGCTAGTGCATGTTTCTTTCATTTTTTGGATGGCATCTACCTTTGATGGACAAGGTTTCCTACCATATGGCCCACACATGTGCCCCACAATGAGCACTTCTTTGACACCAAACATAGACTTTTTCCCTGACAATGTAAGATTCACTTCTTCCAACCTAGACAAAATTTTATCACAATCATTTATGTGATTTACCACAAACCTGCGACATCCCTTGAGATCCAAAGCTTCATCTTTGTCACTTTCTTCACATTCTTTGATAGGCAAATCATCAATGAAAGGCATTGTGATTTGAGGAATAAAGTCACGTAAGACCTTATTCATCCCATTCATCATATGTGCAACAGAGTTGGTTGCTCCCTGTGGCAAGGTACACATCCTTCCCAAACCCAAAGGTGTCCTCATGGTTGTTAAGTCTCTGCTTTCGATTGCAAGCTGAAATTGATCATACCCTGAGTAGAGATCCCCCATTGAGTAGATTGCCCTCCCTGCAAACGCCTCTGCAAATTCATCCACAATTGGACTTGTACCTACATTTCTAATTGTCACCTTGTTCACTGGTTGCATATCTTGGATGAAGCGTAGAGAACCATTCTTCTTTGAAACTGTGAACCACCTGTTTGAGTATGGAGCACAAGAAGACTCCAAGATTCCCATTTTGATTTTCTCATTCAGTAGCTCTACTAACTTTGGCAAATGAGCCTTTGGAACCGGAATAGGCCGCAGATTCCAAGGCACATGAGGTATTGTGAAAATTACCATAGGAGCTACAATATAAGGATCAACACATCCTATCTCATGTGGCTCAAATGCAAAAGCCTTACCATGCTTTGAAAGCATTTCTTTGAAGCACTTTGTCTCCTCTTGTGTTAGAAACTCCTCGCAACCAATCTGCAACTCTTGAAAGGACTCCTTTGTGAGGGTATGCCCGATCTTTTTAGGATTCTACAAACTTGGTTGTAAAGAAGCCTGTTCAATCTTTTCCCTGTTGTTGGGTGGTAAGGGTGAAGCTACTGGTTTCACCTTCTTTGCTACACTCTTGTATTTAGTTTCAACATGGACTTCTGGGCCAACTGTTTGGCTTTCTTTAAAGGCTTCTATTACTTGATACATTTCCATAGAGCAAACTTCCACAACTTCATTTTCAAGATGCAAACTAGACCTCATTATAGCATCAAGCTCACCCATAGTATCTACAAAAGAAACTTGTTCACACAAACCCAAAACATTTTCAGTAGGCTTTAGCAACCCACTCTTTTTCATGCCTATTTGTACATTATGCACATATTGCTTCTCATATCTCTTCAAATCTTCAAGTTTTGTAAAACATACTGATCCATTCCTTGTTACCAAGGAGCTCATCGAGAAAGTTTCACCTATTTTTGGATCAGGCGAGACCCTTTTTCTTTCTGTACCACTGCAATCCCATTTTACAATGGTACTTGGCCAAAACCTATCATTTCTCTATGATCATGAAACTCTTTGCTTACTTTTGGTAGAGGATGTTCTCTGAGGTTGTCATGATTTCTTTCATGGTTTACACAAACTGTGAGAAATTGGACAGCACGTTTACCATCTTTGCTACATATCCTAGCATATGCTGAACCATCGTCCATTACCTTTGTTTCCATTCGAACTCCCACAATGTAGGGTTGTCCAAGGATGAGATGATATGAAGATGTATCCTGTACAAAGAAGTTTTGGTCAATCTTTACATCACCTATTGTTACCTTCACACTGCATACAATTCACCGGATGAATTGTTTGTCACTTTTACCATCCAGCCATGATCTGTGTCCATCGGCCATTTGCACTTGTTGTAGAGACTCTTTGACATTATGTTTATTTCTGAACTATGGTCAATCAAGGCAACAAATGGCTCTTCAAGATCACCTACCTTGACCAAAGTTTCTGTAGTAGCCCTTGCCCAATGACTTCGTGAATAGTAACTCCTAGGAATATCTTCAACTTCTTCATCATCATTTGAGAAATACACTTGCTTCACTCTCCCACTAGATTGGTAGCATCCTACCACAGCTCCATCATTCTCCTTATTTTGCAGTTGCATCCCTTGTGTCTTTGAGGTTTCCCCTTCAACCTGTGGACGAGAAACTTCAGCAAGGGTTTGTCTCTTTCTCTTGATGATGTCAATGATCTCCTCATGGAATTCACGCTTTGCAATGCCAAGAACTTCTCCCAGAGTAAACTCAATCTTGCTATTCAAGATCCTTTCCTCCAAGACTTTCTTTAAATCTGTAGCAACCTCAATATCAGATTGTAGTTTATAAGTTGGGCCTTTTGTCTTACCTTTCCTTGGCTCTTTCTTCTTTCCTGTTGTAGACTCCTCCATGAGTACTTCAGGTGGAGATGCTCATTGTGTTGAGGGTGTTTGAGAAGGCATTGAGTCGCTTCTTCCCCCACTTCTAGAAGCTCTTTTTGATGGTCCTTCATCAGCATTGTTTTCTGGTGAGATTTATGCAGAAAGGTCATCATTAGGACCACTTTTTGGGGCCACTTCACGTGGTGGCGAGATGCATTATTGGAAAAAAGCTGAGTGCCAGGTTTGCGAATGATGCAAAAAGGTGACAACTATGCACTGCGAGGTCAGTTTTTGGCCTGTTCGGGGTCCGTTTGAGGTCATCTAGAAGGCCAAGGGTGCCCAACTAAAAAAGCTAAGTGTGGGAACTGAAAAAAACAGAGAGAAGACCAGAAAAAACGTGGAGAAGAGAGGAGGAACAGCTGCAGGTGTGTTTTTGCCCATTTTGGAGCCTGTTTTGGCCCTAAACTGCTCATCCGAGGTCGGATTTGAGCACTTTGACATTGTAGATTGGGGTTTTGGGCCATTCCGGACGCGATGGCGCTGTCCATTTTGCCAAATTCCTCACTCTTTTCCTGCTATTTTTCTGTGTAAGTTTCTCCTATGAGCGAAGTTTTTGCTCTAGATTGTGATTGTATCTGGCTTATTTTACCCATATTGTGTGAGCTATTTGCCCCATTGGTGTTGGCCCAAGCTCAATTGTCTCTAAACATCAGAAATTCTCCTCTTTTGAGCTGAGTTTTTTGGATGTGTGTGTGTGTGTGTGTGTGTGTGGAGTGGGCAAGTGGATAGTCTCTCTCCTCTCACTCCAGAGGTGTGTTCCCTGTCTCGGCCAGGTGTGTTGTGTAAGCCGAGTGGTGCCCCATAGTGTGTGTGTGTGTGTATCTTCCCAAGAGTGTGTGTCGGGTCGTTATAGAGGCGTTGTGGGTGTTTTCATCCCGCTCACATTCTTTTGGCGCCCCCACGGAGGATCTTCTTCGAGTACCTTCTGCTTCGAGCTTCGAGCTTCAAGCTTCGAGATTCGGGATTACAGGTTGTAGGGTGCAGATTGTAGGTTACAGGTTACAGGTTACAGGTTACAGGTACAGGTGATTCACACAGGTACAGGTAGCTGGACTACAGTGATATACTAGCAGTGATGTCACTTGCAGTTGTTGTGGGAATGCATCACTTGGTGCCTATTTGAGCGCATTGTCTGCTAGATTGTACGTTACTTGTGGAAACTGCCATTGTACGCATTTGTGGAGCCATACTTGGTTGTATTTGGAAGTCCCAACCATTTCTGAGACTTGGTCTGGAAGATAGTCATTTCTGAGACTTGACTATATGCGATTTGCATTAGCCTTCGTGTGAGGGTCGATAGCGTGAGGTTTTTATTGAGCTGGGGGATTCTCAAATGTGGAGATCCTTTCGGTGATACAGGTAGCTGGAGCACCCTTTTTGTGACCTCACCATAGGCTATGTACTAGTGAGTCCTACTTGATGCTCGGGTTCTATTGTTGACAGTTTATGCATACATAGACAGTCTATATTTTGGGTTCCTACTGCTCTACTTATGGGGAAACTCTGTCGAAATTTTCGCAAGTTATAATGGCTGGTTTTTTGGTCTTTTGAGCCATTTATGCTGTTATGCTGCTGAAATTTTGGCAAAATCAGAGGTTAAGTCAGGTGTGCCTTCTTGGGAGCTTCATGGTTGGCTTTAATGGATGATCAAAATGGCCCTCAGTTCACTTCTTTTCATTTAACTCAAAGAATTCAGATTAATGTTCATGTGTCCAGGAAGATCTTTTTCCAGCAGCGCATAGTCTTTATGTTTGGGCCAAGAAGATTACGAGAGATCTTGGAATGTCCTTTGCCTGTTGTAATTCCGATGATCAACTATGAAAACTCATTTGATGTGCATGTGTTTGTCCTTATCTAAAGTTGAGCTCCATTGAAGTTTCTAGGGATTGGGTAGTCAAAAGTTTTGGGTTCTTGCACGTGTGTTCAAAGGGGTTCTCAAAGCATTGTAACTTGGGTAGCCATGGCTTTCTCTTATCCGGAGTTTCATGGAAGAAGTGATGAAGATGTGGAAGAATTTTTGGAAAAGATGGAGGTTGCCTGCATTAGCAACCAGATTCATGACCCTGCGCAGATGTTACGCCTTCTCCAAATTTGTTTGAAGAGTGATGCACGAGTTTGGTCTAAAGCATTTGAAGAGGAGTTGCGTGTGGCTGATCCACCTGTAAGGTTGAGTTGGGACAATCTACGATATGGGTTGGAAGTGGAGTTTGTGAAGATAGAAGATCCTGACAAGGTGTGGCAAGAAGTACAGGCTTTGGTGCAAAAGGAAGGTGAGCCAGTAGATGCGTACATACGTAAGTTTTCATTGGCATGGGAGCGAATGTGCAAGGCTTTAGCACCACAGGTACCCCCGCCTGACATGATGAAGAAGGACAGGTTCTTGGCTGGTCTTTGGGAGAATATACGTTGGAGAGTGGAGCTAAAGAAGCCTAGGACATATGAGGATGCACTAGAGGTAGCAAGGAACAAAGAGTGGAAGCTGAGAAAAATGAGCCAGTTAGGGGTGGAGTCTTTTCCAATGAGGTCTGAATTTCAGCCTATAGAGTCTTTACAAGGGCGCATGTCAGGGGTTCATCATGAACCAATAGTTCCTGTTACTACTCAGGTTATGCCAGCAGTGGTCACTACAGCAGTGCAAGATGATGGGCTAAGGCAAGACATGAGGCAAATGGTAGATTTGATGAAGAATCTCAGCCTAAACATGCTAGGTCAAGTGGGAAATAATCGAGGTCGAGGGAGGTTTACAAATCAGCAAGGAGGTGAAGAAAGGCCTAGGAATGGTGTTGGGCAAAGCAATGGTAGGTTTTGGAGGCAGACGCCCACATGTTATAATTGTGGAGAGTTGGGTCACATCAGCCCGCAATGTGATAAGCCACCAAGGATGGGGGGAGACATGTATCCATTGCCAAGACAGGTGCTAACTAGGTCAAATGATTATGGCATCGAAATTAAGGGAGACAAAGGAACCAGTGGACTGACCCAGGAGGAAAAGGGAAAGACAAAAGTGGTAAGTGTAGTCACCTTGGAGAAGGCATCAAAGCTAGAGGATACATTAGTGATGCCTATTGGGAAGAGGACCATAGAGGATAAGGAAGGAAGAAGTGCCCCAGGTCCTAGTAAGAAGAAAGGAAAGAGCCATGAAGGCGAGGATGTCAAGGCCAAGAGGAAAAGGAGAGCTCGTCAAAAGTTTCATGTTTCAGATTTTCCACTAGGGGATGGGCAATTAAGCTATGACTTGAAGGAGGATCTGACGAGCAGGAAGGCAGATGTTACTTTTGGGCAGCTTATAGAGATGGTGCCTAAGCTAAAGCGACAGTGGAAGAGGATGGTTAACCCAATGGAGAAAGAGCCAGAGAGAGGTTCAGTAAAGGTGTTGGCAATGGATGAGCTACCAGAAATTTGTCCAATAGTAGATGTGTGGCATAAAAGGAAAAATTTGGGACAAGGTTATGTGGATGGAGGAGCCCAAATATGCGTCATAACACACTCATGTGTTGAGAAGATGGTTCTCACAGTGGCTGGGGTGTCAGGTTTTCGGATCAGATTGGCAAACCATCAAAAAGTAAAATGCTTGGGTGTTGTAAAGAGCTTAGAAGTGGAGGCATATGAAGCAAAGGCAGTGGTTGATTTTCATGTGATGCCAGCAGGGTTGGGAGCATATCCTATTATACTGGGCAGACCATGGTTACATGCAGTGGGAACTGTTCAAGATTGGCGACATGGTACGATTAGCCTCTATGGAAAGACAGGTACCAAGAAGCTTTATAATATGGACACAAGGAAACGATTAGAGGAGCTTTATGAAGATGAGGATGAGTCTAGTGATGAAGACTCTTCCACGGTGACAGATGAGGACAGTGATAGCACTACCAGCAGTGATGAGGATACTGATGTTGCATTTCTTTTGATGGATAAAGAAATCCAGGAGTGTGGTTTAGTCGCATTTGCGAAGGAAGTTGAAGATGAAAGTGAAGGGCCTTATGAAGTGATTGAAGGGCTGATGCAAACCAAAGTTGAGTTGTCAAAGAAGCACGAATTAATGACGCAAATGATTAGTGGAGACCTCTCAGCTATGGAGAAGGATATATTTTTGCATATGCTGGCTAGTTTTCCTGATTTGTTCATTACTTCATATGAAGAGATCAGAGGGTTCAAGGGTGAAGAGATGCATATAGAGCTGAAAGAAGGTGCTAAGCCAGTGCGGCAAAGGCTAAGTAGGATGGGTCAAGAGCAAATGCAAGCCTTGCGGGTAGAGGTGGACAAGTTATTGAAGGCAGGGTTCATAGTTCCAGTGGAGACCACAGAATGGGTGAGTCCAGTTGTAGTCAGTCCAAAGAAGGATGGGAAGTGGAGAATTTGTGTGGATTTTAAACCCTTAAACGCAGCCACTAAGAAGAACCCATATCCCCTTCCATTCATCGATCAGATCTTGGATTCAGTGGCAGGTTATGAGAGGTACAGTGTGTGTGATGGTTTTTCAGGCTATTTTCAATTGAAGATTGCTCTTAAAGACCGCACAAAGACAACTTTTATTACGCCATGGGGCTGCTATTGCTACACAGTATTGCCATTTGGGTTGTCAAATGGACCTTCCTTCTATCAAGAGAGAGCAAATTGGGTGTTGGAACCATTCATTGGTAGTTGTGTTAAAGCTTTTATGGATGACTTCTGTGTCTATAGCAGTAGGGCTGATCACCATGAGAAGCTGCAGATGGTATTGGCTCGATATGATGAATATGGAGGACAACTAAATCCAAAGAAATTTCATCTAGCACAGCCAAGGGTGAAGTTATTGGGCCACATGGTGTCAGAAAATGGCATTGAGGCTGATCCAGACAAGGTTAAGTCTATTATTCTTCTTCCATCACCTATGAGTACGAAGCAATTGGCAACCTTTATACACAAAGTGAAGTACATGGCACGGTTTATTCCATTGTCTTCGCAGCTTCTTTATCCATTACAGCAAGTGGCAAAGCATGATCCATTGCAATGGGATGACAAGTGTGAAGAAGTGTTTCAAGAGGTGAAAGAGGTGTTAGGGGGTTTGTCAGCCATGCAGGCTCCTGATTGGGAGAAAGTTTTTTATGTAAATCCATCAGTAGGGGATGATGCCATTGGAGCTATGCTATTGCAAAAGGGGAAGGGCAGCCATTATATGAGGCCAGTGTATTGTGCAAGCCGAGTGAAGTTGGTAGCGGAGAGAAAGTTATCGGAAGTAGAGCTAGTGATGGCCAGTGTAATATTTGCTTGTCGACGATTTCGTCATTACTTGCTACCACGGCCTTTTGTTTTCTTGACAAGTTATGCCTTTTTGCCACAGTTAATTAATGGTACTAACATGTCAAATGTGGTGAAGAAATGGGTAATTGAGCTGCAAGAGTTTGAGTTCTCTTTTCTAGTGGAAGATAGTACAAGGGCTACCCTAGCTGATTTGTTGACCTACAAGGAGAATCCCCTTATTGTTAAGGAAGAGGTGGTGAGAAAGGTAGTTGAAGAAGTGCCACAGATCATCAATGCACATGTGTTGTTCTTTGATGGTTCATACAGAAAGAGCCACGATGCAGCTTCAGGGAGTATAGCACTTTATGATCCAGAGGGGAAGCTAGTATGCAAGAGAGGGTTCAAATTGGATGCTCATAGTAACAATGAGGCTGAATATGCTACATTGGAAGCCGGATTACACATTTGTTTGAAGCATGGGGTTCGAAGGTTGAGCATAAAAGGTGATGCCTTGTTAGTGGTGAAGCAAGTGCTGGGTGTGTGGAAGAGCAAGAACACCTCATTGAAGGAAATGTGCTTCAGAATTAAAGGCCTGTTAAAAAAGTTTGAAGCATGGAGCATCAGACACATTGAACGTGCTCTAAATGGAGAGGCACATGAAGCAGCTCAAGGCATGATTAGGGAGCTATTCGTGTTGAGGACCAATTTACCTCTTTATCATGGCCGGGAAAGTTTGGCTCAAGAAGAGGAGTTTTTGCTAACAGGAATCATTCCAAAGGAGATTCAGAAGTCTAAGAAGTATGGCTTTGTGCGCATACAGGTACAAATTGATTGGTGATGTCTTATACATGAAAGGGGCTGATCTCGTGTTGAGACGTGTACCTTGGCGGGAGGAGCTTTACAGAGTGTTGGAAGAGAATCATGAAGGCGCATGTGGTGGCCATTTTGCTCTAAAGATCACCTTGCATAAGATTTTGCAAGAGGGGTATGTATGGCCTAGTTTGCACAAGGATGTTCACCATTGGTGTAGGTCTTGCAATAGGTGTCAAGCGTTTGGGAAGAGAGTGTTGAAGCCAGAGCTACGAAAAACCATTATGGCATTTGATGTGTTTGAAAAGTGGGGGATTGATGCAATAGGCCCGTTACCTATCACAAGCAGGGGCAAAAGCTATATCTTGACGGCAGTGGACTATCTCTCTAGATGGGCAGAGGCTATAGCAGTAAAACAGATCACTGCAAAGGATGTGGCAAAATTTGTGTATGATGAAATATGTTGCAAGTTTGGGGTGCCATTAGAGCTACTTTCAGATAAGGGGCCAGGATTTAGAGCTAAACTGCTAGACTTCTTATGCACAAAGATGAAGATTAGGCACCAGCATACCACTCCTTATTACCCACAGTGTAATGGCTTAAATGAAAGGTTCAATGGTGAGTTGGTACAAATTCTTTCTAAAGTGACAGAGCACCAAGGAAAGAATTGGGATTTGGAATTGCCTAGTGCATTATGGGCTTACCGTACTTCAGTGAAGACAGATACAGGGTTTACTCCATTTCATTTGGTGTATGGAAAGGAAGCACTATTGCCTGTGGAGGTAGAGTTGCCTGCGGTCAAGATGTTAGAGAAGTTGCTTGGGTCGCCTAGTGATGCATTCAAAGAGAGGCTCTTGCAGTTACAAGAGGTCCAGTTGGATAGGATGAGCGCATTGGAGCATTATGGGCAGATGCAGGATAAAGCTTTGGCAAAGATAAATGAAAAGGTTAAAAGTAAGGGTATCAAGAAACATGACTTGGTTTTGCGCTACAACAGCAAACTGGACAACACCTTCCAAAAGAAGTTTCAAATTAAGTGGGAAGTCCCTTTCAAGGTGAGAGAGAGAGAGAGAGAGAGAGAGAGAGAGAGAGAGAGAGAGAGAGAGAGAGAGAGAGAGAGAGAGAGAGAGAGAGAGAGAGAGAGAGAGAGAGAGAGAGAGAGAGAGAGGCAAGCAGCCCTTAAGACACACAAAGAGAGGGCAAGCAGTTGTCGACACAGACAGAGTGCAAGAGGCGTGTGTTACCTGGGGTGCTCCAGTAGAGAGGAGGGGCAGTTTAAGATGCACGTACAAAAAAAAATAAAAAAAGGGAAGGGAGGGGGCGTGTGCCCATCACACGGCCCCTCCCTTCCCTTTTCTTTTGCACACGCCCCCTCCCTTCCCTTTTCTTTTTACTGTAAAGATGCCAAGGAATATTCCATGCTAAGACCCTTACTTTCAGAACTGTAACCAACAAAAATACATTTGACAGCCTTGTCATCCAATTTCCTGCGACGTTGCACTAGCACAAGAGCATAAGCCAAGCAACCAAAAACACGCAAGTGAGCAACAAATGGCTTTCTACCATGCCAAGACTCATATAGAGTGATAGATTGCAATGCTTTGGTGGGACACCTGTTCAACACAGAGGTACCACATATGACAACCTTGAGCCAAAAAGAATGTGGCAAAGATTGACTTTTGATCATGCATCATGCCATCTCCATAAGAGACCTATTTCTCCTCTTAGCAACACCATTTTGTTGGAAAGTGACAACTCATCATGCACTGGGATGAAGAGGCTATCAGTCTTCCATCAACTTCCCTATGGGAGTGATCTTCTTATCAACCATTTACTCAACCCAATGTATATTTTCAGGAATGTAGTGGATATTCATGACGGGAAAAAAGGGAGACTAAAGGGCAAAGGGATGCCTTGCAAGATCAAGGTAGGGTGTAGCATAGATGGTGTCACTTATGGTTTCTGGTGAAAATCTTGCCAAGATGGAGAAGCAAAAGCCCAAAATTGCATATAGATATTGTTGAATAGGGTCAAGAGAGAAACTTTTCCATTAGCAGGACATTGGTGGATATGTACACTAAAGTCTTGGATGTCTTGGAGCTAATGCAAGCCAAATGTACTATACCTTAAAAAACCTAATTAGCCTATTTTTGTTGGACAAACTAGTCTTTACTAATGTTATTAGATTTGGCTAAGTTGATGGCTACTCGTGCATTTTTACAAAGCTTGTAATTCAGCCTACTCTAATCATCATGATCTCTATCTCGCCACCATCCACAAATCTTCCACGCACAAGTCTATTGCTTTCAATACTACCGGTATCATACGTTGTGTATTCACACACACACACACACACACACACACACACACACACTTGTACTGAATATCCATGTGCTAATAGATGTATAGGTTCTTATGTATGTGTATATAAAACATACAAATGCACGCATGTGGGTGTGTGTCCACACACATGCACACACACACACACACACACACACACACACACACTCCTTTTTCACCTCTTCAATCTGCATCTTTTTAATCATTTCTACCAACATCTCCTTCTCCTTTATTTCTATCTGTACCTGTAGTTGAAACTTATCAAAGCTTTTCCTGATAACATCAAGTTCTAATGATAAAGCTTGCTCTTCTTCAGTTTGAACTTTGAACTAGAACATTTGATAAGGTCTTTGCATAACTGTCACTAATCTCTTTTGAATCATCTCCCATACATTCTGCCCTAATTCCACCACCTCTGCAATCATAATCAAATGCAATACTTGAGATAAAAATCCCATCTACTTCAATTTTTTCCGTCATTGAACTCTTCAACTGAAATCATGTGATTCTATGCTATTTTGTGGGTGGCAAAGATGGAGCCCCTATCACTTTGCTATTTTGAGACCTTTTGTATTAGTTTTCTGCACCTTTTTGTTGGTAAGACTAATTAAAACACAATTAGACCTGCTTTTTTGGGGAAAAAAGTGTGTGTGTGTGTGTGTGCGCGCATGAGAGAGAGAGAGAGAGAGAGAGAGAGAGAGAGAGAGAGAGAGAGAGAGAGAGAGAGAGAGAGAGAGAGAGAGAGAGAGAGAGATTGTCTCTAACTACAAGCTCACAGGAACAGATGTGGGATACCCAGGTGGCTTTTGCTTTATGAATGTATGATCTTGTGTGTGTGTATGTGTGCACGAGCGCGCACCAGGTGTGTGTGTTACATGGTGTATGTGAAAATTCCTTATTTGTGAATTTTTGAATGAATTGAATGTATCCTTTCCTATTAAAGCTTGGTGCCATGTGTAACATCCATGGGTCTTTTCTAACAACACATGGTCGTCACCCTATCAATCACGAAGCCCCCTTTATGCTATATGCACTCTCCTTCATTAGCACCCTTCTTGGCTCCTATTGCTTGCTCTGCAACAACCCTCCTTGCATCCCTATTTGTTGCATTTTGGCCATGAATGCCTTGATTTTGGCCACATGTTTCTTTCTTGCTCCTTACACTCTTCTCTAAGACTCTCTTTTCACAAGCTTCAGTTCCCCCCATCACTACTTTCTCAATTTATAAAAGTTGCTATTATCCACACCATTATGACCCATACAGTATAAACACTCAAGCACACCTACTTTCCCTCTTACACTCTCTATCACCCTTGTGACTTTATGAAAGGCATGCGCACACACTAGGTGTAAGGGCATTGTTTGGATGGCTTATCATGGAATAGTTGGGGGAGAGCCTCTAATAACACCCCATGATCTCTAAAATTTAAGTAAGTTACCCTATCGATGCTCCAACCCCCCCCCCCCCCCCCCCCCCCCCCCCCCCCTCCCAGGAAAGATTTGAAGGGGTCCTTACATCAAGGAAACATTTCTGATGGTTGCATGTAGTGCTAAAAATGTCACCCATGAGAAATAACTATTCCTAGATCTATGGCACATAGACACCAAGTCCATGTGTGTGTGTATATATGTGTGTGTGTGTGTGCGTGTGCATCATACAACAATTTCTGAAATGTAAGATGAGTGAATCCGTAAAACGTGTGGTGGGATCCCCTAAGGAGAAATGAGAGTGAAGACCTTAAGAATAGACACCCAACAATGTCTTGAGCAACTCTACCACTGACTATGGAATGGGGCAACAAGAGGCCCAATTATACATACACACACACACACACGTGTGTGTGTGTGTGTAACCTCTTGATTTCATTGCACACAGGGCCCCATGTGACCCATTTTATGTTGCCCTCGCCATTTGTCTTACACTTGGAATATGTTTCAACATTTTGAAAACGCCCTCAAAATAGAATACAATCACTGCACTCCTTGGCATCCGTAATATAAAAAATTTTGATCATGCCTTTGGAACTTGTCACTTAGTTCAAGAAGCTATTGAGCATGGTTGTGGTAGTTGTCAGTTCAATATTGTGTAGCTTCCAATAGAATTCTTTTGACATGAGATCCAAGCACTAAACACCACCTAAACACCCCTTAGGGATGATTTCTATATCCATGTTTGAAACATATCATATTTCTTTGGCAAGGAGAATTAATAATGGGTATGATATGATGCTATGTATTTGCCATGTAGTTTTTTACCTTCCATTGCACCCCTTAAAATGAAGGATGCTAGAATGTGCATCCACTCATGGTCCTCAAGAAGGTGTTCGGGGGAAAGAGATGGCATGTAATCCTTATCTAGTAAGACTTCATCCGTCAAAGTCTATTCTCTTAGAGAGCTTCTTCCCTAGGGGTTGGAAATATCCAAGCATTCTCTAGGTGACTGCTCGAATCTACTGATGCTACAGATAATTTTGAAGAAAATGAATCAAAATCATCCACCAAAGTGTTTAGTCTTGTGGAAAAAGGGATGAGAAACTCCAGGTTAAAGATTTTGTGCCTCATGATACATGATTTGTTGGTCGAAAAATCCCGCTCTGTCTATGTAAGGGGAGAGGAGGAGGAAAATCAGCTTAACATCAACTTCCACAACCATCTAGCCTTCATCTCTACTTTTGTACTTGGTTTTGCATATGCTGAGCTCTTGGACTCTATGTGATCACATTCTTCATCTTTTGATCACTGGTGATCACTGATTTAATTTGTTGGGTTGAGTCCATGTTGAATGGTTCTTCACTTTTTCTTGTTGGGACCCGTAGCACCTTTGCTTGCATCCTTGTCTTCAATCATCTTCTTACCAAGAGGCATCACATCAACCTCTATAACCCCTTTCCCCAATGCCACCGTGATAACACTCACCACCTTTGTTTTCCTTTTATCTTCTAGGGTGAGATTGATGTACCTATTTCATCTTTGATTTCCACCGCAAAGTCTCCAGTCCTATTGCCCAAGTGATAAGGCAAATAAAACATATCTCCACTTTAACAAGGAGGTTTATCACATTCACTACTATAGTGCCCAATTTCCCCACAATTATAGCAAGTCACCATCCTCCTTCCGACATGAAAACCTCTACTAGCTCCTCTTCCTCTATCCTCTCCTCCAGCCAGAGAACCCTTGCCTCTTCCTTGTCCACCAAAACTAGCCATGAGAGATTCTTAATCATTTCCATCATTTACTTCATGTCCTTCTCCAAATCTTCTATTTCCCCCTCCATTGGCACCACTGGCACCACATGCGAGTGAGTTGAAGCATGATTATGAAAACCCCCATTTCGGCTCCACCAGCTAGATTTGGGAGCAGCTCTAATCTTCTAGTCTCCTTTCGGACCACGAGCACACCCATCCCCAATTGAGTTTGCCATTGAGCCTTTCTCTCCTTGTGCTTGGCCATTTCCACTGCATTTTCATATGTCACCAGCTTCTTGACTTCAACTTTCCATCGCAATGAAGGCTTCAGACTTTCAACAAATGTATCCTTCTTGATCACGGTCGGGGGATGCTGCTACCCAAGCCCTGCACATCACATGTCCCACATTGCCATGAACCGCTTCACAAAGACTTCTTAGGTGGCTTTAAACTCCTTCAACCATACCCTGGTGACGACCAGTTTTTGAAACCGCTGTCGAGAAATTTGCGGTTTTGCCAGGAAAGCACCGGGCTTATGGCTGTGAGAGTTTGTGAGAGAACTCAACAAAAACTATATGAAGGAGTTAAACCATAGATGCCATGAAGAATAGGGTTTGGAAAGAAGTGCAATCAAAGAAGACTCACTCTTTCTCTCTTGCACTCACACACACAAAGAAAGAACGCAAAAGAGAATGTCAAAACAATATGAAGATGAAAACATCAAGGCTATGGTCATATCGTATCATGGGTAATATGAAAGGGTTAATGGATGAGTTAATGGCATTCAATCTTGGCTGACCAAATAGGCTACGAATTGTTCTTTGGAATTGTAGTTTTGTGCTTACCATAATATATATATTTTGTCTAGTGATTGGGATTAATTGTGTGTACAAATCCTCTTGGTTCATAGCAAGATAACTACGCTTACATCAAAAGAAAAATTATAGTCTATGAGAGGTAGTATGATGGGATCCGGTGATAGATGTATTTCATTGAGCCTTTCAGGGCCGAAGAGAAACACTATACGTTGTTGAAAGTGTATTTTACGGCTAATCCATACGTTAATTCTAATAGATCGTACAGAGTGAAAGCGATAGAAATGATCATCATGTGGGTTATTCATCTAGGATAGTATGTGAGAAATGTAAATATGAGATAAGTGAAGAGATGAGAAGTTTCCCTCCCAAGCCCTATTCTTGCCTGTAGGCAATAAGGATACTGCGGGGAGAGATGTACCTGTAGCAAGAGGACCTAGAGAGGATGAATTACTAAGAATGAGAGAGATAGGTTTGGTTAAGGAGATGAGATTAGATACATACATATATATATATATATATATATATATATATATATATATATATATATATATATATATATATATATATATATATATATATATGTTGGATTAGAGATGAAAATGAAAACAACAAGAAATCAAGAAAACATCAATGTAGAACACATCTTACTTGAAACCCTTCGGCACCATTATTGATGGGAGAGAGAAGAAGAGTGATAATTCCACTTTGATTGATACACCAAGTGCAAGACCTTCTTTGATTAGAGTTGATCTTCCAAGGTTAGCTTGTTGCAAGAATGGCTAGTCTCCCTCTAGGAGAAAGTGTAGGCTTGGGCTTATGTTAATGGCTAAGTACAATTAGGCATTACTACTCACTCCCTCGAGAATTCCTCTCATCAATGGCTTGAATGCTTGAGTTCCTTCCAAGGAAGAAGAGGTCCCCTTTTATAGGTGAAGGGAACCCCCAAGGGTTTACACAAGAAGAGAGGAGCCAGTGTGAACAGGAATTGGAAAAGTTGGAAATGAGCTGCTCCTGCATGATATGGGCAGATTGGGGTCCAGTATTTTGATCATATCTCCTCAACCGTGGCTCCAAATAAAAAAGTAAAAATATGGGCAAAAACTTCAGCTCATTAGCTACGATTTTCATTTTAAAATCGTTTTCCAATTCGGATTGAAACCTTGTGTAAAAAATTCATCAAAATAGGGTCCATTTATGGCAGCAAAAGTCTTCATGTGGTCTCCTTAGCCTAGACTTTCATTTAATTCCAAAGGACACCTCATGCCATATGAAAGCATGACATTGCTCCTTGACAAAGTTTTGTAATCATGCTTGCAATAATGCATTAAAATAAGTGTATCTTTGAAATCATGCCACCTAGTGTTCCACTAGGATTTGATTCTCTCCTAGTAACTATTTAAAAAGAAATATAATAAAAGTATAAAAAATGCATAGAATATATATATATTGGAGTTTACCCTAGATATAGGATCTAGCTAGGGTGTGAGATGATAATGAAATAGTAGAAATAAAGAATCAATACTTTTTGCCCCAAGTTAAAGAGGCGGAGCTATTGATGCTTTTCCCATAGTATTTTCTGATGGTAAAGTAAGGATATGTTACCCTTGAGAAAAATAATAGGATGAGATAGAAGGCTTATTATTATACTTAAATATGCATATGTACACTATAGGAAATATAATTATGTATCTAAAAAAATACAAGATAGATCTTGTAGCATGCGTTCCCACTATGTACGTGTCACAGCACGACACTGCGACCGCGAGAACCAAACCCCAAGATGGGGAGAGCATATTATGAAGAGAAAAAAAAATAAACTCTTTAACATTCACCACCCCTAGGCTTAACCACTAGCGGGGTGCTACCAATTCGGCCACATCTTCCCATTATTGACAGAAGACAGTGCTCTCTCTCTCCTACTACTCGGCTCCGCCAACACACTCTCTCTCACTTACTCTGCCGCTACATCACCGGGCCCAATGGACGCATAATACGAGATACCATTGTCACACCCCCACGGGTGGGCCGCCAGTTTTGGAAATATTCTCTCTCTCTGTCTCTCTGTCTCTCTCTCTCTCTCTCTCTCTCTCTCTCTCTCTCTCTCTTCGCTTGTCCATATTCCATCCCTAGCCGGCCACCATAGTATACCCCTCCCTCTTCCCTCTCATACACACCCCCTCAGCTTCACTCTCCTCCCTATACCCCCCCCCCCCCTTGTTTTCTTCCCATCGGTGGACCACCACTATCCTCCTCCCTATCCTCTCCTTCCTCACAAGCTCTCTCTCACTCTCTCTCCCTTTGAGCGAGCGGCCCCGCAGGCATGCAATAGGATGACTCTCTCTCTCTCTCTCTCTCTCTCTCTCTCTCTCTCTCTCTCTCTCAATTCACCTCCCTCCACATAACCTCTTTCCCTATCTTCTCCCCCCTCCACTCACACACTCTCTCTCCCACGGGTGGGAGCCCGCCAATGTATATTCTCTCTCTCTCTCTCTCTCTCTCTCTCTCTCTCTCTCTCTCTCTCTCTCTCTCTCTCTCTCTCTCTCTCTCTCTCTCTCTCTCTCTCTCTCTCTCTGTAAAACCACTATACCCCCCTCCCTTTCCCCCTCCGTTGACCACGCTCACACCCCCCCTTCTTGCTCTCTATCGGCCACGGGCCACCGGCTCTCTCGCACTCCCTCAGACTCTCTCTCGTGCTCTCTCTGCCACAATCCAAAGACGCAGGTCCCGCTCCCTCTCTCTCTCTCATCCACCCTCACCTCCATCCGACATCATGCTCCCTCATCCCACCCTCTCGCGCTCTCTTGCCATGTGTCGAGCAGCCCATGCGGGCGCAGTAGAACCATATGATACTCTCTCTCTCTCTCACCCCACCCCCCACACACGCTCACACCCTTCCCCTCTCATCTCTCCATGGTGCATGCTGGTCTATCTTTCGCTCTCTCTCTCTCTCTCTCTCTCTCTCTCTCTCTCTCTCTCTCTCTCTCTCTCTCTCTCTCTCGTGCCCTAGCTCCCTTTCTCTCGCCTTTCCACAGTCCCCCCTTGGACGAGGGGCAGCCCTGTGGGGGGGGGGTTAGCTCTGAGCTTTGCCTCGCTTTGCTTGAAGCCGATTCACAGCCCTTATCCAAGCATATTCAACTTGCCGACCTGTAGCGACACTTTCAACCTGCCGACCTGCACTTCAATCCTGCGGCATCTGCGTTTGCAGCCCTGCCCCCAAGCCGATTCAACACCTGCCTTCAACTCCACAGCAACCTGCTATAGGCCGATTCAACACCTGCAGCTTCAACTCCACGGCAACCTGCATTTGCCCCAAGCCATTTCAACTCGCATCTCCAAACCTGAACTGCCGACCTGCATCTCAAGAAGGGCGCCATTTGCAACATTGAGCTTGCAACAATTCTCAACTCTAGCCGATTCAACCTTGCACTGCCGGTTTTCGATCTGCTCGTTTCACAGAGAGCATTTGAGCATTTCTAAAGCATTGATTTTCGACTTCAAGCTCTAGTTCCTGCGCATGAGCATCTGAGCATGCTTTCGGGGCCTGGTTCGGCCCTGATTCTGGTTTTTTCTCGTTCGGCTTGCCGCCCGTGCCTCAAACTCAAGCTCTAATCCCTGCGTGTGAGCATTTGAGTATTTGGAGATAATGTTCTCACCAAAGCCATCTTCAACAAGTGAGAGGATGGCGACCAACATCACAAAACCATCGGGGAGAGCCCGGGCTAGCTTTGTCGCTGTCTTGGCAGCCCCGAGCAAAACAAATCGCATCGGACCATTGCAAGCTGCTCTCGACATGGTCATGGAAGAAAACTGCGACCTCAAAGCGCGCCTTAGCACGCTCGAGGCACGCTTTGACTCCATGGTCGGCCTCGCAACAAACAAAGTGAAGGAAGTCGAAGAAAAAGTCACTCAAGCGCACACGATTGCACTTGCCAAAGTGGAAACTTGTGTGAAGACAGAACTGCGGGAACATCAGCTTCAAGAAGAGAATGCCCTCAGGCTTCGCATTGGAGGATTGCCCCAAGCATGGGACGAGTGCAAACAAGATTTCTGCAAATTAATCGACCTCCTCAACGAAACTCTTTAACCGGTCCATATCGACTACGATGCGGTAGAATGTATCGTCAACAAATTCAACACCAAGCGCACACCTAGTGGACATGCCATCCTTGAGTTCAAAGACAAAGAGGAACGGCTCCGACTACTCCAGCAATCGCGTCTCCTTAGAGACACCGAATTTTGGATCGCCGAAGAACTCACCCCGACACAAATCAAGCACAAAGGTGAAGAGTTGAAAAAAGTGCGTGAAGCACGAGCCAAAGGTATGTGGGCAGTATACCGTAGAGGGAAGGCCATTATCCAGGAGTTTCGAACTCCTAAACCGGCCCCTGCTCCTGCCCCGTAGGACCCCCCTTAGACTTTGCTTTTTCTTTTGCTGGACCCTCAGTCCTTAATTGATATGTATCGATTGCCTTGACTTAGAAGAAGTGGTTGTAATGGTTGTTTTTAGTCCCATGGGTCATATCTGACCTCCGTGGACGATAATTCAATCTCTCTCTCTCTCTCTCTCGCCGTGAGTAGGCCCATATGGGTGCAGGGTAAAACACACACACACACACACACACACACACACATCCACACTTCACCCCGTTTTACTCTCTCTCTCACACACACACACACCCCTCCCACACTCACTCTGTCTCATTCACGCTCTTTGCGTCGCCATTTTTGTAATAAGCAGCGTTAAAAAAGAACATATATATATATATATATATATATATATATATATATATATATATCAACATTATTCTCGTTCCCACGCACATTAGTCGACGCACTTATCCATACACACTCACACTGGCGCACTCACCCATATATGCACCCACAAGCGCACTCACATATACACATACACACGCACGCATATACGCACACACCATAAAAGAAAATATATAAAAAATTGAAGGGCATTGACGACATCGACAAAAGAAAGAAGACATCCAAATCGCACTACACCGAGACCAAAACAAGCAAAGTCGCCGAAGGCATGCCCCAGCCGACCCCGGAAGTGACGAATGCGCTACATTGATGCACCAACTAGGCCGCCATTCACCGGCATCGCGTCCACGATGCCCTCTTCAATAAACCCGTAGGTTGTCATCAATTTTTTCCAGTTTCAATCCAAACCTTGTAAAAAAAATCCCAAATTTGTAAATTCTCATCTCTCTATGTGATAGTCACAAAGGCCCACCTAGAGGTTTTCCTTATAATATTTCCCAAGACAAAGCAAGGGTCAACCACCCAGGGCCCACCGCCTTGCTTTGTCTCCCCTGATTAGATTACCCTAATCAAGCTAGATTACCCTAATCTAAAGCAGCCAACACCTATAAAAAGGCACTGAGAGGTCACTGTCGGGGGGGGGGGGGCAAGTTCATCAGAGGTCAGCACTTGGTAGTATTTTGGTGGGAGGAATTGGCAACATTTGCATCACAAGAGAGGGGACTTAGTGTAGCGATTTTCTTTGGGAATTTGTACTATGAAAAGAAGCTATGTCTACATCTCGACTCCAATGGTCGATGCACACACACTCATGTTAGCAAAGTTCTCATGTCGGTGAGTCATCTCTAGAGAATGCACCAAGTAGGCTCACTATTTCTCTATCTATCTCTCTATCACCATGATTTGCCACCTCGTCGAAAATAAGGTTGCTGTAAATATTGCAAGAAAATAATTCTCCCTCACACCCTCGAGGGTTTTCATCACCTGTCTACTCTCTGTGTGTGTGTGTGTGTGTGTGTGTGTGTGTGTGTATGTAGAGTTGGTGATACTTCAAATCACCGTTGTTTGCGTCCTAGTCGCTCAATGCTAGGTGGTGCCCCCTGTTCGTTTCATTGTGATCGGCTTGAGATGTGCATCGACTCCCAATGTTTTAGAGGCCGTCGGGGTCCGTGTCGTGCTTTGCGCTCATCATTGGCATCACCTTGAATACAAATTTGTAGCAATCAAATAGAGAAGCAAGCTTCAGAATGTGATTACTAATGCAGGCCACCTCCATCTTCTCTAAAAACTTGCTAACATCTCACCAAGGCCACCATGAGATTCCAGATATGCAAACGCTATGGCAACTCAAAACTTAAGGAAAGACATCTCTCAACGCTATGGCAACTCAAAACTTAAGGAAAGACATCTCTCGGGTAAAAGCGTCAACCAAAAGAGTACTTATACTCCTCAATGGGGGCACCAAAAAATGTGGAAGAAAAAAAACACAAGAAACCCTCTATAGCCACACTCTCACCCAGTCGTCATAAGAAAACCAAACCAAGTGGAGCCACCACCAACTTCTATGAAAGCTAGAAACTCACTCAACGTGCACACACACATTCCAAAACAAGAAACACTAAATCTCCACTTCCCCATACTCAATAATAGGTTGTTAAGCCAATAAGAAACAGAGTGAAAAAGATGAAGTTACGAGATGTTTTGTATATCGATAGGGGGCATAAAAACCTGTCATTAATCAGCACATATAAGGGAAGCACGTGCCACTTTCCCCTACTTTCCAGTCCCGTTTTCATACGAACCTTCGCGTCCCTTGTATTCGGCACTTTCTTTAAATACTGATCATTCATTCGTGTCCCTCACTCTCGTGTCCCTCTTACGTTCAGTTTTCAAGTTGCGTTCTTGTGCATACGTTTGCTTGCCTGCAGGTTCCGTTTGTATCGCAAGTGAGCTGGCGTGGTCCCGTTTCAGCACGTCCCGAACGAGGGCGTCACACTTGGTATCAGAGCTTCGGCTTGAGTCCCCGCCGACTCGACGTCGGCCCGTGGCCCGTGGTTGTCACCACGTTTTCGGCCCGTCTGCCTCGTGTTTTCCACGTTCCTCCGCGTTTTTGGCCCTTTTGCCCCGTTTGACCCACGTCCCTTGCGTTTTTGCCCCGTCCCTCGCGTTTCCTCCACGTTCCCCACCGTTTTTCGCCGTTTTGCCTCGTTTGATCCACGTCCCTTGCGTTTTTACCCCGTTTTGCCCCGTCCCTCGCGTTATCTCCACGTTCCCCGCCGTTTTTCATCGTTTTACATCGTTTTGCCCCGTCTTACACCGTTTGGGACCGGTTTTCATTGTTTTTGAGCAGTTTTTCGCAGTTTTCGTCAGTTTGGACCCCGTTTTGCACTGTTGCATAGTTTTTCGACGTTTTCAAGCCGTTTTCGCGCAGTTTTCTAGTTTTCAACATTTTTGAATTTTTCTCGGCTTCGGCCACAAAAATACCACAATGGCAAGAAATCAAGAAGAGGAAGAAGGCTGCAGGACGGAACCGAACCTAAATAGAGCCCCCAGGAAGAACAAAGAAAAGAAGCCGCGACAGGATCACCAAGATCCCATGGAAAAGAGATTGGAGGCACGCATCATGGCCTCCGTAGAACACCAGATCAACATGATGTCGGCTAACCTGAGCGACCTGCTTCAAACGCAGCTAGGCCAGCGACACGAAGACCGTCCGGGCACAAGCAAGGGCGACCCGCGACGAAACACACAAAGGCAACTGCGGCCTAGAAGACTAGAGACAGTCGACGAAGACGAAAACTACCAGGATGACCAAAGCGAAGGGCGCTACTACAGCCCTGAAAGACATCTGGAAGATGAAAACAGACTCGGAAGATTCAAACCCGTCCCCCAAGAGAAGTACAAAGGCCATCGCAACTCACTGCAACTCAACAAGTGGTTTAGCGAGGTCGAAGACTACATGCAGTGGAACAGCATAGGCAGACGCAGATGGGTGCAAGTGGCCAAAACCTTCCTGGCCGACGACGCCTATGTGTGGTTCCTCACCGAACAAACGTCAAAGCACTGGGAGGACTGGGAGGATTTACAAAGAGATATGATAAGCTATTTTGTCCCAGAAAATGAAGGCAACAAAGTCAGAGACGCGTGGCGCGATCTACGCCAAGACGGCCACATATCAGATTACGTTGTCAAGTACCGGTGACTGATGCTGCAACTTCCACTAATGCACACAGCAGATAGGCTACATGGTTTCCTATACGGCCTTAAACCCTGGGCCCGTCGCGAAGTAGAAAAACAGAACCCCAACACCTGGGAAGTGGCCGCCAATATGGCCGAGAAGCTACGTGACACCAACTCAACCCCAGGTTTTACTCCGAATAATCCTCGCCCCAACAATTTTGCCCCCAAAAACTGGCCTAACCCACCCGCCGGGCGAGGCCGCGGATTTATACCAAATAATAGAAACAATGACCCCCACCCACCACCGCGAAGCTCTACTTCGAGCAATTCATACAACACCACACCCAACAGTTTTGTACCCAATACTTACAGTGGCAACAACAATAACCCGTGCCCCGATCGCATCTGGTGCAACGACTGCAGGATTGCTCATGGCCCCTACTACGCATGTGTACGCAAGCGCAATCCAGCATCATCATCATCATCTAGCAAGGTAAACACCCTCCAGATAGAAGAACCACCTTCCCCCCCCCCCCCAAGTCAGAATCGAAGAACTGGCTAGCCCTGTGGCAGACCAGCAACCCCGGATTGGAGCAATGTCCCTCCATCCCCAATGCATGGCAGCGGCTATCACGGACATCCAGAACTTATATGTCCAGGCAACGATTGGAGCACAGCAGCAATGGATCATGGTAGACTCAGGCGCAACACACAATTTTCTATCGCCGCAATGCGCCGCTCGCCTGGGCCTACGTCTCACCACCGTCAATGAAACTACAGTCAAGTTCGCCCAAGGGAATGATAGCAATGTCAAGGCAGCCCGTCAAGTCAGGATAGAGATGGGTGAATTCACATGCAGACTTGAATTCATAGTGGTCCCAATGGACGACTTTGAGGCGATTATTGGTCTATCCTTCAACGATAAGTACCTTATTGCACTCCTAGGCATGAAGGTGGACCAATTACTGCTGAATAATCAAGGCAAAGGAGTGACAGTACAAGGCGCCAGACTCACAACAAAGCAGGCGTTCACACGTCAGGCGCATCTTCAAACCAACCCTCCCCCCATCAACCGCCAAGACCCCGCTCAGTTAGCAGCAATGAAAGGAAAACAGAAAGTTCCAGAGCACTCGTCCCCTAGACTCAACCTCATGAGTGCAAAGCAAGCAGAGCGGGCTATCAAGAAAGGAGCCCAGGTTCACCTCTGTATCATGCAGGCAAAGGAGCAGCCCACCGCAAGGCTCAATTCCATCACCCTCGATAAGGCCAAAGTCGGGGATCCCTCACTTAACCCCATCCTCCAGAAGTACAAAGACATCATGCCCCCAGAACTTCCCCCCGGCTTACCCCCTCCCCGCCAAATCCAACATGAAATCGATCTCATCCCAGGGAGTACACCCCCGACCAAGGCACCCTACCGCATGAATGAAACCGAGCTAAAGGAGCTCAAGAAGCAACTCCAAGAGTTAGAGGATCAAGGTTTCATTCGGCCCAGCAGCTCTCCTTTTGGGGCCCAGTTCTGTTTGTCAAGAAGAAAGACGGATCGATGCGACTCTGCGTGGATTATCGGGCCCTCAACAAGATTACTATCAAGAACAAGTACCCAGTTCCCCTAATGGAAGACCTCATGGACAGATTACAGGGTGCCAAGTACTTCACTCGCATCGATCTCCGCCCCGGCTATCACCAAGTCCGAATTGCTGCTAGAGACATCGCGAAGACCGCCTTCCGCACACGCTATGGCTCCTGGGAATGGATGGTCCTGGGGTTCGGCCTCACCGGCGGCCCTGGCACTTTTTGCCGAATAATCCATGACAGTTTCTGCGACATGATCGACGACTACCTCATCACTTACATCGATGATCTGCTCATTTACAGCAAAACCTTAGAAGAGCACCAGAAACATGTCGCCGTAGTACTCCAATGCCTCAGGGAACACCAGCTGTATGCCAAGCTAGAGAAGTGTGAGTTTGCTGTTCAGAAAATTGAGTTCCTCGGCTTCATTGTCACGTCCGAAGGCATTATGGTGGACCCCAAGAAAGTTGATGCCGTCATCAAGTGGGCTCCCCCGACATCCATCAAAGAAGTCCGAGAGTTTGCAGGCTTCTGTCAGTACACCCGCCGCTTCATTCGCGACTTTAGCAAGATCGTTGCCCCACTCATAGAGATAACCAAAGGCCACAAACCCTTTCAGTGAACCTCCAGAGAAGAAGAAGCCTTTGAGAACCTGAAGATAGTCATGTGCAGTACCCCCGTCCTCCGACTACCCGACTTCACCAAACCCTTTGAAGTCCACACTGATGCATCCGATGGCACCATTGGTGGAGTCCTCATGCAAGAGAATCAGCCCATCGCCTACGAATCCCACAAGTTCATAGATGTAGAGACAAGATGGACCACCCATGAGAAGGAAATGCTCGCTATCGTCCATTGCCTCCGAAAGTGGCGACACTATGTCCAAGATAAGCACACCAAGGTATACACAGACAACATATCCCTCAAGTACTTCCAGACACAGCCAAAGATAACCCCCAAGCAAGCTAGGTGGCAAGACACACTGGCAGAATATGACATCGACATCATCCACAAACTGGGTACCTCAAATGTCATGCCCGATGCCCTCAGTCGAATGCCCACCCTCACAGCCATCTCCACAGCAACCAGCACACTACGACAACGAATCCTCGACGCCCAAAAAGCTGACCCAGCTGTCCTCCGAATGCTCTCCTACCACATCTCTGGCAAAGCTGCCCTGGGTCTATTCGAAGTCAAAGATAACCTCTTCTACGCCCATGGAAAAATCTACATCCCCAATGACCCAGATCTCAAGAAAGACCTCACGTGGGAAGCCCATGACTACAAGCTAGCTGGACATGGTGGCCAGAAAAGATCTTACGACAAACTCCATCAACACTACATGTGGCCCAAAATGAAGGACGACGTAATCGACTACGTGCGCACCTGCCCAACCTGTCAACTGGTCAAAGCTCAAAGAGTCAAGCCTGCCGGACTCCTCCACCCCATGCCAACACCCTCTCGGCCTTGGGACATGGTAAGTATGGACTTCATCGTCGACCTCCCCCCCTCCCACGGCCACACTACCATCATGGTGGTCGTCGACTACTTCACCAAGCAGGCCCACTTCATACCAGCAAAGCCTCCCGTCACCGCCTACCAAGTAGCCAAACACTTCTTCGCCAAAGTCTTCAAATACCACGGCCTACCCTTAGCCATAGTTTCTGATCGCAACACCCGCTTCCTCAGTGACCTCTGGCGCGAGCTCTTCAAGCTGCTAGGCACCCAGCTACGCTTCTCCTCAGCCTACCACCCTGAAACCGATGGTCAAACAGAAAGAGTCAACCAAGGCATCGAAGACTACATCCGCAGCTACGTCAAGGCAGATCAGAAGGACTGGCCCGAATACATGGACATCCTGGAATTTCACTACAACAACTCCATCCATAGCAGCACTGGCTATACCCCATTCAAGCTATCCACAGGTAAAGAAGTCATCACCCCTCTAGAACTGGCAACCGGCGATGTGCATGCCCAGGATCTGGAATGTGAGGAGTTTCTACAATAATGGCAAATGCGCAAGCAACACGCGAAGAAGAGCCTCGAGCAAAGCAAGGTACGCATCGCCAAATACACCAACCAAAAGTGACGGCCTGCCGAACTCTTCCAAGAAGGTGACTTGGTCCTCGTCAGCTCTCAGAATATCACCCTCCCTCAAGGCCTCTCCCCGAAGTTCAACCAACGCTACTATGGTCCATACAAAGTGCTCAAGTCCTACAACGACATCACCTACAAGCTGGACCTCCCGGCACAAATCAACATCCACAACGCCTTCCATGTAACTTTACTCAAAAGATTTGTGCCGGATAACAACTATGGTCGGAATGTCCCCGAATATGTAAAGGATGGCCCGCCACATGAGCCGGAGGCCATCCTAAAGTCGCGTTTTGGGCGCCGGGGACAACTATTCTATGTCAAATGGAGAAATCGCCCCATGACGGAATGCACTTGGATACCTGAAGAAATCATGCTTCGACTCGGAAGACCCCTTGTGCTGCGCTTCTACAACATGCCAGCTGAAGAGGAGGACAACCCCCTACATGACAACACATAAAGTAGTCCTCCCCCCACCTTGTAACTAGCATCACCCTAGGTAGCTAGACATTTTTGTGGCAACATCTAACTCCCCCCTTGTAAATATCCGACCCAAAACCTCGACATCAACTTTTGTACCGGCACCTCTCAAACCCCGGCTTGACGTGGGCGTCAAGCTCTCTCAACCCGGGGGTGTATATAAGGGAAGCACGTGCCACTTCCCCCAACTTTCCAGCCCCGTTTTCATGCGAACTTTCGCGTCCCTTGTATTCGGCACTTTCTTTAAATACTGATCATTCGTTCGTGTCCCTCACTCTCGTGTCCCTCTTGCATTCAGTTTTCAAGTTGCGTTCTTGTGTGTACGTTTGCTTGCCTGCAGGTCCCGTTTGCATCGCAGATGAGCCGGCGTGGTCCCGTTTCAGCGACGTCCCGAACGAGGGCGTCACAGCACAAGCCAATAAGCAAAGAGCAAGAAAAAGAGATGGAAATACCCTACAATTTCCCAAACCAATCTCCACACACACACATCCCACACCCTTTACACCTCCCTCAACACCCTACTTCACACAGATCCACTCTTCAAAAGAAATATCACAACACCATAACACACACACAACACATCAATATCATGTTTGAATGGCAAGGCTTCATCAGCATTTTCTTTGATTTGCAAAAATATATATATACATAGCCCACATAAGGGTGCATGTGCATGGATAAAGATAGAGCTATGGAGTGATCTATGAAAAGATATTAGAAACTACTAAAAAACTAAAGCTTTGTGTGCGTGAAAAAACTTTCTTTTGTTGCGCTCTTCCTCCTCCACACGTGTGGATAAGTGCAGTCCAAATCTACATGTCAAGGACTAGGTGTGAAAGCCTTCTTAAATGCACTTATCTCCTAATAAGTGAGAGTTGTGGGCCTATGGGAATCACCTCTTATATGGAGAATCTTTTGTTTTTTCACATCTTTGTCCACTGGAAGAACACCCCCCTTATAGGGAGACACACATATAGCCGAACATAGGAAACAACCCCTTAAGAGGAGCCGAACCATGTGTTAGACAATTGGCAAGCACCAACTCTAAGCAAGGTCCACCAAGAGCCATGGGAATGCCAACTAGAGGCTCAACAAGAGCCATATCGGCAACAACAACGGCATGACAATCGTGACAATGGCGAATAGTAGCCCGTAGGTGGCAACAAGGGAAACCTCCTATAGTAGCAACACCAAGCATAGTTGTGCCACAAGGCGCCTTAAAACCACTAGCAAGGGCACAATGGAACAGAACCCCCACCATCAACAACGGATGGCACAGAGAGACGCCACAACCGCGCACTAGCATGGACACACAAAGCCACCATGGCCAAGAGCTTGAAGCTCTAGTGTCTCCTAAATGACAATAAGAGAGCCCTCATGACTTTGACTTTATACCCCTCCCCTCATGCACATTTTTGCAAATGTGGGATTATTCTCTATCCCCAAAATCCATATGGTGAGCCCTTGAGCCCCCCAAGCTTCCCAAAAAAAGAAATCGAATCTTGTTCTATATATAAAGCCTTTGGCGTGCCTCTTGTTTGAAAAAAAACCCCATGCAAAGTAAGTAAATAGACTTCTTTCCCATATGTTGAAATACATTTGAAAGCTTTCCGTCACCCTAATCCAATCTTCAAAACTCCTCATATGCTCTTCCAAATGTGAGCCCAGGTCATTGTGCACAAAGTTTCCACAAGCACCCTTGAGAGCACCCAACTTTGCATCTTCATAAGTCATTGCCCCCCAAGCTTCCCCAAAAAAAAATTGAATCTTGTTTTATATATAAAACCTTTGGCATGCCTCTTGTTTTCCACAATTGCACCCATAAATCTACCGATTGAAAAAAAAACCCATGCAAAGTAAATAAATAGACTTCTTGCCCATATGTTAAAATAAATTTGAAAGCCTAATCCAATCTTCAAAAGTCCTCATATGCTCTTCCAAATGTGAGCCCAGGTCATTGTGCACGAAGTTTCCACAAGCATCCTTGCGAGCACCCAACTTTGCATCTTCATAAGTCATTGCTCCAAACTCCAAATGGGAATTTGTTCACCTTGTCACACACTATAGTACCTACACTTCACGTTGACCTTGTACTTCCTCAGATACAACCCCCCATGCCCTTTGCAATCTTTTCTCCAAATCAAGCATCCACAACACAGTTTGGTCACCCTGGCCATCTCCAAACTTTGGAAGCTTGTATCTCCCTCCCCAATGATCCATTTGATGAGTTGTCTAAGCTGGCCTCTAGAGTAGCACTTTGACTATAGCTTCAAGCCTACAACTCCTTCAGTCATCTTCCACCTATGTTTCCCATCAAGTCCCTATCTTGAGTGTTGGCACCATAACCAAATACATGCAACAGCAACATCCTCTCCACCCTGTCCTCTTCTGTCAATCAAAGCACTGCCAATAGACCATAGCCATGCAACAATGATGAAAAAACCTTGCTCCTACAGCCAAAACAACTCAGAAAAAATAACCTAACACTAGAATCATCTTGCCAAAGGTTGGGCTTATTCTAGTAGCTTCAGCATGCACCATCAGCTACCCCTACATGCAAATATATAGACCTTCATGCATTGCAAGCATGAAAAATATTTATTTCAAAAGAAACTAGCAATGGCTTAGAATAGCAAGACCTTTGATGGTAAAAGTGATCCTTAGAATCATTTGGCTAGGTTTAGATGGCTCATATACACTGAGGGAGTTACCGATGAGCACACCAAAATTCATGGCTTTGGTATTACCATAGAAGGTAGTGCTCATACCAAGATAGGAGTGAAGCATGACACACTCTCTCATAGTGTGAACTTTAAGCAAAAAGATGGGAGAGACAATGCAAAGAAGCATTGAAAGGCTCAAATGCTACATTGTGTGATGCCCCAAATCAAAGACACCCAATGACGAGAGATTGATCTCTTGTTTTTTGGAAGGGCTAAGGAATCAACAACTCTATATGACACTTTTAGCCTAAAAGCACACTAACTTTGACAATTTTTGTTTTGAAGCTCAAAGGCTTGATGACAATTGCAATTCGTCACAAGATAAGGGAAATCAAGATTCAATAGTGTTTGGCAAGCCAGGCAAGCACATAGATATCCCAACATCGGTAGATATTATCGTGTAGAAGATAAGACTTCAATCCCACCCACCTTAGACTTTGAGAGACCTTAATTGAGACTTGCCAAAGTGGTGTATTTTTGCATAGCAAGGTCTAATTACAAAATGCTAGAGTGCCAACGTAGGATTCTATACCTAAGAGAACAAAGCTCTCAAGCATCTTAGTCAAGACCAAGTACTATCCCAAATGCAAAAGAAGTGAAACCATAGCCTAGTGTTAGAACTCATGTTCCCACAATAGGAATGCTATCTCCAAAAAACAAGGAAAAAAAAACATAACGAGAGTAAGGCATTAGTCACAATTCTACCTTATCATGAGGATGGAGAGTTAAGCTCAAGTAAAGCATTAGCACCTCAACCAAGTGGTTCTCACCACAAGAAGGCTGTGCATTGTTACAAAAGCCATGGACCTCTTTGGACCAAAGATTGTCCCCTAGAGATTGAGCTGAATGAGAAAGGCAAAGAGAGTAGCTCCAATTGGCCAGAAATTTTTTGGTGTTGAGAAGATTGTGCCATCATTTACTTAAGCAAGAATTGCCCACATAAACCACGAAATGAGAAAAGTGAGTTGAGAGAAGGGCTTTCAATTACATTGAAGTCATTCCCTCACCAACCTCATCGGATAGTGAAAATGAAATTCTTTCCTTGTGGGTAGTGTCGAGAGTCCCAATAAAGAAAGTAGTTGACGACTCAAGCCTAAGGATGAGCCTATGCCAAAGTCTAAGGAAGTAAAGTTTAGAGATGAGCTTTTGCTCCAAACTAAGGAGGAAGAGCTAATGCTTTGTTGGGGTCACCATGGCTTAGCGGTTTCCACCAACACTCTCTCAATTCTAGAAGCACTTCGGGAGGTTGACTAGGAGAGCACTAACCTAGATAGCATATGTAGGACTCCTTGCATTGTCAAGGCAAGGCGAATCTTATCATTCCTTAGCTTGGTCAGGTGGCTCTTCATATGTTTATCACTAATCCCTTCTCTAACAAATGATTAATTAGTGGAAATGCTTAATCACTCACTCTAATTCACATGCACTTGACTCAAATCCAATGCCTAAACCCAAGTAGCTAATGTTATTGAGAACCCACAAGCATTCAATGTAAAGTATAAGCCCTTCCCAAGTAGCCCAACCCTTTGAACACTTTCCCACTTGACCATAATCAAGCTTAATCACAATGAACAAGATTATTTGCTTAAGCACACATTCAATCCATACACCTCCTTCCCTAATGTAGCAAGCAATGCATTCCTCAACATAATAAAAGAGCTAGATTAACAAGTGACATTCAAACATAACCATGCAATGGATTAATCATAAGCAATCACTTAGCAACTACTCATTCCTAATGAACAAAGCTCAATGAAAGCATAATAGGAAATGTACAAAGCAACAGGATGAGAAGCATGGCATTGCATTAATCAAAGTGGTTACAAGAGATAAGCTCAAGCTATGGAGCTTGAAGCAATGCTAGCTTAGTAAGAGAGAGATGATGATAGAGAGCTTCTTTGCCAAAGCCTCTACACTTAGTAATATACACAAGAAGAACCCTCTCTCTTTAGCTAAGCTCTCTTTTATAGAGAAGCCTTCTAATTTACCTAGTCTCTTTTCACATGTGGGCGGCCACTAAAGTTAGAAATTTGGCCAAAACAAGTTGGAACTCTCAATTAGAGCCCAAATCCTCTCTCATTATTTACAATGCACTTTGGCTTTTACATTAGATAAAAATATGCCCAAAACTTATAAGTCTTCAGTTTCCGTAAACCACTCCAAACGCTCTCGCATGGGTAAATATCCTATTTTTAGCATATGCATCCATTTAATAAAGTTGAGGACTTAAAACAAAGATTATGACATAGGATTTCTAACAGATGAACCCACATGTCCATCCAACTCTGTTTACATAGTTTTCAAAGAAAACTATTATTGACCTTTGTTCCTGTTGCTTTGTATGACTCTTTGTTTCTGCCGAAACAATCCCCCTGTCTAAACTGTGCACGTCCTCGGGCGCGGTAGAACAAAAATTGCAAAACAATGAGAGACAAGTAAAGCATCAAATTGAAAAAGAGTTATCAAGCTAGTGAGCAATGACAATGGTACAAGTAAGCATGCAAGTGAAAGGCCGCTAAAAGAAGAAAAATAAAACTAGTCAAAGGGAGACTAAGTGGTTGACAGTGCTATGCAAAGACACGTGTGCTTGTATGCCTCAAGTTATGACCGCAGTCTCAATGTCCTCAAGTGTTTAATTGGCAACCCATTCCTAAATATAAGATATGGTGCTTGAACTTTTCTTGTGTATAAAATCATGAGAATCAAATAGATATGTCATTATTAGCAGATTAAAGAGTATATATATATATATATATATGTATGTATGTATGTATGTATGTATGTGTGTGTATAGCAGGAGTGGGATTCAAAAACATAACATGTTGAATAAAACTCCATACGCTAACCAATCTACCACACTACAGAGAGAGAAAGAGAGTCTTCTCATGATGAAAAAACGTCATTATGTTTCTCCCAACCTCCTTTACTTGACCTATAAACAGACGTTCCCAAGTATGTGTAGGGTGTAGAAAAATTGAAGAACAAGTATGCAAAAGAACCTCCTGTCTTTCCATTTAGTAGAAGAAAATCTCAAACTCACATAGGATAGAAGGGAGAAGAGAATGTGTTAGCTGATTGCATGTAGATATCACCTATCAAAGTGACAAGAGAGATGTGTGACACACACCATAAGGTTGCAAAGCGCCATTACTCTCTACTAGGGAAACACTTGCATCTTCTCAAATGCAATTACATGTTTTCTTTACACAATCCCACACAGCTTCAACAACCATTTAGACAGTTAGACACCAAGAGCTGGGAACCATTTAGACAGTTAGACACCAAGAGCTGGGAACCATTACACAACTTCACTGTTTTGACAGTATCAAGGTGTCCCCATAACTTAAAAAGGGGTACCCCCAAAAATAACAGAGCACCCATCTTTGCAGGACTGCCCAATCACCTTCTCCACTAATGAAAAACTAAACATGAAGAGTCATCACAAATGAGCAACGACCCATTATCATCCTGGGTCTCTTCAGCCATTGGGGGTGATGTTAAGCTACCATTACAATCAACCCCGAGGTAAGGGGATGTCCATCTTTTAATATAAAAGTCACGGCATCATGTCTAGGTCATGCACCTTTGTTGAGCAAACCAGCAGTTGGCACACTTCACAACGAGAGCGGCAACACACTAGACTGGGTAATCTTTGATCCAGAAGAACCCTGCATACTGTCAAAACCCAAGATCTAGGAGGTGATTTTTTTCAGGAAAAGGGGTCTAATTTTATTATCAAGTAATCATGCTAATCGGAACAAAATACAAAGCAATCTCTCAAGATGGAAGAGAGAGATGAGAAACAAGCCATCGTGGAGTAGTGTAATCCCATCTAAGACTACCACCTCTCATATGGAAAGAAAGGGTAATCAATACTCCAAGTGAGCAGAAAACGCTCCTACTTGGGCTCCCCTGCTCTAGACGATATGGTAATGTAGTCCCACTCTCCTCAGAGAGTGAGTAATCTATCAGCAATGACATGCTGATAAGATCCAGGAGGTGATAATAGAGGGACGATCAAAACCTGTGGAGAAAAAGGAAACTCTCGGTGAGCACTCAAGGCATGATGGTCTTTGGCTTCGCACTGCACATCAAAAAAATTGTGTTCAACTGCCATGTCAAAATCTTCTCATCTTACTGTCCACCATTAGTAGCCTTGAATCATACATGAGATCTCTTCTCAAACTCTTCATCAACATTGCAGAGGCAATGCAAGCCCTTTACGCCCTTGAAGGATTAAATGATTCTTGGAGTGTCTACCTTGGAGTTGAAAAACCTTGAGTGTCTATCTTGCAAAGAAAAAGAGATCATCCACATTCTTAATTCTCTCAAAAGGGACCAACGCAAAGACCTATTAGATCTGATACCATTCACTATACCCTGGGTCTGTGCAAGCATACACAATGTAATAAATAGATTATAAACACACTCATTGAGACCATACAATCGTTCTCACCTCTTACCACCACATAAGACTTCACTGGCACTATCATCCTCACCTTCGACTTGTGACTTATCCATAGCACTCACCCAAATGCTACACCCATCTAGACTTTACACTTTTACAAATTATAACTACATATACGAGTTTGCAGACAACACTACAGAAAAAGGAATGCACCAACAAATAACAATTCCACATACCCATTTAGATATACCCATTTCCAAATAACAAATAACCCCCATTTAGACTCCACGCTTTTACAATTACAACTAGATATATGAGTGTGCAGACAGCTATAGCTCAACCACTACAGAAAAAGGAATGCAACACCAAATAACAATTCCACATACCCTTGTCAAGATGGTCAGGCTCAAAAATGCTATGGAATTAAACAAAAATGCTTTATTATTTTTTTCTTTTTTAAGAGAAGCAAGTCTCAATTATATTTCAAAATAGGTGCAAAAATAATAAGATCTCAAGGTGGGAGATATATGAGATAGTAGCCACCACGGAGGAGTATACTCCCATCACAATCCAGTTGGTTAGTTTTCGTACACCACAAAATGCACACGAGTACAAAACTTAAAACTGGGCATAAAAGGACTATGATGTGGTCATGTTTATGAAACACAAATGTAAGACTTGCAGCAAAATGATGTTGGACATAGTGCTATCACAAAAGCCCATGACATGCCATAGACGGTTCCTCAAAAATCTTGAGAGACTTCAACTTTGTTATACATTATACATTAAAAAATAACGCACAGTAATCCCAGGTCAGGTCCCTCAAAACTTAAAAATAACACCAATTCCTGCTAATTTTGATTAAATCAATAAAAGAACATGCCTCCTCAAGTGCATGCAACATGCATCAAGTTCAGTAATCATAGGCCACAACTGGCAAGCACTACAAGTGCAAATCAGTTCCAAAAACATGTTTAAGAAAATAGGGCATTGAGTACTAAAACAGGAGCACAATTATCCTCTTGGAGGTTTTTTTATACATAAAGAATAATCACAATTTAATTTCCTTTAATAATACTGATGTAAAGCACATAACTGAAAACTGTATCATAAGCACCAGCCAGCTACATGTCCCTATAACATCTGTATAGGTTTTGTGTATTCTACTGCATGTAGAATGAATCAAGTGAATGTGTTCAAAATGACAAAGAGCAAGCCTGTAGCATGCATTAAACTCATAATGCATATGAACGTACACATCGTCATGTATGTATGCAGGTATTTGACATTAAGATACAAAAGAAAAGGTCATGGATAACATGTGTACATGCCATCCATGATGTATAATTAAATTATACATCATAGATAGCATGCACATATGTAGATGTTGGACATTAAGGAACAAAAGAAAAGGCCACAGATAACATAAAGCATGCATCTAGCTCATGAACAAAATTCATGTATACATAATTGAACACACACCCGAAAGGGATGGGGAGAGAAAATTTACATTGTTTTGTGATGTAGCAGAGTAGGTTCCCCCGTAGTGGATAGTTGGGCTAATCAACAATACAAGTGACAGATCCAATGCAGAGGATCGGAGGACTTATTGAGGGAGTCATTTTGAGGGTCCTTGGCAGGCTGAGAGGGGGTGTTTCCGCCCTGTTGTGGGTTACTGCTATTGTTATCAAGTTCATTGCCTACATCATAGTTGGGGTCAAGAGACTTCCTGATGGCCACATGCCCTGCTTGCAGCAAAGGCTTGAATGCCACCTCCACTGCTGCCCACGCACAGACCATGCCGCCCACCCACAGCAGCGTGGACACCCATCCATCTCCCACCTCTTTGTCCTTCCTATCCTTGCTGATGCTTTCCTTCCTGCTGCTATGCATCCCTCGCTCTGTATGCTAGCACTCAAATGAAGCAAACCAGAAATAAGGAAAGAAATAACACCTTGTGTTCAATCCCTCGGGCAATTGACGATGTGATGTATACTAAACATGATTGGGGGTACCTCACATTTGGATCACAACTGGAGATGGCCAGCAAGAGGAGAACTCTACACATACACTCTCCTTGCCCTCTCTCTCATCAGTAGGGCTCTCTTTTGCCCCTAACTATTTGTCCAGCATGCCTGAAAATTTCATTCTAGTTGAGATCATGCAATTGCATTAGGCCAAGACCTTGCTCTACCAGTTTAGCATATATTTCTTTTCTACATTCACATTCTTTTCAGACATTATGATTCATAGAATCCATCCTCCAATACCTCAAAAGAGATGATACTCTTGGTCTCTAAGAAAAGGCCGGTTGCTGCCCATAGCAATGTTCCCTATGATAAGAAGGCACGTGAAAAGACCTCATCAAATACAACCATGAAAAGCATTAGGTAATCAAACACACAAACATCCTCAAGTGACCTAACGATTGTTATACCAACAAAAGCCTTACTAGAAAAATAACATTACCGACAAAATGAAACCCATTAAAAGCATTAAATATAGGAATCAACCCGAGCTGACCTAGAGACAATTATACATGTATTTGCAGAAAAAAATGATTCCAAAAGGCTTCCATAGTCATACTTATTCGTAAGGCCTATTCTTTCCAAAAAAAGGGTGATTCAAATTGGGTGGCTTATCAAAGCCAAAAAAATCTAGAACTCTCAAGGACGAAATAAGACATCCTCTGGGTCCAGCTGGTATACATACTTGAAGACCTTCTTTAGTACTCTCCGCTTGTTACCTCTTTCTTGTGTGATGAATGGCGCCAACGCAAGAGGGTATGTTACTGATTTCTCGTGTGTAGCAACACTCCCTGCTGCTTGGGCTGTACCTTCACCATACCTTGTAAATTTGAGTCCATCCTCTGCCAACCCTGCATTCACAACAGCCATGATGTTTTGATCGATGGCAATTGCTGCAGCAAACCCTGGCACTTCATTCCGTAGCTTGTCCCTACAAGTCTCAACCATCTTGCGTACAAGAATCACTTGCACATCCTCAAGGCAATAGACTCTACCCTTCAATGTAGCAACTTGTTCTGGGAGAGCGATGGTGTTCATTGTGAGTGCAGCATTCTTCCCTTTAAGGCCTTAAATGTAACATTTAATGGCCTAAAAACTTGTGTGTTGCGGAAATTAGCATGAACATAGTGGGCATTTCATTGGAATAGATTCCTAATGAGAATTACAAGAGTGCTTGGGTGGAGAGAGCAACAAAAAGCATAACACCTAGTTAGATAGCATGAACAATACTTTCAAAAGAGAGACAAATTAAGCTATTGACAACAGTTGACGACCGGATTTGCATGGAGCCGGTCCCCCCCCAAAAGGCTTTGTATTATGGTTTCTCCCATCAAGAGAGACATTGTACAATACAATTCTTTGTGTTCCTTCAAGACTAGCTAGTGCAATGAAGATGAAAGCTTCATGCACTAAGCAAAACACTTAGCAAACACAACATCAATTATCCCCGGTCTCAGACCCAAGACCTCACACACCTTCGAAGATGGTGAGAGCTAGCAGGGTATGAGAGTAGATTGAGAGGAAGAAGGAGTATCTTACGAGAAAGATGTACATCTCCTCACATAATCACTCATCTTAGCATAGCTTAGCTTAGTAATTAGCATGGTAGAGGAGATGAGCATGCATTGAAGCTTGGATCTTGGTTGGATTTGCATCCACATGCCAAGAGTGTGTCGATGTAGGCTTCTATCTCACAAGCTTGGAGTAGGTGATGAGCTCTCCATTAAAGCTTGGAAAGAGATAGTCTTTTTCTTGCTTCTCACATAGACTGTGTGAGAGTGTGTGTGTGATAATGCCTTGCAAAAATCAGTCCCCTCTCTCTCTTGGGCGAGCCCTCTTCCTAATTGCTCTTGCTATCCTCCCATTGAACATCCCCAAGGCTAGCCAATGACTATTAAGCAGCATAAGTGATAGCCTTCTGACATGTGTCCCCCTTTCCTCTTTTGTGAGAGCTTTAGATAATTTAATAATTCAACTAGACTCTCATTGGACCCCTTTGCCTCTTGGCCAATAGGAATCAGGCAAGCCATTGGGCTGCCGAATGCTCATTGGACCCCTTGGGAGACTGTCCAATAGTGTTCTAGAGGACTTAATTCTCATTGGCTCTTTTATTAAGTGTTTTTAAATTAATTAAACTAGATTTACTCTAGCCTAATTCTCATTGGTCCACCTCCAAGGCCATCCAATAGAAATTGGGTACACCTTGTGGGCATCTGGCCTAAGGAGCTGACATGTGTCCCTCATTTCATTTGTGTGAAGGGAGCTTGTGTGTGTGTGTGGCTTTCTGTCTCATCCCCTACATGCTAGGCTCGCCCCCTCTTATGTAGGGATGTGCAAAGACTTTTTTGGACACACACAAAGCATCCAATTCCCCTATGGTTGACCTTTGGACACAACCTTTGAATTTTGGAACCTTAGCAGTTTGGAAGTCCTAATGGGCTGAACCTTAGGGTCTTTTTAGCCCATTGTTATACATGGCTCTTTTGCAGATGGCCCCCCCTTTGGATCCCTATTTTCCCTCCTTTGGATCCCTATTGTGGAAGGTATGCTAGCTTAACCAATATTCTAGCTTTTTCTCCCCTGGCACTTCCCCATATTAAATGATCAGTTTAACATGCGAAAATCATTTAGGAGAATTAGATATTGATTATTATGACACTACCTCTCTCTTGAAATCATAGTCGTCCTCGACTATGGTGTAGAGAAGATAAAGCATATTGATGAGTCCTTTTCTTAGCGGGTAGAGGATCCCTATGTTACCCCACGACATCATTCCACAATGGATGACTAGTCCATTTGGCGCTTGAGAGCCTGAGGCTGCCGCAAGCATGTCTTCACATTAGTCCTATCAATCTGTAGAGTGACAAGCTCTACTTGGTGTTTGGGAGACGTCGTCTCTGCAAACTTGATCTAAGCATGCATACTACTTCATTTTTGTGCCCAATAAAGAAAAAGAGTCTTATAAGACAAAAAATTTGTTCATTTTTAACATTTTGTACATTTGCTAACTCTTGGGAAGCATTGTAAGCACTGCCAAGGTTTAGGTTATTCTTTAATTGTATGCCTTGCATCCATCTAGCATCTTCAAAAGGATAATTCTTAAACTTAATAAGATATCGTCGGATAGTCTTACCGCCTCTTAATACCTTGTCTTCATGTCGGAGAATGGACTCGGGCTGTAGCACCTCCTCTTGGTCCTCGATCTCCGGTGGGTCTTCAATAGTTGGTTCTTGAGGTGGCTCTCCTTTGTAAGGCTTTAATAGGCTCACATGGAAAGCATTGTGTATGAGCCAATGATTGGGCAACTTGAGTTGATAGACCATCTCATTGATTGGCCTAAGAATCTCGAAGGGACCATAGTACCTTTTTGCTAGTTTAGCATAGTACTTTTGGTGTCCCGTAGGATTCTTGCCCGTCATGTGCCTTAATCGAGCCTTGGGAAACTTTAATAAGACCCAATCATTTTCTTTAAAGGCTTGGGCTCTTCTGTGCTTGTCAGCAGCAGCCTTTTGCCTTTGCTCTGAGATAGAGATAGCATCCTTAAACTTTTGAAAAGATTCTTGTAGGTCTCAGCTATACTCATCTGCAGTGAAGATCTTCCCATGTACCTTAAGTAGCAAGGGACTTTTTGATCTTCCCTCAATTACCTCAAAAGGTGCTTTTCCCGTGGGAGTATGTACAGTGTTATTGTAAGCATACTCCACTAAGGGTAAGTACTTCTCCCATTGGGATCTTTGATCTACTTCCGTTACATAGCCTTTTAGTAGATCGAGAATTGTTAGGTTAGCTATTTCACTTTGGCCATCCGTTTGTGGATGATAGGCCGAAGAGAAGTTTAGCCTTGTCCCTAAATTCTCAAAGAGACCCTTCCAGAAATTACTGGTCATTCTACGATCTCTATCCGACACTATGGACATTGGCAAGCTATGGTACTTGAAAATTTGTGAAATGAAGAGGGTTTCAAATGGGCTTTGATAGACTTTTTGACAGGTATAAAATGAGCTTGTTTACTAAACCTGTCTACTATCGTCCATATTTCCGTATTCCCATGGATAGACTTAGCCAATCCAAAGATAAAATCCATGGATATGCCCTCCCATGGTGAATTAGGGATTGGCAAGGGTTGAAGCAATCCAAGTTGCTTCCCTCTATCAAATTTTGCCTTTTGGCATATCACACATTTAGAAACATACTCTTGTATGTTCACTTTCATGGTAGGCCAATAGAAATATGTTTCAATTCCCTTTAAGGTAGACTGAATCCCTCTATGCCCCGCATAAGGTGGAGCACGTGATTCATACATTACTTTCTCATGTAGTGAGTTAGTAACACATAGTCTATTACCGTAGAGAAGATAACCATCTTGTAAAGTAAATGGTTCTTATTTCTTCCCTAATGCAAGGGCTGAAATCACATCTCTAAAATCGGGATCAATAGCATACTCATCTATCATTGAAGGTAGATCATTGTGAGTTGCTATGGAAACCGCATTCACTCTCGGCCGTCTTGAGAGTGCATCAGCTACTTGATTATGCTTGCCAGCAATGTGAGCAATATGAAAATGAAATAGCGAAAGGAAAGTTGCCCACCTCATTTGTTTGTCGGAGAGCTTGGTCTGCGTCATGAAGTACTTACAACTTTGGTGATCCGTTCGCAGAATGAAAGGAGTCCCCAATAAATAGTGATTTCATGAGTCTAAGGCATGCAGAACTGCAAGGAGTTCCTTTTCATATATGCCTAGAGCTTGCTCAACAGGGTCGAGCCTTCGACTCTCATAGCCTATGGCGTGCCCTTCTTGGAGCAAAACAGCTCCAAGGCAATCACCACAAGCATCACATTGGACCTCAAATGGTTTTGAGAGATCCGGTAGTGTAAGCACGGGTTGAGAGATAAGCTTTTCGAAAGCATTGTTCTCCTTAGCAGACCATGTATACCTAACGCTTTTCTTTGTTAGGTCATGTAATGGTCCCGCAATTTGTGAGAACTTTTCTATGAAGTGTCTATAGTATGCACACATACCTATAAAGCTTCTTAGTTCATGAAGATTCCTTGGTTTAGGCCATCCTTTTATTACCTCTAACTTTGATGGATCCATTTGGATGCCATCTTGAGAGATAATGTGACCTAAATACTGAATCTCTTGCAACAAATTAATTCACTTTTCTTTCGATTAACATAAAGTTTATTCTCTCTCAAAACTTCAAATATTACCTAGAGGTGTTGCTTGTGTTCGTCTAATGAATTAGAGTAGATGATAATCTCATCAAACAACACTACAGTGAAGGTTCGATGAGGCCTGAACAGCTTCTCCATCAAGCGGTTGAATGTGGCTGGTGCATTGGTCAAGCCAAAAGGCATGACAATGTATTCATAAAGACCAAATGTGGTGCGAAATGCGGCCTTTACAATGTCTTGATCAACTATCCTTATTTGATGATAGCCACTTTTTAGGTCAATTCTACTGAAGTAGGTCGATCCTTGTAGCTTATCAAATAGGTCTTCTACCCGTGGAACGGGAAACCTATTCTTGATAGTGATCCTATTTAGTGCTCTATAGTCGACACACATACGATATGTGCCGTCTTTCTTTTGCACTAATAGCACGGGTGAGCAAAATGGAGATGATCTAGGCCTAACCATGGCCTTCTCAACTAACTCATGCACTTGCCGCATAATCTCCTCTTGTTGAGCTTGAGAAACTCTATAAAGAGGTTTGTTAGGCGGTGAACTTCGTGGAAGAAGTTCAATTGCATGGTCATCATTACCTCGTTAGGAGGTAGCTCACAAGGGATGTCATCAATAAAAACATCTTGAAACCCCTTGAGAAAATTGGATAACTCTAATTCCTTTTGGTTGCTTTTATTTTCTTTTTCTAAAGCATTAGGTTCATTTTGAGAATCTTTAACAAAAATCATGTACACGGAAATAGAGCTCTTTATTGACTTGTTGAAAGCTGGTGTATATACAATGGGGATAGTGGATAGTGTTACCCAATTCCTTAGCATCAATATACATGTCTTTTTTCCTAAACTTAAAGGAGATTCTCCGTTCAGGGAATTTAACATTGGCAGCCAGGCGATCAAACCATGGTGCCCCTAGGATTACATCCTCATGCTTGAGAGGAGAGATAAAGAAGTCCTCTTTGTCCACATGGCTCAATTTCCCGATTAAGGGAGTGACTGAAGCTTCTTGCCCCTTGAAAGCACTGTCTGCGGGTAGGACATCTCCCATCTCGTAAGCTTGTATGCCTAGCTTGGTGGCCAACTCTATAGATATAAAATTGTGAGTAGAACCAGGGTCAAAGAGAATAAAAGCATCATGTTCTCTTACCTTCCCCTAAGCATGGCATAGAGAAGATCCTTTGTGATGAGTTTGGTGAGTCTCTTCCTCTTGGATTTCAACCAAGGAAGCTCTAGGAGGATCTTGGCGGTTGTTCTTTTGGGGACAAGCGCGGTACGCATTCCCTTGTTCGCCGCACTTGAAACACCGGTTATCCTTGCGATAACGCTCAAGCTCTTCACGAGAGAGTTTGTTTTTACCTTTGTAAACTCCCTTTTCTTTAGCTTTGTTGGAGTTGCCCTTAGGAGACTTTTCGACATTGTCCTTCCCCTTAGGCTCGTTGGAACCCTTGTTTTCCGTGGGCTTATTCTTTCTTTTAGTCCCCGTTTGGAAATTGATTCGAGAGGCCATGATAGTATGGTGTATTACCGCCGATATGGTACGTGGCCTTTGGGAGTTGACATACTCCGCATTTCTTCGGTTAAGCCCGCACAAAATTGTTGCTTTTGCTCTCCAAAATCCAACTTTTTGAAGACAGTGGATTTGAGTTGTAGGTCCCAAAACTTGTCTACATATTTGTGGATGGATTCATAGGGAGAGAGCTTTAAGCTTCGCCATTCGGTGAGTACTTTGTCTTTGGCATCGGTGGCCAAAAACTGCTTCATAATGGAAGCTCTTAAAGCTTTCCATGTTTGTGGAGCTTCACCGTTGACTCGTAGGCTAGACCACCATTGCCTGGCGGACTTTTGAAAGTGCATAGCTACATGGCGTAGCTTAGGGGACTCCGTGAAGCCCTCATCTCCAAACGCCACATCAAAATGTTGGATAAAGGCCAAGACTTTGTCCGTAGCACCAAAGGTGCCATCATAGGTAAGGAAAGAGATGCTCTTCCCTCCCTCTTTGAACTTCTTCAGCTTGGATGACCTCTTCCATGCGGCATAGGATTTCCTATGGCGTCTTCTTTTTTATGGTTCAAAGGTTGCACCATCACTTTCGTCAGAAGGTGAAGAATTTGAAGAAGGTGGAGAAGAGGGTGACCTCTTTCTTGCCTGTTTCTTGTCTTGATCTTCATCGTCTTCACCATCACTTTCATAAGAGGAAGAGGATGAAGAAGATGGAGAAGAGGGTGTTCTATTTCTTGCCTTTTTCTTCTCTTTCTTTTTATCATCCCTCTTTGAATTATGGTGTGGAGAAGAGTGTGATGGTCTTCTCCGCTTTGATGGTGATGGAGAGCGTTTAGCCCGCCGTCTTCGTGGAGCCATCTCCGCTGAGGTGGCAGGAGACTCACTTCTTTCTCGTTCCTTCGGTGGAGGCTCTTGAGTTCTCCTTTGGGAAGGAGGTGCATCATCAAGAAGTAAATTCTTGAGCCCTTCGTATGGATTCTCTTCTTCTTCCGGAATCAGAGAGAGACCTCTTTTGGGAGTCTCACAAGGAGGTTTCCTAGGTGTTCTCTCGTCATGGTGATGAGCTTGGAGAATCCCGTGAGCACGGAGCTGCCGTTGCACTTCACTTTGGAGAGATGGATTGCCCATGGCTTGTTGAAGCCTAGAAACAAGATAGTTAACAAGCATCAGAGCATCATTAGTAGCTTGCTCATTAGCAAAATCAAAGTTATCAACATTAATTTCACTTTCTTTACTATTGTCAGCCATTCTAACAACTTTTAGGTGTACTTTGGCACTTCAAGCCCTAGTTGCTACTCCTCTTTACCCCTTTAGAAAAAGCACTCAAGCTACTGTACCCGTGGCTCGAATACCATTAATTGCAAGGAATAGAAGAGAGGGTCTTTCAACACCAAAACAGCACCGGCTCCTGTCAAGCTTCTAATAGCTCAATAATGGTTAAGCCGTAGGCAAGCCCCGTAGGACTCCACTATTAAGACCATAGCTCTCAACGGTGATGCCCCGTTAACTGCACTAAGGCAGGCGCACTGCAAGGCTGAAAAATACCTATTCTACTTACTCACAGGCAATTAATAATACCAACCATTTATAGCTAGCTTGAGGACCTCCCTTCTTGAGCAAGAAAAGAGAAACCTTGTGCTCTGATACCAATGTAATATTTAATGGCCTAAAAACTTGTGTGTTGCAAAAATTAGCATGAACATAGTGGGCTTTTCATTACAATAGATTCCTAATGAGAATGACAAAGAGTGCTTGGGTGGAGAGAGCAACAAAAAGCATAACACCTAGTTAGATAGCATGAACAATACTTTCAAAAGAGAGACAAATTAAGCTATTGACAACAGTTGACGACCGGATTTGCATGGAGCCGGTCCCCCCTCCAAAAGGCTTTGTATTATGGTTTCTCCCATCAAGAGAGACATTGTACAATACAATTCTTTGTGTTCCTTCAAGACTAGCTAGTGCAATGAAGATGAAAGCTTCATACACTAAGCAAAACACTTAGCAGACACAACATCAATTATCCCCGGTCTCAGGCCCAAAACCTCACACACCTTCAAAGATGGTGAGAGCTAGCAAGGTATGAGAGTAGATTGAGAGGAAGAAGGAGTATCTTACAAGAAAGTTGTACATCTCCTCACATAATCACTCATATTAGCATAGCATAGCTTAGTAATTAGCATGGTAGAGGAGATGAGCATGCATTGAAGCTTGGCTCTTGGTTGGATTTGCATCCACATGCCAAGAGTGCATCGATGTAGGCTTCTATCTCACAAGCTTGGAGTAGGTGATGAGCTCTCCATTAAAGCTTGGGAAGAGATAGTCTTTTTCTTGCTTCTCACATAGACTGTGTGATAGTGTGTGTGTGATAATGCCTTGCAAAAATCAGCCCCTTCTCTCTCTTGGGCGAGCCCTCTTGCTAATTGCTCTTGCTATCCTCCCATTGGACCTCCCCAGGGCTAGCCAATGACTATTAAGCAGCATAAGTGATAGCCTTCTGACATGTGTCCCCCTTTCCCCTTTTGTGAGAGTTTTAGGTAATTTAATAATTCAACTAAACTCTCATTGGACCCCTATGCCTCTTGGCCAATAGGAATCAGGCAAGCCATTGGGCTGCCGAATGCTCATTGGACCCCTTGGGAGACTGTCCAATAGTCTTCTAGAGAACTTAATTCTCATTGGCTCTTTTATTAAGTGTTTTTAAATTAATTAAACTAGATTTACTCTAGCCTAATTCTCATTGGTTCACCTCCAAGGCCATCCAATAGAAATTGGGTACACCGTGTGGGCATCTGGCCTAGGGAGCTGACATGTGTCCCTCATTCCCTTTGTGTAGAGGGAGCTTGTGTGTGTGTGTGTGGCTTTCTCTCTCATCCCCTACATGCTAGGCTCGCCCCCTCCTATGTAGGGATGTGCAAAGACTTTTTTGGACACACACAAAGCATCCAATTCCCCTATGGTTGACCTTTGGACACAACCTTTGAATTTTGGAACCTTAGCATTTTAGAAGTCCTAATGGGCTGAACCTTAGGGTCTTTTTAGCCCATTGTTGCACATGGCTCTTTTGCAGATGGCCCCCCCTTTGGATCCCTATTTTCCCTCCTTTGGATCCCTACTATGGCCGGTCTGCTAGCTTAACCAATATTCTAGCTTTTTCTCCCCTGGCACTTCCCCATATTAAATGATCAGTTTAACATGAGAAAATCATTTAGGAGAATCAGATATTGATTATTATGATAGAAACCTCATCTGTCAATGTTACTACCTTATCTGTCAATGCACCATTGTCCACTTTCAACGTACAGATTTTGTCTGTAAATGCAGCAACCTTCTGTGCCAAAGCCTTCAAGTCTGTCCGTCCCCTTCTATTTCTTTTTTCTCATCTGTTTTTTCTGCTTCTTGATCTTCCGTAAGCTCATTCATGGCGTGTACTTTGGCAAAGAGTCCCAGATCTCCTGCAGCCGTCATGAGAACGGTTGGCGGAGTGGGAGAGGTCCTTCTAGCCCAATCACTAACTATAAGCGCGCTTAGAGGCTCTAAATAGAGCCTCAACTGTTGCGGATCCATCCCAAAGGCACCGTATGCCTGTTCCGCACGAGACACACAGCGAGTAGCTGCCTCGGCTGTTGGGAGGTCCGGATCAAAGGTTAGCCAAAATGCTAAATCCGGCTCGCAAAACTCCACACAAACCAGCCCACTCTGCCAATCTTGCTGCACATCCCCCTGCTTCTGTCATCACTTCATCTTCTTCTTTTGGTTCTTCGTCATAGCAGCCGTAGCCATTTGTGTAAATAGTAGAATACAAACAGAAGGGGCTCCACAAAAACCTCTTCGTCAAACCCTCAAATTTAGTGTTGTTTACACACACCCCTAACGTTTAGGCTTTAAAACAAGAGAAAAAACAGTGATAAAATCACGAGGCCTGCAATGGGGGGGCAGAGAGAGAGAGAGAGAGAGAGAGAGAGAGAGAGAGAGAGAGAGAGAGAGAGAGAGAGAGAGAGAGAGGACAGGACAGTTCTATAAAGAGTGAGTGCATCTCTTTTCTTATTGCTGTTGCCCTTGGCCTGCAAGAAGAAACCACAAAAAAGATAAGGATGAAGGGGACTTTTAAGCAGGGGAAAAGAAAGGCAATCAGGAAATTGATCGCCCGGGTATAGCAAGCCCATTACTCCATAATACTACCCTAATTTATTACCGCAGGGCAGGGGCGCCGATTTACGTGTGGATCAGAGACCATATCACTGGTACATGGGTGCTTATATAGGATCAGGAGCGTCAGTGCCAACAAATTGGTAGTTAGCAAGCAGCTCTGGCCCAAACCCAGGTCCCTCCTTTCTAGAAATGGAGACTGCGAGACCATAACCTAGAAGTCGAAGGCACGAAGGCATTTGCCCCATGATCCATTGGCGTACTACCCCAACTTATACACCAATTAGGTTATAGGTATTGCCTGTTATAAAACCTGCAGGCTTTTCCCTTGAGTGAATCGTCATGAAGTATGCTCACAGAGTGTTAGATCGAGGTCAGCACCTGCACAACAGTATAGACGTGAGCCTGCGATAGCAAGTAATTTGGCTTTTGTCTTGCTAATAAATTTAACAATCAATATAGTACGCCTTCAGCTATGGATCATTCCTGCTCTATGACCTCCTTGCGACCCATTTACCACCACATTGCCTAGTGCTCCTGCACGCACAGCTCCATTTGCTGCTAATATGCTCCTGCTCATGCTTTGCACATGTCCCCCGGCTGCATGCCGACGATAGGCACAAGAAGCACCTCATGCAATGGTGCAAACTACTCAACACGACAGAGAGCACCGTGCACCTCAACACGAGATTAAAGATTAAAGATTTTCCTCTCTAGTGGGAATCAGTCTGTCCCCCCTCCTCGGGACTAATTCTTGCCCCCTCCATCATTCACTCGAGTCTCGACACGAGAAAAGAGGGGCCAGACTCTAATTCCGAGCACATTCAATAATATAATCTTGGAAAATATTTTATCTCGATATCTTTTGTCACCCACTCACTACCACTAGTAACCTTTTCATGAGTGCCCACTACATCACTAACCAATCAAACATTTTCATCCTTTATTTTAATTTCTAAATTCCATGAGATTTTTTGCTAAGAAAAAAAGGAACACATCACTATGGCCTTAGCCCTTTGGGCAGGCCAAAAACAACACGGGCAGCCAAGATTGGGTGCACACATGCTATATGAAAGCACGAAAGTATGAAAGCGCGCTTATGAGATATGTCATCAGGCGAGAAGGCTCACCACTATCTCCACCCGCGCATTAATTAGCCCGCATGAATGGATCGGTGGCGTGGAAGTGAGGTGCAAAATGAGAGATGATATGGGCCACGTCCACGTGATGGATTGGCATGCGTTTACGTTTTATGTAAACCCGAGTGAGGAGGGGGTCCGACATGGAGAAGGGGGTTTGATTTGGCTGCCACGTGGGCCCATCTAGCGGAACTTCGAAAAGGATGGCCATGTGCCATTTTTTAAAGGGTAATTTTGTCAGACATATGGGTGTAGAGGATGCAGGCTCGATTTCTGAACCATATGGTTGGAGTTTGAATTCAGTGACACGGGTGCTGAATAACATCCACTTTAAGTTGCATGCAATGTGTTGGTATGCTAGTCTTACACCAAAAGGGCATGGGTGGAGCACTTGCTTCCACAATTACATTTAGCCCATATTTACATTGCAATATTAAAAATAAATAGCTACAATGCATGGTAACTCAAACATTTGCATTTGTAGGTTCCAAAGGATATGGCTGATCATGTGTACACGTCAATGGAGAATCTCATGCAAGCAATCACCGAGGATGAGTTTGAGAGTAGGTTTACACAACTCACTCACGAGTGTTTGATGCATAACAATGTAGCAGGGATTTGGGACTTTTTTTGGTGCATGCTTTAAGTGTAATGGCTTTGGCAATTATACTAGAGATTGTCCAACCAAAAAAATGCAATAAAAAGAAGAAGCAGCAGAATGAGCTCCTACAACAAAACCCTACTCCCAGGAAAGAGGATGCTGGAGCTCAGGAAGGGCATTCAACTAAAGAGGGCAAGGACCCTATGCCTATTGACAAGCCTCTTGAGGAGAAAGATATTACTCAAACAAAATTGCTACATGGGTAGAGACGTATCGACATATCTATTAATAGATAACCCTGATGTAGTAGATGTGCTAAGATGGATAGTATCGAGGGAAGCACACTATGTAGATGAAGTACCATCTAGTTCAGTCCCCCAACCAAACCTCAAGATAATCAATGAGGTAGTAACAAAAAGAGTCCTCATAGATGATGACAATAGAGCCTTATACAAGAGGAATGACTCGGGGAGTGAGTTCTTCTATCATAGAAAGAACCCATTAAAGCATAGCTTGATCGATGAAAAAGTACTTTATGTTTTCTTCAATAGGGCTAAGAGATTTCCTAGATCCGTAATCTTCATGGATATGTTTGGCCAAGTGCGGGATCTCTTATTTGACATTGAAGTTGGAGACTTCAAACACCTAGGAAGGTCTTTTAATTGAGGAGGCGAGGTGAGCACTTCAAAAGAAACTATTTGTGAGCTGCAATAAAAAATTGCATCAATAAGCGGTCTTAGGACTTGTCAAAAGAAATGACTAGATGCAGCATCTTTGAGTGAATCAAAACTAATTGGTTCAGGAAACACGCATGACATGGGTGGTCATTTGGCCAATAGAGGGCCAACAAAACCACTAAATTCACCATCTCTTCACACACCATTGGAACAACCTAAAACAGAACCAGTTATGACCATTCAGGACATGACTGCAACTCAGGTCAAAACCAAGAAACAAACAATGGGACAACATAGAGATGTCCCTAGTGAAAACAAAAAGAGCAACAAAGAAAGCTGGAAGGAATGGAGAGATAGAAAGGCTGCAAGCAAAAAGAGACAAAACAAAAAAGATTCAAAAGAATAAAAAAAGACAAAACAAAATCTTGAGCCAGTACCATTGAACAAAAATGGGAATTATCATGAAGGGGAGGCTAGAAACACAATGCTGCTAGTAGAATACATAGGACATAGCATCATGGCTATTCTAGATTGCAAAGAAGGTGTTGCTATTGTCATGAAAAATGTTTGGGAAATCTGAGGTAAGCCAAGCATAAGACAAACATGCATGAAATTATGATTGACTGATGAAAACATACAGGAGCCCATTGGACTACTAGAAAAGGTTGTAGCTACCTCATGTAGAGTCCAATACGAGCATATGTTTGTAGTAGATTTTGGGAAGAGCCCAAATTATGAAATCATTCTTGGATGACCGTTCATGCGGCAACTCAAAATGATTCAAGATTGGGGTTCCAACTACATCTACCTCGACAACTAAAGGCCATCACATGCATCAACTTGATAGATCACTCCTATCAAGATGTGTCAAGGATGCCAATAGAAGAAATTGAGGTCACATCCATAGGAGACGAGTCTGAGGTTCCTTCATGGGTCAACTCAACGATTCATAGAGGGATAAGTGGAGCATCAAATGATGAAATCTTGAACAAGGACCAAAATGAAGAAGAAACAGCTTTGCATGATGAAGATTGCAGTATAGTACCAATTCTTACTATTCAAGGAATCGTAGGTTCAAGAGAGTCTAGTGTTCAAAATCCATAGAGCGTGATCGTAAACTCTCGAGAAGACAATTTGATGTGTGGTATAAACCTATTAGATGCTGGATTAATCCATCAGTTGCCAAGCCTGTATGGTTTCACAATAGTCTTTCAGACAAGTTTGGGGGTAACCTTTGAATTATTCTATCCATTTCCTCCCAATTACATGAGTAAAAAACCTTTGCTCAAAATGTTTGAGGATCCCATAGGTAGGAACATTGCGTACCAAGATGACAACTTCAGCCTCTATAGACCCATTTTCCCACCAAATCTATCAGAAGAAGAGACACAAGGGTGTTCTCCATTCTTGTTTCGTATGAATCCTAGTGACAATCAACCTTTATTTCTTTATAGAACTTCTAGGCCAAATACACATGAGACAATACTAACTCCAAGCAAGATTGGCAACTTCAATGAGCAACAAATGCTAAAGCCTACTCTTAGCCACCCACCTACTGGCTTTGATCCCAATCTCCAACCACAGGCCATCAAGGAAGGCAACAAAATAGGATGTACAAGATATCCATGGGAGGGTTCACAGATCGAAGTGATAGGCTCTCTTAAATCTCTAGTTCAGATAGCACCAACATTTGAAGCCTCTACAGAGGGCATCACAACATGGAAGAAATATAATGCCTTCAAGTGCTTCTAATTCTACTCATGGTATGCACTACACTCATCAAGGATATTCCCCCCTCAACCATTAACATTGCATTACATAGAGGGGCACAATTAGTCACACCATAAGCACCCGTTTCACATGACACAGTGGAGAGAGCACTAGAATTATCAAACTTTGCACAACCACCTCTCAATGCACATAGTTGCAATCAAAATGCCCCCTACCAATACAATCATATGAAATTGAGCACATGAGATCACATAATGCATCTCTATCAATCAACTACTTCAAGGCACACAAGTCTTTCCAAATGTGGCCCACCTAGGCACATCAAAAGTGCATAGACTCACTCACAAAACTTGCATAACACCAGGAAGTGACAACTTCATAACTAGATCACCTGCATCACTTCACACCTAAGCATGCAAGACTACACATCATAATTCATGGAAATGTAAAGTGGGACGAAGATCATGGAAATGGCTAATTCCATAGAGCAAGATATGATGAACCCTATAGCCATTGAGCCCAAACAACAACTACAAGTAGTAGTTGCACATCAAATCCAAGCACGCATAGAAGAGGCACAAATGGCCAGCAACACTCAGTCAATTCCACCTGAGGAATCTTCTTGCAAGAAGGGAACCAAACCCTTAATTTTCTCGGCTACCAAATCCCTCAAGAATTCACCATCAAAGTCTGCACAAAGGGAGCTTGAACCTAATGTCAATGAAGGGCTCAAGATAGCTTCAACCACACATACGACCCGGATAGTAATAGATTCTACCATCTTGCCAAGATAGGACATTGGCATGAAGCCTCTTTTGGAATACATGATTAAAGGGAGCTTCCAACTAAGGCCAGTGACCACGGCATCAAGCATTCAATGCTTATATGAAGATAATCAAGGAGGCCAATTCCAACTGCTACTTCCCCTTCAAGTAAAGAATATTAACAACCCAAGAGTCTTCAAGTATCTACATATGAGAACTCTCACATATGCATACAAAGATATAGATGGTAATGAGTATCAACAAACTCATGAACCAAAAGTCACACTCAAGGATGAGGAATTTCAGGAGAGCCGCACATGTGAAGGTTGTGGAATAGCCCACCTCTTCAAGGACTTCCCAATGTGTATCCAAAGAAAAGAAGATATACGGCTTGGAAGTGTCATAGAGGGCCCAACAACTACAAATGATCATAAGAAGAAATGTCCTACACCATCAACTCAATCATCTCCAAGGCATCATTAAGATCTCCACCAAGGTCACCTCAAAAGAGACAAATCCTACCCCAAAGTACAATTTTTTTAAAAAAGTCTTAGGTTATGGAGCTCCAAGTCAACAATGCAAAGATAGATCAAACTATAGACACCATGATGCAATCAAGAGCTGTAATAGTGCAGATCCCACAAGCAAGCTTTGAGACAAGAAGTCATGAAGGTGTGAAAGAGGGTGTGGAAAGCATGAATAAAGAAAAGGTGACCACATACAATAAGGAACCCTTAGTACATCAAGGAGTGGACACTACCGCAAAGAAGGACATAGAAGTATCACGACCACAACAACAAACTAGTGATGCTACCAACATAACAAGTAAGTCCACTACCTTGACATGGATTTATTTTGATATTGTGGGATCAATTGGTGTCAAACTACCAGGTTTATCTCTAGTAGAACTTAAGTTAGAGAAGAGCTTCATGTCTTATGGAACTTGGGTACTCTCTGGGCAACCAACCTTAGATAAGGCTGAGAGGACCATTCAAACTTTTCTAAATCATCAAAGAAGTGCCTAGGAATGGTTCATTCAACCATTAACATCAATTCATAGCCTTTGAAAGGAGAATTCTTTGTCACGACTCCAAAGAACCTACAAAAAGAACTTATTTTGGGTAGACAATTGGAAAAATCATCCCTAGAGCTATAGAAGTATCAAGTTGTGTAGGTACAAAGGATGAATGCACTTGAACAGGAGAATTTCCAAGTACAAGCTAAAATAGGGGGCTGTAACACAAGCCTCAAGCCAAGGTTCACAAGAACTAGCCTAATCAAAGATGACCTTACAGACTTGGAGACAACTAGAGAGATGCATCAAGAGACACAAGTAGCTCAAGAAGATATCAGATCAAATGAGGAAAGAATGCTAAAGGCTACACTAAAATTGCTAGAACCTGCCAAAAGAACAATGACTATTGCAACCAAGGCTAACAATGAAGACAATCGAAGGCAAGTGACAACCATAAGCAAAAATCCACCGTCACAAAGGATACTCCTTGATCTCCACTATGGTGACAAGGTCAAATAATGCTACCTAGCACTACTAAATTCAAAAATCAAGTTCAATATGATGTCATACTACATATGGATTCTATTAGGAAATTCTAGGTTAGAGGAATCTCCAAAATAGGTGGCCACTTCTAAGGGTATGTTGGAAGATTGTCTAAGAGTAGTGAAAGCTTCTCTAAACACAAACTCTTTTGGTAACTGGCTGGGAGTGGTTGATCTTATCTTGGAGATTGGTAATCACTTTGAGAAAGCAAAGTTCTTTGTCATGGCTCCAAGAAATCTACACAAAGAGATGGTTCTCAGTCAAGCATGGATGGCAAAAAGAAACTGCACTATAGAGTGGGCCCATTGACAAATGTCATTTTGAAATGCAAGTCAAAAGTGGTTGTAGTAAAGCTAACCAAATGTGTAAAGGAAACCTCACCAAAGGTTTTTGAATATAGAAAATCTCTACCAAAGAAGTCTACAACCACTAGTAGCACATACAAGGAGAAAGGAAAGGCTAAAGTGGAATCAACTTCACCACCACCACAAAGCTCAACCACCTCAACAATGGTCCACAACTATCTCCCTAATCAACTCACAGGAGAAAACATCATCCTTTATCAACAAATGGTCCATAACATAGAAATCACCAACAAAGAGAAGTGTATCAACCTAAATACCCATCTCTAAGAGCACAACAAAGAAGAATGCACCAAGCTTTTGTCCCAAAGCATAGGGAACATGCATGTAGATTAAGTGATGGAGATGCATATAGATGGGTAGAACGCAAGACAACTACAAGGCAGACATCAAGTGGATGGCTATCTACTCAAAAGTCTTTGGAAACACAAGGCAATCTATTACTTTGGTTGCCAAAACCAGAGTTTACCGCTTACAAAGTTCCTACCAAACATCAAAGAAGAAGACAACCCAACCAAGGTGCAAAGCAGAAAAGTAGATAACAAAGGCATAGACTACAATGGAGGAGCAATAAGTCAAAGACAATCCAAAGACAAGGATAACTCTACAAAGGCATGGATACCTAAGAAAGCAGTGGCTTAAATGTTTGCAACAAGTGGTGATAGAAACTTTGTTAGGACCCAAGCAAGAGGCCAAGAGTCTGAAGACTACAAAGAGTGGATTGTTCCACAAAATCTCATCAACATCAAGTCTACTATGAAGGACAAGCACAACTGTGGCTACCAAAAATTCTAATGAAAAGCCAATGGGAACCAATAAAATCTACAGTGGTTAAAAACCCAAGCTATAAGGCTACCACATCACCAATTAATTCAAGAGGACAAAGATGGGAACCAAAAGATACACCAGGTATTCACTCAAGGCAAGCCATCATACAGGAACAAAAGTGGGTTCCAAAGAAACTCACTATTACAAAAGATTGTGTGACCTCTTCAAAGACAACATCATAAATAGGTCAAAGATGGGTCCCTAAAGAATGTTCTCTAAAGACAACTCCTAAAGAAATAATTCTTGAAAATGATGAAGATGCATCAAATCTAATGGAATCATCTCAGTTCTTCACGACCACCCTATCTTTGATCCAAGCCCAATTCTAGATATGAATCAAATTATGGATGAAATACTTAGCCAATGGGGTGTTTATTGACTTTCAAGCAGTAGTACGGATGCTAACAAGGCATATGCAACTTTCTTAACCTCTTAGGTAACAATACATGCAAGCAAGATGTAATCAAGAGCCTCGATCAAACAAAAAGGGGTCAAATACTACAAATGTCAATCATCAAGAAGGCTTCCAAGGCAAGGTATGGTAAATTAAAATTTGTGTACTTCAAGACACAATCAAAGAAATTCCCAAATCGTTATCAACCAAAATGTGTGTATGACACAAGAGTTAAGCGTCAAGTAGCCAAGTCACCAAATGAGCAAGGTGTTAGTCCCAGAGCTTCAAGTCTATCTACTCGTGTATATGTTTGAAGAACAGGTGCAGGTACAGTAAGGTAACATGTACAGGGTCAAAGAGTAGGTTGAACATGAAGACCACCCATGTATCCCACATGTATATTTTTCTTATAAAAGATTTTTTACTATTTTTTTATGCTAAATAGGGCTATGGACAATTGGAGAATTCAATCAAATAAAAATCAAATTCAATCCAAAAATGATGTAAAACGGACAAAAAGGGTAATCCCAGTGCATGTACAAAAAGAACCACTTGCATCCAAAAGAACACTTTGCATTCCAAACCATAGAAGGAACAAAAAGAACCACTTGCATCCATAAGAACACTTTGCATACATCAACCAAATCATAGAAAGGATACACTCATAACCAAGCACTTAAGGAAAAGTGTTAAGCTTTATGCATCTACGATCCGAAAGGACCATAGGTTCCTCGCCAGGATCAGACACTGCCTTGAGAGTTCCAACTCAAGGTAGCAAAACCAGGTCAATTCGGAAATTAGAGACAATTCAAGAAGAATCTTGTTCGGAATCATCTTTTGACATAAACTCGCAAATAGAAAGTGAGATGTCTCGAGAAGAGCACTCACACGGACCAAAGATGATGAGACCATCCGAGTCTCAGAAATCTAGAGACATGCATGAACATTTAAACACAAACCTCGGGAAAGAGCCTGCAAAGTCTAATCCATTCATGGAGATGGCATCGTTAGAAATGGACTACGATGTCATATTAAAGTATGAGATGACTAATTCTCATGGGGAACTCCTATATCGGGATCCCTATAAGCGGGTTTGTTTTAAATTGGCAGATATCAATACTCCATTTGAACCGCAACCATGGGTAAACTTCCAAGAATATTCCTACATGGGCATGGATGGAGCAAGGTACATCTTCACAAGTGAGCCCTGGAAGATTGACAACATGGCCAGCATGGTTGGACCACAAGTTCCACCTACAACCTACATATCAACAAAAAAAGCAAGAAAGCCTACATGTATGAACCCTTTGTTTTCAGAGCCACATGATGTTTCAATTCTTAAAAAGAACGATGAAAAGGAAAAAGGAAAGTCAAAAGCATTTTAAGTGGACCTAGTCACTATAGATAAGATCCAAAAAGACAAGACCAACAGGGAAGGCTACCATGACAACGTAGGCAGCTACTATGTAACTCCAAAACATCTAATGGATGAACTTCCAGAGAAACATGTACTGTTTGGGGAAACATGGGTAGGACTTGAAACGCAATACAAAGATAACATGAACCACAACTATAGAAAGTTGGATTGGGATGAAATAATGAACTTAACATATAAAACCGTTCTCATATTTGCGGACTTGTCGCCCCATGAGCAACCGCAAGACCAGAAGAGAAAACGTACTTTGGTGAGACCATAGCTCCAAAACTGACAATTTTTGAGACCAAAGGAAAGACTGTACGTGAACGTGAAAGGCTGGATACGTCTTTTGGGACTACGGCAAGGAGATCCATTTTAGAACCTAGTGTGCCTCCTATAATGACAATGAGGTCAGACCCATATCCCATGCCAAGGCACGTAGGGTATGTCAAAAGAAGAATAGCAAGCCATGCGGCTATTTCAGAGCCACCAAGGCTACCACCTAGAACCCACAAAGAACACCACTAGACCAAAGGTAGAGACACAGGAAGAAGACATGACGATGAATATTCTCAAAAGGTGAGACCTTCAACTTTACAAAAGTTGGTAAGAAAGTACAACGGGTCTGGGTATCCGTACGACCACACTTCCACTTTTTCTCAAGTTGTACATGCCAAACAAGTCATTGACTATCATACACTACCACTGTTTGTCAAGTTGTACATGCCAAACAAGTCACTGACTATCATACACAGATAGAAGGCTTTGGACTAACCTTAGAGGATAAAGCATTATCATGGTTCCAAACGTTAAATCCTAGCTCTAAAGTTTCACCTCAGATCTTGGATGATGACTTCATTGCTGCATTTTCAAAGATGGGAATCAAGTATGGAGCATCCTCAAAGATCCATTCATTTAAACAAGAACCACATGAGACGGTTAGAGATTGTGTAAACCGACTTAAGCAATACATTGCTAGAAGTCCCGAAGAGGAAAAGTTGAGCGAGAAAAGATTGATTTCAATCTTATTAGAAGGCTTGATGAACAAGACTCTTCATAGACACCTCTATGCAAAGAAGCATACTAGCTTCAATGAGCGTTGTCTTGACGCTATGGATTATGATGACAACTTTGATGTTGATGGAGAATCTAGTACCAAAGACAAAAGGACACCTTTAGCTAGAGCAATAGACTCAAGTTTAGGACCTTTGAAGGACATAAACCATGAAGAAATAGTCAAACTTGTATTGAAGAAGATGGGAAATTTGTACCGTCCATCTTATAGACCACAACAATCGTACACAAGGACTACTCCTGTAGGGACTTATGTATGCGGAGGATGTGGGGGAGATCATAGGACCAAAGAGTGTAAAACCTTTGTCCCACTAGTCAACAACCAACCATCAAAGCAATATTGTCAAATGTGTTCCTGGAACTACACGCATGTCACCCAAGACTGCAATCTTATTGCAAGATTGAGAATGGAACAACCATTGGGATATTCAGGATCGCAACCGAGATAATATACCATGGGAACAGAGAGGAATCTTGTTTCTCACAAACAAGCTAGACCAGTGTTAGGAGCTCAACCTCCTGCACTTGGCACTACGCCATTTAGATACATGGATTATGAATATCCAGAAGGAGGCATGGAACTAGTGAGATCATAGCCGTACTACACAGAAGAGATTTATCCTCTTGTTGAACCGCTTATGGACACCTCACTTGAACCTAGCTTAAAGTCAAAAGGATTTACTAGAGATAATAAGGACTTGAGTTTGCTGATGCTTTTAGGTCCACAACCTATAAGGAATCGTGGATATCCAAGACCTTATCCAACGACAAATAGGTCATTTCAAACGCAAGAGCCAGCACAACAACAAGTGAAAGGGCCATGGTTTGAGTGTAAGGGTCCTCATTTGGTGAGAGACTATCCAAACCGGCGACAACCATTAAGAAACAATCAAGGAGCATCAGCCATGGCAGCACCAAGAATCCCACCTTTGGAGAGGTATTGCTTAGGATGTAGTGTAGAGCACTTTCCAAAAGATTGCCTACTAGAGCCTTTTGAGGCTGCTACACCCCAAAATACAATGAGCCTCAACATTGTGACGGTGATTCTATCTCCAACAACATTGGAGAATGAGAGTGATGTGGTACCAGTGAGAGTTGTGATAAGATCTCAACTTAAAACAAACCCATCCAAACGGAAGAAACAAGTCTAAAGGCTGAAACAGTTCAGAGTATGCCTCAAACGGTAAGAAAATCTCCTAGGAGGAAGACACATAGCAGACAGAATAAGAAGTCAAAGTCTAGTCCAGACGGGGATAACCTTATACCCAAAGAGCTTGTAGGAGTTCTTAAACCAAATATTGATTCAAAAACAGTCTCAAACCAAGCGCAAAAAGAGCAAGATTCAGAGTTTGAAAAGAATTCTGGAGGATCTATTCTAGTCGAGAAAATAAATGAGCCATTAGATGCGGCATTGAAAGTGTATGGAAGTAGGATTACAGCTCTCACAAAGCTGCCAAACAAGCTACAAGAGTACCCTTACCCACGTGTGGAAAATATCAATCTAGCTATCCACTAGCAGTTAATTAGGGATACCCAAATAATTTTTGAGGGACCACCTCCTGCCTATAGAAAAGATCCTGCATCTATGAAACCAAACTTGGAAACAATCATTGAAGTTACCCCAAGTGTAGAAAAAGGGAGTGAAGCGCTATCTTTGATGCCTTTCGAGGAAATTCCAAATGTGGATACACCTAAGGAAATTGAACCGACCAAGTCTTTTACAACTGCAGACCTTGGAGACGAGATCCCAGAGTTTGAAGAATCATTTGCAAAAGAGATGTGGAAAGCTGTGCAAAAGCAAATAGAACAGCAAGAAGGCTCTCTAGAATCACCACCCTTCTCAATTGTGGACTTCACAAGTCAAAAGGCTTGGGAGGAAGACAATCAATCCCTTCCTGAGGAAGTATGAAGTATAGCATCAGCACGCAGCAAGCATACCCTAAACACAATGCCCTCTTACTTAGGAGAGTACAAGCGCTACACTCAGACAATGAAAATACCATCAATGAGGAGAAACCCTTTAGAAAGTGAGAATGTTAAAAATTTGTAGTCATTGTTGTCAACTCCAGTAACGTGTACGCTTCCCGTAGCGGATCTTTTGAAGATCAAACTAAAGTTATGGGAGTAAGTTGCTACATGTGTGACAAAGAAAGGACGTATGATAAGAGACTCTTGCTTTAAAGAAGAGTGTGGGATAAACAAGATTGATACGAAACAACCCATACCAATGCCACTAAACAAAGTGGGAAAATATTGTGAAGACGATGAAGGAAATACTACCCTCCCAGTGGAAATAGACAAATTTATATCTATAGCTATCGTAGATAGCGGGGCAGGAGTAACTATTGTAACCAAATCAATTTGGGAAAAATGGGGAAAACCTGCCATTAGGAGGACAAGAATGAACTTACATTCCTCTGACGGAAGCTTGGAAAACCCCATACGATTGCTTGAGCATGTAATGGTGAAATCATGTGGCATCGAGTATGAACATACCTTTGCTATAGTGGATTTTGGCAAAAACACTAGCTAAGAAGTAATCTTAGGAAGGCCATTCATGCACCAATTTAGAATGATTCAAGATTGGGGGTATAATTACTTGTATCTTTGTCAAGAAAGTGCACAAACACGAGTGAATCTTAGAAATCATAGCTACAAGGATGTATCTAAATCCCCAGTAGAAGAGTTTGATTCGGGTGCTTCTATAGAATCAGTTGAAACCCTTTCAGTAGACAACGTTGGACTATGGATATGTGGAACTTTGTGGAAAGATCTTAGGCATGAAGAAGTGGTGATTGATAGAAGTGTGATGGATGAGGCGTATGTTCCATTTCCTTCTCCAGAGAATCAACTAGATCCTCAAGAATGGATCCATGCATTAGCCACACTATCTGTCTGTGCATTACCAAAGTCGACACAATTTTGTGATCCAAATGGTTATGATATCGTTTCAATATGGATGATCATGCCAATTTAAGGGCCAAAAGGAGAAGAAGATAAGCACCTAGTAAAAGAAGAATATCTGTTGCAAGGTGATATGGTGTCAATAAGGGAGTTATCTCTTTCAGACTATGTCTCAACGGATGAAGGCGATGAGGATGGGTGTTCAAAAACTTCAGATGACCAGGATTCAGAGGAAGACGATGATATAGTTCCTGAGTCTGAATTAGAAAAGGTGAGATTGGTTCTAAAAGAGAGAGAACTATTACTGGAAGTTCCACATGACAAACCAAAGAGCAAGTTTTGTAAGAGTCATAGGAAATTTTGGAAGCAGGCTATCCAAGAAAAGAAGCAGAAGGAACAACAAGCGTTAAAAGACGTGGACAAAGAGAATTTTGTACCACGACCAAATTTTTTAAGGGAAAAATGAATATTTATACTACGTGGGAGCTTAATGACTGTATCAAAGACAAAGTGAAATGGCATTATGGCTTCTAGCTAGTGCAAAAAATGAATGAGAAAGAAAACAAACAACCAAAAATAAACAAACACAAACGTTGGAAGTCGAAGTCAGAAGCTTCAATGAAGTTTGAAAAGACTAAGTTAAGTGCTATGACAAAGGTAGAACTAAAGGCCATTTTTCATGAGTGGAAATAAGTACTCAAGACAGCTTGGTCCTCGATGAGTGATGATGATTCTGAAGAGGAAGAGGATACCACCAATGTTTCCTCTAACTTCAAGAGATTCACCATTCAAGATCGAAAGATTGTCTTGCAGACACCAATGAGGGAAAAACCTAAAGAGCCAAGAGTTTCATATGATGGTCCAGAAGATGCTAAATAGGTAGACATTGCAGAACCTGGGATGGAACCAAGAAATGTGTGGATAGCTATAGACTTCTCTGTAGATGAGGAAGAGTCTTTGATAGCGACTCTAAAGGAGTATAAGGATGTATTTGCTTGGAGCTACAAAGACCTCAAGGGGGTGGATCCAGAGATCTGCCAACATACAATACCCATGCTAGAGGAAGCTAAGCCATCAAAGCAGCATGCGTATACATAAAACAAACACTTTGCCAAAAGAATCAAGGAAGAGATTGACAAGATGTTAGTAGCTGAGTTCATATATGAGATCAAGCATACAAAATGGGTTTCACCTATTGTTGTTGTGCCCAAGAAGAATGGAAAACTCCGAGTGTGTGTGAGCCACAGTTCGTGACCATTTTTCTCTTCTAATTATAGACCATGTGCTAGAGAGAATAGCAGGAAATAAAGCCTATAGTTTCCTTGATAAATTCTCAAGTTATAATCAGGTATCTATTGATCCAAAGGACCAGCATAAGACCGCATTTGCAACAAAATAGGGAGTCTTTGCCTATAGAGTCATGCCTTTTGGGTTGACAAACACTCCAGACACGTTTCAGTGGCTGATGAGCCATGCGTTCAAAGATTACCTTGGATTATTCCTTGAAATCTTCATGGACGATCTCTGTATACACTCGATAAATAGAGAGGATCACATTGAACACTTAAGATTAATCTTCTAGAAACTTTAACTATATCGCATTTGCCTTAACCCTAATAAATGCAAATTTATGGTTAGGTAAGGCAAGATATTAGGCCATATAGTGTCAAGGAATGGCATATCTATTGATGCAGACAAGATTGCAGTTATCGTTGATCTGCCAAGACCATATAATGCCAAAGGAGTTCAAGTTTTCATGGGACATTATGGCTACTACCGTAGATTCATCTACTTGTATGCTGAAATAGTTAGACCTATATACGCTCTCCTGACAATTTTTTATTGGACGGATGATTGCGAACAAGATTTTGAAAATATTAAACTTGCACTAGTATTAGCACCTATTTTAATTGCTCCGGATTGGAACACCATTTTTCATGTGCATATTGAATTTGCCATAGGTTGTGTTCTGGCGTAGCCTGGTGAAGGTGATTTGGAAAAGAACATGGACTTTAGAGTATCATATGCAAGCCGTCAAATGAATAGTGCTGAGAAGAACTACACCACTACAGAGAGGGAAGGGTATGCTTTACTTTATCTTCTTTGTAGATCATCAGACTTTACTTTATCTCATCAACAAGCCATGCGCAACAGGGAGAATTGTAAGGTGGTTTGTTATTTTACTTGAATTTGATTTTGAAGTTGCCATTAAGAAGGGACGTACCCATTTGAGAGCTGACCATCTCTCTAGGATAACATTTGGAGAAGCTCCGATTGGTGTCGATGATGATATTTCTGATGCAACTTTATTTCATATAGAGACAACACCAAGGTGGGCTAAAAACATCATTAATTTTATTCACAATGAGTTGTACGAGTCAACGCGGATTGACCATGCAAGGAGTAGGACAATTGGCACACAGTGCTTACTACGTGCTAATCTCAGGACGATTATATTGATTGGGATCAGATGGAGTTCTACAGATTTGTCCTAACCTAGACCAGATGAATGATCTTTTACAAACTATGCATGTAAGTGTGGGAGGATTTCATGTTTCAAGCAAGGAAATAGTAAAAAGAATACTTTGGATGGCTATGATTGACCTACCTTGCGTGAGGATGCTGAATTTTTTTTACATAAATGCAAAGTTTGCTCAAAGCAAAAACCCATTTGTTACACTACTTTATTTCACATCTCCTCAAGACCAAAATGGAGTTCTTACATAGACAACTATTTGAAACACGGACATACAGATGAAAGATACCAAATCAGAGAAAAAGAGTGATTGAAGTTGAGGTAGCCAACTATCAATTAATCAGAGACTAACTTTACAAACGGGGAAAGGATGGAAACTTAAGAACATGTGTTTGTGAATCCAACTGCCAAACTTATATTATGGTCAGGACTTTGATGGCCGACAATATTCCATGATGTGAATGAGTACGTAAAACGCTATGATCAATGTCAAAGAACAAAGCCACTGATCACGAGTGATAATATGCAATTACCCATTATGAATGGTTGCAGGTACTATGTATCATTCATTGATGACCACACAAGGAAAGTGTGGGTGTATTTTATGAAACAAAAAATTGAAGTGTTTGAGCACTTTAAGAAGTTCAAAGTTGCGGCTGAAAAAGAAACAGGTAAACAGATCAAAATGCTAAGGTCTGATGGAGGGGGAGAATACTTCTCCAATGAGTTTTCTGTTTCTTTGCAAAAAAATGGGATACGCAGGCAATTTTCATGCAGATATACGCCGCAGAAAAATGGAGTTGCTGAGAGGAAAAACATACATATTTTAGAAGTGGCACGTGCATTGATGGCTGAAAAGAATATGCTTTTACACCTAGGAAAAGTATAGTGGGAAGAAAACAGATTTGTCTCACTTCAAAGTTTTTGGATGTATTGCATATGTACACATTCCTGATGAGTTGCGTAGCAAATAGGATCCCAAGGCTGAAAAGTGTATATTTGTGGGCTATTCTATTGAGCAGAAAGGGTAAAGGTGTTATAATCCTATTACGCGCAAGCTGCTGTAAGTAGAGATGTGGTGTTTGATGAGATGGCAAGCTAGTATATTGATGTAAAAGATGGTATTGGGGCTGATGTAAAAGAAGGTGTGGATGCTTCAAGTGTGAAGCAAGAGTCAAAGACTCTCAGTGGACCAGGATAGTCCTCTTCTAGTGTATCTATTGACAGGGCTTGGAGTGGTAGATTGCGGGCACGGGTTACACCTCCATGTGTTACGTAGGTTTCTCATAAAGGAAAAGAGAAGATTGGTGAAGCCAGTGTGTCTTCTGGTTCATCTCATGTTGATGTAGACTCTGATGGTTTGGAGCAGAGTCTAGATGAGGAGTTTGGTATTCCAGCTGTCAGGACACCATGTGTGAGGAAGGCAAATGAGGCTGCAAGGATGCTAGGTAGTGATCCAGGGCCACGTAGATCTGGTAGAGCTAGAAATCCTATGCAACGTTTGACTTATGATGTCTATGTGTCTCATCACTATGCATACATGGCTACGGTTACGCAGGATGTTGAGCCCACTTGCTATGAGAATGCTGTTGGAAATGTACATTGGGAGAAAGATATGGATGAAGAGATGGCTGCATTGGATGTAAATCATACTTGGCATTTGGTGCCACTACCAAATGGCAAGAAGGCCATTGGCTGCAAATGGGTGTACAAAATTAAGGCTGATGGACGTATAGAAAGGTACAAAGCAAGGCTGGTTGCAAAAGGTTATGCACAGACATATGGCATTGATTATGAGGAGACCTTTGCTCCTGTGGCTAAGATGGCTACGGTACATATTGTCATTGCAGTGGCTACAACAAAAGGTTGGTTTATGCATCAAATGGATGTAAAGACTGCATTGTTGCATGGTGATTTGCAAGAAGAAGTGTATGTGGAGCAGCCACCTGAATATGTAGATGGTGATCACCCAGATTATGTATGTCGGCTTTGTAAGGGCTTGTACGGGCTGAAGCAAGCACCTAGAGCATGGCATGAGAGGATTGCACATTATCTTCTGCGCCTTGGTTTTCATATGTCACATGCGGATCATTCACTCTATGTATGTAAGAGTGATGTTGGGATTGTGCTTATTACCATCTATGTAGATGACTTGATCATTGTGGGTGACAGTGAGGCAGAGATTGAGCATGTAAAGGGTCTTCTCAAGCAGGAGTTTGAGATGAAAGAGTTGGGAGAGCTCGCTACTTTCTTGGCATTGAGGTTATTCGCACCACTGAGGGTATATGGTTGTCCCAGAGACAGTATGCATTGGACATGTTGTCCAAGTATGGTATGGCTGATTGCAAGCCAATTTCTATGCCCTTAGATGTGAATGTAAAGTTGAGTGCTCATGATGGAAATGCACTCGAGAATGTCACTATGTATCGTAGGATTGTGGGCAACTTGATTTACTTGACTATCACGCGATCGGATTTGAACTACATGGTGGGCTTGGAAAGCCAGTTTATGCAGGTTCCAAAGAAGTCACATTTGGATTCAATGCAATGCACTTTGCGCTATGTGAGGGCCACATTAAATTATGCATTGTTTTATGCAGCAAGTGTGCCAGTGGAGCTACATGGTTTCACGGATGCAGATTGGGCTGGTAGTATCACAGACAGGAGATCTACTAGCGGCTTTATGTTTTCACTTGGGAGTGCTGCTATCACTTGGAGCGGCAAGAAGTAGCCCACGGTTTCCTTGTCGAGTACAAAGGCTGAGTACAAGGGTACTGCTGTAGCAGCATGTGAGGTAGCTTGGTTGCGCAAGCTACTCATGGATTTAGGGCTGCAGATGGATACGACGGTTGTCATATATTGTAACAACCTTAGTATCATACACTTGGCCAAGAACCCTGTGTTTCATGCACGGACCAAACACATAGAGGTCCACTACCATTTTGTTTGAGAGCAGGTCCTGGCTAGAGACATTGACTTGGTGTACGTCAGCACAAAGGAGCAGGTTGCAGACATGTTCACCAAGGCCCTGGGAGCTAAGAAGCTCCGTCGTTTTTGAACTATGCTTGGAGTCCTCAAGATGCAGTCAAGCTCAAGGGGGAGTGTTGAGATGTCGAGCTCTCCATGAGCTGGCACTCATAATGGGCCTTGGTGACCACTACTAACATTCATATCACCGACATGGTTGGGGAACAACACCATAGATCTTGTCAGGGATTCTACAGCTGGCATACCTATCTAGTCAGCATAGCTAGTTAGCGGGTTCACACTAAGGATCACATTTTCTTCAGTTTGTACTACATATATGACTAGGGTTTCTTATGTTATGTACACTTGTTTTTAGAAGAAGAAGAAGAAGATCTCAGCCCTCTATCTCTTAGTGTGTAGCTTCTTCATTGTGTGTGTGTGAGCTTGCAAGAAGGTCTCTCTCTTTATCTCCTCTTTCTTTTCAACTTTTCCACACTATATCCCTAGTCTTCAATCCCTCTTCCCTAGGATGCTCTACCTCCACTGGTTGATCATCAATTCATCGCTTTGGTTTCTTTGTATCCAAATCTTTGATCTCCATGGGAGCATTTAGAATCTGCTAACGAGGCTTCCAAATACCTTGGTATTTGTGGATGCCAATCATAGGAGCATATCACTTTCTTTTATATGTTGAATTTTGCTTGGCAAGCCTCTCCCATTCACCTCTTGCGGTTTAACATTTTAGGGCCTTTTCCACTCTCCATCCCTGGTCTTCAAGCCCTCTTCCCCAGGATGCTCTACCTCCACTGGTTCATAATCAAGCCATCGCTTTGGTTTCTTTGTATCCAAATCTTTGATCTCCATGGGAGCATTTAGAATCTGTTGATGAGGCTTCCAAATACCTTAGTATTTGTGGATGCCAATCATAGGAGCATATCACTTACTTTTATATGTAGGATTTTGCTTACCAAGCCTCTCCCATTCACCACCTACGGTTTGACATTTTAGGACATTTCCCACTCTCCATCCCTAGGCTTCAAGCCCTCTTCCTCAGGATGCTCTACCCTCCACTGGTTCATCATCAAGCCATCACTTTGGTTTCTTTGTATCCAAATCTTCAATCTCCATGGGAACATTTAGAATCTGTAGATGAAGCTTCCAAATACCTTGGTATTTGTGGATGCCAATCGCAAGAGCATACCACTTTCTTTTATATGTAGGATTTTGCTTGGCAAGCCTCAACCATTCACCTCCTACAACTTAACATTTTAGGGCCTATTCCACTCTCCATCCCTAGTCTTCAAGCCCTCGTCCCTAGGATGCTCTACTTCCACTGGTTCATCATCAAGCCATCGCTTCGATTTCTTTGTATCCAGATCTTCGATCTCCATGGGAGTAGGCTTCCATATACCTTGGTATTTGTAAATGCCAATCATAGGAGCATACCACTTGCTTTTATATGTAGGATTTTGCTTGGCAAGAATCAACCATTCACCTCCTACGGCTTAACATTTTAGGCCTTTTCCACTCTCCATCCCTAGACTTCAAGCCCTCTTCCCTAGGATGCTCTACCTCCACTAGTTCATCATCAAGCCATCACTTTGGTTTCTTTGTATCCAAATCTTCCATCTCCATGGGAGCATTTAGAATCTATCGATGAGGCTTCCAAATACCTTGGTATTTGTGGATGCCAATCATAGGAGCATACCACTTGCTTTTATACGTAGGATTTTTCTTGGAAAGCCTCTCCCATTCACCACCTACGGTTTAATATTTTTAGGCCTTTTCCACTCTCCATCCCTAGTCTTCAAGCCCTCTTCCCCAGGATGATCTTCCTCCACTAGTTCATCATCATCAAGCCATCACTTTGGTTTCCTTCTTTGTATCCAAATCTTTGATCTCCATGGGAGCATTAAGAATCTGCTCATGAGGCTTCCAAATACCTTGGTATTTGTGGATGCCAATCATAGGAGAATATCACTTGCTTTTATATGTAGGATTTTGCTTGCCAAGCCTCTCCCATTCACCCCCTACGGTTTAACATTTTAGGTCTTTTTCCACTCTCCATCCCTAGTCTTTAAGCCCTCTTCCCGAGGATGCTCCACCTCCACTGGTTCATCATCAAGCTATCACTTTGGTTTCTTTGTATCCTAATCTTTGATCTCCTTGGGAGCATTTAGAATCTGCCAATGAGGCTTCCAAATACCTTGGTATTTGTGGATGCCAATCATAGGAGCATACCACTTGCTTTTATACGTAGGATTTTGCTTGGCAAGCCTCTCCCATTGACCACCTATGGTTTAACATTTTCGTGCCTTTTCCACTCTCCATCCCTATTCTTCAAGCCCTCTTCCCTAGGATGATCTTCCTCCATTGGTTCATCATCAAGCCATCATTTTGGTTTCCTTCTTTGTATCCAAATCTTTGATCTCCATGGGAGCATTTAGAATCTGCTGATGAGGCTTCCAAATACCTTGGTATTTGTGGATGCCAATCATAGGAGAATATCACTTGCTTTTATATGTAGGATTTTGCTTGCCAAGCCTCTCCCTTTCACCACCTACGGTTTATCATTTTAGGTCCTTTTCCACTCTCCATCCCTAGTCTTCAATCCCTCTTCCCGAGGATGCTCCACCTCCACTGGTTCATCATCAGGCTATCACTTTGGTTTCTTTGTATCCAAATCTTTGATCTCCATGGGAGCATTTAGAATCTACAGATGAGGCTTCCAAATACCTTGGTATTTGTGGATGCCAATCATAGGAGAATATCACTTGCTTTTATATGTAGGATTTTACTTGGCAAGCCTCAACCATTCAACTCCTACGATTTAACATTTTAGGGCCTTTTCCACTCTCCATCCCTAGTCTTCAAGCCCTCTTCCCCAGGATGCTCTACCTCCACTGGTGCATTATCAAGCCATTGCTTTGGTCGCACTCACCCTGCATAGCATGAACCTATATCAATGCCAACAAGGGGCTATGCATTGTTTATACACAAACCTTATTTTGAAAACTGCGAGCAGGGATCGATCTGTGCGAGGAGTAGGGTGAAGACGTTGGAGGAGGAGGAAGATCGGACGGCCCATGGGGGCTATGGGCTGTATTTAAAGTGGAAACTCACGAGCTATTTACACATGCAATAGCCATTTAGATGAGGAAGAAAGAAGGGAATAATGTCAGGGAGAGGGAAGGGCGGAAAGGGGCTGGGCAAGGGTGGTGCTAAGTGCCATCGCAAGGTCCTGTGTGATAACATCTAGGGCATCACTAAGCCTTGCCCACAGAGGTGGTGTCAAGCGCATCATTGGCCTCATCTATGAAGAGACTCACAGCGTCCTCAAGATCTTCCTAGAGAATGTCATCCGTGACGCTGTTACTTACACAGAGCATGCCCGACGCAAAACTGTTACTGCCATGGATGTGGTCTATGATCTCAAGCGACAAGGCCACACCCTCTATGGCTTTGGATGCTAAGGATCCCCCCCCCCCCCCCCCCCCCCCCCCCATTTTCTCTTCACTCTCTGGGATTTTACTTCTTGTTCTCCTATTTTATATCTACCTGCAAACCTATATTGATGGCGACGTTTCCTAGCAGTTTGATATTCTTGTGGCCCTTCTTTTGGAAGCTTGGGTCTTTATTGAGAGCAATCTTTCTTAGTAGCTATGGATTTTGAAGGTTTGTATGTGAAAGGGTCCTTGCACGCTAGTTGATGATGCCATTAATTTGCAAGTGGGAGCATGCTACTGTAGGTGATGATGGTGTTGGCACCAAGGAGTGTATAGCAGGGTTGAGCAAAGGTAATCTAATGGTTGGTTTCCTTGCAATAGTAGAATAGGTGGAGTGAGGATTCTTGTTTTTTATAGCATCTTTTGCATAGGCCATTTTGCTATGTTGTATTTGACAATCCTCCTAGGTAGTCCATATCCCTAGGTATTGGAGCAGTCCAAGCAAGTTTCCTTGGTGGAAATTTACTTAATCCAGAGCTTAAACCCATTCTTTCTCATCCATTTTCTATGCTCTCACTTTCTAAACTTTCTCTGTGTCCTAGAGGTTTCTCCTTTCCTTTGAGGAGTTGTAGTTTTTGGTCATTCACTGAACAGTTCTTCTGAGGTACAACTGTATGGGACCACTCTAATAAAAGAACGGCTTGAAGATGTTTTACAATGAGGTTGTTTTGGGCCCTTTCTTGAGAGTTTGTCCTTGGCCACTTCCATTTGCCTATCCAGTCTTCTTGTGTTATCTATTTTATTGACTCTTTGGATGTGCTACTAGATGTACCTCTAGCCCCTTAGATGGAAGGTTGTGTGCTTGTGGGAAACGAGGGTGTTATTGTTGTAGCTAGAGCTTGACATTTTGTGCCGAGCGGGCTTGTTGCTCTTGTGGAGAGTGTAAGGCAACTTCAGTGCTCCGTGTCTTGTTGGTTCAGGCCATAGTTATGTGTCCTTGGGCCTCGACCATGTTTCCCTAGGCTCGTGAAACATTGTTTCTCCTTGTCTTGATGGGGCATGTCTAGACACTTGGGCCTTGGAAGCTGTCCCTTGGGTGTTGAGCTTGGGTGCCATTGTTTGAGAGAGAGAGAGAGAGAGAGAGAGAGAGAGAGAGAGAGAGAGAGAGAGAGGCCTCAAATTTGATGCCCTATGTTGGGCATCATAAAAGAAATTATGGTGCCTTCCTTATATCTCTTGGGTGTCAAATGACACCTTTTCATAAAATCTCGGGCAACATGATACTGATGAGGGTTCTTGAACAGGTAGGTTCAACTTAGCAAAGAGCTTGTTCAAATTTGTGCATAGCCCATAGCCCGTTGCCCTCTACAGTCCAAAGTCCATTAGCTAGGTTTGTGTGTGTGTGTGTGTGTGTGTGTGTGTGTGTGCATACATACAAACATACATACATATTTATCCCATCATGTCTTGGGGTCTAGTGAAATTATGAGGCATCTTGTTGATGCCTTACATAAAATTATGAGGGTGCTATTTGATACACAAAAAGCCTAAAAATGCCCATTTGGACATAAATTTTGAGGATTGGAGAGAGAGAAAGAGAAAGAGAGAGAGAGAGAGAGAGAGAGAGAGAGAGAGAGAGAGAGAGAGAGAGAGGCATGGTATTGACTCTTAAGTGTGCAACCCTCCCTCCATCTCTCCCTTCTCCAATTAAGTCAATTTGAAAAAGCAATGTAAACCTTTAAAAAAATCAATGGACACTATACAATAGAATCTATAGAGAACTTGAGGTTTTTCCTTGCCTTCATGAAAAGTTTTTTTGGCTGATTGTTTTTGTATGTGTGAAATGGACTTTTTTTACACGAAAAGAGATTTTTACTATTAAAAAACACCTCAGGGACAAGGCCCAAGGTCAATTACAACAGAGGTTTCAAGGTGTCACCACATAAAGAAAATAGATAGCCACGGGCTCTAGGCTCTTAAGGAGCTGCCTCTTTATAACTTACATCTTATATTTAATCCTTTCAGATCTTCTAGGCTTTTTATTTAAAATCTTATTACAAGATTCTGACAAGGTAGGAAACGTTTCCTCATAAGAGGAACTATCTCCAAGTGTACTGGTGTCGGTCTGCTCCTCCACAGGCTCCAAGCTCGACGAAAGTGGGTGAACCGACGTAGAGAGAATCTCCGACGAGGTGTTCTTCCTGTAAATTTACATACATCTTGGTGCCTCTAATCTCTGAGCAAGACTTCTATTCTTCTTTGCTTGCCTCCTTTTGGCCTTCTGCGCCTCTGATATGCTCTTACATTCACTACCCACAGTCTCTACACTTGGTTGAGGTTGAGAATACCTTACGTGTTCTCCATTCTTTCTTTGCAAGAGCACTTTATTAATGCACTCCACCACCATATGACCTTCCTGTCCACATGAAAAACAATGACAAGGGAGCCCAATGAAGAATACTCTCTGTCAAATGTCTCCTCCATGAATACATGGTATAGAGACAAACTATGGAGGGCTCTTCACAAAAGATGGTGATAGCACCAACCTCACTGATGGAGATGATAGCCTCATCTGTCACCATGCTATCACCAACAACATAGCCAAGACTGCTCCAATCTCATGTAAATACGGCGTAAACTCTGGGAGCAGGCTTGGAAACTTTGTTGTAGCCACAAGTACAGCATCCATACCTGCTAAGTATTATGTTGGGGAATTTAAAATTGTGATCTTTAAAAATAATTCCTACTACCTTGTTGTTACTTTTGTGTATATTTTAATGTTTTTGAATCAATTAAATACATCTAATATAAATAAGTAATAAGATGGTTAATTAAAGTCAATTAATCTTAGAAAGTTTAGAAGGTGCTATATTCTTACCTTAGAAGCTAATGTGGTCAAGTAGAAAAAGGAGACTTTGTGGGTTAGGGAAACAAAAATATCAAGCTAGGATAAATATCAAGTTGTTAGTGGCTTGACGTGACGGGCACTTAAGTATAGCAATTAAGCACTAATATAAAAGCAATGCTAGGAAGTGACCTGATTAGTACATGGAAGCTACATGAATGCGTCTAACTCATGGTGATCACAAGTGATAAAAGAAGAGGGAAGAGACTTGCAACAATGTTTATCTACACTTTTTTATAAGAGAAATTATTCTACCATTAACCATTCAATGATGTAATAGGATTTATATGAGTGTAATGGTTCATTGGCTCACCCAATGTCATCAAATAATTGATTAATGGCCAATTGGAAGCTTAACACACACCTTTAAAAAGGGAAGAAGAATCAAATTCATCATCTCTTTTCTTAAGAATAGAAAGTAACACTTATTAAGTCTTAAACAAGCTAGACTACACCATACAATCATTCAAATATAAAGGAAACAACATTAATCATAGATTAATGGACTAATTACACACACTTTTACCTAGAGTATACACAAGCTTGTTCATTAATTTCTTGATAGAAATCAAAGAGAAAACATACATATAATGGACAATCAAGTAGATAGAACCTTTGTCTTGTATTAGAAATGGAAAATATTACATCAATCGCGCGTAGGAAGCGTTGTAAGATTCACCTTCTTCTCTTATACTTAGATCCTCTAAAACTAGCTTAAGTAAATGACAATCTAAAAATCCTTCTTTGACTATATGTAATGGCTCCAATTTTTGGGTTCTTTTAAAAATCCTTGAGCTAGTGTAATTACAAATTTAAAGCTCCTGGATCTGATAAAAAATGTGCATTTTACAATGGATGATAAGTAATGGGCTTGTTTTACCAAAACGTTGCAGGAATTATTAAACTAAATTTGTGGGACCTCCTTTCTCGCTTTAGCTTCCTTTGACTTTCAATGGCTTTTCGGCTCTGTTGTTGACTTGCAAAAACACTTCCCCCCACCTATTGTAGTGTGCGTGGCGTAATGCCCAATTTTAGTTGCAGTGGTTTGTGGTGTGTACCTGTACCTGTTCATGTTCCTGTTCTTGTTTCTGTACTTGTTTGGCTTTAAGACATCTTGTGCTCATCCATTCCTCTATCCTTGGCTGTTCTTCTATTTATGTGATCCAACCCTTGACGTTGTTGATAGTAATCCCTCTCTCTGATGGTGCTATTGAGGACATCATGAAGTGGGTTTTGCAGCTGCATATCTTGATAAGCGATTAGCCTTACTACCAGATCATTCACCAATGGGGGATTGGTATTCAAAAAACCCAGTATAGAAGGCATCTTCAAATGTTTGAAGATGATGACTTGGCATAAACTATAAGTGAGCAAACAGACCCATGATGATCCGGGGTTCTGGTGTTGCTTGTAGGTTCCAGTTGAGCCCTCTTTGACCTTCTAAGAATCTTATCCATGGTGTTCTTTGGTGGATGGAGCTATGAAATCCTTTGATGTAGAGTATAATCATTTTAGTAATCTTTGTCATCATTTGGCATGCTAAATCTGGTACACCTTTAAATTGGTTGTATGGCTTGTTCTAATGTTGTGATCATGTAATGCTCAGAGGGAGCTCTTCCGCCTTCTGGTGCTGGGAGAAGTGGAAAGTTCAACCAAGTACATTGTGTTCTGCATTTTCTTGCATAATCTCCCCATAATCTGCGTCTCCTTATCGGGCAAAAGATGGGATCAATTCTGTGATCCCTAGGAGCTTATGGGATACTTTCTGCATAAACTTTTTTGCATGTTTTGCCTTGATCGCCATTGATCTAAAGATACAAGCGCGTAGCCTCCAATCTCTTCTATTGGGCAAGCTGGCATCAACCTCTCCCTCGTCTTGATAATTTCGTGCTTGAGAAGGGCGTAAGGGAGGGTTGGTCAATTGAATTCTTTGGTTCCCTCATTTTCTTTAAAAAGATTAGATTGGCGTTGCGGAGGATGCGTCGTTCCCACTCCATGCATTATTTCTAAATTGGTTCTAAGAGATCTGTCATGAGTTGAATTAACTCTTGTTCAGCTTGTGAGAGTTTCAACTCAGTGGCTTCTAAAGGTATCGGCTCTTCTCTTCCAAGTATATCTTCTTCCATTGGTGTGTCATCCATTGGCAGGTCCATTCCGCCTTCTTCTTCTCTCGGGTATTTTGCTTGTTTAAGTGAGCCTTCTAATTCTCTTGTTTGAAGAGTCGTGTTGGCTACGTCTAGCTTTCCCTCAAGCTCCTTGATCCTGTTATATGCAGCTCCTGTTCCTTCTGCATAAAGACTTGGGACAACATGTCCACTTGTAATTCTTTCATCTTGAGCTGATCTCGGAGTTGGTCTTTCTCCTTGCTGGTAGCAGCGTCAGATGTGGAAGCTCTATGAGAGGCAAGCATTGGATCTATCAATATTTGATTGAGGGCATCCTCCGCTACTGCTCTCCTGTCACGTTAGCCACCTTCAGGGCTAAGCGAAGCTGTTGAGCTTGCTTCTCTTTTTCTTGTATTTCAGCCTCATCTTTGATTGCTCTTTGTAGTGCGAGGTTTAGCCTGTCGCTAAATTCCTTGCTTCTTAACTGCTCCATTTCATGGAGGCTAGCATTGACGGCTACTGTTTGTTGCAGTTCCAAGATCTAATCATTTTGATCCTTAGCCACATTTTGGAACCCTTTAAGTATCTCAAGAAGATTTTCATTATTCTACTTCCTTTTGCTTTGCTACTTTGTGGATTTTCCCGATTCGAACATACATCCTATTTAAGTGCTGTGCCACATCTGTGTTGTCCTCATCATCATCTTCAGAGCTTTAGGAATCCTTTGATTTTTCTTCTTAGGAGTCTTCTTGTGCTTCCATAGGCTTTGCTTCTTCCTCCTGTTGTTCCTTATCGCTCGTGTTGAGATATCGAGCTCTACATGAGCTGGTACTAATGACGGGTCCTGGTGACCGTTGAGGATATTGATATCACTCACATGGTTGGTGACCGACACCGTATCTTCATCAGGGGTTCTAGTCATCATAGCTACTTAGCAGGTTCACACTATGGACCGTGCCTCTTTCAGTTTGGTACTACATAGTAGCTAGGGTTTACTTATGTATATACCCACTTTAGTTTTGGTAAAGAAGAAGAAGATTTCAGCCTCCATCTCTGTGCACTCTCTTGTGTATGTGTGTGTGCTTGCAAGAGCTCAAGCTCTCGTCTCTTTCTTTTTTCATGGTATTAGAGCCTGGTGTTGGCTGTGAGGGATTGTGAGTAGCAAGCAAGAGTAGCAAAAGAAGTGGTTGAGGGTTAGGGTTTCATCATTCTCCTCCCTCTCGTGTGTGGATGCCAATCATAGGATCATACCACTTGCTTTTATATGTAGGATTTTGCTTGGCAAGCCTCAACCATTCACCTCCTACGGCTTAACATTTTAGGCCTTTTCCACTCTCCATCCCTAGTCATCAAGCCCTCTTCCCTAGGATGCTCCACCTCCACTAGTTCATCATCAAGCCATCACTTTGGTTTCTTTGTATCCAAACCTTCAATCTCCATGGGAGCATTTAGAATCTGCCGATGAGGCTTCCAAATACCTTGGTATTTGTGGATGCCAATAATAGGAGCGTATTACTTGCTTTTATATGTAGGATTCTGCTTGGCAAGCCTCTCCCATTCATCACCTACGGTTTAACATTTTAGGGCCTTTTCCACTCTCCATCCCTAGTCTTCAAGCCCTCTTCCCGAGGATGCTCTACCTCCAATGGTTCATCATCAAGCTATCGCTTTGGTTTCTTTGTATCCAAATCTTTGATCTCCATGGGAGCATTTAGAATCTACAGATGAGGCTTCCAAATACCTTGGTATTTGTGGATGCCAATCATTGGAGCATACCACTTGCTTTTATATGTAGGATTTTGCTTGGCAAGCCTCAACTACTCACCTCCTACGGCTTAACATTTTACGGCCTTTTCCACTCTCCATCCCTAGTCTTCAAGCCCTTTTCCCCAGGATGCTCTACCTCCACTGGTTCATCATCAAGCCATCGCTTTGGTTTCTTTGTATCCAAATCTTCGATCTGCATGGGAGCATTTAAAATTTGCCGATGAGGCTTCCAAATACCTTGGTATTTGTGGATGCCGATCATATGAGCGTACCACCTACGGTTTATATGTACGCTTTTGCTTGGCAAGCCTCTTTCATTTGCCACCTACGGTTTAACATTTTAGGACCTTTTCCACTCTCCATCCCTAGTCTTCAAGCCCTCTTCCCCAGGATGCTCTACCTCCACTGGTTCATCATCAAGCCATCTCTTTAATCTTCGATCTCCATGGGAGCATTTAGAATTTGTTGATGAGGCTTCCAAATACCTTGGTATTTGTGGATGCCAATCATAGGAGCATATCACTTGCTTTTATCTGTAGGATTTTGCTTGTCAAGCCACTCCCATTCACCACATACGATTTAACATTTTAGGGCCTTTTCCACTCTCCATCCCTAGTCTTCAAGCCCTCTTCTGCAGGATGCTCTACGTCCACTGGTTCATCATCAAGCCATCGCTTTAGTTTCTTTGTATACAAATCTTTGATCTCCATGGGGGCATTTAGAATCTGCTAATGAGGCTTTCAAATACCTTTTTAATTAAAATCTTATTACAAGATTTTGACAAGGTAAGAAATGTTTCCTCATAAGACAAACTATCTCCAAGTGTATTGGTGTCGGTCTGCTCCTCCATAGGCTCCAAGCTTGAAAAAGTGGGAGGGCCGACGTAGAGAGGATCTCCGAGGAGGTCTTCTTCCTGTAAATTTACATACATCTCAGTGCCTCTAATCTTCGAGAAAGCCTTCTATTCTTCTTTGCTTCCCTCCTTTTGGCCTTCTGCGCCTCTGATATGCTCTTACCTTTACTGCCCACAGTCTCTACACTTGGTTGAGGTTGACACTCCCTTACCTGTTCTGCATCCTTTTTTTGGAGGAAGGAGAGAGAATAAAACTTACACAATTGCAACAACATTCGACATGTTCATTTGTTCCAACAAATAGAGATTTACATATCAAAAATAGGTTTTAGTTACAAATCTTGAGATTTAAGATACAAAAAGAGCTCATTATTGGTTGGTAGATTTAATTTAAATCATGGGTTTGCTCCCCAGAAGATCACATACGTGAAATTCTGAATTGCCAAATGAATCGCTTGGACCAGCATTGCCTATCTCTTCTTCGATTACAGGCCCATATCTTGCCTTATACCATACCAACTTTCTTTCCAGCTCTATTATACGAGCACGCAACATGGCTGGGATCTCTCCTTGACTTGCCAATCCATGCCTTGGGTTGCAAGCTACTCAATGACCGTTGTTTCCTTTGGCAAATATGTGTAGCCCCTTTTGCGAGGAGGATCTTCTTGATTGGCCTCTCGGCATGAATCTTCTTGATTTTGTCGACACCTCCTATAGTGGGGCAATCATTCCAATCTACTTTGGACCGCAATACATATAATTGTTGCACAAAGTAAATTGCCACTTGACTATTATCAAGTGGCAATCTGTATACTTGGATAAATCTTGAAACCATATTTCTCGCGAGTATAGTGTGTTGCAAATCCAAAACTTTTAAGGGAAAAGATGACTTAGCATTTCCACTAATTGGAAACAATGTATTGCGTACAAAATGATATGGGCACAGCTGCCTGCATTGCCTATAACTTAGTGGCTCCCCTTGAAGTTTTGATTCGTCCTCTTGGGATGCAGTCAAAGCCCTAAGATCCCCTTTTTACACCCGGATTTCTTTCTCTTTGAAAATTTGTTGTGCCAATGCGTGATTAAATAAAGAATCATTAGACTACTATGCATTCTGGTCAGGAGCAATATCTTCCATATCTGAATCGCAAAACAATAAACTTTAATGAGAAAAGTTTATATGTACTTAAAAAAGAGAGACAATTTAAAGTATTTTATAGATTTAACTTGAAATACTTTAAAACCCTAACTTGAAGAACTTTAAAGACTTAACTGAAAATAAGTTCAAAGATTTAGTCTGAAATAACACCACAGATTGCACACCATCAACAGCAACAAAACATTATTAATTGTTTAATCTCATCAGCAAGCCTCAAGAGTCAAGCCAGAATCAGTTACAACATGGTAGCCAACATTATGGGATCCATTCAAACAAAGGCTTAAATCCCATAATTTAGGCCTATCTAAGGGTTTGCGGAATATTCCACTAGTAAGATGTTTGTTTACATTTCACAAAAAATTGCATTTGGGGACCTCAGGGGGCTCTGGAATACATAAAACCAAGCGCTTAAGAATACATGACAGACTATATATATCAGACTTTTTGGCGAAAGGAGGAGGATTGGTGCAGAGATTTGACAACTTCGGAAATTTTGCCAAAGTGCTCGATAGTTTACTTTGTCCCCAATCCGTGATTCCAGCATACACTCCTCGCTCGCCAGAATGTAGTAGAATACTTCTAGTGTGTAGGTCGTTGTAAATAAAAATTATGACTATGCATGAATTTCATGGTCTAAATCCAGATGCTTTAACCAACGCCGAAGATGTGGATTTCTATCTGGTCAAGTGTGTTGCAGAAAAGGAGAAGGTGGGGAAGGGGTACATTGATGAATGGAGCAATGTAATTGACAGAGGCTCATATTACACCTTCAAGCTAGACCACAAGCAGCATATCGTCCACCTACTTTCACATCTGGTGCGATGTATCAAAATACCCATGGAGCACGTCCCAAGGAGAAGGCATGTGTACACAATCACTCCAGAAAGCTATGAAGCAATCTGTAATAGCATGCCCTTCATCTTTTAAGTTGTATCCACTGGATTTTCTATATACCACTTTGCTGTAAGGGTATGGAGTTTTATTATAAAGTTGGTCAGCATGCTAACTATCAAACTGTTTACATTAATTACCAGCATCAAATTATTTACATAGGGTTCAATTTTACAATGACAGTCACTGCCCCAAAAACCCTTAAGGCCTCCTCAGAGGGCGCTTGTAATGATCGGACTGTCCTTCTCGCTGTTTGTCTTCTTCTTGCTGCCTCTTTTCTTTTCTCTCTGCTTCCTCCTTTCTCTTTGCTTCCTCCTTTCTCTCTGCTTCTAGGTTGGCACTATGCTGCTCATTTTCTCTTCTTTCCCTCTTCAGCTTTTCTTTCTCTCTTTCTGCTTCTAGGTCAGCTTCCCGCTATTTGCGATGAATTTCTTCCAATCTTTTAGCCTCTATATCCCTCTTTTGAATGTCAAGCAAACGTTTGACGACTGCATAAGAAAACTCATCTGAACCTGTCTCAAACACATTATCAGCAACATATACTTTCCGATCATCAGTTTGCAGCGAAAGAAAAAGCCAAGACTTCAAAGTTTCTATAAGGAACTTTTCCCTCTGCTCAACACTCTGGTGCTCTAGACTGGGAGTAACAAGCCAAGTTTGTGGTGGGTTCTGAAACACTTTGTAGAAGCTATTATCGATTATAAGTGTGTTTTGGGCGTTGTACCCCAGAGTGTGTTTCCAGAACAAGGATAAGTCTTTCATAAACACAGGTTTTCTCTGGATCTTCCAGAATTGCTTTGTACAGTGCGCTTGAGCAAAAAACCCAGTAATCTTTGGCACCTGCTCTTTAAAAACAGTACGGCAAATACTCATGACTTTACTATGGAGGCTTGTGCTCCATATAAACACATTAAAGAACTGTAGGCACCAATCCAAAAAAAAAAGGTTGTCCTTGCGACAGAACACCTGCTTATCAAGTACATCGTATTTCAGCATTTTATCTGCATATGCCGAGGGCTTTTCACCAAAGCGAGGCTCTACCACTGCCACCAAAAGACCGTTCAGGTCCAGCACCAGAGCCCTTTTTTCATCACGTAAACGCTTAGGCACCAATATTAGGTCTGGTAGAGGATACCATTCAGCAAAAATAACCGGCCCACTTGGGTGCACATAATTTAGGCGCTCAACAATACTACGGGCAAGCTGTGAATATCGTTTTTAGGAATTTTTCAATCTCCATTTTCTGTCTCCTTAACTGCATGGCTTTGTGGACTCGCCATCTCCGTAATTTCTACCATTGCATGGCCGCAGTTGCATCAGGCATGACGATTAATGCCTGTTTCTCTTCCTCTGCAGGGAAACCGCGATACGAAATGAACGAGTTTAAAAAAGAAAAACCGCAAAAATTATAATAAACTATTACAATGAACTGTTGCTCAGATTTATATTGCACAAAAATACATTTTCATTGGAAAACAAAATGCATGTCAGTTACAATACGCATTTGGGTTTCAAAATGGTTTAGCATATACAATGAAGGGCACAACCGGGTAGGGAGCAATAAGTCTTAACACAATTTTTTGCAAGCTCTTGAGCGGGTGGCTTTCTTTTCACCTTTGGAGCTTTCAGCCTTGTCCGAACCAAAGGCTGTGCTTGCAATGTCTTCGGGTACCTCTTCAAGACCAAATTTTCTTTTCAACTGAGCTTTACGGAAAAAACCCTTGAGATGGCTGTTGTCACCAACTTCTTGCTCATCATCTATGTTGTCATTCTTCAAAGTTTCCTCTGAGCCACTAGCCACTGTCTGCTAAGAAGCTTCTGCTTTGTCAGTTGCAGCAGGCAATCGCTGGCACACGAGGAGCCATGACAAAAAAATCATCTTCTTTTTCATCTTCTGAGTTCCTGCTCACATCATCGCCTTCCTCCGTTGTTTTCATGCTTTCATTTGGCATCTGCTGAGAGCCCTCATCCACCCCTTCACTCCTTGCATCCAGCTCAACACCCTTCTCCGTCGAAGGGTTCTCACCTGTATCCAGCTCATCACTCTCCTCGATCGAAAGGTCCTCCATTATAGCCTTTCCCTTGCCCTTCGTGTCATGCACACTGCCCACATCATGGAGGGATTGCCACACGCCTGCAACAAAAAACGTGGATTAAGACTCATATAAGCATGTCATGTATGCTAGAAAATGTTTGATATGCTGTGACTATGTGTGCGGCGTGGCATACATTGGAATCCATTACGCTGACAAGCCCAGTATGCTAATTTGAATTGCTGAGTATGCTAACTAGCATATCCAATATGCTAGTTTGCATCTGGAGATGGTAGCTTACTTACTAGATTTGCCATTATGACAAACTTACTCTAGTCTGTACATTGAGCACAAGTATGCTAATTAGCATACAAGATATGGTAATGAGCATATCCAGTCAACACACTCAGTATTCTAATTAACATTGTGGGTATGCTAATAAGCACACCCTGTACGCTAAAAGACAGTCCTTGTATGCTAGCTACTAGCAGTCCCAGTATGCTAATTAGCATATCCAGTATGCTATTTAGTATTCCCAGTATACTAATTAGCATATCCAGTATGCTCATTAGCATACTCAATACGTGAATCATCATACCCAGTATGCTAATGAGCATTCCTACTATGCTATTTAGCATATCCAGTATGCTAATCAACATACCTAGTACGCTAATCATCATACCCAGTATGCTAATCAGCATATATAGCTTACTAGTTAGCATTTGGATATGGTAGTTAACTTACTAGATATGCTAATATGCCGAACTTACTCTAATCTGTACACTGAGCATAGGGTATGCTAATTAGCATACAAGATATGCTAATTAGCATATCCAGTTAACGCACTCAATATTCTCACTGGGTATGCTAATCAGCATATCCAGTATGCTAATCAGCATACCCATTATGCTAATCAGCATATCCAATTAACACACTCAATATTCCAATTAACACACTGGGTATGCTAATTAGCACATCCTGTACAATCTTACCAGATGTTGGTGTGATTGGATGTCTTTGCCCTGTGGGTTTCCAACACCATTCTTGTGGTATCCTTTGCTGACAGGTCACAGCTCTACATTTTGTCGACAAGGAGCATGCAGCTGCAAAGCAGAGAAAGTGGTAGCTATGTCCACAGGGCATCTTGACCGTGGCATTGGTTCCCTTTACTTCAAGTGGCAAACTGCAGCCACTGCACGGGTTGATCATTGTCCCATCGCATACCCCTTCTATACTTTCTATAAAAGTGCCCATAGCCATATTACACAGGGCAGTGGGAATGGAGGAGCCTTGTAGCATCTTGCTCATGTGCATTAGGAGCTGCAGTTGACCTTCACATGCATTCACTTTTGCTTCCATAACCTCCACATTATACTGCACACCAAAAAAAAGAGGAGCATGGTAAGTACATAGGTTTGTTGTGCACATATTCTAATCATACAGTAGAAGCATAAAAGTCACGCACTTACACACTGACAAGTTGAGTTAGCAGCAAGAGTGTCCTCACTGTCAGGAAATGCCAAACCTTTCAATGTCTCTATTTTTACTTTACACTATATTTCCCTCTTTGCATCCACGCTGTCGCTCTGTAGTAACCTCTGTAATTCATTTTCAGCGTCGTGAAGCTTTTGTCTCATAGCAAGCACAATTGGGTGACCCTAACATTGCTTGCTTGGACAACCCTCGCAGCTTCAAACTTTGATTTTGGAGCTAGAAGATGTTATTTAGCATCTTGCAGTTGTTTGCTGAGAATTTCAGAGGCAGCCTTTATGTGCTGCAAATTCTCAACGCCAAAAAATGACAGGCTTTCAGTCTGCTGGTGAGTGTTGTGGCGAGAGATGGGTGTCTCCTTGGTATCCTCCTTCATTTCAGCTTGCGCCTCCTCGATGTTTTGACATACATTGTGCATTATCCACTTTTCGACATGGGCCTCGTAGTACCCTTTCTCTCGGAGGTCCTGCACATGCTGGACAGCGAATTCAGCCCAATTGAATTGCATGGCTGAGCTACTTGCAATTGCCACCGGGCTGAATTCTTTTATAAACCCCTTGGCGAATGCAGAGTTGATCTCCATGTTTTTTGGAGGCTTCTGGTACACCTTGTAATGCAGCTGCATCACCTGGTCGAACATATCAGTACGCAAACAACTGCATTTAATGCGATAGTGACTACGATTCTTTGACTCTCTGAAAACACTGAACCACTCCACATCATTGATCTGATCCCACCTCACTAGTTTGGGGTTGGCACCAGCCATGGATAGGCCATGAACATCATTTAACTCTTCTGCTATAATACAGAACTTGCTCTGTACTGGGACTGTAAACTTTGGAGATTTCCATCGGCCTACACACCCCCAATGTCACAACATTAGCAGTAGGAAAGTGCAGTATTGAGCACTTCCTTCCAATTTCAAGGTTCAAATCAAACACTGGTTTGTGCTTCTTGAGCCAGACTTTGACTTGAGCGATTGTATTTGAAGTGACTATTCACAAGATGTCCTCCTGCTAAAGCCGACATCAAGGGATAACTCTCCAGCCAAGACAGCACCAGCAACTATCCTCGCAAATCATAATGAGGTAGAGAGAGAGAGAGAGAGAGAGAGAGAGAGAGAGTACATGAGTCATTCTTCCCCTTTGTTGCAAGGTCTTTGTCATTGGGGATGCTGGGGAATCAGAGAGCTTCACCCTTTTTCGGGGCGGAGAAGAAGCAGCAGAAAGTTCAGCCCTCGACTTTGTTTTTGGTTCTCTCTTACCTCTGGCCCCTGCGTCCCTCTTACCTCTGGCCTCTGCGTCCCGCTTCTCTCCATGCATATTGACTACCCCACTCCGCTTCTCTCCACGCATTTTGACTGCCCCACTCCCCTCAGAGTAACACTGCGTAAATGGTCAGGAAAGTGGACTCAGGGTGATCTCCCTATTTTGAAATATTTGATGGATTTCCACACGTTTGAAAAGTTACAATCTCATTATACTTACAAGATATGCTTGTTGCCGCATGATAACTAGCACAAAAAGCATGACAAGTTAACATGCTTACACCCAACTAGCATCAAGCCATGCATTATGGACACAAGCACAATATTTGATACTACCATTAAAGATGGTAAGGCCTTCCCAACACGCGCACACATGAGCACACAAAATGTAATGTATGCATGTTTTGCAACATAACCCATGAAATTTGCACCCTCAACAAATCGGACCGATGAAGATGGACATCAACATGAAGATAAAGACATGAAGATGAAGATAAAGAATGAAGACATGAAGAAAACTTATGAAGCCAACAAAATAAAGATGAAGACGACGAGCAAAAATGACGACAAATACATGAAGACAAATTTTGGAGGGTATACACATGATTACCCCTTCACATAAAATGAATAAATGAAATTTCTTGTACTACCCAAGACTACTAGTGAACCTACTAAGTCTCACTTGTGAACCATGATGAATCCAATTGAGAATCACTATGATGTATCATGAGACATTGAACCATGGTGATGAATCAAATTGAACCACCATGATGTATCAAGTAGATGAATCATGTTAGCTTAGGAGTACACCATGACATGAATATATGGATCCAAAAGCATGAAGTCTTTGTAAAACTTCAAGTTTGGCTTAAGGGGGTGATTGTAAGTGTAAGACAAACTTGTGGCACCATATTGGAATGCCCTCTAGCCACCTAGAACAAATGGTGAGAAGGTAGAAGGACGGTGCAACCTCTATAGCCTATGATCATAAAGCACCAAACCTATATTAGAAACTATTTTCAATGAATCAATTGTATTTTAAGCATTATCATTGTGTATATACTCTCTCTCTATGCTCTTGCTCTTAGTATAACCTAACCCTAATCACCATCTCTCTAACACTAACCCCCCAACACCATAGTTAAGCTAAGGTTTCACCCTCCATAGCCTAATGCTAATAATTGGTGATTAGTGAATACGATTCCACATTGCCTAACCGATTATGAAGTTCACCACTTTAGGGTAGAGTGGATTGACACGAAGCCATGCACTTTTGATTGTAAAACCATGGAAAAATTTTAGCAATCTAGCCGACGATGGTGCTTTGCAATGCATATCCAATTACAGTAGAGCTCATGTATTTTAGAACGATATAAGAAATATTGAGGGTGAATTATAAAGAGTTCAAAAGAGAAATTTCTGATGTACAATGATTCACGGTAAACATGGAGGGTCATGTTGCTAATGTGTATAGAGGAGAGTCGAGTTTTCTTGAGGTGGACACAATGAAAAGATGGATCGGTCTTTGAAACATGTTCATACTCCCTGAGCATTGCAAACAAATATGCTTTATTTTTTTGTAGTTTCTAGCTAGATTAATTTTTCATGCAACATGATTACTCATTTTTAAGTGATTTTTTAGCCCAAGGCTTTACAACCGAGTTGAAGGCATATCATTGAAGTAACCCCATAGAGTACACGAGTCTATAAGCGCTACAATTTTCCAACACCAAAAGACATAGCAAAAAACGGTGCAAAGAAAATGCAAAGAAAAATGCTTTAGAGAACAAAGATGAAAACATACACAAAAATGGTTTAAAAAACACAAGAAATAATGTAGAGATAGTAGTGAAAAAGCAAGATCGTGCAAAGATAGCAATGAACAATGTCGTGTCGTGGCATGTGCATAATATGAAAGTAAAATATCCACCTCATTCTCAATGCTTTTGTTATTTGGGACCGAATGCTATAATGTATATAGTGTGATATATGCGAAAATAGAATATGCCACAGGTGCAGTTCCATATATACCTTCTCGGAACAGCTGTCAGTGAGGCCCTAGACATGGCACTATGGAATGTTTTGTCACATAAATATATGCCTAACTTGCTTTAGACATGTAAAAATGTCAAAGTGTATTGAAGTGGCATACTCGATTTTCCTAAAAAGTTCAATGCGGACGATCTCGACCAAAAATAGCAGGTTTCATGTGCGAGCATAAGAGATGCATCCAGAGTACTTTCCAAGTGGTTAAATAAGGTTCAAAATAAAATTTAAGCCCCATGGATTTTTCCACAATTTTAGGGATTTTTCCCAGGTCGTTTGGATCTTTTTCGGGGGGAAAAGGTATTTTTGGGTTAAAAATGACAAAAAATGATCATAAAATAGTCAAAAATTACCCAAAATTGATCAAAATGGCTCAAAATGCCATATCACTCATGGTTCTGTGACTATGAGGAGTGAGGAAACATTTTAGAAGAGAAATATTAGTACTTTGAGCTCCTCTGTGAAGGGATACAAAGCCTGCACCTATGGTATGCTAGTGTAGTCCCGTGTTGTTCCAACTTGTATTCCAGGCTATGAGGCCACCAATTAGAGTTTTCCCTCTTCAAATACCTACTCGGGAATGTATAATGAAGTTCTTAAGCTTCCATAAAATGTCTACGACAGAGAATTAAAGCGTTTGTATATGGTTTTTATAAGGGCAAAAGAGCACTGCAGCTGTGTAATTGGCAGCGAGGCTACACCAAATCATCACACAAGAGTTTTGAGTTGATCTTGGTTATTTTCCAAAGATAAGCTTTCATGGCTAGAGTTTTGTTCTTTTTTAGTGTGCTTTTAGCCTCAAATCTTCTATGACTTACTTGATTTTGTTGTAAACTCTCACAGTCAGAGCCCTGGTGCTTTCCTAGCCTCACTCCGTACTTCTTGACGACGGGTTAGAGGATATGTCTTTACAGAGAGATCTCTTGATAGATATTGGAATTTATGCCGAGTTATGCCAAGATGACAGAGAGTTTGCTTAAAGTGTAGTATTTAAAACACTAACTAACTGAATATGTTTATCGTTAAGTTAAATTCAAGTTAACTAATTGAATATGTTTATGTTTAAGTTAAATTCAAGTTTTTGTTTTGATACCAAGTAAAAAATATTGATGCAATTCATTGAGATGAAATTACCACGTACATTATTGAAATAGAGTTATGTTAGGTTTTCAAAGTTTAAAGTAAAATTATTTTTAACTTTTAAGCTTACGTGTTTATTATGTAGGTCTTGGATTGTTCTTACACTTTCTTTTTATTTCTTCTTCTTTTACACATTATTTACTATTCATATTACATTCACACATACATGGATATGGTCAAGGGACATAGAGGACTTTTTAGAATCTCTATCACCCACACAGAGGAGATAGTATGAGGACATTCACTCTATCGCACAGCAAGGCATTGGCCCATCACATTTACCATCTCCAGTACCATCACATGATGCTAACACTTCACATCGACATCCCCCTTCACTTTATCATTGTAATGTTGGGACTTCACACTGACCATGGACTTCACAATCCACATCTTCAACGTGATCATAGTACTTTGAGTCGTCTGTTTTCACCAGGCGCTCACATGAGACATAGCGGGCCCAATACTCTAGTGGTGGTAGAGTTGGATATTGTGGTGCTGACACCATTCATGCTTCCATATCAGAGCGCAACCAATGAGCATCCATTCATGTCTCCTCATTTGGTGCCCCACACCTCCTACACAATCACCATCTATTTTGGCTTTTGCTCGATAGTTGACCACTCTTACCTTCACACCATAGGATACATATCGTCTCACGTTGCTTGCCACTCTTACTGTCAATTTTGACCCATTAACACTGCCAAGGCACGGAGGTGGACCTCAGTTACACCATAGAATCTACCACTACTAAAATTTAGTTAGATGAGAATGGTAGGAAGGTGCTACTACCATGCAATTATTTCGTCACCTTTTCAAGAAGAAATGAAAAGAAATACCAATTGAGCCCAAAGCAAAGGTAATCAACATGCTTCACATCATTTTTACATGGAGAGTGTGGAGCATCGTTTCTCCAACAAATGAATGCACACACAAATGTACGAAAACTTCAAACACAAGTGCTCAAAGGTATACAAAGCATTGAAGATTGGTGCGTCTAAGCTATCTTATCTCGGCAAGGATGATTAGAAGAAAGCAAAGAAAGAATTAGGCGAAAATGGCAACAAATACAAGCAACTAAAGAGGCAACAAAGGTGTGAGTAGAGTTAGAGAGTTCGCACCACTTGTGGCTAAAGTAGAGGGTGTAAATGGTCCACTTAGGCAAAAGTTTGAGATGAAAGACTTGAGAGACTTGCGGTATTTCTTGGACATCGAAATTATTAGCATGAAGAGGACATATGGATGTGAGAAACACAATATGCTTTGGACATGTTAAAAATAATATGGTATGACTGATTGTAAGCTAATTGCAATGCCCTTAAATCACAATTTCATGCTTTAAAACGTGTAGATTTGTGAGAAATGAGCCCCACTTTCAAAAAATCAAGTTAAGAGAATATAGCAATATATCTCCAAAGATATAATTATTTACATTACAAAAGAATAAGAATATATATTTTCTATAGATTGAAAAAATGACATACAGGCTTATATTTACCTAAGAGAAATCTAGAATTCTCAATGTTCATAGTTGAGAGAGAGACCTTCCCTTTTAACCCAAGAACTTTCTGATGCTTAAAATTTTCCTAGTCCACCACTTTAATGAATTAATTATTTGTTTGGCAATAAATTTAACCACACTTTCTCTTGCCATTCACTTAAACAAGTGTAACACCTATCCTTCAAATGAGAGAGAGAGAGAGAGAGAGAGAGAGCTCCCAACCGTATATGCTAAAATCACCATCGTTTTAATATATAAAGAAATAAATACTTGGACTAAGTAAGTACTTCTTCAACGGCATTGGCTCTTCAAATAATGTTTCGGTATATACTTTTCTAAAACCGGATACAATACATGTGTTCATCTCTGTTTGGTACATGTTTCCTTCTTCTGAGCATTTAGGGATGAGAATGGTTCCAATTTTGTGCAATCTATTGATAGTTTCTCCAACACAAGCCATGAACACATCTCCTTCGTCCCCAATGCTTGCAATAAGCAGAAGCCACACATGAAATGAAAATTGTGATGATTGAAAAATGGATCTAATATTTTTTGCTTGGAGTAGAAGACTCCCTATCAAGTCACTACTATTCTTGTATGGATTGAGGTATAATTGGTCACATGAATAGAATATAGAATCAAAGAGGTACATAGTATTGGAAGCATGCGATGAGGTCAACCCATACAATTGCAATGAGTATAAAAGTGGGTCTAAGGAGTGAAGCTAAGCTTTGCATCAATAATGTGACAAGAAAGACTGAGCTCGTGTGAGCTAGATATTTGAACTTGTTTTGCAATAGGTTGAAAACTTGGATTTGTAGCCATCTCAAGAGAATAATCTCGATCTTGATTCAATAGAAATGATGGCACTTTAAATGGGGGTATCCACGACATACCTATTTTTCAAAGACGTTAAAGCTAGTAAAGAGATCACATTTGACCACTCTATGCATGTACACACAAAAAGTATTGGACAATTTCCTAGAATAATCCCCACATTACATGTTGGGATGACATCATGCGTGACATGGTTCGAGGAAGGAACCGAATGCCTAACTAGCCGGGGTTGGGGGCAACTGCACCTAGCTAGGCATGTGCTCCCTCCCGAGCAGTAGATCATGATAGATCACAACATGGCTCGAGGGAGGGATTGCATGCCTAACTAGCCAGGGTTGGGGGCAACTGCACCTAGCTAGGCATGTGTTCCCTGCTGAGCAGTTGCGTTGTATGTATGTGTGTGTGTGTGTGTGTGTGTGTGTGTGTGTGTATATATATATATGTGGAGAAAAGAGCTCCTTTCCCACATGGGCAAATGCTAGAAACTTCTTATATTAGAGATTAGAGAATGCATACCTGGTGTGTTTTGATCTGTTATGAGGGGAGTAAAGCAGAGTTGGAGTAAGAGGTGTTGGTTGCCTGTGCGCAGTAATGCATCTGCCAGCTCCAAAATCTGATGGTCTAACGTCCTACCGACCCTCGCAGGTGCAATCTCCTCCACCCGCAGCAGTGCCAAGACCGACAACACTCGATCTTCATCATGCCCCTGTGAGCAATGCCGCTCTCCGATCTCAGCCAGCACCACTTGTGGCTCAAACGATAGAGGCGCACTAGCAGCTGCACATTCCACCAGTCCGTGTATACGCAAAATGGCCAAATTATCCAGATCTCCATGAGCTTTCCTTACGAGAAATGCCGAACGTAAAATGGTCTGCTCGTCCTCCCTAGCCATCTTGTTCCCTGCTAATTGTGCCCCCCTGTACATTATATCCATGTAGGCCCACCAAGCACATTAGTGGATGCCGCCCCACTTGGCGTGAATTTGCCACTCTCGAGCTGCATTTCTCACAGGTTAACACTGCCTTCACAAGGCTGCCTTCATCCTCCTCAACCTCTGCTGCTGGCTGCAGTTCATCTTCTTGATTCCTCAAGGATTATAGTTTGACACCCAAACTCTTGATTTCGCACTTAAGATGGAATGGCTTACCCTATCTTCACAGCAGTATGTCATCTGGTGCCCCATTAGCGAGTACGTTTTGAAGCACGTTGCAGCATCCACCAGCATCTGCCTTTCATCGAAATCCAGCTCCACAATGAAAATCAGGTTCTTTGGAAGCAGGAGTTCTTGAAATGTCCACACTCGAGAGAACCATCGCGGCAAGCCCATTACTATGCTCGCGGCCCCGCTCTCTAATTTTCTCTCCCACAGGCTAAATCCTTGGCCTACCCCATGCGCCCACACATAACACCCTAGGCTGAGCGAATAGTAAGCCCCCATATTCTTTATCTCTCTGCTCTTCTCTTCCATGTCCTCCTGATTGATACACAGCGCATCAAACCACGCACTCTTCACCCCATCTGCTCTCAGCACTTGCAAAAACTCCACAAAGAGATCGTACTCCTTGTACTTGCTCCTCGAAAAGCTTATTGTATAAGCTGCTGCTGCTGCTGCTTGAATTAATCACACCTCCTGCAGCTGATCCGCAGCACAAACGAGTCGCTCCGCACCGTCATCGAGCCCGGCCAGCTGCACGGCGTTGCAGTTTACCGATTTGTGAGGACCACAATCGAAGATCTTGGCTCCATGTATGAGAAATAACGTGAAAAGACCATCCAGTGGGCTCCGTGAAGCAGATTCCTCCCCTCTTAGCTAGAGTGCCTGGGAGGTCGATGAGACGAACAGGCAAGACATCTGCAGAGAAAGACATGGGTTTCCAGTGCTCAAATGATTACCATTCGCGAAGCAAATACAATATGGAGGATACACGTCTAGCATCGCGTGAGTTTTACTTTCCTTATGTCCACACTTATGTTATGATGCAGGAGTGGGTGTACGTACTGCACGTGAAAGATGGTGAAGCGACGGCTTGTATAAAACAACACTTCAACAAAATTTCATCGATGAAATAGTACTTAAGAAGTTAGAGGCCATGCCACACGATGGAATAGATGAAATTTATAGGGTAAAACACCCAACTTGAAGACCTTTATGCAGGCGCCGGTCGCATTGTGAATGCTGCACCTTTTTGAAAAAAAAATTGCACAAATCATAGAGGAGGGGAAGGGTGATCTGTTGAAAAGATCTAGCCGTGATGGACAAGGAAGAAGATTTTTCAGTGTAAAATTTTTGGATGCCAAGAGCGGGATGGCAAGGGGGTAATCTAAGACATGCACGCCAACGAGGATTGACCCCACGTTTCAACGAATCAAAACCCGAAATCACTCATCATAACCATTCCACCTCCTACACCTCGTTGTCCAAGATTTCAAACCTTGGCAACTTATTTTTACGAGCACGTGCGTCTCAATAAAGGGGGCCATCCCATTATTGGTCCCCGTATCCTAGTAGTAGTAGGTGTGGATTTAGCAACTGACTTGTAATTTGAAACTCCACCATAGTTGATTCCAATTATTCCTTTATCAAAGCTTGGACACGAAAGCTAGAATATGCGTCCCAATAATCATTCCAAAGTGCTTGGTTTGGCTCAAAGTAGTGAGTAGAGAACAAACCACTGATTGAGCATCTATATGGGAACAAGACTCTACTCCTCTATTCCTTCTAAGATGGCAAGGTAGTCTTAATAAAGTCTAAAGCTAGATTAGCATTAAGAACCTGAACAAAAATAGAGGTAAACCCCTAACCTAAAATCTGCTAATTAGTAAGGCTATAACTATGAATCATAGGCTTAGATACCATGTTAGAAGATTAGGCACATACGAGCTCTAAAATAATTTAAACCCTTCAATTAGTGTTAAGATTCCTTTCATTAGCGACGCTCCTCAACCCGATGACTTGACAATCAGTCGTCGTTCGTAGGCTACAAGAACTCCACCTTCTGTCGTTTCCTACTTGTGATCGCTTGTAGCCTCTCAACCCAACTTTGGGTGTGTCTGTTTCCTTGGGCAGATCCATTCGCTTAACTAATTGTTGCCTTGAGCTGCTAGCTTGCAAATTGCGTTCTCTGTTAGCTCTCCTCTGTAAATGTCTGTTGCCCTTCTTCATGGTACTCGGGCTCTCTCTCGGACTTGAGAATCTATCCGCATTCATTCAAAGGTTGCTCCTCATGTTACTCCTTTCCCTCCTTTAGCTGGTAACATTAACGTCAGATTTTGGTAGTCTATCTTGTGCTTGGCACGGTCAACCTCCATATTCACGGCCATAAACCGTGCCTCAAGCTGACATTTGCATTGTGCCCACAATCCTTACATGTGCACACACAAAATCCGAGGCCATTGCTTCCACGTCCTTAGTCATAACCTTTCAAGCCATGAGAGACAACACCAAGTAGAGCCCAAATTGGTGCGTGCATGAAAGAAAATGTGAGGACCTTGGTTCAATGGCTCTGACCATCAACTACCACAACGATGGCAGTTGTGTTGGGTAGGCAAACAAGCCCGACATCTCGAGCTGAATTAATGGCTACACGTACACTACGCATAGAGAGAGAGAGAGGATGTATCATGCAAATCCTTCGATCTTCTTCAACTTCTGTTCATTATGCAAAGTCCATTGAAGACTCATGTCTCATTCATTTCTTATACTTAAAAATGAAATTTTTATCTATATATTTGGCGGTATCCCTCAAGATTCCCTTTAAATCGGCATTTTCACAATGGGTATCGCCTACTTAGTAGAAGGGTAATTTAAGTCCTCAAAGGGACTGCCCTTTTGCCAAAACATTTAACACTCTTTGGTTTAGAGCATTTGAACACTCTCCAAAAGAGGCCACAATGGAAACCAAAAGAGTTTGGCCTCGTGGCAAAGGTCAAGGCCTTTGTGCGCACTTGTTTTGGTTCAAACAATGTGGTATCACGTGTGTGTGTGTGTGTGTGTGTGTGTGTGTGTGTGTGTGTGTGTGTGTGTGTGTGTGTGTGTTTGGGGGGGGGGGGGGATGCAACCCCATAAAATGGCTCACAAAATCGTGGGAGAACTATTAAAAACCAAAGAAAACAAGGTGAAACTTCACAATCACCTGCAGAAGTTGCACACAACTCAACTCTTCCCTCAAATGTGGGATTACAATCTGGACACTTAGGGGATCATCATGTTCATATGGACAAACCCACAAGCTACTTGTTGAATAGTGCATTCCAATTATGATGGTCCCCATGACTCCAAAGACCCATAAAAAGAATAGAGTTGGAAATGAAAAAACGGTGCTAGAAGCGAATCTTGCTAGAGTTACTAAAGTATAATGGAGCTCACATCACTAGAAGGGCTATTAGCAATAGAAAAGAGAAAAAAAAGCCCATGAATGTGAGTAGAGCTAAACAAAAATTCATGGGAGAGAGAGAAAGAGAAAGGAGCAAATAAAGTAGTTCAAAAGTGGAGAAATATCTATTTGTCGCAAAGTCGCTTGAATGAGGACAAACTTTGAGCTAAACCACAAGGAATAGTATGAAAACAATATCTTTTTTTTATATTTAGAGATATGTACTTAGATATACTTTGAATCGCATGGGTACGCTTTAAGTACCCGAAACGATCAAATTTGGATTTGTTTTGATTATCAATGGCTCCGCTAATCAGCAACCTCTTTGTGAGTCGTTTTTTACCATAATGGTGGAGACCTTAAATCCTCCCTAGCGTGAAAATTTTGAGATATCCTGAGATATCCTCATCCAATAGTAAGTTTGGGTAATCTTTGCGGAGACAAGTTTCATCTTTCCACGTTGCATCTTCTTTAGGAAAGTCTTTCCACTTGACCAGGTGCCCTATGATTCTTATGTTCCTAATCTTCCTTTCCCGACTTCTAGAACATAAACAAGTTGAAGTTCAAGAACTCCTTGGGCAAGAACAACTATTTGTTTGGTATCCAAGAGTTTATCAAGGTTAGGAACATATGGTTATGCTAACATGAAAAAAATCATGAATTTTAAGGTTAGTTAGTAACTTTAATTTGTAAGATTGATCACTTACTACTTTGAACATCTCATAGGGTGCACAATATCTTAGGTTGAGCTTCTTGCAATTTCCCAAGGATAGGTTGTGTTTTTTGGGCTTGACTTGAACGAATACCTTGTCTCCTTCTTTAAAGGTTTGGTTTGATCTCCTTTTATTTCCATAATTTTTTGTGAGTAGCTGGAATATTCTTGCAAATAGCTTTAGTATGAGCTTGTATGTCTTTGAGGCTTCTACCTTAATTCTAGCATATGATAAGTTTAATATACTAAAATTTATTGACTATAAAGACCTTTAAATGGTGACAGCCTTGTGCTTCTATGGTCAAAGGAATTGTAGGCATATTCTGCCAAGGAAAGATATTGAATCCATTTTTTTGGTTCTTGATAACAATAAGCTCCATTAGGAAAAATATGAACCCTCTAAGGGACCTTTGGGATTAAGTTTAATTAGAGTCCAGAAGAGGGTGGCGAACACACTCTATGCCCTCAAAAAATTAGGGGGACAAAGTAGTCTTACACTTCTTAATGGCTTTTTACCTAGTGAGAGGGGGGGGAGGACTTGTTACTAAATGACGCTTCATTTTGGGAAGTGGGATCAATGGTTCACAATCACCGGTTGATTGTGATCGTTGGATTACTAGGGAATACAAAAGATTCCCAATTTTTTGAATCCGTGGCTTGAGCCCGCTTTCTCTCCCCCACGGAATTGACTCTAGCCACTAGGCTATCACGCATTTGTTGAAAGGTATATGTGTGGTAAGTTTATAGATCATGACATCGGGAACAAGTTTACATCTAGTTCACACCTACTTCACACCGACTTTACATTGAGTTCACACCAAATTTGGTGTGGTGTGCAGACCCTCCCAAGTTCACACCAAGTGCACACTTTGTTCTTGAGAACAATAAGCTCCATTAGAAAAAATATGAACCTTCTAGGGGCCCTTTGGGATTAAGGTTAATTAGAGGCTAGAAGAGGGTGGTGGACACATTCTATGCCCTCAAAAAATTAGGGAGACAAAGTAGTCTAACACTTTTTAATGGCCTCTTACCTAGTGGGGGGGGGGGGGGGGGGGGGGGGACTCGTTACTAATTGACACCTCCTTTTGGGAGGTGGGATCAATGGTTCACGATCATTGGTTGATTGTGATCGTTGGATTACCTAGGGAATACAAAAGATTCCCACTTTTTCGAATCCGTGGTTTAAACCAGCTACCATCTTCTCCACGGAATTGACTCTAACCACTAGGCTATCGCACGTTTGTTGAAAGGTATATGTGTGATAAGTTTATAGATCATGGCATCCGGAACAAGTTTACATCTAGTTCACACCTACTTCACACCAAGTTCACATTGAGTTCACACCAAATTTGGTGTGGTGTGCAGACCCTCCCAAGTTCACACCAAGCCCACACTTTGTTCACGTTGAGTTCAACCAAGTTCACACCAAATTCGGTGTGGTGCACATACCTCCCGAGTTTACTCTCAGTTCACACCTAATTCAAATGGCGATCGGACGGCCCGGATTGCACCGGCCTCGTGACGCCTAATGTGGGCCATTGATCCCACCTCCCTAGGGAGGCGTCAATTAGTGGGAGGGGGGGGGGAGAGAGAGAGAGAAGGCGGGGTACTTGGAACCTCCAAATTCTCCTCCTTTTTTATCTGGTTTTGAAAAAATTCCTCAAAATTTTCAAAAATCAAATCTTATCTTTTAAAAAACCCCCAAAACCTATTTTATGATCAAAAAAACATGTTTTGATCTCCAAAAGGCAAAACGTGCATCAAAAAGCCCTAAAATTCAAAATTTTCAAAAACTTTTGAAACATCATTTTCTACTATTCAAAGTCCCCCCCAAAACTATTCCATACCTAAAAAGTGATTCTTCTCTCTTTAGAACCCCTTTTCCAAGCACTTCTTGGTTGCAACCATCATACCCACCCTCTACTTCAATACTCTTTCTCTACTACCATCTCCATTGCTGCAGCAAAGAAGCTCCTCTCTCTTCCGCTCCCACCTCCCATTGCCACACAAAGCAAAGAACATCCATATATATTCTCATATCTCCATTGCCACCATGCTCCTCCCCTCCTCTACCACTACCATCTCCCATTGGCATACCAAGCAATCCCATTCCCTTTCTCCCACCTGCATTGTAGCAACGAGAAAGGTCCTCCTCCTCCTCCTCATTTTCCTTGCTCACCCATGGCCAGCTCTACTCTGTAAAGGCGGCCAAAGGATGAGATCACAACACTTGCATGCCACAACATAAGAGCTTGACATACATGTGACTGGGTGCCACAAGAATTCACCAAAGGTGCTTGGGTATGCATGAAACCATTTACTATTGGCCCTCATAGTGTTCAAAACCATGTAAACTTGGATCATCACTAGAAAGGAAAGCTCCTTGGCTTCAAGAATTGCAAGGACAAGGGAACCATAGCCATTGTACATCATGTTTTCTCAATTTCAAGCATGCAATTGCAACAACCACCATGTTTTGAGAATACAAAGTTGGGTGTGAAGTCAAATGTTTTATGGCTTCATAATTATGATTTGTCATGATTTTGCAATCATATTTCCATCCACATTGGTGGAGGAGAAGCTAGCCACTTCATAGCCTTTCCAACACATTCAATGCTATACATGCAAATATTGGAGCAAAAAGTTTTGTACACCTTTGCCCAGCCAAACTAGTTCAAAGAAGAATTTTCTTCTATTCTCATTCTTATATTGTACCTACTTCTATACAAGGGTATGTGAATCTTGAACCTATCAAAGCATCTTCCTTATTAAGTATGGAGTGGCCACATCCAAATTTATGGTCGGTAGCATCTTTCAAGCAAAAGATTGTAATAGATGTTAAAAACTCCTTGAAATATTCTAAAGCTTCTAGGTTTGTGGGGTTGAGTTGGTGTTTTCATATTCACCGTTTTGTGCATATCTTCAAAGAGTTTGGATTTGTGAAGACTACCACAATGCTTGTATAAAGATGTGCATTATGAGGATTTAAGGAGACTTTTAGAAGAGGACTGGGGTTTTGTGGAGGGCATGCACAATGCCGTTGTAAGGTTGGAGTATCAGGTATTCGGATGTGCTATTTAAAATCCCGCACCTCCTTGTACATATGATTTCACTATGATTGTTGGATGTGCAAGCTTGGAGTGTGGACTCCCTTACAGTGTGTAGATGGCGCTATTGCAAGCTTTGACATTATATTGAGGATGCCCAATGATATTTTGGAAGCTATCCAAGTGAACAAGCATTGGACTCTCATCAATGTGTGAAAACATTTGGCAATTATGGGTTTTGAGGACCTTCAACAAGCACAATTTTGTCACAAGGTCACAAGGTGAGAATCCTTCCACCAAATTTTCAATGCATCAAATTTTGACGATCACTGCCTACTTATTGTTGAGAATGTCTGCAAATTGGAAAGAGAATGGAAGAAAAAATGATGGTCTAGGAGGATTGGGGCATGGATGGAACTATGCTATCACTGTTATAGCTTTGTAATTCTTACATTTTCAAAAACAATCCCTTCTATAATCAATTTGCTTTGCTTCGATAAATTATAGACTTTGAATATTTTTTTCATTCTGCAATAGCGGTCTTGTGTACAACTTGTTTCAGTACCATTTTTAGTAATTATTGAAATCTACGCGTCACAATGAGATGAAAGTCCATTTTTTATGAAAGTGCCTTTTTAAAAGTGTTCTTTTAAATGAAAAAATTTATTTCTTTCAAGAAGGCACCATGATAAAAGAGGGGCCTGGGTAACTCATTCTAGCTTTTCACTTTTGCAACCCTAGAGCTCTTCCACTTTCTGTCTACACCACGGAGTAGATATGGATGCCTCCACAGCCTCCCACTCCACATCAAAGCTACCAAAACCTTCAACCTCCAACTTCCCACCTGCAAGTTGGGAGTGTATTACTTCTGTGATCCATGGAGTTCTCTCAAAAATCCATGAAAGTACTCCATTAGTCTCTTTGGGCACCTCAATAGCACCCAACCACCAAATGTCTTTGTCATAATAATCAATATCTAATTCTCCTAAATGATTTTCTCATGTTAAAATGATCACTTAATATGCGGAAGTGCTAGGGGAGAAAAAGCTATAATATTGGCTAAGCTAGCAGACCGGCCATAGTAGAGATCCAAAGGAGGAAAAATAGGGATCCAAAGGGGGGGGGCGCCATCTGCAAAAGAGCTATGTGCAACAATGGGATTAAAAGACCCTAAGGTTCAGCCCATTAAGACTTCCAAAATGCTAAGGTTCAAAAATTTTAAGGTTGTGTCCAAAGGTCAAAAGCCTAGGGAACTTGGATGCTTTGTGTGTGTCGCAAAAGTCTTTCTCAAGCCCTACAAAGGAGGGGACGAGCCCAAGAAGTAGGGGATGAGAGAGAAACTCTCTCTCTCTCTCACACACACACACAGAAGCTTCCTTTGTACACAAGGGAAAAGAGGGACACATGTCAGCTCCCTAGCCCAGATGCCCACAAGGTGTACTCAAATCCTATTGGATGGCCTTGGAGGTGGACCAATGAGAATTAGGCTAAAGTAAGTCTAGTTTAACTAATTTAAAAACACTTAATAAAAGAACCAATAAGAATTAAGCTCTCTAGAAGACTATCGGACAGTCTCCCTAGGGGTTCAATGAGCATTTAGCAGCCCAATGGCTTGCCTGATGCCTATTGGCTAGGAGACAAAGGGATCCAATGAGAGTTTAGTTGCATTAATTAATTAGCAAAAGCTCTCACAAAAGGGAAAGGGGTGACACATGTCAGAAGGCTATCACTTATGCTGCTTAATTTCCATTGGCTGAGCCTGGGGAGGTCCAATAGGGAGTGAGCATGAGCAAATAGCAGGGGGGGTCGACCAAGAGAGAGAGGGGACTGATTTTTCAAAGGCATTATTCACTTACACACTCACACAATCTATATGTAGAGTAAGAAGACTCTCTCTCTCTTCTCAAGCTTTAATGGAAAGCTTATCACCTACTCCAAGCTTGTGAGAAGGGAGGCCTACACCAACAACTCTTGTCTTTGTGATGCAAATCCAACCAAGAGCCAAGCTTCAATGCATGCTCATCTCATCTACCATGCTAATTACTAAGCTAAGCTACGCTAATATGAATGATTATGTGAGGAGATGTACATCTTTCTCGTAAGACTACTCCTTCTTCCTCTCAATCTACTCTCATACCCCGCTAGCTCTCACCATCTTCGAAGGTGTGTGAGGTCTTGGGTCTGAGACCGTGAGGGAATTGATGTTGTGTTTGATAAGTGTTTTTCTTAGTGCTTGAAGTTTCCATCTTCATTGCACTAACTAGTATCGAAGGAACACAAAGAATTGTATTGTAAAATGTCTCTCTTGATGGGAGAAACCATAATACAAAGCCTTTTGGAGGGGGACCGGCTCCATGAAAATCCAGTCCTCAATTGTTGTCAATTGCTTAATTTCTCTCTCTTTTGAAGTAATATTGTTCATGCTATCTAACCAGGTGTTATACTTTTTGTTGCTCTCTCCACCCAAGAACTCTTGTTATTCTCATTAGGAATCTATTCTAATGAAATGCTCACTATGTTCATGCTATTTTCCACTACACACAAGTTACTAGAACATTAAATATTACAGTCTTTCTCTGATTGCATACTAAAAGATGGGGTGGGAGATGGCTCTATTCAATCCCTTTGCTTGGTTTGCAACAGGGCTTCATTCATTAGAGTGACACTTAGCCTCTCTAACCTTTGACCTTTCACTATTTGACATTCATCAAGTTTTAGCACAAAAGCCACCTTTGTGTCAAGCACTGCAAAACAAGTAGATGCAAGACCTTTGACTTCAAAGTCTATGATAAGAAGAACAAAACCAAAATAAATAACTATATGTGTAACCTTCTTGAGGTAACTTATAGAGTCTAAGCATAGCTTGTTGAAGCCTTCTAAGGTCCACAAAAATGGAGTTTTGCCTACCCTTTTCCCTTGCCTTTGGTGTGCATAAAGCATAAAGCAAAGATGGCATTGTGTCCTCAATGTGTAGATATGTTCCAATGCGGGAGAACAAATCTTCGTTTGTATCTTTCTTTGCAAGTTTGATCTTGTGCGGAGTGGAAAATAGGTTCTCCACAAAGCCACGCTCTTTGAGGGCATCCTTTAGGAGTTGAAAAATAGCCTTGTAGGCTTTGGTGCTGATTCCAGCCTCATCACAAGCTTGTTGCATGTCATCTTCACTAACCACATTTCTCAATTTGTGCATAACGTCCTCGGTGACTGCATTCCTAATGTGCTCCCTCCCAGGTAATTATAAGATAGAAATCACATCATCAATATTGAGACAACTAATGAGAAGGTTGACTCAATCATCTTGGCTTGTTCCACCTCGTGGATAAAGTTTATAGCAACCAATAAGATAAATGTTAGCAAATAGTGTGAAGTAAAAATGTATCTTGCAAGTGAAGAACAAATCACCTTGTGGCGGTCACTCATCGTTTGCATGCTCCACCCGAAAGTGCAAGGGTTTCAATGGATGAAAACGTGCGCTTGCGCTCCCTTGCACCAAAGGGTGTTTCTTTCAAATATGTAATGGTGTTGGCAAGCTTCATAATGTAGGCATCCATTTTTTGCATTTGTTGTTGAAGAGTTTCAACCTCTGTCTCTGAAGAGTAAATACTTGCTTGTAATACCATTGTTTTGAGTTGAAGAGCTTGACATTTGTGCATCCACGAATGCAAAGAAGCACCTGCACCCATACACAACCGCTTGCAATAGCCTAACAAGCATGCTTCTCTCTTCCCAAGATATTGAAGAAACGTTGAAAGACTATTAAAGGATGGATAGAAGCGGCTTATAGGATCGTAAGGGTACAAATGGCTATCCACCCAAAATGTCAACATTCATCTTACCGAAGGCACAACGTTCCTATGATGACCTTTGCTCACCCTCACGTGCGGCCTTCTGTGCAAACGCCATGGGCAAGCGAATATGTACGCTTTTGGTGTGCGGAGTACATGGTGGTGGAGGCACGTAATTTTTTATGTTCGTGAGAACCATGGCAATTGTTGCGTGAGGAAGCAAAGGATGAAAAGAGAGAGGGAGGGAGAGAGATGGGAGGAGAGAAGGGGGCATGGGGGGAGAGGGAGAGAGGAGGAAGGAATAGGAGAGAACAAATATTTTTATTTTTATTTTTTTGGGAGGGGGAGATTTTGAAAAAGTGGACTTTCAGTGCTTGTAGGTTTAAAAAAAGATTAAAAAATGATTTTTTTGAAAAAAAACTCACATTTTTTATGATCTGGCCACACTCCTTTACTCCCTTCACTTTCAAAAAGCTAGAGAGAGAAACACACCTCTTAGGTCCACATCCTATATGTGTCTTAAAAAAAAGGCTAGAAAAGCCTACTCAAAACTAGCTTCTTGAATGCAATTGTCCCCTTAACCTTACACAACATTAGCTTTAATCCCTAAAAATTAGGATTCCTTACAAGGCCCATGCAAAGTCCATATTTCTCCTAATGCTAAGAATGCCTAGTTTATTCTTTTAGTTTGACCATTTGTCTAAGGATGATATGTTGTGCTAGAACATATTTGTGTTCCAATAGCTTGAAAGAGTGAGGTCCATAACTTTGAGTTGAACTTCGCATCTCTATCACTAACAATTATTTTTGGTAAACAATGGAGTTATAAAGTTCTACTTAATGAAGATTCTCTTGATATCAAAAGAAGTGAAGGTTGTTTCACAAGCATCAAGTGAGCTACCTTAGTGAGCATATCAACAAGCATACATATTAAATCATAGCCTCCAATAGTAGGTAATTCAGTAAGAAAGTCTATACAAATACATTCCCATTCATTTGGGGTATATTGAGAGGTTGAGGCTATCCACATTTTTCTATTCTTTCAGTCTTAATTTGTTGGCATGAAAGACATTGTTTTACATAGTGAAGAATATCTCCCTTCATGCCTAGACAAAAGTAGCTTCTCTTTATAGCATTTAAGTTTTCTACTTACCTAGGGTGTTTTGAAGTTCATCCATGAGTGTCAAACAAGATTGATTTCATTAGTGTTGGGTCTTAGGTACACAAATTCTCTGTTAAAAAAAAACATCTCCCTTGAAGAGAGTAATCCTTTATCAGGATATTCTTTGCTTCATGCATTTTTCCTTATTGACTCTGCAAAGACAACTATTGATAATTTGGGTCTTTCAATATTAATGCTTCCTTAATTCTCTCCCATAGAGTTATTAAGTATAGAGATGACATTAAGAAAATATTTGCAACTAAATCCATCCACAACAACATTATCCTTCCTAAGTCTATGTTTTAGGTCAAATGAAGAATTCAATACACCTCTATCTTATGTTGAGGTTGGGTTGTGTAAAGTTCCAATTCAAGCTCTTGTGATTAGTGACCGGCTAAAATTTGCAACTGAGAAGATAATGGCTCCATTAGGGAAAGTTTGGACTCAAATTTGGTCCTTTTAGTGATCAAGAGAGAACTTTGTGTGACCAATGGATGATGGGTTACCATAAGGGTAGCTCAGATTTTGTTTATTTCTATCTCAAATTTTTGTAATATCAAAAAATAATCTTTAGTTACCGTTAATAACCTTAAAAAATAATAGACCATGTGATTTCCTTGATTTTTTATTTTGTCAATATCAAATACAAGACGAATGTGCCATAAATCACAATCAGTGCAGTGCACTTTATTAATATGCATGATTTCACAGTTCTCCCGCTCATTCCCATTCCCTCGTACTCAACTAATAACTTTTCTCCTTACATTTGATTGATTTGTGCTCAGTGACACTACTAAACATTCTCTCTCTCTCTCTCTCTCTCTCTCTCTCTCTCTCTCTCTCTCTCCCCCGCTTGTCTTGTGCATTGTTAGGCCTTTGAAGAAGCACCAATGGAGAGCATAAGACCTTAATGACTAGCTACAACTATTAAGTTAGTGGATTGATTCAATAGCTTCAATTTGGAAAATGGTCAATGTCTCTCCACCACCAATACCATTGGAAGATAGGTTCTTCTGTGCAAACAAGGAAGAGAAGGCACACAGTGAATAAGTTTGTAATAGTTACAAAAAGGTACACAAACACTTTCGCTTATCAAAAATAGGAAAAATATTCAAGGAGGTGCTCATTGAACACACACACATGAATTCTGAGCTACGTCTATGAGCAACATCGACAAGACTTCCAGCTAACTAACCAAACAATCCATTTCTAGACTCCACAAGTGGTTTTATTTTTAGTCATATATAGTATGATTAACTTGATTGTTGAATATATTTATCCCTCAGACAAAGAAGACTAGTAGTTGGTGGAATGCATGATGGACATATTTGATGCATTGGATGAGATTCTTTGCAACAATAATGCTAGAAGAGCACTCACTACAAGGGGAGTGTTCTTCTATGAACACTTTTGCAATGCTCCTCGTTTTCTAGTTGGATTTGGCATACTTTAGTATCTCCCCATTACTCTAAAAAAAAGTTCAGAGTGGCTAGTCCCTGCCTGTGGGACCTCTGCTTGTTTTAGAATAAATCTATATCAAGAAATATAGAAGTTCTTAAGACCAAATGTTGCGAGTTGAATGGTATGTGTCTCCAACTTTACGCCATGCATGTCTATTGACTTCTTCCATGATGAGGATCTCAGAAAGACTACTACTACGCTTATTTGTAAGTCAAAGAAATGCTTTGATTTTTTAGATGATAATCGGGATGTCCATTATTTTGATGACATCTTGTGCAAGGTGGATAAAAATTCTATTGTGTGTAAGTGCATGATAGCTTCTCAAAAATTAAGAACTTTCTTCCACTACAAAAGGTGGCATCAAGTGAATGGTCATTTGGTAGTTGTGGACCAGGATTTTTTGGATGACATTAACAATCCTTTCAAGATGCTTGAGATGTCGTGCGGACCTAATAAGCTCATGATAGTTCGTGGGAAATGAGGTTGACCTCAACCTACCTCCAAGTTTTATTTTCCAGTGCAACATGCAAAAGGTAGCATGCTTCGAATGTACACTTCGCTGTTGCGTTTGTCTCTTCCCTTTTTCTCATTGTCACAATATTTTGGTCTAATTGATATGTTTAAATGGCTCTATCCTATAGGTCACTTAGATAAAGGAGAAGAGGATATTATGTGTAGAGATAAGGGATGATCGGCTGCTTTTGGTGCATTGCAACTCCTAATGCAAGAAGGCGGCTCACATAAACCACCACAATCCTCCGATCTTTAGCTTTGTAACAAAGCTATAGCTAGATCTTTTGTAATCATTATACATACATCAATATTAAAAAAAAGTCTTGCAAACACAGTCTGAGAATTTTTTTTCCAGATTTTGACTCAAATTGTCTTTTAATTGGGTTTAATTATGTACATTTTATTGTTGCATTAAATACATTGAGATCTAACTCTCATTTACAATATGGAAGGGGATCCTTCTCATGCTTGATAATAATCAATAGAATGTAAAGGCTCACTCTATGGATATATAGAGGGAGAGGCAGTAGGGATGGAAGGTGATCAAGTAGGTGTAGGAGTAGCCTTGAAAGCATGAACAATTGAGAGCATGAATACGTACGCCTATTGCACAATACTAAGTAGTATTTGTGAGATCTAAAAAACAAAACTTTTTGGAACAATAAAATGTAGATCTACAAAATCCTCAACTTAACGTACTCTAACTCCAAATCAAGGGCCAAAATGCAGTTAAAATGGAAATTTGACTACACAAGATTAGTCCAAAGGTCTTTACACAAACCTGAGATGCAGAATCTTAAAAAATAAGCACCTAAATCAAAGATTGTTTGGCAATGGATCTCGAGAATCTTCAGATCGCTTCTTCTATTGCTCCTACTTGCTGCTTGAAGCTCCTTATACACAATCAAGCTCTAATACCATGTTAAGAGATAGAGAAAGAGATATCTTGAGCTTTTAGAATCCTGCGTGCACACACACACACACACACACACACACACACACACACACACACACACACACACACACACACACACATAGATAGAGGCAAACCTTGTTCTTGTTCTTCTTCACTAAATAAAGAAAAGTCTACAATGCATAAAAGAGAAAAATATACCAATAGTGAGTGAGCTAGATGGATAAGTGTGTCATCACTCCGATAGGTGGACCAATTTGGTGTATTCCAGTTGTAGTATCTCTAGCAATGACATGCGTATTCACCAGGGCATTCTAGTGCTGAGATGATCGTCAATGATACTCTTCCAAGAGTAGTACGTACTTATGGTTTCTTTCTTTGTAATAAGAGAAGCATATGTCCAATGACTCGACTTTGAATTTATGGATATGCTAATAAATGTCTATGGAAGCAGATTCAAATCCCAAGCATCAACTTGTTTGAGAGCCTCCATGCTAGTTGATCTGTGGGTGAAGGAAAAATAAAGATATCATTGTTGTATGATGTATGTTTTAGTGATGTTTTGAACTCCTATATACAATGTGAAAGATGATGTTTACGATTCATGAGAGCAACTTTAATAGGGGACATGGTCTACACTTGAGTCTATGCTCTCAAGGGTGGAGAAACAAAAAACTCCAAGTCTAGCTATTATTGCCAAGGTGGTACAAGTTGTTGTTGTAGGCTCCCCAATGTATGAAGATTTGATACTACATAGTGACAAGTAGACCATGCAGTGAAAGACAAGAGAGACCCCAATATATGAAGAGCTGATACTACATAATGCAAGGAGATTGTGTAGTAAAATAATAGAGGGATGACCAATGGTGTCATGTTGTGGCACACTTATAATGTAAAATCAAAATTTTCACCTCACGTTTTATGTCTTTTGTTACATGGTACCAAATGTTGTAATGTACCTAATGTCATAAAACAGTTGGCACAGCTACACTCTTTGTGTACATACCTTATCGGGGTGGTGATGCCCTGGATGTGGCACTATGGCATGTTTTATCACATTAAAACATGCCTTATTTGGTTAACAAATGTATATATGTTGAGTGCACAAGAGAAACAGGTTTGATCCGGTCACAATGCAAATGTTTCAAGCCTTTGTTGTGTTTATGAAGCAAAAGAAAGAACCTTTCTTCAACCAAATCCCTACAATCATAATGAAGAAAATAGACCAATCTAGTGGGAAAGATACAACAAAGTATCTTTGTGTTTCAAGGAGATGGAGCTACATCAATTTCCTCAAGTAGAGATGGTACAAAGTTTTGAGCTAGTTGTGTGAGTGTGCGGAGAGAGAGAGAGAGAGAGAGAGAGAGAGAGAGAGAGAGAGAGAGAGAGAGAGAGAGAGAGAGAGAGAGAGAGAGAGAGAACACAAGATGTGGGTGGAGCAGCTCACAACAATGTGTGAGAGAGCCCCTTATTCTTCTACCTAGTAAGGATTAAGGTGTGTACAAGTATAGGCGGTACACACCTTAAATACATGCATAGAGTAGATGAAGCCAATCATGGCTCTTCTTTCAATGACTAGAAAACGGCAATGCATCTAGAAGAACTTCTCTCTAAAAAGTACCTGACATCCACTATCTCTCAAGCATCTCACTAGGATTAAGATATGTGAAGTCTCAAGAACATGACACACATGTTGTAGAATATAAGATGCACCATTGGGTAATGAAAAGCATACATCTCTTGCACCCTCTGTGTCATATTTTAATTCATTAGCTACATGCACACAACCAAGGCTTCCACTAGCAAAAGTGCTAAACCGCTCACGACATGATGTGACGTGGAATGTTGCATACGGTCCATCCAATAGCCATCAAGAGCAAATGGCATCTCTATCAAGCAAAAGTAACACTAGTGGTAAGCATGACATCGTCATCACTAGCATACAAAGCCATCTCTCTAATTTGTATTAAAACCGTCTCTCATCACACATAGATATGTGCCTATGTCCCGTGCATCTAAAGCAAAATCATCTAATGTGCCATGTGTGACAAGAATGCCAACATCTCAAGTGTCAGCATTGTCTCACATGAGTCATCGCCGTGGACTTAGAACTGTCACATGAGTCATCATCATGGACTCAACACTGTCACACATATCATCTTCCATAAGTGAAGATATGGCTCCATAGCATGCATAAGGGCAATGTACATAAACTAATTCCGAAGAGAAGTGCGTCAAACTTGGAATAAAAGGAGCTTTTTGCAGGGAGAAAACACTCTCAAAAGAGCTCACTAGCACTCATAATGCTCATGCGCATCAACACATAGGATCTTTCGCAGTAGTGTAACCACATTGTGCTCTACAATTGTCAACACTGATTCAAGTCTCAACTGCCAAAAGTACATGGAAACTGTAACTAGTGACTATCTATAAAGTGTATACAATAGACTTGTGATCAAAATATTCTTCATTTTGAAGCACGTTGTTGCAGCATTCACCGGCATCTTCCTTTCATCGAAATCTAGCTCCACCATGAAAATTAGGTTCTTTGGAAGCAAGAGTTCGTGAAATGTCCACACTCAAGAGAACCATCACGGCAAGCCCATTACTATACTCGCGCCCCTGCTCTCTAGTTTTCTCTCCCGCAAGCGAAATCCTTGGCATACCCCATGCGCCCACACATAACACCCTAGGTTGAGTGAATAGTAAGCCCCCATATTCTTTATCTCTCTGCTCATCTCTTCCATGTCCTTCTAGTTGATACACAGTGCATCAAGCCACACACTCTCCACTCATCTGCTCTCAGCACTTGCAAAAACTCCACAAAGAGATCATACGCCTTGTATTTTCTCAAATCGTTGTGCTCCAAAAGCTTATTGTATAAGTTGTTATTGCTGCGCTTGAATTAATCACACCTCCTGCAGCTGATCTGTAGCACAAACCAGCCCCTCCGCGCCATAATCGAGCCCACCCAATTGCATGGTGTCGTAGTTTGCCAATTTGTGAGGACCACAATCGAATATCTTGGTTCCATGTATGAGAAATAAAGTGAAATGCCCATCGAGTGGGCTTTGTGAAGCAGATTGCTCCTATCTTAGCTAGAGTCCCTGGAGTACGATGAGACGTACATGCAAGACATCTGTAGAGAAAGACATGGGATTCCATTGCTCAACTGATCTCCATTTGTGAAGCAAATACATGGAGGATACACGGCTATCATCGTGTGACTTTCCCTATGTCCACACTTATGCATAGACTTTAATGGAGTGGGTGTATGCAGTGCACGTGAAAGGTGGTGAAGTTGATAGATTGTATAAATCAACACTTTAACAAAATTTCATCGATAAAATAGTACTTAGAGGCCATGCCACACGATGAAATAGTACTTAGCTCTTACTTAGTAGGCAACAAGGTAATTTAAGTCCTCAAAGAAACTTCCCTTTGGCCTAAACATTTAACACTCTTTGGTTTAGAGCATTTGAACCCTCCCCAAAAGACTCTGCAATGGAAACCAAAGGAGTTTGGCCTAGTGGCAAAGGTGAGGGCATGTGTGCGCACTTGTTTTAGTTCAAACCGTGTGATGTCACATGTGTGTGTGTGTGGGGGGGGAGGGGGGACACAACTCCATAAAACGGCTTACAAAATCTTGGGACCATTATCAAAAACCATAGAAAACAAGGTGAAACTTCACAATGGTCTGCAAAAGTTGCACACAAATCAACTCTTCCCTCGAATGTGGGAGCACAATCTGGACACTTAGGGGATCATCATGCTCATATGCACAAACCCACAAGCTCCTCAATTAGACAAAAGTGGAAAAGTTTGCATCAATATGTTAATGTGATTAGGCTTGTTGAATAGTGCATTCCAATTAGGATGGTCCCCATGACTCCAAAGATCAATAAAAAATCTAGAGCTAGAAATGAAAGAAGGTGCCACAAGTGAATCTTGTTAGAGTTACTAAGTATAATGGAGCTAACAGCACTAGAAGAGTGGAGGGAAAGCCTATGAATGAGTAGAGCTAAACAAAAAATCATGAGAGAGAGAGAGAGAGAGAGAGAGAGAGAGAGAGAGAGAGAGAGAGAGAGAGAAGGGAATGAAGTAATTCAAAAGTGGAGAAATATTTGTTTGTCACTTGAATGAGGAGATACTTCAAGGTGAACCGCAAAGGAATAGTGTGAAAACATTATCTTTTTTATATTTATAGATATGTACCTAGATATGCTTTGAATTGCATAGATAAGCTTTAAATACCCAAAACGACCAAATTTGGAGCCGTTTTGATTGTCAATGGCTCCGCTAATTAGCAAGTTAGCCAATTCCTTACACAACTCTTTTTGAGTCGTTTTTTGCCATAATGGTGGAGACCTTACATCCTCCCTAACGTGAAAATTTTGAGATGTCCTTATCCAATGGTAAGTTCGGCCCCCACTCCGATGAGAAAATTCGACACCATTCTCGCCATAAAAACAACCTCTATATACATGTCTATATAACCATTAAAAAAACATCTAAAAATAGTTGAAAAAGTATCTAGATATTTGTATGAATAACCGTCTAAATAATTGTCAAACTTGGAAAATGTTTTTGGCTTGCCATTTTGGAGGAGCTTTTCTAGATAAAGCTAATCTTTAAGGTCTTTGGCATCTAAAGTTCTCATTGTAAAAACACACAGTGCCAATGTTGCCAATGTTGTGAACCTCGGATAGCTAGAATCAAACACATCTAGAATTTGAATCTAGGGTAGGCCAACACGTTGCCTGGTGCTCTATGAGATATGAGGCCGCTTCCATTGTCTGTTCAGAAAGGGATTTGGACCACTTTCTAGAGTCATGAGACTGTGAGGACCAGAGGTGTAAGGCCAAGAGCAAACCCAGGGGGGGGTCACGGATCCAGGCCAAGGGCCAATTGCCAAGGTTTGGACAAGGAAATACTATTACGGTCGGCCAAGGGCCTACATAAAGGGTGGTAGGGAGAATGTATTCCCGAGGCAGTCCTAAGGGGTCTTACATTGGTATTAAGAGCTACATTATTTTTTGGGGGAGGGGTGTGGTCCTCATCTCTTACCACCGTAGCTTGTGCATGCTCATGCAAGGCGTGTGCAGGAGCTCTTGCTAGGCAAGGAGGGAGACCTTTGGCATATTCGGTATGTAGGGCTGCTTAGGCCGTGAAGGGAGCCAACTTGACCTTACCCAAAGCGGGCACAGAGAGGCTAGTTGGGAGCATTGAGGAGCTGAGGGGCCTCAAACCCGTCAAGGGGGACGCTGCACAGAGTAGGACATCTCTCTTTTTCCCTCGTTTTCTTTTTCTTTTGGCGGAGCTCTACAACAGACGACTATCACCAGGGAATTTTGGGCATCTTTAAAGAGTAGGTTAAAAAAAAAATACCAAGGGAGGGTGCCCACGACAACCCCGCCCGCCCCCCCCCCCCCCCCCCCCCCCCCCCCCCCCCCCCCCCCCCCCTCCTCCTCCTCCTCTCTTATTGCTTGCCTTGGGCCATCAAAGCCGGCCATAAAAGAGTACCATTGACCCAAGTTAATTGAAGGTGCACCGTATTCTTGTAAGTTCTCAAAAATTACGATAATCTCAAGTCAATTGCAATACATTCGTTGATGCCCTAATTCTCAATTTTTGACATAAACGACAACATAAAGAATATCTTTTAATCGATCGATGCTAGGGTGTACTACAACCACTAAAGAGGTGCAATTGTATGGCTTGGATTGTGGATCGAATACGCCATGGGTTTTTTGACCAAAATATTAACTTCGTCATCAATCAAGGAGCTTCGAAGAAGATTACGTGTTGTTCGGCCTCGACATTGTAACTGGTGGTTTATAATTGGCACGGCCGATTGAGGGAGTTTCAAAATTCTCTCGTCCAACCACCTTGAAGATAAGGTATTTATTACTTTTGATTTAGCTAACTACTCCTCATGGACTCCCTATTTGACTCTCTAGACATGGAGTTATCAGAGCACCATGGTTTTTTTTTTGAACTTCCCTCAAGTGGTTTGACTCCTCCTCCTCAGCAAGTGTCAGAGGATGTAGCTTTATGGGTTGCACGCCCTGCTTGGGTATGGATCCGACAGACACTCCAGACACAGCTTACTCGAGGTCGTTCGGATGATTACTCCCCATCCAAGCCTGTCTCGAAGATTGCAAGATTGGTTGTGATGGCAGCATCGGCCTTCTCTCACTGACCCCATGAGAATAGACTCGTGAAATATACAGGGGTTGGGTGAACCCCAATTTTGACGTCAGAGAGGTCGACTCAGACAGGAGCTCCAGAGATGCCTTGTGGGTTGAATGATTGATATGCTTATACTCCATGAGCATCACTTGTGTGAGAGGCTTATTAGTTGCTGTGGATAGATTTTGTGTGGTCGCTCTGAGACCTTTTGGCCAGCTGCCTTGGGCCTAGTGGCATTCACCAAGTTGTATGTATGACTATTGCGGATTCATGGCAGCATGTCATTGTGGGTAGAGGCATCGGTGTACCAGGTAGGGCCCAGTGGGTCACTATGCAAATACATGGTTGTCTTGTGGGTTTTCATAATATCAATGCGCCCAACCATTCAAGCATACAGACTGAGTTTTGGTCACATTTGATCCTATCCTATGCAGAGCAGTGGTGCACTGGGGGTATTTCAACATGCTTGAGGATTCCTTAGATAGATAGGATTGGGGGCAGTCATGCTGCTATACATGGGGCTGAGTCGGCTGCTTGGGAATAACTATGTACGACATTGAGGATCTCGGATGTATAGCAGCATGCTAGCTTCGCACGACCATCAGACAGTCTCTCTTTTTCTCGATTTGACCGTAGAGTAGGTGGAGTAAATCTATCCCATATAGATCGCTTTTATGCTAGTGATCACTTATGTGACATGGGTGGCTTAGTATGCATTTTGGGAGAGACTACTTTCTCTGATCACGCGCCAATGATCCTTACTTTGGCTGATAGGCAGTGTGGCAGTGTTATGTTGCGCATCCTTGAGAGGATTTTGCTAGATACAGAGCTCAGAGAGAAGGTGATTATGTTGTGGACCGATAATCTGGATACTCAGGGGGACGTTGCTGCCAGAGCGGCCAATGGCCTCAGGGAACTTAGTCATTTCTTCCTCAAGGAGTCGACGGAATGAATGGCTGGGGTCTGAGAGGAGGAGAAGCAACTACCTAGGGGCATGGCCTCCTTACAGAGGATGCATGTGCAGTACCTAGGTAGTTCCTAGATGGAGGACCAGATGCAGCACGATCAACAAGAGCTGATCACCATTAAGGAGCGGCGCTATGGGTTTGCCTACCATAGACAGGCATCTCAATGGACCCAAATGGACGACAAAGTTACTGGAGAGTTGTTTGAGAAATGGGTCCCTGCCATACACAAACCAGTGTTTGCCAATTGAGGAGACACAATGGGATAGAGCCTGAGGACATATGGCCAATAGCTCTATTGACTTTTATAGAGGGTTGCTCTCAGCTGAGCCGCAGTCAGAGCGCAGGGATGCATGCAGAGAGCAGGTGTGGGCACAGGTGTCTTGCCTCGTCATTGAGGAGATGCGACAGATGCTTGAGCCCCCTCTCCTACCAGAGTAGCTTCAAGAGGCTCTCAGAGCACTCCCTTATGGTAGTTGCTCTAGAGAGGATGGTTTGACTCCCAAATTTTTCTTGGAGTACTAGGAGATGCTTGGACAGGATCTCTGTCACAAATGGGTGACGTGGCAGCAGACCCCGAGACACACACACACTCTGCTAAGAACAGTCCGAAAAAAGCGGCACAATCTACGCTAATTGTTTCACATGTGGCAACTCAAAAAAAGCGGCACTTTTTACACTGACAGTGCTGACGTGGCATTCCGTACAAAAATCTGCGCAATTTACACTGGTTGAATTTTATGGCAGTTTTTGTTACAATTGCTTTTGGAGATTATAATATTTTAAGTTTAATGCTTTTGGGGCTCTGCTCTTGGGCATCTCTTATATCAATAACGTTTAAGTTTAATGCTTTTGGGGCTCTGCTTTGGGGCATCTCTTGTATCAATAAATAAGTGGGTAGGGCCTCACTTCTTAGAGCATCTAGACGTAGAGTATGAGAGTGAGCACCTAGCCACTCTCTTGTACTTTGAACACAGATTAATACAAAAAGAAATACCAAAAGGGGCGCGTGTCTTTGGGGCCAATATCTCTAGGCACGGAACTACGCCGAGCCATGTCGACTAAATTGTGAGTGTGAATTGTTTTGAAGTGAATCTCTGTTGTGTTGCGGTAGAATCTTGACTTGGGGTGTCCAAGTTTGTTATAGTGGTATCAAAGCACAAAAAGATTCTTCTTATATGGAGGATCCGATCCTTTTTGCAGTGCGCAAAGCTTTTGGGAAAGAATCTTCGTGCCCCAACCGCAGACTTATTAGCCACTCCCACCCTTCATACATTGCGCATCGGACGCGCTCCCGTCTTCATTTCTCTGTCTTATAGGGCATAAAGCCATAAAGAATCCCAGATTACACATGGGTTCTTGTGAAGAATCTGACAGAGATGACACCTCTCAGTGGGGGAAGGCAAAGAAAAGCTGGAAATCCGGCGCGGGAACTAAAGAAAAAGAATGAAGATTTGGGCAAAAAAAAATTCGGACAAGTTTGCCAGAAAGGAGTATAAACATCAATTGCAGATTGGCATATGTGTGAACAGATTGATTAAGTACTCCAGGGACCCGAGATAGGCGAAACACCTGAAAAATTACCCGATTGATAAGATTTACTCGAGATGGCGTGTGACCATTGCTTCTCCTCTCAAGTAGGGAGGAAAGCCAAAAAGACAGACGAGTGCAAAAAAGCGGAACCTATACTCGCAGAAAGAGAGGGACAAGAAGTCTTGAAAAGAAGCACTTCTACAGAGCCAACCAATATGACTTCCTCGAAGACAAGAGCAAGAAAACAAAAGAATTTAAAGAAGGTGGACATTCGATAAAATTTGAATCCTTTTGCTGGATTTCGAGATGCTCCAAGGACTTTGGCCTTCATTCCGCAGTTTTCCATAGCCTTCTCTGGAGGGCATTACTCAGAGTACTCCAAGACTAGGAGGGCAGCAGAGAAATGTGGCAGAAAAGGCAGATGTAAGTAGACTGGTACCACATCGCGTGGGGCCCGAACCAAATCATATGAATGAAAGTACAAAACTTTGCCACACTTCGGGCAAAGTGAAAGATGAAGAAGCCCTCATCTTTCTTTGATGGAGGAGCCAAGGCCAACTTCTTGAATTGGCGGCTCTACTTGGAATTACGCCCGACAGGCTGAGGCCACAGGCGAAGGCAGTTCTAGCGGCACCCGGACGGGATGTTGCCATTACACCGATCATTGGAAAACTTCATTTGCAATGTCAGGGGTATTTAGAGCACGAGGGCTTCTACGTAATTTCCTTAGGAAGGTTGTGACTTCCTCCTTGAAATCCCTTGGTACCACAAGAACAACGCCGTGGTTGACTATCGAGCTGAGAAAGTGACTTTGAAAAATGAAGGACAAAGAGATTGTAATTGATGAAATTCAATTTCTTTACTCGATTTTCTTGAGAGAACTGAATGATGATTGAAGGTCGAATATGTTTTGACCTCGAAAAAGAACGCCAAGATTTTCTCCACACTCATGCCGATTGCTTTTCTGAGGGCCTGCCAGGCAAGTTGCCACCAGCTCGTCCTGAGGATCATACTATTAATCTGATACCTGGAAACACACCACCGAACCGGCCACCTTACCATGTGAGCCGAGCCCCAAATGAAGAGATCATGAACCAAGTGAAAGACCTCTTGGAAAAGAGTCTTATCCAGCCGAGAGTATTTCACCCTGCTGCTCTCCGGTGTTGTCGGTTTTAAAGAAAGACGGATCTTGGAGAATGTGCATTGATTATAGAGCTCTCAATAAAATCACCATCAAGAACAGATTTTTGATTACGAGGATCGATGATATTCGTGACAGATTACAGGAATCCTCTTCTTTCAGCAGGATCGATTTGAAAAGCAGATATCATTAGATCCGAATCACGCCGGGAGATGTCTACAAGACAGCTTTTTGAACAAGCTTCGGTTTATATAAATTTTTGGTGATGCCTTTTGGCCTTACCAATGCTCCAATGACTTTTAACTGAATGAAGGACAGGATTTTCAGATAGTATAGATCTTTTGTTGGCAGTTTCTTTGATGACATTATAGTCTTCTCCAAGGATGAGACAGAACATAGACCATCTGCTACACGTCTTTCAGGCATGGCGAGATCACAAGTTGGTGATCAATGCCAAGAAGAGTGATTTTTTTTTCCTCACTGGAGATACACTTTTTGGGACACATCGTCTCAGCAGCAGCAGTACAGATGGACCTGGCCAAGATTGAGACTATATGTGATTGGCCCGATTTGAAGAATGTCCATGACGTTAGAAGCTTTTTGGGCTTATGTTCTTAGTACCGGCGGTTCATTGGGAAGTTTGCAGAGGTTGCTTCCCCTTTGCATATTTTGACATAGAAAGGAGTCCCTTTCTTGTGGGGACCCACAAAGGTGACTGCCTTTCACACTTTAAAAGAGAAGTTGACTACAAGACCTGTTTTGACTTTGCCGGATTTACAAAAGTCATTTGAGGTATATTGTGATGCTTGTGGTCGTAGTCTGGGTGCGGTCTTAATGCAAGAAGGCCGTATCATTGCCTATGAGAGCCGATTGTTTTCAAGGCCAGAATTGACAGCACAGATTTATGAGAAAGAGCTTTTGGCGGTTATCCATGCTCTTACTCAATGGCGACATTACCTACTCGGAGCCGATTCTACGGTGTTCACTGACCATCAGAGTTTACGCTACTTCTTGTCACAGAAGCAGCTATCGGAGCGGTAGGCTAACATCTTCTCACAGTTTCACTTCCAGATTGTCCATGTACAGGGACATAACAACTTGGTGGCAGATGCTTTGTCCCGGAAGCCATTAATCTTGGCTATTTTCGCGATTCATCATAGAAGCTTCGAGGACATGGTCGATCAGTACGCCACAGATCCAGATTTTTCAGATGTATTCAGTCGAATACAGAATGGGGAGGTAGTAGTGGGATATTCCATTCGGGATGGCTACTTGATGAAGAAAACGATGTTGTGTGTTACACAACCGTTGAGGAAAAAGGTTCTAACCGAATGTCATTGTCCACCATTTATGGGTCACCGCGGCATTGATACCACCTTGAAAGGTGTGGAGCGATACTTCTTTTGGCCGAGACTCAAGAAGGACGTGGACGATTTTGTACGCAGTTTCTTGGTATGCCAGAAGGTCAAGTTTGATAGGCATAAAGCATAGGGATTGTTACAGCCTTTACCCATTCCACCCCGCCCCTGGAAAAGTATTGCAATGGATTTCATTTTTGATCTCCCAAAGACACAGAGTGGGCACGATGGTATCTGGACTGTTATTGACAGATTTAGCAAGCAAGCTCATTTCATTCCAGTGAATAAAATAGTCAAGCTTGATCATTTAGCGAGAATGTTCATTGCCCAGATATTTAGATTACATGGCATGCCTAAGACCATAGACTCTAACAGAGATCCATGATTCACGAGTTTGTTTTGGAAGGCTATTTGGGAGAACATTGGCACACGGTTGCAGTTGTCGTCATCTTTCCACCCGCAGATAGATGGGCAATCTGAGATTGCAAATTTAGTCGTACTGGATTTATTGAAGTCTTACATTGCAGATCAAAAGACTCAATGGGAAATTTTTTTGCCGTTGGTGGAATTTGCCTACAATAACGCGATCCACTCTTTGATGGGGAAGGCGCCATTTGAGATTATTGAAGGTGTTATAAAGATTCCACCCTTCCTAAGCACGAAAGATTAGATTTTTGAAGCCGATCAGTACACGAGGGACTTGGACACTGCTTTTGCCAAGGTCTGGGAGGCTTTAGAGAATTTTTAGGAAAGACACAAGAAGGCACCAAATCAGCAGCGTTGCGATTTGAAATTAAAGGAAGACGATTGGGTGCTCTTACGTTTTTTTTTTTTTCCCCCGAGAAAAAGATCCTTCTATTAGTTAATGAGAACTGCCCATGGGGCTACCACCACCTCTGCAAGAGAGGGCCACAACAAGCATGATGGGGAGACTCTCCCAATGAAAAAACAGCATATATACAATGAGGCTAAATCAAGAGATGGGAGGAGGGAAGAGCCACACAGGTGGACGGTGGTGCCATCTGAGCACACCCTGGACAATGGAGTAGAAAGGCCCAGGGTGCCAGAGTTGAAGGAAAGCCTCGTGGCGCTCCCGCATGCGGTCGCAGCTGCCCTGTAGTCCCTCAAGCTGTCCTCTGAGAGTATGGATCAGCTCTAGCCAAAAGTCACGAACAGTCTTTGCTGGCGGCACAAGGCGAGCCTCAAAGATGCGGAAACAGCGGGCCCGCCAGATGAACCAAAGTGTCAGGCCACTGATGAGCTCCCAACACTCCTCTCTCTCACTGCACCACTCCTGTGGAGTAAGCTCTATAGCAGGCTAGAGTGTAGGTCGCCCCCCCTGTATCCCTATCATCCTGCTGGTGGAAGATAACTCAAACTGAAGTGTCGGGTCCGTGAGAGTGGACCAAGCTGCTGCCCCCCAAGTGTACTGTCGAGCCGTGGAGAGAGTAGGCATCAACTGAAGAACTCATAGCCACACTTGCTGGGCCAAGGGACAGTCCCAAAGACAGTGACGCTGACTCTCCACCAAATGGTCACAGGCTGTACATGCGGCCGAGAGACCACTATGCACTAGCCAGCTCCCTACTGCTGTAGCTCTGTGTGCGACCAGCTACTGAAACAAGGTGAGGCACCTCGGCTGTCTAGAGTCCCACAGCCTCTCCCAAAATATTGCCAAGAACTCGACTGTGAGACCCTCCTCCTGCCAATGACGTGCTGCCGCGGGGCGGGCCTCTCTCTGTGCTGCAAGTATATGACGTCCAAGCCGAACAGTGTACTGAAAGAAAGGGACTCTTGGGTGGTCTGCAGAAGAGAAGGGGTCCGTCCATAGCCACTCACCAGGATCCCACTGTACTCATGCTAGTGGACAACACTCCCAAGCCCAAAGCCTCCAGTGTCCAGTCTCAAGAGCTGCTGGGTCAGGGTCTATGATGCAAGTCCTCCCACAGATGCCCACTACTCGAATCCTCTGGAAACAACACTCTGCTACCTACGGGGCCTCTATTGCAACTCGCTGTAGTTGTTCCCCACCCTGAAGCTCGAAGAACAGGGCTGGGAGCAGGCCCTGACTGAGATGAGAACCTCCAGTCGTGTGAAGGCTCCCATCCACCGGGGTGCTACTGGCTCGAGAGGCGTGAGACACTCAGCTGGAATTGACTTTGAGATGTCCTGACACATGCTCTGCACCCCTCTCATGCCCTGTAGTTGGAACCCTTGCACCTCCTCTGACAAACCTGTGAACTCTAGCCAGTCACCTAGAGAGCGCGCTGGACCTGCTGCCATGGGACCCCAGGAAACATGAGGCCGACTACCAACCAAGTGGCCTCTCTGAGTGCTAACCATGGGGTTCTAGACGAGGGGCTGCAGTAGGCGCTCCTCCGTGCACGTCGGCTATCTCTACTCCGGGTCACGCCGTAAGAGCTCCCAAGATCGAAGCAAACTCACAGCAAAGCGGTCCTCCAATCTCCTGCTCAAGCCAACTCTGCGCATCTCTATAAAGATCCATCTGGTCGAAGGTTGCCAAGGGCCTCCTGATTGAGGCACCCTGGCACGAAGCCTCTGCAGCAAGAACTCCTTCCAGGGCTCCTCACCTGGAAGAAGTCCTCTGACTATGAACTTCCCAAGAAGGGCTCTGCTCTGCTGTGCTAGATCAATGATCCCAAGCCCTCCCTAAGAACAAGGAAGCGTGATGACCTACCAAGCCACTTTGGCTCGGGCTATCTGAGTGTCACGTCCTGACCAAAGGAAGTTCCTGATCAGCCTCTCTACCTGGCTGATACAAGAACTCGAGAAGATCCAGCAGGAAGTGATGTACCACATAGTCGCCAACAACACCTGGTTGGCAACTACTACTCTGCCAGCCAGAGAAAGTCGTGCTGAGCTCCAATGTAACAACTTTCTCCTGATAGACAGGAGAAGGGGAGCAATCTGCTGGTCGAGAGACAAGCCCAAACCAACCTGACAACCCAAGTACCGAACTGCAGTCCTTGGGGGAATCCACCTGAAACCCTCTCCTGGCATCCAATCTAGCACAGGAGCACTACCAACCGAGAAAGCCACTGTCTTTCTCCAGTTGATCAGTGCGCCCGATACACAACAGAAAGTCTCCAAATCCTGCTCACATCTGTGAAGGTTGGCCTCCTGGCCATCTAAAGTACAAGGCTGAGTCATCGGCAAACTCAGCGTCCAGTAGCTCATCTCCCCGAATAGGGAGTGCTAAGCCCCGTAGACCAACCTACTGTGACACCAAAAATTTGCTCATTGCCTCCGCATAGAACAGAAAGAGAAAGGGGGCAAGAGGACAACTCTGTTGGACTAAGCGTGTAAGCATGAAGCGATCACCTCTATCTCCTGCCAAAAGCACCTGACTTGAGCCTGTCTGTACAAGGCTGATACCCCTCTGATCCAAGCATATGAGAAGCCCATCCTGCGTAGAGTGCCCTCTATAAAATCCCAGTCAACTCTTTCGTATGCCTTCTCAAAATAGAGAAGAAGAATCACGAGGTCCTCACCATGGAGCCGTGCCAAGGCAGAAGCCTCCCAGAAAGTAAAGATGTTGTCAAGGATACTACGTTCCTTGACAAAACCTGGCTGAGTCCCATGTATAAGGCTCTCTAAAAGTGGTTGAATCCTCAAACTCAGAGCCTTGGCAAGAATTTTGTAGGCTGAGTTGAGGATGGTGATGGGGCGCCACTATCGAATCTTATCCAAGGAGCCACCCTCCTTGGAAATGAGGTAGATCAGGCACTCACTCATGTTGTCAGGCATCACTCCTGTGTGCAAAATGTACTGAAAATCACTACAAAGATCTGGGCCAAGCAGGTCCCAGTACTCCAAGAAAAAGCTGGGAGTCAATCCATCCTCACCTGGATAGCTACCACGGGGGAGGGCCCTAAGAGCCGTGTGCAGCTCCTCAAGCTGAAGTGGCATCTCTAGCCTCTGACGCATCTCCTCAATCACAAGACATGGCATCTGTGCCCGAAACTGCTCTCTGCATGCATCCTGCCGCTCTGACTGGGGTTCAGCAGACAGTAACTCACGGTAGAAGTCAGTAGCAACTGCACGCATATCCTCGTTACAAGAAACTGACTTATCGGGCCTCCTCAACTGACTGACCTTGGCATGCCAGTTCCGAGGTCCCACTGTCTCAAAAAAGGCTCCAGTCACTCTGTCACCCACCTGAGTCCACTGAGATGCCTGTCGGTGGAAAGCAAACTCATGACGCCTCTCCTTTGTGCTAGCAAGCTCCTATCGAGCCTGCTGTAACTGCTCCTCCAACCATGGACTGTCTGGATGCTGCTCCTACATCCTCTGTAATGAAGCAATGCCCCGTCTGAGACGCTGCTCCGCCTCTCGCTGCAGCCCGGCGAGCCAAAGACTCCTGAAGAAAAAAATGGCTAATCTGAGCTAGGCCTGAGGCCACTATGTCTGCAGGAGAATCCTGTCTGTCCATGCCCTCTGTCCAGAGAGCCTCTACCCTCTCTCTGAGTGCTGATTCCAACAAGACCCTCTCTGGGATGCGGAGCATCGTGCTCCCACTCCTCTGCCCGTCTGCCACTGTGAGGATCATTGGTGCATGGTCCAAGAAGGAGGTCCCTGCCAGGATGCCCACTGATCCTCCCAAGTCACTGAAGTGGTCACTAGTGTAGAAGCGATCTATCCGCGATAGATTCAATCCTCCCACTCTGCGGTCCGATCTAGAGAAGGCAAGACTGTTTGGGGGCCTCACAAAACCAGAGTGCTGCCATGTATCCGAGACCCTCAAAGTCATACACAACCTCTCCCAAGCTGCCAACTCGACTCCATGCACAGTAGCATGGCTGCCACCAATCCTGTCAGAAGGGTCCTCCAACATGTTGAAGTCCCCTCCTATGCACCAATGATCTGCCTGCGGCAAAGACTCAACAATCTGTGACCAAAACTTTGCACGAGCACTTGCCACATTGGGCGCATAGATGTTCAGGAAACCCACAAGGCCACCCTGAACCTGCATAGTAATCCACTGAGCCCTACCTGGCACAATAATCCCTCTGCCTACAATGGCCTGCTGCAATGAGTCCGCAATAGTCATACATACCCCACCCTGGATGCCTCTAGGTCCAAAAGCAACTGACCAAAAGGTATCATATCGTCCACCCAAAATCTGACCACATCGCCGAATGCGGATCTCACACAGATGGTGCTCCTGAAGCATAAGGAGATTAATCTCTCCTCCCACAAGGCAACGCTGAAGCTCCTGACGCAATCGGCCCCGCTGACACTGAAACTGGGGCCCACCTAGTCTCTGCATGTTCCATGAGACGATCCTCATGGGGAGCGAGAGAGAACAGACGCTGCCGTAGCAGCTAGACGGGCTATCTTCGAGGCTGGCTTGGATGGGGAGTAATCTGCATCCGAGCGTCCTCTAGATAGGCGTGACTGCAGTGAGTGCCTAGCCCAAGCCCAAGCAGAGCGAGCCGTGCGTAAAGCAACCTCCTCTGTCCAGGAGTCCTCATGAATGTATACATAGCATGGCAAACACTGTGTATCAGCAAAGAAGTACACCACAATGCACCTACATCCTGCTGAGTTTGGGGGTGTCACCGCAAACTTGGCCAATGGCCACAAAGTCTGCAGCATGTCTGTAACTCCAAGTTCTTCCATGTGGTGAGAGAACTCTAAAACCTGTGTATGTAACCATCCCAACACTGAGTCGAGGGTCCACTCTGTCTCGGCCCTGCCACAGAGGGGGAAGGAGAAACCAACTGCTGAGTCCAAGGCCTTTGTCCCCCTAGCGGCAAGGAACAAAGCATGGACCCTGAAGTAGGCTGCCTCATGGTCTGCTGAGGAATCGCCGAGAAAACGAGTGAAGCCGTAGTCGAAGAAGTCCCAGCGGCGCCGGATGTCAATGCTCGTCAGACCACAAAGGATAGCTGCAAGGAAAGATGTCTGTATCTGCAGAGGGAGTCGTAAGAAAGGCTGACCCTCTCTCGCTAGGCGACTCGTGGCAAAGGCGCTGCCAAGAGATCTCCTAGCCGCCGGAGAAGGCCCTGCCCCCTGGGTCGACTGTGGAACTGGAGTAGGAGGGGGGGGAGAAGGAGCTGGGGGGAGCGGTGGAGAAGAGGGGCGGGAGGGGGCAATAGAGGTAGAGGGGCGAGGTGGAGAAGCGACGGGAGCAGAAGGCGGGGGGGAGGATGAGGAAGAGGGGGGGAACTCTGGGCGGGAAAGGCTGTTGAGGGTGAAGCGGAGGTGGGGGCTGGAGCAGAGACCTCCTCCTGCTCAAGAGGACCCATTGCTCAAGAGAACCCACTGCTGCTGAGTAGGCACCTGAGGGCCACTCTGAGTGCCAGGATGACGTTGTGGCCCCGGTCATCAGCTACCACGGGCTTGCTGCCACCCCTCCTCCGTTGGAGCCCCAGGCTCGGAGGGTGGCTCTGCATGTGTGCGCTGTCGCTGACTGTGGCTGCGGGCCAGCCCTGGCAGGCTGGGGCTGAGGCTGTGGTGCAGGTCGCGGCCTCCTTCGTGGACAGGCCTTCGCTAGATGGCCCATCTGTCGACAAATGAAGCACTGGTTCGGGAGGCCCGAGTACTCCACACTGTCTAAACCAACCCCCACTCACCCGAGGCAAAAGGATAACCTTCGGGAGCGTGTGGGTGTCTCTGACCAAAACTCGAACTGAGGGAATGCCAGCCGCCTTGGCAACTACTGATGCTGTCGTACGAGGTGTCTCCAGCCGATCCTGGAAAGAAGTGGTAAGTACTCCCTCCGTAAACCCGGAAAGAGACCGAGATGGGGATGTCTGCCTTCTCTACTAGAACATCCGAAGCCGGGTCAAAACCATGTCTCCACTGTCGAAAGTGGGCATGTGATGCTCGGATGGCCAGTGGACTCATAGCTATGACCTTGGACGCCATCTCAGAGGTCTCAAACTCGATCTGATAGTAAACCCGTCCGAGAATCTGTACATCCAAGATCTTGCCCACCTCTGTGAGAAGGCGGGCGTGGAGAAGGTCACGCAGCTCTCCTCTGCTAGGTCGGGTGCCGAGAATCTTGCAGATGACCGAAATCGCCTGCAATCGCTCTACCTCTGCGGCAAGGCTCGCTTGCTCTGTCAGTGAAAGAGCAAGTCGAATGGTAGTCTCAGCGGGGTCGGGCGAGGGGGCTTCGGACAAGTCCCTCTGTGGCGAAGCTGGAGCCTCCATCTGTGTCTACTGCTGTGGCATAAGAAGAGGGTGGCGGGAGGACGCTGCAAATAGGCGCACAGAGCACTGCCCCAAGGGAGACTCAGTGCTGAAGGAGCCGATTTGCAGGGAGTTGTCGGGATGAAAAAAAAAAGCAGGCGGGCGGGGGGGGAGGGCAGCGGGCTGGGGCGGCAAGGCGGGAGCGCTGGCAGTTGCGGGTAGGGACGGCGTGGGCGGCAGTGGTGGGCGCGGGCGGTAGCAACGGGTGGGGGCGGGTAGCGCGGGTAGGCAGGCAGCGAGGGCAGCGGGGGCTGGCGGGAAGCGCGGGGGGGGGGGGGGGGGGGGCAATGGCGCAGCGAGGGGGAACAGCAGCAGCGAGCGTGCGGTGATTTTTCTCATGCTCTTACGTTTTAAGAAGGCACGCCTGAGAAAGAAAAAAGGAAAAGAAGCGGCTTTTTCCAAAGCTTAGCATAAGATACTATGGACCTTTCCAGATAAAAGAAAAGATAAATGATGTCTCCTTTAGATTGAAGCTTCCCGATACTTGGAGATTTGACAATGCTTTTCATGTGAGTCTCTTGAAGCCTTTTAAAGGCGATGTGCCTGATGATGGGGAGCCAGATGAGCAACCCGAAGTGGAGAAAAGCGAGGAGATACTTGTTCCAGAATAGATATTGTCACATAAAGATAGAAAGATTAAAGGTAAAGTGATTAGGCGGTTCCTGGTTAAATTCAAGAACTATCCTGCATTGGATGCGAAGTGGATGGAGGAGGAGGACCTAGCAAATACTCCTCAGATTGTGAACCTTTACCTTGAAGCATTTGGTTTAGCATAGTCTACTCCAATAGAACCTCGATTTCAGCATGGGTGAATCTAGTGCAGCAGGTTTGTACAAGAGGGGAGTCACTCCGCTCCTTTGTCAACAGATTGCCCCGATTTTTGATATAGAGTCACTGATATCCCTTTGGGTTTAAGAGATACTGCTGAGCTGACAATACTCTGCTGTATGACTTTATGAACTGGAATTCCCGATAATGAATATGATACTGATTGATTTGTACTTGATGTAACAGACTTGGACACTCTAAGTCAAGATTCTACCGCGACACGACATGAATTCACTTCAAAACAGTTCACAGTTCACAATTGATTCGACACGGCCCGGCGAAGTTCCGTGCCTAGAGATATTGGCCCCAAAGACTAGTGGCCCTTTTGGTATTTCTTTTTGTATTAATCTGTTGCACAAAGCACACGAGAGTGGTTGGGTCTTACTCTCAGACTCTGCGTCCAGATGCTCTGAGAAGTGGGAGCCCAAACCACACTTATAAAGAGTTACAAGGGATACCAAAAGCAGAGCCTCAAAAGCTGCCCATAAAAAGCATTCAAATCTCCTCTCACAAGGCTTGGTAAAAATAAAGCAAAGCTTTTAAAAATAAAAGCTCTCTCTCTCTTTCTAATGCCTTGCGTAGCCAAAAGCTGCCAGCTTTTTTTTTAACGTAGAAATTACTGCTTTTTCCGTACGTTGCTTGCACATGGCTGTCCGTACAGCCTTCCAGAATTTGCACCGTGATCTACGGGCGTTGACCGTACGATAGTGCCATGTCATCATTTTAGTCTGTTTTTCCTGGAACTGTCCATGCCAAAGGGGAAGGTGTGTGTGTACACGGGCTGCCACGTCACTAAGTTGTGACATACCCCCCTCTTGAAAGTATTGTAATCGTCCTCGATTACGCCTGTAAAACAGACTGAGGCCATAAACTGTCTTAGCAGACACTGACTGTTAGTACAGACGCACTAGGACACACATCTAGCACATGTACCAATTGACAGTCACATCATACGACATCACAGGACATCACATGACAAATCACATTCAAAATTCATTCGGATCTCAGACCATGATTTATCGGCAACGTATTTAGCAATCGCATCTAGATCCACTCGGGACCTCATAGATGCCCAATTGACTAATTCTTATTGCAACCATGTCTATCGAGATCGTTCAGACCGGAATGCTGCAGTCATTTTGTGTATCAGTTCCTGCACTTAAACAAGTCAAGAACAAGTCAGTATCGGGAATTCCAGTTCATAAAGTTATACATTAGAATACTGTCAGCTCACAGTATCCTTGAAACTGAAAAGAGACATCAATGACTTTAGTATCAAAATTAAGGCAATCTGTTGACAAAGGAGCGAAGCAACTCCCCTCTTGTGCATACTCGCTGCACCAGATTCCGCCCAAGCTGAGTTTGGGGTTCCATTTAGAATAGACTATGCTTCGAGGTAAAGATTCACAATCCGAGGAGTATCTGTCAAGTCCTCCTCCTCCATTCACTTTGCATCCAATACAGAGTAGGTCTTGAATTGAACCAAGAACCGTCTTATCGCTTTACCTTTTATCTTTCTATCTTTTTGTGCCAATCTCTGTTATGGAACGACTATCTACTCGTTCTCCTGCAATTCAGGTTGCTCATATGGCTCCCCATCATCGGGCACATTGCCTTCCAAAGGCTTCAAGAGACTCACATGAAAAACATTGTGAATTCTCCAAGTATCGGGCAGCTTCAGTCTAAAGGAGACATCATTTATCTTTCGAAAAATCTGAAAAGGTCCATAGTACCTCATGCTAAGCTTTCAAAAAAGCCGCTCCTTTTCCTTTTTCTTTCTTAGGCGTGCCTTCTCAAAATGTAAGAGCACCCAATCGTTCTCCTTCAATTTCAAACCGCAACGATGTCGATCTACTATCTTTTTTCGAGATTTTTGCAAAGCCTTTCGGACCAAGTCCAAGTCCCTTGTGAACTAGTCGGCTTCGAAGAAAAATCTTATCTTTCGTGCTAAGGAAGGGTGAAACCTTCATAGAAAATTCAATAATCTCAAATGGCACCTTCCCCATCAAAGAGTTAACCATGTTTCTGTAGGCATATTCCACCAAAGGTAAATACTTTTTCCATTGAGTCTTCTGATCCGAGATGTAAGACTTCAATAAATCTAGTACCACTGAATTAGCAATCTCTGATTGCCCGTCAGTCTATGGGTGGAACGATGACAAGAATTGCAACCGCGTGCCAATGTTCTCCCAAATAGCCTTCCAAAACAAACTCGTGAATCTAGAGTCTCTGTCGAAGACAATCGTCTCAGGCATGCCATGTAATCTGAATATCTGGGCATTAAACAATCGTGCCTACGCTATGTTTTCAGGAGATCAACAATGAAATCCATTGCAATACTTTTCCAGGGGCGGGTAGGTGTGGATAAAGGCTGTAACAATCCCTGTGCTTTATGACTGTCAAAACTTGACCTTCTGGCATACCAAGCAACTGCGTACAAAATAGTCCACGCCCTTCTTGAGTTTCGGCCAAACAAAAGTATCTCTCCACCCCTTTCAAGGTGGTAACAATGCCGTGGTGACCCGTTAAAGGTGGACAGTGGCATTCGGTTAGAACCTTTTCCTTCAAAGGTTGTGTAACGCATAACATTGTTTTCTTCATCAAGTAGCCATCCCGAATGGAATATTCTGCTACTACCTCCCCATTCTGTATTCAATTGAATACATCTGCAAAAATCTGTACCTGTGGCGCATTGACCGACCATATCCTCAAAGCTTTTATGATGTATCGCGGAAATAGCCAGAACCAATGGCTTTCGAGACAAAGTATCTGCAACCAACTATCTGCCACCAATTTCTTCTACCCCTACACATGGACAATCCGGAAGTAAAAGTGTGACCAGATGTTTGGCCACCACATCTGCTTTTCCGATAGCTGCTTTTGTGACAAGAAGTAGCGTAAACTCCAACCATCTGTGAAAACCGTAAAATCGGCTCTGAGTAGGTAATGTCGCCACTGAGTAAGAGCATGGATAACCGCCAAAAGCTCTTTCTCACATATCTGTATTGTCAATTCCGGATTTGAAAACAATCGGCTCTCATAGGCAATGACATGGCCTTCTTGCATTAAGACCGCATCCAGATCACGACCACAAGTATCACAATATACTTCAAACGACTTCTGCAAATCCGGCAAAGTCAAAACTGGTCCTGTAGTCAAATTCTGTTTCAATTTTTGAAAGGCAGTCACCTCTGTGGGTCCCCACAAGAAAAGGACTCCTTTGTATGTCAACAAATGCAAAGGGGTAAGCAATTTTGCAAACTTTTTGATGAACCGCCGGTAGTAAGAACATAATCCCAGGAAGCTTCCAACTTCATGGACATTCTTCAAATCGGGCCAATCACGGATAGTCTCTATATTGGCTGGGCCCATTTGTACTCCTGCTACTGAGACAAAGTGTCCCAAAACGTGTATCTCTGGGCTCGGCTCACACGGTAAAGTGGCTGGTTTGGTGATGTGGTTCCAAGTATCAGACCTACAATGGTATGATCCTCAGGACAAGTTGGTGGCAACTTGCCTGGCAGGCCCTCCGAAAAGCAATCGGTATGAGTGTGGAGAAAATCTTGGCGTGCTTTTTCGAGGTCAAAACATATTCGACCTTCAATCATCATTTAGTCCTTTTTAGAAAGTAAAGAAACTGAATTTCATCAAGTACAATGTCTGTGCCCTTCATTTGTCCAAGTCGCTTTCTCGGCCCGATAGTCAACCACGGCGTTGTTCTTGTGGTACCAAGGGATTTTGAGCAGGACGTCAAAACCTCCCAAGGGAATTACATAGAAGTCCTCGTGCCCTAAACACCCCTGACATTGCAAACAAAGTTTGCCAATGATCAGTGTAATGGAAACATCCCGTCCGGATGCTGCTAGAACTACCTCCGCTTCTGGCCTTAGCCTGTCGGGCGTAATTCCAAATCGAGCCGCCAATTCAAGTGAAAAGAAGTTGGCCTTGGCTCCTTCATCCAAGAAAAAGAGGGCTTCTTGATTTTTTCACTTTGCCCTAAAAGCGTCAAAGTTTTGTACTTCCATTCATTTGATTTGATTCGGGCCCCATGCAATGTGGTACCCATTCTACTTTCATCTGTTTTTTTTGCCATGTTCCTCAGCTGCTTTCGTACTCTTTGACCTTTCTTCATCCTATTCATTCGTGCCTTTTTAGGGCACTTCGCGGAGATGTGCCCAATTTTCCCGCATCCAAAGCACTTCCCCTCTTTGATATAGCTGACCCTCTCTCGAAGAGTGAGCTAAGGTCGTGCATCCTTTTCTTTCTTTTCTGGGTTACTCTTCTTCTTTCTACTTTCATTGTTAGAAGTCTGTTCGGTTCTCTGTGTCATGATCTCATCTGTGGGGTACGTCAAATTTCTTGAATGAATGGCAAAACCCCGTTTCGCATGACTCATTAGTTCCTGAATGGAATCTGACTTTTTCTCTAAGCAGTGATCTCAGATCTCTGTAGGAAGTCCTAAGATAAACCGCTCAATCTGTTCTTTGAACGAGATCTTCTTAAATGAGGAAGCTAGTAGAAAAGAGCTCTAGAATCTCTCGCAATATGCGTCGAATGTATCCTTCTTGGTCATCCGAAGATGGCTCCAAGCAGTTCGTATGTCGCGCTCGTACTCCCAATTCAGCCATGAAGAAATAAAAAGTCTTTTAAATTTCAGCCATTTAAGTGGCGCTTTCTTGTTCAATAGAAGAGTGGACCACCAAGTTCGAGCATTTCCCGTGAAGTAAGAGGTAGCCCTTCGAATCTTGGAGTACTCTGAGTAATGTCCTCTAGAGAAAGCTATGTCAAACTGTTGTATGAAGGCCAAAGCCTTCAAAGCATCTCAAAATCCAGAAAACGTGTCAAATTTAATTGATTGTCCACCTTCTTTAAACTCTTGGACTTTCTTGCTTTTATCTTCCAAAAAGTCATACTGATTGGCTTTATAAAAATTCTTGCTGTCATCGGAGTCCGAACTATCCCAAGGCGAGTCCTCTGTAAAACTATCCGAAACTGGGCGAGATTTAGACTTCTTTGCCTTTTTTGTCACGTGATACATCCAACCCTATGTGTCCGTGGACAAGCTACAGCATAACAGGGTTTAGTCAGTCCAGTCAGTCCAGTCAGTCTAGATTAGAAGTGATCTGGCACTTTTGTGAGTCTATTCGTAGACCGTGCATGCCCAGTCACTTGGTATAGATGCATATCCTCTGGTTGCACACAGCATGATCATCAGTATTCCCATCAGAATCCATTAGAATCAGTTAGGGGATTTTTCCAGTGCATTTAGCCTATTTTCCCTATTTTTGACATTTTTCACTTATTAATTTAAGTGACTTTCCAACAAAAGTAGGTAGGGCAATTTTGCTAAGTTTGTATATAAGAAAACCCAAGTTAGCACTTTCTGGCAGAAGAGGCAGCAGGAGCACCACTCACCAGGCACCTTCTCAGCAGGACCCCAAAGGCTTCTGGCGTTTTTGCTCTTCGGCAGCTTGGCTAGCGTTTTTGGACCAGACACCGTAGATCAGCCAGCGTTTTGCTCTAGCACATCCTTGGCGACAAGACCCCAGTAGATCAGCCTAGCGTTTTTGCATTTGCAGAACCGCGGCGACAGAAATACCATTTTCAGCCCTAGCGTTTTTGCATCTGCCAGCAACCTCAGCGTTTTGCAGATCTATCGCGACAGAATCAGCCCTAGGATCAGCGTTTTCAGTTTTCAGCAATTAGATTTCGCAGATCAAGTCCCGAACCTCGCAGATCTCACCTTTCCGCAGCAGTTCATCGCCGCACGATCAGTTTCCGTAAGGTTTACAGTTTCAGCCCGAAAAACGCAGATTTCAGCATCTGCGTTTTCAACGCATCGTCGTCGCATCGTCGCCATCGACATCATCATCGACATAGAGTCAAAATTCAGCAGATACAAGATTTGCAGATTTCAGCCCATAGCGTTTATGGACAGCAGTAGAAAGATTGCAGATTTCAGCCCTTAGGTCGACTTCGTCATCACCATCGTCATCGTCGACATAGCCTAGACTTGCATCAGTCTCATGCATACCATTTGTACCAGATTCTGCAATCAATAGTTGTTTGTGATCACAGCATTTTCTCATTAAGAACGGAAGGCTCTCCCTTTCATAAGAACAAAAGGAACCTTGAGCACAATTCGGAGCACTCATCTTGAGCAAAGCGCAAACAATCTTTCCGCTGCACCTAACATTTTTCTTACCCTTTTCAAAGCGTTGCTTTTTGCTTCGCTTTTTTCCTTTTCTGTCTTCTTCGCTCGAGTCAGAAGATGTATACAATGGAGGCAAGGTGTTGCTTATATAGAAACCTCAGTAAATTGCCCTATCCCGACTTTGAAAAATAAGTAAAATAATTACCTAAAAGCGAAAAGAAATAACGGGATCACATTGGGCAGTTCACTTGAGATGCCAAAACTCTAACAAGGAGAAGGTGAGGGCAAGGAAATGAGGCAGAGGGAATCTTTGCAGCATCTTCTAGCTGATACATTTTATTTTTCTATAAAGCCAGTCCTAGACAGTGGGTAGACAGTGGCATTCGTTCATAACCTTTTTCCTCAATTGGCGAAGGACTAAACAAGTAGATTATTGCAATGGACAAATACGATGTTGTGGCTTTGTTTGTTGCCCCCCACAAGGCAAAAACAGAAATATCCGCTAGTCTTGGAAGGCTGGAGAGCCAAGCAAGAGGAATTAAAATCGAGAAAATGACTAAGCTGGAAGTAGAACTTGAGGCTATCGTGTTGATGTGAAGATGTTCACTATACGTGTTGATGCAAAGATGTTCACTATAATGCTGGAAAGAGCAGAGCAGCTCATCGGAGGGCCTGGTGGTGAGAGAACCCGTTCGATAGCCGATGTTAAAAAACTGGGAAATCAATATGCTTTGGTCAATATGTATGTGAGTGCGGCTTTACTCAAGAAAGCAATTGATGAGTTTTCTGTCCAGGATGTCTTCTCGTGAAACAAATCAATTGTAGGATATGCCCAACAAGGGCAAGGTCAAGAAACTCTGGCTATTTGCAATGGATGCAAAGTGTGGGTTCTCGCCAGACCATGTCTCTTGGATTGCGCTGCTAGGAGGATATTCCTTCCAAGGGCTTGCCAAGGAATCTTTTGCTAGATGCAACATTAGGGCACCTCCCCAACATGCAAAACCAAAATCCAGAAGGATTCCAAGCTCAACAAGATTCCTTTCCATAAAATGGGGCCTTTCACTAGGTATGTACACCAGACAACAATTAGAGAGATGCCGGCTTGAATCCTATCTCCAACAAGATACTAGCAGCTTAAATTGAGAAGGTTATTTCAGCTATCAATGATTATGTAAATTTGTGTGATGAGTTGACAAAAGATAAGTGTTATGATGAAATTGAAATATCTATGCTTGCACCTCAAAAGCCTAAGACAAAATATAAGTGCCACATTTAGGCTTTTGTAAGCAATCACCACGACCATTTATGCATCTTATCATCTCTTGGAGTGCATTGATTGCAGGGTATACAGTCCATGGACAAAGCAAGAAGCCACCCTTAAATGTTTTCATTGGATTCGAGCTGTTTCGATCTACTACAGAGCAAATATGTGAGGAGCCATGAAGACAAGTCAAAGAATGACAAAAGTGAGTAATACAAATCAGGTTGTGAAACTTTAGGCGGCACTCAAGATTGTGAGGCAGAAAAAAATAGTGGTGCAGGATGCAAAGGAGTCCGAGGAAGGACTGAAGTGTGGTGTGATATGACAAAGTGCCGGTAGAGCAGATGTAGGAGTTGAGAGGATGGGAGTGACCAACGAGCAGGTTGGGAAGATGTAGGAGAGCGACACCGTACTCCATATGGTGAACTCACAGGCCAATGCTAGATATGGAATGTGGGATCCTTGAGGAGATGCTTTCATGCCAGGTAGTTGGTTGGTGATGATAGGAAGGAAAGCTAAAGTGCTAGCAAGAGGATCGATCAGAACCCATTGGATGGATTAGCAAGATAGAGGACAGTATAGCTAGGCTTTTGTGACTATGTTTGAAAACTCAAGGCAATGACTCTCTTTTCATCATTGTAGATCCAAAAAGAAGAGTGACTGCAAAACCCCTCAAAAACCCAACCCCCCCCTCCCATCCTTGCTGCCACAGCCTGCAGTCACTGCTCTTGCCGTCTCTGCTCTCGCTATCGGAGTAAGCGAGCCTTGCAACAGAAGTGGAGCTCCTTCACTCCACCTTTGTCATCGACAAGATCATTGGCAATTGTCCCAATAGAGGCGAGGTACGCGACCTGCTACATGCCCGTCTCCTAGTAGAGGTGGGAAAGATCATCGAGATACATCTTCTTTGGCAGGGATACTACTAGATAGAGTTTGAGACTCCCAAGATGTCTGCCAAGGTCATCTCAATGAGCCCATTGGCCATCCGAGAAATCAGGGCTCATTTCGACAGTGGCACCATGGTTTCGACCCTTCTTCAGATGTTCTTGCCGAGGAAGCAGGTTTGCTTGCCCTACCTGAGGAGAGAGTACCTCCTGCTTCTCTCCAAGATTGGTTCCGAGATTGGGACCGTGTTGGAGACACCGCGCACGGCAGCTTTCGTTGGTGCTAGGACAGTAGGCATACCTACCAAACATGTTCTGGTCCGAGACACCCACACCTTCTTGTAGGTAGTTTTATTACCTTGGGTGAGTGGTGGTTGGCTCCGTCAGAGCGTGGAGTATTTGGGCTCCCCGAATCAATGCTTCATTTACAAAAAGATGTTTCATCTCTCGAACGCTTTCACGGAGAAGGCCCATATCCTCGACACAGAACCAGCCTACTAAGGTTGGCCATGCTCAACAGACAGAGACGTAGGAAGCACAGGTGGGTACCTCATCTGAGACAGGTGCCTAGGCAGAGGAGGGTTGGTAGCAGGTTCGTGGCCGTCGTTGCCAAGGACTGACACACGAGTTTGGCATCCCTTGTGGTCGGCTTGCACGAAGCTAGCAACAGTAGGTTTCCACAGGGAATTGTTTTGATCCTCTTCAATAGGATGAGCCAACAGATACCCTCTCCACCTCAGCTTCGCCACCTACTATCCCTCCCCCTCTCCCTCCACACACCGTCCCCACCTCTCCGCCTCCACCTCCATCTCCTCCACCCACCTCTTGCGTCCGTTTCATCCCCGCCGCTTCGGGTTTATCAATCGCCGATTATCAATTCTCGCCTGATCCCTCTCATACCCCACCGTTGGCCCAGGGGATAGGTCAATCTTCAGCAGCTTGGAGGTCTCTCAGCAGTGCATTTGCCATGAGCTGCTCGATGCGAGAGGTGCAACCATACTTGCGGATGTTCCTGCAGGTGCAGGCGTCGCCCTTTGTAGCACTCCCTTGTGGGTTGACCAGTTTTGACATCCGTCATTGATGGGATCTCTTCGACAACGACTTCACACGTTTTCTCCGCAACTCTTTTCCCAACCTTTAGATGGCTTGCTTCAGAGTTCATGTACTGTTTCTAGCAGCTAGAGGGACAGAGGCCCTGGACACAACGGTTGGCTTTTCCTTCCTATTGTTAGCAGGGATCACAGTGTCACATTGATTGGACTATGGATATAGTGAACAAACTTGGCTAGCCTCTCTCTGACAACACCGAATACAACAAGATGTAGACTCATTGTGGTACAACTTTTTGTAGACACTCAGATTGCACCTTGTTATGTATATGTTCATGAGGACTCTTGGACAGAGGATGTAGCTTTATGGGCTGCACGCCCTGCTTGGGTATGGATCCAACAGACACTCCAGGTACTGCTTACTCGAGGCTGCTCGGATTATTACTCCCCATTTAATCCCGTCTCGTAGATTGCGAGATTGGTTGTGATGGCAGCATTGGCCTTCTCTCATCTCACTCACCCCAATAGTTTCATGAGATATACAGGGGTTGGGTGAACCCCAATTTTTATGTCAGAGGTGTCGACTCAGACAGAAACTCCAGAGATGCCTTGTGGGTTGAATGATTGATATGCTTATGCTCCACGAGCGTCACTTGTGTGAGAGCCTTATTAGTTGATGTGAACAGATTTTGTGTGGTCGCTGTGAGACCTTTTGGTCAGCTGCCTTGGGCCTAGTGGCATTCAGCAAGTTGTATGTATGACTATTGTGGATTCATGACAGCAGGTCATTGTGGGTAGAGGCATCAGTGTACTAGGTAGGGCCCAATGGGTCACTATGTAAATACATGGTTGTCTTGTGGGTTTTCGGAATATCGATGCGCCCAACCATTCAAGCGTACAGACTGAGTTTTGGTCACATTTGATCCTACCCTATGCACAGCAGTGGTGCACTGGGGGTATTTCAACATGCTTGAGGATTTCTCAGACAGGATTGGGGGCAGTCATGCTACTGTACATGGGGCTGAGTTGGCTGCTTGGAAACAGCTATGTATGACATTGAGGATCTCAGATGTATGGCAGCATGCTAGCTTCTCATGACCATCAGATAGTCTCTCTTTTTCTCAATTTGACCGTAGAGCAGGTGGAGTGAATCTATCCAAGATAGATCGCTTTTATGCTAGTGATCACTTATGTGACGTGGGTGGCTAGTATGCATTTTGGCAGAGACTACTTTCTCTGATCACGCGCAAGTGATCCTTACTTTGGCCGACAGGCAATGTGGCAGTGTTATGTTGCGCATCCTTGAGAGGACGTTGCTAGATACAGAGCTCAGAGAGCAGGTGGTTATGCTGTGGACCGAGAATCTGGATACTCAGGGAGACGTTGCTGCTAGAGCGGCCAATGGCCTCAGGGAACTTAGTCGTTTCTTCCTCAAGGAGTCAACAACATGAATGGCTGGGGTCTGAGAGGAGGAGAAGCAACTACCTAGGGGCATGAACTCCTTAAAGAGGATGCATGCGCGGCACCTAGGTACTTCCTAGATGGAGGACCAGATGCAGCAGGATCAACAAGAGCTGATCACCATTGAGGAGCGGCGCTATGGGTTTGTCTACCACAAACAAGCATCTCAATGGACCTGGATGGGTGACAAAGTTACTGGAGAGTTCTTTGAGAAATGGGTCCTCGCCATACACAAACCGATGTTTGCCAGTTGAGGAGACACGATGGGACGGAGCCTGAGGACATACGGCCAGTAGCTCTACTGAGTTTTACAGAGGGTTGCTCTCAGCTGAGCGTAAGGATGCATGCAAGAACGGTGTGGCCACAGATGCCTTGCCTCGTTGCTGAGGAGATGCGACAGATGCTTGAGCCCCCTCTCTTGCCAAAGGAGCTTCAAGAGGCTCTCAGAGCACTCCCTCATGGTAGTTGCTCTAGAGAGGATGGTTTGACTCCCAAATTTTTCTTGGAGTACTAGGAGATGCTCGGACAGGATCTCTGTCACAAATGGGTGACGTGGCAGCAGACCCCGGGACACACACACTCTCTCTGCTGAGAACAGCCCAAAAAAAGCGGCACAATCTACGCTGACTGTTGACACGTGGCAGCCCGGAAAAAGTGGCACTTTTTACGCTGACAGTGCTGACGTGGCATTCCGTACCGAAATCAGCGCAGTTTACACTAGCTGAATTTTATGGCAGCTTTTGTTACAGTTAGTTGCTTTTGGAGATTATAAGCTTTTAAGTTTAATGCTTTTGGGGCTCTGCTTTTGGGTATCTTGTATCAATAAATAAGTGGGCAGGGCCTCACTTCTCAGAGCATCTGGACGCAGAGTCTGAGAGTGAGCACCTACGCACTCTCTTGTACTTTGAACACAAATTAATACAAAAAGAAATACCGAAAGGGGCGCCAGTCTTTGGGGCCAATATCTCTAGGCACGGAACTACGCTGGGCCGTGTCGACTAAATTGTGAAGTGTGAACTGTTTTGAAGTGAATCTCTGCTATGTCGCGGTAGAATCTTGACTTGGGGCGTCCAAGTTTGTTACAGTGGTGTCAGAGCACAAAAAGATTCTTCTTATACGGAGGATCCGATCCTTTTTGCAGCGCGCACAGCTTTTGGGAAAGAATCTTCGTGCCTCGACCCTAGAGTTATTAGCCACTCCCACCCTTCATACATCGCGCATCGGACGCTTTCCCGTCTTCATCGCTCTGTCTTACAGGGCATAAAGCCATAATGAATCCCAGATTACACATGGGTTCTCGTGAAGAATCTGACAGAGATGACACCTCTCAGTGGGGAGGCAAAGAAAAGTTGAAAATCCGGCACGGGAATTGAATAAAAAGAATGAAGATTTGGGCAAATTTCTTTTGGACAACTTTGGCAGAAAGAAATACAAACGTCAATTGCAGATTGGCATATGTGTGAACAGATTGATTTAATACTCCTCCAGGGACCCGAGATTGGCGAAACACTTGAAGGTGACCCAATTGATAAGATTTACTCGAGATGGCGTGTGGCCTTTGCTTCTCCTCTCAAGTAGGGAGGAACGCCGAAAAGGCAGACGAGTGCAGAAAAGCGGAACCTGTACTTGCAGAAAGAGATGGACAAGAAGTCTTGAAAAGAAGCACTTCTACAGAGCCAACCAAGATGACTTCCTCGAAGACAAGAGCAAGAAAACAAAAGAATTTAAAGAAGGTGGATGATTGATAAAATTTGACTCCTTTTGCTGGATTCCAAGATGCTCTGATGGCTTTGGCCTTCATTCCGCAGCTTGCCATAGCCTTCTCTAGAGGGCATTACTCAGAGTACTCCAAGATTAGAAGGGCTGCATCTTTCTTCAAAGGAGATGCTCGAACATGGTGGTCCACTCTTCTTCTGAGAAAGGAAGCTCCAGTCAAGTGGTTGAAATTCAAAAGGCTCTTTATTTCTTCTCGGCTGACTCGGGACTACGAACGAGATATATGAGCTGCTCGAAATCATCTTCGGGTGACCAAGGGAGATTCTCTGGATGCTTATTGCGAGAGATTTTGGAACTCTTTTCTACCAGTCTCTTCATTTATGAAGGTCTCTTTTAAGGAACAGATTGAGCGGTTTTGTTGCGGATTCCTACAGAGATCCGAGACTACTACCTGGAACAAAAGTCGAATTCTATTCAAGAATTGCTGGGTCATGCGAAAAAGGGGGTTTTGTGATACATTCGAGAAATTTGACTTACCCCACTGATGAGATCTTGACTCAGAGAACCCAACAGACCACTGTCAGCGTAAGAAGTGCGGCTTTTTCCAGGCTGCCACGTGTCAACAGTCAGCGTAGATTGTGCCGCCTTTTCCGGGCTGTTCTCAGCAGAGAGAGAGTGTGTGTGTGTCCCAGAGTCTGCTGCCATGTCACCCATTTGTGACAAAGATCCTATCCAAGCATCTTCTAGTATTCCAAGAAAAAGCTTGAAATCAAACCATCCTCTCTAGAGCAACTACCATGAGGGAGTGCTCTGAGAGCCTCTTGAAGCTCCTTTGGCAGGATAGGGGGCTCAAGTATCTGTCGCATCTCCTCAGCGACGACGAGGCAAGGCTTATGTGCCCACTCTTGCTCTTGCATGCATCCCTGCGCTCTGACTGCGGCTCAGCTGAGAGAAACCCTCTGTAAAACTCAGTAGAGCTACTGGCCGTATGTGCTCAAGCTCCGTCCCATCGTGTCTCCTCAACTAGCAAACATTGGTTTCCGTATTGCGCGGACCCATTTCTCAAAGAACTCTCCAGTAACTCTGTCGCCCATGTGGGTCCATTGAGATGCCTGTATGTGGTAGGCAAACCCATAGTGCCGCTCCTCAATAGGAACTACCTAGGTCTTTTTGCGCTGCTGACTTTTTTATGGTAGTTTTTTACCAATTTGTCACGTGACACATCCCAACCCTATGTGTCCGTGGACAAGCTACACCACAACAGGGTTCAGTCAGTCCGATCAAGTTAGATTGGCAGTGATCTAGCACTTTCGTGAGTCTATTCGTAGACCGTGCATGCCCAGTCACTTAGCATAAATGCATATCCTCCGGTTGCACACAGCATGATCATCGAAATTCCCATCAGAATCCATTAGCATCAGTTAGGGGAATTTTCCAATGCATTTAGCCTATTATCCTATTTATTGGGATTTTCACTTATTATTTTTAAGTGACTTTCCTACAAAAGTAGGTAGGGCAATTTTGCTAAGTTAATATATAAGCAAACCCAAGTTAGCACTTAATGGCAGAAGAGGCAGCAGGAACACCTTGCTCAACAGGCAACTTCTCAGCAAGACCAACCCCCGCGACTACTTTGGCGTTTTCTCCACAGAAGACCTAGCGTTTTTGCATCAGATCAGCCTTGGCGATTTGTGCACAGTAGATCAGCCCGGTGTCATCACGACACAGCAGATCAGCCTAGCGTTTTTGCATTTGCAGAACCCCGGCGACAGAAGGACCAATTTCAGCCCCTGGCGTTTTTGGATTTCAGCAGCAAATTAAGACCGGCATTATTCACCTAAAGTGTAGCAGATTCAGCCCATAAAGACCATCAGTTTTCAGCCCTAAGAAACCTCATTTTTCAGCCAAGAAAACGCAGCCAAAACAGTCATTTTCAGCCACCGAAACAGTCCCGAAATTCAGCGATTAGAAGATCTCAGATTTCAGCCATCGTTGTCGTCATCGTCATCGTCGTCGTCATCGTCACCGTCGTCGTCATCGGCATAGACCAAGTTGCATAGTCCATTGCATACGCATTGTACACCTTTGTGCAATCAAGTAGACCACTCTCGCCGACGAGAGTGGGGCCTTCGAAGGAGGGTTTTACAACCTCTCGGGTGTCGTATCTCTTCTCTCTCCTTCTCAATCTCATTCACTTGCACGCACAATCCACTCACTTTTGTCGTGATCTAGCACTCTCCATAAGACGGAAGACTCTCTTCTTCCCTAAAGAACTAAAAGGAACCTTGAGCAATAAAGATCACTAATCTTGAGAAAAAACAGCATTCATTCCGCTGCACCTAACATTGGTATCAGAGCTTTGGAAGTGTTCTGTATTACTCAAGGAAAGAACCACAAGAAACCACAATAATATTTTTTTGCTTGTTGCGATCGCACGAACCCAAGTTTAATTGGGCGTGGCGATTTCTAATCGTGTTTTGTTGAAGAGTGATAGGAATCCCAAGAAAGAAGGGCTTGTCTAGCCTCCCCTTGTGTCTCTTTTCACTCATTGAGAGTGGACCGTGCACTTAGCGGCCGGCCAATCGACGTGAAGTGGAAAAAAGCAACCTTTGGCTGAGCGCAAGGCCGCCAAGGGGTGCGTCCGCAGAAAAGGGTAGAACTCAGGTGAAGAGAAGATCCTTCTCCACGTGATTTGCAAGCAAAAGAAAACCTCAAGAACCTCAAGAACCCCAAGAACCCAAGACCCTCAAGACTCAAGAACCCAAGATTCTCACGAATCAAGGACCTCAAGAACCCAAGTTCCTCGTGAACTTAAGAACCAAGACCACAAGAACCCACAAGAACCCACGACTTCAGAATGATCATCACTCGAAGCGGAATGGATACTTCGCTTGGAGGTGATGAGCATGAGAGAGGCGAAGAAGAATTTTCCCCACCAGGAGGTTTTTCCGACCCTTCCCCATCTACGACAAAGATTGCACTAACTCCTATGGAGGAGTTGGACCAAGAAAGAGAAGCAGAAAGAAAAGCCTACGAAGAAGATATGGCAGCCATCGAGCGTAAGTACCAAGAAAGAAGGGCAGCCATAGAAGCAGAATTTTATCGCGAGAACAAAGCACAAATGCAAGAGTTATTGCGACTCTTTTCTCAAGCTCAGGCACAGATGCAATAGAATCGGAAAAAGAAGACTCTCTCAGTCTCTTTTTCTCCACAGCATGACACACAAGATTTGCATGATTGTGCGAAGCATGATGATTTGAATGATAATGATTTGCATAATGATTTGGATGACAATGACAAGCATGATGATTTGCATGATCAAGATGTGATTTCTCACAAGCATGATGATTTTCATGATCAAGATGTGATTTCACAAGCATGATCAGTTGCATGAAGATGATGTGATTGTTCACAAGGATGATGTGTTAGTGGATGCTTTTTCTAGCGAAGCTAACCTCGTTGTAGATTCTATCAATCACCAGAAATCGATCTTGGCTTTCGAGTCGAGGTTCACAGATCCCCCACAAGAAGATTCGATAGATCCCGAAAAAGCGATCTTGGCTCTCGAGCCTTGGTCCAAAGAACCCTCACAAGAAGTATTATGTGTTCGCATGATTGATACGCACGCATTGTTCGAGTGTTTCATTCGTGAAGGTTTCCTGTATTTTAGTCAGCATCGTTATGTGATCCTTTTCCTAGGCATGATATATTGTATGTTGGGAACGTTTCTCTCATGGATGAGCACGAATGTATGTGGATTGTGCATGAAAAGCTGAAAAGTGTGTTTGTAAGGAAGTCACATTCCATGTCTCTTCCTTGGCATGACACAGTTTCCGAACGAGCACATGATTGTATGAGCACCAAGCATGGGCATATCCATTGTGATTTGCCACAGTTGATTGATTTCGATCAACCAGAAAAGATTCGACCGCATTGTTTGCATGTGTTTGATGAACGGGTTGCCACTCCATCTATTTATTCATCTACATTGCATACACAGTCTTTAGAGAAGACAAGATTTTTTCCCTTCACTTTACATGGAATGGGTATGTTCATGGTTTTGTGTTGGAGATGGTTTCAGGAATTTTCAGCCATGGAGATTCTTGAAGACGAACGCAGCAGGACTCTAGACGAAGTTGAAGCAAGAAAGGAGATTCAAAAGACTTTGTGTCGCTTTCGGCGCGGCCCAAAGAAGCAAGCGTTGCAGACCTTTATGAAGTTCAAGTACTGCACGGCCCACACATCAGAGTGGGCCGGTGAAGAGTCCCTTCCAAGATTCCAGATGTTATTGGCGATCTCCCTCAACGCCATACAGTTCGGTACAAGTACCTCACTTTGAAAAGGAGGGGATGTCACGTGACACATCCCAACCCTATGTGTCCGTGGACAAGCTACACCATAGCAGGGTTCAGTCAGTCCGATCAAGTTATATTAGCAGTGATCTAGCACTTTCGTGAGTCCATTCGTAGACCGTGCATGCCCAGTCACTTAGCATAGATGCATATCCTCCAGTTGCACACAGCATGATCATCGAAATTCCCATCAGAATCCATTAGCATCAATTAGGGGAATTTTCCAGTGCATTTAGCCTATTATCCTATTTATTGGGATTTTCACTTATTATTTTTAAGTGACTTTCCTACAAAAGTAGGTAGGGCAATTTTGCTAAGTTAATATACAAGCAAACCCAAGTTAGCACTTAATGGCAGAAGAGGTAGCAGGAGCACCTTGCTCAACAGGCAACTTCTCAGTAAGACCAACCCCCACGACTACTTTGGCGTTTTCTACACAGAAGACCTAGCGTTTTTGCATCAAATCAGCCTTGGCGATTTGTGCACAGCAGATCAGCCCCGGCGTCATCACGACACAGCAGATCAGCCTAGCGTTTTTGCATTTGCAAAACCCCGGCGACAGAAGGACCAATTTCAGTCCTTGGCGTTTTTGGATTTCAGCAGCAAATTAAGACCGGCATTATTCACCTAAAGTGTAGCAGATTCAGCCCGTAAAGACCATCAGTTTTCAGCCCTAAGAAACCTCATTTTTCAGCCAAGAAAACGCAGCCAAAACAGTCATTTTCAGCCACCGAAACAGTCCCGAAATTCAGCGATTAGAAGACCTCAGATTTCAGCCATCGTCATCGTCATCGTCATCGGCATAGACCAAGTTGCATAGTCCATTGCATACGCATTGTACACCTTTGTGCAATCAAGTAGACCACTCTCGCCGATGAGAGTGGGGCCTTCGAAGGAGGGTTTTACAACCTCTCGGGTGTCGTATCTCTTCTCTCTCCTTCTCAATCTCATTCACTTGCACGCACAATCCACTCACTTTTGTCGTGATCTAGCACTCTCCATAAGACGGAAGACTCTCTTCTTCCCTAAAGAACTAAAAGGAACCTTGAGCAATAAAGATCACTAATCTTGAGAAAAAACAACATTCATTCCACTGCACCTAACACAACTGCTTTTGGAACATTTTGCTTTTGAGTTTTAAGTGCTTTTGGGGCTCTGCTTTTGGGAATCCCTTGTAAGAATAAAAGAGCCCTAAGGGCCTCACTCTTCAGAGCATCTAGATGCAGAGTCTGGGAGCGGAAGTTGAAAAGTTTCCCAAAATCTTTCACAATAAGAATCTTATTCCAAAGATTCTGTCTTGATCATCTGAGTATAGTTCCAGTCAGTAATCACGTCTCGTTCGTATTCTTGTGTGAGACATGAGGAAATAAAGAGTTTCTTAAATTTCAGCCACTTTGTCGGCGCTTGTTTCCTTAACAACAGAGTCATGCCCGGTGGCGCAACGGGTTTCGGTTCAGATTCTATAGATGATGTCAGCCCTCTCGTCAGCTAGTCAGTACACTTGGGGTATTACTGCTTGGTCCATCCTCACACGCTCAGTACTTCGTTTTGAGTTGTTCTCAGCTAGCGGGATGATTGTGATACAGGAGGGCCGTCCCACACTCCAGCTTGTTACAAAGCTTACGCCCTAGGAGTGGAGAAGTGATAGAGAGCTTTGTTGGGAGCTTATCTACAGCTTGTGACTCTCTGGTTCATACAGAGAGTTCGTTGCTTTCGCATCTTCGAGGTTCTCCCCATCTCACTGGTAGACTGTACAAGATATATGGTTGGAGCTGATTCACACACTTCGAGGTTAGTTCGAGAGGTTGCAGGGCAGCTTCGACCGTATGCGAGAGTGCTATGAGGCATTCCTACGACTCTGGCGTCCAAAGCCTATCTACACCATGGTCCACGGGACTCCTAGATAGCACTACCAGCCATTTGTGTGGTCGTCTCCTTTTCCCATATCTTGATTTAGCTGTCATTGTACATATCTCATTTTTTTCATTGGGAGAGTCTCCACTCATGCTGACCCTTGTTGTTAGGTCATTTTGTAGCCCAATGAGAAGTTCGATTAAGTAAGAGAAGGATCTTGTTCTTGGGGAAAAAGAGAAGAGTGACCCTTCTATACTAGAGGAGAAACAAATGCGACCCTTCAACACTGAAGGAGAAGCATATTGTAACCCTTCAACACTGGAGGAAAAAAGCACATGGAGAAAGGGCACATTCCCTACGATTTATAATAATAGGGTGAGGACGGTGCCACCTCCCTATCATACCTACGTATGATTCTTCCTTTTCTGGGGGACACATGCATGCAAGCACGTGATGCATTGATCCATGTCTATAATTTTTTTTATTGCTTCAAACATTTGCTAACTTCTAATTTTTCATTCTTGCTAGATTTGGACAATAGATAACTTGTATACATGTGTTTTAGATCAATTTTCGATACAAAATATAGGTACATACCTACTCTTTCATTGGAGCATATTCAACGGTGATTTATTTCATGAGTGTGACTTGGATCGAACCGTTTCCTTTGAAGAAATCATGGTACACTAGTTTACATAAGGAAAGTGCGAAAAAACTTCTTGTGTTAACCGAGTGATCAAGTAGTATGGCTCTTCGGGTTTACTATCAGAGATTTAGGGTGTTTCGAAGCTTTAGAGAGGAAGAAGCGCTATGAGCATATAAAATGGACATCCTACATTTTTTGTTGTTACACTACTCCAACTATCTATCTCTCCTCACATTCACATTGCAGCCATCGCAGGGAAGCAATGATGCTTATTTAGACTCATTATCTTTAACTACGACTATCTCTATTGGAGCCTAATTCAAGACGAGCGAGGCTTTATACTTCTCGCAAACGTTTGCACGTCGCTCAATATTGGCACATCTAGGGTTGGACGAATCTTCCTTCCCGCAAGCACGATGTATTTGGGGTTAGATGAAGCTACAGGCTCCCTTTGCGACGCTTTCTTTTACCTCTCACTTCGAATTGTTGAAGCTAAAGGAAACCTTCAACAGTGAGAAGAGCGGGTGCATGTATAATGGAGACCTCCCAAGGAGTATGATGGACAGGCTTAAAGAAAGCTTTGCTTAATAGTAGAAAGAATCCTTTTCAATATCTCAGCTCGTTTGAGAGCTTTTGTGGTTCAAATGTACTCTTGATGTACAGGAATATGAAGCCTGTGCATCCACTTGCGTTCATTTTTGCACAGCTCCTCCATGATACATTCACCTGCTCTTCCCATTGCTAAAGGTTCCCTTTAGCTTCAACAAGTCAAAGCAAGAGATAAAAGAAAATGTAGAAATGGGAGCCCATAGCTTCATCTAATCCCTAATACACCTTAGTTTTGAGGAGGAAGATTCATCTGGACGTAGACGTGCCAATATTGAGTGACGTACAAGTGTCTGTGAGAAGTCTAAAACCTCGCTCTTCTTGAATTAGGCTCTAGCTTTTGATCGAAGATAATGAGCTGAGGTAGAAGCGCCATTGCTTTCATGCGATGGCTTCAACGTGAATGTGAGTGTGAGGAGAGAGATTTTTGGAGTAGTGCAACGATAAAATACGTAGGTGTCCATTAATACGCTAACTTCTTCTTCTCTCTAAAGCTCTAAATTGTGACAAGCCCTAAAGCTTTGATAATAAACCTAAGAGCCTGGTTCATCATCCTATTTCACAGCCATACTACCACGTTAAGGAGAAATAGAACGAATAGCAGGTCGAGGGAGAGTATGAGAAAGAGAGGCAGTTACACGAACAAGGTGGCTGCTCCTGTCTCGTGGAATGGAATCTTGGTCAATTCGAGGCAATAAGCGCAAGACATCTCACCTCGCGTGCCTTTGGAGATGATCTTAGATGATGAGCGCCTTCTATCTCTTAGGATGGATACACACTCCCTCTAATCTCACAATGGGACGGACGGGCAGCGTTTACAAATTGCGTAAGCGGAGTATTTCTATGTGGAAGAGCCTCCAACTTGAACCCACTCCCTGTCCTGACTTTTACAGATGGTCATTGCTTTGGAAAGTAGCGGAGCATGCAATCAAAGACATATCTAAGGCTCGTTTCAGCATAGGGCTCGCAGTGTTGTTGTGGTAGGGTGGGGTGAATGCAGGCTAAGCTGGAGGGTGGTTGCTTGGAAGTGGCGGACAACTGTCTCCGGGGGTGAGGGTAGGCTAGCCCGCGGTCCTCTTCAACTGTGTCCCTCCCAAGTCAATCCCTCTCTTTTTGGTTGTTTGGAGTGGCTGCCTCTTCCACCTCCTCCCGAGAGGACAACACATGGCTAAATCGTGTTGTCTCTCCTCGTACGGGCTCCCTTTTCGTGTGGGCAAGCGTTAAGTGCCCCAATGGTAGCACATAGAGGCCTTTGACGGGATGTGGCTTCCCATAGCAACCAAATGGTGTGGAACCAACATCAAGTTTGGCTCATCAACGTACATCTATTCATCCTTTGTTCTTGCTGCTCTATTCCGAATGTACTTCTTCATTTGGTATGCTCCTACATCGTGAGCACCTTGGTATAAGGTGATAGATCACTTAAGGTGGTAGGTCTCATGGTGCAGCTTTTGGTTTTTTCAGTATCTTGTATTATACTCAGACTCCTTTGTTTCGGATAGAGGTTTTTATTCTATGTATGGGGTTAAGGGCTTCCTTGTAAAAAGCCCGAACCTATGGACTCATATATGTGATGCTATGTCTCTGTGGTATCCATGGCTCGCTCTGAGCATGGAGGTGGTTGTAATTCTTTTTGGTATGATTTAATATATATCAACTCACTCTCTTTGAGTGAGTATTGCAAAACAAACAAGTCAGATAATGTAAAAATTAAAGGAGAAGGAAAGTGGAATAAAGATGGAGATTGAGTCTTGGGATGGTGATATCATGTTTACCTTTAGTTTTGATTATGTCTTTTTGTTCACTCGATGCTAATTTTACCTTTCAAAATTGGATCACTGATTGAAGGAAACCTTTTAATGCGTTGCACATCAGGAGTGGTTTGTGGCACATGATTATTTTCAAAGAGGTACTGTGTGTCTGGGTGTTGACTATCCTTGTGACATAGTTTTCATCAAGTGATGTGCACTTCTATACAAGTTTGGTGTCAAAAACCATGCTATCACCGTAATTAAGTAGCCAGGGGTTTGTTTGCCACATCATCAATTAGGCCATATGTGTTGAAAAGGAATGAAATTCATGAATATGATCTTATTTTGGCTCTGCTTTAGATTTGACATCTTGTGTTTCTATATTTGCAAGTATAGTCTTTTATAAACATGCAATTATGCCTCATCAAAATATTGGAAGACATAAAAGCAAGCGTATAAAGCTTGTGCATAATGATTAAAAGTTAAAAGGTGTTCCTAACTCAAAGATTCCTTTGAAACTCTTTGGTACACATACACACAATCCTTCCAATAAGAAATTAAATCCCACTGTAAAATACAATTAAATGAACATTGCAATATAGTAGAAATTTACTTTTGAACATTTTTTGACATGTTCATTACAATGTTAGTTCTTACCAAGATAGTATTTAACCTATTTAGTTGTATTTTTTATATGGAACTTCCTTAGATAGTCGATTTATCTCTTCTTCTAATCTAGAACTTCAAACATTTGAAATATCTGCTTGAAAATTATCAATTGAGAACTTCAATGATTCAAATGATTTAGTGACAAAGACTCTCAAAGATGTCAAATCTTCAACATTTAATCCACGAAGCTGTTTCCAAATTTCTTCTAAACTTTCACGAAGCTTCTGCATGGTTGTATCGTCCAATGGTACTAGTGGTACTTGAGATTCAAAGTTCTCTTGACTTTCCATTTTGGGATCTAAACAAAAAGAATTTGATGTGATAAGAGATAGTATTTATTCAAAGACTTAAGATTTAAAGTACTCTTGAGATCTAAACATGAACAATTTTTGCTTTGGAATGTCAACAAAAACAATTTGATAAGAGACAAACTTTACAATCATACTTATGATAATGATTTACAATGCAAAAATGTTTATGTTTTTCTTAGAAAATATCGGTATATAATCATCTCCAATCCGTGTTGTTTCATCACTATCACTATTGGATATCATGATAACATTATCACGAATGCTTTCATCACTTAATGTTACAGGGTTCCAATTTGTTTTTCTTTTGGTGTTATCTTTTTCCAATTCTTTGAAAACATCATCAATAACAATTGTTGCATCTTGCTTTCTCTTTGCCTCTGCAACCGGTTCACTACATGCTTAAGTTTGATCTTATTTAATCAGGTCATATTTCCGTTTAAGGAGTACCACTATGTAACAAAAAAAAAAAAAGTTGTGCATTCGAAAGGTAAATCTTGACTATCTAATAAGTCATGTAGTAAATGACCACATATGTACGGCAAAGTGAAATTACAATCACAAATCTTAGGGCTGGCCAGACAATTGTTGCATTTTGCTTTCTCTTTGCCTCTGTAACAAATAAATCTATGCCGACTAAATTCTGGACAAGTATGGCAAAAGAAACAGTTAACATTTGAAAGTCTTCTACGGCAGAGGGCAGTGGCCACAAGTAGGCCCTCGACCATCACTCGCCAAATAAACACTTTGCCTTGAAAAGGGAATTTTGGAATGCTAACCACAAAATAGAATGCGATTTCACCAGGAGGTTGATCTCTCTCTCTCTCTCTCTCTCTCTCTCTCTCTCTCTCTCTCTCTCTCTCTCTCTCTACACACTCAATTAGATTACACTAAAAGTGCCAAGAAGGGAAAAAATTGGTTACATTTGGCCTTACTCAGTAATGCACACAATAATGCATCAACAATATAAAAGTCCCCAAATCCCAAAAGAAAAAGAATAAAATGATTTACATTTCTCCATTAAATACTAAATAATCAACAAGTTGGATGAATGACAACCATTGATTGAGCTATCATTTTGACAAAAAAACCTTTGAAACCCCAAAAAAGACCCTATCACCACTATAGTCCTTGCCTAAAGGCGAGTCTAATAAACACAGAGCTATCTTTTTTTTTTTTCAAGAAACACATTAGAAAGAGAAAAGATTACAGAGGTCATAGTTGTCAAAGCTCTTATACAAAATGTTAAAGTGGACAAGGGACTTGAGGGGAAACTTTACACGACTAACTATAGAGCGAATTTGAGAATACTTGCATCTGCTTGCGCCACTTGGAAAAATGTTAGTCATCAGATTGTACGGTGCTTTTTCAACATTTGTGTTTTGGTTCATAATTAAATTGTAGCTTGATTTTTTTTTAAAAAATGAGAATTATGCTCCAAAAATTGTAACATGCTTTTGCATAAATTTGTGTTTTGAGAGTGTTTTGCCAGCGTCTCTTCATCCTTCGCGAAGCTCTCGTGATAAACAAGTGTCTCTTCTTCATGGTGCTTTTAAAAATATTGTGTTTTGAAAACTATGCTCCATAAATAATTTGTAGCATGCTCTTTTTTAATCTTTTGAGAAGTATGCTCCCCCCTCCCTCCCTTTTTTTCCCCCCCAAAACCCTCTACTTTGGATTTTGAAGACCCCAGTCAAACAAATAAATTAATGCAATTAATATACAAATTGAGGGGCATAATGGCGCCGAATTAGAAAAGAAAAGCTTATGTGTGTCTCTTTAAGTGGTGTCTCAGTATCTTCATAAATAAATTGTAGCATGCTCTTTTAAATTCTTTTGAGAAGTATGCTCCAAAAATTGAAACGTTCTTTTTAATAAATTTTTGTTTTGAGAGAAAATAAAAGCTTTATAATAGCTTATAAACAATAAGCTAGTGTATGTCTCTTTAAGTCTTCATCATGAAGCTCTCGGAGTACAAACGATAAGCAACAATCTCCTTGCTCCACTTGGCAAAACGTTAGTCGTCAGATTGTAGGGTGTTTTTTTAACATTTGTGTTTTGTATATATATATATACACACACACACACACACACACACACACACACACATATACACACACACACACACACACACACACACACACACACACACACACACACACACACACACACACACACACACACACACACACACACTCTAAATAGTGGGTGCACTATTTAGAGTTATAAACCAACTTGGCAACTTCAAAATGCAAAATCACTTAGTCTGATGTTAAAACCTTAGACACGCGTGTCTAATGATTTTGCACTTTTTGTGTTTCTGATGGTTGAAATGTGCTTCTTATGCCTTCTATATGCCAAATGTGTGGTCACATGCTTTCCAAAGTACAAGATGGGCTCACTTCGTTAGACACACGTGTCTAATGGAACATGTCATTTTGAAAAATTGAGTTGGTCAGCTTGTTGGCCTATGTGTTGGGGTCCTATGCATGCAATCCCACACAGAATGGATCACCAAATGCATGCCAAACAAGTGACACGGATGCAGTAACTCCAACTTCCAATTAATCGTCAAATGAGCTCCAAATTAATTATTTTTGTAAAACAAAGATTAGGGGAGTGATGTACATGTGCTAGACTACCTGTGCAATTCTTAACGGTCAAGTTTTGGGCACTTTTTGTTAGACACGCGTGTTTAATGATTTACTCAAAAAATGATTGTTTTCAATTTTTTTTTCATTTGCAGGTTTTAGAGCATGCTTTTCTCATCCCAATGATATATAGATCACAAAAAATGGACAAATCTAGCCTATCCAAACATATGAAACAAGATATGGTCAAAACGTTCTGTTTGCCAATTGCAAGTGTATGAATGGCTACCTGTGGATGCGAGTGGATGACTACTTACCCTACTCCTAGCACACATATATATACATCTACTCTGATGAAAAGCAATGCTAAATAAGGCTAAAAAGCCTAAAAGATAAAAAAACAGACAATGTGTAAAAATTGCTCCAAAGAGCTCAAGTGGTTCATAAATCCTAATATGGTATGCAATGATGAATAATAAGCTATGAATGAATGTCCAACACTCAAACACAACCTAATCTAACTCTACCTAATCCTAATGTAGGCCCTAAGTGATCCCCGATCCCTGACCACCTATACGAGAGCGTCAAAACCCCGTTCCAACCTCTCAACTAAGCTAATGAGTGATAGTAATGAGTGAACCTCACCTACCTATGCTAGACAAGAGATAATGAATGGCTACTCTAGTCTAGGGATTTCGTCCCTGGCAGCGGTGCCATTGTTAGCGGATCGCCGCGACGGACATGACTAAGCATAGCTTAAGCACACTAACACTACTATCAATGCGAGGGAGCGACCCGACTAGTGCATGGAGGATACGAAGGTATGTCAAAGCTAAGGTAATCAATCCTTCAAGAGAATGGAAAAGACTATGTGCTAACCAATGATCATACACTTCACCTACAAGAGGGAGAAACCATATCTATTGACATGATTGATGCAAGCTAAATGGAGCAATGTGTAATGCATTCACGTGTGGGTTCATTCATTGGAACATAGCTAACAATGTAAGCTTAAACAAGAGGGTTAATCAATGGATCTTAACACACGTACACATAAAGAAGAAGAAGGTGAAGCCTCTTAATCTCTACATACACATGAAATTAGCATTACCTAATGATTAAACAACTCATTGCTACTTCATTGACAAGCCAAGACTCAAGGAAAACAACATTAATCATTGATTAATCATGCTTACATACACACTTTCCTACAAGCTTACACACTAATTAACTCTTCACTAATCAATGAAATCAATGAAAAGAGCATTGAAAGATGAACAATAGACATAATAGAACCCTTGCCTTGCATTGGTGATGGAGAATGATTACAATGGAAGCCACAAATGGCTACACAAGCTCTCTATCCTTCTCTTTGATAAGAGCTCTTCTTAGCTTCAATAAGTGAGATTAGTGAAAAACCCCTAAAATTGGGTTATATTACAATGGCCCCAAATGTGGGTTTCACACAAGGTTTTTAATTGGCATCTTATTACAAAATGTGGAAGTCCATGACCCCAATTACAAGTCGATTTAATCATTACACAGCTTTGACGGATAATTTGGGTGGGTCTTTACAAAGTGGGTTGCGGGAAATTATAAATAATCAACACTTAAGTGATGCTGTCCCGCATCCGCCTTCCGTTGACTTCCATATTTGCGTTGTACGGTTGATGGCCAAAACAGGGACATATGTAATCCAAATAAATGAACTGCAAACCTCACAAGGGTGCTATAGATGATGTTTTATGATGTTTAACCCTTTTCTAACTTGTTTCTATAGTTATTTCACTATCAGCTTGCTAGTGAAATATCAGCTTGCTAGTTTATTTGTGTGTGTATTTTCTCTTACCTCCCTTATCTCGTCGAGATGGCTTCAAAGAAGACTCGCAAACGGGGCAACTTTCCACCATGGAGAGACCAGCCAGGCCACACCTAAAAGGTGAGGGGGAGGTTCCAAGATGGCCGGAATCCCCCTCGCCTTTCAGGTATAGATGACAGAGTGTGTGTGTGTGTGTATAGAAGAGAGAGAGAGAGAGAGAGAGAGAGAGAGAGAGAGAGAGAGAGAGAGAGAGAGAGAGAGAGAGAGAGAGAGAGAGAGAGAGAGAGAGGCATGAGAGAAGAGAGAGAGAGAGTGCACAATCTTCTATATACCTGAAACACGAGGAGCTCGTTCTTGAACTCTTGTAACATTTTTCTCTCTTTTCAGGTATATGTGTGTGAGAGAGAGTGTGTGTGTGTGTGTGTGTGGCAGGAGAGAGAGAGAGAGAGAGAGAGAGAGAGAGAGAGAGAGAGAGAGAGAGAGAGAGAGAGAGAGAGAGAGAGAGAGAGAGAGAGAGAGAGAGAGAGAGAGAGAGAGAGAGAGAGAGAGAGAGAGAGAGAATATAATACCCTGTCTGGTTTGTAGAAGTCATGGCCAGAGTGAGTGATCTGCAAAGAGATATGATTCAAGGCAACTTGTATCCCCATCTAGAAATGAAGCAGGCACATCAGAGGTCATGCAAAAGGCTCGTAGGAAGAGAGTCTCACAAGGCCTTGGTGTGCTAAACCAAATAAGGAAGGCTCAAAATGAGACTTTTCATTGCATCCAGAGGGCACCATTTGTGAGGCTAGTGAGAGAGATCTGTGAGCAATACAAGAAGGGCTCAAAGTGGTACCACACACAATACTGGCAAGAAGCTGATGAGGATTATCTGATTGAATACTTTGATGACACCTGTATCCTAGGAGCCAATGCACGTAGGGTTACTATTATGAACAGAGATATGAGTAGCCTTGCTATGTTGAGATAGAGGTATGAAAATTTTACTCATCAGGCTTCTTGTGTAGATAAAAAGATGAGAGACATTTTGTTAATTCCACCCATGACCTCTGCTAAAGATAAAGTTAAAACTGAAGAGGTAAGAGAAGAGGATATCCATGAGAGGGACACTAGGCTGAATCAGGAGCGATTAGATGCTCTGAAGGCTTAACAAGATAAGAAAAAAGAACTAGAGGAGAAAGACCAAAAATTGAACCTCCTTTCAAGGGAGAATGAAATTCTAAGAAGACTAGAAGGGCTAGGTCCAGAAGTGAGAGTCACAGTGGATGAGGATGGAGAACTGGGCACACATGTACTTAGACAAGCTGACCTGGGAATGTTGAAGCATGTTGATGTTGACCTCTCTGATACCATTATCTATACAAGTTTGTGGTGAGAGCCTTAAGACATGCTCGGTACTCTAAATAAACTGAATCTCATTAATTGGTATGTGGCATATGTCTAATTTATTTTGCAGTATCTTGAAGGCACAGCTTCTTGGAGGAGTTCAAAAAGACATTTTTATTCTTAATAGTCAGATTTTTGGTATGCTAGATGCAAGAAAGGCTCCAAAGGATCTTGTTGCATGGCTTACTTACTATCAGCCAAGTGCAAGGATGATTATTCTTCCATACAACTCAGGGTAAGTTTCTGTTAACTTCATCTTAAGAATCAATGCCCATTGCCTATTAAGCAATATATTTTTCAATGTTTAGGGGACACTGGCCTTGTGGTGATAGACATGGCAGAGAAGGTTGCTTTGTACATCAATTCTCTGGCAAGATCCACACATTTTGATATTAGGAAGTAAGTTTATATTGGAGTTTTTACCCTAGAAATCATGGTTCTATTCACCAAGTGACCACTTTTTTTTGTTCTCATAGTTGTGTAAATATCCTCATTCCCACAATAGAAAGCTTCCATTATGTTGGAGAATTTTTCAGAGAGATGACTCATAAACAAATACAGGTGTCAATCTCTCTCTCTCTCTCTCTCTCTCTCTCTCTCTCTCTCTCTCTCTCTGTGTGTGTGTGTGTGTGTGTGTGTGTGTGTGTGTGTGTGTGTGTGTGTGTGTGTGCATTCATCTGTGTATACCTCTTCACCATATTTTCATAAAACAGATACCCATACAAAAAAGTAGCCATACATGTGGATGGTATTTTCTATATAGTGCCAGCACCATACTTAATCATGCTTACAATGATGATTTGACAAAAGTAAGAATTCTATGTCAGAATTATTTACCAACAAATTTCCAACAGAAAAAAAACCCTGTATTAAAGTTTTTATTTACATCGCAAGTGCCAATAGATAAATATTCTGAGATAGACCTATTTCAGTTTCGAATGGATGTGATAGAGGGCATTGTTGAATTGGTATCAGGAGAAGATGAACTGGTCTTAGGTGAAGATGAACCGGTCTCAGGTGAAGATGAACCAATGGATGATGAAGAACTAGAGACGATGGACTTCTTCAAGAAAAATGAAGGAGATCAAGTACTGGAGGCGATCGATTGGGAAAAACTTGAAGCTGAAATTGGGGACATCAAGTGGCCATTTTCTCCTTCAAAAAATGTGTCTTCTCCAAAGAAGGATGCACCATGAAGCTCCCCACCAAGAGAAATAACATCAAGATCAAATGCACCACCAAGTTCAGATGCACCATCAAGCTCCCCTCTTCAAACTGCAAAAGTCTTGCCTGAGAGACATGCGGCTATTGAAAACGCAGAAGATGTGGATAACATTATACATAAACTAGATCTAGAAATCGGTCTAAGTTTGGCAAAGTGATGTACAAGAGAAGCCCAATTTATATGTGAAGGTTTTGTAAATTCAAGAAGAAAGTACCTAGATGGCAAGGATGTAAACAATATTAAAGTGTATATATCTACATTTTGTTGGAACCCTCTTCTCTTTGAAACCTCCAGCAATATCATTTTGTAAATCATTTTGATTAAATATAAATTTTTCACAATGAGATTACTCTTTGTCCATTGATCTTGAATAAGAAATTGTTGGTAGGTCTACTTCATCTTCATTTATCAAGTCCTATCGTAGTTGATGTAGAGAGAAATTCTCACTGAGGACAATGTTGTTTGTAGCTTGTTGTCCATCCAAATGTCGATTTGAATGAGTGGGTTATTTTGCATGTTTAAAAGAGCTTGGTCCAGAGGAACTAAAGATCCATTAGCCATGTGTGATCTTTGATAGTAGTAAGACATTATGGAATTCTGACTTTTAATCATATACTTTACATTAACACTAGAGGGATCTACTCTACTCTCAATTTCATTCAAAACTTTAATGTCCCATCCTTTGTCTAGAAACTCAAGCATTGTGTTAGAGTCTATGTTCTTACATACGAGCCTGGTGTTATTTAAATCTATGGGACTATCACCCACATCAAAAAATTCAATAAATATGTAAATTGGCATGCAAACTTTGATCTTAACTAACCAGGTTGCAACATTGGGTTTTAATCCTTTTTGCACTTCCTGAAAGAGCTTCAATCTAAATGCCTCACTCATATCACTACTTGGTAAAGGCCACTCATTGCTAGTGAAATCAAGAATGTCAACTTTTTCTAATTTCCCAGAGGCAAGATCATCCCCCACATGAAAGAAGTGATCATAGAAAAAGACACCTGCCTCTGCAAGTTGCCTAATATTTCTCCCTTTATATTGTTGTGCACCAATGAATGCATGGTATACATTCATTACACCTATGATGCATTCCACAGATTGCCATTCTTCATATGAAGATGGATAAACATCTACAAGAAAAACATAGTTTAATAATAGCTGAGTATAGATAGAGAAAGTATATAGGTGAGTGTGCATTTGCTTGCATGTGCACTTACAGTTTTGTCTATTCAATGGAAGATTCTGAGGCCCTTCAGTCACTGTAAGCTCTCTGTGCATGTACACGTGTTGTACTAGTACTTCTTTGATTGCCTTCTTATTCTCTGCTAATCTGAAGTCCTTCACTTTGCCTTTCCATGATGCCAAAGAACTCATTTGAGCTAATACATTTTCGCCTCCTTGCTTGAAGCAAAATCCAGGATCCTTTCACTACAGTGAGAGGTATCCATTGATTGACCTCATTTAAAGTATTGTTAATACTGATTCATAGATGCAGAAGGTTTCCTTGATCTATCTAAGGATGCCATTGAGTAAACAGAGTAGAAAACGTGCAGAAAATAGAGCTTAGAAAGACCAGCAAAGAAAGCTTATTCAGAAAGTAGGGAAGAGACTTGGTAGTGTGTGATTTTTTTGGAAAAGTAACATAAGTTATGGTGCATCATTATGATATCTCTCTTTCAAATCAAAAAGCATGATTATACTACCTTACTTTGAGGATATATACATGTAATGAGTGATTTTCGACGCCAAAGATATATGTTAATAACAAGAAATTGACACTATTTTTGATTTTTTAGTATTCTTCTTGTTTGAAGGATTATTTGTTATTCAAAAAACTAATTATACCGTTACGATAGCTTCAAGCTCATTAGCTTAGAGCCAATTTTTCAAAAATACTAAATGGCCCAAAAGAGACCCCAGGAATCCCCTAATGTGTGTGTGTGTGTGTGTATACACATATATACATAAATATATACATACACACACGCGCACAGGCACACACATACACATATATGTGTGTGTGTATGTATGTATGTATGTATATATATATATATATATATATATATATATACATATGTACACATATATATACATATATATGTGTACATATGTGTGTGTGTGTGTATATATATATATATTTATATATTTATATATTTATACATACATACATATATATATATATATATATATAAATGTATATACACATATATACATAAATATACATACAATCATATATACATACACACATACATACACACACACGCACAGGCTTATGTATATATATATACACACACACACACACACACACATATATATATACATACACACACACACATATACATACACACACACACACACACACACACACACACACACACACACACACACACACACACACACACACACACACACACACACACACACACACACACACACACACTCTTGCACATGTTTCCGCTTGCACATCGTCCTTTTGCTTTTTGTAAAGCCTACTACTTGGTTCTTGCTACATGCATATTGTCAAGCATCTGCTAGGTTAGTGGTTCATAGAATCGCTTTAAACAACTACCATTGATGTAGTGGGAAAGAGGTTCTCCATCGAGAGTTTTTAACCGCACAGCTCCGCCTACAGTAAGATCATTAAACAAATGGACCCAGTCCCCATAATTTCAACTTGCGTTTGTTCTTCTTCAAGGTACACAAGGATTAAGTCTCCTTTCTGTAATTCTTTTGAACAAATGTTGGCATCGTGCCATCGCTTTTGTCTCCTTTTCTCTACAAACATTCCTTGTACTGCAAATAATCAGGTTTCATCTAACCTTTTTAGTTTTTCTATTCTTCCAAAAAATTCATGCCTTGCCCAACCTAGTTTTGCTATGATTCGTAGTGTTGGTACCAAAAAATCAATTGGTAGGATTGCATCAATTCCATACACTAAGTTGAAGGGTTTTGATCCTATAGCAGTCTTGTAACTGACACAATACACCCAAATTATGTTATGAAACTTTTGCTCCTAATCACTACGCAATCCTTGTACGGTATTAGTGAGAGTAGTGCATAGTACCTTGTTTGTGCTCTATGCTTGCCCATTGTCTTGTAGATGTTATGGTGCGGACTTGTGTTACATGACCATATTCTCCCTTAGTAGTTGCTCAATAACCTCATTTAGAAAGTGTTTCCCATGATTATTAACTAATTTGATAGGTAAACTAGAGCGTGTGAAAAATTTCTCTTGTAGAAATTTGTAGTCGTACAAGTGTAATTCTTAATAGCTGCCTTGGCTTCTACCCATTTAGTTAAGTAGTCTATAGCTATGCGAATGTACTCTAAATGTGTGCCCCTCATAGATGGTTTGATTGGTTCTACAAATTCTATTCCCCATTTAGGAAAAGCTCTCATACTCATGATGGGTCTTAGAGGCACCTCGTCATATGAAGTGGGGACTTTAAATTGTTGGCACTCTTTACAACGTTTAACAAATTGTTTGGTATCATGGAAGAGTGTAGGCCACCAGAGTCCTGAACAAAGTATGTTATGGTTGGTAGTTCTTCCTGAAGAGTAGTTTTCAATGATAACAAACATATGTGCTTCTACCATGATGGAATTTTGTCTTTGTTTGGGTAGTGTCTCATCTAATTGCCTTGTGGTGAGGTAATAGATTGTGTGCTCACTCCTCCAAGGATAAAGTGCATGAGGTACTCTATGTTTTTCTTCTTATGGAGAGACTTGCAATGTGCAGAGTTAACAAAAACTTTGGTAGCCGTGTCATGCAACATTGGCCACCGTAGCCCTTCCCAAAGTACTCTCCTTACCATTTCCTCCCAATCATAGTGATGTCTAGACCAATTTGTGTGTAGTCTTCCTAGGATTTCCTTGTACTCATTGGGACATACTACTATTCTCAAGATTGTGTCTACTTCTTAATTGTACAACCTCCCTGAGATAAGTGCAAAGTTGCGACAAGCATCCAAAAATTGAGCTCCATTATCTGAGGTGATCATTTCCATGGTATGGGAGCAGAGGTCAAAAAGTGGATTATGCCTTCACTCCATTTTGGAGCCCACTCAAGTTTAAAAAGGGTGACATCCATAAGATAATGGTCGACTCCTATTGGCACTTCTCCTGAAGTAATTCTACTTAAATGGTCTGCTCATTGATGGGTTGATCCTTTCTTGACCACTACTGTGAAGTCAAATTCTAGCAATATAATAAACTATCTTATTATTCTCCCTGATGGGCATGGTTTGTTGACTAATTACAAGAGAGCTTGACAGTATACAAAGAAAACAAATTGATTTGCCAACAAGTAGTGGCATAACTTCTTTACTGCATAAACCATCGATAAGACTTCTTGTTTTGTGGAAGTGTAATTCTTCTCTACCGGATTTAATAGTCTACAGGCATATGAGATGGGAAAATTCATTTGGTTTTCCCCTAATTGTGCTAAAATGCATCCTATTGCAAACCCTGAGGTGTCAATGTGGACATAAAATACTTTGTCCCAATCTGGGACTCTTAGAATAGGTGCCATTATTAGTGCCTTTTTTATCTTTTCAAAAGCATCATCACATGTAGGAGTCCACTCAAATACAATGAGTAGAGCATACATTGGTCCAATTTCAGCATACACGTAAATGAAATGCCTATAGTAATTACAATGACCCATGAAGATATGAACTCCTTTGTAGCTGACTGGTCTTAGCAATTGCACTATAACTTGGATCTTGTCTAAGTCTATGGAAATCCCATTTCTAGAGATGATGTGATCTAGTATCTTTCCTTGGCGAACCATGAACTTGCTTTTCTCTGGGTTTAAGGAAATTTGATACACTTGGCAACATTCAAAGATCTTATACAGGTGACTACACAAATCATCCATGAAGATCTCCAAAAACCCCCTCAAATATGCCTTGAAAACATGAGCCATTAATCATTGGAAAGTGGCGGGTGCATTAGTCAACCCAAAAGACCTAGCTCAATATGCAAAAATTCCCCACTCTGTGGAAAAGGTTGTTTTATGTTGGTCTTGCAAAGCTATGGACACCTAGTTATATCTAGAGAAGACATCTAAGACGCTGTAAGCTTTCTTCCTTGTTGCGACTCTTTCTAGCACATGATCTCTTATTGGCAAGGGGTAATTGTCGTGCACAATGACTGCATTAACTTGCTTAAGGTTAATGCATACTCTAAGATTAGCATTTTTCTTTGGGACTATTACTATCGGTGAGACCCACTCTGTGTGTTCTATCTCATAAATGAATTTGACCTCTAGTAGTTTGTCAATTTCCTCTTTTGATTTTCTTGCCAAATTCATTGCTATATGTGTACCACCTTTGCTTCCTATGCTTGGAATCATCTTTCAAGGATATTGTATGTTGATTGATTCAGGGATCCACTCCTTTTAAATCCTTATAGGTCCAAGCAAATACATCCCTATATTGTTTGAGCATTGAGATTAGCAAATCCTCCTCTTTTTTGGTGAGGTTGGTAGCAATATGTACCATCCTTGGTTCTCTCCTGGTTTAGCTGAACCCTAGGGGATTCGCCATGAGTTCCGTATGGGTATCACGTGAGTGTAAGGGATGGGGGTTTTGTTAAGGAGGGGAGATATTTTTTATAAGGCATGGTCCATATATAGGGGGATTTTTTCTGTATATAGGTGGTAGTTTCCCATTTTTGGTGCACGCAGGGGACATCTCATCATTATTACTAGTGAGTCCCCTGGGAGCTAAACCCACACTTTTTGAGTTCTCTGGTCCTCTAGTCCTCGGTGCCTACTTCTATTGGTTTTGTGTGTGTAGGTGTTTGGCACACAATCATCCTATTTTGGATGGTGTAGTGTTTGAAGTTGGAAGGGACGTATTGACTGTCCTCGTCATCACTACTCTCCTCTCTTTTTGACTTCCAAGACTTATTCAAGGCTCACTTACACTCTTGGTTATATTCTTTGTATTCTAATTTTGAGAGTTTAACCTTTGGGGTTTTGTCCTTTTGGGGTTGTGTGGTTGCAGGTTTTGTTGCGATGGTTTCTTAGGTGTTCCTTGGAATCACTTTCACCTTTTTTTTTCCTCTCCCCTTGTTTTGTGGTTTGGTTATCCTAATTGCATTCAAAGATTCCTTCCACTTGTTGCGAGCCTTGATGCAATTGTGGGATTCACCAAAATAGAGGTATTCATTTTTGCCTTGGATTATTGGGGGGTGTTTACATCCCTTTGATTTCCCTTGTTTCTTTCTACATTTCTCCCTTTGTTTTATCATAGTTTCTTGAAGATCTCTAGCGGTGATGTCAAGCTCAATTGGCTCACACTCTCATAGCAACATAAATATTTTTTCTAACTCTGAATCAGGTACTATCTCATCTTCATCCAACCCATACTCAGTTTCTTGCACATATCAAGAGCTATCGTGATCATACATTAGAGGGTTTGTCACTCGAGTCTTCTAATGCTGAAGGTAGCAACAATCCTGAGGAATAGGATTCAAATTCCATTAGGGGATTGTTGGGGTCTCTTTTGGGTCTTTTTAGCATTTTCGAGAATGTGGTCATCATTCAATTAGATAATAGATATCGTAATGGTAGATTGAGTCTAAAAAATAGCTAGAAATACAATAAGTTACTAATTCATTATTATTCATGTAAATTCTAACATTTAAAATTTAGTCATTTTGTGTGGCCCCTTAATAAATGCACAACATTTTTAAAGCATTACAATCTAAGTATGAGTATATTTGATAGATATGTGTCATTATGACTGTCCTTTTCCCAAAATTCTAAAATTTTCCCACTCTTTTTACCACATCTCTTGGATTTCTCTTCCTTTTTGTGTCTATTTCTGATCAAGCTCTGTATTTTCTCCTCGTTTGTTCTCTCTCAATGGCATTTTTTGATATATCCCGAAAACCATCTGCATCCATTGAATCCATCACCATAGCTAACACACTTGATGAACAAAACTTATGGATACCTTTAACTATAGTGAAGGGCTCATGGATTCTACTTCAGTCAAGGAAGAGAAAAACTAGAATCTCAAATGAGTTATTGGCATCTTGGAAGGGTAAGGTAAAAGACTTTAGATTTAAGGAGAATAAGAGAGCAGTAAAAGAAGTATTAGCGCAACATGTATACATGCGTAGAGAGCTTACAGTAACTGAATGGCCTCAATATCTTGTAATACATAGACCAAATTGTAAGTACATTTTTATCTTTGTTTTACTTGTGTAGTGTGTTCTTGTAGCATCTTATAGTGGGTTTAAATATCTCTTGGTGCTATACATTCAATACATACATACACAATGCATGTTACACTAACTATAACTTTTTGTATTTTGACTTTAACTCACAAATTGCATTCTTCTGTGTTTAGATGTCTATCCCTCCTCGTACAAATAATGGCAATATGTATAATGTCTTATAGGGGTAATAGATGTTTACCATGCAGTTATTGGCACACAACAATATCAAGGAGGAACCAACAGACAGCTTGCAGAGTCCGGTGTCTTCTTCTATGATCATTTTTTTCATGTGGGAAACGATCTTTGCTCGGGCACATTAGAGAAAGTTCCACTCCCATACTTCACAAGTAGTGATTGGCCACTACCAACTAATGATATCAGTCACAAGAAGATTTAGAAATTTTCTCATGTAGGAAAACAGAGTCTTTTCCAAGATTTTTCATACAATGAATAACATCATGAGCTTCTGCTCGAGAGACACCGCATGCCTAGCTAGGTACGATTGGGGGCAACGGACCACCGGGCCCCCCACCGGGCCCACGGTCCCCTGCCCCCAATCGTACCTAGCTAAGCATGCGGTGCCTCCCTCACAGAAGCTCATGATGTTGAGGTAAGTCACAATGTGGGAATTATTGTGAGAATTTGTTCAAAACTTCTTGTGAGTGAGGCATTTCGTATGAAGCTTTTCAATGAAGTGCATAAAGGTTTGAAACCATATATTACAAACCGGGGAAATTTGTCCGTTGCGGTTCTTCTGATGATCCAAATTACTTGAAAATTGGCATGGGGTATTCTTTCAAGATCCTCTGCAAGATGCATGCCTCAACTCCTTGACAGAACCCCTACAGGTGTGATTTCCAACATGCACCTAGAGAGTATCCGAGAGTTTCCCTAGCTTGTACCTATTATTTCTAATATGCCTAGTGGTCCAATGGTGAAATGGACTAGAGAGTATCCGAGAGTTTCCCTAGCTTGTACCTGTTATTTCTAATATGCCTAGTGGTCCAATGGTGAAATAGGCTCTGGATTAAGTAAATTTTCACCAAGGAAACTTGCTTGGATTGCCTCCAATACCTAGGGATATGGACTACTTAGGAGGACTGTCAAATACAACCTAGCAAAATGGCCTATGCAAAAGATGCTATCAAAAACAAGAATCCTCACTCCACCTATTCTATTACTGCAAGGAAACCAACCATTAGATTACCATTGCTCAACCCTGCTATACACTCCTTGGTGCCAACACCATCACCTACAGTAGCATGCTCCCACAGGCAAATCAATGGCGTCATAAACTAGTGTGCAAGGACCCTTTTACAGACAAACCTTCAAAAGCCATAGCTGTTAAGAAATATCGCCCTCAGTAAAGACCCGAGCTTCCAAAAGAAGGGCCACAAGAATATCAAACTGATACGAAACATCGCCCTCATTATAGGTTTGCAGGTAGATATAAAGCAGGAGAACAAGAAGTAACAGCCCAGAGAAATGGGTGGTGTTGAATAACACCTAAATTGAGAGAGCGAAGAGAAAATTGGGGGGGGGGGTTAGTTAGCCTCCAAAGCCATAGAGGGTGCGGCCTTGTCACTTGAGAGCATAGACCACATCCATGGCAGTAACAATTTTGCGGCGGGGATGCTCTGTGTAAGTAACAGCATCACCGATGACATTCTCTAGGAAGATCTTGAGGATACCACAAGTCTCTTCATAGATGAGGCCACTGATGCGCTTGACACCACCCGGGCAAGGCGGCGAATGGCAGGCTTAGTGATGCCCTGCATGTTATCATGCAGGACCTTGCGATGGCGATTAGCACCGCCCTTTCCCAGCCCCTTTCCACCCTTCCCTATATTTGACATTATTCCCTTCTTTCTTCCTCAGGTAAATGGATATTTCAATGTGTAAATAGCTCGTGATTTTCCACTTTAAATAGAGCCCATATCCCCCATGGGCCGTCCAATCTTCCTCCTCATCCAACGGCTTCACCCTACTCACACGGATCGATCCCTGCTCGCAATTTTCAAAATAAGGTTCGTGTATAAACAATGAATAGCCCCTTGTTGGCATTGATATAGGTTCGTGCTGTGCACTTTTTTGACTTCAATAGGTGATTGGAGAGTGTGTATTTTTTAAAGGCGCTCCAACTTTCTATAAGAGAGCGTGAATTGCATGGAGGGCATCGACACTTCGCCATCTGTTATTTTCACCAAATGTTTATTTCTTTATTTGGAAGTGGTTCTCTTCTGCTAGGACTCACTCTCTCTGTGTTGTGCTAGGACACTCTCTCTCTCTCTCTCTCTCTCTCTCTCTCTCTCTCTCTCTCTGCCTTAACACAAGAGTTTATATCTCGTGAACACCACTTGGAGCACCCACCAACACCCATCATTGGCCAGCTCGTGTATTTAGCTGTCATGTACATTCATAAAACTCTGATCCATTTGGAGGAGAAGAAAATACCAAATCTTCTTTTTTCCAATTTCAAGTGTTTAGTTGTTCCTACAAAGACAATTCCTAACCTTGATGATACAAAACCAGAGGAGTGTCAATATTCCAAACCCTAATGCAAAAAATCCTAACAATTGGGATGAGGATGCTCCCATGGAGATCAAAGATTTGGATAGAAAGAAACCAAAGGGATGGCTTGAAGATGAACCAGAGGAGTTAGAGCATCCTGGGGAAGAGAGCTTGAAGACTAGGGATGGAGAGTGGAAAAGGCCCTAAAATGTTAAAGCGTAGGTGGTGAATGGGAGAGGCTTGCCAAGAATAATCCTACATATAAAAGCAAGTGATATGCTCCTATGATTGGCATCCATGTATTTGAAAGCCTCATTAGCAGATTCTAAATGCTCCATGGAGATTCAAAGATTTGGATACAAAGAAACCAAAGCGATGGCTTGAGGATGAACCAATGGAGGTAGAGCATCCTGCGGAAGAGGGCTTGAAGACTAGGTATGGAGAGTGGAAAAGGCCCTAAAATGTTAAACCATATGTGGTGAATGGGAGAGGCTTGTCAAGCAAAATCCTACATATAAAAGCAAGTGATATGCTCCTATGATTGGCACCCACAAATACCAAGGTATTTGGAAGCCTCATCAGCAAATTCTAAATGCTCCCATGCAGATCGAAGATTTGGATACAAAGAAACCAAAGCGATGGCTTGATGATGAAACAGTGGAGGTAGAGCATCCTCGGGAAGAGGGCTTCAAGACTAGGGATAGAGAGTGGAAAAGGTCCTAAAATGTTAAACCGTAGGTGGTGATTGGGAGAGGCTTCCCAAGCAAAATCCTACATATAAACCGTAGGTGGTATGCTCCTATGATTGGCATCCACAATTACCAATGTATTTGGAAGCCTCATCGGACAATTCTAAATGCTCCCATGGAGATCAAAGATTTGGATACAAAGAAACCAAAACGATGGCTTGATGATGAACCAGTGGAGGTAGAGCATCCTGGGGAAGAGAGCTTCAAGACTAGGGATGGAGAGTGGAAAAGGCCCTAAAATGTTAAGCCGTAGGAGGTGAATGGTTGAGGCTTGCCAAGCAAAATCCTACATATAAAACCAAGTGGTATGCTCCTATGATTGGCATCCAGAAATACCAAGGTATTTGGAAGCCTCATCTACAGACTCTAAATGCTCCCATGGAGATCAAAGATTTGGACACAAAGAAACCAAAGCAATAGCTTGATGATGAACCAGTGGAGGTAGAGCATCCTCAGGAAGAGGGATTGGAGACTAGGGATGGAGAGTGGAAAAGAACCTAAAATGTTAAACCGTAGGTGGTGAATGGGAGAGGCTTGCCAAGAATAATCCTACATATAAAAGCAAGTGATATGCTCCTATGATTGGCATCCACGAATACCAACGTATTTGGAAGCCTCATTAGGAGATTCTAAATGCTCCCATGGAGATCAAAGGTTTGGATACAAAGAAACCAAAGTGATGGCTTGATAATGAACAAGTGGAGGAAGATCATCCTGGGGAAGAGGGCTTGAAGAGTAGGGATGGAGAGTGGAAAAGGCCCTAAAATGTTAAACCGTAGGTGGTGAATGGGAGAGGGTTGCCAAGCAAAATCCTACATATAAAAGCAAGTGGTATGCTCCTATGATTGGCATCCACGAACACCAAGGCATTTGGAAGCCTCATCGGCATATTCTAAATGCTCGCATGGAGATCGATACAAAGAAACCAAAGCGATGGCTTGATGATGAACCAGTGGAGGTAGAGCATCCCAGGGAAGAGGGCTTGAAGACTAGGGATGGAGAGTGGAAAAGGACTAAAATGTTAATCCGTAGGAGGTGAATGGTTGAGGCTTGCCAAGCAAAATCCTACATATAAAAGCAAGTGGTATGCTGATATGATTGGCATCCACACACGAGAGTGAGGAGAATGTTGAAACCCTAACCCTCAACCACTTCTTTCGCTGCTCCTGCTTGCTACTCAGAGCTCCTCACAGCCAACACTAGGCTTTGATACCATGAAAATAGAAAGAGAAGAGAGCTTGAGGTCTTGCAAGCACACACACATACACAAGAGAGTACACAGAGATGGAGGCTTAAATCTTCTTCTTCTTTACCGAAACTAAAGTGGGTATATACATAAGTAAACCCTAGCTACTATGTAGTACCAAACTGAAAGAGGCAGGGTCCATAGTGTGAACCCGCTAAGTAGCTTTGCTGACTAGAATCCCTGATGAAGATACGATGTCAGTCACCAACCATGTCAGTGATATCAATATCCCCAACGGTCACCAGGACCCGTCATGAGTACTAACTCATGTAGAGCTCGATATCTCAACACGAGCCATAAGGAACAACAGGAGGAAGAAGAAAAGGCTGTGGTAGCACAAGAAGACTCCTAAGAAGAAAAATCAAAGGATTCCTAAAGCTCTGAAGATAATGATGAGGACAACACAGATGTGGCACATCACTTAAATACGATGTATGTTTGAATGGGGAAAATCCACAAAGTAGCAAAGCAAAAGGAAGTAGAATAATGAAAATCTTCTTGAGATACTTAAAGGGTTTCAGAATGGGGCTAAGGATCAAAATGATTAGATCTTGGAACTGCAACAAGCAGTAGCTGTCAATGCTAGCGTCCATGAAATGGAGCAGTTAAGAAGCAAGGAAATTAGCGACGTGCTAAACCTCGGACTACAAAGAGCAATCAAAGCTGAGGCTGAAGTACAAGAAAAAGAGAAGCAAGCTCAATAGCTTCGCTTAGCCCTTAAGGTGGCTAACAGAAGAGGAGAGCAATAGCGGAGGATTCCCTCAATCAAATTCGATAGATCCAGTGCTTGCCTCTCATGGAGCTTCCACATCTGACGATGCTACTCGCAAGGAGAAAGACCAACTCCGAGATCAGCTCAAGACAAAAGAATTACAAGTGGACATGTTGTCCCAAGTCTTTATGCAGAAGGAACAGGAGCTGCATATAATAGGATCAAGGAGCGTGAGGGAAAGCTAGACGTAGCCAACATGACTCTTCAAACAAGAGAATTAGAAGGCTCACTTAAACAAGCAAAATACCCCAGAGAGGAAGAATGCGGAATGGACCTGCCAATGGATGACACACCAATGGAAGAAGATATACTTGGAAGAGAACAACAGATACCTTTAGAAGCCACTGAGTTGAAACTCTCACAAGCTGAACAAGAGTTAACTCAACTTATGACAGATCTCTTAGAACGAATTCAACAATAATGCATGGAGTGGGAACGACGCATCCTCCAGAGTGCCAATCTAATCTTTTTTAGAAAATGAGGGAACCAAAGAATTCAATCGACCAACCCTCCCTTACACTCTTCTCAAGCACGAAACAATCAAGACCAGGGAGAGGTTGCCCAGCAGAAGAGATTGGAGGCTACATGCCTATATCTTTAGATCAATGGAAATCAAGGCAAAACATGCAAAAAGTTTATGCAAAAAGTATCCCACAAGCAGAACAACTCGCGTTCCTAGGGATCACATAATTGATCCCATCTTTTGCCCGATAAGGAGATATAGAACATGGGAAGATTAAAGATTTGGATACAAAGAAACCAAAGTGATAGCTTGATGATGAATGTCATAAAATCTAATATCTAACCAACCCAAATGATTTTCTCATATTAAATTGATCACTTAATGTGGGAGAATAAACGGGAACAAGTGTTAAGATATAGATATGTGCTTATAGATCTATCTCAACACGGGGCCAATGGTAAAGGGGCCCAAAAAGGAGATGGTCTATCAAAGAGCAAGCCTAACCAATGGAGCATAAGACCTTAGGGTTAGCTTCATTGAAGACCTCCAATAAATGTGTGTAAAAGTCCTTTGACCTTAGGTAAGCTAGGGCTGAGCTTGAGGTGGGAACCCGGCCCAAGCTCGAGGTGCTTGTCCTGCTTGAGGTGCTTGTCGTGCTTGAGGTGTTTGTCATGCTTGAGGTGCTTGATTAAGATGCTTGAGGTGCTTGACTGGCTCCATGCTTGAGGTGCTTGACTTGCTGCATGATTAAGGTACTTGAGGTGCCTTGAGAAGCTTGCCTGGCTCCATGCTTGAGGTGCTTGACTTGCTGCATGATTAAGGTACTTGAGGTGCCTTGAGAAGCTTGCCTGAGATTCTTGTGGGAACACCCCCTAGTTCAAGTGCTTTGTCATGCTTGGTGAGTAAGGTGCTTGATCACCTAAAGTCAAAAGCATTCCTACAAGAGGGGGGGTGAGCCCTTTTCCTAGGGGCTAGAGAGAGAACACCCAATCACACACACAAGGGAAGCCCCAACTTGAAGAGGCAGCAAGGACACATGTCAGGCCCCTACCCATGTTACCTTCATGTGTTGCTTGAAGCCTATTGGCTAAGCTTCAAAGGGGTCCAATGATAAATTACATGAATTATCTAATTGTTTTAGCATTTATCTAGCCCTCTCTCTCAAAAAGGAAAGGGGGACACTTGTCTCAAGGCTACCCCTACTGTTTGTAATGCCTCCTGCTCATGATTGGCTAGGCCTGGGAGGGTCCAATGAGCTTCAAGCATGAGCTACAAGGGGGGGTCGACCCAAGCTAGCTAGGGGCCTGCTTGAGGGGTATACTCACCCACACACACTCACAATCACTCTCATTGTGTGCTATGCAAAGTGCAAGAGCTCCCTCTCCTTCTCCAAGCAAGTAGAGGTTGAGAGCCTACACCAACACTCTTGGCTATGGAGTGCAAATCCAACCAAGAGCCATGCTTCAATGCTTAAGCTTTCCATCTCCTTCTTCTTCATTACTATGCTATTATGTATGCTAGCAACAAGAGTATGATAAGTGAGGAACTAGTTCTTTCTCCTATGAAATGTTTCTTCTTCCTCTTCCCTACCCTCATTCCCTGCTAGCTCTCTCCACCTTCGAAGGTGTTTGAGGTCTTGGGACTGAGGCTTGGGACAATTAAAGCTTTCTTCAAGTTCATGTTATGCTATGATTGTGATGCATGAAGCTTTCCATCTTCATTGCATCACCTAGGTCACAAGGAACACAAAGAATGTATTGTAACAAGTCTCTCTTAATGGGAGAAATCATAATACAAATGCCTATTGGAGGGGGGACCGGCTCCACATAAATCCGGTCCTCAATTGTTGTCATGTTCTCTAAATTCTCTCTCTTGCAAAAGTATTGTTCATGCCAAGTTAACTAATTGCTATGACTATGTTGCTATCTTCAATTATGTCTGCCCGCTATGCTCACAAAGTTATTTCTCAAAAGTATTCTCATTAATTTCCGCTATTCTCAAGTTGAATAAGCTAATTCCATTACAATGAACCAGTGGAGGTAGAGCATCCTCGGGAAGAGGGCTTGAAGACTAGGGATGGAGAGGGGAAAAGGACCTAAAATGTTAAACCGTAGGTGGTGAATGGGAGAGGCTTGCCAAGAATAATCCTACATATAAAAGCAAGTGATATGCTCCTATGATTGGCATCCACAAATACCAACATATTTGGAAGCCTCATTAGCGCATTCTAAATGCTCCCATGGAGATCAAAGATTTGGATACAAAGAAACCAAAGTGATAGCTTGATGATGCACCAGTGGAGGAAGATCATCCTAGGGAAGAGGGCTTGAAGACTAGGGATGGAGAGTGGAAAAGGCCCTAAAATGTTAAACCCTAGGTGCTGAATGGGAGAGTCTTGCAAAGAAAAATCCTACATATAACAGCAAGTGGTATGCTCCTATGATTGGCGTCCACAAATACTAAGGTATTTGGAAGCCTCATCGGAAGATTCTAAATGCTCCCACGGAGATCAAAGATTTGGATACAAAGAAACCAAAGCGATCGCTTGATGATGAAATAGTGGAGGTAGAGCATCCTCGGGAAGAGGGCTTGAAGACTAGGGATGGAGAGTGGAAAAGGTCCTAAAATGTTAAACCGTAGGTGGTGAATGGGAGAGGCTTCCCAAGCAAAATCCTACATATAAACCGTAGGTGGTATGCTCCTATGATTGGCACCACAAATACCAAGGTATTTGGAAGCCTCATCGGCAAATTATAAATCCTCCCATGGAGATCAAAGATTTGGATACAACGAAACCAAAGCGATGGCTTCATGATGAACCAGTGGAGGTAGAGCATCCTGGGGAAGAGAGCTTCAAGACTAGGGATGGAGAGTGGAAAAGGCCCTAAAATGTTAAGCCGTAGGAGGTGAATGGTTGAGGCTTGCCAAGCAAAATCCTACATATAAAAGCAAGTGGTATGCTCTTATGATTGGCATCCACAAATACCAAGGTATTTGGAAGCCTCATTTTTAGATTCTAAATGCTCCCATGGAGATCAAAGATTTGGATACAAAGAAACCAAAGTGATAGCTAGATGATGAACCAGTGGAGGTAGAGCATCCTCGGGAAGAGGGCTTGAAGACTAGGGATGGAGAGTGGAAAAAGACCTAAAATGTTAAACCGTAGGTGGTGAATGGGAGAGGCTTGCCAAGAATAATCCTACATATAAAAGCAAGTGATATGCTCCTATGATTGGCATCCACAAATACCAATGTATTTGGAAGCCTCATCAGCAGATTATAAATGCTCCCATGGAGAACAAAGATTTGGATACAAAGAAACCAAGGCGATGGCTTGATGATGAACCAGTGGAGGAAGATCATCCTGGGGAAGAGGGCTTGAAGACTAGGGATGGAGAGTGGAAAAGGCCCTAAAATGTAAAACCGTAGGTGGTGAATGGGAGAGGCTTGCCAAGAAAAATCCTACATATAAAAGCAAGTGGTATGCTCCTATGATTGGCATCCACAAATACTAAGGTATTTGGAAGCCTCATTGGAAGATTCTAAATGCTCCCATGGAGATCAAAGATTTGGACACAAAGAAACCAAAGCAATAGCTTGATGATGAACCAGTGGAGGTAGAGCATCCTCGGGAAGAGGGATTGAAGACTAGGGATGGAGAGTGGAAAAGAACCTAAAATGTTAAACCGTAGGTGGTGAATGGTTGAGGCTTGCCAAGAATAATCCTACATATAAAAGCAAGTGATATGCTCCTATGATTGGCATCCACAAATACCAACGTATTTGGAAGCCTCATTAGGAGATTCTAAATGCTCCCATGGAGATCGAAGGTTTGGATACAAAGAAACCAAAGCGATGGCTTGATGATGAACTGGTGGAGGTAGAACATCATAGGGAAGAGGGCTAGAAGACTATGGATGGAGAGTGGAAAAGACCTAAAATGTTAAGCCGTAGGAGTTGAATGGTTGAGGCTTCCCAAGCAAAATCCTATATATAAAAGCAAGTGGTATGCTCCAATGATTCGCATCCACACACGAGAGGGAGGAGAATGATGAAACCTTAACCCTCAACCACTTCTTTTGCTGCTCCTGCTTGCGAATCACAGCCCCTCACAGCCAACACCAGGTTCTGATACCATGAAAATAGAAAGAGAAGAGAGCTTGAGGTCTTGCAAGCACACACACATACACAAGAGAGTACACAGAGATGGAGGCTGAATTCTTCTTCTTCTTTACCAAAACTAAAGTGGGTATATACATAAGGAAATCCTAGCCACTATGTAGTACCAAACTGAAAGAGGGACGGTCCATAGTGTGAACCCCCTAAGTAGCTATGCTGACTAGAATCCTTGATGAAGATACGGTGTTGATCACCAGCCATGTCAGTGATATCAATATCCTCAACGTTCACCAGGACCCATCATGAGTACCAGCTCATGTAGAGCTCAATATCTCAACTCAAGCCTTAAGGAACAACTCAAACCCGTCATGAGAAAAGCGTGTGGAAGTACAAGAAGACTCCTAAGAAGAAAAATCAAAGGATTCCTAAAGCTCTGAAGATGATGATGAGGACAACACACATGTGGCACGTCACTTAAATAGGATGTATGTTCAAATGGGGAAAATCCTCAAAGAAGCAAAGCAAAAGGAAGTAGAATAATGAAAATCTTCTTGAGATACTTAAAGGGTTTTAGAATGTGGCTAAGGATCAAAATGATTAGATCTTGGAACTGCAACAAACAGTAGCCGTCAATGCTAGCCTCCATGAAATGGAGCAATTAAGAAGCAAGGAATTTAGCAACAGGCTAAACCTTGCACTACAAAGAGCAATCAAAGCCGAGGCTAAAGTACAAGAAAAAGAGAAGCAAGCTCAACAACTTCGCTTAGCCCTGAAGGTGGCTAACACGATAGGAGAGCAGTAGCGGAGGATGCCCTCAATCAAATATTGATAGATCCAGTGCTTGCCTCTCATGGAGCTTCCACATCTGATGATGCTACCCGCAAGGAGAAAGACCAACTACGAGATCAGCTCAAGACGAAAGAGTTACAAGTGGACATGTTGTCCCAAGTCTTTATGCAGAAGGAACATGTGGTGCATATAACAGGATCAAGGAGCTTGAGGGAAAGCTAGACGTAGCCAACATGACTCTTCAAACAGGACAATTAGAAGGCTCACTTAAACAAGCAAAATACCTCAGAGAAGAAGAAGGCGGAATGGACCTGGCAATGGATGACACACCAATGGAAGAAGATATACTTGGAAGAGAAGAGCAGATACCTTTATAAGCCATTGAGTTGAAACTCTCACAAGCTGAACAAGAGTTAACTCAACTCATGACAGATCTCTTAGAACCAATTTAGAAATAATGCATGGAGTGGGAACGACGTATCCTCCACAACGCCAATCTAATCTTTTTTAAAGAAAATGAGGGAAGCAAAGAATTCAATTGACCAACCCTCCCTTACGCCCTTCTCAAGCAGGCAAAACATGCAAAAAGTATCCCACAAGCAGAACAACTCGCGCTCCTAGGGATCACAGAATTGATCCCATCTTTTTCCCGATAAGGAGACGCAGAACATGGGTAGATTATGCAAGAAAATGGATAACACAACCTACTTGTTTGAACTTTGCACTTCTCCCAGCACCAGAGGGAGGAGGAGATCCCTATGAGAGTTACATGATCACAACATTAGAACAATCCATCAACCAATTTCAAGGGGTACCAAATTTAGCATGCCAAATGATGACAAATATTACTAAGATGAGTATACTCTGCATCGAAGGCTTTCATAGCTCCATCCACCAAAGGACACCATGGATAAGATTCTTAGAAGGTCGAAGAGGGCTTAGCTGGAACCTACAAGCAACACCAGAACCCCGGATCATCATGGGTCTGTTTGCTCGCTTACAATTTATGCCAAGTCATCAATTTCAAACATTTGAAGATGCCTTCTATACTGGGTTTTTCAAATACCAATCCCCCATTGGTGAATGATGTGGTAGTAAGACTATTGACAACGTCAGAGAGAGGGATAACTATCGACAACGTCAAGGGTTGGATCACATAAATAGAAGCACAGCCAAGGATAGAGGAATGGATGAGCACAAGAGGTCTTAAAGCCAAACAAGTACGTACATGTACACACTACAAACCACTACAACTAAAATTGGGTATTATGCCAGTATTAGAGGACGGACACTAGAATAGGTGGGGGGGAGTGTTTTTGCAAGTCAACGACGGAGCCAAAAAGCCATGGAAAGTCAAAGGAAGCTAAAGCGAGAAAGGAGGTCCCGCAAATTTAGTTTTAATAATTCCCGCAACCTTTTTGTAAAACAAGCCCATTACTTATCATCCATTGTAAAATGCACATTTTTTATCAGATCCAGGAGCTTCAAATTTGTAATTACACTAGCTCAAGTATTTTGAAAAGAACCCAAAAATTGGAGCCATTACATATAGTCAAAGTTAGGGTTTTTAGATTATCATTTACTTAAGCTAGTTTTAGAGGATCTAAGTATAAGAGAAGAAGGTGAATCTTACGACGCTTCCTACGCGCGATTGATGTAATATTTTCCATTTCTAATACAAGATAAAGGTTCTATCTACTTGATTGTCCATTATATGTATGTTTTCTCTTTGATTTCTATCAAGAAATTAATGAACAAGCTTGTGTATACTCTAGGTAAAAGTGTGTGTAATTAGTCCATTAATCTATGATTAATATTGTTTCGTTTATATTTGAATGACTGTATGGTGTAGTCTAAGCTTGCTTAAGACTTAAGAAGTGTTAATTTCTATTCTTAAGGAAAGAAATAATGAATTTGATTCTTCTTCCCTTTTTAAAGGTGTGTGTTAAGCTTCCAATTGGCCATTAATCAATTATTTGATGACATTGGGTGAGCCCATGAACAATTACACTCATATAAATCTTATTACATCATTGAGTGGTTAATGGTAGAATAATCTCTCTTATAAGAAAGTGTAGATAAACATTGTTGCAAGTCTCTTCCCTCTTCTTTTATCACTTGTGATCACCGTGAGTTAGACACATTCATGTAGCTTCCATGTACTAATCAGGTCACTTCCTACCATTGCTTTTATAATAGTGCTTAATAGATATACTTAAGTGCTCATCACGTCAAGCCACTAATAACTTGATATTTATCCTAGCTTGATATTTTTGTTTCCCTAACCCACAAAGTCTCCTTTTTCTACTTGAACACATTAGCTTCTAAGGTAATAATATAGCACCTTCTAAACTTTCTAAGATTAACTGACTTTAATTGACCATCTTATTATTTATTTATATTAATTGTATTTAATTGATTCAAAATCATTAAAATATACACACAATTAACAACAAGGTAGTAGGAATTATTTCTAAAGATCACAATTTTAAATTCCCCAACATAATACTTAGCAGGTATGGATGCTGGACTTGTGGCTACAACAAAGTTTCCAAGCCTGCTCCCAGAGTTTACGCCGTATTTACATGAGATTGGGAGCAGTCTTGGCTATGTTGTTGGTGATAGCATGGTGACAGATGAGGCTATGACTCCATCAGTGAGGTTGGTGCTATCACCATCTTTTGTGAAGAGAACTCCATATTTTGTCTCTATACCATGCATTCATGGAGGAGACATTGGGCATAGAGTATTCTTCATTGGGCTCCCTGGTCATTGTTTTGCATGTGGACATGAAGATCATATGCGGTGGAGTGCACTAAGAAAGTGCTCTTTCAAAGAAAGGATGCAGAACAAGAAAGGGAGTCTCAACCTCAACCAAGTGTAGAGACTGTGGGCAGTAAAGGTAAGAACATTTTAGAGGCGCAGAAGGCCAAAAGGAGGGAAACAAAGAAGAATAGAAGGCTTGCTCGGAGATTAGAGGCACCAAGATGTATGCAAATTTACAAGAAGAAGACCTCGTTAGAGATTCTCTCTACGTCGGCCCTCCCACTTTTGTCGAGCTTGGAGCCTGTGGAGGAGCAAACCGACACCAGTACACTTGGAGATAGTTCCTCTTATGAGGAAAGGTTTCCTACCTTGTCACAATCTTGTAATAAGATTTTAATTAAAAATCCTAGAAGATCCGAAAGGATTAAATATAAGATGTAAGTTATAAAGAGGCAGCTCCTTAAGAGCCCAGAGCCCGGGGCTATCTATTTTCTTTATGTTGGTGATACCTTGAAACCTCTGTTGTAATTGACTTTGGGCCTTGGCCCTGAGGTGTTTTTTAATAGTAAATCTCTTTTCATGTAAAAAAAGTCCATTTTACATATACAAAAACAATCGGCCAAAAAAAGCATAGTTCATTAAAGTCAAAGTACAATAATATCCCCATTATATTTATATCTATATATATATATATATATGTATGTATGTATGTATGTATGTATGTATAAGTCTAAGAAATATGTTTGTTTGAATATTTTCCACAAAGACAAGATTTCATTACATGAGAGAGAGAGAGAATGAGAGAGAGAGAGAGAGAGAGAGAGAGAGAGAGAGAGAGAGAGAGAGAGAGAGAGAGAGAGAGAGAAGCTTTGGAAATGAGAGTAAGATTTCATGAAGGCAAAGAAAAACTTCAAGTTCTCTGTAGTTTACATTGCTTTTTCAAATTGACTTAATTAGATAAGGGAGAGATGGAGGGAGGGTTACACACTTAAGAGTCAATCCCATGCCTCTCTCTCTCTCTCTCTCTCTCTCTCTCTCTCTCCAATCCTCAAAATTTATGTCCAAATGGGCATTTTTGGTCTTTTTGGGTATCAAATAGCACCCTCATAATTTTACGTAAGGCATCAACAAGATGCCTCATAATTTGACTAGACCCCAAGACATGATGGGATAAATATGTATGTATGTATGTATGTATGTATGCACACACACACACACACACACACACACACACACACACACACACACACACACAAACATAACTAATGGACTTTGGACTGTAGAAGGCAATGGGAAATGGGCTACTGCACAAATTAGAACAAGCTCTTTTCTAAGTTGAACCTACCTGCTCAAGAACCCTCATCAGTATCATGATGCCCAAGATTTTATGTAAGGGTGTCATTTGACAACCAAGAGATATAAGGAAGGCACCATGATTTCTTTTATGATGACCAACATAGGGCATCAAGTTTGAGGCCTCTCTCTCTCTCTCTCTCTCTCTCACACACACACACACACACACACACACACACACACACACACACACACACACACACAATGGCACCCAAGCTCAACACCCAAGGGCCAACTTACAAGGCCCAAGTGGCTAGACCTGCCCCATCAAGACAAGGAGCAACAATGTTTCACGAGCCCAGGGAAACATGATCGAGGCCCAGGGACACATAACTATGGCTCTGGATTAAGTAAATTTCCACCAAGGAAACTTGCTTGGACTGCTCCAATACCTAGGGATATGGACTACTTAGGATGACTGTCAAATACAACATAGAAAAATGGCCTATGCAAAAGATGCTATCAAAAACAAGAATCCTCACTCCACCTATTCTACTACTGCAAGGAAACCGACCATTAGATTAATTTTCTCAACCCTGCTATACACTCCTTGGTGCCAACACCATCACCTACAGTAGCATGCTCCCACAGGCAAATCAATGGCATCATAAACCAGCGTGCAAGGACCCTTTCATAGACAAACCTTCAAAAGCCATAGCTGCTAAGAAAGATCGCCCTCAGTAAAGACCCGAGCATTTAAAAGAAGGGCCATAAGAATATCAAACTGCTAAGAAACATCGCCCTCATTATAGGTTTGCAGGTAGATATAAAGCAGGAGAACGAGAAGTAAAAGCCCAGAGAAATGGGTGGTGTTGAAAAACACCTAAATTGAGAGAGCGAAGAGAAAATGGGGGGGGGGGGGGGGGGGGGGGGATCCTTAGCCCCAGAGCCATAGAGGGTGCGGCCTTGTCGCTTGAGAGCATAGACCACATCCATGGGAGTAACAATTTTGCACCGGGCATGCTCTATGTAAGTAACAGCATCACGGATGACATTCTCTAGGAAGATCTTGAGGACACCGCGAGTCTCTTCATAGATGAGGCCACTGATGCGCTTTACAACACCTCTACCGGCAAGGTGGCGAATGGCATGCTTAGTGATGCCTTAGATGTTATCATGCAGGACCTTGCGATGGCGCTTAGCACCGCCCTTGCCCAGCCCCTTTCCGCCCTTCCCTCTTCGTGACATTATTCCCTTCTTTCTTCCTCGGCTAAATGGCTATTGCAATGTGTTAATAGCTCGTGAGTTTCCACTTTAAATATAGCCCATAGCCCCCATGGGCCGTCCGATCTTCCTCCTCATCCAACGGCTTCACCCTACTCCTCGCACAGATCGATGCTTGTTCATAGTTTTCAAAATAAGGTTCGTGTACAAACAATGAATAGCCCCTTGTTGGCATTGATATAGGTTCGTTCTGTGCAGGGTGAGTGCGACCATTTTTTTGACTTCAATAGGTGATCGGAGAGTGTGTATTTTTAAAAGGCGCTCCAACTTTATATTGGAGAGCGTGAATTTCATGGAGGGCATCAACACTTGGCCATCTGTTATTTTCGCCAAGTGTTTATTTCTTTATTTGGAAGCGGTTCTCTTCTGCTACTCTACTCTGCTAGGACTCTCTCTCTCACTCTCTCTGTGTTGTGCTAGGACTCTCTCTCTCTCTCTCTCTCTCTCTCTCTCTCTCTCTCTCTCTCTCTCTCTCTCTCTCTCTCTCTCTCTCTCTCTCTGCCTTAACACAAGAGTTTATATCTCGTGAAAACCACTTGAAGAACCCACCAACACCCATCATTGGCCAGCTCATGTGTATTTAGTTGTCATGTACATTCATAACACTCTAAACTTTTGATCCATTTGGAGGAGAAGAAAATACCAAATCTTCTCTTTTCCAATTTCGAGTGTTTAGTTGCTCCTACAAAGACAATTCGTGACCTTGATGATACAAAACTAGAGGAGTTTCAATATTCCAAACCCCAATGCAACAAAGCCTAATGATTGAAATGAGGATGCTCCCATGGAGATCAAAGATTTGGATAGAAAGAAACCAAAGGATGGCTTGAAGATGAACCAGAGGAGTTAGAGCATCCTGAGGAAGAGAGATTGAAGACTAGGGATGGAGAGTGGAAAAGGCCCTAAAATGTTAAACCCTAGGTGGTGAATGGGACGGGCTTGCCAAGCAAAATCCTACATATAAAAGCAAGTGGTATGCTCGTATGATTGGCATCCACAAATACCAAGGTATTTGAAAGCCTCATTAGTAGATTCTAAATGCTCCCATACAAATCGAAGATTTGGATACAAAGAAACAAAATCAATGGCTTGATGATGAACCAGTGGAGGTAGAGCATCATGCAGAAGAGGGCTTGAAGACTAGGGATGGAAAGTGGAAAAGGCCCTAAAATGTTAAACCGTATGCGAGAGGCTTGACAATCAAAATCCAACATATAAAAGCAAGTGATATGCTCCTATGATTGGCATCCACAAATACCAAGGTACTTGGAAGCCTCATCAGTAGATTCTAAATGCTCCCATGGAGATCAAGGATTTGAATACAAAAAAACCAAAGCGATGGCTTGATGATGAACCAGTGGAGGTAGAGAATCCTGGGGAAGAGGGCTTGAAGACTAGGGATGGAGAGTGGAAAAGGTCCTAAAATGTTAAACCGTAGGTGGCAAATGAAAGAGGCTTTCCAAGCAAAAGCGTACATATAAACCGTAGGTGGTACACTCATATGATCGGCATCCACAAATACCAAGGTATTTGGAAGCCTCATCGGCAAATTCTAAATGCTCCCATGCAGATCGAAGATTTGGATACAAAGAAACCAAAGCGATGGCTTGATGATGAACCAGTGGAGGTAGAGCATCCTGGGGAAAAGGGCTTGAAGACTGGGGATGGAGAGTGGAAAAGGCCGTAAAATGTTAAGCCGTAGGAGGTGAGTAGTTGAGGCTTGCCAAGCAAAATCCTACATATAAAAGCAAGTGGTATGCTCCTATGATTGGCATCCACAAATACCAAGGTATTTGGAAGCCTCATTCGTAGATTCTAAATGCTCCCATGGAGACCAAAGATTTGGATACAAAGAAACCAAAGCGATAGCTTGATGATGAACCATTGGAGGTAGAGCATCCTCGGGAAGAGGGCTTGAAGACTAGGGATGGAGAGTGGAAAAGGCCCTAAAATGTTAAACCGTCGGTGGTGAATGGGAGAGGCTTGCCAAGCAAAATCCTACATATAAAAGAAAGTGATATGCTCCTATGATTCGCATCCACAAATACCAAGGTATTTGGAAGCCTCATCAATAGATTCTAAATGCTCCCATGGAGATCAAAGATTTGGATACAAAGAAACCAAAGCGATGGCTTGATGATGAACCAGTGGAGGAAGATCATCATGCGGAGGAGGGATTCAAGACTAGGGATGGAGAGTGGAAAAGGCCTGAAAATGTTAAACCGTAGGTGGTGAATGGGAGAGGCTTGCCAAGAAAAATCCTACATATAAAAGCAAGTGGTATGCTCCTATGATTAGTATCCACAAATACAAAGGTATTTGGAAGGCTCATTGGCAGATTCTAAATGCTCCCATGGAGATCGAAGATTTGGATACAAAGAAACCAAAGCGATGGCTTGACGATGAACTAGTGGAGGTAGAGCTCCCTAGGGAAGAGGGATTGAAGACTAGGGATGGAGAGTGGAAAAAACCTAAAATGTTAAGCCATAGAACGTGAATGGTTGAGGCTTGCCAAGAAATATCCTACATATAAAATCAAGTGGTATGGTCCTATGATTGGCATCTACACGCGAGGGAGGAGAATGATGAAACCTTAACCCTGAACCACTTCTTTCGCTGCTCTTGCTTGCTACTCACAGCTCCTCACAGCCAACACCAGGCTCTGATACCATGAAAAGAGAAACAGAAGAGAGCTTGATCTATTGCAAGCACACACACATACACAAGAGAGTACACAGAGATGGAGGCTGAAATCTTCTTCTTCTTTACCAAAACTAAAGTGGGTATATACATAAGTAAACCCTAGCTACTATGTAGTACAAAACTAAAAGAGGCACGGTCCATAGTGTGAACCCGTTAAGTAGTTATGATGACTAGAATCCCTGATGAAGATACGGTGTCAGTCACCAACCATGTCAGTGGTATCAATATCCTCAACGGTCACCAGGACCCGTCATGAGTACCAGCTCATGTAGAGCTCGATATCTCAACACGAGCCATAAGGAACAACAGAAGGAAGAAGAAAATCCTATGGAAACACAAGAAGACTCCTAAGAAGAAAAATCAAAGGATTCCTAAAGCTCTGAAGATGATGATGAGGACAACACAGATGTGCCACATCACTCAAATAGGATGTATGTTCGAATGGGGAAAATCCTCAAATCAGCAAAGCAAAAGGAAGTAGAATAATGAAAATCTTCTTGAGATACTTAAAGGGTTCCAGAATGTGGCTAAGGATCAAATGATCAGATCTTGGAACTGCAACAAACAGTAGCCGTCAATGCTAGCCTCCATAAAATGGAGCAATTAAGAAGCAAGGAATTTAGCAACATGCTAAACCTTGCACTACAAAGAGCAATCAAAGCCGAGGCTAAAGTACAAGAAAAAGAGAAGCAAGCTCAACAACTTCGCTTAGCCCTGAAGGTGGCTAACGTGACAGGAGAGCAGTAGCGGAGGATGCCCTCAATCAAAAAATTGATAGATCCAGTGCTTGCCTCTCATGGAGCTTCCACATCTGACGATGCTACCCGCAAGGAGAAAGACCAACTCCGAGATCAGCTCAAGACGAAAGAATTACAAGTGGACATGTTGTCCCAAGTCTTTATGAAAAAGAAACAGGAGCTGCGTATAGCAAGATCAAGGAGCTTGAGGGAAAGCTAGACGTAGCCAACATGACTCTTCCAACAGAGAATTAGAAGGCTCACTTAAACAAGAAAAATACCCCAGAGAAGAAGAAGGTGGAATGGACCTACCAATGGTTGACACACCAATGGAAGAAGATATACTTGGAAGAGAAGAGCAGATACCTTTAGAAGCCAGTGGGTTGAAACTCTCACAAGCTGCAGAAGAGTTAACTCAACTCATGAGAGATCTCTTAGAACCAATTCAAAAATAATGCATGGAGTGGGAACGACGAATCCTCCACAGCGCCAATCTAATATTTTTTAAAGAAAATGAGGGAAGCAAAGAATTCAATCGACCAACCCTCCCTTACGCCCTTCTCAAGCACGAAACAATCAAGACGAGGGAGAGGTTGCGCTAACTTGCCCAGTAGAAGAGATTGGAGGCTACACGCCTGTATCTTTAGATCAATGGAAATCAAGGCAAAACATGCAAAAAGTATCCCACAAGCAGAACAACTCGCCCCCCTAGGGATCATAGAATTGATCCCATCTTTTGCCCGAAGGCTTTCATAGCTTTCATATCTCCATCCACCAAAGAACACCATGGAGAAGATTCTTAGAAGGTAGAAGAGGGCTCAACTGGAACCTACAAGCAACACCAGAACCCCGGATGATCATGGGTCTGTTTGCGCGCTTACAGTTTGTGCCAATTCATCATCTTCAAACATTTGAAGACGCTTTCTATACTGGGTTTTTTGAATACCAATCCCCCATTGGTGAATGATCTGGTAGTAAGGCTAATCGCTTATGAAGATATGGAGCTGCAAAACCCTCTTCATGACGTCCTCGATAACACCATCAGAGAGAGGGATTGCTATCGACAACGTCAAGGGTTGGATCACATAAATAGAAGAACAACCAAGGATAGATGAATGGATGAGCACAAGAGGTCTTAAAGCCAAACAAGTACAGGAACACGAACACAAACAGGTACAGGTACACACCACAAACCACTGCAACTAAAACTGGGCATTACGCCAGTATCAGAGGATGGACACTACAATAGGTGGGGGGGAGTGTTTTTGCAAGTCAACGACGGAGCCAAAAAGCCATGGAAAGTCAAAGGAAGCTAAAGCAAGAAATGAGGTCCCACAAATTTAGTTTTAATAATTCCCGCAACCTTTTTGTAAAACAAGCCCATTACTTATCATCCATTATAAAATGCACATTCTTTATCAGATCCAGGAGGTTCAAATTTGTAATTACACTAGCTCAAGGATTTTTAAAAGAACCCACAAATTGGAGCCATTAGATATAGTCAAAGTTAGGATTTTTAGATTATCATTTACTTAAGCTAGTTTTAGAGGATCTAAGTATAAGAGAAGAAGGTGAATCTTACGACGCTTCCTACGTGCGATTGATGTAATATTTTCCATTTCTAATACAAGACAAAGGTTTTATCTACTTGATTGTCCATTATATGTATGTTTTCTCTTTGATTTCTATCAAGAAATTAATGAGCAAGCTTGTGTATACTCTAGGTAAAAGTGTGTGTAATTAGTCCATTAATCTATGATTAATGTTGTTTCCTTTATATTTGAATGATTGTGTGGTGTAGTCTAAGCTTGCTCAAGACTTAAGAAGTGTTAATTTCTATTCTTAAGAAAAGAGATGATGAATTTGATTCTTCTTCCCTTTTTAAAGGTGTGGGTTAAGCTTCCAATTGGCGATTAATCAATTATTTGATGACAGTGGGTGAGCCCATGAACCATTACACTCATATAAATCCTATTACATCATTGAATGGTTAATGGTAGAATAATCTCTCTTATAAGAAAGTGTAGATAAACATTGTTGTAAGTCTCTTCCCTCTTCTTTTATCACTTGTGATCACCGTGTGTTAGACACATTCATGTAGCTTCCATGTACTAATCATGTCACTTCCTAGCATTGCTTTTATAATAGTGCCTCATAGCTATACTTAAGTGCCCATCACGTCAAGCCACTAACAACTTGATATTTATCCTAGCTTGATATTTTTGTTTCCCTAACCCACAAAGTCTCCTTTTTTACTTGACCACATTAGCTTGTAACGTAATAATATAGCACCTTCTAAACTTTCTAAGATTAACCGACTTTAATTGACCATCTTATTATTTATTTATAATAATTGTATTTAATTGATTCAAAAACATTAAAATATACACAGAAGCAACAACAAGGTAGTAGGAATTATTTCTAAAGATCACAATTTTAAATTCCCCAACATAATACTTAGCAGGTATGGATGCTGGACTTGTGGCTACAACAAAGTTTCCAAGCCTGCTCCTAGAGTTTACGCCGTATTTACATGAGATTGGGAGCAGTCTTGGCTATGTTCTTGGTGATAGCATGGTGACGGATGAGGCTATGACTCCATCAATAAGGTTGGTGCTATCACCATCTTTTGTGAAGAGCCCTCCATAGTTTGTCTCTATACCATGTATTCATGGAGGAGACATTGGGCAGAGAGTATTCTTCATTGGGCTCCCTGGTCATTGTTTTGCATGTGGACAGGAAGGTCATATGGCGGTGGAGTGCACTAAGAAATGGCAACTTAAAGAATGGCCTACAAAGACAAGTAATGATGACATTAGCAAGAGATCTCTCAGCAGCAAAACATAAGGAGATCAACAGTGCTCAAGCTAGTGAAACATTGAAAGTCAATGACAAAGACAAAAACATCAAAAGAACTCTTCACGACCAAAATTGGCAACAAGAAGCAGAATAAGCAACAAGATGCAAAATTGCCTCGACAATTGAATTCCAACAAATGCATCAACCAGGCTACATGAGATATGAAGCACTCAAGGAAGGGGTGAGCATTATCAATAAAAAAAACACTTCCCAAGCTAAAGACCCCAACCTTGAAGACAAAGCTGAAGACAACCCTATGACAAAACTACACATGATCATGTCAACGGACGACACTAGCTAGGAAGGGGGATTGTTACAAGATTGACTGTTTGAGCATCCACCTGGTCAGACACGTAGTCGAACACCACATTTGTATTCTATTATATTTTTGAGCTAGTCTAGTAATACTCTGTGTAAATCTTGATCCCAGAGTAGCTGGTCAGTTCCCTTAGTTGTAATGATGTCATGATATATGTGAAGGTCCATGTGAACCATCTACTGGCCATTTAGAAAGCCCTAGGTATAAAGTTCAATAACTCTAATGTGAAGGGAGGCTTATCTTTAGAAAGAAAAGAGCTCTGTTGTATGTACGCTCAAGCTACAAAGCGGCTCCAACTTGTAATCAACTTTTCTAATGAATAGGTAATCAGATTTTGATTCCAAAACTTGCATTGTGTTTCTCTCTCTATGCTCTTTCGTTCAAATGTAAGCACTCTCAGTTTTGTTGAAATTCATGACTACGTGTTAGTGAGACTAATCTTCATATTCGAGTGCTTAAATCACTATTTTTACTCGTTTTGAGCATAGGAGAGTGTTCTTAGACCATAGGGAGACCTTTCTAGAATGATCTATTGCACTTTTCAAGACCTTTTTCATGATGGATTGTGATTTTGGTACCTTGTCAAATTGCAACCAGAGTTGGTAGGATAGTGTCCCTAGGTGTCCTAGACCTCCTCCTAAAGTTTCATTGTATTTCAAGTTCGTTCGAGTGCCGAAATGGCGTGATGACTTAGAGTTGTGAGAAAGGACATAGGCAAATTTTCCTGATCATTGAGTGATTGATTTTCTTGTTGATTTGTTGTGTTTGTTTGTTAAGGTTCACATCTTGACATTGATAACCTCAAAGAGTCTCCGTGTCCCACCCGAGTATTGACATTATGTTAGTGTCATATCACTATGCTACAGATGTCCATCCTTGCATTGTATTTCTCTCTCTTTGCTCTTTCATTCAAGTGTAAGAATTGTCAATTTTGTTGAGGTTCGTGACTACGTATTAGTGAGCCTAATCTTTAGATCTAAATGCTTAAATCACTGTTTTTAGTTCTTTTGACCATATGAGAGTGGTGTTAGACCATAGGGCGACCATTTTGGATTGATTTTGTTTCAACTTTTATGACCTTTTCCATGATGGATCATGATTTTGGTACCTTGTTGGATTGCAACCTGAGTTGTCAGGATAGTGCCCCTAGGTGTCCTAGACCTCCTCCTAAAGTTTTGTTGCATTTCAAGTCCGTTCGACTTCCAAAACGGCGTGATGACCTAGAGCTGTGAGAAATGACAGGCAAATTTTCCTAATCATTGAGTGATTGATTTGCTTATTGAGTTGTCGTGTTTGCTTGTTCAGGTTCACACCTTGAGATTGACAACCTCAAAGAGTCTCCGTGCCCCATCCGAGTCACTTCCCTAAGTATTAACATTATGTTAGTGCCAGATCGCTATGCTACAGACGTCCGTTCGCGACGACCCACTAACAACCATCCATACCAAAGATCCCCTCACTCTTAATGTAGATAAATGTATATTAGTGGAATACAAGGCCAACTTGTATTCCTTTGCAAGAAAATACCCTTTCTTAAGCTTAGGTCAATGGGTGAAAAATCTTGAAGATATTGTAAAAACCCTTAGCACGAGACCCACAATTTGCCCCATACCAACATATATAATTTGCAAAAAGACAAATAATTCATGATGTAATTTCAAAAACAATAGAAAACAATTTGGTCTTTTGTTGTCTTTTTAGGTCCTTTTTTATTGTATATTTTTTTCATTTGTTCATTTGTATGTACAACTTTGAGTAAAGCAATGCATGGATAGAACGGCATTCACAAAAAACCTCAATTGCAACCATATGGCCGAGGTGTCCAACAGAGACGATTGGAATTTTTTTTGCCAAAACAAGGTCACGAGGGGACTGTATGGAGTGTGGGAGTGGCCCACGACATGTTGCAGCACTTGATGGAGCCAAAAGACGGGGTCATATGAGGACCAGATGGAGTGTATGGATGGCCAATTCTCTGCCATGGCACCTAGCGGAGCCCAAAAACCCCATGTATGCCACAACATACAAGGGACCATTTTGACTAGTTGTCAGGTGTTGCAGTGCGCTGTGGGCCACATGCACACTCTGTGCGATCTCCTTGATGGCCTTGTTTTGACAAAATTTTTCCCAAGAGTCTCTCTCGACCACCTGGAATGTGTGATCATGGTTGATACTTAAACAAATTGACATGTACAATATCTTATAAAACACAATTGAAACAACTAATTGTACATTTGCACCAAATGGTAGAAATTGAGTCATTGATATTATATGAAAAGATTATAATCCTCAAAAGAGAGGTTACATGGGGATATTCTAACTCTTATGGAGGCAACCCTTATTTTGTAAGTTAATGGCAAGGTCTACATCTATGTTTTATAAAGTGACCTGCTTTGCATGCACCATACAGGAAATGTCATCGTGGACTAGTTGCACCAAAATATCCTCCAAGGCATCCTGTAGGGCCAATAGGGTAGGACATTGTATCCTTGTTTAATGAATTATTATATTCTTTGATAATATCTCTCACTAGTTGAGAGGATGCTTTTGGAATGGCCAGCTCAGTGCTCTTCTAATATTTCTCCCTCATAGTCATTGTCCTTGGTTTGCATCTCCATTTTTTTGTGTGTTGTTGGCACAACATTGGATGAGTTGGTTTTGTACTTTGTCCTCTGTTCCTCTTGATCCTATTTCTCTTTAGGTTTTAGTTGTCTTCTGTTCCTCTTGTTACTATTGCTCTTCAGGCTTGAGAGCTCCGAGTTGTACCTTGTTGGGCAGATCAAGCCCTATCTTCTTTCACCTTCTTCTTTGCCTCTTCCCTTGCTTATAAATTCCTATCGTTACATTCTCTAGGATAGATATTTGATTCCTACACCCTATTGTTAAATTTCTCTAGGGGAGGTCATTTTGTATCTCTTGAGTACTATATACAATACACAAGGAGGCTTGTAAGGTTATGTGACATATATTGCACCTCCATATGGAGCTTTTTCCTAGCTATTATAGATGCTTAAACATCCCAAATGATGCCCATCTATGTATATATATGACCCATGGACCTTTTTAACACCATTTCACTTGCGTATGGAGCCAAGAGATAGGTCAAAAAAACCCATATAAGTATACATGACCCATGGATCTTTCTAGCACCTTTTTACTTGCATATGGAGCCAAGAGATAGGTCAAAACAACCCCTAAAGGGGTGCATATAGGTTCTCCATTTGATCCCCCCATTTGAGCTCATCTTTGAGCTCTTTGGACTTCCTTTATTCTTAAGTTCCATTGATGATACCCTATTGCAGTTCACAAAAGCAAGGATACAAGCAATAGAAGTGAGGAAAGCCTCTATCCTTCCTGTCGTGGATATAGGGGTTCTACATCACAAGCCAAGTCAATAAATAAAAGGTTATGATGAGGGTTAGATCCTATTTTCTTTGGACTAAAATATCAACATACTTAGGATCTATAAGCAACCTTTTTTCCTATATTCAAGAGGCATGGTCGCCATCCATAAAATCCTAGATATGGTATGAGACTTATCCTTAACTAACTACTAGACTTGTGAAAATTAACCAACTAATGGGACCCACTCAACCATAAACATAGTTCCATTTGAATACTAGGTTCCCACTTTCCACACCACCGCACTCAGTCGTTCCTCTCATTTTTTAATTACCACATTATTTTTTTCCACGTACAATCAGGGTTCCTCCATTAATTTCCAGCACGGTTACTCTCAAACATTCCTTCAAACATCACCCAAATAATTCTTTCTCAAACAAGGTCTAGTGATAAAAGTTTGATATTTTAGCAAAAAGAATTATCCAATACCTTGAGTTTGCCGCTACCCGTGGACTTTCTTTGTCTAGCCAAAAGAGCCTTTGCAAAGGTCTTTTTTGCTAATCATGAAGTTGACAATTTCCCTATTGATAACCGCAAGAGATACTTTCTCACTGCAAGTTACAAGTGCTTCTAACCACATCTTACTTATTCTTCACTAACCGCAATATAATCTCATTGATTACGAGTTCTATTTGGCAAGAGTATACCTTATCATTATCTTCCTTTCCAAGTGATAACTTTCAATAATAATCAAACAGGTTTACATTAGACCAAACAAGTCTTTCAGCTTAATTTAGGAAACACGTGCTTGTCTCTCATGATGATAATTAAATTTTCAATCAATTTGAGACATCCTAAGCTTCTCGTACTAAGATCAATGTAAGCATGATTAATGCAAAAAGTGATAATTGATTTACCAAAACAAGAGTAGGTGTGATAACAACCTGTTGTTGAGGATGGGCATCAACAACTTCATTCTTCGATGCCATAGGTTGAGGGTTTGCTAGACAAAATGGTGGACCAGGTAGAGGGTGACGAAGAGTGGCCACTCATATCTATATATTTGTCTATCTATACACACATGAACACATATGTGTGTGTACACACACACACACATACACACACAAATTTTAATATACACATTATGTGCATTTAAGGCTATCTGATGTTACCACTTGTTTCATTGCACATAAACCACATGTTACATATGGATTACTATTGACCCTTATGGTGCATATATATATATTTGTAGCTACTATCAAAGTGCTCAACTCTAAGTATAATGTATTCTAGAGCCCCACAAAACTAATTTGTTTCTTCTTCTGCCATTTTCAAAACGAAATAGGTCAAAACAACAAAACACACCAAATGTTTGTTGTTACTATGCGCCCAACATGTGGTGTTGCTACAAGCTTGCACCTTTGTTTAGCATATAGTACAATCCAAGCATGCAAGGCCTAAGTGAGGCATTAGGAAAAATATGAACCCTCTAGGGGCCCTTTGGGATTAAGGTTAATTAGAGGCCAGCCAATAGGAAGAGGGTAGTGGACACACTCTATACCCTCAAAAAAGTATGGGGACAAGGTAGCTTTACACTTCTTAATGGCTTCTTACCTAGTGAGAAGGTAAGGAAGGTGGCTAGGGGAAAGGGAAGGGGGGGGGGGGGGGGACCACTTTGACCTCTTTTCCCTCACTTTTTGGCCTGGATTTAAAAATACACTAAAAAAATCAAATTTTTTAAAAAAATCAAATTTCAAGTTTTCCCTCCTGAAAAGGTCCCCAAACCTATTGAGGGCGAGCTTTTTGAAATGGGGCCTCTAAACCCGAACCAATGGGCCTACCCTCACAAAATGTTCGTAAAGAGGTACGCACACTACTTGGGGCACCACCTTCTTTTGGGAGTGGAGAAGGAAACCAATCAAAATGACACTTGCACTCACCCACTCAAGCAACACACTTTGAAAACCCCCTTACTCTATATACACTTTGGACACTTGAACACCATCAACGATTATGCAACCCAATGCCGTGCATCAAAATGAAATATGCAATTTGTGGAATAGCATTCACCTTCTCCCCATAAGAATACCCATAATACATCCAAACTCTTCCTCTCTCAAGCACTCATAAAAAAATCATGCACACAAGACTTGCCTCTCAAACACACAAGAGAATCACTTACATCAAACTAACACACTTTGCATAGAGAGCTCATCTCCATCTATGCAATGCCGTGACACAAATAAAATCACCATGAGAGGTAGCCACATGCATATGTAATGAAGCAAAAGAGAGTTGGAGTGAGAAATTGCTTTAGACCAATTGAATAAGTGTGGAGAAACAAACCAATGGTAAATTGAGAATAGAACACTTACTTGATTTCTCGCACACCTTTTAAGGGGAGGACCGACGCTTGCTAACCATCACGAATTGCGACACTTGAAAGTTTTGAAGATGATTTCATGATCATTAACATAACCATGAGAGAGATCATGATGTATTTACAAGTTATTGAGGTGCTACAAATGATTTATTGGGTTGATGGAGTAAGAGATTGTAGAATGGAAAGAGTGGAGAATAGAGTTGCACTTCCTCCAAAGAGGAAGGTTAGGAGGGAGGATGTGAAAGAGGGAGAGTTGGGGTTTTCTCTACTATTGATCAAGAAACAACATGAAGTTGAAAATATAGGTGTGTGTCCTTGAGTCTCTCCAAGGGGGGCTATTTATAGTTGTGTAGGAGTGGGATTATGCTACACTTAATTAGAGTAAGTGATTAGACCTAATTAAGTGTTCTTTGACCACTCATTGAATATTGGACATAAAAGGGACTATTTATTCACCAAAAATATCATTTTAGACCGTGAAAGCTCCATAGGGGTGCATAATGTAGGTGGGCCCCACCATGAGGCCCTACGGGTGGCTCCTACGGGGTATCTCAACTTGTCTGTCTTGGCATTTAGAAAGCATCTTTAGGTTGGTCCCATCACATGCAAGTGACCTTGAACACTCATTGCTCTTCTAGAAGATGAGTAGGGGAAAAATAAGATCTCACCCTCTTGATTTACTTGATTTACAGTTCCCTTTTGCTGCGAATCTGACAGATTTACACTATTTTGACCATAACTTTTTACCTGTAGCTCGGAATAACATGCTTCAAAAGGCAAAATTGACCTTATCAACATGTTTGATATGAATTTGGACTATTCTTCATGCCCATGCACCAAGGAATTCGGTTTGGGAGGTACACACTAGGCTAGGGAACCTTTTGCTTCCAAGTCTTCTTGTATGGGCCCTTTGCTTGTATGCATCCAAAGGGAATCATGCTTTTTCAAAAGGCTATGATGCTTAAACAAATAGAGGAGGGCCCAATATTATTTGATTGTGAAAAGAATATACAATTGGAGTCTTTTTGAAAGGAGAAAAACTATATGTATATTCTTAAGAGATATTGGGCCACCTATGTAGAGGGCATAGAAGACTTGTAGAGAGGGACCATAATCTTTGGTAAAGACAAGTGGAGAGTTGATTTCCATGGGAATTTATCTATATGGGGTGGAAGATGGATATATTATTTTTCTACTACTAATTCAAAAGAGGTAAGAAAGTTTGGGGGGTATATAGTTGGTTATTGTATGCTTATTCTATTTACAAAGCAAAAAAGAAAAGGGTGGTAATATAAATATATGACTAAGGTGACATTTTTGAGAAGAGTATAATGTATGTGTCGCCACAAAGGTTAAACGAAGAGGGGGAATTTACTCTAGAAAACTTAATAGCGTAGAAAAATATATACACATATGAGGAAGAGGACGTTGAGTAGGCTGACAAATGTTGCAAAAAGATGGTTACCATTTTATGCCACTCATATTAGTCCTCCCCCAAGCCTAGAGATATTCATATCTTTAGGAGGACGGTGTTGCTTCTTTTTCTTCTTTTTTTTTCTCTTTTTTTGTCATTTTTCCTTTTTCACTTTTTTTTTCCGATAGGAGGAGTGTCATGCACTCTTTTACTCCATTAGACATGCTTTTCATTACCTCAATCCCATAAATTGGAGATGGGAGGGTTGCCTTGGGTATGTTCAGATTCCAAGGCTGGTTCTTCTTTGCACATCAAAGCTTTAAAAATAGGTGGATCATTTGCCAAGCCGAAGGGAGCCATGTCAATTTGGAGCTTAGAAGATGTAGACAGATGACTGCCTATCAACGGATTGATACGTTGAAAGTAGGGCTTTAATCTCCATCCATTGACTCTGGTCTTGTGGAGTTTTCCCGATAAATCTGCTAATCTATAACTACCATTCCCAAACTTTGTTTTTATCATGAAAGGTCCCTCCCATCTTTGCAAAAACTTTTTTTCAAGTCGAGTATCAAGTCGGTTATCATAGCGAAGAACCAACATACCTTCCTTCAATCCTTTCCCCTTGAGCTTCTTGTTGATTTTATCCCTTTGGCTTGTCGCTTTGGTGATGTAGTGATCAATGGACTCTTCTCTATCTAGCTCAAGTCGTTGGAGATCTAAGATCCTTTCATGTAGAACCTCTTTTGGTTTTTTTGCCACTCTTGCAAGAACGCGCAAGCTTGAGAGCTCTACCTCAATGGGGAGAAGTGCCTCCTATCCATAAACTAAATGAAAAGGGGTGAATTAAGTAGATACCTTGAAAGATGTCCTATACGCCCAAAGAGCAGCCATCAAATGGCGATCCCAATCATTAGGACGGTCCACAACCTTCTTAGAAATGATCTTACATATTATTCCATTCACTTTTTCCACCAATCCATTGCATTGAGGATACTAGGGTGTGGAATGCAGGTGTTTCACTTTTAACCTCCTCAAGAGATCATTCAAAAGGTCAGCCCTAAAACCGGAGCCTCGATCTAATAAGATTTCTAGGGGTGTTCCAAACCTACTACAAATATGATCAAAAATAAACTTTGATACCTCTTCAGCATTATATTCGGGTTGTGCTTGTTGCTTCCACCCATCGTGTCATGTAGTCAACACCCATGATGATGAAAACCTTCCCTGTAGAAGTACGAGGTAGGGGACCTATTGCATCCACACCCCACTTTTCAAAAGGGCCATAAGATATTATTGGGACTCGAGGCTCATATGTTAGTCATCTATCCCCAACAATTTGGCATGGCTTACATGCCTTACACCAATATTGGACATCACGATGTAAGCTCGGCCAAATAAACCCTGCTTGTAAAATCTTCCTACTTGTAATATCTTGAGAAAAGTGACCACCACAGACATCATCATGACATGAAAGAAGAATTTTCTCTATCTCTTGCATACCTGGTACTCTCCTCAAGACCAAATCTTTCCCTTTGTGATATAAATCATCCCCGATCAACTGGTAAGGTGTGGCCTTCTTAACTAGTCTATGTCTTTGCACCTTGTCTAAGTGTTTGGGACACTCACCTGCTTGTAGAAAGAAGATAATGTCTTTTAGCTCCTCTTGACCTTGATATTTGGGTTCATATAGTTTCACACCTCCTACCGCCATTTGAAGCTTTTCATTTGCAAGTAAGTCTGCTTCCTTGTTATGAGTTCTCACAATGTGTTGTACCTGTGTTGCTTTAAAACCCTTCATCAAAGCTCTTACAGTACTAAGCCACTCAAACAATGTACGATTCTTGCACCTCCAAGTCCCTTGGATTTGCCTGACCACTAGCAAAGAATCACCTTTTATAATAAGTCTTTGTATGCCTAATTCTTTGCATTCTTCTAACCCAAGGGTTAGAGCAGCATACTCAGCCTCATTGTTAGAGTGAACACTGGGTAGAGTGATACCTTTTCTAACCATTACCTCCTTTTGTGGGTTCAAAATGATGATTCCCCCTGCTGCTTTGTCTTGTTGGCGTTGATAAGCTCCGTCAAAGCATAAAGTATGGGCATTATCAATCTCCTTCACTTTGAACTCTTTTGAGCCTTCCTCTCTTTGTAGTCGTGATCCTTCCCTTTCTCTCACTTTGTAGGTGAGAATGTCTGCAAGTCCTGCTCTTGTGCTATCTTCTACAAGGAAAGTGTATTCAAATTCTTGGAGTTCAAGCACCCACTTTGCTATTCTAGATGAGAGGCTCATGTGTTGTACTACATATGGTAGATTGTGCTCTAAGGTGAGAAAAACAAATGGCACAGGGAGAAGATAGGATCTAAACTTCCTTACCGCAAACAAGATTGCAAAGACCACTTTCTCCATTTCAGTGTATCCCTTCTCGGACGGAGTCATCACCTAGCTTGCAAAATAGATCGGCCTCATGTATGATGTTTTAGGATCTTTTTGCATCAAAACAACACCAATCGCTTCGAAACCTACACTTGGAGTGACATAGTAGGTCTCCTTTGGATCTGGTGGCATTAGGATTGGGAGAGAGCTAAGAATGCCCTTCACTTCCTCAAAACATTTTGCATGTTCCCTCCCCCATTCAAATGTAGATTGGCTTGCCAACCTATGCAAAGGGGCGATGGCTTCTGCTAGGAGATGGATGAAGCGAGACATGTACCTCACTTTGTGGTTGAAGGTCATTAGCTCCTTAGTTGTTGTTGGTGGAGATAATGACAAAAGGGCCTCTACTTTAGAGGGATCTACTTGAATTCCTTGTGAAGAAACCACATGGCCTAGCAAAACCACCTGAGATTCACCGATATGACACTTCTCTGGGTTGAGTTGTCCCCCAAATTGATGGAGCCTCTTAACCCCTCTTCAACCTTTTGGCAGTGAAGTGATCTACAACTATAAATAAAGAAATCATCCATAAAGACTCTTATAGATTTTCCAAAGAATGGCTGAAATACAAATATTGTGAATCTCATGAAGGTGCTAGGAGCATTGGTGAGCCCAAAAGGCATTACCCTGAATGCAAAACATCCCCAAGGTGTGATGAAGGTGGTTTTTGGTTGGTCCTCTTCTGCTATTCTAATTTGAAAATATCCTGAATACCCATCACACACAGTGTAGCATTCGTGACCTGCTACTTCATTCAAAATTTCATCTTGGAAAGGGAGAGGGAAGTGGTCCCTCTTTGTCGCAACGTTGAGGGGTTTGTAATCCATGCAGACCCTCCACTTACCATTCCTCTTGGGAGTGACTACAATAGGTGATACCCATTCAGAGTTGGATACTGGATAGATGAAGCCAGCCTTCAAGATTCGATTCACTTCTTGTAGGAGAGCCTTTTGTTGCACAGATCCTAGTCGCCTTAACTTTTGAGCAACGGGTTTGGTCCCTGGTTTCAATTCAATTCGATGCTCTATTACATCTACACCTCTTATTTGTGAGTAGTTAGTGATAAACAAATTGGGATACCTCCTTAACATATTGATGTAGGACCTCTTCTCCTCACAAGTAAGATCTTTTGCAAGCATCTTCTCAAATCCTTCTCAAGGTGGTGGAATCTTTCATCCCCTCGTGTGTGATTGTTTGTTGGCTTTTCTTCTACCGGAACATCTTGAGTGTTGGCGTTGAATACAATTCCCATTACCTCCAAAGAAGACTCCTCTTCACTGGTTGATGCACTGGTTGATGCTTCCTCATCACTTGAGTAAGGACCCTCCTTCTCGCTCTCTTCATCTGCCGTGGTTTCATAGTTGATATCTAGTTGCTTTCCTTCTCGCCAATCATACACCACCGGTTGACCCTTCTTAAGAATCAAACGACCACTTCCCCATTTTTGATCTTCATTCACAGCAATGAGCCAAGGCCTCCCTAGGATGATGGGATAGCCCTCCCCCTTAGCTGGCATAACATACATATCCACTCGTGCATCTATGTTACATACAGAGACTTTTACATTTTCAATGATCCCCAAACACTTCACACTTGAGTTGTTGGCTAGCCTAGCTTGACAATTAGAAGACTTTGTAATTTCAAGCCCTAACCTATTCATTGATTTTTCCGTGATCACACACATTTGAGCTCCACCATCAACATATACATTAGACACCTTTTTACCCCTTATGTAAGCATCCACAATGGGTTCCACATCTTTTTGTAGCTTTGAGGCCACAACCTTAATGGAAAGATTTGCTTTCTTTTTTGGAATTCTTGTACTTACCAACTTTGGCCATTGCCTTCTTACTTTGGCTGATAGGTGTAGAAGTTGAGGCCATGAAATGTTTGGCTTTTGGGTTTGTAAATCCTCCAGGATGTTGTAGGGCTCTAGCTCCTTTCCCAATGGGAAGTCGTTGATACCAATTTCCCTTCGCCTTGATCTTTTCTTCTTGCTACTTTCAGCTTCTTCCATCTTTGACTTCTTCTTCTTGTCCCTTCTGGCTGAATTTGTTCCTTCACTTCTCATGTCTTCATCCTTATCATGTGCTCTTGTGCGTTTTTCTGCCGGCATAACATCAAAGTTTAGAGTATGCTCATCTATTACCTCTTCTAGCTTGATGATGTTGACTCCTCTTTCTTCCTCCTCATGTGGGACGGGAGGTATATTTGCTGGTGGTGGTGGTCGACGAAGGATTTGTGGGCCTTGAGCTTGTTCTTGCTGCACAGTGAGAGGAGGCGGTCTGGGGGGATATATGTCTCCCGGAAGTCGCCTTGGATGTGGACAATTGTACATGCCATGGACCATTTCATTGCAATTCCAACATCGCAACTCTTGAGCTTGTCTTCGTTGATTGCGATTCCCTTCTCTTGGTTGTCGTTGTTGAGGTAGGCCATGTACTAGATTCAGAGTGAGGTTCTCAAGCTGTTGAGTTAGCCTTTGTAAAACCTCTTGTTGAGAGTTATCTCCTATTTGTGAAGATTGTGCAAGAGGGGCCCTAATTGGTGCTTCCATGGTTTGTGAAGACTCCCTCTCACTCACTTCATTCAAACCCCTTGCTCTATGTGCTTGGAAGTGTAGTTTTCTAAACTTGATGATGGCTACCTCACGTGCTTCTTCGAAGGTGGATGGGAATTTTAGCTCTACTTTAGCCTTTAAAAGTGGATACAAGCCAACCATGAATCTCTCTTTTTTTAGAAATTTAGGTGCACCACCATGATTTTCTAATGTAGCCTCCCACCTACCCCATAGATTGACAAAGGTTGCTTCATAAGAGGGATAGTCTTCAAGTGATACCTGCTTATGTCCAATAAGACATTTCCATAGTCCTTCAGAAGTATCACCTTGCCCGAACTTGGAGAGGAAGCTTGCTCGCAGTCTCTCCCAATTGGACTTGATTTGGGGTTGCAAGGTCTCATACCATGCTTTAGCTTCTGCTTTTAGAACCAGCGGGAAGGCTCGTAGCTTTACTTCCTCTTCATCTCTCCCGGATATGAGATGTGCCATCTCCAAGTTGTCAAGAAACTCTTGCGCATCTTCCCCACTTCTTGCATATAACGTGGGAAAAGAACTTGACATTTTGTTTAGACTTTTTGAAATATCTTTTTTTAAAAGAAACTTTTCTCTTACGGGCCGCACAAGATTATTGACACTATAAATCTGATTACATTAAAATGAAGATGTACACATCCATTGTTAATTCGTACTTTATCATAGGTAGAATAAATGGATTAATTGAAGCATTGATTTCATTGAGGCGAGTGGATCCAAATATCCTCCTTATGATAGATTGAAACCTAAACTTAGTTGCAATGATTATATGAATGGATTGCCGAGCAATAGGCCTAAAAGGTTCATTGTTTTGATCGTGATTCATGTGCTACTCCTCGTTGTTGGTTTGAAGACCTCGTTCCTTCATATGGCCATCGAGCACCCCTTCACCACTCCTTGTTCCTGCCTTTAAAACAAAATGAAAACGTGAACATCAAAAGAAGTTTCATAATTGATGATTGGCAGTATAATTGGATTGGGTGATGCCAGTATTTCTCTAAGTCTTTCTGCACCAAACATAAAAACAATGCGTTACTGGAAAAAGACTTTTCTATCTATGTGAACATTTACTCTAATGTGTTGTGCAAAATGAAATGGATAGATGGGAACTCCATTGTTCATCACTAAAAAATTTGAAGGTAACTTGGAAATATGTTCCTCAGTGGGGGCACCACTTTATGAGGGCGAGCTTTTTGAAATGGGGCCTCTAAACCCAAACCAATGGGCCTACCCTCACAAAATGTTCGTAAAGAGGTACGCACACTACATGGGGCACCACCTTCTTTTGGGAGTGGAGAAGGAAACCAATCAAAATGACACTTGCACTCACCCACTCAAGCAACACACTTTGAAAACCCCCTTACTCTATATACACTTTGGACACTTGAACACCATCAACGATTATGCAACCCAATGCCGTGCATCAAAATGAAATATGCAATTTGTGGAATAGCATTCACCTTCTCCCCATAAGAATACCCATAATACATCCAAACTCTTCCTCTCTCAAGCACTCATAAAAAAATCATGCACACAAGACTTGCCTCTCAAACACACAAGAGAATCACTTACATCAAACTAACACACTTTGCATAGAGAGCTCATCTCCATCTATGCAATGCCGTGACACAAATAAAATCACCATGAGAGGTAGCCACATGCATATGTAATGAAGCAAAAGAGAGTTGGAGTGAGAAATTTCTTTAGACCAATTGAATAAGTGTGGAGAAACAAACCAATGGTAAATTGAGAATAGAACACTTACTTGATTTCTCGCACACCTTTTAAGGGGAGGACCGACGCTTGCTAACCATCACGAATTGCGACACTTGAAAGTTTTGAAGATGATTTCATGATCATTAACATAACCATGAGAGAGATCATGATGTATTTACAAGTTATTGAGGTGCTACAAATGATTTATTGGGTTGATGGAGTAAGAGATTGTAGAATGGAAAGAGTGGAGAATAGAGTTGCACTTCCTCCAAAGAGGAAGGTTAGGAGGGAGGATGTGAAAGAGGGAGAGTTGGGGTTTTCTCTACTATTGATCAAGAAACAACATGAAGTTGAAAATATAGGTGTGTGTCCTTGAGTCTCTCCAAGGGGGGCTATTTATAGTTGTGTAGGAGTGGGATTATGCTACACTTAATTAGAGTAAGTGATTAGACCTAATTAAGTGTCCTTTGACCACTCATTGAATATTGGACATAAAAGGGACTATTTATTCACCAAAAATATCATTTTAGACCGTGAAGGCTCCATAGGGGTGCATAATGTAGGTGGGCCCCACCATGAGGCCCTACGGGTGGCTCCTGCGGGGTATCTCAACTTGTCTGTCTTGGCATTTAGAAAGCATCTTTAGGTTGGTCACATCACATGCAAGTGACCTTGAACACTCATTGATCTTCTAGAAGATGAGTAGGGGAAAAATAAGATCTCACCCTCTTGATTTACTTGATTTACAGTTCCCTTTTGCTGCGAATCTGACAGATTTACACTATTTTGACCATAACTTTTTACCTGTAGCTCGGAATGACATGCTTCAAAAGGCAAAATTGACCTTCTCAACATGTTTGATATGAATTTGGACTATTCTTCACGCCCATGCACCAAGGAATTCGGTTTGGGAGGTCCACACTAGGCTAGGGAACCTTTTGTTTCCAAGTCTTCTTGTATGGGCCCTTTGCTTGTATGCATCCAAGGGGAATCATGCTTTTTCAAAAGGCTATGATGCTTAAACAAATAGAGGAGGGTCCAATATTATTTGCTTGTGAAAAGAATATACAATTGGAGTCTTTTTGAAAGGAGAAAAACTATATGTATATTCTTAAGAGATATTGGGCCACCTATGTAGGAGGCATAGAAGACTTGTAGAGAGGGACCATAATCTTTGGTAAAGACAAGTGGAGAGTTGATTTCCATGGGAATTTATCTATATGGGGTGGAAGATGGATATATTATTTTTCTACTACTAATTCAAAAGAGGTAAGAAAGTTTGGGGGGTATATAGTTGGTTATTGTATGCTTATTCTATTTACAAAGCAAAAAAGAAAAGGGTGGTAATATAAATATATTGCTAAGGTGACATTTTTGAGAAGAGTATAATGTATGTGTCGCCACAAAGGTTAAACGAAGAGGGGGAATTTACTCTAGATAACTTAATAGCGTAGAAAAATATATACACATATGAGGAAGAGGACGTTGAGTACGCTGACAAATGTTGCAAGAAGATGGTTACCATTTTATGCCACTCACTATTTCATGGTCAAAAAAGTATTTTTAACCTCCAAAAGTCAAAAACATGCACTAAAAATTCCAAAAACTTGAATTATTTTTTAGAAAAAACAAAACATCATTTTTCACCCTCCAAAGTCTTTCTAAACCTATTCTATAGGTAAAAACTGATTTTCTCTCTCTACAAACCCTTTTCCAAGCTCTCCATTGTTGCAACAACCACATGCACCCCCTATAGTCCAGCATTATCTGTTCGCTAGCTTTCTTCCACCTGCATTGTAGCACCAAGCGAGCTTCTCCCCCATCTCTTCCTCTTACCCACCACATAGTTTCACAGCAAGCTAGCTCCTCTCCCTTTCTCTCACCTCCATTACAACATGAAACAAGATTCTACTCCTTCTACTTTCATTCACTCACACTACATGGAAACCTCTACTCCCGAAGGTAGCAAAAGTATGAACTCACATGACTTGTATACCACAACAATATGAGGTGTGAATAGTGTGTGGGTATTGCAAGGGTTCATCTCCAACATAAAGATAGAATGGTAAGAAAACTACCCTTGAAGCTTACATTCAGAACATCATCTCTATATTTAAGTTTATCATGCTGGAGAGAACAAACCTCTTTATGGATTTCATCATTTAGACTTCACACCTCTTAACACTGGGTGATGCTATTTTGTTGATGGCTTTCGTGCGCCATCTATAGTTGTGTAGCATGTGATTGAGTCTCACAATGCAAGTAAGTTGTTCTATCTATGGAGAGTCATGAAAGATTTTTCTTATAATTTATTCTTTGTATAGTTGTCATTAGATTATTAGAATGATATCATTTTGTACTTTTATATTAAACTTTGTGCTCACATAATCTATTGTTTACTTACAGAGTCAACTTTTTTTCAGAGAACATGAGCAAGCAACCATTTGCAGAGATGGAAATCACTATATTTTTGTTCCGTGAGGAACCTTTCACTACCATGTTAAAGGATTTTGATAAGAATAGTAGAATTTTTGTAGAATCTTGAACCAATAGGTACTCTCTAGGAGCTCTTAGAAAAGCCATCCATATAGTACTACTATCTTCCCTAGTGTCATAGACACACAAATACTCAAGTATATATGAATCTCTAGATGAGGAAGACAAATACTTGTAGGAGACGCCTAACAACAACATTGTCTCCGTTTATAATTATTTTCATGAGGCTGGATTCCTCTATAAATGCAATATAAATATGTTTTTCTGTTAAATGGTGTCGCATTGAGTGAGAGTATTTAATTTAGATTACTGGAGTTTCATACAGATTTGAGAAATATTGTTGACCTTTATGGATATTTTGATCTGTATGTAAGGCGTTTCAAGTCTCAAGTCTTAATCACTCCACCATGAAGAAATTCAAGCAATATTTTGATTTCAGCTTAACCATTAATGGTTATTCTTATTAAAGTGGATTATAATCTTTGTCAAGATTTCCTCATTTGGGGATGTTTAATATATATCATTAGCAATGTTTCACAAGTTGATAAAGGTAAATTTTTGCTTTCCAACATGTTATTGTTTTTATACTATGCCTATGTCAAGCTTGACTTAGATAAATGACAACTTGAGATGGAGGTGTCGATGTATAGGGTGACTTATTATTGATTCTTGTTTCATCATACATATATTGTAAAGCCTTTGAGTTTACACCTTTTGAGTAGTGTTGACAAGTTTTTGGTATCAAATATTCTTAAATATCCCTATTCATGAGCTATTGGTAGTTATCTCTTTGTTATTGCTAAAGATGATACCAACAGCTATTACCTTGTGAACTCAACTGTTAAATTGTGGATTTGATTTTTACTATGTAGCTCATTTGGATAGAGAAAATGTAAACATAATTATAGATACATGCATTGTTAACATAGAAGATATGTACCACTCGAGCCTATGTAAACCACTAATCAAGAAACCTTTGGTTGGGATATAATAACAATAGGGGTCACATGTGGTTTCAAATGCCAAAGAGATGGCTTAACCAAAAAATTACCAAGAACACGAGGTGGACACAAGGAAGTAAAAATTGGCTCCTTGTTTGGTCGATTTCTAGTGCTGAATGTTTAGTGCGCAGGATCTGTGAGGCCTTTGACCTAGGGAGTTCACTAAAGTATATGTAACATAGCACATGTGTTCAACAGAAGGGATTTTATATTCTTGTAAAGTTACAAAAACATGTGAAGATAAAGGCCTATAAGGGATACTTTTAATCCATTCTGGTGAACGCACATGATATAGGAAAATTTTACATAGTGAATGTTCCAGACCTTTGAACATAGAGAAAAGGGAGGAAGGGTTGCTCTGATTACATCAAACACTAGAACTCTATCTCATGGACATGCTTTAAAAAAAGCCCCTATTTGTCATTATAAGGCTCCACGGACCCTCAAAATGAAGGGCCACAAGGACGTGCAGAATGGCCACCTAGGGACCTTGGATGACCATTCTGCACGCCCTTGTGGTCCTTCTTTTTGAGGGTCCCTAGAGCCTTAAATGAAAAAAACACACCAAGAATAGGGACAGTGGACACAAGGACGCAAAAAATGGTTGATGAGCATGATACAAGGTTTAAGTATTTGCCATTGGGGGGGAGGGGGGAGTTTGCTATGAATACATCAAACTGCACACTTCTATCTCATGGCCATGGATAAAAAAAGATTGTATTTGCCATTTTAAGGCCCCAGGGACCCTCAAAAAGAAGGACCACAAGGACCACCAGGACATAACAAAATGGGGGGAGGGGGAGCTCTTCCTCTCTATACATCCAACATAACATCTTTATATCATCCTCATACACAATATTTTTGTAATTTTTTTCCATGTAAAAGCCCCTAGGGCCCTCAGCAAGACTGGCCACAAGGACACCCAAAATGCCCATCCGGGACTTTTGGATGGGCTTTTTGTGCGTCCATGTGGCCAGTCTTGCTGAGGAGTCTTTACAGTGAAAAAATTCCAAAATTATTGTGTATGAGGATGATACAAGATTTAGGTTTTTTTTGTTTTTTTTTTAATAAGTGTTGAACTTTTAGGCTGCTTTCAACAGCTTCTAGCTTCCAATCAGCTCTGAATCTGTCTGGGCTTGTCTCACATGAATTTGTTCATCTTGTAGCGCTCTTCGACCATCCTGTGATGCAAAAAAATCATATCTTGCTCGGATCCTCCAAAAATCAACGTGCAAGTTGGCAGTTTCTAAAAAAATGATGTAAAACAGACATTGCTTATTTTTTCCTTAATCTACGGGCTCCAACGAGCATTAAAACCATGGAATCTAAAAATACTCAAAGAACCATATTTTTTTATTGTGTTAAGGACTGTATTTCCTACTATAAAACTTTCCCAAAATCTCGCCCTAACACCTTCAAAAGTGGCTTCCAAGGAGTGCCCTCGGTCAAAATTTGAAACTGAAAGAAAACAATTAGAATGAACTCCTAGACTGTGTACAAACTTTAAAATAACTAAAATTTTCGTCAAAAAAAATTTATAGTTAAAAAATTGAATAGAAATCAAAGGGTTCAAGGAGAGGTATGGTGTCACAAGTGCATGGTAGAAATCTCACTGAGGTTTTTTTCGTCAAGATCTCTTGTACTTTATCATGTCTTCTCATGTACAATCTTACCAAACAAAAACAAATTTACACTTTAAATGACTACAAATCTTATTTAACTTATCCAACAATCTAAAATATGGTAGACCTAGAGTACTCTTACACATTAACAAACAAAAAAGTCCAAATTTCTTCTCATTAATTTTGATAAACATACATTCATCAACAACTTCCAATGGATAGTGCGGTCATAGTTCTTACATCCATTATATGACATGGTATGCTCATGGGATGACCTATCCCATAAAAATATCTTTGGTGGGGGTGTCCTCATGTTAGGAAAGGGTGTGCTGCTGATGAAAAGCTATTGTATTGTCCTACTAGGGATCTCTCCATGTTAGCATAATAATTTTTGGTGCAGTGGGAGCCACATTGCTCTAGGAGAGCTTTGTGCCATCGTAAAAGCTTCGTGTTATGCTAGTTCTTTGAGCCATTCTTGCAAACAACACCACTCAACTAGCATAGTAAGAGGTCACCTTGTATCATGACCCGTAAGAGACATGTTCAAAAACATGTATGAATTCAACATTTGCAAGCTGTATAATAAAGACACTTGTTAAGTATATGCTATACAAATTTGCAAGTATTTCCATCCAATAATCTTAAAATATACATTAGGATGAGATTGCCCACCTCTAATAAGCGTGGATTTGAAGCACCTACATGCAAGATGTAAGAAAGAAGGCTGTTTTAGAGAAAAAGTGGTGACACTTGACCTATCTAACCTACATCCTTTCACTATTTGTGTAAAAAAGCAACCTTTGTGCTAAGCACTAAAAAAACAATAGAGGCAACACCTTAGACTTCAAAGTCTATGATAAGAAGAACACAACCAAAAGTAAGAAGTATATTGTTACCTTGCATCAAGGGGTGTTTCTTTCAAATATGTGATGGTATTGGCAAGCTTCATAATGTACACATCCTTTTCTTGCAATTGTTGTTGAAGAGTTTCAACCTCCCTCTTCAAAGAGGCAGCACTCTCTTGTAATGCCACTCTTTTGAGCTGAAGAGCATGACATTTGTGCATCCAACAAATACAAAGATGCAGCTGCACCCATACATAACCAATTGCAATAGTTTAACAAGCCTACTTCTCTCCTCCTAAGATATTGAGGAACCATCAACATTCGTCTCACCGATTGTACGACGTTCTTGGGATGACCTCTGCACACCCTCACGTGCGGACTTCGATGCAAACACCACTGACAAACAAATATGTATGCTTTTGTTGTGTAGAGTACATGGTGGTGGATGTATACGATTTGTGATGTTCGTGAGCACCATGACAGTTGTTGCGTGAGGAAGCAAAGGATAAAAAGAGAGCGGGGGGAGGGGGAGGGGGAGGGAGGAACATGGGAGGAGAGAAGGGGGTAGGGGGAGAGGGAGAGAGGAGGGAGGAGGAGAGAAGAGGGAGCGAGGAGGGAGAGAGGAGGAGAGAACAAAGGTTTTTTTTTTTGGATTTTTTTGAAAAAGTGGACTTTCAGTGTTTGTAGATTTAAAAAAAGATCAAAAATGATTTTGTCATATGTATATATGTTGGGGGGGAGTTTTAAGTAAAAAATAGGTAAAAAAACTATTTTGAAAACAAAGTCAAATTTTGGCTCTTAGTGACCCACGTTTTTACTGATATGGCCACACTCCTTTACTCCCTTCACTTTCAAAAAGCTAGAGAGAGAAAGCGACCTCTTAAGTCCACATCCTACATGTGTCTAAAAAAAGGCTAGAAAAGCCTACTCAAAACTAGCTTCTTGAATGCCTTGTCCCCTTAACCCTACACAACATTATCCTTAATCCCTAAAAATTAGCTTCTTGAATGCCCTTGTCCCCTTAACCCTACATAACATTATCCTTAATCCCTAAAAGTTAGGATTCCTTACAACGCCCATGCAAGGTCCATATTTCTCCTAATGGGGCTATACAATTGATTGAAGATCTAGTAAGAAATATATAGTGCATATAGGGGGGGGGAGCAATGCATCATTCAAATGAGGAGAAATGGAAGTTGAGAGCACGTAACATCATGGAAAAATGAAAACAGTAGGTACTTTCCTAGACTGGCAATTTTTCTACTCATGCATGTGTGTATTATGCTACAAATAAAGAAAGTGTGAACGTGCTGTTTGGTTAGGGTTATTGAAGAAACTTAGGGAAATATTCTTGAATCTAGATGACATCTCCTCACATCCATATCAAATAAGGATAAGTCTCTAGAACAACCATTGTCTCAAGTTAATCAATTAAAAGTTTAAAGATAATGATATGTTTCTTTAAGAACAATCTCTTTTTGGGATGGAAGGTTTTAAAGAGCCATGAGCTGCTTATTGCAACATAGATGTTATATTTTACTACTTCAAACAGGTCTGGAAGGCTAGGAATTGTCGGATATTTGCTCGAGGGGCTCACCTCAAAATATGTAACTGTAGCAGGAGGGGTTTTTTACATACCAAAGAGTTACAAAATTACATGTACAAAAGGGGTTTAAAAATGGAAAATTGAAAAAAAAGTTACAAGTTTATAAAGGAAAAGGGGTTTTTTAATTCATGAGGAAGTGTAAGTGTAGAGGGGTTTAGAAAATGCCTCATGAACGCACGTTCTATAAGTATTTTTGAAGGTGGACCCCCCAGGGATATTCGATAACACCATGGAATCAGCCAGCTTCACAGAGATAATACAAGAAAGCGTGGGTGCGATCTTAGCCTTGGAAAACATAAGAAATCTGATGAATGGAATAGGATAATTGGTATCGATCCCTGTCGGCTGACTACCAAGCCTCACCATATTGATGCTAGCAAAGCGAGAACCACATACATAAAATGTCAATCTATGGGACATAGCTAACCCGACTAGTGCATGGAGGATACAAGAGAGAACTCATCCCTCATAAAATACAAGTCTAGTGTGCTCTCACCTAGATCAGTCTCAAGTATGCAAACATCAAAAGCTAATCTTCTTACCACAAGCCTAATACAACGATTTTGTATAGCTATAGTGTTCCAAATGCAACAAGACTTTCCACTTAGAATGTGCAGAGTATCCTCACCAACCTCCTGTGGTCAAAAGTCTATTTGACACTTGGAAAGAATCACGTCGAAGATAAACATCATATTTTGGACAGGTTGGTTTCAGCCTCTGAAGCACTCTATAGCTGCCCTAGGACGTGCTCTATCTACTCCTATGGTCAAAAACCAGTTCTTATATGTATATAGAATGTAAGGAGTGAAAATGGATTCTAGATAGACACTAGTAAAAACACAACTTTATCGCGAGAGACTTACATAGAAAGGAAGAGCTTTCACCTGCAAGTGCAAACTTAAAAGTTTGGATTGTATAGCTTAGCAAGGTATGAGAAATGAAACCCTAACTAAATGTCTACGTACAAAGGCTAGGAACTACAAATAATTACAACTCTGAAATCTCTTGGCCCCTTTTATACTTTTGGCAATTAAATGTAACACAACAAGTTTCGACTGAGAATTTAAATTAATGAATGGGGTTTTGATAGAGTAAGTGGCTAATGGGATAAAAAGATGGTAGTGATGATCATGTTAACTCAGCAGTTAACATTCCCCCCTCCTTACCTATGTCTTCCATGACAAAGTAGCATAAGCCCTAATTGCCTTCAAGAAAAGACATCCATGCTACATCTGTCTGTTCGGCTCGATGAAATGTCTATAAGCATATGAGAAGCATCTTGTAAATTTTTACCAACATGATGTAGGCCAAATCTTGTATCTCGCAGAAGAGATGTATTATAGATGAAATATTATCCACCATATATTCTTTAGTAGGCTTGCCATTCGATGGTGGTGGGAAGCACGAGTAATTTAGCTAGGTTGGTCGCTTTTGCTTAATAATGGCATGGTTATGCCAGCTGTGGAACCTTGGGACATGGCACTGCATCGGGTCTTGCCTAACATCCATTGATGCATTGGTGTAAAGAATTAGATACCTTGGGTGCCAGCTCAACCAAATGTTGCACCATTTAAGATGTACCATTGTTGGATCAGTGGCAAGTTCCTTGAGTAATCTCTCTTTGATTTACAACACTTCAAACTTTATTAGAGGGTAAGGGAGAGCTAGTTGATGCCATCCTTTAGTGATATTATCCATTGTAAGAAGATTGACATTGATTGAGTGAATAATTCATTCTTCACAGTGCATAGCATCCTTCCACACTTTCTTCGTTTCATCTTTTATTTTCTTTTTAAGAAAGGTCTCTTCTTCTGCAATCAATGTTTTTAGAGGTGCAGTGGGACATGCTTCATCTCGTGTAACCACAATCTTGGGAATACTTGATTCTATGGTTGGTGTATCTTCAAAACTCATGAATTATAAAGTGTATGTGTCTCCCATTCAGATTTCCTAAGCTCTTCCTTGAGGTGTTCTATCTCCTTTTGATAGCTTTCTTCTCTTTGCATATATCCTCTGGAGAGCTCTCAATGTTGCATCTGCTTGAGATTGATTTTTGTTTCAAGTTTTTTAGTCTTTTTCTCAAGGGACTTCTAGGCTTCATCAGATGTAGTCACAATGGTATTTGTCCTTAGCTGATTGACGCTGAGTTTGCTCTTGGCATCTAGACTTCGACTGTGCTAATTGAGCATTGGCTACATCAAGTTGGACATGTACTTTTTGAGCAAAAGAGCTTGTATTTTGTAAGGTTCTGGTTACCTGTTTCAAGTGCTTCTCTTGTTGCTGCATTGTTAGTCTTAAAGGCTTCTATTTCTGCTTCAAATTTGGCCATCATTTCTTCGAGCTTCTTGTTGGTGGTCTCCATTCCCTCGTGGCATCGTTGAAAGATTGCGATACCTCAAGCCTCGCTATTTTGAGCTTTAATTGCCACTAGAGCTGATGGATCTTCTGGTGGCAAGCATAAACTTTGTCTTTCATTCACTCCATAGCCTCATGCACATAGCTAGAAAATTCATCTATGTCTTCCAAGTGGTCGTCTTGTCGAGAAGTACTTGCTACTTGTTGGTGTGATGGTCCAGCCATCTCTTCTTTTGGTAGCACCACTTGCGGCTGATCATCTAGTACTATTCAATCTACATGGGATCTTCTGACACCTCTAGAACATCTATTTGAACTTCAAAAACTTCCTCAAGATGAGTTGGTGGTACCTCTTGTGGAGGCTGCTCTTCATGCATTGTGGGGGGGGGGGGGGGGGGGGTTGTGATTTCCTTCTTTTCTTGAGGCATGTCTTTAGGCATTGTTTCCTTGTGTAGTTTCAATGTTATGTTCCTTGGCTTGCTCTCTTTGAGTCTCTTCCTCCTCATAGAGTGATTTCAATCCAACCAGTGGGTCATTGTGCTGACGATACGTGGCATTTTTAGAGCGGGTTTTTGTTCTCTTTGGTTTGGGTTGCCATTTTTCCACAAAATCTCCCTTTAGCCCTCTTTTCAGTTTAAAGTCCACTGCTTCACTTTAAATTATGGCTGCTCTTTGTGCCGCTCCATAGTTGGTACTATGGGGTGTGGACGCTTTTTGCTATCTGTTTCTTCGACCTTGGCCTCTCCATTTTCCTTTGCTCTTTTCTCTAGATTATCATTTTCTTCATCTTCTAGGTATTTGTCATTCTCTGGTGACACAGATGTTGTGGTCGTTTCCTCCTCTTGTTCCTCTTCGGAGGCTTTGACAATTCTTTGCCTCAACCTTATAGAAACAGGTGATGCCCTAGGTGGTATCTTCTCTTCTTCCATTATCCATCTTACTAGCCATCCATAGGTTCTGCTGAGGGGCTGGTGGTAAATGCTTGGCTTGGCCTATAGCATGATAGGCTATTCTAGTAAGTACCTCTGGTGCCCCCAAGAATGATATTTTCTCTCTCTTTTTGACATGTGTTAAGGTTGTATATGGATGTATTGGACAAGGTTGACATCAGTAGACCCCTACTTCTATGCTTGTGTAAAAGTGGAGGCTAGTGCATGATTAGGGCATGTATACCGAGGTGGCCTCTTTGTAGTGAAATGGAAATGTTGGTGATAGAGCCAAAGTGCCCACTCTATTTCCCTTTGTCAGAGATCAATGAATGATGATGATTTGTGTGTAAAGATAGCCGTGGTTGCCAGTTGGCGGTCTCTCATAGGCTTTCCACCTTTTGGCAACTTCAATGCATCAACTATTTTCTCTTCTATGATGTTTACTTCCATTGGGTTGTTATTAAGATCTTATATTGTGGCTTGACCGTCTTCATTGATACTGTGTATTAGCTTGTATGCTCTTTGATAGTCAACTATGCATGGTTCCAGCTAGAGATAGTCTCCAAGGCCTAGCTTTTGCCACAAGCGTCTTGCTATATATCTTTTTTGCTAAGTCTGTGACTTCTTTTGGTAAAATTTGAACCTCCACCTTTGACCCTTGAGCACTTTTGAAGGTCCCATGGTAAACAGTGCTGTGATGGTGCTCTAATTGATCTTTAGCCAACCAGGTAACATTAGCTTCCTTGAGAGATTGTTCCTCTAGTTGGCATGGTGGCAACTCTTCCAACTTGTTCTTCATACTTTTCTTCTTGGGAGCCCCCGAGGATGATGAGAGAGATCATGTCATGAGAGCATTAGAAAGTGTTTGTCAAACTTGTTCCAACCTTTACTAACAAGTAGAAATGCCATAACAATGGTTGAAATGCCAAAAACACAAAATCTAGCAAAGTCTATCTTTGGTGCACCGAAGATGCAGATATGTGTATATGATTACAGATTTGTGTCAAAGTAAATGTACAAGTTGTGTTGATGTTGTAGGTGATATGTATGAAGTTCGATGGATTTTTGGGGTCTGTGATGAAAATTACAGGCACATTTATGTCCACTTTTTTCGCAATTAGAGCTTAGGCTTAGTTCTTGGAGAGATAAGCTTTGTCAAACTTGATGAAACTAGATCTGGAGCTTCACATAGACCATGTAAACACATTAATGAATAAAATTGATGAGAGAAGGACCTTCAATATGACTTAGAGTCTATCTTCAACACATTGAAGATAAGCTTACAATGAATTGGCACTTTTTTGGCTTGATATCTCTTGTGTAACTCAATTAGGTGCTATCTAAGCTATGTGGAAATTTTGAGCTTAAAATGTGGTCCAAAATTCCTTTTGTGTACCCTTTCACATAATTTTGAGGGAAAAGTGAAACCTAGTGAAGTGAGTGCATGATGTGTGAGATCCAGGTGTACGCAAGGTACGTGAAGGCTATGGAGATCATGATTATGCAACCAAATGTGCAAAAAGTTCTCTATGTGGAAAATATTATCTTAGGCGTGCCAAAGATGCCTTTTGCTTTATTTAGCATCTTTTGTCCCCATATTGCTATATATAGTTTCTACTCGTGTAGTGAAGATCAAATGTGGCCGTGGTCTTGTGTTTTGCACTTGGTGTTGATTCCCTTGAATTTGATGGCCCCTGCCTGAGTAGAATTGGATTTTAGACTACCAACTTGTGATTGTTGACCTCCAAAAGGTTAATATAGGTTAGATGTAGCTGTTACAGTGTCCCTCTGAATTTTGAAGTCAATTAAGTTAATATTTTGCATGGAAGTGCAAAATATCACTTTGCAGCCAAGATATGGTCATTTTTGCATAGCTATCTGAGAAGACCTCTAATAGACCCCCAACTATCTACAAGCCTTCTACATGATGCTAACTTTAAATTGATAAAATTTGGTCCCAATTCGAGCTTTTTTTTCGACGCTCCGAAGATACTAGGTCAAGAATATTGTCTGCAGTTTCACTTTTGACCCCACCTATGTATTCATCTACTCGGGATGAGTCCTTGGTTCAAGTCTTGTGTGATTTGGAAACTTGGTGTGGTTGGTATAAGCATTGTTCTTCCCAAAAGCTCCGAAATTACCCTGTGTTGTCATGCCCCCTATGACCTTGGTGGTGGACAAAGTTGTATTCAAAATGCTTCATGTTATGGTTAGGAACTTACCCCTCATGGCTAGAGAGAGTAAGAGCTGGCAGAACACGTATAGAAGCTCATAAAAGATCGCCAAAATCCATTAGCTAGAGCTCTATCACAAAGGTCTACGATGCAAATGAGGGCAGAAATGGCCTAGTGGACTATACATACCTGGACTTTTAGTACAAAAGGAGCAAGCGTCAAATGCAATGCTCTATTGGTAAAGAAGCAAATTGCAATATGGTTGGAGAGAACATCCAAAGGATCCTCCAGATCACTCCATACAAACATGATAGCAAAACAATGCTAAGTTTGCATACATGTAAAAAAGAAATGGTTGCTACCCTTAGGATCCAAAATCATGAAGAGCAGGTGAAGTTTTAGGTGAATCCTTCAAAGTAAATGCTTGCAGATGTCATCCTTGGACATCAGTGGTTAGATCAACACAAGGCCTACAAAGAAGATACATTGCTAATACTCTCTTGTCCAAGAGATAGCAAGCAACATTTACATGTACCATTAATGCTAGATTCAGCATTGCAGAAGTATAACAGACTTCCACACACAATTTGACGGGTTTGGGATGACTTTAGAAGGAAAAGGTTTGACTTGGTTCCAAACCATACCTCCTAGATCAATGATTGATGTGTCAAATTTGGCTATGAGATTTGTTGCCGCTTGCTCAAAAATGAAAATCAAGCATAGCACCATGGCACAAATCTACAATGGAGAAATCGTAAGAGATTGTGTGAGTCGAATGAGGAACTACATCGATACATGTCTAGAGTTGGAAATTCCAACCGAGGAGAGACTTGTCTCATTATTCCTAGAGGGATTGCTCAACAAGGATTTACATGCAACTTAGGAAGCATGCAGCCTGGATGCAATTGACTTGGGTGACAATTGCAAGATTTTCAATGAAAAAAGCACTGATAAGGATGCACAAGGCGAGCGGAACACACCTACCGTGCCAGCACAAGTATGAAGGAGGACCAACTATGGTAGCTCCTATCAATGCTTTGGAGGACATGCTTAAGCGCATGAACAACATGATGACCAACATGCAAAGAATGCCTATGAGAGGGCCGGGATCGACTCCACCATAGGGGCAAGCTATGGTACAACACACACCATTGAAATGGTATGTCATTGAAGGAAAATTGACAAATAAAAACTCAATTTGGGAATCACCAATGTCTTGAAGATTTGACCATATGGACAAATCATAAACTATTTGTAAGACTAAAGCCTTCCACAAGGAAGTACTTGAAAAGATCTTCCAAGCCATGCTCTCAAAACTTTGGCTAAGATTTGACCATGTGGTCAAATAATCTCATTTTTAATCCCATGGCAAATAAAGAGGCCCTAATATACCCCATTCTCTTCCTAAATGCTTAGATGGAGAGGTTATGGAAAACTGGATAAGTGGATGTCGTCATTAGTGGATATCTTCAAAAATACCATCTTACTATTATTTACCCAAAATTGGATAAGTGTATATCTTCAAAAATACCATCTTACCATTCGTTATGTAAAACCCAACTCACCAAAAATCCTAAGCAGACTTGGGTACCCAAATAACTATTGAACACTCAGAAGGAGTTATCAATTACACCACCCTATCAACTGCAACAATGGATACCAAAGTCACAGGCAACTGAATGGGTATGGAAACCTAAGTAGGAATCAAAAGCCAAGCCCAAACCAAAGACTGTTTTCAAATGGAAACTCAAGGCAAATCCATAGAAGTTATGTATAAATGGGTACCAAAGATTCGACCATTACCAACAACACCATCCACTATAATGCCAACCACTTCTAGAATCACTGCTGCAAAATGTGCACGCAACACTATCAAGGAACAAGCACAATTACTTCAAGATCTAATCTTTAAGAGAGTTACCCAACAGGATACTTTGCCATCGACCACCTTTGAGTATATTTCTCAATACCCACCTCTTGGAAAACGTAGTGTTTGAAATTGCATTGCCTTCAATAGCATGGTAGAGCCAACCACGACTAGGTATAGACATGAATTTGTCTCCCATGCATTGCACAATACGGTCTACACTCTGCTACTCGGGGGACTCAAGCAAGGAGGGGGGGAGGCATTCATAACGCAAACCCAGATTTCTGAGCCAGATTAGGAAAAGGGCAATGTTTTGGAGTGCTTGAATGTTAACGTGTAGATATTTGAAACTTAAAAATAAATTTGCCTCATCATGAGTAAGCAGAATGGGGAATGTGTAATAATGATAATCCCTAAGGTGTGTGTGTATATATCTTGTAAATATTGCCAAAAAAGATAAAACATTGCAATTTTCACTCTTTTTTATGTGTTTTTTGGCCAAAAAAAGTGATCAAAATGGAACAATCCACAAAATATATGGCCAAGCACCTAAATTAGGTTGTGTTTTCATATGTTTTGGGAAATTCAAGCTCTGAAGCTGGCTAAATGGTCATACGGATCCCCAGACCCGCTATATTTTTTGACCCATTTCTAGAAATTAGTTAGTCTGACTCTACAATGATGTTCGGCACCTACTCTATTGGCTCATGTTTCTCCCATTAAGCCTTCAAACCAGTAGCTTGGTAGGTGTGACTCGTGTGGACCTCTTCTTGTCTTGGTGTCACTTGTTCTTCCCCGATTCAAGGTGGTTTTCGTATCTCTATCCAACTTTCCATCATTGAGGCTGCTACCTCAGGCCACACTTCCCCGCTAGTTCACCATGCTACCATAGGCTCATTCATTTGGCCCCAAGTTCTATTCTGTTTCAGGTATTGTTCCCATAATGAATTTTTGGATTGAGTATCCTTGTATTTTGTTTGTTTAATCTCCTGTGGAGTCATCATAAAAAAATTGCTAATATAACAATCCCTAAAGAGGTGGACGGGAAGGTCCACTAAGCCCTTCTCTGTTATCTCAAAAATATACATGATTTTCAAGGATGTCAACTGCCTTGGTTTGGCATAAGCAATCCAGATCAAGTGTGTAACATTGTTGTCCTCCCAATAATAGACTTCAAGCCTTGGGTTATTGGTAGGTATGCACTTTGGAGGTTTGGTGTCTATCAAGTCATAACCTTCTAACTCTAACACTGGCGATCCTTCCTTCACGATCATGTTCGGAATTAGAGTGTCAACTTCCACTCCCCATCTGTCTACAGTGTCAAGATTTTGTATTTTGAGGTATTGCACCCCGTTTTGGTCCATGTAGAAGGTATCTTGCTTGTTCGCTCTAACCTCCTTTTCAAACTCGACTGTATGGTCATCTATCCTTATGACATATTCCTTGTTAGGATCCATATAAATTCGGGCTCCGTGCTTGTTAGTCTTAATAAAAGGTCAGAATGTGCTTGAACCTGAGTGAGGTTCCAGTCCTCGATTAGGTTGAGAAATAGGACATCTCGGAACTTGAGTCGGAGTAAGTATCTAGTACTTCTTTCGCTATAGTCTCTAAAGGTCTTCCTTGGTTTACACTCTCTTCTGTGGATGCCCTACTCAAATTTTCTACCAAAGTGCCGAGATTACCTAACATCCTACCAGATTTCAAGTTCATAAATGGACACAAGCAATTAACAGATACTTCAAACCTTGAAAGATGCTCTTTGGTTCAGACACTGCTTCTAAGCCATGCCTTGCCCTTTTCTACCAAGACGTGATTTCTAGCACATCAACACTTCAAGCCATCTATGATTCCACAATTGTTAATTTGAAGTCATAAAGTACCTGACAAATTCTATCACTAATCACTGGGTTCACTCAATGAGCCAAAATTTAATTAATGTGTGCAAGCTATCTAGGGCGTGCCAAAGATGGCTACACCCTTTCTAAGAGATGAAATATGACTTTGACCACTTGAATGGGGTTCCTATGATCAGACAAAGCTAATCTTGGTGTTAAGATTAAAAAATCACCTTTGTGGCATCGAGGATAAAACTCCACTATTTCAAGAGATTTTTGTCTAATATGATTTCCTGGGTTTGCACATGTAATTTTAAGTCTTTCAACTGAGTTTCATAAATTTTAGACTGTATGTATGTGTTTTATCACCCCTTTTTGTCCAGTTTTGAAGGTTTCCAATTGTTTTATTGTTTCCAATCTTTGCACAGCTTCAAGTTGTTCAAACTTGCTCAAGAGCTCTATTATGTGCAAATGAGACTATGTCAATAAAAATTTTGTCAAAATCACCTCTTTAGTAGAAAATCTATCTTTGGCATGCCAAGGATGAAATTCTCCAAAGTTTAAACTTTTTGCAAATTTTATTTCACGGTCTGACTTTCCCCAATGCTTAAAGATTACCCATGCTCTGCTTTCAATGTTTGGCCAAAAAGTGACTTTACTTTTCCCAATTTCTCACAAATGGCAGTTTTTACCAAGTTTGAGCCCATGCATATTTTTGAGTGGTTCAAAACGTTCCCGAAATTAATAGGGGAGGTCAGAAAAAATTGGTCCTAACACTATGCAAGTTCAATTTCCCAAGTTCAATCCAAACAAAGTCCCTTTTCATCATAGGCATGCCTAAGATAGTATTGCCTATTTTGCAAATCCAATTTCACTTTCAAGGTTTTGGATGTCTTTTCCCATGTATTTGAACACTCTCAGTATTTGAAAAACTTAAAATTGTGCAGTGGGCAGGCTCGAGTGGATAGGTCTATTTATCTTTGGCATGTCAAAGGTGGCTTTAACAATTTTTCGATGCTTTTTCAGAGAACTTCATATCAGATGCAATACTGAATATTTTTTACTTACCCTACTCCCACTAAACATAAAAAAGAGTGCATTATTTGAAAAATTCAACTTCCAATACCAATCGTAGGTGCTATCCTTCTCGACTAATTAGTAGTCTAAAGGACCCTTCACCCAATCCCTCTAGCTAATCTAATGCTACCAAGGCCATCGCCAAGTACCCCTACTCTCAAGCACCTTTCAGTAGTGATGAAGTTAGAAATTATTTTACTCTAGTTGAACCTAGAAGAAGTAATGGAATTTTTAGTGAATGCTTTGGGTTCTTCTCTAGTCTAGGTTGCCTCGTCCCCGGCAATGGTGCCAAAATGTCGGTTGGTTGCCAAGCCTCACTTGCTAGCCAATTGAGAACCACAAACATAAAATGCCAATCCGTTGGACATAGCTGACCCAACTAGTGCATGTAATCTCTCAAAAAACCAAAGTCTAGTGTGCTCTCACCTAGATCGGTCTCAAGTAAGTGTCAAACACCAAAAGCTAATCTTCTTACCACAAGCCTAATACAATGATTTTTTATAGCTATAGTGCTCCAAATGCAACGAAACTTGGCACCTAGAATGTGTAGAGTATCATCACCATCTTCATGTGCTCAAAAGTCATTTCTCACACTTGGACACAATCGCATCGAAGATAAACAACATATTTTAGGCAAATCGGTTTTGGCCTCTGAAGCACTCTATATCTGCCCTAGGACGTGCTCTATCTACTCCTATGGTCGAAAACCAGTCCAATATGTGTATGGAGCATAAGGAGTAAAAACACTTGTAGACAGACACTACTAAGAACGCAACTTCATTGCAAGAGACTTACACAAAAAGGAAGAGATTTCACCTGCAAGCATGTAGGTATGCTCAGAAGTGAAATGCAACTTCACACAAGGGAGACACAAAGGAATGAAACAGGAGAGAGTTCATCGAACTGTACTACAGCATATGCTCAACTTTCATTATCCAAAACATAAGTCCAAAGTTACAAAATTGGATTTTATACCTTAGCTAAGGTATGAGAAATGAAACCCTAACTAAATGTGCAAGGTACAAAGGCTTGGAGCTTCAAATAATTACAACTCTGGAAGCTCTTGGCCCCTTTTACACTTTTGGCAATTAAATGTGACACAACAAGTTTGGACTTTGCTCGAATTCAAATTAATAAATGGGGTTTCGATACAATAAGTGGCTAATGGGATAATAATATGGTAGTGATGATCCTGTTAGCTGAGCATCTAACAATCCCCATAGAGAAGGACATGGGCCCCACCTTGTCGTGGGGTGGCTCCCCTATCAATCGAGATATCTAAGGTCGCTTGAAGATTCCATGGCTCGACACGAGCATGGCAAGAATCTGTAAATTTTTTAGGTTATCAATATAATCTACTCACTATTGTGAGTTTTAGAAAAATTAAAATAATGATGCACCCCACCAAATTGTCATGTTAGCATCTAGCAATATCTAATTTCTAGTTCTTACGAGGAAAATCTTGTGCAAGTCCACTATCTCAGGATCCAAAAATTAATGTCTACTAGGAGTGCACCAAATTTTTTATTTATTTATAGTGATTCTCACATCATGCGAGATGTTTTAAGAAAAACAAGAAAGATACAAGAAAGCCCATGCAAAGATATTTTGCCATGGGACCAGAGGGACTACAATTCTTTGAGTTTTACAAGGAACCAATAACCAAAACAAATAAAGTTCTCAGAGTACAACATATGTCTTCCCTTGGTGGCATAAATCGGCATAGGAGGAGGGGTTGATGATGCATGGCTCACCAAGATAGCCTATTTCTTGTGATTTGTTGGTGTTGGCTTGAATTTGGCTCCCCCGAGTTGCATGTGCTTGCTCAAGCCTATGAGTGGTGATGGAGCTCACCGCGCCCACCTTTATGTGGTATGCTCTTCCTTCTTGTTTTTCATTTGGTTTTTCTTGCTTAGGTGGCTCCTTTTGGAGCCAGTTGTAAGTTTTTGATAACATGCATGGAAATGGGGTCCTTATAAAGCCTAGATCTATGCAATGGTCTTTGTTTCAACTGATTGTAAGGGTCTCATGGCACTTGTGGTGCATAAGTTGGCTCTGCAAAGTTTTTGGGTTAACATATTTTCAGCTAACAATTATGAGCATTGCCAAAAATGTTAAAAAACGGTCTACTAGGGGTGAACGCAAAGTATAATATTTACCAAGTTAATAGATTGAAACCACAATTGAGAGGTCCCAATGGGAGGTCCAAAAAAGTAAAAATGGGAAATCAATTCAAGACAATGTATTGGGAAGTTCAAGTCTACAACAATGTAATGTGTAATGTGTGTATGCATGCATTCACACGTTGGAGAGGGGGAATGGGCAACACACCCAGCACACATAGAAAATGCCTCCCTATATCGCAGGGTATCCATAGCACCCCTACCCTCCAGAAAACACCTTCAAAACGACCAATTTGCACTAATAGATCATCTCTTGCACACAAAACAACGCACATACACTAGGCAAAACCACCATTCAACCCAAATGCACCACAACGGCTCAACAAACCGCTTCCAACACACCACACTCTACTTTTTCCCTCTTTGCACCGCATAACAGTCCACGAGCACACACCTCTACAAGTACCAACACACACACAAAGAGCAAGAGAAAAGGAGGGGGAAGGGGGGAAATGATGTCAAAAAAGGCTGGAATGGCTTAGTAGTGTTTAGCAAAGAGATATTACAACCATCACGATGCCAAAATGGCAAGCTTCAACACAAAACAACTTCACAATTGGCTTTTGCAGGTTTCAACATTGCAAAAAGGCAAAATGGAAAAAGCCCTTTACAACTTGAAAAAACTCCTCTTATAGGAGGTACTAACCCAAAAACGAAAAAATTGGGCTCATCTTGCTCATGCACCTCCACTTGAGCTCTTTTTGGTATTTTTTATACATCACATACACTTGTTGGCACTTGAATTTTAGCCTGTATTGCATGGCCCACCACCTGAGCAAGTTTCCATCCCTCACTCTTACTTAGTTGACACCTCCCCTTGTCCAGCTTTGGCCTTGACCGCCCGCTTGAACTGTCCCCTGGGAGCCCACTTTGGAGCTCTCTCTCTCTCTCTCTCTCTCTCTCTCTCTCTCTCTCTCTCTCTCTCTCTTCGGGGCCTCCACATTTCATCTCTCCCATACCCTCTCCCCTTACCTGCACATGACCCCTCCCTCTACTCCTACCACTAGCGATATTACTTGTGGGGGGGAGAGTGCTACCCTTACTCTTCAAAAATTTGGGGTGCCCTTGGGCCCGTGTGAACCACCCGTAGGAAATTTACCACATCATCACTGCATGATTACCGTCGATGGCGGCCATACGACCACCTTCCACCCCTGCACCGCCAAACATGGTCAATCCGCCACCGTAGCAGCGCTCAATAGCGCAACAAACAACGCCTAGGATGCCACCTCAAACCCACGCCATAGCCGGGCTCCAAAAGAGCTCCCCTCACTCCACTTATGCATCACAATGGGCTTTCACCCCAGTATATATATTGTGAGCCTTTTAGTCTTGCTTTTGCATATGGGTTAAAGCCTGTCCATGTGACAATCTTACGGCTATGCTCGTTAAAACTCTCATGAAATTCCAAGTTTGAATCTCATAAAAACGGCCTTTCCTCACCCCTTTTAGACTCTTGTCATTTGTTGCTTCGAGATTCGATGCTTGAATTGGGAAAACTGATCAAGACTCCGTACCGCCAACTTCAACCCGTGCAAACCCTACCGTACTTTGACTTTCCCAAGTCTGACCATCGAGGTCGCAAAACCCGCGCAAATTCATCTGCAAGAATCCATTGAGCAACTATCCCAGACCTTGACTGGCCATAACTTGGCAATTGTAACCATGTTTGACGAGCCGTCAATTCTTCTTGATTCCACACATCACATCCTACCTTCTTGAGCTCTGGCAAGGCCCAAAAAACACCTGATGGCATGACTACCAATGCGGTCAAGTGGGCACATAACTGGCCCCCGACAAACTTTCATCAGTTCATAACTTGCACTCTAGAGCTTCGATTGATGATTCGAAAGGAGCGGCATGCTCCAAAACTCAGGCACTTTGCATCTATCCGCTGACATCAGCTCTAGCCACCTACCATCACTTGCCCTATCAGTCGAGGATCTGCAAACGACTCTAGCTTTGAACTAGTATAACTTCCACACCGTGGCTCCAAGCCGTCTAGATCGACTTCTAGAGAACTTTGAGCATCATATTTGTAAGCAAAAAACTAGCACTTCAAGTCTCTTTACCCGCCATCCCACCTAGCCCATTTGGAGCTCTTTTGGCCTAAAAAGCTCATCAAGCATACACTTTAGCAATCACCTGCCTAGGTCTTCCACATTTGCTTTAACACTTTGTCCTGCACCTGCTAGCACCCTTGACATTGCACAACACACTTCCCAGCTTGGACCAACTTTGGCGGCAGCATCATTGCCCAACCCCCTTGTTGATCGTTCATGTTCAACCAGAAACGTGCTTATTGAACTTGAAACCTACAACACTAAACAAACATTGGGCAAACCAAAAACCACATATACACATTCTTATTCTACTTCCCCATAGCTTCTTCCTGGGTCAAAGACATAACCTGGACTATAGTCATTTGCCTGCATCAATTGCAAGTGAAATTGTTCCCATGCACCTAACCAGTGGTACATATAAAATGCACACATAATTCCCTCACCACTCCATGGGTCCATAAGCATCCAATCCATGTCAAATGGAGCATCATCATTCTCATCATCCTGCGCAACAGATATCCTATCCATACTTGACATAACTCCCCAACCATAGAACATAGAGATCCCCTCCAAGAACTCATGTACCTGGTGAATGGCCCACTACACAACCGCATCCGTAAGCATTTTCATCAAATAACTAATCACATACCTCTTTCAATGGCTTTGCCATAGCCATGGCTTGTTCCTCTTTTATTTGCACAATTGGAAACATCTACTTTTTGATGACCGGCTCTACTTCTTGCATTATCTTCTCATTGCACTCTATACCTGCAACAACTTCAATGACTTCCTCTTGCAAGCAAACAGAGCCATATGACTCCACCTGCTCCTCTTGAGCTCCATCTTCTTCAACCTGTTCTTCCTCCATAATTGCAACAACTCTCTTTTTTTGGCCCAGCTTCGTACTTGTTGCACTACCATTGCATACTCCATTGCTACCTTCATGAGCACATCCATCAACATGGTTCCACATAGTACCTTAACCTGCACATCCTTTTTTGTAGGCCTGAATCCCTCCACTTGGGCTTCATCTAGCAGCTCGGTGGGCACTTTCTCATGCTCTTCATACGTATTGTTGATCAACATGTCTTCAAACACACAATCAGGTACATTTACTCTTACTAGCTTAGCCTCATCAAAATCGAGTGAACTCTTCCTCTAGACTTTCCTATTCGCTTGTCTCCTAGAAACTTGAGCTCATATCATCATTATCATAACCCTGAGCATCCATATCAGCATCCACATACTCTTGTTGTTTCACAAAAAAATGACCACTACCTTGAATTTGCATGTTTGCTTTGCCTACCTTTAGATCTTGGGCTGCATTTTGGCTACACTCTACTATCTCTTCATGCGTTGGCTTCAAAAGAACAGGTTTTACCTCTTCAAGCTGCTCTTGGATCTCGATATCAGCTATTTCCCTCGCACACAAGTCCTCTTCGACAAGAGGCGTATCCTCATTCATAAGCTCGTTGTCCATCAGCATAGGCACATCATAAATTGGAAACTCCCAAGGAGAATAATTGACCATTGGCCTTACCTCAATAGGTTCTGAATTCAAAAAAATTAGCACCACCTTTGGTTGAACTATAGGATACATTTGCCCTCGCAACAGGCATGTAATCCGCAGGCTTTAGCAAGACAACTCCAACTTCTGCTTCACCTTCTTGCTCTTTATTTTGGATAAATACACCATGTCTCCGTATCCATCCGCACCGAACTCCACCCTTTCTTTGATTTTTGGATGTAGAAAATCTAGAAACTTTGACAACTTGAGGTACTGGTTTCCGTGAAACCCCGTAGCAATCTTGAGAGAGAGAGAGAGAGAGAGAGAGAGAGAGAGAGAGAGAGAGAGAGAGAGAGAGAGAGAGATAATCTTGCTTCAATGCAAGGTGATTGAGGGGGGGGGAGAGTTTTGAAAGCAACGGAGTCGAGAACAATTTGAAAAAGAAATCAACGTAGGAATCACTAGACAATGAGAAAGTGAAAACATTTCTATATGAAGAAGAACAAGGAGGCTATCGTACGTAGTAGCCCATCTCATTTGCATTGTGTGATGAAGAGGTGTGAAAGCGGAATATGGGTCCAAGAGGTGCAACCCATGGCCCCATTGATGGAGGGGGACCGGGGCTATCCAAGAGGACCGTCTTTTTTTTTGTGAAAATTTCCTCACTCTTTGGGCTATTCCAATTGGTAAGGCCCTCCTCCAAAGCTAGAGGCATTCATGCCTCTAGCCCATCCTCTGCTTTCTAATGATGATGTTTAGAGGAGGCTTTGTCCTCATCTTCCTTTCTCTCTAGTGATAACCCAATCCATACAACCTTTGAAAGTAGGGTTTCAAGCTCCAACCTCGAGGCTCCAACCATTCACTCTTGTTTTGTGTAGCATACAATTTATATATTGCACCTTGTAGCTCCCAATGTTCTATTTCTTCTTGAATTACAAATAGTTGCTCCCAATTAGACATGCACTTCTTTTCCTTCTTGGCATCAAGGCGATTGTTGTAGTGTAGATCAATTATCGCTTTTTCAAGTTCTTTATCTTTTATGCCCTCTCTCTAGATCCAAGACTCTCCGTTGAAGTTGCTCGCCTAGCCTCACTTTACCACTCACAAACTCTCTTTAACTCGCCAAGTACACCTCAAGAGGCAAGATGGCTTACTTCTCGAATGCCAAATAGAATAGTGTATCCGAAAGAGCTTTTTAAGGAAGTTCTACAAGAGTGTAATGTAGCACTCAAATGTTTATCCCAATCTTTTGGTCTTGGGATCACATGTTTTGTGATGATCTTTCAAATCATTCCAATTACTTTCTATAGTAGTCCGTTGCATTGAGGGTAGTAGGAAGTAGAATGTCCTCTCTCTCTCTCTCTCTCTCTCTCTCTCTCTCTCTCTCTCTCTCTCTCTCTCTCTCTCTCTCTCTCTCTCTCTCTCTCTCTCTCTCTCTCTCTCTCTCTCTCGTGGCCCTTCCTATGTGTTTGTGTGTGTCCCCATCTCTATGTCTATTTTATCTCTTAGTCAATTCGATTGCCTCTATACTCTACCTCTGACTCTTTGTCTATTTGTGTGTCTATTATTCCAATATTAAGTCAATGTCTCTTTCTATCTATTTTTTTCTCTGTTGATCTACCGATCCAAAACCTTTCTTTTTCTTAATACTGATCTGTTCATTGATATGTTCCTCTTCTCTTCTATTGGCCAATCCCAATAATGGACCTTTCTAATTCTATCCATTTATGTATTGACCAATCTTCTCCGAAAGATCCATCTATCCATTGATATACCTATTCTTTTCTACAAGCCTCTGTGTGTGTGTGTGGAGCCATCTATATGTCTATCTATCCATCAATTTGCATATCTATTCATCTTGTTATCTATCTATCAATTGCTCCATCTATCTCTATCTTTGTCTTGTCTTTTTGTTTGATGTATCTATCTATCTATTGATCTATCTATCCATACATTCCATTTTCCTATCTACCATCCATCTATCATCTATCAGTATGTCCATCTAACTATCTACATATCCATCCATCTATCCCTCTACCTATCCAACTATCTATCTTTCCATTTATGTGCATATCAGTCTGTTGGTCTATCTATCTATTTATTTATCTATCTTCTTGCTTAATGTCCTTTGAGTCACAAATATCTTGAAAAGATGAAGAAAATTTACTCTTCACCATTTTCTATGCCTAAAGACTTCACCTTTTTGCCACACTTATTATCCACAAGTGTGTTGTAAACTTAGAAAGTATAGTTTTTTCTTTTGAAAAAAAAAAGCCCACCTTTTAGTGAGTAATCATCAATGAATGAAAGTATCTAAATGCTAAGCACTTCATAAAGAAAACATCATTATGCACAAGCTTTATACGCTTGCTTGTATGTCTTCCAATTGATGAGGAATGATTGCAAGTTGACTATGCTTGCAAATGTAAAAACACAAGATATCAAATCTAAAGCAGAGCCAAAATAAGATCATGTTCATGACTATCATTCCTTTTCAACACATATTCCCTAATTGATGATGTGGCAAACAAACCCCTAGCTACTTAGTTACAATGATAGGATGGTTTTTGACACCAAACCTGTATAGAAGTGCACATCACCGATGAAAACTATGTCACAAGGATAGTCAACACCCAGACACACAGTACCCCTTCGAAAACAATCATGTGCCTCAAACCACTCCCGATGTGGAGTCGCAGATCAATGATCCGATTTTGAAAGGTAAAACTAACATTGAGTGAACAAAACGGCATAATCAAAACTAGAGGTAAACAAGATATCACCATCCCAAGACTCAATCCCCATCTTTAGTCCACTCTACTTCTCCTTGGAATTTGCATTATCTAACTTTTTTTGTTTTGCAATACTCACTCAAAGAGAGTGAGTTGTATATATTAGATCATACCAAAAAGAATTACAACCACCTCCATGCTCAGATCGGGCCATGTATACCACACATACATAGCATCACATATATGAGTCCATAGGTTCGGGATTATTATAAGGAAGCCCTTAATCCCATACATAGAACAAAAACCTCTATTCGAAACAAAGCAATGAAAAAATGGAGTCTGAGCATAATATCAAGATACTGAACAAACCAAAATATGCACCATGAGACCCACCACCTCAAAGTGATCTATCACCCGATACCAAGGTGTTCATGACGCAGGATCATACCAAATGAAGTACATTCAGAATAGAGCAACAAGAACAAAGGACGAGTATGTACCTTCATAAGCCAAACTTGATGTCGAATCCACACCATTTGGCTATTATGGGGAACCAAGCCCCATCAAAGGCCTCCTTGTGCTGCCACTGGGCACTCAACGTTTGCCTAAACGAAAAGGGAGCTCGTACGGGGAGAGACAACATGATTTGGCCATGTGTTCTTCTTTTGAGAGGAGGCGGAAGAGGCAGCCACTTCCAACAGCCAAAAAGAGAGGGATTGGCTTGGGAGGGACACTGATGAAGAGGACGGGCTAGCCTACCCTCACCTCTGAGAAGACCGATGTCTGCCATCTCCAAGCAACCACCCTCCAGCTTGTCCTGTATTCACCCCACCCTTCCACAGCACCACCGCAAGCGCTCCATTTGAACTGAGCCGCCTTAGATATGTTTTTGATCGGTGTGTGCAAAGAAGTCTTTTAGGTCCCTGTCACACTAGGACGGGCAAGTGAAGTTTATGCGTGCTAGGGCGGATTCACAAACGAGTGTGAACATTCTTAGATGATTGCATCTATCCAATAGAAGGACGCCACTTCACGGGACATTCTTCAAACAGCTTCACAAACTAAGCAGATGGTCGTTAGCTGGCAGCTACTTGGCGGACAAGCTGTGGCAATTCTCGGGCGGCACCTCCCCCATTGCCCATCCTGTGCAACCCGCGGACATCCAAAAAGCCTTCAACGAGCCAAACTCAAACTCTGACAGCTACATTATCAGGCTTTCACTGAGCCAATACTCTAAAGACACGACATTGATTACGCTTCAGAAAAAGCTGTTATTTTTTTGAAAAAATTATCGAAATACCCCTCTAATTTATGAAAATTCCTAAAATACCCCTCAGATTTTAAAAATTCTCTAAATACCCCCAATATTTTGTCATAAATTACCAAACTGCCCTTCAAAATTTTCAAAATTCCCAAAATTACCCTGGTCTTGAGATTAAATTTCTCTAAAGATAATTTTTTTGTAGCTTTTTACACAAAGAGTGATTGTCTATCAACAAAAAATGCTAAAACTAGAATTTGAGTTGATTATGTAGGCTTTGGAGATGAATCGCACCATTATCTTTAGACATAATCACCTTTTTTGCCAGAAAATTTGCATGCTAAGCACTCAAAAATTGATCTCAATTGTCAAAACAGAATAAAGATTAGAAAATCTTGAAGAATCTGACCAAAATAGATAAAAGGGTATTTTAGGAAATTTGCCTTTTTTTTTTTGTTCGTAGTCCATTTGTGAAAGGTGTGGCAAACGTTTGCTTAAGATCCTGTAAATCTGAGCGGACGAGCACTTTTGGGAATCACAAATGTCCGTCGATGTTTGTGAAGCCAACCTTAGCAAAAAGAAAAAGTCTGTAAACGCTGCCTCTAAAGGCACGCGAGGTGAGATATCTTCTAGCAGCCAACTGCTCGTGTAACCGCCTCTCTTGATCAAACCCCCTTTGAGCTTCAGAGATTTAGAGAGGAAGAAGTGAGCGTATGAAATGGACACCTACTATGTATTTTGTCGTTGCACTTCTCCAGAAATCTCTCTTTTCTCACACTCACATGAACTCACATTCATGTTGAGGCCATCACGCTTCTACCTCGACTGACCAAAAGCTAAAGCTTAATTCAAGACAAGCGAGTTCGATCAAAAGCTAGAGTCTAATTTAAGACGAGTAAGGCTTTGAACTTTTCATAGATGTTTGTATGTTGCCCAATATGGCACGTATTGGGTCAGATGAATCTTCCTCCCCGAAACCAAGGTGTATTTGGGATTAGATGAAGCTATGAGCTTCCATTTCCACGTTTTTTATTACCTCTTGCTTTGACTTGCTGAAGCTAAAGGGAACCTTTAACAGTGGGAAGAGGGGGTGCATGTATCATGGAGGCCTCCCAAGGACAACGAGGCGTTTGCTCGTCTCCTTGGGTAGACTTAAAGAAAGCTTTGCTTAACTATTTTGGTGCAGGGGCGACAGTTGGCTTCTTTCAATCAGTGACCGTGGCTTTAAGTACATAAAATCCTTTTCAACATCTCAGCTCGTAAAGTGACATTGGCCATCCAACTTGTTTAGCTCATAATACATCTCTTGGCGTATCTTGTCAGAATGTTGACATACATATCAAATCTTGTTAGGTATACTTTGACAAGTTTTAATCTCTTTAGCAATTAGTGACCATGATACATATCAAACCATATCAAGTAAACTTTTGATAGGTTTTAATTACTTCAACAATGAGTGACAATGAGATTTTATCATTTGTCTCACCTACCACTTGCAAGTATTGATTCTCTGAAGTTCATAATTGGGGAGTAAAGGCAGCATTCAAATGTGATGTAAATACTTACAAGCAAAACGGTTATGGAGAGAAGGTACACAACAAGCTCAGCAGCTTTGCGACATACACATGCTGAACGTGGACACCAACATAATAGTGGGATTGTGCGAAAATGAACTCAAGTACATGCACAAGCTTCATGTTCCTTCACATCAACATTACATTTGAATCACAAAAAGCTCTCAAACATCCATTAATTCTCGGATGCTCATAATTGGGGAGTAAAGGTAGCAATAATGTGATAGAGAGAATGCATACAATAGAATTAGCAGCATTACAACATACACATACTGAACCCAGTCAATGGGAAGGGCATATATTTGAATGTGCTTTGCTAAATTGTGTATCTAATGCCAAAAAGAAAAGTACCAAAGGAGGGAAGCTGTCAATATACAAAAGACTGCTTAGATATGGAGCAACGATACGTGTGAGAGCGTGTTCGAGATGTTGGGTACTTAAAGGCCAGTGTCATTTGACGAGCTGAGATGTTGAAAAGGATTCTGTTTGCTTATAGCCATGGTCAGTAATTGAAAGAAGCCGACTCTCACCCATGCACCAAGCCAATTTAGCAAAGCTCTCTTTAAGCTTGCCCAAAGAAGCGAGCAAGCACCTTATCCTACTTGGGAGGCCTCCATGATACATGCACCTGCTCTTCTCCCTACTGAAGGTTCCCTTTAGCTTTGGCAAGTCGAAGCAAGAGGTAGAAGAAAATATGGCAAGGAGAGCCCATAGCTTCCTCTAACTCCAAATATACCTTGATTTTGGGAGGAAGATTCGTCCAACCCTAGATGTAGCAATATTGAGCGGCATGCAAGCGTCTGTGAGAAGTCTATAGCCTTGCTCATCTTGAATTAGGCTCCAACAAAGGTAGTCGTTTAGTACATACAAGATAATATTTATAAGCGCCATTGCTTCATTGTGATGTATGCAATATGAATGTGAGGAGAGATAGATAGTCGGAGTAGTGCAACGCCAAAAAACTTTGGATGTCCATTTTATACGCTTAGAGGGCTTCTTCCTTTCTAAAGCTTTGAAACACCCAATCTCTAATAGTAAATCCTAAGAGCCATACTGCTCAATCACCCGGTTAACACAAGAAGTTTTATGGCACTTCCCTTATGTGAACTAGTGTACCATGATTTCTTTGAAGGCAACGGCTCGATCCAAGTCACACTCATGAAATAAATCACCGTTGAATGTGCTCGAATGAAAGGGTAAGTATGTACCTGTATATTGATCCCAAAGCACGTTTATACAAGTTATCAATTGTCCAAATCTCTCAAGAATAAAAACATAGAATTTAGCAAATGTTTGTAACAATAAAAAAATTATAGATATGGGTTAAGAAGATCATGATCAATGCATTACGTTCTTGCATGCTTATGTCCCCCAAAAAAAAGGAAGAATCATATGTAGGTATGGGGAGAGGTGACACCGTCCTTACCTTGTTTCAGTGTTGAAGGGTCACATTTGTTTCTCCTCCAATATAGAAGGGTCACTCTTTTTTTTTTTTGCCAAGAACAATATTCTTCTATTACTAAACAAAACTTCTCATTGGGCTACAAACTGCCCCCAACAAGAGGAGAGGCTATATCAGCATGAGAGGAGACTCTCCCAATGAAAAAATGAGATATGTACAATGACAGCTAAATCAAGATATGGGAGGAGGAGACAACCACACAGGTGGCTGGTAGTGCCATCTAGGAGCCCCGTGGATCATGGTGTAGAAAGGTCCTGAATGCGGTGCTCCTGGTGCTCCTGCATACGGTTGGAGCTGCCTTGCAACGTCTCGAACTGACCTCGAAGTGTGTGGATCAGCGTCAGCCATATATCTTGTATAGTCTCCAATGGTGGATGAAGAGAGCCTCGAAGATGCAAAAGCAACGGGATCTCTATATGAGTTAGAGAGTCAGGCTGCAAGCTCCCAATAAAGCTCTCTATCACTGCACCACTCCTAGGACATAAGCTTTGTGAGAGGTTGGAGTGGGGGGCAGGCCTCCTATATCACAATCATCTTGCTAGCTGAGGGAAACTCAAAACAAAGTGTTGAGCCCATGAGGGTGGACCAAGCAGCAATACCCCAAGTGTACTGACTAGCTGACAACAGGGCTGGTATTAGCCGTAGAATCCGAAGCCAAACCTATTGCACCATGGGGCAGTCCCATAGACAATGCCTCTGTGACTCAAGTGGGTGGCCCACACGGCAAAGCCCGTTGGATGGCCATTGTAGACCAATCAACTCTCCACTGCGGTAGCTCGATGGGCGACAAGCCACTAGAATATGATGACTCTCCTCGGTTTCTTGCTGTCCCACAGGCGCTTCCAAAAGTCTGTCAGAAACTCAGTTGCGAGACCCTCCTCCTGCTAATGACCTGCTGCAATAGCTAGGTGGACCTCTCTATTAGCAGCCAGTATGTGATGCCCTAGTCATGCTGTAACAAACTGCTGATGTGTCAAAGCCTAAAGAGTGGAGCCAACTTACAGATGTGGCCGAGGGGCCTAAACCCTAATTTCTACCAGAAACCCTAATTCTAAAAACCCTAACCCTAAAACCTGCAAACCCTAATTCTGGAAACCCTAACCCTAAAAATTGCAAACCCTAATTCTGCTGCCAGAAACCCTAAAACTGCAGAAACCCTAACCCTAGCCCTAAGGACAGATGTCCGCGTTTTGCGCTGGCATGATGACATGGCAGGCTGTACGGATTTTCATGATTTACGCTGGCAGCTTTTGACATTGCTTTTTGGACCAGAAGCTTTTGAGTTTGAAAGTTTTTCATGTAAACTGCTTTTTGGACCAGAAGCTTTTTGAGTTTGAAAGTTTTTCATGTAACTGCTTTTTGACCAGAAGCTTTTGAATTTGAAAGCTTTTCATGTAAACTGCTTTTTAGGCCAAGGGCCTTTAAATATGAGGCTAGGGCTCATTCTCTGGCATGCTTCTTGGAGAAGGTGCAGAGTCTGGAGTACCGGCTTGTACTTTGATCATGCAATATAAAGAAATACCGAAAGGGGCGCCAAGGTTTGGGGCCAATACTCTCTAGGGTGGAATTCCGCCACTCCGTGTCGCGTGTCGTCTCTGTCTCTTTTAGTTCAGTTGTTATTGAAGTGCTAAAAGTCTGTTCAGTCTATTCTTTTCTATTGACACGTGGTGCCCGTCTTGTGACAGTGGTATCAGAGCATCAGGTGTGTGCTTTTCTGAAAGCATACCAGTTCTACAAAAGAGCAGACAAAGCTATTGGATTTTGATTTGAGGTATCGTCGCCCTCTAACCCGGACTTATTAGCCACTCCCATCCTTACTTCAGCGCGCATCGGGCGCGCTTCCATCTTCACCGCTCATGTCTTACAAGGCATAAGCCATAAAGATCACTTGCAAAGAAGGATCCGATATTCCTTTCGAGTCTGTTTTTCTCAAAAGCAGTGCCATGCAGATGATGATGTCTATAGCTACCAAGCCGCACACTCCAAGTACTTGGCAAGCTTTCAAGAAATTTTTTGCCCGAAGTTATATGGTTTCTGACATCTTCCTTCGAAGTGCAACTTCTGGCAGAGTGGGTTATCCTGAAATGCTTGCCATGGAAACCCTAGCAGATTATAACTTGAAGTTTCTTGACATCTCCCAGTAGATGTCTCTTCACGATCAGATGACCTTGGAGCTTCGGTGTGATTGCTATTTCTTGGGACTACCATCGCCGCTAAAGAAACACTGTTTGTCCAAGAGCTGATGGACCATGCTGTGCTTGCGAAAGTCAGTCGACTTTTCGAGCTTGACTGATGTCGAGATTGCTTTTTAAGTTTGACTTCTGTTTGATCTTGTTTGGAATTTGTTTGAAATAGATGGTATCTGTTTTGAACCTGTCTTGGTGCCGATTTGAAATGTTTGACTCTAGTTTCAATACTGGTGTAACTAAGTCAGACTTTGTAAATAATTAATTTATTTACGAGAAAAGAATTATCTAATTAGTTGTGTGCACACCAGAATAGACCTAGCAGTTCTAAGGCCTCAGGTGAGCCTAAATGCGGGCTAGAACACCTTAGAGGGACCTTAGCAGAAATTACCCTGAAGCCCTAGTGATTGGGAAATCGGGTCTTCAGAAAGGGGTCAGAAAAATACGCGCGTCAGTACAAGCACATGAATGAGATGGGGTCCTTAGAACAGTGACCCTAAGGCTAATAAAGCTAATAAAGCCTTAGGGTAAATTTCGTGAAATTAAATTTAACGGTCCGTGCCCGGGCGGGCGGCCGGACAAGTGTGAACAGGTAAAGGCAGTGCAGTGCCCGTGCGGCATTGCGCCGGCAGACCTTTGGTGTTCTCATAAAAGAAATCATTGGTAGCAGTTGTTAGTTAGTTGCACATTTTTAATCAATGAGCTAGAAGTTTTTAAAGTCAAAAGTTGAATGGTTTTTAAGTTTTTAAAGTAAGTGTGCCAAGTGGCACACTTACCAATGCAAACTAACTCTCTCTCACTCTCACTCTCACCCTCTCTCTCTTCCTAGCGCCCCCTCTCCCTGATGGCTATTTAGGAGCCCCCCCTCCCCCATTTTCAGGGCTGGCAGTGCACCTACCCCCCCTAATGTGAGCGTGCTCTACGCGGTGGAGCCCTCCATTGAAGCTTGAGAGCAGCCCCTTGCGACATATGTCGTAGCCTTGTGCTCCCATTGTCAAGAACAAGGGATCTCACAGTCATAGACACCTTCTGGTGAAGTTTCATCGCGAGAAGCTGCCGTAGACGCTCTCTTAGCAGAGTGCGGCTGCTGTAATTCTCTGTTTTCAACCCTTAATCACCTCGATTAGGGCTGTTTTCAGCAAATCAGCCATAGAAATTCTCTTCTCTTTCCTTATCCTAAGTCTACACCAAGTTTGGCGCGATTCCATCGCGAAGAAGACCTCTGTTTCGGCGTAGGGGTGTGCACAGGTAAGAATTTCAGGTTATGTGCAGAAAATTACAGCAAGCATGTGTGTGTGCATTTTGCTTGTTTTCTCGTTTGTGTTCGATGCATGAATGAATGAGCATGAAGGCAACACATAACGGAAGATGGACTCTCCTCTGTGAGAGCTTCCGATGAGCTGTTTCGGAAGATAGACTCTCTTTTCGAGAGCTTCCAACCAGTTTTGCAGAAGAGGGGAAATCCCCTAAGCAGTATGGAAAGTGGAAACACTTTCTCAGTCAGTAGTCAGAACAAAACAGAAGAAAGAATAGAGGATGGGTGTATGCCCCGTTCCTGTGCTTGTAAAGATTCTCCCTTAGTAATAAAGATATTCTCTTTATGGGGGGGGACCAGCCCATCTTCTGGTCCCCAATGAAGTGTCAAGTTTTCTCGCTCCCTCTAATTCTCTTGAGTATTTGAAGTGCAATTAAACGTCAGTTTACGCTTCCGTATTTTTTATGAGACAGTGGTATCAGAGCAAGGTCCTCTCTCTCTTCCTGAAGGGATTGACGACTCTTGGCAGACTGCAGAAATGGGAGGACACGAGATAGAGTTATCTCTCCTTCAACAGCAGGTGGAAGAGTTGCAGAAAGCTCTCTTCCATCCAGAAGTCCAAAAGATTCTCCATACTCTTGAAAAAGGAAAGGAGAAAATGCCGATGGGGTCGGGAGAAATCCCGCAGAACCCAAAGGCGCCACAACCAAGAAAAGATCCTTTGATTGGAACTTCCCGCATGCACGAGAGGCAGAAGAAATCTCCAGAACGTCCTGTGCGGTTTAATCCAAAAGTTCAAGAGCAGGATCCCCCTGATTCCCCTCAGTTCTCTTTCATGAAGGATCTGGAAGACATAGTTTCTCCGGAAGACATGTTTCTCGACGATCCGTCGCAGCAAGAAGTACATTCAAGGGAAAGGACTCCTGTCCCCAAGGAGTCTAAGCATCGAAAGAAGGAGCACCATAAGAAGAAGCACCACAGGCAGAAAACATTCAAGTCGGGAGATAAAGATGTGAAATTCGACACCTACAATGGACGGCGTGATAATGACAAAGCTTTGGCTTTCATCCGCCAATTTGAAATTGCATTTACTGAAGGGAATTTCAAAGAAAGATCCAAGCTTCGCCATGTTAGTTTGTACCTGAAAGGCACCGCCAGCAATTGGTGGTTAACCATTATCCTGGAAGATCGCAAATCCCAAGATTGGACCGCTTTCAAGAAGGAGTTCTACGCACAGTTCCTTCCTCCAGACTATGAGGAAGAGGTAAAGAAAGAATGGGATCGACTTTCACAGTTAGAGAACGAAACTGTTCCACGCTATGTGGATAGGTTTTGGGACGTTCTCTTGAAAGTCACTCCATTCAAGAAGATTGACGATTCGGAGAAGATGCGCAAGTTTGAAGCAGGTTTGCATGAAGCCTTGCAAAAGGCTATGAAGCTTTACCCTCGAGGTAACTTGCAGATACTTATGGAATCAGCCCGCATAGCTGATGGAATACATGACAAGGGTACTCCCAGGAAGATGGAGCAAAGCACTTACCATGCTAAGCAGAAGGCTCTCCATGAGCAGCCTACCTCTTCTACTTCTTCTCAAAAGAAGAAAAGAACCGCCTCCGAAGCAGAAGCAAAGCCAAATCAACCCAAGAAAGGGAGATATCTCTCTCCTGCTGAGTTGCGAACATACATTAGTGAAGGAAGATGCTTCAAGTGCGGACAAGTTGGTCATATGAAGGGTGACTGTCCAACCAAACCTCCACAACCACCCTCCTCCAATGCAGTCCCAGATGTACAGGGAAATACAACCAAGGATGGAAAAGAAAGAGCTCTTCTCAAAGCATGGGGTAGTATCAACAACCAGCGGGCTCTTATTTTGTTTGACCCTGGTAGTACAGACAACTTCATCTCTACCCAGCTAGCTGACGACCTGAACTTGCAGCCCAATCGTTTTGGAGTCTCTATTCAAGCGCAATCAGCTTTCAAAGGGCAGAACTCAAACTCTACTCCAATCATAGGGAAGTTGAATCTAAAGGTCGACGACTACAAGGATCAAGAGTCTTTCTTACTAGCTTCACTTGAAGGATGCGATGTTATCTTGGGAATGCCTTGGCACTACAAGATGCATTCCATTCCTGACTATGTTCAGAAAACCTTATCTTTTGCTCATAAAGGAAAGGAGTATCTTGTACTTGCAGATGCAGGTGATTGGCGTATTCCTATCACCAACCACATTGCCATCAAGAAAGAAATGAAAAAGTGTTTCAGCGTACTTGATTTTTGCAAGAGAGAGAGATGTGTCTGTTTCACAACTTTCTTCCTCTTTAGAGCAAAAAAGACTTAAGTTAATAGAAAGATATAAAGATTGTTTTGCAGATGAACTTCCAAATGAACTCCCACCTTCGCGACCTGAGGATCATACCATTGATTTGATCCCAAGAAGTTCTCCTCCAAATCAGCCCCCTTATCGAGTTAGTCTAATGCAGCAAGAGGAAATTCTCAAGCAGGTTAACGAACTTTTGGAGAAGGGCTTAATACGGCCTAGTACTTCTCCATATTGTTCACCTGTCTTGCTAGTACAGAAAAAGGATGGCACATTCCGCATGTGCATAGACTATAGATCTCTAAACAAGATCACAATCAAGAATCGATTTCCAATCCCTCGGATTGACGACATTCTTGATAAGTTACAAGGAGCCAGTGTCTTTAGTCGTATAGACTTGAAGAGCGGTTATCATCAAATCCGCATAGCTCCTCAGGATGTGCATAAGACTTCATTTAGAACAACCTTCGGGTTGTATGAATTTCTAGTGATGCCTTTTGGGCTCACTAATGCACCAGCTACATTCAACAGAATGATGGATAGAATCTTCCACTCATACAGAAGCTTTACAGGCGTTTTCTTTGATGACGTCTTAATCTTCTCAGAGACAGAAGACGAACACTATAAGCATCTCGCCTTAGTGTTTGAAGAATTACGCAAACACAAATTATTTGTGAATGCTAAGAAGAGCGAGTTCTTTCTAAAAGAAATCCACTATTTGGGCCATATAGTATCTCACAACCAGGTGAGAATGGACCCTGATAAGATTCAAGCAGTTGTAGAATGGCCTACGCCAACTACAGTACATGATGTACGAAGTTTCCTTGGCCTCTGTTCTTATTATCGGCGTTTCATTCGAGCTTTTGCCGCGATAGCAGGTCCCCTCCATGACCTGACAAAGAAGCGGATTCCATTCCATTGGGGGTTTGGACAAAAACAAGCTTTCGAAAAGCTTAAGTATCTACTCAGTCACGGACCTGTTCTCACCGTCCCTGATCTTCGCAAACCTTTCGAGGTATACTGCGATGCATCTGGAGATTGTGTAGGAGCAGTTCTGAACCAAGAGGGTCACGCGATAGCCTATGAAAGTCGGCGCCTTAAAGATGCAGAGTTGCATGCCTCCATATACGAAAAAGAGCTAATGGCAGTAATTCATGCTCTTTCCATTTGGAAACACTATCTATTAGGAGCTGATTTTATTATCAAGACAGATCATCAGAGTCTTCGCTACTTTCTCACACAGAGAAAGTTATCAGAAAAGCAGATGAGATGGGCCAACTTTCTTTCAATGTTTCATTTTCAGATTTTACACACTTCTGGAACAAAGAATGCAGTTGCAGATGCTCTCTCCAGGCGTCCAAAGATCAATGCACTCACAACAATTTATCATGAGGAACTAGAATCTCTCAGCGAGATGTATCCTCAAGATCCAGACTTCGCCACAATTTGGGCAGATCTTCAAGCTGGTCACTCAAAGCCACCTTATTCTATCAAGGATAATACACTCTATTGTCAACAAGCAATATGCATAGCTCAGCCCTTACGACAAAAGGTGATGGATGAAGCACATAATTCTCCTTATGCCGGGCATCGGGGAATTGCTTCCACCACTAGTACCCTCGAAAGGTATTTCTTTTGGCCAACACTCCGTGCGGACATTGAAAAACATGTACGTGAGTGTTTAGTATGCCAAAAAGTGAAATATGACAGACATAAAGTTTATGGCAAGCTTCAGCCGCTCCCTGTGCCTAACACGCCATGGAAAAGTATTGCCATGGATTTTATTACGGATCTTCCTCGATCCAAGAATGGAAATGATGCAATCTGGACTATAGTAGACAGATTCAGTAAGCAAGCCCATTTCCTTCCAGTAAAGAAGACGATCAAAGCTGATCACATGGCTAGAATATTTCTAGCTCAGATTTTTAAACACCATGGATTGCCAAAGACTATTGTCAGCGATAGAGATCCCCGCATGACTAGTCTATTTTGGCAGGCATTGTTTGAAAACTTGGGAACTAAGCTTGATTTTTCATCAGCTTATCATCCTCAAACAGATGGTCAAAGCGAAATCGCTAATGCCACTGTTTTAGATCTCCTCAAGTGCTATGTTTCGGAACAACAATCCGAATGGGAACAGTACTTACCAATAGTTGAGTTTGCGTATAATAATACCATACATTCCTCAACTGGTAAAGCCCCCTTCGAAATTATTTACGGGAAGCCACTCTTACTTCCTATTATGGTGACCAAAGAAAACATCTTCGCCGCATATGAATTTGTGCGCAATATTGATATTGCCCATCAACAAGTAAAGCAAGCGATTCTTCGTACTCAAGAGCAACAGAAGAGAAAAGCAGACAAGCACAGAAGGAATCTCAATCTTGAAAAAGGACAATATGTCCTGCTTCGGTTTGAGAAAGCTAGATTGAAAAAGCGGGTCGGCAAAGGGAAAGTTGTCAAACTTTCCCATAGATTCTACGGCCCTTTCAAAATTACAGATAAAGTCAATGATGTGACTTTCAGATTGGATTTGCCTTCTCACTGGCGCATCCACAATGCTTTTCATGTCAGTCTCCTCCGACCATATGTTGGACCTCCTCCAGTGGCGCCAGTACAAGAAGATCCTCCAGAAGTCGAAGAGACTGAGGAAATCCTTCAACTTGAACAGATAATACACCACTCGGAGAGACAACTCAAGTCGGGGAGTCTACATCGAAAGTATTTAGTCAAGTTCAAGAATTACACTCCTTTAGATGCAAAGTGGATGACTGAGTCCGATCTCAAGGACTACCCTGACATCTTGCACAGTTATGTTGACGCTCTACAGTTGAGGTCAACTATTTAGAACCAAGAGGGATGTAACTAAGTCAGACTTTGTAAATAATTAATTTATTTACGAGAAAAGAATTATCTAATTAGTTGTGTGCACACCAGAATAGACCTAGCAGTTCTAAGGCCTCATGTGAGCCTAAATGCGGGCTAGAACACCTCAGAGGGACCTTAGCAGAAATTACCCTGAAGCCCTAGCGATTGGGAAATCGGGTCTTCAGAAAGGGGTAAGCAGTAGCCTCAGATTTTAGGCTCAGAAAAATACGCGCGTCAGTACAAGCACATGAATGAGATGGGGTCCTTAGAACAGTGACCCTAAGGCTAATAAAGCTAATAAAGCTAATAAAGCCTTAGGGTAAATTTCGTGAAATTAAATTTAACGGTCCGTGCCCGGGCGGGCGGCCGGACAAGTGTGAACAGGTAAAGGCGGTGCAGTGCCCGTGCGGCATTGCGCCGGCAGACCTTTGGTGTTCTCATAAAAGAAATCATTAGTAGCAGTTGTTAGTTAGTTGCACATTTTTAATCAATGAGCTAGAAGTTTTTAAAGTCAAAAGTTGAATGGTTTTTAAGTTTTTAAAGTAAGTGTGCCAAGTGGCACACTTACCAATGCAAACTAACTCTCTCTCACTCTCACTCTCACCCTCTCTCTCTTCCTAGCGCCCCCTCTCCCTGATGGCTATTTAGGAGCCCCCCCTCCCCCATTTTCAGGGCTGGCAGTGCACCTACCCCCCCTAATGTGAGCGTGCCCAACGCGGTGGAGCCCTCCATTGAAGCTTGAGAGCAGCCCCTTGCGACATATGTGGTAGCCTTGTGCTCCCATTGTCAAGAACAAGGGATCTCACAGTCATAGACACCTTCTGGTGAAGTTTCATCGCGAGAAGCTGCCGTAGACGCTCTCTTAGCAGAGTGCGGCTGCTGTAATTCTCTGTTTTCATCCCTTAATCACCTCGATTAGGGCTGTTTTCAGCAAATCAGCCATAGAAATTCTCTTCTCTTTCCTTATCCTAAGTCTACACCAATTTTGGCGCGATTCCATCGCGAAGAAGACCTCTGTTTCGGCGTAGGGGTGTGCACAGGTAAGAATTTCAGGTTATGTGCAGAAAATTACAGCAAGCATGTGCGTGTGCATTTTGCTTGTTTTCTCGTTTGTGTTCGATGCATGAATGAATGAGCATGAAGGCAACACATAACGGAAGATGGACTCTCCTCTGTGAGAGCTTCCGATGAGCTGTTTCGGAAGATAGACTCTCTTTTCGAGAGCTTCAAACCAGTCTCGCAGAAGAGGGGAAATCCCCTAAGCAGTATGGAAAGTGGAAACACTTTCTCAGTCTGTAGTCAAAACAGAACAGAAGAAAGAATAGAGGACGGGTGTATGCCCCGTTCCTGTGCTTGTAAAGATTCTCCCTTAGTAATAAAGATATTCTCTTTATGGGGGGGGACCAGCCCATCTTCTGGTCCCCAATGAAGTGTCAAGTTTTCTCGCTCCCTCTAATTCTCTTGAGTATTTGAAGTGCAATTAAACGTCAGTTTACGCTTCCGTATTTTTTATGTGACAACTGGTTTCATTGATTGGTGATTTTTACTCCCGAGTGGAGGAGTGAGAAATATTGTCTTGATATTGTTTGAACCTCGGAACGACGCAGGACGATGCCTGGGGAGCGTTTCGTTGTATGCTAGAAAACCTCCGAACGACGTAGGCCGATGCTTGGGGAGCGTTTGGTTGTATGCTTGAACCTCCAAGCGACGCAGACTGCGGTCTGGGGAGCGTTTGGTTGTAGAGTCCTCTGAGCTCATGGCCCGGACCTTTTTAGGTTATTTGCGGGGGGAGTGACGAGGTAGTCGTTGAGTAGCTTCATACCGTAGACCGTTTGTCTCGGGGGAGTGCTCAGCGGCGCTGTTTGTTGTGTCTTGTAACATGCATATGTAAGCATTTGTGTTGCATTGTGATGTGCCAATTACTGAATATTCCTAATTGGATGAGATTACCTGGGTATGTAATTTTAGTGCATCAAGACACCCGTGGAAGATCAGTACGTTCTGGGTGTGATGGCTAATTTTTCTACGCCGGAATATCAAGAGTTCCGATCTGGACGAAAGGAGAAGCTAACTCCTTGATCAAAACAGCCGAAAGGAGAAGCTAACTCCTTGATCAAAAGAGCAGAAAGGAGAAGCTAACTCCTTGATCAAAAGAGCAGAAAGGAGAAGCTAACTCCTTAATAAAAAGAGCAATCTGATTGTCCCTCGGAATGTCCCTCGGAACAACCCTCGGAAATTTTTCAACTAACTTGAGTTGTTTTGGAGATATGCTGTAATCGCGGACGATTACTCTCTTTCAAGAAGGGGAGATGTAACAAACTGCTGACGTGTCAAAGCCTAAAGAATGGAGTCAACTTACAGATGTGGCCGAGGGGCCTAAACCCTAATTTCTGCCAGAAACCCTAACTGTTGAAACCCTAATTATGAAAACCCTAGCCCTAAAACCTGCAAACCCTAATTATGAAAACCCTAACCCTAAAACCTGCAAATCCTAATTCTAGAAATCCTAACCCTAAAACCTGCAATAATTTCAGCCAGAAACCCTAACTACTGAAACCCTAATTCTGAAAACCCTAACCCTAAAACCTGCAAACCCTAATTTTGCTGCCAGAAACCCTAAAACTGTAGAAACCCTAACCCTAAGGACAGATTTCCACGTTTTGCACTGGCATGATGACATGGCAAGTTGTACGAATTTCCGTGATTTACGCTGGCAGCTTTTGGCATTGCTTTTTGGACCAGAAGCTTTTGAGTTTGAAAGTTTTTCATGTAAACTGCTTTTTGAACCAGAAGCTTTTGAGTTTGAAAGCTTTTCATGTAAACTGCTTTTTAGGCCAAGGGCCTTTAAATATGAGGCTAGGGCTCATTCTCTCGCATGCTTCCTAGAGAAGGTGCAGAGTCTGGAGTACCGGCTTGTACTTTGATGATGCAATATAAAGAAATACCGAAAGGGGCGCCAAGGTTTGGGGCCAATACTCTCTGCGGTGGAATTCCGCCACTCCGTGTCGCGTCTCGTCTTTGTCTCTTTCAGTTCAGTTTTTATTGAAGTGCTAAAAGTCTGTTCAGTCTGTTCTTTTCTATTGGCACGTGGTGCCCGTCTTGTGACACATGCTATGTACTAAAAAGGGATTCCTGGATGATCATTTGAAGCAAAAGGGTCCTGCCAAAACCACTTCCCAAGGTTTCACTGCACTCGCGACAGAGAGCGACTCTCTGCTAATCAGCCTCTCTAGCTGGCTGATACAAGAAATTGAGAGTATCCAGCAAGATGTGATGTACCACATAGTGGCCAAGAGCACCTGGTTGAGCTCCAATGTAACACCTTCCTCTCGATGGTTGGGAGGAAGGGGGTGGTCTGCTGCTTTGGTGACAAGTCCTAGCCAACCTTGCAGCCCGAGTAGCGAACGAGCATCCCTGGAGGGATCCAATGAAAGCCCTCTCCAGGCATCCAGTCAGTCACCAACCCAAAAAGAAATTGTCTTTTTCCAGTTGATCAATGCTCCCGACCCACAACAAAACACCTCCAAAGCCTGCTCACACCTATACAAATTAGCCTCACAATCCTCCACAACATGCCTTAATCATCACCACTCAATGTCCAGAAGCTCCTCTCTCCAAATGGGTAACTATAGGCCACACAAGCTGTCACGTGACACATCCAACCCTATGTGTCCGTGGACAAGCTACACCATGATCAGGGTTCAGTCAGTCCAGTCAGTCCAGTCAGTCTAGATTAGAAATGATCTAGCACTTTTGTGAGTCTATTCGTAGACCGTGCATGCCCAATCACTTAGTGTAGATGCATATCCTCTGGTTGCACACAGCATGATCATTAGTATTCCCATCAGAATCCATTAGAATCAGTTAGGGGTATTTTCCAGTGATTTTAGCTTATTTTCCCTATTTTTGACATTTTTCGTTTATTATTTTTAAGCGACTTTCCAACAAAAGTAGGTAGGGCAATTTTGCTAAGTTTGTATATATGCAAACCCAAGTTAGCACTCAATGGCAGAAGAGGCAACAGGAGCTCCCCGCTCAACATGCACCTTCTTAGCAGGAACCATCAAGAACCTTCAGCACCCACAAGTGTCTAGCGTTTTTGACCATCAACCATCGCCCCCAGCCACCTGGCGTTTCCAGCATTGTAGGCATCGCCATCATCTTCCCAGCTTGTCCAGCGTTTTTACTAACGCTACATCAGCCCAGCGTTTTTGCTAGCCTTTCTAGATCTGCCAGCGTTTTTGGTTTTCAGCCCATTCCGCAACAGATGGTCAGCGTTTTCAGCCTTCATGGACAGCAGCAGATTCAGCCCTAGCCTCATGCAGAGTATCCCCATTTTCAGCCCTCAAAAACACAGCCAAAACAGTCATTTTCAACCACCCAAAACAGCCCCAAGTTTAGCAGATTTTCAGCAGATAGAAGACCGTAGATTTCAGCCCTAAAGTCGTCGTTGTCGTCCCCGTCATCGTCATCGGCATAGTCCCAAGTTGCATCAGTCCATTGCATCCGCATTGTACCACTTTATGCAATCAATAAGTAGACCACTCTCGCCGACGAGAGTGGGGCCTTCGGAGGAGGGTTTTACGTCTCTAGTGTTGTATCTCTCTTCTCTCTCTATCTCGCAGTCTCATACACTTGCACGCACAGTGTCCATTCACTTTGTTTGTGATCATAGCACTTTCCATTAAGAACAGAAGGCTCTCCCTTCCATAAGAACTAAAAGGAACCTTGAGCACAGTTCGGAGCACTCATCTTGAGCAAAGCGCAAACATTCATTCCGCTGCACCTAACATTGGTATAAGAGCTTTGGTAGTGTTCTGTATCACTCAAGGAAAGAACCACATAATTTTTTTTGCTTGTTGAGGTCGCATGAATCCAAGTTCGCTTGGGTGTGTTGATTCCTAATCGTGTTTGTTGAAGAGTGACAAGAATCCTAGGAAAGAAGGGCTTGTCCAGCCTCCCCTTGTGTCTCTCTTCACTCATTGAGAGCGGACCGTGCACTTAGCGGCCGTCCAATCGACGTGAGGTGGAAAAAAGCAACCTTGGTGTGAGCGCAAGGCCGCCAAGGGGTGCGCCCGCGGAAAAGAGTAGAACTCGGGTGAAGAGAAGATCCTTCTCAAACGCGATTTGCAAGCGAAAGAAAACCTCAAGAACCTCAAGAACCTCAAGATCCTCAAGAACCCAAGAACCCAAGAATCCAAGACTCTCAAGAACCCAAGTTCCTCGTGAACTTAAGAACCAAAGATCATAGTGCATGGTCGTCACCCGAAGCGGAATGGATACTTCGCATACAGGTGATGAGCATGAGAGAGGCGGCGAAGATTTTTCCCCACCGGGAGATTTTTTCGACCCTTCCCCTTCGCCATCTACGCCACGAGTTGTACTAACTCCTATGGAGATGATGGTCAAGTCGATGTTGGACATGATGGCACAACAACAAGAAACGAATCGAGTTGCACTGGCACAACTCGCAAGCAAAGCAGAACAACAAGAAGCTAAGGACCGTGAACAAGCAGCTAAGGACCGTGAGCGCGACGAAAGAAACTCAAGACTTGCCGCACAACAAGAAGACAATCGCCTTGCTTTAGAACGTGAGCGCGACGCACGCAAAGAAAGAAAACAACAAAGAAAGGCGGAAGAGGCAGCACAAAGCGCGACCTTGGAGATTGAGTGAGAGACTCAAAGAGAACTACAAACTCAAGAATTGGTTCGACAGGTACTTGCCTCGAAGACCGAACCAACCAAAGATCGTGGGAGTTCATCAAGTGGCGCAAGCCACGACGCGGATTCCAACCATCCAGTCACAGAGAAGTTGACTTTCAATAAGTATGACGGTAAGATGGATGCTACGGTTATTCATTCTTGGTTGCATCAATTTAATGCTTATTTTGCGACAACGAAGAAGACAGGAAATAGCAAAGTTTTGACGGCAGCTATGTACCTTGCCGGTGATGCCATTAATTGGTACCACGCATGGCAAGAGGCACAGCTAGCCGCGTACCTAGAGGAAGCCAACGAATTCACGCTCCTTTCCTTCAATTGGGCTGATTTCCAAGACAAGCTCAAGGCGCGGTTTATGTCACCTCAGTACCTCGCACGATTGAAGGACGATTGGCGCGCTCTCAAGAAAAATGGTATGCCGGTTATGTTTTTTTCTAATCGTGTTTTTTTCGGCTAGGTACTCAATTACGAAAATCGGATGATGAGCGCAAAGAGGCTTTTCTCTTTGGATTGGACGAGTATATCAAGTACGATGTCGAGGTGCTCGATCAATCGATCTCAACAAGGCGGTAGCGACGGTAGCGATTGCTCTCGCACAGGAGATGAAGCACAACAAGGGAAAGCCTAAGGAGAACAAGACTTCCACAAGTACCTCGCAGACTTCTCAGAACCCTCAGAATGGTAAGAACGGTAAGAATGGTAAGGATGGTAACTCTTCTAACCAATCTTCCAATAGTCTCTCAGAAAAGAATTCTTCCAATGAAATTAAGGGTAAGGCTAACAAAATTGCTAACCCTAAGTTTACTCCAGACGAAAAGGTAGCACAAGGAATTATAGGAGGATACATTACGTCAGAAGAGCAAAGCACTTATTCTAAGGAAGGTCGTTGTTTTCATTGTCACATTAAGGGTCACATAAAAAGAACATGTCCTAAGCTTGAATCGAATGAATCTAAAGAATCCACAGCACCCACTTCCTCTGTCAATGCAATGAATGATAACACGAGCGTGCCCTAAGTTTCTCATGACCCTCCCATTGATGATTCTCTCATTAAATGTTATGGTCGTATGTCGGGGCAGCGTTTTGTCATATTGTTTGACCCAGGTAGTATGCATGATGTGATCAGTCCCTCTCTTGTTGAGAGAGCCAGCCTCGAAGTTAGTCCGAGAGCTCCTATTGAGGTCTCTGGCTTTGTTCCCAGTATGGACACTCTCCTCACGGAGGAGTGCCTTGATGTGTTGTTTGGAATTCAACAAGCTGCCTTCACTAGACGATTTGTTGTTTCTCCTCTCTCAGGATGTGATATGATTTTGGGCATACGATGGTTTCGTGATGCTAATGCTTTCATTGATTTTGAGGCTAACACTTTAACTTTCAATGCCAAAAGTGATTCTCCTATTGTCATTCATGGAGAGGACATTGTTCATTCTCCATCTCTCATTGCTAATATGCAGGACAAGATTGAAAGGGTTCAGGAGAAGGAGACTCTCGCAGTCTCTTTTTTTCCACAGCATGACACATAGAATTTGCATGATTATGAGAAGCATGATGATTTGAATGATAATGATGAGCATGATGATTTGCACGATCAAGATGTGATTTCTTACGAGCATGATGATTTGCATGATCAAGATGTGATTTCTCACAAGCATGATGAGTTGCATGAAGATGGTGTGATTGTTCACAAGGATGATGAGTTAGTTGATGCTTTTTCTAGCAAAGCTAACCTCGTTTCAGATTCGATCAGTCACGAAGAACCGATCTTGGCTCTCGAGCCTAGGTCCAAAGAACCCTCATAGGAAGTGTTATGTGTTCGCATGATTGATACGCACGCATTGTTCGAATGTTTCATTCGTGATCGTTTCCTGTATTTTAGTCAGCATCGTTATGTGATCCCTTTTCCTAGGCATGACTTATTGTATATTGAGCACGTTTCTCTCATGGATGAGCACGAATGTATGCGGAATTTTCATGAAAAGTTGAAAAGTCTGCATGCCAGGAATTCACATTCTATATCTCTTCCTTGGCATGACACAGTTTCCGAACGAGCACATGAAGGGGTATGAGCACCAAGCGTGGGCATTTCCATTGTGTTTGCCACAGTTGATAGCTCTAGATCATAAGAGAAAGATTCGATCTCATTGTTTGCGTGTATGTGGTGAACGGTTTAGCACTGTGTCTCTTTGTTCATCTACATTGCATGCACAGTCTTTGAGGAAGACAAGATTTTTTCCACTCACTTTACATGGAATGGGTATGTTCATGGTTTTGTGTTGGAAGTGGTTTCAGGAATTTTCAGCCATGGAGATTCTTGAAGAAGAAAGAAGCACGACTCTAGACAAAGTTGAAGCATCGAAGGAGCCACAGAAGACTTTCTGTCGCTTTCTGCGCGGCCCAAAGAAGAAGGCATTGCAGACCTTTATGAATTTCAAGTACCGCACGACCTACACATCAGAGTGGGCCGGCGAAGAGTCCCTTCCAGGATTCTAGATGCTATTGGCGATCTCCCTCGACGCCATATAGTTCCGTACCAGTACCTCACTTTGAAAAGGAGGGGATGTCACGTGACACATCCAACCCTATGTGTCCGTGGACAAGCTACACCATGATTAGGATTCAGTCAGTCCAGTCAGTCTAGATTAGAAGTGATCTGGCACTTTTGTGAGTCTATTTTGTAGACCGTGCATGCCTAGTCACTTAGTGTAGATGCATATCCTCTGGTTGCACACAGCATGATCATCAGTATTCCCATCAAAATCCATTAGAATCAGTTAGGGAAATTTTCCAGTGATTTTAGCCTATTTTCCCTATTTTTGACATTTTTCACTTATTATTTTTTAACTGACTTTCCAACAAAAGTAGGTAGGGAAATTTTGCTAAGTTTGTATATAAGCAAACCCAAATTAGCACTCAATCGCAGAAGAGGCAGCAGGAGCTCCCTGCTCAACAGGCACCTTCTCAGCAGGAACCATCAAGAACCTTCAGCACCATAAGTGTCTAGCGTTTTTGATCATCAACCATCGCCCCCAGCCACCTGGCGTTTCCAACATTGCAGGCATCGCCATCATCTTCCCAGATTGTCCAGCGTTTTTACTAACGCTACATCAGCCCAGCATTTTTGCTAGTGTTTTCAGATCTGCCAACGTTTTTGGTTTTCAGCCCATTCCGCAGCAGATGGTCGGCGTTTTCAGCCTTCATGGACAGCAGCAGATTCAGCCCTAGCCTCATGCAGAGTATCCCCATTTTCAGCCCTAAAAAACGCAGCCAAAACAGTCATTTTCAACCACCCAAAATAGCCCCAAGTTTAGCAGATTTTCAGCAAATAGAAGACCGCAGATTTCAGCCCTAAAGTCTTCGTCGTCATCCCCATCGTCATCATCGGCATAGTCCCAAGTTGCATCAGTCCATTGCATCCGCATTGTACCACTTTGTGCAATCAATAAGTAGACCACTCTCGCCGATGAGAGTGGGGCCTTCGGAGGAGGGTTTTACAACGTCTCTGGTGTCGTATCTCTCTTCTCTCTCTATCTCTCAGTCTCATACACTTGCACGCACAGTGTCCATTCACTTTGTTTGTGATCATAGCACTTTCCATTAAGAATGGAAGGCTCTCCCTTCCATAAGAACTAAAAGGAACCTTGAGCACAGTTCAGAGCACTCATCTTGAGCAAAGCGCAAACACTCATTCCCGCTGCACCTAACACAAGCACCTCCTATGAGGCCAAAAATCTGCTGATCGCCTCTGCGGAAAAAAGATACAGGAAGGGGGAAAGAGGGCATCCCTGCCATACTGAGCATGTAAGCATAAAGCATTCCCCTCGACATCCTACTAGCAACACTTGACTGGGAGCACACCTATAAAGAGCAGACACCCCTCTGATCCATGCATCTGAAAAACCCATCTTGCGGAAAGTGCCCTCTAGGAAGTCCAAGTCCACTTTGTCGTAGGCCTTCTCAAAGTCGAGAAGGAGCACCACAAGATCCTGTCCTCATACGCGGGCTAGGACAGTCGCCTCCCAAAAGGTGAAGATGTTTTCAGGGATACTATGTTTCTTGATAAAGCCCGTCTGAGTCTCATATATGAAGCTCTTAAGTAGCGGCTGATTTCTTAAAATCAAAGCCTTTGCAAGAACTTTGTAGGCTGATTTAAGAATGGTGATGGCTCGCCACTGCCAAATTTCATAAGGGTATTTCCCCTTCCTTGGGGATAAAATAGATCAAACCCTAGCTCATGCTATCAGGAATCTCTGCAATATACAAAATGTGTTGTTATGCACTACGGAGGTCCTGTCCAAGCATCTCTTAGTACTCCAAGAAAAAGCTAGGAGTCAAACCATCCTCTCTAGGGAAACTACCACGAGGGAGTGCTCTGAGAGCCTCCTGAAGCTCCTGTGGCAGGAGAGGGCTCTCAGGCATCTATCGCATCTCCTCAGTGACCAAGCAAGGCATCTGTGCCTAGACCTGCTCTCTGCATACATCCCTGTGCTCTGACTGCGGCTCAGCTAAGAGAAAAGATACTAGCCGTATGTCCTCAAGATCTATGGCTACCGTCCCATCCGATCTCCTCAATTGGAGAACACTCGTCTGCGGGGACCCAGTTTCTCAAAGAACTCTCCAGTAACTCTCCCACCCACCTGAGTCCATTAAGATGCCTGCCGGTGGTAGGCAAACTCATAACGCCGCTCCTCAATGGTGATCGATCCTATAGCATCTGACCATCCAAGAACTACCTCGGTTCCACTCATGCATCCTCTGAAAGGAGGCAATGCCCCTACGTAGTTGCTTATCCTCCTCTCGAGCCGCAACTATTCGTGTTGTCCACTCTTGGAGGAAGAAACGACTAAGCTCCCTGAGGTCAATGGCCACTCTAGTAGCAACGCCCCCCTGAGTATCCAAATTCTCAGTCCACAGCATAACCACCTACTCTTTGAGCTTTGTATCTAGCAAAATCCTCTTAGAAATGCGAATATAACACTGCTTGTCGGACAAAGTAAGGATCATTGGTGCGTGATCAGAGAAAGTAGTCCCTGCCAAAATGCATATTGAGCCACCCAAGTCACATAAGTGATCACTAGCAAAAAAGAGATCTATCCTAGATAGATTCACTCCACCTACTTTGCGGTCAGATTGAGAAAAAAAGAGGTTGTCTGATGGTCGTGCGAAGCTAGCATGCTGCCATATATTCAAAATCCTCAATGTCATACATAGTTGTTTCCAAGCAACCAATTCAGCCCCATGTAGAGTAGCATGACTGTCCCCAATCCTGTTTGATGGATCCTCAAGCATGTTGAAATCCCTCCAATGTACGACTACTCTACATAGGGTAGGACCAAATGTGACCAAAACTCAGCCTGTGCACTCGCATGGTTAGGCGCATAAACCCAAAAGGCAACCACGTATCTGCATAGTGACCCACTGGGCCCTTCTGTACATTGATGTCTCTATGCACAATGACCTACTGCCATGAATCCGATGAATCCACAATAGGGCATACATACACCTCCTTGAATGCCACCAGGCAGAAGACAGCTGACCAAAAGGTCTCATAGCGACCACACAAAATCTGTCCACAGTGTCTGTTAGGGCTCTCACACAGGTGATGCTCCTAGAGCATAAACATATACATCATTCCACCTACAAGTCATCTCTCAAGCTTTTGTCTAAGTCGACCTCTCTGATGTAAAAATTGGAGTCCACCCAACCCCTGTACATTCATGAGACTATCCTCATGGGGTCAATGAGAGAAGTCCGATGCTGCCATCGTAGCCAATCTTGCAATCTTCGAGACGGGCTTGGATGGGGAGTAATCCACATCAGAGCGACCTCGAGTAAGCCGTGTCTGGAGTGTTTGTTGAAGGGACTCAAATGAAGCCCCCTCGTTCGACTCTGCCAAGCCTACTATCCGACTTGTTCTGTTGCCATCGGAGAAGCAAGCCTTAAAGCAGAAGTGGAGCTCCTTTAGGACACCTCTGTCATCTACAAGATCATTGACAATCGTCCCAGTAGAGGCGAGGTACGCGACCTCTTACAGGCCCGTCTCCTAGCAGAAGTGGGAAAGATCATCGACATACAGCTTCTCTGGTGGGGATACTACCAGATAGAGTTCGAGACTCCCGAGATCCAAGGCCATCTCAATAGGCCCGTTAGCCATCCAAGCGATCAGGGCTCATTTCTGACAGTGGCGCCATGGTTTTGACCCATCTTCAGATGTTCTTGCCAATGAAGCAGATCTGCTCATTTTGGTTTGCTTCCCCGGCCTGAGGAGAGAGTACCTCCTCCTGCTCTCCAGGATTGGTTCCGAGATTGGGACCGTGTTGGAGACATTGTGCATGACAGCTTCTATTGGTGCCAAGGCAGCAAGCATGCCTTTGGTAGGTGTTATGCTACGAGACACCCACACCCTCCCGAAGGTAGTTTTACTACCTCGAGTGAGTGGTGGTTGGCTCTGTCAGAGCGTAGAGTATTTGGGGCTCCCGAATAAGTGCTTCATTTGTAGAAAGATGGATCATCATGTGAACGCCTGTCCATGAAGGAGGCCCCAATCCTCGACACAGACCCAATCTACTAAGGCTGGCCAAGCTCAGCAAGCAGAGATGTAGGAAGCACAGGCGAGTACCTCATCCAAGACAGGTGCCTAAGTAGAGGAGGGTTGGTAGAGGGTTCATGGCCATCGTCGCCAGGGACAGACACGCTAGTTTGGCATCCCTAGTGGTCGACCTGCACTAAGTTAACGACACTGGATTTCCATAGGGAATTGTTTCGACCCTCTTCAGTAAGATGAGCCGGCGGATACCCTCTCCACCTCAGCTTCGCCTCTCCCCCTCCCCCTCCCCCTCCACCCACTATCCCCACCTCTCCGCCTCCGCCTCCATCTCCTCCATCCGTCCCTTCTGTTCGTTTCATCCCCCCCGTATCTCTCCTCGCTCTGTCGTCTGATCCATTCCATACCCCCTCGCCGGCCAAGGAGATAGGTCACTCTTCGGCAACTCGAAGGTCTCTTGGCAGTCCATTTTCCACGAGCCGCTCGGTGCGAGAGGTGCAGCCATACCTGTGGGTACAAGCATTGCCCTTTGTGGCAGTTGTAATAGACTTGGACACTCCAAGTCAAGAATCTACCACGACAACACCAAATAACCACTTCAAAACAGTTCAAAGTTCACAATTTAATTTGACACTGGCCGGGCGGAGTTCCATGCCTAGAAATATTGGCCCCAAAGACTGGTGCCCATTTCGGTATTTCTTTTTGTATTAATCTGAGTTCAAAGTACAAGAGTGCGGGCAGGCGCTCACACTCAGACTCTGCGTCCATATGCTCTGAGTTGTGAGAGGCCTGCTCACATATTTAAAGGTACAAGGGTTGCCAAAAGCAGGGCCCCAAAAGCTGAAAATCAAAAGCTTTTAAAAATAAAGCATTAGATCTCTCTCTCTCTCTCTCTCTCTCTCTCTCTCTCTCTCTCTCTCTCTCTCTCTCTCTCTCTCTCTCTCTCTCTCTCTCTCTCTCTCTCTCTCTCTCTCTCTCTCTCTCTCTCTCTCTCTCTCGCTCTCTCTCTCGCTTAATAAAGCAAAGAGGGTTTTTCTCTTTCTCTCTCTCAGCAATTGCGTAGAAAAAGCAATGCCAAAAAGCTTGATTTCCGTACGGTTCGCCGCAAAGCGCGTCACAAATTCCACCGCGAATTCTAGAGGTCCATACCGCTGCGACGTGTCAGCAGCCACATCAGCAAAATCAGGGTTTTATTTTCTACAGTTAGGTTAGGGTTTCAGCAGAATTAGGGTTTCAACAGAATTAGGGTTTCAACATAATTAGGGTTTCTCCCAGAGCGGGCAGCCACGTCATCACTTTGTGACATACCCCCCTCTTGAAAGCATTGTAATCGCCCTCGATTATGCCTGCAAAACAGACAGAGGCCATAAACAGTCTTAGCAGATACTGACTGTTGGTACCTACGCACTAGAAAATACACATCTAGCACATGTACTAGTCGACAGTCACATTCACACGACATCGCAGGACATCACTCGACATCACAGGACATCACACGACATTCAACATTCATTCGGATCTTAGACCATGATTTATCGGCAATGTAGCTAGCAATCGCATCTAGATCCAGTCGGGACCTCATCGATGCCCAATTGACTAACCCCTATTGCAACCATGTCTATTCGAGATCATTAGACCAAAATGCTGCAGTCATTTCATCTATCAGTTTCTGCACTTAAACAAGTCAAGAACAAGTCAGTTTCATATTTTTCCGATATTCCATTTCATAAAGTCATACAGTAGAATACTGTTAGCTCTCAGTATCCCTGAAGCTCAAAGAGACATCACTGACTCTAGTATTCTAAAAATCAAGGCATCTGTTGACAAAGGAGCAGAGTAACTCCCCTCTTGTGCAATCCACTGCACCAGCTCTCTGGCCAAGCTGGATTCGGGGTTCCATTTAGAATACTCTATGCTAAACCAAAAGCTTCGAGGTAAAGATTCACAATCTGAGGAGTATCTGCTAGGTCCTCCTCCTCCATCCACTTCGCATCCAATGCAGGATAGTTCTTGAACTTAACCAAGAACCGCCTTCGGACTTTACCTTTATTCTTTGTGTCCTTATGTGCCAAAATCTGTTCAGGAACAAGGATCTCCTCGTTTTTTTTCCACTTCGGATTGCTCATCGGACTCCCCATCATCAGGCGCATCACCTTTAAAAGGTTTCAAAAGACTCATTTGAAATGCATTGTGAATCCTCCAAGTGTAAGGCAATTTCAGTCGGAAGGAGACATCATTGATCTTTTCGGAGATCTGGAAACGTCCGTAGTATCGCATACTAAGCTTTGAAAAAAGCCTCTCCTTTCCCTTTTTCTTTCGTAGGCGTGCCTTCTCAAAACGCAAGAGCACCCAATCATCCTCCTTCAATTTCAAATCGCGACGATGGCGATCCGTTGCCTTCTTTTGTCGTTCTTGAGATTTTTGCAAAGCCTCGTGGACCTTGGAAAAAGCCTTGTCTAAGTCACGCGTATACTCATCTGTTTCAAAAATCTTATCTTTCGTGCTTAGGAAGGGTTCGTAGCACCTTCAACAATCTCAAATGGCGCGTTCCCCATCGAAGAGTGTATCCTGTTATTGTAGGCGAATTCCACCAAAGGTAGATACTTTTCCCATCGAGTCTTCTGATCTGAGATATAAGACTTCAATAAATCTAAAACCACTGAATTGGAAATCTCAGATTGCCCGTCAGTCAGCGGGTGGAACGATGACGAGAACTGCAACTGCGTGCCAATGTTCTCCCAAATTGCCTTCCAAAACAAACTCATAAACCTGGGGTCCCTGTCGGAGACAATCGTCTTAGGCATGCCATGTAATCTAAAGACCTGGGCAATAAACAATCGTGCCCACACTGTGTTCCCGGGAGATGAAATCCATTGCAATACTTTCCCAAGGCGGGTGGGTATGGGTAAAAGGACTGTAACAATCCCTGTGCTTTATGCCCGTCAAACTTGACCTTCTTGCATACCAAGCAACTGCGCACAAACTCGTCCACATTCTTCTTGAATCTCGGCCAAAAGACGTATCTCTCTACCCCTTTCAAGCTGGTAGCAATGCTGCGGTGACCCATAAAAGGCGGACAAGTGGCATTCGGTTAGAACCTTTTCCCTCAACGGTTGTGTAACGCACACTATGGTTTTCCTCACCTAGTAGCCATCCCGAATGGAATAGTCCGCTACTATCTCCCCTTTCTGTATTCAGCTGAATACATCTGCAAAAATCTATTATGTGGCGTACTGACCGACCATATCCTCAAAGTTTCTAGGATGTATCGCGGAAATAGCCAGAACCAATGGCTTTCGGGACAAATTATTTGCCACCAATTTCTTCTGTCCCTGCATATGGACAATCCGGAAGTAAACTGTGACAAGATGTTTGCCCACCGCATCTGCTTTTCTGATAGCTGCTTCCATGATAAGAAGTAGCATAAAGTCCCATCATCTGTGAAAACCCGTAAAATCGGCTCCGAGTAGGTAATGTTGCCATTGAATAATTGCATGGACAGCTGCCAAAAGCTCTTTCTCACATATCTGTACTGTCAATTCCGGCCTTGAAAACAATCGACTCTCATAGGCATGACATTAGCCTTGTTGCATTAAGACCACATCCAGACTACAACCACAAGTATCACAATATACTTCAAATGACTTCTGCAAGTCCGGCAAAGTCAAAACTGGTCCAGTTGTCAATTTCTCTTTCAAAGTCTGAAAGGCAGTCACCTCTGTGGGTCCCCATGAGAAAGGGACTCCTTTCTGTGTCAAGATATGCAAAGGGGAAGCAACCTCTGCAAACTTTCAAATGAACCGCCTGTAGTACGGACACAATTCCAAGAAGCTTCTAACTTCATGGACATTCTCCAAATCGGGCCAATCACGGATAGTCTCTACCTTGGCCGGATCCATTTGCACTCCTGCTGAGACAATGTGTCCCAAAAAGTGTATCTCTGGCAGGAAAAATTCACTTTTCTTCGCATTAATCACTAACTTGTGATCTCGTAATGCCTGAAAGACCTGAAGCAGATGATCTCTATGTTCTACCTCATTCTTGAGAAAACAATGATATCGTCAAAGAAAGTGCCAACAAATAGCCTGTACTCTCGAAAAATCCTGTCCATCATCTGGTGCGATTCGGATCTGATAATATCCACTCTTCAAACCAATCCTGCTAAAACACAAGGATCCTTGTAAACTGTCGAGTATATCATCGATCCTAGGAATCGAAAATCTGTTCTTGACGGTGATTTTGTTGAGAGCTTTATAATCGATGCACATTCTCCAAGATCCGTTTTGTCGACCTGCGAACGCTTGCCAAAGCTCACTGAAATCGGAGAAAGTGAGCAGGCGTGTGCTGGAGCAGCTGGCGACTAAGCCCGGGAGGACGTGACCTGCTCTGATACCAATTGTTGGAATTAGGGTTGCAGAGAAACACACACAGCTTGGAGAAGACGAAGGAAGCTCAAGGCACACAATAGAGAGTGTGTTACTTAGTGTGCAATGGAAAGATAGATAGCCCTAGAGTGATGGGCGTATATACAATGCACGGGGGAAAAAACCTCCTAAAGAGGGAAAAAATGCCCCGGCGGTCCTAGTGTGTTCACACACATCACTACCACATGTATATGGTAACAGTCATCAGAGTCCGAACTGTCTATAGACGAGTCCTCTGTAGAATTGTCTCCTACTGGGCGAGATTTAGACTTCTTTGCCTTTTTCTGCCCTTTCCGAAGAGTTGTTTCTTGCTTCGCTTTTTGCCTTTTCGGTCTTCTTCGCTCAAGTCAGATGAGCTAGAAGAACTGTCAGAAGAAGAAGAAGAAGAAGAACTGGGTACTTCTTCAAGTCTAACACGCTTCTTCTGTTTCTTTACCTTTTCAAATGTCGATTGACGACCCAAATAGCCCGGGAAGTCAGTGCCTTTCTTCTGCTTTTTGCCGTGCTTTTTAGCTTTGTTTTGCGCGTCAAAAAGCTGAGCAATCCGTGCATCAACCATCTCTTCTAATTCCTTCTCTGAATACTTCTTGTGAGCAGAAGGTTTCTTGAGAACGGGTTTTGGGGGTGGTGTTGTGGTTTTCTGCCACTGCTCATGCACTTTTTGGAAAGAAGTCTCGCTCATATATTTTGTAAATTTTGGGTCCTTCGCAAAATTGAGCATCATCTTTGTTGCATCGCGGATGAATTGACGACGCTCCATCTCTTGACGTTCCACTTGAGTAGGCCGAGGTGGGCCATACTCCTTGCTGGAATCTTCGTTGTGATCCCTTCCCGCATCTCCGGATGCAGAGGGAGTCGACTGATTTTTGCCTGAAGCCATAGGTGCCGTGAAAAAAAAAATTGGGATCAAATTTCTCATAGAAGAGAAATCGGTCGTGCTCTGATACCACTGTAACAGACTTGGACACTCCAAGTCAAGAATCTACCCCGACATCACCAAATAACCACTTCAAAACGGTTCACAGTTCACAATTTAATTCGACACTGGCCCGGCGGAGTTCCGTGCCTAGAGATATTGGCCCCAAAGAGTGGCGCCCCTTTCGGTATTTCTTTTTGTGCAGGCGCTCACACTCAGACTCTGCGTCCACATGCTCTGAGTTGTGAGACGCCTGCTCACATATTTAAAGGTACAAGGGTTGCCAAAAGCAGAGCCCCAAAAGCTGAAAATCAAAAGCTTTTAAAAATAAAGCAATAGATCTCTCTCTCTCTCTCTCTCTCTCTCTCTCTCTCTCTCTCTCTCTCTCTCTCTCTCTCTCTCTCTCTCTCTCTCTCTCTCTCTCAATAAAGCAAAGAGTGTTTTTCTCTTTCTCTCTCTCTGCAACTGCGTAGAAAAAAGCAATGCCAAAAAGCTGGATTTCCGTACGGCTGGCCACAAAACGCGCCGCAAATTCCGGAGGTCCGTACAGCTGCCACGTGTCAACAGCCACGTCAGCAAAATCAGGGTTTCATTTCCTACGTTAGGGTTAGGATTAGGGTTTCAACAGAATTAGGGTTTCTCGCAGATCGAGCAGCCACGTCATCATTTTGTGACAGCAGTCCCTCATGGATTGACAAGTTTTGACATCCATCGCTGCTGGGATTTTTTCGACTACCACTTCACACGTTTTCTCGACAACTCTTTCCCCGACCTTAAGGCAGCTTGCTTCAGAGTCCATCTACTGTTTCTAGCAGCCAGAGGGACAGAGGCCCTTGACACAGCGGTTGGTTTTTCCTTCCCATTGTGTGGTAGGGATCAGACTAAGTGGACTATGGTTACAGTGTTGGATTGGCTCCATGCATAGGTTCTCAAGTTCTCTTACCACACGGGAGACTTGGGGGTGACAGACTTGGTAGAGACTTTATGGAGGTTGGCTAAGCTCTCTATGACAACACCGGATACAACAAGATATAGACACATTGTGGTACAACTTTTTGCAGACACTCAGAGTGCACCCTCTTATGTATATGTTCATAAGGACACTTGGACAGAGGATGAGCTTTAGAGACTGCATCATTACCTTAAGTTTTTAAAAATAGTCAAAAAAGCATAGCTATATAGTCCTCTATCTTGCTAATTCATCCAATGGGTTCTGATTGATCCTCTTGCTAGCACTTTAGCTTTCCTTTCTATCATCCCCAACCAATGCAATTGTTTACCTGGCATGAAAGCATCTCCTCCAGGATCCCGCATCATATAGAGCATTGGTCTGTGAGTTCACCATATGGAGTATGATGTCGCTCACCTACATCTTCCCAACCTGCTCGTTGGTCACTCCCATCTGCTTGACTCCTACATTTTACTGGCCTTTTTGTCATATCACGCTGCACTTTAGTCCTTCCTCGAACTCCTCTGCATCCTGCACCACTATTCATTTTTTTTGCCTCACAATCGCGAGCTTTGCTACTGTCTTCACTTTCTGCACGTTTAAATCCAATACCCCTTCCTTTGCATCAGTATCTTTGCTCCTCACATATTTGCTCTGTAGTATAGCCAAACAGCTCGAATCCAGTGAAAACATTTAAGGATGGCTTCTTTGCTTTGCCCATGGCTTGTATACCCTGCAATCAATGCACTTCAAGAGATGACAAGATGCATAAATGGTGGTGGTGATTGCTTACAATAGCCTAAATGCAGCATTTATATTTTGTCTCAGTCTTTTGAGGTGCAAGCATAGATATTTCAATTTCATCATAACAGTTATCTTTTGCCAACTCATCACACAACTTTACATAATCACTAATAGCTGAAATAACCTTCTCAGTTTGAGCTGCTAGTATCTTGTTGGAGATAGGATTAAAGCTTCCATCTCTCTAATTGTTGGCTGGGGTACATACCTAGTGAAAGGCTAGTTCTACATATACCATAATAGCCTGAGGGTCCCCATTTTATGGCAAGGAATCTTGTTGAGGTTGGAATCCTTCTGCATTTTGGTTTTGCATGTTGGGAGGTGCCCTAATGTTGCATCTAGCAAAAGCAGTTAAGAGCTTTCTTGGCAAGCCCTTGTAAGGAATATCATCCTAGCAGTGCAATCCAAGAGACATGGTCTGGCGAGAAGCCCACACTTTGCATCCATTGCAAATAGCCAGAGTTTCTTGACCTTGCTCTTGTTGAGCATATCCTACAATTGATTTGTTTCGCCACCAGAAGACGTCCTGGACAGAAAACTCATTAATTTCTTTCTTACTAAGCCGCACTCACATACATATTGACCAAAGCACCACCAAGCACTACATCTTTCTCAATTAATCGCACACCCCACTGCATAAAGGCCGACACCAATTTGCACTTGCTCAAAGCTTTTCCATTCAAGATACTCTGCTAGTTATTTGTGGAGTTAATCTGCTCCCGTATCGATCAGTGGCGTACAAGCACAGTGAAATCTCTATTACAGCAGCGTTTTCAACACCCTTTGCAACGTTTTTTGGGCACACAGCAGGCTGACTTTTTGCATATTGCGTGGTCGATCACTCCATTCCTCGTCAGGACACGATCCGGTGGTTGTTTGAGTGGTTATTATAGACTGCTACAGCTTTGGAGACGGTACCTTCTACGGCGACATGAGATCCTATCCCTTGATCCTTGGGACCATTTTTTGAGCACACGACAAGACATGTCGACTCCGAAGCAGAAGGGACAACAACAACAATCCCACAAGGGGGCCACCACGTCTTCTACGACTACGACCACTTTCACTTCTGCGACTACGTTGTTATCTGCCAACGCAACATCCAACAATTATGTCCTCACCCAGTTTGTTGAGGAGAAGAAGTTGGATTTACACAACTATGCTATGTGGAGGACACGAGTCCGTACAATTATTGCCTACCATTGACTCTTGGAATGGTTGAATGATTTCACCCATTTGGCTACGAATCCTACCCTTCCCACCGCCACTCACGATCAAATTGACGAGTGGGTGGATCGGGACTATAGCGCGGATAGTGTGTCGTGCTCTCTACAGTGGGTGCTCCTCAGTGCAATGTGCATGACAATCTCACTCAAAACAGACTGAAAACAAAGGAACAATAGACAACAACTGAGCTCACAGAGACACAACAGCAGACCACAACATATAACTCGACTATCTCAAAGAGCTGATACAGACTCTGGCGTGGCAGCACAGTCAGCTTTAGCCCAGGACTCACAGGTACAATGGGGTGTCGAGGCTCAGATTGCAGGGATGGAGAAGACGTGCTGTGTGTATAGACTCGCTACTCAAAACGACGACGCTGGACGATATATCTAGAAGATGATCCGATGACCCAACAACTACAACTCATATGTACAACCATAAAGAGCCACCAACGGCTCATAAATGTCAGCCATCTAAATCTATCCCCAAATTGAGTGGTGGTGACCTGGCCACGATGTCCACTAGACCACCGTCCGAATCCCCTGCCACGTGTCACTGCCCAGCCAAGAGAGTCCGTCCAGTGTGAACCAGCCTAGGCGAACTGTACTAACTGTGTGTCTTGTGAAAGTGACACTGTAGCCTGCTACTACAGGTTGCCCGCCACAAGACCGCTCACCGTCTCAGTGAGAGAAACAACTGAAACTGCTAATCGACCGCAAAGAAACCTCTACACATCACTGTCATTATAAAAAACTGCCCAGTCACCCAAGAGAAAGATTAGTCGCTGCACCACCCGAAGCATCAGTCTCTAAAGGTGGAGCCATCAAATCAATGGTGAGGCCCTGCTGTATGTGAGCTCTCCTGTCCGTAACTGGGCCGCTTGGGAAGGGACCAGCCACCTGCTGCTGGGCAGAGGGTAGCACATGTCCTGTAGTGTACTGAGGACGTCGAGTAACACAGCCATGGCGGTGTGCTCCAGCAATACCGTCACAGCAAGTAACGTTCTGCATATGAGGCAATGGTGATGACTGAAACCCCTTAGGATACTGTTGATTGTAGTACTGAACTGGAGTCTGTGGGTAGAGTGCCATAAATTGCTGAGAAGGACCTGTTGATGAATTTTGCACTGGTGTATCTGCTCCAGTCCATCCATACCCCATAGCCATCATCGTAGGTTGGGTTGCCCTATTTTCATGTAAGAGCAGTTTCCTAAATCCTTGTACCTGAGTTTGAAGGTCATAAATCACTTGAGATTTTAACTTCAAGGCCTGTTGGAGTGCAAAAATAGTAGAATCCTGATCGGCGATGGCGCTCTCAACGACTCGCAGAGATCCCTCCATAGCTGCGTAAGTAGCTGCATGACGCTGGTGTGTAGCTGCCAATCGCTCTGCTCCAAGCTCAATGGTGGCAATGGCTTGCCTGGACTACTGCAGTATATCCTCAGATAGCCAAAAAAGTGATGTAGAGTCCGACACTATGGAAGGTCCTGTAACTGTGTCAGGCAGAAGAGAGCTGGCAAGTGGCACTACTGGTGGCACTGGGGTGGCAAGTGGCACTGCTCGTGGTGGTGGACTGGGAGCATGCCTCTCTGGCGGAGTAGAGACGGTTGGAGTGGCTGCAGCAAGACTAGGCATAGGAGAAGAAGAAACTCCCACTGGGGCTTGGGAGCTAGTCACTGTGGTAGGAGTAAGAATAGTTACAGTAACACATACTGTAGAAGCCACAGCTGTGACATGCATAGTGTGATCTGCAGCGCGTGAACTTACCATTGAACCAGTAGCGGCAGTATGCGAGGAACATCGAACAGGTTGCTGCTGGCTTTCCGAAACTGGCAGTGATATTAAAGATTCTACCGTGTCCTTCTCTTTTTCTTAGGCTTCCCAGGTAGATCCATTGTCTGTTCAATATCTTTCCCTTTTGCCTTAGAGCTTTTACGCCGCATATCCGCATCCACATCCATGGGAATAACATGTATGTTAATGACCCAGGCCAACATGGGGGCTGCAAAGCATTGAAAGCTAGATTACACAGATTGCACCTGAGCTCTGAATCTTTTTGTCCGCGACTGTAAAGAGGTAAATAGAATTTGATGAAAGCCACACGGGATGGTGTGGATGAGGCAGTATAGGCCTTCGCAGTGCGAGAATATAGTAGGCACGTCACATCTGCCCTTGCTTACTTTAGCAGCTCTGACCAAAAAGTAGTACTTGAAAATGGCCTAGAGCTTTTTATTTCTTGAATAGTCAGCATGACTAGTACTAAGTAGCTCTTTGCATGCTTCAATGGTCGCATCTTTTGAAAGTTGTGAATAGGTTCTCGTAACCAGTTTTACTGCAGGAAAGGTTGTCATCCCCAAAGCGTGACCAATGCGTGTAGCAGTCAATGGGTGCCCTCTTACGTTGGGAAAACTCTTGACAACCTCATGCACCATATCCATGGGCCTCTGCTAATGCTGACAGACCTAGCATATGTAGCTGATCTTTTGATAAAACTTCTCTAAGAGATGGATGAGGCTGCTGCAGATGGAAGTTCAAAGTGAATTGGTTTGAATTTTGGAAGAAGGAGGCCGAGGAATTTGATGGCTCAGCACCTGGTGATGGCCTTCTTCTTTTTGTTTTTCTCATCATCTTCCTGTTCATCATCTTCTTGTTGGCTAGAAGACTCTGAGTCAGAGTCAGAGGCAGAGCCGGAGTCAGACGCTTTGTAACTCTCATCACTGTGATCAGTGGAGAACAAATCGGTGAGGCCATGGCTGGAAGTTTCCACATTTTCTTCTTCTGTAGAACTTCTAGATGTTTCAATGGGTCTCTGGCGTGACTTCCTAGCCTTCTTGCTTGTACCCGCCATAGTGGATTGTTCTTGGCCTCTGCTTGAACTCATTGTTGTGTTCCTCAAACACGTGCAAAACTGAAAATGTACTGAAAACGTGAGTCGATATTGATGAAATAGGACCTGGTTGAAAATCGTAAAAAGCTCTGCACTTGATTGGGATGCACTGCACCCTGCAATGCGATGGGATAGACTGCAGGAGGGGCGAGGGGGTTGGGTTAGGGTAGGGGCGACACGTATTAGATAGGGGGGTGAGTGGGGAAAATTGGGTAGAAGTGGGTGGGAGATTTGTTGAGGGGCGAGGGAATTAGAAGGTAGGGTTGGTGGATTGGTGAGGGGCGAGAAAATTAGAGGGTAGGGGTGAGGGAATTGGTGAGGGACGAGGGATTTTTAGAGGGTAGGGGCAAGGGGGGTTTTAGAGGGTAGGGGCGAGGGGCTAAGAGAGGCGAGGGGGATTTTAGAGGGTAGGGCGAGGGGGTTTAGGGTAGGGGCGAGGGGGGGGTCTAGAGGGTAGGGGCGAGGGAGTATAGGATAGGGGCGAGGGGGGGGGGGTTTAGAGGGTAGGGGCGAGGGGGAGAGGTTGGGTAGGGCGAGGGGATTAGAGGGTGGAACGAGGGGGACTGGTGAGTAGGGGTGAGGGGGTAATTTAGAGGGTAGGGGCGAGGGGGGGTTTTTAGAGGTAGGGGCGAGGAGGGGTCTAGAGGGTAGGGGTGAGGGGGGGTTTTTTAGAGGGTAGGGGCGAGGGAGTATAGGGTAGGGGCGAGGGAATTGGTGAGTAGGGGCGAGGAGGGGTCTAGAGGGTAGGGGCGAGGGGGGGTTTTTTAGAGGGTAGGGGCGAGGGAGTATAGGGTAGGGCGGGGTGGTGAGGAGCAAAAGGCATAGTGCACCAGAGAGAAAGGAGAAAGGAAGCTGCAATGTGTTGCAGCATAGTGCACCAGAGAGAAAGGAGAGAAAGGAAGTTGTAATGTGCTGCCCATAAAAAATTGCCTACTTCTTTTAACTAGGATCTGGTCGCTCAGAAAGTTTAGAGCAACCATTTCCACCTTCGAGCAAACTTGCATGTAAGTGTAAGAGAGAGGGAAAGAGCAATGAAAAGAGTATGGTAGCAGGAGTGAATATTGAAAGAATGTTACGAAAGAGATCGCACCAGAAAGGCAAGGAACTAGATGTGTGTGTGAGAGAGCTCACCATAAGAGATAGAGGGGAAGGGAGATACAGCAAAGCAGGTTTGAATGTGTTAGGAACAATATCAAAAATCAAAGATCTATCCGACGAGAGCTGAACCTCGGACATTCAACAAATCCATGAGGAGAGAGAGGCAGTAGAAACAAACAGAGCAGTAACACTGGATCCTAGTAGGACTCCAAAAGCCCAATTCTATCAATGATAAGAGAGCAAATTGATGCACACAGTCAAACGAGGAGAATTTTGAAGATCACCGATTACAATCGAGATGCGAACTGACAGGAGGAAGACTTGAGAAGAGGGAAAAGGGAAAGCTGGAGAAAGCTGAGGAGGGGACAATCATATGGTGACAGGATGGATAACATCATCAAATCTCTATATAATCAGGGCGAGTGATAGCACTTGATTCTTGATCCATTTACCAGTGGCAAGGGAACACCTTCCAGAGTGACTAACTGGACAATCCCTTGTGGCAAAATCTCTTGTACCATGAATGGCCCTTGCCAGGCTGGGACGAGTTTCTTAGCTTTTTTCAGATACTTCGCTTGATAGAGTAGGACCAATGTCCCCTACGTTATTTTCGGCTTTCTGAGATGGCGATCATGCCACGCTTTGCGACGAAGTTGCTTGGCTTGGAGGGCATGTGAAGCTAACATCCTGCTTTCTTCTAACATTGAGAGACGAGAGAGGTTTGCGGAAGCAATCCCCGCTGTGACGTGAACACTTCCCACTCTTGCTGAACCTGAGTTGAACTTATATGGTGCAATTGCTTCTAGACCGAAAGCTAGCTGGAATGGGGTGTAGTTAGTGGTTGCCTTGAAGGAGGTGCAATAAGCCCAAACTGTGCCGAGGATAGCTTGAGCCCAAGAAGTTGGATGCAGGTGACAAGCTTTCCTGTGAAGCACGATTAGCACTTTGTTAGTGCTCTCAACTTGCTCATTTGCTCAGGGTAGTAAGAGCAAGATTTGCGATGAAAAATCTTGTAGTTGGTGAGGAGTGTGGAGATCAGGTCGTTGACAAAATGACTACCTCAATCACTGGTGATTTCCAGAGGGCACCCAAACCTGCAAAAAATATTTTTATACAAAAATTTTGCGACAGTGGCGGCTGTACAGTCGATGGTAGCCACCACTTCGGCCCACTTTGTTGCATAATTCGTTGCTACCAGGAGATACTTACGATTGCTGGGTTGAGCAGGTGGATTAACTGGACCAACAAAGTCCAAGCCCCATCGCTCAAAGGGCAACCACGCCGTGGATACCTGCAAAGGGCGATTGGATTGCTTGCTAGGCTTGGGCGCACATCGCTGACAGACATCACAAATCTTGACATGAGCAATAGCATCTCTAAATATATAAGGCCACCATAAGCCAGTCTGTAAGATTTTTTGCACCGTGATGTGACCAGGGTAGTCAACACCTGTAGGACCACTGTGTGCATCCTCCAGAATGTGGTCTACTTCATGAGGGGAGACGCACCTGTGCAGCACACCATCTGGCCCAGATTTGTAGAGCTGTCTGCCAATCAAAAGATAAAGGTCTAGACTTCAGCAAGAGTCTTCTTTTTTGCAAGGGAGAAGCATTCTCAGGATATAGGCCAGTAGAGAGCAGATGTAACACATCTCCATACGATTCTGGGGTCATGCCGACCTTAAAGAGATGACTATCTGGAAAGTCATCATCAACCCCAGTATTGGGCTCACCTGTATGTATGCGAGATAGATGGTCGGCCATGACGTGCCGCTTGCCTGGACTAAGAACTACTTCGAAATCGAATTCCTGGAATATCAATAGCCACCTCCAGACTCTTCCTGCAACTTGGGGTTTATTCAGAAGATAGCGTAGCACATGATGATCCGTGATGATAGTGAAGTGAACCCCTAACAAGTAATGGCGAAACTTTTGTAAAGAATACACCATAGCCAAACCTTCCCTTTTGGTGGTGTTGTAGTTGCGCTCTACTTTAGTGAGCAAGCGACTTGCATCTTGAACAGGGCGATCCTGGTTGTACTCCTTACTACGCTGAGTCAGCACAGTACCCACAGCCAGTTGACTGGCATCAGTATGCACATGAAAAGGTAGAGACCAATCGGGAGCTACTAGATTAGACGCTTCGGTGAGGCATTTTTTGAGGTATGCAAATGCTTCACCCTCAGGTTTTGACCATTGAAAGGGTACAGTAGCACTAGTGAGTTGGGTCAATGGTTGAGCCACCTGTGCATACATTCGTATAAACCTGCGATGATAGCCTGTGTGGCCTACAAAGCTCTGAACACCTTTCGGGTTGATGGGAGGTGGTAACTTCAAGATGGCCACGATCTTCTCTGGGTAGGTGCTAAACCTTTGGCAGACACCACATGGCCTAGAAGTGTGCCCTCAGTGACTAAAAAATGACATTTGTTAGGATTGCACTTTAGTTGTGCCTCTCTGCACCTGAGGAAAACAGCAGTGAGCTGAGCGAGGTGCTCCTCTAGATTTTCCACTGGGGTTGAACACTAAGCACCTGAGAAGGTCAAAAAAAATTGTCCATGAAGATGCGAAGATGATCCGTAAGTAAAGTACAGAATATGAGATATACTACTCGATTGAAGGAAGGTGGAGCGTTTTTCAACCCAAATGACATTCTAGTGTAGATAAAAGTACCCCAGGGAGTCACGAAGGCCGTTTTAATCTGATCACCTGGATGGATGCCCAACTGATTGTATCCACTGAACCTATCCATGAAACTATACAATACATGCCCTGCTACATCTTCTAGCACACGTTCAGTGAAAGGCGTGGGAAAACCATCTGGGATAGTTACCTTGTTCAGAGCACGGTAATCCACGCACACACGGATTTTATTGAACTGCTTCTTAGGTGCTATCACCATGGGTGATAACCACTCAGAGTGCTCCACAGGTACAATGATCCCTGCCTCTTCAATTTTTTTGAGCTCTGACTTGACAGCCTCTGCATACTTTGGGTTGAGCTTGTAACCTCGGCCTCTGACAGGCTTAGCCGCTTCAACCAGAGGGATAGTGTGGACACCCAATTCTGGTGGGATCCCTTCCAAATCCTTGTAGGACCAAGCAAAAACATCTTTAAAAGAGTGTATAAAAGAAACTACCTGATCAAGTAATGCAAGATGCTCCCTAAAACTAAAAAGGGAAAAAAGGGAAGGGTGGGTGGACTCTGCATGGGCTGCCACATGCCCAGTTCTCAACAAGGGGTGCCCCCTCCTCTTGTAGGCTTGCCTCCCACCACCTGCAGTTCACTCCAATACACCTGACGGCACCCGAAATTGACCCCGTATGTGCATTCTAGGTCACTTGAAAGATGGGGCATAAAACTAAAAAGGGGAAAAAGGGAAGGGTGGGTAGACTGTGCAACAACTGACTCAAATATAAGGTCTCCCATCTCCTAAAAAAACCAAGGGGGGTAGTAACTCATTTACGGGAAGAGGTGAGACAATAGTTGCTTGGAAGGGAAGACATTGTTCCTCGATGTTAGTGGGTTGCCGCAACAGATGATGTAGCATAGTTGTCTGCACACTAACATACTAATGTCAATACATAGTGAGTAAACTTGTTTGGGGCATAGAGACTATGTTGTCTTGTCAAGTACGATAGAGTGGCCTATCCACAATGGCTAATGAGCTAACAAACAAGAACAGCATACATACAGAGCTAGCATTTTAATGAGCAAACAAGCTCAAAATTCAACAAAATGAAAGGAAAGTATTATTCTAACCTTAGGCCACCTAATCGACCTGATAAGACATCAATCCGAATCCAAAAAAATTGCAATACACCATTTCTAGGGTCCTCAAAAATTGCAACCCATCAGTTTTAGGGTCCTCAAAATGAGTGCAAAAGACTCCTAACAATTTAGCTCCACTTTTCTAGTCCTTCTCCTATCAAAGTTAGTGGAAAATACGTCAATTAGGTCACTTAAACAATAGATTTCGGCCGCAAGCAGTCTTTCTGCAACCAACACAAATCACACAATGAAAATCGTTGAAGTGAAGAGTAGAAGTAGGAGATTACAACTGTGTACACAAAAACTTGATTAGAATCACAAGAAGATTTAGAAATTTTCTCATGTAGGGGAACGGAGTCTTTCTCAATGTTTTTCATACAATGCATAACATCATGAGCTCTTGCTCGAGAGGCACCGCATACCTATCTAGGTACGATTGGGGGCAAGGGACCACCGGCCTCCTCACCGGGCCGGCGGTCCCTTGCCCCCAATCGTACCTAGCTAGGTATGCGGCGCCTCCCTCACAGAAGCTCATGATGTTGAGGTAAGTCGCAATGTGGGAAATATTGTGAGAATTTGTCCAAAACTTCTTGTGAATCCTTGAGAGAAGGTCACTAGGTGTTGCTCAACTTAAACGACGACCTCTAAAAACGCCTTAAAGCTCAACTTTATACTTAGGACTCTAAAAGATTAAAGTCCTAAGGTCATTTAGCCTCATTATTAACACTTTAACTCTAATGTACTCAGCTAAGCTCATCATTTATGAATTTTTCACGAGCTCAATGAACTCTTGCTAAGCCTAAGTAGTTTGTTGCAATTTCACTTTGCAAAAAATATACAGGGATTTTACAATCAAACGAGAATTTTAATGTCCACCTTGGCTAATAAAATTAATTACTCTCATGTTCTATCCATCTTTCCATCCTTGCTCCAATCCAATTCTCTTCTTTTAGAAAAATTTTATAGTTAAAGAGTGTTGTTGCTACGGAGTTAATATCGAGAGATACCATCATAATAACCAACCTCTAACATTATCCCCTTCCGATTCTAGTGCTTGTCAGCTTGTTTTATGCGGGTTATGGTTGATATTGCGGATCAATATTTTCAGTGATATGTTGAAAGGTATGCCAAATGATGTATCGATGAGGTTTTGTCCATCCAATTTTTCAATTAAACTGATGCATTTTATTAAGTCGAAGTAGTACAATGCCTCGTGTGTGCTAGTTGTGGTTATAAATAATGGGTCAAAAGTAATTTATGCTATGAATGATACCAAATGGGTGGAATTTGATTTCAAAAACATGTCAAATATTTTTAGGCTCCAAAAGGATCTGGAACTGGGATGACACGACAAGAATAACTCCATTTACAATTATCAAGAAACTAAGGATGAGTGCCAAAATGAAGCAATGATTGATAATTTGGTGGTGTGCAATCTAGAACTACATTGTAATGGAAATGGCCTTTGAACTTTGAGAGTAGCGGAATTAGGAAATTAGATGAAGCACTTTTGTGAGATTACTTTGTGAGCATAGCAAGTGAACTTAATTGATGGTAGCAACATAAACATGGTACTTAGTCGACTTGGCATGAACAATACTTTTGCAAGACAAAGAGATTTTAGAGAACATGACAACAATTGAGGACCGGATTCATACGGAGCCGGTCCCCCCTCCAATAGGCATTTGTATTATAGTTTCTCCCATCATAACCAAGCTGCTAAGGGGACGTGTTGAGGGTTGTCAGAGTCGCCCAAGTTGACTTCTTTGACTGGATCAGGAGGTGTAACTGGGGAGGGTGCTTCTGAAGATGAAAAGTGAGCTGCCTCTTGGAGCTTCGAGACATCATGGGCTGGTGTTTGATCGATTGGAAACTCGGCATACTCCTCTTGTAACCATCCTGGTGGAAGCTCCTCGAAGGGTAAGTCTTCAGACACAAACATAACAGAGTGCTTTTGAGTGGGCGGGGCATCAGCCCCGGGAGATGTTAGAGGAAGAGCTGGAACATTGGCGAGCTCATGTAGAGGAGATTTCTTCCCCCTTCGATGATGTGTTATCGGTTCACCAAGGCCGACGGCTTTTATCAAATGAACACTCGAATCATGGTCATTAGGGACTAACCCACTTACTTCTTTGACTGGTACACTTTCAGCTGTAGGGCTTGGGACATTGGTGTCGGCCTTAGGAGCTGGGAGAGAGAGTTTTACAGGCACAGGCACAGGTGAGGCTTGAATAGAGACTACATAGCACGGTATCGATGTGGTAGCTTCCAACCATTGCAACAGGTCTTCGTCAGACCCGTTAGGTGGAATGGGCTGCTCAGGGTCGAGGTTGGACTGTACTGACAATGAGCTGTTATGAACCACTGGATCCATACCTCCTTCGAGTCAAGTTGGTTGCATGGGGGAGCCAGGAGTATGTATCCACATGGCGTCGTTTCCCCAATCATGAAGTACCTTAGTATGCCGCAACCATGGTCTACCAATAAGCAAAGGAAATCCTCTCTCCACCTGAGGAAGACTGGCCACCACAAAATCCAAGCTAAATGTGAAGTTATGTACCTTCAGAGGCACCTTATCTACTATACCCACTGGATAGACTGTCCTCTGGTCCGTCAATGTTACAGTGAATGGAGCAAGGCGGGTAGGCTGCAAACCTGAAGCCAACAAAGTAAACTCTGGCATCAGATTGATCCCAGAACCCCCATCCACTATGACGCCTGAGAATTGATGCCCAAGAATAGACACAGTGAGACGAGGACCTTTGTAGTCGGTGAGGGAAGCAACTGGGTAAGAAATCATGTAGGACTCTAAGGGCTGCACAGGTAGGTGCCCGCCACTAGGTCCTGCACTAGGATACAGAGACTGGATGATGGAAAGGGTGTCACTTCGAAAATTTGCATCAAGTCGAAGCATGTCGTACAGTGACACTTGCTGAAAGGTGTTTTTCAAGATAGACTCTATTGTAGGCTTCTCCCTTTTGATCAGATCTTGCTCTGGTATCTTAAGCTTCTGCAAGTCCTCTACTTCTTCCATGAAAGCCCCATCAATATCTGATAGAAGAGAGGTAGGTTGGCCCTTGGCACTACCTGCTGGTTTGTCAACTACTAAGGGAGTTTGACTCATTTGTGTGACTGGAAACGGAAAGATTGGACCGCCAAGGAGGTTGAGACCAAGAGTAGCTCTCTGTGCCCGTGTAAGCACACCAGCCGGCTCTTCCACCTGCTTCAACCCATCACAAGAGGCAACTACAAGAGTGGAAGGCGGGGCCTGTGGAATGGTGCTTACTGTGATGAGGTTAATCTTTGGGAATGTAAACTCTTGCTGGTTCTGGCTTGTGCTTGCAGATGTGGATGCACGTTGTTTTGGGTAGTCCTTACTATAGAGATCCTTAGCTTCAGGGCAGTGTCGGCAAGGAGGGGACCCTTCTGGCAACGGACATTTGCTCTGATAATGTCCATACTCCCCGCACCTGTAGCACAAAATTGGCCTATTGGAGGGGTGAGGTGGTCTTGGCCCTTGCTGCATGGGACCGGATGCTGACGTGTAGAAGCTTTGGGGAACTGAAGGAGTACTAGCATGATAAAAGCTGGGGGATGCAAAGTTGTTGTGCATACCTTGCATAGGAGGTGTTTGTCAGCAGAGGTGGCATCAAGTTTTGATGGCCATAGGCTGAAACCATGTTGGATACAGGTGCTAGCCCTTGTTGTAGAGAAGGACCTAGACTTTGTTGTATTTGTCGTAATCCCTTGATATAGTAGCAATCCTTGTCTTCATGCAGAGACTTTTCGTAGAAGTGGCAATAAGCCCGAAGGGGACAGTCCTATGGAGGATGTCTTGGAGAGCAACACGAGCTGCACCATATCATAGCTTTAGTCTCCTGTTGAGACCGAAACTCTTCTACCTCTCTCTTGATTTGATCCAAAGCCTCAAGATGTGGTGGTTTCTCCTGTCTAAGAGAGATTGATTTCTCTTCTTGAAGAGCGCGTTGTAGTTTTAGGGCTTCAAGTTCTCTACGCAAAGAAGTCAATGGATCAGCAGGACTTTCCGAAAACACAGAGGGAGTCCCTATGTGAGGGGAGTTGGTGAACAGATTCCTAGCCCCCTCTATCCTAGTAGCAGCTGCGACAAACTCCTCCAGAGTGGCGTCGGGTCGGAGACTCTCGGAATTTTTGCCATAAATTCACCGGGTTGCTGGGGAAGCTTGGCAACCAGAGACTTGGTTTTAGTCATAAGTTTTACAAAAGTCTCCTTTGGCTAGAGCACCATGTTAGCCAACTCATCCAAAACCTTCTCCTAGTAGTCACTTGGCCTGAATGCTGCACAGAATGGTTGTCTTAAAGCTACCCAAGTTGCAAAATGGTTCTCTGCAAACTAACTGTACCATTTTTCTGCTAAGCAGTCCAAGGTAGATGGAAAGAGTACCAAATAAGAATTTTCTCTATTAAGACCATGACCCCTACAGAGAGATACAAACCTTCTTGCATGGTCATCTGCATCTTCTGAAGAGAGTCCCTTGAAGGTAGGAAACTTGATGTTTACCTTGGCCAAAACACTGGCCAACGCCTCCATGGTCTCTTGCTCAGGAGCCCGTTGCTCAACAGCCTGCTGTAACAAAATAGGAGAGAGCTTTACTGGGGAAGGTGACCTAGAAGATGTGGAACCGGATGGAGGAATGGGTGATGTCGTATGTGGAGGTATGGGTGATGAGGTTGATGGACTTCTACTAGGTACCAAGGGTCGTCTTCTGTTGTAGTACTTCAGAGGACTCAGTAGTGCGCTTTGACACTCGAATGACCGCCTTGTATGTGTCATGCAGCGACTACAAATCCAACCAAAGCTCAACCAAATACAGCTTTGGGCAAGAAGACCTTTAATTGCTTTAACTGGCTGAAGACAGGTCTAGACTCTACTAGACCAGGCAAGTGACTAGACCCAGGCTGGACCAGGGACGAGGAGTATAGACAGGTCGAGGAAGGACTAGTCCAGGGACGAGGGCTAGTTGGACCAGGGCGAGAGAGGACTAGACCAGTTGGACCAGGGCAAGAGGATACCAGACCAGCATACTACACAGTGCAAGGCAAGGTAGGCGAAGCTAGGTAAAAGCCAACTAGCTTCACTGTTTGTATCTCAACAGAGAGTGAGACTTCAGTTTCGGTCCCACCGTGATCGCCAAAATGAGAGCACTTGTAGCACGGATAGTGTGTCGTGCTCTCTACATTGGGTGCTCCTAAGTGCAATGTGCGTGACAATCTCACTCAAAACAGACTGAAAACAAAGGAACAATAGACAACAATTGAGCTCACAGAGACACAACAGCAGACCACAACATATGACTCGACTATCTCAAAGAACTGATACAGACTCTGGCGTGAGAGCACACTCAGCTCCAGCCCAGGACTCACAGGTACAATGGGGTGTCGAGGCTCAGATGTGCAGGGATAGTGAAGACGTGTTGTGTGTATAGACTCGCTACTCAGAACGACGACGCTGGACCATATATCTAGAAGATAATCCGATGACCCAACAGCTACTACTCATATGTACAACCATAAAGAGCCACTAACGGCTCATAAATGTCATCCATCTAAATCTGTCCCCAAACTGAGTGGTGGTGACCTAGCCACGATGTCCACTACACCACCGTTCGTATCCCTTGCCACGTGTCACTGCCCAGCCAAGAGAGTCCGTCTAGTGTGAACCAGCCTAGGCCAGCTGTACTAACTATGTGTCCTCTGAAAGTGACACTGTAGCCTGCTACAGGGACATACGAGTCTTCACCTTTTTTATGATGAACATGTCGGACCGCATCACGAAGGAAGTTTCCAAAGAGGAGCATGCACATTCATTGTAGAGTTGAATTCTTGACCAATTTGAGGAGAGCTCGTTTGCCAGATAGATCACACTTGAACGGGAGTTGTACAATGTCCAGTTCAAGGATTTCAACTCACATAATGTGAGAGTGAGCAACGGAGAGGGTGAGAGCTACGCGCGCCGGAAAAGAAAAAACCACCTGTATGAAGGCAAGGATGCCTAGAGGCAGTAGGTAGAGGTACCAAGAACCAACACGATCAGAAGCCACACCTCGTGTGTGCGATACAAACTCAGCAAGTCCAAAAAACGCAGATCTGAGCAAAAATGCAGGGCAAATCTGATGCCGATTTTGCTGTGTGTTGCTGCAGGGAGGGAACGCCAAGAGAGATCGCAGCAGATTGCAACAAGCAGGGCAAAAAACGCTAGCTGAATTGCAAAAACGCTGTTGGCCACAAAAACACTAGGCTGAATTTGGAAATTCTCGCAACAAAAGTGTGCAGAACTGCTAGCGCTAGCCTTGGTTGTTGAGATCGATGGTGTCTTCACATGCTGACAACTGATACCATGTGAGAGTGAGAAGCGGAGAGGGTGAGAGCCACGTGCGCCGAAAACGTTTGAGAGAGAGAGAGAGAGAGAGAGAGAGAGAGAGAGAGAGAGAGAGAGAGAGAGAGAGAAATGAAATGAAATGTTATATTAACATCTTCAAAAGGCCAGAATGACCTATGAGACCAAACTGATACAAAAGTGGTGAATCTGTTACAATGTTTGGGTACCTTAGTACTAAAGTACTAAGTGTGAAAAGAGTGAAAGTGTGAAAATAAATGTGAAAAACTAAATACAAAGTATTAAATAAACTTCTTAGGAGCATTCTGGGTGTCTGGCTAGAATGCTTCTAATCCTTTGTTGTAGTCTCCTCCAGTGAAGTGTGCTTCTGCATCTCGGTCGTGGTCGTCTCGATTTCCTAAGCTCAATCACCCTGTCAATGAGGGTGCCTTTGGTATGAATGTGGGTACTCCTTTGTGCTGGCTGCTGGCCTCTTGCTTCTCCTTCCACTCCTGCTTCTCTAAATCCGAAGAAATCTGTGATCTGCCTCTAAGGCTGTAGTGCTCTTTGTCTTCTCATTAGATTATCCCTGTGCCGATGTAGTTCCAGTACGTACAAGCCTAAGCATCTCTGATCTTGGTATTGCATGACTCTATCTAGAGGTCCAAAGCCTTCTTTAAATAGGCAATGGAAACGCCCACGTATCTCATAGTATACGGTGCAATGGCATATGTAGTGTAATTCTGTCTCCGGCTCCATTCCGCATAACTTGCAAATTCTGCTCTGAGGTAGGATTCCCCTAAATCTGCCAAATTCAATTTCTAGCTGGTGTGAGGATGTATGAATCTGACCAATAGCACATCTCAAACCATGAGACAGGTGGGTATCCATTTAGCTCGGGCGAATCACAAATCCATCTTCAGATAGCTGTAGGAAGTTTTCTTTGTAGTCGGCCATCTTCGTGCCCAACTCTTGTGTAGGCTCTACCCATGTCCTCTTAGTATCCAACTGTATAAGATCCTGACGGATGATTTTATTAATCTCCGTTCGTGTAATTGCCAATGATGGAGCCTCAAGAAAGTATTGGAAGGGGGGTAATCTTTCCATACTGAACCCGTGTCTCTTAAACCACGAGGACAGTTGCGCATACCAGCATGATGTATCCCCTTTCATTGCTAATTGTCGAGAGGATTCGAGGGCCAGTCTAGTATATCGGCAATTATTTGTATCCCACAAACCATGTATAAAGGACACTGATCTGGTAAGAGCTTCAATTTCTATCGGAGGGGCAGCTAGTTCCGCTCGGGTAATCGCATGTGGTACGGAGGCCTTGGCTCTAACCATTCGGGAAACCATAGATACCAAAGGTCTCACCATTGACTTCCAATTATCTTGATCCACAGATAGTCCCCAGATCTGGACCCCATAAAGCATAGCCGAAGCCACCACAGTATCAAGGAGCCAAAGTTTTGTTCGTGGTTCCTGAAACTGCACTTGTGAACACATCCTCTCCAACCCTCCCAAGGCTGCAGAGGCTCTGGACAATCTAGCATCCGTTGCTTTCTGCACAGTAAACTTCGGTCCTGCAAATACCACACCAAGGTATGTGTATGCATCTGTGTACTCTACTGTATCCTGGCCATATGCAAATGTAGGTGCCAATCTCCTAACCCACTGCGGTGTGGTGTTAAACACCATAACTTTGGTTTTACCCAGGTTTACCGACAGTCCACTTCCCTCCGCAAATTTATGTAATGCATCTAGCTGCCTCTGCATTCCATCTGGTGATTCTGCTATCAATACAATATCATTTGCATACAACAACAAAGGGATCCATGACCCTGCAAGTTGAGCACCTCTGTCACCCTCTCTATCAATGTAATCTGAGACCTCATCTATGTACATACCAAATAAAGTAGGGGACAGTGGGCATCCCTGCTTTATTTCAACGGTGGAATGAACAATGTCGGAATCCCCTTCTCGAGTACGTACATAAACAGTTACTGACCCGTATAAGGCCATGATCCCCCAAATAATCTCTTTGGGGACCCCTAACTCTTGCATCCTGATCATCAATCTGGCCCTTGGTACTGTATCAAAAGCTTTTCGAAAATCCACAAAGCAATAATACATCCTTCTCCCGCTTGCTCTTATTTCCTCAATAATGGCTCTGAGCGTAAGAATATGATCTAAAGTGGAATAACCCCTCCTGAATCCAGCTTCTCCTGTTGCCCTTATGCCCTCATTCTCTGCCCATCTACTCAATTTTGGTTCAAGAATGGATGCGTACAGTCGGCTCAATGTGTGACCTACCATAATGGTACGGTAGTTCCCGGGTATCATAGGATCCCCTGACTTGAAAATAGGTACGATAGTAGATAATTTTCAAGATTCAGGTAATCCTTCACACATGACCCGATTAAACAGACGAGCGAGGACTTCTGAAAGTCGATCCCTGGCATGGATCAGATGTTCTGCTACTAAACCATCATGATCATATGCTCTTCTTGTCTTCATCTTATCAATGGCTTTTTTCACCATTTCCGTAGTAAAGAAAGTACTAGTAGCAGGGCATGGCTCTAGCGGATCTGGTAATGGAGGTTGTCCAGATACCATATATAATGATGTTACATATTGACCCCAAATCTCAGGAGAAGTAATCATCGGAGGCGGTGAGTGCTCGTGAAATAAACACCAGGCCTCATGTGAGTCCTGACTCAAGAAGAGCTGATATAAATCCTTCTCCAATTTGGCTAAAAATGCCCTTTTCTTGTGACGTACTATACGCCGAAGAGCAATCCGAGACTGCTTATATGTGATGATCCCAAGTGTAAGCTCTTTCTGGACCTGGATTCTCATCCCTCTGCATTCGTCGTCATACCAACTGCTTTGAGGCATGTTCCCAGATTCTCTCTTTTGATCAGGTTGAGTATGTGGGTATGCCTCTTGTGCTGCTGCATGTAGTATCTCTGTTAACTGAGAAGTAATCTCTATAGTATATACTGGCTCGGCTGCCCACATCCTATTATAGATCTTTTCCACATAGACTGAATCAGTCTCTCGTGTGAAAGTATATCTTGTGTGTGTCTTCTTCCTTTGTACTTGAGAGGCATTGTATTGGAAGGAGATTGATAAGGTCAAGAGAGCATGATCCACTACAATCCCAACCGGTCTGGATCCCACCTTAAAGTCCTCGATACTAGAAATAAAGCTTGGTGAATTCATGACATAATCCACTGTACTGGCCCCATGCCTGTGTGCGGGAAGCATGTGAATCCCCCAGATAAAGGGAAATTCTCTAGACCATTAAGTATGGCCAAACCATGTATAGTTGCCATCTCCATGAGATGTCTCCCATATTCAGTGTGTTCTTTATCCTGTGAGTTTCTAGTAAGCCCCCTCTGTGATAAATCCACTTCTCTGAGCATTTCCTCAGAAGTATCATAGAATACTTCTTGAGAGTTGTCCGTTCTTGCATTAAAGTCTCCTAAGAGAACGATGTCTCCATCTCTAGAGAACTCCCATATGTCATCATTCAATATGGAGAAAGGGGACTGTCCTTTAGGTGAGGAGTAGACTGATGTACTTGGAGGGAAGTAGCATATAGCGATATATAGAAATCTACCTGTCTCGGCTCTCATTCTCACCCACATATACCTTGCTTGCTCATCTTTCCTGATAATCTGTAGTAGTGGTTTCAGCTCCTCTTTAAATAAGATTGCTACTCCTCCGGAACCCCGGCTACCCCATAGAGATCTCTTGTCTGGTCGACCAGCTGTTTCCCATAAATAACCCTTCACATGTGGCATAAGCTGTCCGGGTATTTGGTGTGTCTCTGAGTAGAAAACTATGTCTTGTCCCTAAAGCTGTCTTCAAAGGCACCTACATCTAGCCTATATGATCCATTACAATTCCATACCGCTATCCGCAGCGTCGCCCATAGGTCTCGCACTGTCATGATGAGCGCTTTTCCAGAACCACTACTTTCCCTCCTCTATAAAAGGCAATTTTCCCCTTTTCTCTTGCTGCCCTGATCTCTGGCATCAACTCTTGCATGTGTGCCATTTGTGCCAATGTAAGGTCATCTCCCAGGAAAATACCGTTTTTCTTAAGAGTTGGCCTCTTCTTTAGAAATTCTTTCCTTATTTCTATATTCGGGAAGGGGAGAATAAGTGCCCTATCCTTTACATTTCCCTTCTCATCGATTCCTTATTGCCCACTCTTCATGCACTTGTGTGAGTAGGCTCTCTGATGCCCATGCGTTGTAGCAGTTCCTTCACTTCTTCATCTACATTCTCTTTGTCTGTGACTCCTGTGACCCGCACATGCAGAGCCCGATTCTTCCTTTTCTGCTCTTCCTCAATGGTCATATTAATAATGGTGGAGGTAGGTGTGGTCTCGGGCATCTGGGCCTTCCCTTTCTTCGCATCCTCAATCCATTTCTCTGCTTCATCAACCTTTTCTTGTGTCTTAAAAGGACGTCTGCCCTTGAAGATGCCATTTTCGATTTCTGTTCATCTCCTTCCCGTAGAGCTTTCATCTGATCCTTCATGTCCTCGAGCTCCTTCAGCACCAAAGGTTGGTCGTCTCCCTTCTCCTTAGTTGCAGATTTGCAAGCCGCAAGTTCTCCTTTTAGCTCCTCGATTATTGCATCTTTTTCCCCCATGTGCTTTTCCATATTTGTTTTCCATGCTTCAAAACTTGCTACTGCCTCATCGAGTTTCTTTTGCATAACGCATTGTGTTACATTTACTTCGGCCTTGATTAGGTTTCGTAATTCCGTTTTCAAGATCTAAATTTCCTCATTCTGTATTCCCCGGATCTCTCTCCTTAGTTCTCTCATCATGTCTCCATACATGGAGTTCCTGTAGTTCTCAGCGCTGGCGTGCATTTCCTTCCTGATGTCATCCCTCTTATAGTTTAGCTCTGATTTGAGTATCACTTGGGCCTTCTCCATCATTAGCTCATCATGTATCCTGGAGGTTTTCCCAACTCGTAAGGATCCTGGTGATAGTACAGTATCTCTGTTTCTCCGTTTAAATGTAGCTGTTGTTTTTTTTGGGGTGGTGTAGCTATCTACACCCGGCCCTTCCCCTTTGGTAGGCGGATCCATCGAACCCGAGCCACAAATGTGGGGTAGGGTACTAGGGTACTAGGGTGAGGGACTGAGAATAGGGCAAAACCTAAAAGTTTAACTTAAAACTTAAAAGTCTTTAAACTTTAACGTAGGAGGTATGAGGACTTTCTACGCGTAGATAAATGCAAAAAAAGGGGGGTGCCGGGGCGTGCGTAGGACAGGACTTTCTACGCGTAGAGGAGCTTGTAGAGCGGTTCAAAGCTATGGAGGCATAACTCAGCAGCCCGTCAGAGAGAGGCCTTGCGCTGCAGCAACAGTGAGGCTGATTGAGTTGCATCTAGTGGCGCAGCTCGCGTACCTGGTGGCGTTGCTCTGTGAGAGAGACCTCCGCGCTGTTGCTTACAGAAACCTGCACGCGCTGCTGGGAGGAACCTGCGCGCTGTTGCTTACAGAGACTTGCGTGCTGTTGTCCGCCATGAGAGAGAGAGAGAGAGAGAGAGAGAGAGAGAGAGAGAGAGAGAGAGAGAGAGAGAGAGAGAGAGAGAGAGAGAGAGAGAGAGAGAGAGAGAGGAGTAACAAGATGTCGTGGGAAACTATCCATACAGAGAGAAAGGAAATGAAATGAAATGAAATGAAATGTTATATTAACGTCTTCAAAAGGCCAGAATGACCTATGAGACCAAACTGATACAAAAGTGGTGAATCTGTTACAATGTCTGGGTACCTTAGTAATAAAGTACTAAGTGTGAAAAGTGTGAAAATAAATGTGAAAAACTAAATACAAAGTATTAAATAAACTTCTTAGGAGCATTCTGGGTGTCTGGCTAGAATGCTTCTAATCCTTTGTTGTAGTCTCCTCCAGTGAAGTGTGCTTCTGCATCTCGGTCGTGGTCGTCTCGATTTCCTAAGCTCAATCACCCTGTCAATGAGGGTGCCTTTGGTATGAATGTGGGTACTCCTTTGTGCTGGCTGCTGGCCTCTTGCTTCTCCTTCCACTCCTGCTTCTCTAAATCCGAAGAAATCTGTGATCTGCCTCTAAGGCTGTAGTGCTCTTTGTCTTCTCATTAGATTATCCCTGTGCCGATGTAGTTCCAGTACGTACAAGCCTAAGCATCTCTGATCTTGGTATTGCATGACTCTATCTAGAGGTCCAAAGCCTTCTTTAAATAGGCAATGGAAACGCCCACGTATCTCATAGTATACGGTGCAATGGCATATGTAGTGTAATTCTGTCTCCGGCTCCATTCCGCATAACTTGCAAATTCTGCTCTGAGGTAGGATTCCCCTAAATCTGCCAAATTCAATTTCTAGCTGGTGTGAGGATGTATGAATCTGACCAATAGCACATCTCAAACCATGAGACAGGTGGGTATCCATTTAGCTCGGGCGAATCACAAATCCATCTTCAGATAGCTGTAGGAAGTTTTCTTTGTAGTCGGCCATCTTCGTGCCCAACTCTTGTGTAGGCTCTACCCATGTCCTCTTAGTATCCAACTGTATAAGATCCTGACGGATGATTTTATTAATCTCCGTTCGTGTAATTGCCAATGATGGAGCCTCAAGAAAGTATTGGAAGGGGGGTAATCTTTCCATACTGAACCCGTGTCTCTTAAACCACGAGGACAGTTGCGCATACCAGCATGATGTATCCCCTTTCATTGCTAATTGTCGAGAGGATTCGAGGGCCAGTCTAGTATATCGGCAATTATTTGTATCCCACAAACCATGTATAAAGGACACTGATCTGGTAAGAGCTTCAATTTCTATCGGAGGGGCAGCTAGTTCCGCTCGGGTAATCGCATGTGGTACGGAGGCCTTGGCTCTAACCATTCGGGAAACCATAGATACCAAAGGTCTCACCATTGACTTCCAATTATCTTGATCCACAGATAGTCCCCAGATCTGGACCCCATAAAGCATAGCCGAAGCCACCACAGTATCAAGGAGCCAAAGTTTTGTTCGTGGTTCCTGAAACTGCACTTGTGAACACATCCTCTCCAACCCTCCCAAGGCCGCAGAGGCTCTGGACAATCTAGCATCCGTTGCTTTTTTAAGAGTAAACTTCGATCGTGCAAATACCACACAAAGGTATGTGTATGCATCTGCGTACTCTACTATATCCTGGCCATATGCAAATGTAGGTGCCGATCTCCTAACCCACTGCGGTGTGGTGTTAAACACCATAACTTTGGTTTTACCCAAGTTATGGTGTTAAACACCATAACTTTGGTTTTACCCAAGTTTACCGACAGTCCACTGTCCTCCGCGAATTTATGTAATGCATCTAGCTGCCTCTGCATTCCAATTGGTCATTCTGCTATCAATACAATATCATCTGCATACAACAACAAAGAGATCCATGACCCTGCAAGTTGAGCACCTCTGTCACCCTCTCTATCAATGTAATCTGATACCTTATCTATGTACATACCAAATAAAGTAGGGGACAATGGGCATCCCTGCTTTACTCCAACGGTGGAATGAACAATGTCAGAATCCCCTTCGGAGTACGTACATAACCAATTACTGACCCGTATAAGGCCATGATCCCCCAAATAATCTCTTTGGGGACCCCTAACTCTTGCATCCTGATCATCAATCTGGCCCTTGGTACTGCATCAAAAGCTTTCCGAAAATCCACAAAGCAACAATACATCCTTCTCCAGTTTGCTCTTCCTTCCTCAATAATGGCTCTAAGCGTAAGAATATGATCTAAAGTGGAATAACCCCTCCTGAATCCAGCTTGTCCAGTTGCCCTTATGCCCTCATTCTCTGCCCATGTACTCAATTTTTGTTCAAGAATGGATGCGTACAATCGGGTCAATGTGTGACCTACCATAATGGTACGGTAGTTCCCGGGTATCATAGGATCCCCTGACTTGAAAATAGGTACGATAGTAGATAATTTCCAAGATTCAGGTAATCCTTCACACATGACCCGATTAAACAAACCAGCAAGGACTTCTGAAAGTAGATGCCTGGCATGGATCATATGTTGCGCTACTAAACCATCATGATCATATTGCTCTTCTTGTCTTCATCTAATCAATGGCTTTTTTCACCATTTCCGTAGTAAAGAAAGTACTAGTAGCAAGGCATGGTTCTAGCGGATTTGGTAATAGAGGCTGTCCAGATACCATATATAATGATGTTACATATTGACCCCAAATCTCAGGAGAAGTAATCATCGGAGGCGGTGAGTGCTCATGAAATAAACACCAGGCCTCATGTGAGTCCTGACTCAAGAAGAGCTGATATAAATCCTTCTCCAGTTTGGCTAAAAATGCCCTTTTCTTGTGACGTACTATACGCCGAAGAGCAATCCGAGACTGCTTATATGTGATGATCCCAAGTGTAAGCTCTTTCTGGACCTGGATTCTCATCCCTCTGCATTCGTCGTCATACCAACTGCTTTGAGGCATGTTCCCAGATTCTCTCTTCTGATCAGGTTGAGTATGTGGGTATGCCTCTTGTGCTGCTGCATGTAGTATCTCTGTTAACTGAGAAGTAATCTCTATAGTATATACTGGCTCGGCTGCCCACATCCTATTATAGATCTTTTCCACATAGACTGAATCAGTCTCTCGTGTGAAAGTATATCTTGTGTGTGTCTTCTTCCTTTGTACTTGAGAGGCATTGTATTGGAAGGAGATTGATAAGGTCAAGAGAGCATGATCCACTACAATCCCAACCGGTCTGGATCCCACCTTAAAGTCTTCGATACTAGAAATAAATCTTGGTGAATTCATGACATAATCCACTGTACTGGCCCCATGCCTGTGCGGGAAGCATGTGAATCCCCCAGATAAAGGGAAATTCTCTGGTCTCCTAAAGCCTGCTCGCGTGCTGCAGCAAAAGAAAGAGAGAGAGAGAGAGAGAGAGAGAGAGAGAGAGAGATGAAATGAAATAAAATGTTATATTAACGTCTTCAAAAGGCCAGAGTGACCTATGAGACAAAACTGATACAAAAGTGGTGAATCTAATACAATGTCTGAAAAGTGTGAAAGTGTGAAAATAAATGTGAAAAACTAAATACAAAGTATTAGATAAACTTCTTAGGAGCATTCTGGGTGTCTGGCTAGAATGCTTCTATTCCTTTGTTGTAGTCTCCTCCGGTGAAGTGTGCTTCTGCATCTCGGTCGTGATCGTCTCAATTTCCTAAGCTCAATCGCCCTGTCAATGAGGGTGCCTTTGGTCTTAATGTGGGTACTCCTTTGTGCTCGCTGCTGGCCTCTTGCTTCTCCTTCCATTCTTGCTTCTCTCGATCCGAAGAAATCTGTGATCTGCCTTTGAGGCTGTAGTGCTCTTTGTCTTCTCATTAGATTATCCCTATGCCGATGTAGTTCGAGTAGCTACAGGCCTAAGCACCTTTGATCTTGGTATTGCATGACTCTATCTAGAGGTCCAAAGCCTTCTTTAAATAGGCAATGGAAACGCCCACATATCTCATAGTATATGGTGCAATGACATATGTAGTGTAATTCTGTCTCCGGCTCCATTCCGCATAACTTGCAAATTCTGCTCTTAGGTGGGATTTCCCTAAATCTGCCAAATTCAATTTCCACCTGGTGTGAGGATGTATGAATCTGACCAATAGCACATCTCAAACCATGAGACAGGTGGGTATCCATGTAGCTCGGGCGAATCACAAAACCATCTTCAAATATCTGTAGGAAGTTTTCTTTGTAGTCGGCCATCTTCATGCCCAATTCTTGTGTAGGGTCTACCCATGTCCTGTTAGTGTCCAACTGTATAAGATCCTGGCGGATGATTTTATTAATCTACGTTCGTGTGATTGCCAGTGATGGAGCCTCAAGAGAGTATTGGAAGGGGGGTAATCTTTCCATACTAAACCCGTGTCTCTGAAACCACGAGGACAGTTGCGCATACCAGCATGATGTATCTCCTTTCATTGCTAATTGTCGAGAGGATTCAAGGGCCAATCTAGTATATCGGCAATTATTTGTATCCCATAAACCGTGTATAAAGGAGACTGATCTAGTAAGAGCTTCAATTTCTATCGGAGGGGCAGCTAGTTCCGCTCGGGTAATCGCATGTGGTACAGAGGCATTGGCTCTAATCATTCGGGAAATCATAGATACCAAAGGTCTCTCCATTGACTTCCAATTATCCTGATCCACAGATGGTCCCCAAATCTGGACCCCATAAAGCATAGCCGAAGCCACCACAGTATCAAAGAGCCAAAGTTTTGTTCATGGTTCCCCAAACTGCACTTGTGAACACATCCTCTCCAACCCTCCCAAGGCCGCAGAGGCTCTGGACAATCTAGCATCCGCTGCTTTCTTAAGAGTAAACTTCGGTCCTGTAAATACCACACCAAGATATGTGTATGCATCTGTCTACTCTACTGTATCCTGGCCATATGCAAATGTAGGTGCCGATCTCCTAACTCACTGCGGTGTCCACTGCGGTGTGGTGTTAAACACCATAACTTTGGTTTTACCCAAATTTACCGACTGTCCGCTGTCCTTGGCGAATTTATGTAATGCATCTAACTGCCTCTGCATGCCATTTGGTGATTCTGCTATCAATACAATATCATCTGCATACAACAACAAAGGGATCCATGGCCCTGAAAGTTGAGCACCTCTGTCACCCTCTCTATCAATGTAATCTGATACCTCATCTATATACATACCAAATAAAGAAGGGGACAGTGGGCATCCCTGCTTTACTCCAACGGTGGAATGAGCAATGTCGGAATCCCCTTCTGGAGTACGTACATAACCAGTTATTGACCCATATAAGGCCATGATCCCCCGTATAATCTCTTTGGGGACCCCTGAATCTTGCATTCTACGCATCAATCTGGCCCTTGATACTGTATCAAAAGCTTTTCGAAAATCCACAAAGCAACAATACATCCTTCTCCCGCTTGCTCTTTCTTCCTCAATAATGGCTCTGAGCGTAAGAATATAATCTAAAGTGGAATAACCCCTCCTGAATCTAGCTTGTCCTTTTGCCCTTATGCCCTCATTCTCTGCCCATCTACTCAATTTTTGTTCCAGAATGGATGCGTACAGTCGGGTCAATGTGTGACCCACCATAATGGTACGGTAGTTCCCGGGTATCATAGGATCCCCTGACTTGAAAATAGGTACGATAGTAGATAATTTCCAAGATTCAGGTAACCCTTCATACATGACCCGATTAAACAGACGAGCAAGGGCTTCTAAAAGTAGATCCCTTGCATGGATCAGATGTTCTGCTACTAAACCCTCATCATCATATGCTCTTCTTGTCTTCATCTTATCAATGGCTTTTTCCACCATTTCCGTAGTAAAGAAAGCACTAGTAGCAGGGCATGGCTCGAGTGGATTTGGTAATGGAGGCTGTCCAGATACTGTATATAATGATGTTACATATTGACCCCAAATCTCAGGAGAAGTAATTGTCGGAGGCAATGAGTGCTCGTGAAATAAACGCCAGGCCTCATGTGAGTCCTGACTCAAGAAGAGATTATATAAATCCTTCTCAAGTTTGGCTAAAAATGCCCTTTTCTTGTGACGTACTATACGCCGAAGAGCAATCCGAGACTGCTTATATGTGATAATCCCAAGTGTAAACTCTTTCTGGACCTGGGTTCTCGTCTCTCTGCATTTCTCGTCGTACCAACTGTTTTGAGGCATGTTCCCAGATCCTCTCTTCTGATCAGGCTGAGTTTGTGGGTATGCCTCTTGTGTTGCTCCATGTAGTATCTCTATTAGCTGAGAGAGAGAGAGAGAGAGAGAGAGAGAGAGAGATGTTATATTAACGTCTTCACAAGGCGAAAGTGACCTATGAGACCAGAAAGTTACAATGTGGTGGAGAGAGATAGAGAGAGAGAGAGAGAACACTAGAGACACAAGTGCTCTGCAAATGATGCTCTCAATACACAATGAATGACTACAAGACCCCAAACATAGCTTTTATAGAATGTTGAGTTGAGGTAGGGCAAAAATGTGTAACTGGTGCAAAAAACATAAAAGCCCAAAAATGGCTAAAAATGTGTGCACACCCAGTCAGGCTCGGAAATGAATGACTGGCCGGACACGTCTAAATTGTCCATCTGTGCAACCTACATGGTCTGCAATGGGTGGCCAGCTCGGGACAATCACTAGCCGTACAAAATGGCGAAGCAACGGTGATGTGACTCTAACAACATCATCTCGAACCCCATGTTTACTAATAGGGAATACACCTAGATATGATATGATTACAACGCAATCAAAACGCCACCAATGAGGTTTCCATATTGATTTTCGAGTTCTTTAACGTCGGCTATCGAACGGGTTCTCTCACCACCAAGCCCTCCGATCTGCTGCTATGCTCTTTCCAGCTTTATAGTGAACATCTTCACATCATGCTGCAGATTCTCTTTCTTCAACATGATAGCCTCAAGTTCTACTTCCAACTCCGTCATTTTCTCGATTTCACTTCCTCTTGCTTGGCTCTCCAGCCTTCCATGACTGCGGGTATTTTGCTTCTATAGCTTTAAGTTTTTGCCTTTTGGGGGGCAACAAACAAAGCCACAACATCATATTTGTCCATTGCAATAATCTACTTGTTTAGTCCTTAGCCAATTTCTCAAGGATAACTTTCAGTTCCTCACCCATGGTTTCCGATAATTGAGCAGAAATCCTCCTTTACCACCAGGCTGCTTTGCTGGCTTAACATCAAGAACCACACAAATGGCTTCCATGACCAATTGCTCAGCTGCAGAAGGGTTTGTTAGTTTCTTGACATACTTAATATCATTGGCAGAAAGGGTATCCTAAGCTACAATTGCTTCTTCAAGAACAGGCATGGCACTAGCAGTGCTGCTTCACAGTCATCCCGTATTGGTTTTGCTTCTGCTACTTGTTTACTAGCTTCTGCCTCATCCTTCTGTACAAAGGACTTTTTAGCCTCAGCCACCTCTTTCCTTTCTCACTCCACCTTCATCATAAGTTTCTCTGCTTCCTCAACCGTTACAATCAATTTTGGCTTCAAGACCTTAAGCTCATGTTGCATGGCAGCCACCTCCTCTGCATTAAAACTAAGCGTGTCCGATTGTCGCGTTCATTTCGGCCATCATGGCTGCTTCTGTGTTGTTCCTCTTTTTTCAACTCAGCCTTTTGCTCAAGCTCCTTTATCAGATCAACTCCCACTTCGTTATGAATGGAAAGGAATCCAGTACCTTGTAGACTTATTCTGGGATACCTCCTCTAGAACAAGCAACCCCCTTGCAACTCTTAAGCTGAATTTAAACTGAGTAGCAACACCATTCTCTAGGAATCGTTAGCTACTCCACATGCCATGCACTGAGCCATACCTCCGTAAATTGTACGACCTTCTTTTGGTTCATGTTTCCTAGCCCATTCCAACTGGAAACATACATTGCCTCCCAGTCTACTACATTCCACAGCTGTCTTTTCAAACTCATGAGCTGGGTACCACTGGCCCAAACCTTGCACTCCGTTTATGTGCTGCAAACATTTCCACACGAGCCCACCGCACTAGGCTGCCACAAACAAGCTCCTTGCAACACCTTCCATGGTTACCAAGCTGGCATTGCACATTCAACATTAACCGTGCACTGTGTCTTCTTGAGCAGACTTCCCTCACGCTGGCTTCATGCCACCTCTCCCCTTTCATCCACCTCGATGTTTCCAGATCTACACAAAGGCGTGTCCTTGCAATGCTGTAAAACTTGGAAAAAGCTTCCCTGCTCAACTTTCCATGCACAATTACCACAACTAATCCGCCATCAGCCCATAATCACATAAGGTTGCATATCCTCCACATTGTTGTACACACTCCCCACTTGCTAGCATCTTGGTTGTTTTTACCCTCAGCCTACCAACTCAAGATGCCCATTCTATGCTGATATACTCTTCTCTAGAGTACAAGGCGCTACTAGTATAAGGGAAGCCTGTGCCACTTCCCCCAACTTGCGAGCCCCGTTTTCATGCGATCCTTCGCGTCCCTTGTATTCGGCACTTTCTTTCAATATTGATCATTCGTTCGTGTCCCTCAATCTCGTGTCCCTCTTGCGTTCCATTTTCAAGTTGCGTTCTTGTGCGTGCGTTTGCTTGCTTGCAGGTCCCGTTTGCAACGCAGGTGAGCCGGCGCGGTCCCGTTTCAGCGACGTCCCGGACGAGGGCGACACACTTGGTATCAGAGCTTCGGCTCAAGTCCCCGCCGACCCGACGTCGGCCCGTGGCCCGTGGTTGTCACCACGTTTTCAGCCCGTCTGCCCCGTTTTCACCACGTTCTTGGCCCGTTTTGCCCCGTCCCTTGCGTTTTCTCCACGTTCCCCACCGTTTTTCGCCATTTTGCCTCGTTTGACCCACGTTCCTTGCCGTTTTGCCCCATTTTGACGCGTTTTCCATCGTTTTTCAACGTTTTACCTCGTTTTGTCCCGTCTTACACCGTTTGGGACTGGTTTTCATCGTTTTTGAGCTGTTTTTCGCGGTTTTCGTCGTTTTGGACCTCGTTTTGCGCTGTTTCATCGTTTTTCGACGTTTTCAAGCTCGTTTTTTCGCAGTTTTTCAGTTTTTGACATTTTTGAGTTTTTCCTCAGCTTCGGCCACAAGAGTACAACAATGGCGGGAAATCAAGAAGATGAAGAAGGATACAGGACTGAACCTGACCTGAATAGAGACCGCAAGAAGAACAAAGAAAAGAAGCCGCGACAAGATCACCAAGACCCAATGGAAAAGAGACTGGAGGCACGCATCATGGCCTCCGTGGAACACCAGATCAACTTGATGTCTACTAACCTGGGCGACCTGATTCAAACACAGCTAGGCCAGCGACACGAAGACCGCCCAGGCACAAGTAATGTCAACACGCGACGAAATACACAAAGATGACCGAAGCCCAGAAGACTAGAGACAGTCGACGAAGACGAAGACTATCAGGATGACCAAAGCGAAGGGCGCTACTACAGCCCTGAAAGACATCTGGAAGATGAAAACAGACTGGGAAAATTCAAACCCGTCCCCCCAGAGAAGTACAAAGGCCATCGCAACTCACTGGAACTCAATAAGTGGTTTAGCGAGATAGAAAACTACATGCAGTGGAACAACATAGGCAAACGCAGATGGGTGCAAGTGGCCAAAACCTTCCTGGCCGACGACACCTATGTATGGTTTCTCATCGAACAGACATCAAAGCACTGGGAGGACTGGGAGGACTTACAAAGAGACATGATCAGCTACTTTGTCCCAGATAATGAAGGCAACAAAGTTAGAGACTCGTGGCGCGATCAGCGCCAAGACGGCCACATTTCAGATTACATTGTGAAGTATCGGCGACTAATTCTTCAACTCCCACTGATGCACACAGCAGATCGACTACATGGTTTCCTGTACGGCCTTAAGCCCTGGGCCCGTCGAGAAGTAGAAAAGCAGAATCCCACCACATGGGAAGCGGCCGCCAATATGGCCGAAAAGCTACGCGACACAAGCTCAACACAAAGTTTCCCTCCAAATAATCCTCGCCCCAACAATTTTGCTCCCAGTAACTCCAACAACTGGCCTAACCCACCCGCCGGAAGAGGCCACGGATTTATGTCCAATAACAGAAGCAGTGACCCCCGCCCAACACCACCCCATTTCAATCTTGGACTAGGCCGCGGAAATGGCGCCTTAGTCCCACGCAGCCCTTTTGCTAGCAACTCTTACAACACCACGTCCAACAGTTTTGTCCCCAACACTTACAACGGCGATAATAACAGCCCGCACCTCGATCGTGTCTGGTGCAGTGACTGCAGAATTGCTCGTGGCCCCTACTACGCATGTGTCCGTAAGCGAAATCAAGCATCATCATCATCTAGCAGGGTCAACACCCTCCAAATCGAAGAACCACCCTCCCACCCCCAAATAAGAATCGAAGAAATGGATAACCCTGTTGCTGACCAACAACCGCGTATTGGAGCAGTATCCCTCCACCCTCAATGCATGGCAGCAGCTATAACGGACATCCATAACTTATATGTCCAAGCAACAATTGGATCCCAGCAGCAATGGATCATGGTAGACTCAGGCGCCACACACAATTTTCTCTCCCCGCAGTGCGCCGCTCGCCTGGGCCTACGCCTCAGCACCGTCAATGAAACTACCGTCAAATTTTCTCAAGGAAATGATAGCAATGTCAAGGCAGCCCGTCAAGTCAGGATTGAGATAGGTGAATTCACATACCGACTTGACTTCATAGTGGTCCCAATGGATGACTTTGAGGCAATTATTGGTCTATCCTTCAATGACAAATATCTCATTGCACTTCTAGCCATGAAGGTGGATCAATTACTGCTGAATAATCAAGGCAAGGCAGTTACAGTACAAGGCGCCAGACTCACAACAAAGCAGACATTCACACGTCAGGCGCATCTTCAAACCAAAACCCCCCCCCATCAACCGCCAAGATCCCGCTCAATTAGCAGTGATGAAAGGCAAACAGAAAGTCCCAGCGCACTCGTTCCCCAAACTCAATCTCATGAGTGCAAAGCAAGCCGAGCAGGCTTTCAAGAAAGGAGCTCAGGTCTACCTCTGCATCATGCAAGCAAAGGAGCAGCCCACAGCAAGACTCAACTCCATTACCCTCGAACAGGCCAAAGTGGGTGATCCCTCACTTATCCCCATTCTCCAGAAGTGCAAAGATGTCATGCCCCCAGAACTTCCCCCCAGCCTACCCCCTCCCCGTCAAATTCAGCACGAAATTGATCTCATCCCAGGGAGCACACCCCCGGCCAAGGCCCCCTACCACATGAATGACACGGAGCTCAAAGAGCTCAAGAAGCAACTAAAGGAATTAGAGGATCAAGGTTTCATCCGACCCAGCAGCTCTCCTTTTGGGGCCCCAGTCCTGTTTGTCAAGAAGAAAGATGGCTCGATGCGACTATGCATGGATTATCGAGCCCTCAAAAAAATCACTATTAAAAACAAGTACCCAGTTCCCCTCATGGAAGACCTCATGGACAGATTACAGGGTGCCAAGTACTTCACTCGCATCGACCTCCGCTCAGGCTATCACCAAGTACGCATTGCCCTTAAAGACATCGCGAAGACCGCCTTCCGCACACGCTACGGCTCCTGGGAATGGATGGTCCTAGGTTTCGGTCTCACCGGCGGTCCGGGCACTTTTTGCCGAGTAATCCATGACAGTTTCCGCGACATGATAGATGATTTCCTCATCACTTACATTGACGATCTACTCATCTACAGCAAGACCTTAGAAGAGCACCAGAAGCATGTCGCCGCAGTACTTCAACGCCTCCGCGAACACCAGCTTTATGCCAAGCTGGAGAAGTGTGAGTTTGCTGTCCAAAGCATAGAGTTCCTTGGCTTCATCGTCACGTCAGAAGGTATTATGGTGGATCCCAAGAAAGTCGACGCCGTCATCAAGTGGGCTCCCCCGACATCCATCAAAGAAGTCCGAGAGTTTGTGGGCTTCTGTCAGTACACACGCCGCTTCATCCGCAACTTCAGCAAAATCGCTGCACCACCCACAGAGATAACCAAAGGCCACAAACCCTTTCAGTGGACCTCCAGAGAAGAAGCAGCCTTTGAGAACCTGAAGATAGCCATGTGTAGTGCCCCCGTCCTCCGACTACCCAACTTCACCAAACCCTTTGAAGTTCACATTGATGCCTCCGATGGTGCCATTGGTGGTGTCCTCATGCAAGAGAATCAACCCATAGCCTATGAATCCCACAAATTCACAGATGTAGAGACAAGATGGACCACACATGAGAAGGAAATGCTCGCTATCGTCCACTGCCTCCGAAAGTGGCGACACTATGTCCAAGACAAACACACAAAGGTCTACACAGACAACATATCCCTCAAGTACTTCCAGACACAGCCCAAAATAACCCCCAAGCAAGCTAGGTGGCAAGATACACTGGCAGAATACGACATCGACATCATCCACAAACCGGGTACCACAAATGTCATGCCCGATGCCCTCAGTCGAATGCCCACCCTCACAGCCATCTCCACAGCAACCAGCACCCTACGCCAACGCATCCTCGACGCTCGAAAAGCTGACCCCGCTGTCCTCTGAATGCTCTCCGACCACATCTCTGGCAAAGGTGTCCTGGGTCTATTCGAAGTCAAAGATAACCTCTTCTACGCGCATGGCAAAATCTACATCCCCAATGACCCAGATCTAAAGAAAGACCTCATGTGGGAAGCCCATGACTGCAAGCTAGTTGGACATGGTGGCCAAAAAAGATCTTATGACAAACTCCATCAACACTACATGTGGCCCAAAATGAAGGACGACATCATCGACTATGTGCGCACCTGCCCAACATGTCAACTGGTCAAAGCTCAAAGAGTCAAACCCGTCGGCTTCCTTCACCCCATGCCAACACCCTCCCGGCCTTGGGACATGGTAAGTATGGACTTCATCGTTGACCTCCCCCCCTCCCACGGCCACACTACCATCATAGTGGTCGTCGACTACTTCACCAAGCAAGCCCACTTCATACCTGCAAAGCCTCCCGTCACCGCCTACCAAGTAGCCAAACACTTCTTCGCCAAAGTCTTCAAATACCACGGCCTACCCTTAGCCATAGTTTCTGATCGCGACACCCGCTTCCTCAGTGACCTCTAGCGCGAGCTCTTCAAGCTACTAGGCACCAAGCTACGCTTCTCCTCCGTCTACCACCCTGAAACCGATGGTCAAACTGAAAGAGTCAACCAAGGCATCGAAGACTACATCCACAGCTACGTCAAGGCCGATCAAAAGGACTGGTCCGAATACATGGACGTCCTGGAATTCCACTACAACAACTCCATCCATAGCAGCACTGGCTATACCCCATTCGAGCTATCCACAGGTAAAGAAGTCATCACACCTCTAGCACTGGCAACCGGCGATGTGCATGCCCAGGATCTGGAATGTGAGAAGTTTCTTCAACAATGGCAAACGCGCATGCAACACGCAAAGAAAAGCCTCGAGCAAAGCAAGGTACGCATCGCCAAATACGCCAACCAAAAGTGACGGCTTGCCGAACTCTTCCAAGAAGGTGACTTGGTCCTCGTCAGCTCTCAGAATATCACCCTCCCTCCAGGCCTCTCCCCGAAGTTCAATCACCGCTACTATGGTCCATACAAAGTGCTCAAGTCCTACAACGACATCACCTACAAGCTAGAGCTCCCGACCCAAATCAACATCCACAATGCCTTCCATGTAAGTTTACTCAAAAGATTTGTGCCGGATAACAACTATGGCCGAAATGTCCCCGAATATGTAAAGGATGGCCCGCCACATGAGCCGAAGGCCATCCTAAAGTCGCGCTTTGGGCGCCGGGGACAATTATTCTATGTCAAATGGCGTCTAGAGCTAACCCTTCGTAATCGCTAAGAATTTTCTCTTAGCATCATTGAGCTTTCTTCTAGCTTTATCTGGTGCCGGTTACTAATATATGAATACACATCAATTCTAGTCTCTTGTCTTCGGATTTCCATTTCAGTCTTTATCTGGTTCTTGGGCTATCTGAAGTCTAAATCTGGTTTTACATCTGATCTAATCTGATTAACTCCAAGTCTCTAACCTGAATTAGCTTGCAAAAGTGACCAGTTCATTCCATTTTGACAATCACGATAGTGATCTCAAGCTCTTGACAAGAAACCTATCTCTTAATTGGAGTTCGAAGTTAGCTAACGTCCACAATGCCGCCCTGAAGATCAGGAAGAGGAAAGAGACCGACCACAATATTCACAAAGGATCAGGATGACATACGTATAAGTATAGTGGCTGAGGAGTCAAAGTCAGGCTCTGAAGGAGAACCTAACCTCGGGAATGATGACACAAATGCTAATCTCAACCAGAGGGAGGGAAAATATATTAGGTGAATATGTCAGAGAAGAATTGCGCATTCAAGAAATGAAATTAGTGTCATTCAGAATAAGGACAAGAATAAGGATGCCTGACCAAAGAGTGGTTCATGCTACTGGATTGATGAAAAATCTGCAAGTCAGATGGGAAAGAAAAGTTTGAAACAATTTCCTAATACTGGATGTGCAATAAGGAACATATAGTATGCTATTGGATCCGCCATGGCCAAGGAGTACGGGAGCCATTTATGACTATGCGGGCCAAACATTGACCATTCATGAGTATGCAGGAGTCATTCATGACTATGTGGGCCAAACATTGACTAGTCATGACTATGTGGGAGCCATTCATGACTATGCGGGCCAAACATCGACCATTCAAGGACCCAATAGGCGTATTTAGGTGAAGACCAATGATACTAGAAGTTAGAAGAAAGCTATGAGATCAGAAGAGCTTTGTGAGAAGTATAGGACAAAGAAGATCGAGCGGATACTCGCATCAATGAACATATTTTTCATAGTGAAATTGTTCTGAATACGGTGTTGATGGATAGGGATCCAGCTGAAAGACAAAGGCAACAACATCCACAAAATTTTACTAAGTTCAACCTAGTGAGAGGCCAATGACTCTGGATAGCAGAACACTAGGTGAATTAGCGCAAGAAACGAAAGATTCCAGATCAGATACGCAAACCAATGCAGAGACATTTGATCAAAACACTGAACGGGTAGACATGGAAGCAGGGTTAGCTCAATTAGGGGATCCATTCAATGAATACGTAGCAAAAATTAGGATAGATAAGGAGGCGAAGCCATTGGCAAGAAGAAAAGTGGGTGAATTCAGAATAAGGATCTCAGCTATTGTGAAAGGAATATCTGAAATTTTGAAATACACCAAAATTCAAAGAAACGGAAGGAGAAATGTAGATGGTGAGAACAAGCCTTAATCGGACTCTAGTGACTTAGTTAGATTTAGTTATGGTAAATTATACAATGTACAACCAATCAGAGTCTAATCCAGGTGCCTATAAATAGGACCCATTACTTCATTTAGCGGGCAATCATTCCATAGTTGTAACAGGCTACAGTGTCACTTTCACAGGACACAGTTACAGTTAGTACAGTTGGTCTGGTCTGTTCACACTGGACGGACACTCTGGGTAGTGACACGTGGCAGGGATACGGATGGTGGCCTAGTGGACATGTGGCCAGGTCACACTTAGCTGGCTGACATTTATGGGCCGTTGGTGGCTCTTTATGATTGTATCTATGAGTAGTAGCCGTTGGGTCATTATCATTATCTTTTCATGGATGGTCTAGTCGTCGTCGTCTGGGTAGCGAGTCTTACACAGAGCACTGCTTCACCATCCCTGCACATCTGAGCCTCGACACCCCATTTGTACCTGTGAGTCCTGGGCTGGAGCTGAGTGTGCTGCCACGCCAGAGTCTGTACATGGTTCTTTGAGCTAGTCAAGTCCACATGTTCTGGTCCACTGTTGTGTCTCTGTTGTTATCCATTGTTTCTGTGTTTCATTTTGTTTGAGAGAGTTTCCATTTGTTTGAGTGAGATTGTCACGCACATTGCACTGAGGGGCACCCACACTGTAGAGAGCACGACACATTATCCGCGCTACAGGTGCTCTCATTTTGGCGATCACGGTGGGACCTCAACTGAAGTCTCACTCTGTTGAGTAGCTGGTTTCTTCGCTTCGCTTGTGCAGCCTGTTGGTCTAGTCCAGTTTCACCCTGGACAGCTTAATCTAGCTGGTCTAGTCTCTCACCTTGTTGGTCTGGTCCTCTCTTGCCCTGGTCCACCCAGTCCTCGTCCTGGTCTAGTCCTTCTCGTCCTGGTCTAGTCCTTCTCGTCCCTGGTCTAGTCCTTCCTCGTCCTGGTCCAAGCCAGGTGGTCTAGTCACTCGCCATGGTTTAGTAGAGTCTAGACCAATGTTCAGCCAAGTGAAGGTTGTCTTGCCCAAGTGAAGGTCTTCTTGCCCAAAGCTTGCTGAGGTTGGCAGTTACTGCATGACACATACAAGGAGGTCATTGGAGCGTCAAAGTACACTACTGAGTGCTTTGAAGTACTACCACAAAAGGCGTCGACCCTTGGTGCCCAATAGAAGCATATTAACCCCATCACCCATACCTACTCATACGGCTACCTCCATTCCTTCGACTGGTTCTACATCCTCCAGGTCACCTTCTCCAGTAAGGCTCTCCCCCATTTTGTTACAGCAAGCTAGGGAGCGACAGACTCAGGAGCAAGAGGCCATGGAGGAGCTCACAAGTGTTCTGGCAAAGGTGAACATCAAGTTCCCTACCTTTAAAGGTCTCTCCGCAGAAGATACAGACGACCATGCTCGGAGGTTTGTCTCTCTTTGCAGAGGTCGTGGCCTCAACAGAGAAGACGCATACCTAGTGCTCTTCCCGTCCACCTTGGATGGTCTTGCAGATAAATGGTACAGTCAGTTTGCTGAAAACCACTTTACTACTTGGACCATGTTAAGACAGCAGTTCTGTGAAGCTTTCCGACCAGGGGATTATCAAGAGAAGATTCTAGATGAGCTGGCCAACCTGTTGCTCCAGCCCAAGGAGACATTTGCAGAGCTCATGACCAGAACAAAGTCCCTGGTCGCCAAGCTGCCTCAGCAACCAGGGGAATTCATGGTGAAGAAGTGGGTAGAGAAGGCTCTGCCTAAGACTTCTCAACAAAAGCTCAGAGAAAGTCTCCGTCTTGAAGCCAATCTGGAGGACTTTGTTGCTACTGCTACTAGAATAGAGGGAGCAAGAAGGCAGTTCACTGACTCTCCTCAGTTAGATACTGCCCCTTTACTCATGGACAGTCCATCAGACCCCTTGACTTCTTTAAGAAGGGAGCTGGAAGCCCTAAAGTTACAGCGGGCCCTTCACGAAGAGAGATCCTTCTCTCTCAGACAAGAGAAGCCTCCACATCAAGAGGCCTATGATCAACTTAAAAGAGAGTTAGAAGAGGCTCAGGTCTCAGCAGGAGACGAAGGTTATGGTATGGTGTAGTTCTTGCCGCTCTCCAGGACACCCTCCACAGGACTGTCCCCTTCGCTCTTATTGCCACTTCTGCGAAAAATCGGGTCATGAAGATAAGAATTGCTACTGTATAAAGGGATTGCACAAAATATAGCAAAGTCTTGGTCCTACTCTCCAACATGGTTTCCCACTACAGCCATCCCAACTACATGCCACCTTTGCTCAATACCCCTGCTGTCCAAGGTATGTCAAGTACTTTCCCAACTCAAAGTTTTTATAATGCTAATGCCACCTCAACCCCTCACAGATTCTACACTTCAGCCTCCAACTCCATGCAGCAACCACCTCGTCCCTGTTGGGGTATAAAGCCCAATGTGGTCGCCCAGGTAAGTGGGCGGGCCGCCAGGTATGTACACATATTCTTTTGTAAAAACCTAATAAGAACTCACTATGCTCTACACATTACAGAAGAGCAAGTTCACCATATCGTCGTGCTCTTCTTCTCGCACTCTCTCGCGTTGCACTTCCGCTCGTACTCCTTCAACTGGTATCAGAGCTCAGATTGAGGCTTGGGGCAGCACTGCAGGAGGCTAGAGTCACCAGCTCAGATTGGAGTGAAATTCGACAGGCGAAGACACGGCCCCAAATCCTGTGGGAGAGGTCGAAGGGCTTGGTGTTCTCAGAATTTCATTCTGAGGTAATCTCGGTCACCGTTTGGCTTCGACAAAGGTCTGTGCAGGCCATTTTCGACTACGTGGTCTCGGCGGATGCAGATCAGACTCTGCAAACTTGGGTTTTTCGGCCTACGACTACAGGTGCTGAGGATATCGACACTCCCAGAGTGTTGATTTGTGACTGTCTACACATCGAAGGACGGCTCACAATTCTTGGAGGCGTGTCACATACGACATGGGCGTATCTACACACAGACTGTAGGCAACATCCACTAGTTCATCAGGTAGCTTGTGTTTGCTGCTTGATATTCCAGATTTCATCCTGACATTGCAGGTACTTCCGCATGGGATGTATTGTCAGAGATGATGTATGTCTGTTGAGGGTTTGCTGGCTGTGAGTCACGCAGCAAACAACTGCCGCAGCGGTTACAGCATACAGTGGAAAATTTGTGGATGTATGACTTTGTGGGAAGTCTATGTACTGTCAGATTTACTGCAGCCTTTGTTGAGGGTCGAGTGAGGTTTTATTGAGCTGGGGGATTCTCGAATGTTGAGATCCCTTCGGTGATACAGGTCTTGGAGCGATCCCTCGAGCACCCTTAGATAGGCAGCTAGGATGTATTGACTGTGAGTTAGACAATTGGGATTGCATCTTTGCTTTACTTCCGTTGAGGCATTGTCGCAGTCTATGCTTACAGGACAGTCAGAGACAGCACAGGTGCAGGACAGGTTTACCCGCAGATTACAGTGTCAGAGAGACAATGTTTTTGAGCTGTTTTTTGGTCTGTTTTTTAGTACACCAGAGCCATTTTACAAAGGAGACTCTGCCGAAATTTATGCAAAATCTGAAGCTTTTTTGGTTCATTTGACAGGTTGATATTGGTTCAGAGGTCAATTTACAGGGGAAACTCTGCCGAATTTTTCCCAGGAAAGTAAACCACTGTGAAGCGTAGCTATGGCTGGATCACAGGACACTGCTCTTTACAATATCAAGAAGCTGGATGGAACCAATTTCCCATTGTGGAAGAAGCAGATTTGGCACGTGTTGGTACAAAAGAAGCAGATAAAACCTATAAAGCTCAAAGGGATAAAACCAGAAGATATGGACGAAGATGAATGGAACGAAATGGATGAATTGGCACTTTCTACCATTATGCTGACTTTGGCAGAAAGAGTTTACTTCAATGTAGCAGACGACATGTCGGCTTATCAAGCATGGATAAAGCTGAGTGATCTTTATGAGAAGCAGAGTGCAGCTTCACAGGTATACTGGCTTAAGAAGCTTATTGACTTGAAGATGAAAGAAGGGACCCCTATGTCCAATCATCTGAATGAATTCAACACCATCTACAGTCAGTTGTCAGCTCAAGGTGTCAAGTTTGATGAACCTATTAGAGCTATGTTCCTGTTGATCACATTGCCGGAAAGTTGGGACACTTTTCACACAGCTTTGAGTAATTCTGCACCTCCAGATGGTTTGAACATAGCAGGTGTAGAAGGAAGTCTGCTTACTGAAGAAACCAATAGAAAGACAATGGACAAAGGCAAAGGAACAGCCTTAGTTGTCAGGGGAAGGACCAAAGAAAAGTACAAAGGTGGAAAGAGGAATCAGTCTCGTAGCAAGTCCCGCACTGCTAAAGGCAAGAGTGACATAGAATGCTACCATTGTGGCAAGAAGGGTCACATAAAAAGAGACTGCAGAGAATGGAAAGCAGAAAAAGGCAAAGAGAAAGCTGAAGACCATGGTGATAAGAACAAGTCCTCAGTGAAGATTCAAGAAATAAATGTGACAAACATTGTTGCAGAGGATGACAATCTAGTGTCAGGAGACATCTACTTCTTGAAGAATACAATGGACTCAGCTCTTCTTACAGCATCTGATGGAAATGCACTGAGTGACTGGATTATAGACTCAAGGGCATCACTTCATGTGTCTCCAAGCAAGGAGTGGTTTACCTCTTATGTGACCACTAAAGATCATGTTCGGCTAGGCAATGGGCAGACATGTGAGATCTTAGGTGTTGGAGATGTTCAATTGAAGTTTCATAATGGCTCTTCTTTCACGCTGAAGAATGTGAGACATGTTCCCGCAATTACAAAGAGCTTGATCAGCACAGGTTTACCTGATGATGCTGGCTACGTCACCACTTTTGGATAGAACATGTGGAAGATATCCAAAGGTTCTATGACAGTAGCACATGGAGTAAAGTCTGGAGGACTTTACATGATTTATGTATCAAATGTCTCTAAAAATGTAATCAATGTAACCGAGCAGCCGAACGTTTCTTTGTGGCATAGCCGGTTAGGACATATGTCCAAGAAGGGAATGGAAATCTTGTCTCGTTCTGGTTATTTGCCTGGCTTTTCATTTAATGATTTTGAATTCTGTGAACATTGTCTGTATGGTAAGCAAACACAGCAGCCACATAAGCATAGAAGCAGTAGAAGAGATACACAGTTGGCACTTGTTCATAGTGATTTGTGTGGACCTATGCCTAACCTATCTCTAGGGGGAGCTTCTTACTTTATGACATTTATAGATGATTACTCGAGGAAAGTATGGGTTTACTTTCTCAAGCACAAGGATGAAGCGTTTAGTGTTTTCAAAACGTTTGTGACACTTGTGGAGAATCAGAGTGGCAAGAAGCTTAAATGCTTACGCACTGACAATGGTGGAGAGTATGTTTCAAAGGCCTTTCAGGACTTTTGTGAGTCAAAAGGTATAAAACGTGAACTTACTGCTCCTTACAATCCTCCTCAAAATGGTGTTGCTGAGAGGATGAATAGGACCATACAAGAGAAGGTCAGAAGTATGTTGTCTAATGCACAGCTGCCAAATGGGTTTTGGGCTGAAGCTGTATCAACAGCTATTCATCTTGTAAATAGATCTCCTAGCAAGGTTTTGCAGAAGGATTCAGTGCCAGAGATGGTATGGTCAGGCAAAATCCCCTCATACAAGCATCTCAAAGTCTTTGGCTGTGAGGCATATACTCACGTTCCAAAGGAATTTAGGAACAAACTTGAGCCAAGGAGTAGAAAGTGCATCTTTCTAGGCTATGGTAATTCTGGTGAGATGGGGTACAGACTTTGGGATCCCGAATCTAAAAAGGTTGTCCGTAGCAATGATGTTCACTTTAATGAATCCAAATATCATTCTAAACCAGAGAGGGTTGAGGAGATTAGAAGAGTTGTCTTCCAAGAAGATCGACCTGCACGTGCAAGACAAAATGTCAGGGCTCAAGAGGAGCAAGGACAGGATAGAGTGGAACCACAGGTTGTGGCTGAGCCTCAGCCACCTATTGTGCGTAGATCTGGACGTGTCACCCGACCTCCTGATAGGTTTGTTCCATCTATGAACTATGTCATGTTGACTAATTGCAATGAGCCTTCATGTTACAAGGAAGCAGTGCAAATGAAGGACTCCGGGGAAGGACAATGTCCAAAAGTCTCCTAAGGGCAACTCCAACAAAGCTAAAGAGAAGGGAGTTTACAAAGGTAAGAATAAACTCTCTCCTGAAGAGCTTGAGCATTATCGTAAGGATAACCGGTGTTTCAAGTGCGGTGAACAAGGGCATGTGTACCGCGCTTGTCCCCAAAACAACAACCGCCAAGATCCTCCTAGAGCTTCCTTGGTTGAAATCCAAGAGGAGGAGACTCACCAAACAACTCACAAAGGATCTCCTCTATGCCATGCTTGGGGAAAGGTAAGAGAACATGATGCTTTTATTCTCTTTGACCTTGGCTCTACTCACAATTTTATATCTATAGAGTTGGCCACCAAGCTAGGCATACAATCCTACGAGATGGGAGATATCCTACCCGCAGACAGTGCCTTCAAGGGGCAAGAAGCTTCAGTCACTCCCTTAATCGGGAAATTGAGGCTTCATGTCCAAGGCTATGTGGACAAAGAGGACTTCTTTATCTCTCCTCTCAAGCATGAGGATGTAATCGTAGGGGCACCATGGTTTGACCACCTTGCTGCCGATGTTAAATTTCCTGAAAGGAGAATCTCCTTTAAGTTCAGGGAAAAAGACATGTATATAGATGCTAAGGAAATGGGTAACGCCATCCATATTGTACATACACCAGCTTTCAACAAGTCAATAAAGAGCTCTATTTCCGTGTACATGATTTTTGTTAAAGATTCTCAAAATGAACCTAATGCTTTAGCAAAAGAAAATAAAAGCAACCAAAAAGAATTAGAGTTATCCAATTTTCTCAACGGGTTTAAAGATGTTTTTATTGACGACATCCCTTGTGAGCTACCTCCTAAACGAGGTAATGATGACCATGCAATTGAACTTCTTCCAGGAAGTTCACCGCCTAACAAACCTCCTTATAGAGTTTCTCAAGCTCAACAAGAGGAGATTATGCGGCAAGTGCATGAGTTAGTTGAGAAGGGCATGGTTAGGCCTAGCTCATCTCCATTTTGCTCACCTGTGCTATTAGTGCAAAAAAAGACGGCACATATCGCATGTGTGTCGACTATAGAGCACTAAATAGGATCACTATCAAGAATAGGTTTCCCGTTCCACGGGTAGAAGACCTATTTGATAAGCTACAAGGATCGACCTACTTCAGTAGAATTGACCTAAAAAGTGGCTATCATCAAATAAGGATAGTTGATCAAGACATAGTAAAGACCGCATTTCGCACCACGTTTGGTCTTTACGAATATATTGTCATGCCTTTTGGCTTGACCAATGCACCAGCCACATTCAACCGCTTGATGGAGAAGCTGTTTAGGCCTCATCGAACCTTCACTCGAGTGCTCTTTGATGATATTATCATCTACTCTAATTCATTGGAGGAACACAAGCAACACCTCCATGTAATATTTCAAGTTTTAAGAGAGAATAAACTTTATGTTAATCGAAAGAAAAGTGAATTTTTCTTGCAAGAGATTTAATATTTAGGTCACATTATCTCTAAAGATGGCATCCAAATGGATCCATCCAAGTTAGAGGTAATAAAAGGATGGCCTAAACCAAGGAATCTTCATGAACTAAGAAGCTTTATAGGTATGTGTGCATACTATAGACGCTTCATAGTGAGGGCGAGCTTTTTGAAATGGGGCCTCTAAACCCAAACCAATGGGCTTACCCTCACAAAATGTTCGTAAAGAGGTACGCACACTACTTGGGGCACCACCTTCTTTTGGGAGTGGAGAAGGAAACCAATCAAAATAACACTTGCACTCACCCACTCAAGCAACACACTTTGAAAACCCCCTTACTCTATGTACACTTTGGACACTTGAACACCATCAACGATTATGCAACCGAATGCTGTGCATCAAAATGAAATATGCAATTTGTGGAATAGCATTCACCTTCTCCCCATAAGAATACCCATAATACATCCAAACTCTTCCTCTCTCAAGCACTCATAAAAAAAAATCATGCGCACAAGACTTGCCTCTCAAACACACGAGAGAATCACTTACATCAAACTAACACACTTTGCATAGAGAGCTCATCTCCATCTATGCAATGCCGTGACACAAATAAAATCACCATGAGAGGTAGCCACATGCATATGTAATGAAGCAAAAGAGAGTTGGAGCGAGAAATTTCTTTAGACCAATTGAATAAGTGTGGAGAAACAAACCAATGGTAAATTGAGAATAGAACACTTATTTGATTTCTCGCACACCTTTTAAGGGGAGGACAGACGCTGGCTAACCATCACGAAATGCGACACTTGAAAGTTTTGAAGATGATTTCATGATCATTAACATAACCATGAGAGAGATCATGATGTATTTACAAGTTATTGAGGTGCTACAAATGATTTATTGGGTTGATGGAGTAAGAGATTGTAGAATGGAAAGAGTGGAGAATAGAGTTGCACTTCCTCCAAGGAGGAGGGTTAGGAGGGAGGATGTGAAAGAGGGAGAGTTGGGGTTTTCTCTACTATTGATCAAGAAACAACATGAAGTTGAAAATATAGGTGTCCTTGAGTCTCTCCAAGGGGCTATTTATAGTTGTGTAGGAGTGGGATTATGCTACACTTAATTAGGGTGAGTGATTAGCTCTAATTAAGTGTCCTTTGACCACTCATTGAATATTGGACATAAAAGGGACTATTTTTTCACCAAAAATATCATTTTAGACCGTGAAGGCTCCATAGGGGTGCATAATGTAGGTGGGCCCCACCATGAGGCCCTACGGGTGGCTCCTGCGGGGTATCTCAACTTGTCTGTCTTGGCATTTAGAAAGCATCTTTAGGTTGGTCCCATCACATGCAAGTGACCTTGAACACTCATTGATCTTCTAGAAGATGAGTAGGGGGAAAATAAGATCTCACTCTCTTGATTTACAGTTCCCTTTTGCTGCGAATCTGACAGATTTATACTATTTTGACCATAACTTTTTACCTGTAGCTCGGAATGACATGCTTCAAAAAGAAAATTTGAACTTGTCAACATGTTTGATATGAATTTGGACTATTCTTCACGCCCATGCACCAAGGAATTCAGTTTGGAATGTCCACACTAGGCTAGGGAACCTTTTGCTTCCAAGTCTTCTTGTATGGGCCCTTTGCTTGTATGCATCCAAGGGGACTCATGCTTTTTCAAAAGGCTATGATGCTTAAACAAATAGAGGAGGGCCCAATATTATTTGCTTGTGAAAAGAATATACAATTGGAGTCTTTTTGAAAGGAGAAAAACTATATGTATATTTTTAAGAGATATTGGGCCACCTATGTAGGGGGCATAAAAGACTTGTAGAGATGGACCATAATCTTTGGTAAAGACAAGTGGAGAGCTGATTTCCATGGTAATTTATCTATATGGGATGGAAGATGGATATATTATTTTTCTACTACTAATTCACAAGAGGTAAGAAAGTTTGGGGGTAGATAGTTGGTTATTGTATGCTTACTTTTATTTACAAAGCAAAAAGAAAAGGGTGGTAATATAAATATATGACTAAGGTGACATTTTTGGGAAGAGTACAATGTATGTGTCGCCACAAAGGTTAAACGAAGAGGGGGAATTTACTCTAGATAACTTAATAGCGTAGAAAAATATATACACATATGAGGAAGAGGACGTTGAGTAGGCTGAGAAATGTTGCAAAAAAATGGTTACCATTTTATGCCACTCACCATCAACTTCACCAGCTTTCACGTGCAGTGAACTTACACCCACTCCATTAAAGTATCTGCATAAGTGTGGACACTGGGAAAGTAAAACTCACGCAATGCTAGGCATGTATCCTCCATGTATTTGCTTCACGAATGGTGATCAATTGAGCAATGGAATCCCAGGTTTTTCTCTGTAGATGTCTTGCATGTTTTTCCCATGCAAGACGGAACGCTAAGGGACTCTAGCTAAGAGAGGCGCAATCTACTTCACGGAGCCCACTGGATGGGTATTTCACTTTATTCTCATACATGGAGCTAAGATATTCGATTGTGGTCCTCACAAATCGGAAAACTGCAACGTCATGCAACTGGTTGGGCTCGATACGGCGTAGAGGGGCTAGTTTGTGCTACGGATCAACTGCACGAGAGGTGTGATTAATTTAAGCTGCAACAATAGCAACTTATACAATAAGCTTTTGGAGCACAACAATTTGAGAAATTACAAGGCGTACAATCTCTTTGTGGAGTTTTTGCAAGTGCTAGATCAGATGGGGTGGAGAGTGTGTGGTCTGATACGTTGTGTATCAACCAGGAGGACATGGAAGAGATGAGCAGAGAGATAAGAAAATATGGGGGCTTATTGTTCACTTAACCTAGGGTGTTATTTGTGGGCGCATGGGGTAGGCCAAGGATTTAGCCTGCGGGAGAGAAAACTAGAGAGCGGGGGCACGAGAATAGTAATGGGCTTGTCGTGATGATTCTCTTGATTGTGGACATTTCAAGAACTCCCACTTCAAAAGAACCTAATTTTCATGGTGGAGCTGGATTTAATTGAAAGGAAGATGCTAGTGAATGCTGCAATGTGCTTCAAAACGAAGAATATTTTAATCATGAGTCTATTGTTTACACTTTATAGATAGTTACTAGTTACAGATTCCATGTACTTGTGGCATTTGAGACTTGCATGAGTGTGACAATTGTAGAGAACAATGTGGTTACACTATTGTGGAATATCCTATGTGTTGATGCGCATGGCATTATGAGTGCTAGTGAGCTCTTTCGAGAGTGTTTTCTCCCCACAGTGAGCTCCTTTTGTTCCAGGCTTGATGCACTTCTCTTCAGCATTAGTTTATGTACATTGACATTATGCATGCTATGGAGCCATATCTTCACTTATGGAAGTTGATATGTGTGACAATGTTGAGTCCATTATGATGAATTATGTGACAATTCTAAGTCCATGACGTTGAGTCATGTGAGACAATGCTGACACTTGAGATGTTGGCAATGTGGTCACACATGGCACATTAGATGATTTTTCTTTAGATGCACGAGGCAGCGTCACGGATGTATGTGTGATGAGAGATGGTTTTAAAACAGATTAGAGAGATGTCTTTGTATGCTAGTGATGATGATTTCATGTTTACCTCTAGTGCTCCTTTTGCTTTTATCTCTGATAGAGATGCCACTTGCTCTTGATGGCTATTGGATGGGTATGAAACATTCCACGTCATATCATGTTGTAAACGGTTTAGTACTTTTGCTAGTGGAAGTGTTGGTTGTGTGCATCTAGCTGACAAATTAGCATATGACATAGAGGGTGCAAGAGATGTATGCTTTTCATTACCCAATGGTGCATCTTCTATTCTACAACATGTGTGTTATGTTCTTGAGACTTCACATATCTTAATCCTAGTGAGATGTTTGAGAGACAATGGATGTCAGGTACTGCTTAGAGAGCAGTTCTTCCATATGCATTGCGGTTATCTGGTCATTGCAAGAAGAGCCATGATTGGCTTCATCTACCCTATGCATGTATTTAAGGTGTGTACCGCCCATCACTTGTACACACCTTATTCTTTACTAGGTAGAAGAATAAAGTGCTCTCTCACACATTGTTGTGAGATGCTCCACCCACATCTTGTGCTCTCTCTCTCTCTCTCTCTCTCTCTCTCTCTCTCTCTCTCTCTCTCCCCCCCCCCCCCCCCGCACACGCACTGCATTCGCACACTCACACAACTAGCTCAAAACTTTGTACCATCTCTACTTGAGGAACTTTATGTAGCTCCATCTCCTTGAAACATAAAGATACTTTGTTATATATCTCGCACTAGATTGGTCTATTTTCTTCATCGTGATTGTAGGGCTTTGGTTGAAGAAAGCTTCCTTCTTTTGCTACATAAACACAACAAAGGCTTGAAGCATTTGCATTGTGACCAAATCAAACATGTTTCTCTTGTTGTTCCATAGATCTAAAGCTTTGTTTTTAAGACCTTCAATGATTTTTTTTTAACCATCACGCTAGCCTACTCCGCATTATGTCTATCACCCTACACAACAAAGGCTTGAAGCATTTGCATTGTGACCGAACCAAACGTGTTTCTCTTGTTGTTCCATAGATCTAAATCTTTGTTTTTAACACCTTCAATGATTTTTTTAAAACCATCACCCTAGCCTACTCCGCATTAGGTCTATCAAAAATGTGTCAAAAAAGTTTGCAGTGAGGCTAGGAAAGTGTCGGGCCTCTGATTGTGATGGTTCACAACGCAATAAAAAAAATCACGGAATTACCAAAGAAAAAGACACATTTAAAATGAACAAAACTCTATACATGAAAGCTTCACTCTAAAGAGAATCAAGATCAACTCAAGACTCTTGTCTGTGATGATTTAGTGTAGCCTCGCTCCCAATTGAACGAATACAATGCATGTTCACCCTATCAAAAACCCTTTCTTCCCCCTTCAATTGTTCATTAAGGCCATTCAATGGAAGCTTCATCACCTCCATAGACAAGAGCACACACCTTTTTGAAGAGACAAAACCCTAATTGGATCCCTCACACACTCGAATACATGGTACGAATAGTGCAAGATTGCACTAGCATACCATGGAAGAAGCTTGTGTATCCCTTCTCAAAGAGGCTCAAAGAACTGATATCTTACTTGAAAAAATCTTTCCACCTCCTAATAGTCATGGCACCATGAGTGATGTGGCATCTTGAGCCATTTTTGGGTTATTTTTGTCCATTTTTAGCCCAAAAATGTCCCTTGTTGAATGTAAAAAGCCCAAACAAGTAGGAAAAAATCCCTAAATTTGTGGGAAAAATTATTTGGATCAAATTTCATTTTGAAAATAATTTTTCCACTTGGAAAGAACTTTAGATGCATCGTTTATAAGGGCAACCAAAACCTACCAGTTTTGGACGAGATCGTCCATCTACATCGAACTTTCTAGGCAAAACGAGTGTGCCATCCCAATGCACTCAACATATATACATTTGTAAACCAATAAGGACTTTTTTAACATGATAAGACATGCCAAAGTGCCACATTTAGAGCCTCACCACCCCGATAAGGTATGTATATAAAGAATGTAGATGTGGCAACTGTTTTCACACATATGACATTGCAACATTTAGTACCATGTCACAAAAGACATAAAAAGTGAGGTGAAAATTTTGATTTCACATTATAATTGTGCCATAACATGACACCATTTCCCATCCCTCTATTCTTTTAGTGCACAATCACCTTGCACTATATAGTATCAGCTCTTCATATATTGGGATCTCTCTCGTCTTTCACTGCATGGTCTTCTTGTCACTATGTAGTATCAAATCTTCATACATTGGGGTGCCTACAACAACAACTTGTACCACCTTGGCAATAATAGCTAGACTTGGAGTTTTTTGTTTCTCCACCTTTGAGAGAATAGACTCAAGTGTACCTATTAAAATTGCTCTCAAGAATCTTAAACATCACCTTTCACATTGTACATAGGAGTTCAAAACATCACTGAAACATACATCATACAACAATAATATCTTTATTTTTCCTCCTTCACCCACCAATCAACTAGCATGGAGGCTCTCAAACAAGTTGATGCTTGGGATTTGAATCTGCTTCCATAGACATTTATTAGCATATCCATATATTCAAAGTTGAGTCATTGGACATATGCTTCTCTTATTACAAAGAAAGAAACCATAAGTATGTACTACTCTTGGATGAGTATCATAGACAATCATCTCAGCCACTAGAATTCCTTGGTGAATACGCATATCATTGCCAGTGATACTGCAACTAGACTACACCGAATTGGTCTACCTATCGGAGTGATGACACACTTACCCATCTGGATTAGTCACTATTGGTGTATTTTTCTCTTTTATGCATTGTAGACTAGCTTATCTTTATTTAGTAGAAGAACAGGAAAAAGGTTTGCCTCTTTCTATGTGTGTGTGCGCGCGTGTGCGTGCATGATTCTAAAAGCTCAAGTATCTCTTTCTCTATATCTTAACATGGTATTATAGCTTGATTGTGTATAAGGAGCTTTGAGCAGCTAGGAGCAATAGAATAAGTGGTCTAAAGATTCTCGAGAGCCATCGCCAAACAACCTTTGATTTAGGTGCTTATTTTTGGAGATTCTGCATCTCAGGTTTGTGTAAAGTCCTTTGGATTAATCTTGTGCAGTCATATTTCCATTTTGACTGCATTTTGGCCCTTGTTTTGGAGTTAGAGTGCGTTCGCATATAGAAACACTAAAGTTGAGGATTTTGTAGATCTACATTTTATTGTTGCAAAAAGTTTTTTTTTTGTAGTTCTCACAAATACTGCTTAGTATTGTGCAATAGGTGTATGTATGCATGCCCTCAATGTTCATGCTATCAAGGCTACTCCTACACCTGCTCGGTCACCTTCCATCCCTACTACCTCTCCCTCCATAGACATTTATTAGCATATCCATAAATTCAAAGTTGAGTCATTGGACATATGCTTCTCTTATTACAAAGAAAGAAACCATAAGTACGTACTACTCTTGGATGAGTATCATAGACAATCATCTCAGCACTAGAATTCCTTGGTGAATACGCATATCATTGCCAGTGATACTGCAACTGGACTACACCGAATTGGTCTACCTATCGGAGTGATGACACACTTATCCATCTAGATCACTCACTATTGGTGTATTTTTCTCTTTTATGCATTGTAGACTTATCTTTATTTAGTAGAAGAACAGGAAGAAGGTTTGCCTCTATCTATGTGTATGTGTGTGTGTGTGTGTGCGCGCGCGTGTACGTGCATGATTCTAAAAGCTCAAGATATCTCTTTCTCTATCTCTTAACATGGTATTATAGCTTGATTGTGTATAAGGAGCTTCGAGCAACTAGGAGCAATAGAATAAGCGGTCTAAAGATTCTCGAGAGCCATCGCCAAACAATATTTGATTTAGGTGCTTATTTTTGGAGATTCTGCATCTCAGGTTTGTGTAAAGTCCTTTGGATTAATCTTGTGCAGTCATATTTCCATTTTGATTGCATTTTGGCCCTTGTTTTGGAGTTAGAGTGCGTTCGCATATAGAAACCCTAAAGTTGAGTATTTTGTAGATCTACATTTTATTGTTGCAAAAAGTTTTTTTTTTTGTAGTCCTCACAAATACTGCTTAGTATTGTGCAATAGATGTATGTATGCATGCCCTCAATGTTCATGCTATCAAGGCTACTCCTACACCTGCTCGATCACCTTCCATCCCTGTTGCCTCTCCCTCTATACATCCATAGAGTGAGCCTTTACATTCTACTGATGATTATCAAGCATGAGAAGGATCCCCTTCCATATTGTAAATGAGAGTTAAATCTCAATGTATTTAATGCAACAATACAATGTACAAAATTAAACCCAATTAAAAGACAATTTGAGTCAAAATCTTAAAAAAATTTGCTTAGACTAAGTTTGCAAGATTTTTTTTTTGCATTGATGCATGTATAATGATTACAAAAGATCTAGCTATAGCTTTGTTACAAAGATAAAGATCAGAGCATCGTGGTGGTTTGTGTGAGCCGCCTTCTTACATTAGGAGTTGCACTGCACCAAGAGCAGTTTATCATCTCTTATCTCTACACACAATATCCTCTTCTCCTTTATCTAAGGGACCTATAGGATAGAGTCATTTCAACATATCGATTAGACCAAAATATTGTGACAATGAGAAACAGGGAAGAGACAAACGCAACAAGGAGTGTACATTCGAAGCATGCTACCTTTTGCATGTTGCATTGGAAAATAAAACTTGGAGGTAGGTTGATACATCTCAAGCATCTTGAAAGGATTGTTAACACTAGAATGGTAACAGGACACTTTTATGTCCTTGGACACTTTTGTGTCCTGTTAAGTGACCATTTTGCTTGAATTATTTGAAGAGTATGAAAACGAATTTCTAGGTGCTATATATCCACAAAGTTGCCTTATGAGCTGAAAAAACTTAGCTTTTTTTTTTGAGTATCAATCTCACCATTAACCTTACTCTTGCACAACATTTTTGAACCTAAACTATGTGAAAAAACGGGTCCTGTTTTTGGCTTTTTTTTTCAATTTTTGGCAACTATACCACTCTAAACTTCATGTTTGTGAGGTTTAGATGGCTAGAGGTTAGGCCTTCATAGTTATCAACATGTTTTGATGCTTGTAGGGAGAGCTAAGTGTTAAAATTGAAAGTTATGACCAATTTACAAGAATTGCATAATCTTGTTTTTTGGCCAAAATTAGCACCTTTATTATTTTTTTAGTGGCTTTCTTGATATCCAAATTCAATTTTGATTGTGTAAGTGTAATGTATAACATAAAGCTAATCTTCCTTGAGTTTTGGGGGACCTAATATGCTATATAGAATAGTATATGATGATGGTTGAGTTTTTTGATTGCTGAAGAATACGATACATTTTAGAGTAGCAAGTATAACTTTCTCAATATTGCTAGTTTCTTAGGCCAATTGTGTGTATTTTGTAGGTAGTGACCATATCTGATCATAGACTACAAACTTGGCTAGATATTGAGTAGTTTCTATGGGTTTCTAGAGGTCATAATGCTAAACCCAGTTTTTTCATGTTTGTTGTATTTAGCACTTTATCATTGCCCCCAAGGTTCCAATTGTAAGAGATCCATTATCCTTTTGACATGCTCCATGGATCCTTTTGAATCCAGAGGCCCAAAGGGAACTAAGAAAACATGTATATAGTATCTGTATTGAGCATGACTATAGAAACTTTGATGATAGGTCTGCAGAATGGCAAAAATGCAACTTTTTTGTACCTATTTTTTTTGCCAAAAAAAAAATTAGTGAGGTAAAAGCAACCATATGTTTTGGTCACCAACCCATTAAAGTTAACGGGGCATTTTATCTCATGTCCTACAAAAATCTCCACTCTTATTTATATGGAATCAACCGTAAGGAATTGCTGTTTTGGGCAAAATGCACTGGTCCATCAACTTTGGAGGCTTGTAGTGACCAAGGGATGAGAAAAATTACAAGTTTCTCATTTTTTCCATATGTAGTAGTTATTGAACTATAAGCTCATGAAAGGATTTTTGAAAATGAGTGGATCTACTATGGTTTTGGAGTTTTTTCCCAAAACCCTGAAAGGACACTTTTATGTCCTGTTAGGTTACCATTCTAGTGTTAATGTCACCCAAAAAATCCTCGTCCACAACTACCAAATGACCAATCACTTGATGCCACCTTTGTTAGTGGAAGAAAGCTATCAATTTTTGAGAAGCTATCATGCACTTACACACAATAGACTTTTTATCCACCTTGCACAAGATGTCATCAGAATCATGGACATCCCAATTAGCATCTAAAAAATCAAAGCATTTCTTTGACTTACAAATAAGCGTAGTAGTAGTCTACCTAAGATCCTCATCATGGAAGAAGTCAATAGACATGCATGGCGTAAAGTTGGAGATACGTACCATTCAACTCGCAACATTTGGTCGTAAGAACTTCTGTATTTCTTGATATAGATTTATTCTAAAATAAACAGAGGTCCCATAGGCAGGGCGTGGCCACTCTGAACTTTTTTTTGGAGTATGGGGGAGATAATAAAGCATGCCGAAGCCAAATAGAAAACGAGGAGTATTGCAAAAGTGGTCATAGAAGAACACTCCCCTTGTAGTGAGTGCTCTTCTAGCATTATTGTTGCAAAGAATCTCATCGAATGCATCAAATAGACTCATCATGCATTCCACCAACTAATCTTCTTTTTTTGAGGGATAAATATCTTTAACATTCAAGTTAATCATACTATATATGACTGAAAAAAAAAACCACTTGTGGCGTCTAGAAAATGCATTGTTTGGTCAGTTATTTGGAAGTCTTGTCGATGTTGCTCATAGACGTAGCTCAGAGTTCATGTGTGCGTGTTCAATGAGCACCTCTTTGACTATTTTTCCTATTTTGGATAAGCAAAATTATTTAAGTCTACCTTTGTAACTATTGACAAACTTATTCACCGTGTGCTTTCTCTTCCTTGTTTGCACAGGAGAACCTAGCTTCCAATGGTATTGGTGGTGGAGAGACATTGATTATTGTCCAAATTGAAGCTATTGAGTCATTCCACTAACTTAATAGTTGTAGACGGTCGTTAAGGTCTTCTGCTCTCCATTGGTGCTTCTTCAAGGGCCTAACGATGCACAACACATGCGGAGAGAGAGAGAGAGAGAGAGAGTTTAGAAGTTTTACTGAGCACAAATCAATCAAATGTAAGGATAAAAGTTACTAGTTGAGTATGAGGGAATGGAAATGAGCCGGAGAACTGTGAAATCATGCATATAAAAAAAGTGCATTGCACTGAGTGTGTTTTATGGCAGATTTGTCTTCTATTTTATTTTGACAGAATAAAAATTCAAGCAAATCACATGGTCTATTATTTTTTAACTACCCTTATGGTAGCCCATCATCCATTGGTCGCACAAACTTCTCTCTTGACCACTAAAGGGACCAAATTTGAGTCCAAAATTTCCTAATGGAGCCATTATCTTCTTAGTTGCAAATTTTAGCCATTCAGTAATCACAAGAGCTTGAATTGGAACTTTACACAACCCCCCAACCTCAATATAAGATAGAGGTGGATTGAAATTTTTCAATAATACGACTTTGACCTAAAATATAGACTTAGGAAGGATAATGTTGTTGTGGATCGATTTAGTTGCAATTATTTTCTTAATGTCATCTCTATACCTAATAAATCTATTTGGGAGAGATTTAAGAAAGCACCAATATTGAAAGACCCAAATTATTAGTAGTTGTCGCTGCAGATCAGGAAGGAAAAATGCATGAAGCAAAGAATATCCTAATAAAGGATTACACTCTTCAAGGGAGATGTCTTTATTTTTTACAAAGTATTTGTGTATGGGGATGGTTATGGAGCGAGCTTTGGAGCGAGCTTTTTTTTTTTTTTTGAGGGCCACCACCACTACTTCCCATTGCCGCCCCTTAGCACCCATCGCCACCACCACCTAAGTCCACCACCGGTGGTTAGTGGTGCTAGCTTACTGCCACCATGAGCCGACTCTAATCCTACCACCACCACCCATTGCTGCCCCTTCCCACCATTGGAGTAGCCAAGGACCTCCTCTCTCTCTCTCTCTCTCTCTCTCTCTCTCTCTCTCTCTCTCTCTCTCTCTCTCTCTCTCTCTCTCTCTCTCTCTCTCTCTCTCTCTCTCTCTCTCTCTCTCTCTCTCTCTCTCTCTCTCTCTCTCTCAAATGCCAAGGCACTAGCAATTTTTCTAGTGCCCTGGGTCTCTTTGTATCAAACCAACTCTCCCTCTTATGATCCCTCCAACCCATCCCCTCTCATGTTGCCTCCTCTCTCTCTCTCTCTCTCTCTCTCTCTCTCTCTCTCTCTCTCTCTCTCTCTCTCTCTCTCTCTCTCTCTCTCTCTCTCTCACACACACACACACACACACACACACATCCCCCACCTCTCTCTCTGTGCTCACACCTCTCTCCAGCCCCTTCCCTTCCCTTTCTTCCTCCCCCCCCCCCCCCCCCCCCCTCTCTCTCTCTCTCTCTCTCTCTCTCTCTCTCTCTCTCTCTCTCTCTCTCTCTCTCTCTCTCTCTCTCTCTCTCTCTCTCTCTCTCTCTCTCTCTCTCGCTCACTCTCCTTGGTCTCTACGCTTCCACATCATCGACTTTGACATGGTTTCAGAGCTCTTGGTGAAGATCGGTGCTTGAAGTACTTTGGCGGAGGAGGAGCAAAGTGGAGGAGAAGAACCTCGTCACCGGCGTTGCCTTCCCACCTCCTAGTGTTGCCGTATCAAAGACTCCCTCCCTAGCAATAGTGTTTCAAAATGCTACTGCATTTTGTGCTCTCTTTCCCCATCGTTGCTTACCGGAGCCCACAAAAGGTACCTACATCCTAAAAGCGAAGCTCGCAAGAGCAAAACCGGCGCCGCTTGCTTCCCCCCCCTGTTTGTTGCTGCCGTCATCATCATTGCCCTTGCCACTTGCTTTTTTTAACACTAGCTGACAACCTTCCTTTTGGAGTTGACAACCTTCCTTTTGGAGACGCTAAAGCATTCCAAAATGCTGCTACTTGACGATGGTCCCGATCGACAGTGCTTGTGTTTTGAAACGCATCCGCCAACTCTCTTCCCCCTTGTCTTTGCAAAAGAGTCCCCCCCCCCCCCCCCCCCCCCCTCCCCCTTTTTCAAGTAGTAAGCCCAGCGTTTTAAAACGCTGTGGGCTGTGAGGGAACCCTTTGGAAGAAGTGAGGGAAGGTGGGGTTTTGAGCCCATTTTGTGACGACTTTGTGGAACAGTTTGGGAGACGAGCAACTTGGAGCTTAAGGGAGGGGCAATTTGGAGAATCTTGCGGCTTGGGATTAGTGTGGCCACCCTTGGAGTGCGAGAAGGTTTCCCGGATTACCAGATCTTGCAACTTCATCATGGCCCCCCCCTTGCTCGAGCGCCAACAACAAATTGAACGAAAATAACTACGCTCATTGGAATAAGATCATGGGACTCTCGTTCTCATGAAGACTCTTATGGGATATAGTTGATGGCTCACAGTCCCATCCCACAAGGGATCTTGTCACAAACTGATGACTTGGCATGACCAACTAACAAGTTGTTCCAACTTATGGGCAATTGCCGACGGGGCCAAAAGGACACCAAGACATAAAATAATGGGTAGGAGCTGCTAACATTGCTGGATGTACGAACGTCTGCGAATTGCACTGCTACCGTGGCATGTTGTACGGAATTTTGACAATCATGCTGGCTGTTTTGGGCGCTAGCTTTTGGCACCAGATGCTTCATGTAAATTTCTTTTCCAAGGCCAAGGCCTTTAAATAAGACCCTAGGGCTCTCTCTGGCTCATTCAAAGATGACGAGTTGCGGGTGAACAGAGAAGAGCCAAGGGCACTTGTACTTGCTCAAATATTAATAAAAGAAATATCGAAAGGGGCACCAGTCTTTGGATCCAATCTCTTTGGGCACGAAACTACACCGGGCTGTGTCAGCTCATTTGAACTATGACTTAATTTTGTGAAGTGTTGAAAGTGAATCTCTCTCTCTCTCTCTCTCTCTCTCTCTCTCTCTCTCTCTCTCTCTCTCTCTCTCTCTCTCTCTCTCTCTCTCTCTCTCTCTCTCTCTCTCTCTCTCTCTCTCTTGGTGCGATAGATTCTAGACTTGGGGTGTCCAAGTTTGTTACAATGGTATCAGAGCTTAATCGATTTCTCTTCTATCGGGAAATCCGATCCCTTTTCTCGTGACACACATGGATTCAAGCAAGAATCAGATGACTCCCTCGCCACCTCGAGAACGAGAGGCAGTACGGAGTAATCTGGAAAGTCATCCGCAATCCCGGTAGCTTCTTCACCTGTGTGAATGCGAGAGAGGTGGTCAGCCATTACATGATGCTTACCAGGACGGAGTACCACTTCAAAATCAAACTCTTGGAATAGGAGGAGCCATCTCCATACTCGACCTGTGGCTTATTAAGCAGATAGCGCAAGGCATGGTGATCAGTAATAATTGTGAAGTGGACCCCAAGCAAATAGTGACGAAATTTTTGTAGAGCATACACTATAGCCAAACCTTCCCGCTCTGTGGTGCTATAGTTGCACTCTGCTTTGGTGAGCAGGCGACTTGCATAATGTACAGGGCGATCCAAGTTGAACTCTTTGCTAGGCTGAGTCAGCACAGCACCCACAGCCAGCAGACTGGCATCTGTATGCACATGAAAAGGTAGTGCCCAATCCGGGGCAACTAGAATAGGTGCTTCAGTGAGGCGTTTTTTGAGGTATGCAAATGCTTCGGCCTCAGGTGTTGACCACTGAAAGGGAACAGCAGCACTGGTGAGCCGGGTCAATGGTTGAGCCACCTGTGCATACATATGTATAAACCTGCGATGATAGCCGGTGTGGCCCACAAAGCTCTGAACACCTTTGGGATTTATGGGAGGAGGTAACTTCAAGATGGCCACTATCTTCTCTGGGTCAGGTGCTAAACCTTGAGCAGACACCACATGGCCCAACAGTGTGCCCTCTGTGACCAAAAAATGACACTTGTTCGGATTGAGCTTCAAACGTGTCTCTCTGCACCTGAGGAAGACTACAGAGAGCTCAGCAAGATGCTCCCTTAGATTTTCTACTGGGGTCGAACATTGAGCACCCGAGAAGGTGGAAAAGTCGTCCATGAATATACGAAGGTGATCAGTAAGCAGAGGACAAAAGATGAGATATACTATGTGATTGAAAGAAGGCGGTGCATTTTTAAGCCCAAAAGACATTCTAGTGTAGATGAAAATACCCCAGGGAGTCACAAAAGCTGTTTTGATTTGGTCGCAAGGATGTATTCCTAACTGATTGTAGCCGTTGAACCCGTCCATAAAACTATACAGTACATGGCCAGCGACATCTTCGAGAACTCTCTCAATGAAAGGTGCCGGAAATCCATCAGGGATTGTGACCTTATTCAGAGCCCGGTAGTCGACGCAAACTCGAATTTTGTTTGACTGCTTCTTTGGGGCAATAACCATAGGGGACAACCATTCTGAGTGCTCTACTGGTACAATAATACCTGCTTCTTGCATTTTTTCCAACTCGATTTTGACTGCTTCTGCATACTTGGGATTCAGTTTGTAAGCCCGTCCTCTGACCGGCTTAGCCCCCTCAACCAGAGGAATTGTGTGGACTCCTTGCTGGGATTCCTTCTAAATCGTGGTAAGACCAGGCAAACACATCCTTGAAAGAGCGCATGAAAGAGATTACCAGGTCGAGTAGAGTGGGGTGATCCCATAACCAAGTGGCTAACAAGATGTTCTGATGGTTGTCAGGGCCGCCTAGGTTGACCTCTCTGACTGGGTCAGGCGGTGCAGTGGGCGAGGCTGCGTCAGGGAGAGAAGACCGTGCCGCCTCTGTTAGCTTCTGGACATTATGAGCTGGCGTATGATCAATGTTGAAATCAGCATACTCTTCCTCCAACCATCCTGATGTAAGCTCTGCAAATGGTAAATCCTCAGATACCTCAAAGTGATCCGGCATGGGTGGAGAGTCAGATGGAGTAGAGGCTAAGGAAGGAGTTGGGGTGTTGGCCAACTCTTGCAAGGGAGACTTTTCCCCCCTTCTATGGTGGGTTATAGGCTCACCCAGGCCGACGGTTTCCATCAAGGGACCCTCTGAAGGATAGGCACCAGAGACCGGTCCACTTGGTTCTGGGTCACTTGGCTGACTGGGATTACTGGCTTCAGCTGTAGCTTCAGGTGTAGGATCAAGGGGAGAGGGTGAATCTGTTGGTAAAGGTTGAAGAGAAACTACATAGCATGGCATCGAAGAGGTAGCTTCTAACCACTGCAGTAAGTCTTCATCGGACCCATCAGGAGGGACCGACTGCTCCAAGTCAGGGTACCAAAAACTGCTTCATAATGGAAGCTCTTAAAGCCTTCCATGTTCGTGGAGCTTCACCGTTGGCTCGTAGGCTAGACCACCATTGTCTGGCAGACTTTTGAAAGTGCATAGCTACATATATGGCATAGCTTAGAGGACTCCGTGAAGCCCTCATCTCCAAACGCCGCATCGAATTGCTGGATAAAGGTACCATCATAGGTAAGGAAAGAGATACTCTTCCCTCCCTCTTTGAATTTCTTCAGCTTGGACGACCTCTTCCATGCGGCATAGGATTTCCTATGGCCTCCTCTTTTTGATGGTTCAAAGGTTGCACCATCACTTTCTTCAGAAGGTGAAGAATTTGAAGAAGGTGGAGAAGAGGGTGACCTCTTTCTCGCCTTTTTCTTGTCTTGATCTTTGTCGTCTTCACCATAGCTTTCATAAGAGGAAGAGGATGAAGAAGATGGAGAAGAGGGTGTCCTCTTTCTCGCCTTTTTCTTCTCTTGCTTTTTATCATCCCTCTTTGAATTGTGGTGAGGAGAAGAATACAATGATCTTCTCCGCTTTGGTGGTGATGGAGAGCGTTTAGCCCGTCGTCTTCGTGGAGCCATCTCCGCCGAGGTGGCGAGAGACTCGCTTATTTCTCGTTCCTTCGATGGAGGCTCTTGAGTTATCCTTTGGGAAGGAGATGCATCATCAAGAAGTAAATTCTTGAGCCCTTCATAAGGATTCTCTTCTTCTTCCCAAATCGGAGAGAGACCTCTTTTGGGAGTCTCACAAGGAGGTTTCCTAGGTGTTCTCCCGTCATGGTGATGAGCTTGGAGAATCCCGTGAGCACGGAGCTGCCGTTGCACTTCACTTTGGAGAGATGGATTCCCCATGGCTTGTTGAAGCCTAGAAACAAGATAGTTAACAAGCATCGAAGCATCATTAGTAGCTTGCTCATGAGCAAAATCAAAGTTATCAACATTAATTTCACTCTCTTTACTATTGTCAGCCATTCTAACAAACTTTAGGTGTAAACTTTTTAGGTGTACTTTGGCACTTCAAGCCCTAGTTGCTACTCCTCTTTACCCCTTTAGAAAAAGCACTCAAGCTACTGTACCCGCGGCTCGAATACCATTAATTGCAAGGAATAGAAGAGAGGGTCTTTCAACACCAAAACAGCATCGGCTCCTGTCAAGCTTCTAATAGCTCAATAGTGGTTAAGCCATAGGCAAGCCCCGTAAGACTCCACTTTTAAGACCATAGCTCTCAACGGTGATGCCCCGTTAACTGCACAAAAGCAGGTGCACTGCAAGGCTGAAAAATCCCTATTCTACTTACTCACAGGCAATTAATAATACCAGCCATTTGTAGCTAGCTTGAGGACCTCCCTTCTTGAGCAAGAAAAGAGAAACCTTGAGCTCTGATACCAATGTAACATTTAATGGCCTAATAACTTATGTGTAGCGGAAATTAGCATGAACATAGTGGGCATTTCATTAGAATAGGTTCCTAATGAGAATTACAAGAGTGCTTGGGTGGAGAGAGCAACAAAAAGCATAACACCTAGTTAGATAGCATCGACGATACTTTCAAAAGAGAGAGAAATTAAATTATTGACAACAGTTGAGGACCGGATTTGCATGGAGCCGGTCCCCCCTCCAAAAGGCTTTGTATTATGGTTTCTCCCATCAAGAGAGACATTGTACAATACAATTCTTTGTGTTCCTTCAAGACTAGCTAGTGCAATGAAGATGGAAGCTTCATGCACTAAGCAAAACACTTAACAAACACAACTTGAATTATCCCCGTTCTCAAACCCAAAACCTCACACCTTCGAAGATGGTGAGAGCTAGTAGGGTATGAGAGTAGATTGAGAGGAAGAAGGAGTATCTTACGAGAAAGACGTACATCTCCTCACATAATCACTCATATTAGCATAGCTTAGCTTAGTAATTAGCTTGGTAGAGGAGATGAGCATGCATTGAAGCTTGGCTCTTGGTTGGATTTGCATCCACATGCCAAGAGAGTGTTGATGTAGGCTTCTATCTCACAAGCTTGGAGTAGGTGATGAGCTCTCCATTAAAGCTTGGAAGGAGATAGAGTATTCTTCCTTCACACATGGTCAAGTGTGAGTGTGTGTGTGTCAATGCCAAGCAAAATCAGCCCCCTCTCTCTCTTGGGCGAGCCCTTGATGCTACTTTGGTCTGGCTTTTGCCTCATTGGTCCTCCCCAAGTCAAGCCAATGGGTATTAAGCAGCATAAGTGATAGCCTTCTGACATGTGTCCCCCTTTCCCCTTTTGTGAGAGCTTTAGGAAATTAAATAATTAAACTAAACTCTCATTGGACCCCTTTGCCTCCTGGCCAATAGGAATCAGGCAAGCCACGGGGCTCCTGAATGCTCATTGGACCCTTTGGGAGACTGCCCAATAGTCTTCTAGGAGACTTAATTCTCATTGGTTTCTTTTATTAAATGTTTTTAAATTAATTAAACTAGATTTACTCTAGCTTAATTCTCATTGGTCCACTTCAAGGGTCTTCCAATAGGATTTGGGCACACCTTGTGGGCATCTGGGCTAGGGAGCTGACATGTGTCCCTAATTCCCTTTGTGTAAAGGGAGCCTGTGTGTGTGTGTGTGGCTTTCTCTCTCATCCCCTAGAAGAAGGGCTCGCCCCCTCCCATGTAGGGATGTGCAAAGACTTTTAGGGCACACACAAAGCATCCAATTTTCCCTAGGGTTGACCTTTGGACACAACCTTTGAATTTTGGAACCTTAGCATTTTGGAAGTCTTAATGGGCTGAACCTTAGGGTCTTTTTAGCCCATTGTTGCACATGGCTCTTTTGCAGATGTCCCCCCCCCCCCTTTGGATCCCTATTTTCCCTCCTTTGGATCCCTACTGTGGCCGGTCTGCTAGCTTAACCAATATTCTAGCTTTTTCTCCCCTGGCACTTCCCCACATTAAATGATCAGTTTAATATGAGAAAATCATTTAGGAGAATTAGATATTGATTATTATGACACCTTGTTGGGCATATCCTACAATTGATTTGTTTCACAAGAAGACATCCTGGACAGAAAACCATCATTTGCTTTCTTGAGTAAGCCGCACTCACATACATATTGACCAAAGCACCACCAAGCACTACATCTTTTTAATAGATGCAACTGTGGGTAATTAATCGCCCACCCCAATGCACAAAGGCCGACGCCAATTTGCACATGCTCAAAGCTTTTCAATTCAAGATACCCTGTTAGTTGTTTGTGGAGTTGATGTGCGCAAATGGGTGATGTAGACTCTTTTGACCAAAAGTTACACTTATCCCTAATAACAATGTTGCCAAGATGATCAACATGCCTTGGTGCTGAATAAATCAGTCCAAGGGAGGATCCCAAGTGTGGTGCTCCAACATGCCTACTTACATCATCTCGAACCCCACGTTTTCTGGTAGGGAATACACCTACGTATGATATGATTACAACGCAATCAAAACATCACAAATGAGGTTTCCATATTGATTTCCCAGTTTTCTAACATCTTGTATCAAACGTGTTCTCTCAATTTCTCAAACGTGTTTAGTCCTTTGCCAATTTCTCAAGGATAACTTTCAGTTCCTCACCGATGGTTTCGGATAATCAAGCTGAAATCGTCCTTTACTATCAGGCTGCTTTGCTGGATTAACATCAAGAACCACACAGATGGCTTCCATGACCAATTTCTCAGCAGTTTGTTAGTTTCTTGACATACTTAATATCATTGGCAGAAAGGGTATCCAAAGCTACTATTGCTTCTTCAAGAACAGGCATGGCATTAACAGTGCTGCTTCACATTCATCCCTTATTGGTTTTGCTTCTGCTACTTGTTTACTAGCTTCTGCCTCATCGCGCTGTACAATTGACTTTTTAGCCTCAGCCACCTCTTTCCTTTCTTACTCCACCTTCAAGACCTTAAGCTCATGTTGCATGACAGCCACCTCCTCTGCATTAAAACTAGGCTTGTCCGACTGTCGCGTTCACTTCGGCTATCATGGCTGCTTCTGTGTTGTTCCTCTTCTTTCAACTTAGCCTCGTGCTCAAGCTCCTTTTGCAGATCAACTCCCACTTTGCTATGAATGGAAAGGAATCAAGTACCGTGTAGACTTCTTCTGGGATACCTCCTATAGAACAAGCAACCCCTTGCAATTCTTAAGCTGAGTTCAAACAGAGTAGCAACACCATTCTCTAGGAATCATCAGATACTCCACATGCCATGCACTGAGCGACACCTCCCAAAGTTGTACTACCTTCTCTTGGTTCATGTTTCCTAGCCCATTCCAACTGGAAACATACATTGCCTGCCAGTCTACTACATTCCAGAGCTGTTTTTTCAAACTACAATTACCACGGCTAATCCGCCTCAGCCCATAATCACATAAGGTTGCATATCCTCCACACCTGTTAAATACTTCCCCACTTGCTAGCATCTTGGTTGTTTTTACCCTCAGCCTACCAACTTAAGATACCCCATTCTATGCTGTTATACTCTTCTCCAAAGTACAAGGCGCTACCAGTGATTCCGTATCAGCCCACATCACATAAATTGGCTTCACTCGTATTGATTCATAAGCCCACCTACTTATGCTATTTACACATGAGACGTTGCCCTCTATCATGCACTGCGAACCATAGCCCATTGTAGACAGCGGGAACAAGCCTTAGTCGGACGCTAGTGACTTAGTCAAATCTGCTGACAGTTATCGAATGTATTTACCACAATAATTGTATAGTCTACAGTCAGTCAGAGCTCTGACTAGTCCGGGTGCCTATATAGGGACCCATTACTTCATTTTGCAAGCAGTCATTCCATAGTCTAGAGCTAACCCTTAGTAATCATTAAGCATTTTGCAAGCAGTCATTCCATAGTCTAGAGCTAACCCTTTGTAATCGTTAAGCATTTTCTCTAAGCATCATTGAGCTTTCTTGTAGATTTATCTGGTGTCAGTTATACACTTTCTAATATATGAATACATATCAGTTCCAGTCTCTTGTCTTCATATTTCTATTTCAGTCTTTACCTAGTTCTTGTGCTATTTGAAGTCTGAATCTGGTTTTATATCTGTTTTGATCTGATTAACTCCAAGTCACTAACCTAAATTAGCTCGCAGAAGTGACCAACTCATTTCATTTTGATGATCACGGTAGTGAGCTCAAGCTCTTGACAAGAACCCTATCTCCTAGTTGGAGTTTGGAGTTAGTTGAAGTCCACAATGCTGCCCAGAAGATCGGGAAGAGAAGAGGAATGAGACCGACCACAATGTCACGAAGGAGCAAGATCACATCAGTATAGTGGTTGAGGAATCAAAGTGAGACTCTGACGGAGAATCTAACCTCGCTAATGATGACACAGATGCTAACCTCAACCAGAGAGAGATTGAGAGACTTGGGGATTCCCAACACTCAGCTTAGTCGAGGAGAAGGCATTCGGAGAGAGCTAAGAGACGTTCTCGCTCGCACAAGTCTCAGAAAGCACATAAGGGCAAAGAAAAAGATCAGGGAGATGAAAGTGATGGGAGCAAACGGAGTCAGAAAACACCACACAGGAAAATTGAGAGGGACATAGTCACGGAAACAAATGATCAGTACAATGGTAGGTGGAATGCGAACATTGATCATTACAACAATACCAGAGAGCCGAAATTGAACTAGAAAGAGAACTCTCGACACATGGATCATGAATCACATCATCACAAAACCAAACATGCTGAGCGCTCCAATGACCTAAAGATTGCTTTTCCTATATTCAAGGGTGGAAAGAAGGTCTCAATGTCTACATACAAGCATTCAAACAATACGTTGAACTGAAGGACATTGATGAGGATGAGTGGGAAGAATACTTTCCACAAACCTTGAAGGACACAACAAGGAAGTGGTATTATCACTACCTAGCCTGCAAGTTCATAACGTATAGCAAAAAACAATAGGGTTGATGAAGATATCTTATGTGAACTGGATAAGATAAAGTAGGGTAAGCTCTCAATCAGGAGCTATGTTAAGAAAATCAAAGATCTCGCCAGACAACTGTACAAGCCTCCCTTGGTTTCTTAATGACTTTAGAAGCAAAAAGCTTAGAAAAGAGGAGGTATCAACACTGACAAAGAAGGTAAATGATCTCGTGCAAAGAAAGGTTGCATTCGTACGTACGTATGGAACCTTTCCATACGATATAACCGTACGTACCGTACGGTTCCGTACGGTGGGAGCAATCCAATTCGGGCAATTCAGTAGCGATAGGGTGCAGATCCGGAACGCGAGCCATTTTGGGCTTTTGGGTGGTCTGGAAGGCTAATAGTCAAGGGTTGCATGCTTTATACTTACTACACGTAACGATTTCAGATTTCTAGAGAGCAACAAAGTCACAGACTGCAGTGAAGTTCACAGATAGGAGTACAGAGACTTGTACCCGAGCCTTTTCCGCGTAGAAAGGTAAGCTCCACTCTCTTTCTTGCTCCTTCCACTCTTTCTTCCTACGTTGCGCGTACTCTTCGTGACACCCCTCCCTCTATTCCTCATGTGTTTGCACTCTTCGCAGAAATTCATCCTGCCACGCAAGACCGACCCCAACTGGGAGCTCTACACTAATGTGTTGAGCGTAGTTACGACCACTTCCCAGCAAGGTTCCGGCACGCGCTTACGGCAATGCAAGTATTGCGGGGTCCAGCACACGAGTACCATAACGTGAGTTAAGAGGCACTTGACCGACATTGGGTGCACTGATCAGATTGGTGCATGTGAAAAAATACCAAAGCCCTTGAGGGAGCAACTCATTGAGGAGTATTTTCCGGGAGGTGCACCTATAGTGCAAGGTACTCCCAGCATGCAGGATGCTTTACGCGATGCTTTTGTTAAAGACTTGGAGAGTCTAGGTATGCAGACACAGGTCGGGGAAGGTTCAGCTTCCAGGCAACCCCCTACTGGCAGGAAGAGGGCACGTGTTGGCGACGATGATGACGACCTCTTGCCACGTGATACAGGTACATCTGAACAAACCCAAGCAGACACTTTGCCTAGTTGCATCTCTTCGCAGGCTTGGACTAAAGAGCGTCAGAGGGTGGCAGAGATGGAGATATGTTGAACTCTTATTGAGTGCAGCATATCTTTCAATGTTTTGTGCATATGTTGAACTCTTATTGAGTGCAACATATCTTTCAATGTTTTGTGCATAGATCAATGGAAAAGAATGGTAAAAGCAATTGCACAGGTTGGGCCTACTGACACATAGACCGGTCTTGATTACACCAAGATGTAGACCACCATGTTAGATGAGCAAAAGGCCTTAATTGAAAATGCACTTACTCCAGTGAAAGAAGGATGGAAGGAGTTTTGATACACCATCATCTCAGATGGATGGGCCGACATTCGCAGATGCCACATAATAAATATTCTTGTGTCCTCTTGTTTGGGCACCTATTTCTTGCGTGTTGTTGATGCAGGAAAAGCAGGGGAGAGGATCACAACTGAGTTTATATATGATCACATCAAAGCAGCAGTAGAGGAGGTTGGCAAGGAGAATGCTGTGCAGGTGGTGACAGTTAATGCGGCAAATTGCAAGGCAATGGAAATGATGGTTGAGGAAGAGTTTCCCGGCATAGTGTGAACTCCATGTACTACACATTGCTTAGATTTGCTTATGGAGGATATTGGGAATCTTTCATAGATGCAGCTCATAGTTACAGATGCTACAAAGGTCACCACGTTCTTGCGAAAAAGGCATCAGGCTCTTGCTATTTTTCGCAGCCATATCACTTTGGATATGGTGCGCCCTTCCAAAACCAGGTTTGCGTACATTTACTTGGTTCTGTAGAGGCTCTACAAGCTTAGAGATCCACTCCTTCAGACAGTTGTGGATCCAAAATGGTGGCACATGTTTAAATCCCACGAGGAGCCTAACAAGCACTTGCAGAGGCGGATCCTTGATGAGAGTTTTTGGCAGGAGGTGCATGCTTTTTCAGTGGCGCTTCAGCCTGTATACGTCTTCCTTCGACTTATGGATATGGAGGGATCGACCTTGGGTCTAGTCTTTCATCTGTTTTTGCAGATGAAAGACTATATCTCCAAATGCTCCTTGTTGATTGCTAATCGGTAAGAGGTTCCCCCTTTATGTACTACTATGATACTATCTATCAATGATTGAGTGTACACTATGGACTCTAATTGCTATGCTCCACTCAATTTTTAGCTGATCCGAATATATATTGGAGTGTGTGGAGAGACGATGGACTTTCATGAGACGTCCCATCCATGCGATGGCCACCATGCTTCATCCTCTCTATAGGTTGCTAGAGCTTCCTCAGCACAAAACAATCTAAGTATGTTGGCCTATGTGCATGCTTTGAAGAGCAGCAGAATTTTATTGTGTTTCATTATTTTGATTCAGTTTGTATGGCATATACAGCACCAGCTTGTGGTTGATGTCGTAGACATTATGCTTGTAGTTGAGTCTATACCTGTGTTTCATTGTTTTGTTTCAGTTTGTTTGGCATTTACAGTGCCGTCTTCTGGCTGATGCCAGAGACAATATGCTTGTAGTTGAACTTGGTTTTACGATTTATCATTGAGGCTTGAGGCATTTGAGATTTATGTCCAATTATCAATATGTTCATTTTCAGTATTGTAATTTGTAATGTAAATTTTTTATGAGTCTATGGGTTTTTCACTAAAACATGCGTTTTTTACAAATGGTACGTACCGATGTCACGTGACACATCCAACCCTATGTGTCCGTGGACAAGGTACAACATGACAAGGGTTGAGTCAGTCCAGTCAGACTAGCTTAGGAAGTGTTCTGGCACTTTTGTGAGTCTGTTCACAGACTGTGCATACCCAGGCACTTAAAGTAGATGCATATCCTCTGGTTGCACACCGCATGATCATCAGTATTACCATCAGAATCCATCAGGAGCATTTTCCAGTGCATTAAACCTATTTTTCCTATTTTTGACATTTTTCACTTATTATTTTAAGTGACTTTTGTTGGGAACTGAGAAGGGCAAATTGGGTAGGATAATATATAAGCAAACCTAGGCTAGCACTATTTGGCAGAAGAGCAAGGAGAACATAGGCCAAAGGCAGCATGTTCCCCCTCTCTCTCTCTCTCAAGCAGGATCTTTCCCCCTTCGGTGGCGATTTCCTCCAAGCAAGGCCAGCAAGCAATCACCCTCTTCCTGGCGTTTTTCAGCAAAGCCATCATCGCCATAGACTCCAGCACTCTAGCGTTTTCAGCCAATAGCCACATTGCCATAGCGTTTTCACAGCGCCATAGCCTCAGCAGATCAACGATAAAGCCTCAGAATTTCAGCGTTTAAGACCAGCCAAACCAGCGTTTTTGGAAGACTTCAAGGGCCCGCAAATCAGCGTTTTTAGGGTTGCCGAAGGACACCAAAATTCTGCAGCAAACCAGCGTTTTCTATGCTACAACAATCGTGTTTTTGCATCAGCAATTTTCAGCCTCATTGGCATTTTGGACAGCAGAGCAAGCACTCAGTTTTCAGCCATCGAGTCGGTCTCGTCATCCACGACATCAACATCGACATTGACATAGCCCCTAGATAGGCATCAGTTATCATTCATCCACTTTTGTACCAGATTGTGGAATCAATAGTAGACCACTCTCGCCAACGAGTGGGGCCTTCGAAGGAGGGTTTTACAACGTCTCTGGTGTCGTGTTCTCTTCTCTCTATCTCTCAATCTCATGCACCTTCACGCACAATGTCCATTCACTTTGTTTGTGTCCATTGCACTCTCTCACTAAAGGAATGGAAGGCTCTTCCTTCCATAAGTAAAAGGAACCCTTGAGCACAGTTCGTAGCACTCATCTTGAGAAAAGTTCAACATTCATTCCACTGCACCTTACATTGGTATCAAAGCTTTGGTAGTGTTTTGTATCACTCAAGGAAAGAACCACAAGAATCACAAGAATTTTTTTGCTTATTGCGGTCGCACGAACCCAAGTGCACTTGGGCGTGCCGATTCCTAATCGTGTTTTTGAAGAGTGACGGGAATCTCAAGAAAGAAGAGCTTGTCTAGCCTCCCCTTGTGCCTCTTTTCACTCATTGAGAGCGGACCGTGCACTTAGCGACCGGCCAATCGACGTGAGGTGGGAAAAAGAAACCTTGGTGTGAGCGTAAGGCCGCCAAGGGATGCGCCCACGAAAAAGAGCAGAACTCGGGTGAAGAGAAGATCCTTCTCTAACACAGATTGCAAGCGAAAGAAGACCCTCAAGAACCCAAGAACCCAAGACCCACAAGAACCCAAGACCCACAAGAACCCAAGTTTCTCGTGAACTTAAGAACCAAAGATCACAGTGCATGGTCATCACCCGAAGCGGAATGGATACTTCGCATGGAGGTGATGGCATGAAAGTAGTGAAGGAGAATTTCCTCACCGTGGAGGTTTTGCTGACCCTCCCCCTTCGCCATCTACGCAAGGAATTTCACCAAACCCTATGGAGGCTTTGGTGAAATCAATGATGGACATGATGGCACAACAACAAGAAGCGAATCGCGTTGCGTTGGCACAACAATAAGCGAATTATGTTGCGCTGGCACAACAAGAAACGACTCGCATTACTTTGGAACGCGAGCGCGATGTACGAAAAGAAAGAAAATCACAAAGAAAGGAGGACGCCGAAGCAAGACGAGCAGCCTTTGAGGCCGATCGTGAGGCTCAAAGAGACCTACCCACTCAAGAATTGGTTCGACAGGTTCTTGCCTCGAAGTTCGAGCGAGACAAAGATGCTGGTAGTTCCTCAGGTGGCGCAAGCCGCGATTCGGACTCCAACAACCCAGTTACAGAGAAGTTGACTTTCAATAAGTATGATGGTAAGATGGATGCTACGGTTATTCATTCTTGGTTACATCAATTTAATGCTTATTTTGTGACAACTAAGAAGACAGGAAATAGCAAAGTTTTGACGGCAGCCATGTACTATGCCGGTGATGCCATAAATTGGTACCACGCATGGCAAGAGGCACAGTTGGCCGCGCACCTAGAGGAAGCCGACAAATTCACGCCCCTTTCCTTCAGTTGGGCTGATTTCCAAGACAAGCTCAAGGCCGGTTTATGCCACCTCAGTATCTCACACGATTGAAGGACAATTGGTGCGCTCTCAAGCAAAATGGTATGCCGGTTATGTCTTTCTCTAATCGTGTTTTGTAGCTTGGCACTCAATTACGCAAATCGGATGCGGAGCACAAGGAGGCATTCCTTTATGGATTGGACGAGTATATCAAGTTTGATGTGGAGGTGCTTGATCCAATCGATCTCAACAAGGTGGTAGCGATTGCTCTCGCTCAGGAGATGAAGCACAATAAGGGAAAGCCTAAGGAAAATAAGACTTCTCAAGGATCCTCTCAGAATTCTCAGAACACGCAGAATGGTAAGAACAGTAAGAATGGTAACTCTTCTAACCCATCTTCCTCTAATTCTTCGGGAAAGAACTCTAACAATGAATCTAAGGGTAAAGCTAAAGCACCTGCAAAACCTAAGCTAACCCCGGATGAAAAAGCTGCACAAGGAATTATAGGAAGATACATCACGGCTGAAGAACAAGTGATTTATGCTAAGAAGGTCGATGTTATCAATGTCACGTCAAGGGTCACATTAAAAAGGCTTGTCCTAAGACAGCCCCACCTAAAGAACCAAAGACACCCACAGTAACCACAAGCACTATAATGAACCAAACTGAATCTTCTCATGTCTCTGAAACACACATTGATGAGTCTCTCATGAAGTGTTATGGTCATGTAAAGAGTTTTATCATATTGTTTGATCCAAGCAGTATGCATGATGTGATTAGTGGCTCTCTTGTTGAGAGAGCCCGCCTAGAGGTTAGTCAGAAATCTCCTCTCGAGGTTTCTGGCTTCGCTCCTGGCATGGACTCTCTCATCATGAAAGAGTGCCTTGATGTGATGTTTACAATTCAACAAGCTGCTTTCCATAGGAAATTTCTTGTGATATGCTTTTGGACATACGATGGTTTCGTGAGCATAACCCTCTCATTGATTGGGAGGCTAACACTCTCAAATTAAATGCCAAAACTGACTCCCCTCTCATCATTTGTGCTGAGGAGGGTTTGCATTCTTTGCCTCTCATTTCTCATGTACAAGTAAAGCGTGAATTACGACAAGGAGCACAAGCGGCATTCATCTATGTTGTACCAGTTTCCCAGAGCATTCAGGCTCCAGTTAAGTATTCAGATTTGTTTACCAAGTTTAAACATCTCTTTTTGTAGGATGATCTTCCACCTCATCTCCCACCAGAGAGACCGGAGGACCATCGCATCGAGCTTATGGAGGGGACCCAGTCTGTGAGTAAGGCTCCCTATCGTTTGAACAAGACACAGGAGAAAGAGTTACAGCGACAACTCACGGAGTTGGTGGCTAGAGGATTCATACATCCTAGTGTAAGTCCTCTTGCTACTCCTATTTTGTTTGTTCGCAAGAAGGATGGTTCGTCTCGTTTGTGTGTTGATTACAGAGCATTGAACAAGATGACCGTCATAAACAAGTTTTCGATGCCTCGCATTGAGTACTTGATAGGCTCAATGGGGCAAAGATTTTCAGCAAGGTCGATCTCAAGAGTGGACACCATCACGTTCGGATATTCAAAGGCGACATCTTCAAGACCGCATTTTGCAGCGAGCGAGGGCAATGGGAGTATATTGTTATGCCTTTTGGATTGACGGGTGCCCTGGGTACATTTAATCGTCTCATGGTAGATCGTTTCGGCGATATGGTCGGTGACAGGTGTATGTGTGTTCATTTTTTTGGATGACATTCTCTTTTTTTTTGCATCGTGGGAACAACATGAAAGGGATGTCGAAAGGGTACTAACCCGTTTAAATGAGTGTCAGTTGTATATTGCAGCTAAGAAACCTGATTTTTTTCTTACTAAAGTCACTTATCTGGGTTATATCATTTCTGCAGAAGGTGTCGAGCTAGATCCCGCGAAGGTGGAACAGGTTTGTAATTGGAATTTGCCTAAAACTGCATATGATGTGCGTTGTTTTCTTGGTTTATGTCAAGCATATAGTTCACACATAGAGAATTTTGCACGCATTACCGTACCTATGACTGGTGTTTTGAAAGGGATAAAGACTCGCCGTCAGCGCGTAGACTTGCCCGACGCAACCATTAAGGCTTTCGAAGCTCTCAAGGTTGCGGTGATAGAAGCATCGTGTCTTATCCTTGTCTCTTGGGATGATCCCTTTGAGGTATGGACGGATGCGAGCAATGTCGCCATAGGCGCTATGCTTCAGCAGCATGGTCGTCTTGTAGTTTTTCTTAGCCGAAAGCTCAATAGTGCGGAAAATAATTATTCAGTTTATGATAAAGACCTTTTGTCTGTCATTCACTCTCTTACGCATTGGAAGCATTTTCTTTATGGTAGAGAGTTTACAGTTCACACAGATCATCAAGCCCTCAAGTGGCTCCAGTCTATGCCTAGTGCACATTGGAGTGACCACCAGGCACGGTGGTCACAATTTTTTGAGCAATTTGGAGGTTTGATTGAGTATGTGCCTGGAAAAGCTAACCCTGTTGCAGATGCGTTGAGTCGCAAAGGACAGATTTTGGCTCTTGAGTCAAGATCCACACTTTCTATTCAGGGTGTCTCTTTCGAGAGCATGAAGAATCAGTATGAAGATTCCGAGTTTGGTAAGCATTGGTTACAGGCTCTTGCTTCCCAAGGGCCAAGCAACTATCTCATTCGTGATGGTTTGTTGTATCTTCGTCAACGTTTATGTGTGTTGCCCTCTCTCAAGCCAACCATATTGCATGATGCACATGATTCTCTCACGGGTAGGCACGGGGAATAAACATCACTTTGAAAAAAGTAGAAAGATTCTTTTATTGGCCTAAAATGCGAAAGGATGTGTTTCGTTATGTCACTCAGTGCACTATATGTCAAAAGATAAAAGCTCCTCGACGTAAGCAGCAAGGCCTCTTGCTTCCGCTGCCTATTCCCAATGGACCTTTTCAAGATATTTTCATGGATTTTGCGACTAACCTTCCACCAAGTTTGCATTCAAGGAACACTGACAATTGTTGATCGTTTCAGCAAGTTTTGCATGTTGATTCCTTGTAAAGCCACAGTCACTGCACAAGATGTAGCACAGTTGTTGATTAAGCATTGGTACCCCCTTTGTGGTTTGCCAAAATCAATTCTTTCAAATAGGGATGTTAAGTTCATGTCCAATTTTTGGCGCGCACTCTTTAAAAATTTTGGCACTAAGTTGAATTTTTCATCGGCTTTTCATCCACAGTCAGATGGTCAGACAGAGATTTACAATCAATTGGCTTTTGATGTTTTAAAGTCATATGTGCATGATCATACTAGAAGGCGGGACAAGGGTAAATTGTAACAAACTTGGACACCCCAAGTCTAGAATCTGTCGTGACACGAGAGAGAATCACTTAATATACTTCACAACTTTAAAATCACAGTTCAATTCAAGGAGTCATGGCCTGACGTAGTTCCATGCCCAGAGGTATTGGCCCCAAAGACTGACACCCCTTTCAGTATTTCTTTTATATTAATGCTTGATCAAAGTTAAAACTTCTGCAGCGTCCTCCACTCTCAGACTCTGCATCCATATGCTCTGAAGAGTGAGGCCCTTAGGGCTCTTTTATTCTTACAAGGGATGCCCTAAAGCAGAGCCCCAAAAGCAGTTAAACTCAAAAGCAAACCCAAAAGCAACTGGTCAAAAACTGCCATAAAAAAGTCAGCATCGGAGAGAGCTAAGAGACGTTCTTGCTCGCACAAGTCTCAGAAAGCACATAAGGGCAAAGGAAAAGATCAGAGAGATGAAAGTGATGGGAGCAGACGGAGTCAGAGAACACCACACAGGAAAATTGAGAGACACGGTCACGAAAACAAATGATCAATACAATGATAGGTGGAATGCGGACATTGATCATTACAACAATGCTAGAGAGCGGAAATTGAACTAGAAATAGAAATCCCAACACATCGATCATGAATCACATCATGACAAAACCAAACATGTTGAGCACTCACCTAAAGATTGCTTTTCCTATATTCAAGGGTGGAAAGAAAGGTCTCAATGTCCACATACAAGCATTCAAACAATACATTGAACTGAAGGACATTGATGAGGATGAGTGGGAGGATACTTTCCACAAACCTTGAAGGACACAACAAGGAAGTGGTATTATCACTACCTAGCCTGCAAGCTCATAACGTATAGCAAAAGACAATAGGGTTGATGAAGATATCTTATGTGAACTGGATAAGATAAAGCAGGGTAGGCTCTCACTCAGGAGCTATGTTAAGAAAATCAAAGATCTCGCCAGACAACTGTACAAGCCTCCTTCAGAGAAAAGAATACAAGCTTGGTTTCTTAGTGGCTTTAGAAGCAAAAAGCTCAGAAAACAGGAGGTATCAACATCGACAAAGAAGTTCAATGATATCGTGCAAAGAAAGGTTGCACCCGTACGTACGTAAGGAAACTTTCCGTACGATACAACCGTACGATACGTACGGTTCCGTAATGTGGGAGCGATCCAATTTGGGCGATTCGGTAGCGATAGGGTGTAGATCCGGGACGGAAGTCATTTTTGGGCTTTTGGGTGGTCTGGAAGGCTAACAGCCAAGGGTTGCATGCTTTATACTTACTGCCATTAGGAGAATTTTGAGGTCATTTTTGTGCCTTTTAGCGTGTAGAGAGAGAGTGGTCTCAACCAATGGTTGAAGAGCTTCCGTTACGGAACCTCTATTTTTGAAAACTCACAAAAAAAGCAAATATTCTATCTTTACCGCAACTTTGAGCTGGTAAATAGCAATGTAAACAAGTAAAAGTGCAAAGGCATTCAATAGCTGTCGCTTTCAGAAAGACGTACTTCTCATATTATATTGTTTTCATTTTGCACGTCGTCATCATAAAACAACGTTTGGATTCTATCTCATGATCTTTTCCAGATTTGAACCGTTTTTTGCACATTCTGCTTATTCTTCTCTTGAACTCAGACTAGACTTCTCTGCTCATTTATTTTTTCACCATGGAATCTTCATCACGATCAAAACGACCAAGAACTTCCATTGAAGCCATTGTCACTTACAACACGACTAATCAAAATGGAGAATGGATTCCAATAACTATACACAAAGGAACGTGGATACTGATGCAACAGAACAAGAGAATAAAGTCTTCCACAAAAAACTCTTTCTTGGCGGGATGGAAGGGCATTGTTAAAGATTTCAGCTTTGGCGACAACAAAAAATCAATCAAAGAGGTGCTAGTGCAGCATGTGTACATGCATAAAGATCTGCATATTAACTCATAGAGTTCTGCTTTGCCATTACATAGACCAAACTGTAAGTCTCTTAACTTAAATTCTTATTTGTAATGCATGTTGTATAAGGTTATTTGTTGTACAGATTTGTATCCTTCAAACATTATGGAATGGCAGCCAGTAGAATGTGTTATAAATATTCTGGATGTGTGTCATGGATCAATTGGTGAAGAAATATACAAGGGAAGGACTAAGGGTTCATTGGCAGAGAATGGAATATTCTTCTTTGACCATTATTATGTTCCACCTAGAAGGACTGGAGAACTTGGAGCCACAACTAAGCTAGACTTGCCTGATTTCAAAAGTGGAGAATGGTCACTCCCTAGCTCAAATACAAGTGAGGGCTACAGGTGCAAACTGTTTTGTGAGATTCAAAAGTGTTTGAAAGCAAACATAGCAAGCAAACAGAGTAGAATTTCTATATTCATGCCCATTACAGTTTTTGTAGACTTCTTCTCTAATGCTGAAGTCAGAAAATCTAGAACAATGTTTTCAGTGAAGACTTTAGACTCAGCAAATGTACTTGAATTTGTGGATGAGGGTTGGAACACCAAAACAGTGAATGGAATCACTTGTAATGTGCAAGCTGGCTCAATTGCTTGCAAATACATGATAGGGACACAAAACTTCATTATGTCATTTTATTACAGAAGATGGCACTATGTTGGTGGTCAGCTAACTCCACTTGATCAAGACATGGAGGACTTCATTGACAACCCAATAGAAGACATTGATATATGGGTAAACAATGAGCATCTGTCAATTGTAAAGATAAGAGTCATGTGTAGCTTACATCAATTGAGATTGGACCTGTAAAATGATGAAATTGAACTACCCACAACATTCTGCTTTCAAATAAATGGTGGAAAGGTAACTGTTATCACTAAAAGTCTCTTGTTCTCTTATTGGTTCTTTATTTAACTTGGGCTGTTTTTGTAGGTATCAAAAAGGAATGAAAAGAGGCTACAGTGCAAGGACATCTTGGATGGCATTGTACATTTGGTGCCTTGAACATCCTTTAAGGCAATTTTGTAACACATGACCTGCAAGGATCTTGTTTTGTATCACATGACCTGCAAGGATCTTGTTTTGTATCACATGACCTGCAAGGATCTTTATTTTGTTATTGAAATGCAACTTTTCCAAACATCAATGATTTTACTTCAATGATTTGATTTTGTAACAGAGTCTTAAAACAAGGTGATCAAAATGTATTCAATTTCAAATATTTGCAATTACATAGACAATTGGATACAAGTGGGCTATAGAATAGACAATTGGATACAAGTGGGAAGCTTGATACAAGTGGGCTACAATTAGATACAAGTGGGAAGCTTGATACAAGTGGGCTGCAAAAAGCTTGATACAAGCTTGATACAAAGGGCTATAGAATAGACAATTGGATACAAGTGGGAAGCTTGATACAAGTGGGCTACAAAAAGCTAGAATAGTTTTCTGCCAGGAGTTTTCCTGTCCCTAGGGGTTGGTGCTTTTGCAGTGGGCTCTTTTGTCCTGGGAGATTTTCTTGTGGGCTCTTTGGCAGGAGGGCTTGAGGGCTGCTTCCTCTTTCTCTTATCATCCATCTCTTCACTTGCCTTTTCCAGCTCACCACTCTCTTCTCCCTCTTCACTTCCCTTTTCCTCTTCTAGTTTTGCTTTCCCCTTTGCCTTTTCTAGCTTTGCTTTCCCCTTTGCCTCTTCTAGTTTTGCTTTCCCCTTTGCCTTTTCTAGCTCTTCAGCATCATCATCTTTAAATACCTCTTGCAGTCGTCCATTTGCTTCAATCATATACTTGATAATCTTTGCTCTTGTCAACCATACATGGTTCTCACTATAGCACTCTCTGTTGATCTATACAAGGCAATAGAAAGCAAGTTTTAGGAACAATAAAATGAGAAAAAATACAGCTAGCAAATATGAAATATGCTATACTTCTATATTCTGATTGTCATTGCAGTATATGAAGTCCAAGAGGAGCTTGGCATTTGTCACTACCCTCTATCCACATGAATGGCTTTCAAGCTGGATTGGAACCTGCAACTCATTACATGTATTTATGGGAAAAATATTTGAGGATAATCCATTGAAGTGAACAAAGCATAAAGAATTCCAACCTTCACAACTGAAAATTGGATTTCAGTCAGCATCTTTGGCATGGGTGGACAATTCTCCAGTGTCTCTATAAATCTTGTAGCAACACTGTCCAAAATTCTTTATTAAAAGTATGTGCTTGAGGTTCTGCTTGTGGTTTACAAAATGTGTCTGCTACTATACTTACAATTTTGCTTGACCATGTACTCCAGCAAGAGAATTGACAAAGTAGCATTTTCTTTTCACAATATCAATTGCAATTAAACTCCAATGTGAGCTATAAAAACAAGCCTCAGTTAGCCTTCTAACATGAATTAGTAAATTCTCTTCACAAGGTGTAGGTAGGAAACTTACCTCTCATGATAGGGAATCAAGAAAATTTCACAGATTTCCAAGTCCACATGAATCAACCACTTTGTGAGCTCTCTAATATTTGTCTCTGTCCTGAGAAAGTGGGAGATAGAAGGGTCTAAAAATTCCACCTTTTTTTGAAGGTATGGCTCATATGTATGCATCATTAACCTGGTACAAGATATTGTTATATAAAGAGTTCTTGCTATAAACAAAAATACATAGGAAAACAAAAGCAACCTGAGGCATGTGATAAGGAGTGGAGAATTGATCTCCTTGGTCCAGTCCTTGAGAATTTCCAAGGTCTCAGAGTCAAGTGAATTGTAATCCTCCCTAGGATCCTCCTCACTGAATAGAGTGACAACAAAACCAGTAGGATTGACACTCCTCAAGAGGGGCACTAGTTGAGGTTCCAACAAGTCAAGCTCCTTTCTCTCTGCAATTTCCTTGTCTTCCTTTGCTCTCTTTTTCCTTTCCTTTTCCTCTTCTTCAGTAATATCAACTACTCCTACTTCAGGCTCCTTGGGCTTCCTCCATGTAGGAATGTTGAGAATATTAAAGGCCTTAATATCATGCATAGGGACAGGCTCCAACATTCTTGAAAACCTGTATCTCAGCCTCCTGAGGGTGATCATGTCTTTGTCCATCAAAGTAACCCTATGGGCATGAGCTGCACAGATATAGGCATCTTGGAAAAGCTCAATCATAAAGTCCTCAGAAGCCTCTTGGATACATGCTAATGTAGTTCTAGTCCACCTCATGTGAATCTTGTACTCCTCTGCAACTTGTCTGCATAGTCTTTGGAAGGGCAGTTTGGGAATTGCAAGATTGATGGCCTTTATGGCCTTCCTTATCTCTCTTAGACATTTGACCCCCTGCTTGAACTTTCTCTTTGTAAGGAGAGGCTTAAGCTGCACTGGCTTGAAAGCTTTCCTCTAATGTGTAGTCTTTCTTTTGCTTGGTTGAGGGTCAGGTGTACTTGGTTTAGGGTCCTTCCTCTGAGATGTGCTCTCCTTTGGTTTTGAAGTACCAGCTAAAGCTTTGCTAGGCTGAGATTCTTCTTCATCTTCGGATAGAGGCTTATCAACCGGCTTATCAACCTTCCTTGCAGTCTTCTTGGTCCTTGCCATCTTCAAAAGGGATTTCCGTACATAGTGGAACACAACAAACATTAGTAAAAAAAGTAAACGATGTATATTTAGTGGCACACATTTCCGTACATAGTGGAACACATTGCGGTGACACCCGTAGGCGAAATCACAAAGGGACCAATGTCCTCACACTAACGGTGGTCGCGACGGCGTGATGGAGCATTACACAAATATGGTGACACTTCGTACGCGAAATTGCGAAAGGAGCACAGTCTTCCCACTTACCAAATTCGCGCACGGGGTGACGGGAGTCCCAAGCGGTGATAACCTCTTAAACATCTTGAGACACATGTTGTACGCATGGTGAAAATAATGGCACACATGAGATACCACGAAAACATGATCACATCAGTGTGCATAGTGGAACACATATACTTGAAACCTTGAACTCTGTGCGAAATGACACAAAATGTCCTTCAATGTATATTTAGTGGCACACATTTCCGTACATAGTGGAACACATTGCGATGACACCCCGTACGCGAAATCACAAAGGGACCAAAGTCCTAACACTAACGGTGATCGCGCATGATGTGACGGAGCATTACACAGATACGGTGACACTTCGTACGCGAAATTTCGAAGGGAGCAAAGTCCTCCCACTTACCAAATTCGCGCACGGGGTGACGGGAAAACCAAGCGGTGAAAACCTCTTGCGGTACACATTGCGGTACACATCGTAAACATGATCACATATGTGGACATAGTAGAACACATTGCTTTGAAACTCGGTACGCGAAATGATAAAAGAGGCAAAGTCTTCTCACTTACGAATATCGCGCACAGTGTACGCTCAAAGCGCTCGAAGTTTTGGGTTGTGGAACTCCTTCAAAACCTCATTCAAAATGCGCTTAGTTTGGGCTTTAAGGATGTTTATATAGGGTGCATGGCGCAAGTCCCTAGGCGCCTAAAAACTAGCCGTTGGACCAAACTTCGAGGCGGCAACGGATTTGCACACTTTCCGAGGCGGCGTTTTTGCCCATAAAAGGAACCTACCCAACCCGTTGATTCGCTTATTGTCATTCACGAATTTAAGCCTCCAACCCTCCAAGCGACACACCGCGACACCCGTGCGCGATTTTGGTGGACGTCAACCTCTTCCTAGCAATAGGAAAACGCGTACCAAGTGTCACATTGTGCGCGTTGTTAGTGAGTGACGAGTTTCTCTTAACTTCTCAAAGTTCGAGAGCAAGTGACAAACATAGCATGTCACAATTTTATGTAATTCTTTTTTGCTTGCGCTTAATTTGTGCGCCTAATTTGCTTGACAATTTTATGCTTTTAATTTGTTTGTAGACTTGATATAAAGAAGGGTGGTTAATGTCTTGATAGATTCTCTTTTCTCTTTTTCAGCTGAGCATTTTGTGGATTGTCATAATGGATACAGAGGATATACAAGAGACCGTTGATGATAGGCTGATGTCTTTTCTTTACAAAGTTAATGAACTTACAAGATTTCAAAGTGCCAAACAGATTTTTAATGCTGCCTTTGATCTTCAAGCACTTGTGGATGGCTTCTCTACACAAATTAGTGACTTGAAAGAGATATATACAGAATTGATCAGAGATCACAGGCTTGACAATCTTGTTCATTTTGTTGATATATGCAAAGAAGGTAGCTTTTCAAGGACAGGTATTGCAAAGAAGTTGTCAAGCCTTCATCCAGACTGGCAAAAGATCATAAAGCCTTGCAAATTTCATGGTAATATGCATTGCCAGTTGGTAGCTTATGACCTTGGACTTATCATTTTCTTCAGTGTACTCCCAACACCAGAGGGCAAAGAGATTCCAAAGCAGATTTCCCAGGCTGAGGAGGACCAGGAGAAAGAGGAGATAGAGATGGAGTTCCATGAAGAGGAAGAGAAGCTACAAAGCACTGAGATGCTGGACATTGCAAAATTTAAAGCAGAAAACATCACTAAAGTGGAGAATGTTGACATTGAGGATGAAGATGTTGATCCTTTGCATTGCACAGCAACATTTCCCACATACAAAGTTAACAAAAAGGAATATGTTTTGCTGAATGACATTCAGCATCTTTTTGATCTAAGGGAAGATTATGCTTTGGCAGTTTTGGCTGAGTGGGGATCTAATGACATAGGATTTATTGATTACTCACCTTGCCCCTTAGCAGTCTTGGACACAGAGGCAGAAAATTTTATTGACAGCTCAAGTGTTGGAAAGCATGTGCAGGACATTGTTCAGAGATATGAGCAACAAGGTGTACCTTCTGAAGAGGAGTTCAATGAGATCCAGAAAAGGCTCAAAATAGAGCATATGGGAGAGGAAAAGACCAGAGATTATGAAGTAAGGCCAACTAGATCCATTGATATATGGGAACCTGCCTTGTTTGAGGAGGATGAGTCTCCTAAGGTATGTTAATGACCATTTTGCCCTGTCTTATTAATGTGCTGAACAATTAACCAAGACATATTTTTGCAGATTGAAATACTGGACACAGACAAATTCCTTGGCAGGGGGAAGGGTTCCAGACCCTTAAATTTAGGAAGGAACCAGAGCTTGGGACACTTTATTGGAAATCTCAACAAAGAGACTGTCATTATATTCCATAACAAGTTTACAAGAGAACCATTGCTGCCAATGCTTGCAATTAAAGCACTTACAAAGGTTGTTGGTTCATATCAGCTTCCTCCAGGGTTAGAGAAGTTAATATTGGTGGAAAAGGAGGAAGCCATCAGAATTTTTGGATTCTTCCCTGGCCTTACTGGTTCCAAAGCTGGTTATTTTGCAACAATGGCATCCTATGTGCTTGCCCACTCTGGGGACCTCAAGAGACAAATGATAGGCTACAATAAGCAGAAGTTTCTTAAGTTTAGGGGTGAAGTTGATGTACCTTCATCAAAAGACTGACTTTGCTCATACCTGTACTTTGGCCCACTTTCTACCTTGTCTCTCTCTTGTAGCTAGCCATTGTAAGAATTTTTCATTTGCAGATGAACTATTATATGAATTTTGTCTTTTCTGCTTGTTCCTGTGTAAGGCATTTGCTAAATCTGAGTTCAGTAGTGCTTTCTTTGTCATTTTTGATCTGGTTCTATGCCATATTTGTCTATAGAACCATTGGAAAACCTCAAGCAAGCTGTTTGCCTTCACTGCACTCCTCCATGTCTTGTATGCTTGAAAAACTTGGTTCTTGCTTGATAATGGGATTTCTCCATGCCTTGTGTAGACCATATGGACAGGGAGCCCCATCTCTTTACAAACCAGGGAGTGTGATTGTAATTATATGCTGGCAAAGTAAAAGTGTGTCAATTATTAGTAAGTATGAGATTAATCATTTGCTTCCAAACTAAAAGTATGTACATATTAAAAAGGAATAAAAAACTTACCATGTAATGTGTGAATTCCTGATCCAAGCATCTTTCATTGCACTTCTGAAGTTATTGAGCACTTTCTTGAAATTTGGCACATTCATTTTTTCCCCAAGATGTCTTATCACAGTAGGAAAATACTTTGTCTAGTGATTCCCATACCTCTGCCTTTTTGTTTCTTGATGTACCTTCAAGACCATGATCTTTGATGGCATTGTGGAGAGCTTTCCACTGGTTATACTTCACATTGGATGAACCCTTCTTAGCATTTACCTTTCCTAGTTTGCCATGAAACCCTAGGAAAGCTCTGGCCTTCACACCACCAACAGATACCTTTCTAGGCACATTGTTTCCATTTGAAGACCTCTTCAGGTCTGTTTCAATCTTAACCTTACCACTGTGAAGGCCAATTTCTGATAAAACCGTTTCAATACATTTGATTGCAGCATCTCTAGCTGCTTTTGGCTGTAACTTCCAAGCAAACCCCACATAGAGATGTACAATTTTCTCCACAATTCTACAAAGAGCATGCAGAGTGCATATGTGGACATTAGCAAGTGGAATATTTAAAACTGCTTTGAAGTTTGGATCTTGAGTATGCCTATTGGGTGCTTTGTTCCAATTTGCAGGATTACATTCTTTTACTGATGCCATACAATACAGACAAGGGCTCTTTGCCATAGCTCCTTTGGAGACATTGTACATACATTTAAGGGTTTTAAGGTCTCCTCCATGTGCCATTCCACCCTGTAACTTCCAAACCTTCAACTTCAAGCTCTTCCCCTAATTCTTGTGCATTAATGACTTCGGGTATTGTTGTTTGATGGAAAAACCAATCCAGAACATCAAAGTCTTCACTCTCTACTTCAAAAGCACCTAGCTACCAGACATTCTTCTCCGATTGCACGCTGAAGTACTTGGTATTTCGTGTTTCAATGCTCTGTTCATTTAAAGTTATGGAAATCCTCTCAATTTTTCTGTTCTTAACAATCTCACATTCATCAAGCTATACACAAACTGACAACACCATTTGCTTCTGTATGCTCCAGCTCATAGAATGATCATTTCCTTCTGAAGTGTGTCTTCAAGTCAAGGAAAATATTATTGAACTCGTCAAATTGAAGATCCCTCTTTTTACCATGATAGGTACCATGAATGTGGTGAGCTCACCCAACATCTCATTATCCTCTCATTGATCTTTTTCCTTGCCTGCTGCACAATGGATGGCTTTGGAAGCAAAGAGGACCTGACCTTACATTGCTTTAACCTTGACTTCATATTTCTGAACAGCTTGCTATAACCATCTCTGCTAATGCCTACCTTATCCATAGTATATTGCACATCCTCCTTGTCCAAGCAAGAGCTCTGCAAAAATCCCTCAATGCACTGCTCCTTTGTTTTTAAACTTCTTCTTGTGAAAATCTTTTTGGCAACCTTGAGAGGTAAAACATCACAATAATGTTTAGCTGCCATTTCATGTTTGATGCAGAGTTTGGTTGTTGTAGCAAAGTCCTAAATCAAAAGGTACAAAATTAACTGATTATTGTCCAAATGACACAACAAAATAAACAAACTAAATTAAAGTTAACTGAATATTAATCATTTAATAAAGAACAATAGTAATAACAATAACATAAGCAGAATCACAATACAACTTAACAAAAAAAAGATTAACACAATACAACTTAACAAAAGATTAACAACCTAACATAAGCAGAATCACAATACAATTAACAAAAAGAATCACAATACAACTTAACAAAAAGATTAACAACCTAACATAAGCAAAATCATATAAAATAAGCATAACAACCTAACAAAAAGATTAACAACCTAACATAAGCAGAATCATATAAAATAACAATTCCTTGCTGCTCTGATTCACTGCTGCAACTCTCCACCACGTCTCAAGGCTTCAATGTTCTTTAACTTCTTTTCTCTTTGTCTGTTTCCTAACATTGTATTCTTGCTTCTAGCTTGTTTGAGCTGAGTTTGTAGCTTTTCATTGCTCTCTTTACATTCCTCAAGTTGTTGTTTAAGAGTATTTATCATTTGTTTGGTCAAATGATCTTCTAACTTAAGAATATCTCTCTCTGCCGCAAGACTCTGTGTATAACCCAGCAACCCTCTTTGACCATCACCCACAAATTTTATCAAAGATGAACAATTTGAGAATGGCGGAGTGCTCTTTGTCATTGGGTCCACTGGACACAATGTTCCATCAGTCCAGAGATCAATGTGATTTTTTTGATATTGCCGCATTGCTTCAAATATGGACGAGGACACCTCTGCACATTTGTTTCTCTTGCGCACTGGACAATATTCTTCATTTAGCTCAATGTGTAGATGGTATAAGCTTCTTCTCTTCCTCATGGAAGTCTATTAACAGTATTTGTTAGAGATAGTACTATAGGGAAAAGCTGTGCAGATACGAGGAAGAAAACGACACAGAAAAGATTTGTTTCAACTTTTGGAAATTTTGAATTTTGGGCCAGAACTGACCTTTTCGTTAGTTTTGGAGGGAGTATTTTTTAGAATACGAAAGATCCTAGAAAGATTTGACAATGATATGTTTCGGTGGAGGTAAAAAGGACGCAAACTCACCTTTTTACAAACATTTCACTATTTTTAAAATAAAGTATATATTCTCTCTCTACATATTCTTACAAGGCACAAAAGTGACCTCAAAATTCCCCTAATGACGTAACGATTTCAAATTTCCAGAGAGCAACAGAGTCACAGACTGCAGAGAAGTTCGCAAACAGGAGTACAGAGACTTGTACCTAAGCCTTTCCCGCGTAGATAGGTAAGCTCCGCTCTCCTTCTTGCTCCTTCCACTCTTTCTTCCTACATTGCACGTACTCTTCGCAACACCCCTCCCTCTATTTCTCATGTGTTTGCACTCTTTGCAAAAATTCATCGTGCCATGCAAGACCAACCCCAACTGGCAGCTCCATACTAATGTGTTGAGCGTAATCACGACCGCTTCCCAGCAAGGTTCCGGCATCGGCTTATGGCAATGCAAGTATTGCAGAGTCCAGCACACCAGTACCATAACGCGAGTCAAGAGGCACTTGACTGGCATTGGGTGCAAGGATCAGATTGGTGCATGTGAAATAATACCAAATCCCTTGAGGGAGCAACTCATTGAGGAGTATTTTCCGGGAGGTGCACCTACAATGCAAGGTACTCCCAACATGCAGGATGCTTTACGGGATGCTTTTGTTAAAGATTTGGAGAGTCTAGGTATGCAGACACAGGTTGGGGAAGGTTCGCCTTCCACGCAACCCCCTACTGGCAGGAAAAGGGCACGTGTTGGCGACAATGATTGATGACCTCTTTCCACGTGATACAGATACATCTGACAAACCAAAGCAAACCACTTTGTCTAGTCGCATCTCTTCGCACGCTTGGACTAAAGAGCGTCAGAGGGTGGCGTGGAGATATGTCCCACTCTTATTGAGTACAACATATCTTTCAATGTTTTGTGCATAGATCAATGGAAAAGAATGGTAAAAGCAATTGCGCAGGTTGGGCCTACTAACACATGGGTCTTGATTACACCAAGATGCGGACCACCATGTTAGATGAGTAAAAGGCCTTAATTGAAAATGCACTTACTCCAATGAAAGCATGATGGAAGGAGTTTGGGTGCATCATTATCTCAGATGGGCGGGCCGACATTCGCAAACGCCACATAATAATTATTCTTGTGTCCTCTTGTTTGGGCACCTATTTCTTGCGTGTTGTGGATGCAAGAAAAGCAAGGGAAAAGATCACAATTGAGTTTATGTATGGTCACATCAAAGGACGATAGAAAAGGTTGGCAAGGTGAATGTTGTGCAGGTAGTGACAGATAATGTGGCAAATTGTAAGGCAATGGGAATGATGGTCAAGGAAGAGTTTCCCGGCATAGTGTCGACTCCGTGTGCTGCACATTGCTTAGATTTGCTTATGGAGAATATTGGGAAACTTTCATGGGTGCAACCCATAGTTGCAGATGCTACAAAGGTTACCACGTTCTTCCACAAAAAGCATCAAGATCTTGCTATTTTTCACAACCATATCACTTTGGATATGGTGCGCTCTTCCAAATCAGATTTGCATACATTTACTTGGTTTTGTAAAGGCTCTACAAGCTTAGAGATCAACTCCTTCATACAATCGTGGATCCAAAATGGCAACACATGTCTAAATCCAAGGAGGCGCCTACAAAGCACTTGTAGAGACGGATCCTTGATGAGAGTTTTTGGCAAGAAGTGCATGCTCTGTCAGTGGCACTTCAGCCTGTATACATCCTCCTTCGATTTACAGATATGGAGGGATCGACCTTGGGTCTAGTCTTTCATTTGTTTTTACAAATGAAAGACTATATCTCCAAATGCTCCTTGTTGTCTGCTAAACGGTAAGAGGCTCCCCCTTTATGTACTACAATGATACTATCTATCAATGATTGAGTGTACATTATGGACTCTAATTGCTAGGCACAACTCAATTTCCAGCCGATCCGATATATTGGAGTGTGTGGAGAGACGATGGACTTTCATGAGACGTCCCATCCATGCAATGGCCACCATGCGTCATCCTCTCTACAAGTTGCCAAAGCTATGGAGTGATACCTTCCTCAACACAAAACGATTTGAGTATTTTGTCCTATGTGCATGCTTTGAAGAGCATGCAGACTTTTATTGTGTTTCATTATTTTGATTCAATTCATATGGCATATACAATGCCGACTTGTGGCTGATGCCATAGACATTATGCTTGTAGTTGATTTTGTACCTGTGTTTCATTGTTTTGTTTCAATTTGTTTGGCATTCACAATGGCATGTTCTGGCTGGCGCCAATGACAATATGCTTGTAGTTGAACTTGATTTATTGATTTATCATTGAGGCTTGAGGCATTTGAGATTTATGTCCAATTATCAATATATTCATTTTCAGTGATGCTCCTCGCATTCAATTGCAAGAATAAGTCCATGTAGTATGTGGTCATTGCAAGGAACATGGATATGCAAGGCTAGGTTGCCACTCTAAGGGTGGTGGATTGTGGACCCAGCAGCTGAGAAGCAGGTGGGTATTTGAGCTTGACCCTATCCGGGGCAACCAGGAATCGCATACTGTGGTGTCCATTAGTCAAGCTTTGGCAGCCAAAATTAACCTTCACACAATCCTCACATCAGAGAGCATCATGAATCCGTATAAATTTGGCATGACATTTTCAAAGATCTATCAGAATGAGCTTAATGTGCTACACTAGAGACAGCCTCACAAAAACTGAACACATTCGGCTCATGCTGTGCAGAGTCCCCCCAATGAAATGCACTACTACCCACAAAGCTAGTCAAAGCAAGTCCAGCAAAATTTCTAACCAACAGAAGGTCTATTTGACCTTTGAATTAATGTTTCTTCTAGCTGTGTATATGCGAGCGCTCAAAAGAACCTGGATTAGGCACAGTTGCACCTACAACATTCAAATTATTTATTCTAACTTCAAAATGAAAGATCAATAAAGTGTAAAACCTACAAATATAGTCAATTTACACCAAAGAATTCCAAATCACAATAAACATCGCAGTGATGACATGATTAAGTAGACCCTGCCTCTTGGCTGGTATACATTCTCATCACACCCGACAGATTTGCACAGAGATGAACCTTGTCTTTAAACCAAAATCCATTCCAACTACTAATGTCTTTAATAACTTCGTACCTCAACATCTAAAGGTAGTACAAAGACAACTTTCCCTTCAACTTCTTGAATATTTGGACAGAAACTGCCCAATGACTGCTAGATGTGAACGGCCCTGCAAACAGTGAGATAAAGCCATGCCCATAACCTTATCCCACCAGCAAGACACAAACATGTTCCGCACGAGAGAATTCGAAAAAAGAACATACTCCAAAATAAGGATGATTAAACAAGAGTCCAAAAGATATGCTCACATTACCATTACTCTTTACCTAACACAATTGCAAGAGGCTCATCTCATTCGTAACATCCGGCAACGCATGAATACCCCCACCATAGAAAAGAAAAACAAAATAAAACAAGGTTCAAGAGCTCTGCAAAATCAAGCTTCAATAAGCTTCCTCGCCCCTAAAACTCTGAAGGCCAGTACATCAAAACACTTCAACTATATTCTTAAGAATTTTTAACTACAAGCCATTCAAGCATTTTGATTCTTCAAGTATCGTCTCGTTGTTAGATGGGAGCGAAACCTCCATTTCAAAAGAAGGAAGTATTAGCCCACCTCAGTTCTATCTAGGAGCTTATCATATTGATGCACAGTCGGAACCTGGAAAGAAGAGGTTCCACTGGCAGAAGCTCCACTATGGGTCTGTTCATCTCAGTAAGATCACAAAAGAAAGTTCTCGCCAGTGAAGTCACCCATCACAAAACTGAGAACTGCTCAAAATCTAGCCTTAACCCTTAAACCAGAACAGTGAAAAGGTGGATAGATACATACATAGATTTACACAGAAACACAAACATGTACATGTAAAAATGTGTGTGTGTGTGTGTGTGTGTGTGTGTGTGTGTGTGTGGGTGTGGGTGTGTGTGTGTGTGTGTGTGTGTGTGTGTGTGTGTGTGTGTGTGTGTGTGTGTGTGTGTGTGTGTGTGTGTGTGTGTGTGTGTGTGTGTGTGTGTGTGTGATTTCTAGAGAAGTCCATGCCAACCCAAATTCACCTTTGCAGTTCGTGTGACCCATAGTAGATATACTGTAAAACTTGCTGCCAGTAAATGCTCCCCTGCACACATGCTCGCGCAAACATGCAAATACACATGACATAGAAATCAACAAAATGAGTTTCTAAAATGGCGAAAGACAAGGAGAATAGGCACTAACAACAAGAAACAGAAAACGCATTCAAAAGGGATGAGAAAGCACAACAAAATTCATGCAATGCTCTACACAATCTCTCCTTAGACAAATGGAAAAGTGTAGAAGCAAAACACAGACATTAGCAAGGTTTGAGTAAACAAGAACATGAATTATTCCAATACCAACAGGCCTTTTCGACTGTAGAATCTGACAACTATAAGACTTATACACGGCACAACTGAGCTCGTACATCCTTACTGCACGCCATCCAGTATCTCATGCATAGCATCCCTAGCAGCTTCCACAAACATTAGATTCAACTTCAGCTTAGTTTCCATAAAATAATTGCTTTAGAACTTAGTGATCAAAGTCCTTGAGCTCAGACAAATAAGAAAGCACTCCTGCACGCCTCTCTCTCTCTCTCTCTCTCTCTCTCTCTCTCTCTCTCTCTCTCTCATACACGCACGCGTGCACACACAAAACTACGCCTTACACCACCTTCTGTATCGCTCTTGAGATTGTGCTTGTTGAGAGGGAGCTGCTGCTGTAGCGGATCGGGACGGGGGTCGCTGTTTCCGGACATGGGTGCGTGCCGCTGCAGTATCGCGAAACCCTATCCCTATAGGAAGTGACGGAGCAATGCAGCTTACCCTCGTGATTATTTGACACCCCACCTGTCAGGTGGATCAATGGCCCCTATTGAATGGGGGGGGGGGGGGGCGGGATTGGTTTTGCGCCGTTCGATGGCATATTAATACCCCCACAAGTGATCACCATCTGAACCCTAAGGGGGGATTCACAAACGTCCGTGGACAAACTCCCACTATACAAGTTATCAAATGGCAAAACTCCACATAGGCTAAGCGGACATTCTTAAACTCGTTTCACAAACAAACAAATGGGCATTGCGTGGACTGCCAACGCACGCCCCTCATGGTTTGATTTTTGGGCGACACCGCCCCCCCCCCTCGCCGGCACAACCTGCGAGTGGCTCTACGTGACTCCCGCCAAGAGAATATCGTGCTGACAGTTTTTTTGAAACACTTGATAAACGAAGCACACCAACATTTTCATCTCCCTATCACATAGAGTCGTTGTTGTTGGGCTAAGCTTCCTCCAGGTAATGAACATAAGTTTTTCTGTTTGAATTCTGTTCTAGGTTGTCAAGCGCGCGCGCGCGTGAGAGAGAGAGAGAGAGAGAGAGAGAGAGAGAGAGAGAGAGAGAGAGAGAGAGAGAGAGAGAGAGAGAGAGAGAGAGGTACACTCTCATCAAGCACCCTTGTCTATTTCGATCAGTGCATAAAGTGACTACTTCATGTGTGTGTGTGTGTGTGTGTGTGTGTGTGTGTGTGTGTGTGTGTGTGTGTGTGTGTGTGTGAGAGAGAGAGAGAGAGAGAGAGAGAGAGAGAGAGAGAGATTGAAGATGGATTTTGTTGAGATTGTGTTGTATAATGTATGAAGATGAGCATTGTGTGCTGACAAAGGTTGAAGACGTGCATTCAAATAGTGTTGTGTGTCTGTTTTGAGAGAGAGAGAGAGAGAGAGAGAGAGAGAGAGCTGATTGAATTTGATGTATGATGTGAGAAGTACATGAAGACATGTGCATGTTGAGAGGGATCTCATGCTGGTTGTTTTTGAATTTGAATATGGACATGCATGAGAGAGAGAGAGAGAGAGAGAGAGAGAGAGAGAGAGAGATTGAAGTTGGATTTTGTTGTATATTGTATGAAGAGGATCATTGTGTGATGAATAATGGTTGAAAACATGCATTCAAATAGTGTTGTGTGTGTGTTTTGAGAGAGAGAGAGAGAGAGAGAGAGAGAGAGAGATTTTGCTAGTTGAATTCGATGTATGTTGTGAGAAGTACATGAAGACATGTGCATGTTGAGAGGGATGTTCTGCTAGCTGTTTTTGAATCTGAATATGGACATGCATGAGAGAGAGAGAGAGAGAGAGAGAGAGAGAGACCTTGTCCCTTGCAATGTGAAGAGTGATGGCCATGCAACGATTGTTGGATGCTGAGAACCTTGACAAGGAAGAGGTACACTTCACGGAGCTCAGTCAAGGTTCTGCGATACCCAATTCCTGTTCATTAACTCAACCCGAATTTTTAAATGATGGCTTTACTCCAATGATGACCTCCACCTCGCACTTGTTCTGGGGTGTGCCACCTGCGCCTACTCCAACACCACCACCAGCATTGTTCACTGCACAACCAGGACCACACCCAAGAAGCAACAATGGTCGGGAATCCCAAGAGGATGGAGCAAGTAATGTGAAGCGGTGAGCTAGAAAAGCTGGGAGTACTCAGGAGACAAGCACGAACGACAATGCGATTGCAGCAAAGCCACCAGCAAAGATACAGAAAATCAAGACAACAAAGGTGGATGCAATAGCTGAGGAGGGTGAAGAAGCGAGCATGAATGAAGAAATGTGGAAAGATCATTGGGTGGTCAATCTTTGCCATGAGTGAGGTGCCCTATAGGATGATTTCAACAAGCCTCAAAAACAGGGAACTGATTTATGGTCCAAGATAGCTAATAAACTGTTAGCCTTGTACTCATATTTTGACAAGGATAGTGAGGCATGTAGGAAGAAGTGGAGTCGTGTGTATGAATTGTATAAGGCAGACAAGCTGCACAACTCCATTTCTGGAAATGACACACAAAGGGAATGCAAGTGGTATGATATTGTAAACGAGTACATGCATGATTGGGCTCATGTTAAGGTGTATAGTCATGCATCTACTTCAGGGGAGAGCATAGGAGATGTTGGAGCATCGCATCACCAACAACGACACTTGAAGGGAAGGATGGAAGTGGATCAGTATCAACCACCATTGGCTCAACTAGCGGTCCTCAAGTAAAGGTGCGCGGTGGAAGAAAGTATGCACATATGGAAGAAGTCATTGCCCAAGTTAGGGAGAACGATCGTGGTATCTTGGCGTTTTGCAAGAGTCTGCCTCCAAAGGTGAGGCTTTGCTATCTGCAGCAAATGCAATGGAGTCTTGACGTTTGGATATTTTGGAGCATGCGAAAGTGAGGATAATGTGGAGTCTAAATGCTGATGTAATTGTATCTATTGTTTGCAAGGGAGGAAAGGCAAAATTGGAAAATTGCTATTTGCTAGTATTAAACTTTGTTTTGCTTTGTGGATAGATGAAGTTATCAATTGGTTTTGTATTTTGTTATGAGTCAATCTCTTTGGTTAAATCTACGTGTGCATTTCAACTCTAATGTGTTGTTATTAAAGATGGCAGTACTCGATGTTGCGAGGGGACTTTGGACACTACCGTCTTCTAGGAGATTGTGCTTATCCTGCTCAAAGCTATATGCTGCCTCCATTCAAGGGAGGAAAGGTAGGGTTATCAAGAGAGAAAATGCTTTGGAACTTTGTGCAGTCTAGTACTCGCATGCCTATTGAAAGGGCTTTTGGCATGTTGAAAGCTCGATTTCAAATTCTATTGAAAAGATGTGACATGGATCTAACCAATATGCCACACATGGTTGCCACATGTCTTGTTTTGCATAACATGTGCATTCTTCACAAAGATACTTTTGATATGAGTTGGATTGAAGAGGCTCGAGGCGATATAGCTGCTACTTGTCAGAGGCGCGAGTTGCGACCGTTAGCACGTTCATTGCTTCATGAGGTTTCATGATTATTTCAATGTATGCGAGAAAATTTGAATTTTATAAGTTGTATCGAAATTATATATGAGTCGAGAGAGAAATGATGAAAGCAGAACAATCTTTTTGTTTATTGTTGGTTTGTCAAGTAATTGTGTTTATGGCCAGATTTGTTACTCGCAGCAGTCATAGATCCTTGTTGTGTTGTATGTTGGTACAAAGCTAACATGTGTGAGAAAGATGATCTAGTCATCAAGCTTATGGAGTGCCTGTTGATGGTAGTTTACTGTTTTGAAAATACAGAGCTATGGGGAGAATGTGAGACAAAAAAAGAAAAAGTGTGGGCGGTTGTTTGTGAAAGCTTCATGCATGTCTGCGGACAAATAATGCACTTTTTGGTGCCACATAGGAGGACATGTTGAGGACATCCGCCAGCTTGTCCGTGGACGTTTGTGAATCCGCCCTAAGTAAAGTCAAAGTGAACACCCGCCATGATCACGTGTGAATCCCAATCGTGATGTGATCGCCTTGTGAACCCGTCTATTCCTCAGTGATCCTTCTGTGATCCCAAAGATCCCAAAGTGATCTCCAAGTGAGCACCATGTGATCCCCACCCCATCATTTTTGAAAATGGAGGTGTCAAATAGTTTCGTGCATAGCCCACCTCCTGCACACACACACACACACACACACACACACACACTGTTAACCCTCGTGGCTCACGGACACCCTATCGCCTACGACGGACACTGTAACCGTATTATTTATTTAAGTAGAGTCAGGCACCGGGCTTGTCGGTCCAATAGGGAAAGGTAGAGTGATCGCCGATGAGAGGCGCACTCTAACACGAACATGCTAGGGTTAGTTGGCTAAGCATGGGCGCCCAAGTGTGAATGGGGTGAGCTCACATAAAAGCCAATTAAACCTAAAATTGAGTCATTCTCTCATTGTGCAATAGAAACTGCTCTTGCTCCATCTCCACCTTCTCCTTCACCATCTCCTTGTGCGTATGTGTGTGTGTGTGTGTGTGTGTGTGTGTGTGTGTGTGTGTGTGAGAGAGAGAGAGAGAGAGAGTGTGTGTGTGAGAGTGTGTGTGCGATCGAGCGTTGCGGCGGCACGACGGCGACGAGGCGGTTGAGCGCGGCGTAGCAGCGTCTCCCTCTTCTTCGCGGCGAGGAATCCTCTACGGAAGGAGCATAAGGCGGTGAGTGACACACAATTGCCCTCTTTGAGCTTACTAGTTAAACTAGTTGTGTGCTTGGAGCCGTCTGCGGCTCGTACACGGTGTATCGGCAAGTCCCTTGATTCGACAGTGCGGCAAGGAGCGCACATTTTTGGCGCCGCTGCCGGGGAATAGCCCTGCACTAAGCCCAAGAGGCACTTTGTGCTTCTTGTATGAGTGGTTTGCAGTAGGAAAGAAGAGGGAGAGGAAGGCTTATTTTTTCTGCAAGTTGTTAATTCTGTTTTTCTGTTGCGCATAGTTTGCATTTTCTGTGTTTTCTGCTGCATACATTTAGTATTAGTTAGACAGTTAGCAAAATTCTGTTTTTCTGTTTACACACAGTTAGCATTTCTTGTTTTTTTTTGCATTTTCTGTGTTTTCACTGCACATTTCTGTCAAGTTTCAATTTCTGCATTTTCTGTGTTTTCTGTGTTTTCTGGTTTGTGCACAGTTAGGCGCCCAGTTAGTTAATTAAGTAGGTTAGTAATTAGGTGAACCACTGATTAGCAGGTCAGTAGGTAGGTGGGACAGTAAATAGTTAGGTGAGGTCAACGCGCACCAAAACGCGTACCAAATAATATCTCAAAAAAAATCAAAAAAAATTTGGAAAAAAAAATATTTTTTAAAAAAATCAAAAAATAAAAACGTGAGCGAGGGGGAGGTTAGATTTTCGAAAATAAAAAACGTGAGTTATAAAAACGGACGGGTTGGGTTGTATAAAAGTTAGATCGAAATCAGTTCCCCAAGCCCAAGCCCAGGCCCAGGCCCAGGCCTAGGCCTCAGTCCTATGATATAAACTAGACTCACTCTTATATATATACCCTACTCCCTCAAGAGGGAATGAGAACATGTGGGACAAGTCCTCCACTCTCCTCCCTTCTCTTCCCACTTGCACCCTTAGACTTTCTAGTTTGGGCCTAGTTCCCTACTGGAAATTGATAGTTTTAGGGATTCCGAGGGCATAGAGTGACCAAACGGAGGGCTATAAAGCACGGCACGACCCTCTGACCGATACGCTCGTTTCGAGCTATCACACGGCCCATTCCACGACACTCTCTAAAAAATCTAGCAAAAAAACAAACAAAAAACACGCTAAAAACTAGTCACAAGGCCTCCTAGAGCAGCTTTTTGACACCTTAGGGTATCAAAAGCACATGCACTTACGCTCTGGGCGGGTGCTAGAACACGAGCACATTGAGGGTGCCTCTGTTCATACGGACACCCATTACCCATCCACGATAGGATCTAGACCCTCAGCGGGGACACAAGGTAGCACCACCCAAGACCCTAAAATAGCCGCTAGTGATTCCTCCTCCGACTCAGAAATCATGGAAGCATACCCTACCCAAAACACTGAGAGAGAAGGCCATGCACCTCCCAAAGCTCCACAGCCTAGTACTAGTATGTTTAGCCGTTTCATGGAAACATTAGGTAGAGCTACTCGCTCGAAACCTGATGCAAATGAAGCACACGAAGGGGGTGGGGAAGCGGACTCTCCTTTCACATCGCACGTGGACCCCACACCCCCAAAGAGTGTCCATGTGGATATCCTGCCAACTTCTTACCAAGAAGGCCCTGTTGAGCTGCCTCCTTCAGAAGTTCCCTCTAGAGTACCGTTGGTGACAAGTAAAACCACGGGGAGCAACATTGCTTCTACCTCACAAGAAACCGTTAACACGTCGACTCTAGAAGGATTGTTCATTAATGATCATTGGACATACGACCTCCACACTGAGGTGTTGACGGATCTACACTCTGGCCACGCCTACCATGTAGGATGGATAGAGATTGTACAATCCACCTCTAGTGCCACGAGCATCGAAGATCAACAGAAAATGATCTGTAATGTTATCCATGGCATTATTCAATCAGAAAGGCAAAACCGAGGGGTAAATATACTCTCAACTGGCCCCATGAGATTTCTGGATACGAGCAAGGCTCAACAGCCTACTCTATCACAAATGGAGACTCCTCTAATGAGCCCCATGGACCCATCTTACGTCATTTCACCTGGGGTCTCTATGCAATCTGAGCCTCCGAGCGACAACTTTAGCTTCCCTAACTTGGCTCAACCCTCTATTAAGGAAAACACAGTGCTCACTCCAGGGATAAGCCTGACAGAGAATGTACCGATGACATCTACGGTAAGCGCAGTGCCACTACCTAGTGTCGTAGTACCTAATATGGGGCCTCGACCGTATGTGCCTCTAGCCCCTTATGCACACATGGCCCCCACACCTCCAATTGTACCACTTGTTTATGCTCCTCGAGTGCCGCTCCCTAGCCCTTATCCGAGTGGACCTATGCCCGGTTATGTTCCATATCCTGCATCATCCACACATATGCCAAGACCGGTACCCGTCCCTCTCCCACATATGATTCCAAGAGTACCTCCACTGGCCCTGCCTCCTCACATAGGTGACTTGGCAGCGTTTGCTCAAACCATAGGTCGATCTATCGCGGAAAATATGCGTCATGCATCTGATAGAGAGCCTAGAAGTAAGGCAGTACAAATTGCCAAACTCACGCAAAAATTCAATGGGGACGAAGATGCTAGAAAACACATTGAAGTGTTTGAACAAGTATGTGATTCCTTAGGGGAACGCAACAAACTACATAAGTGCAATGCCTTAAGCTTGACATTAAGTGGGAAGACTGGAGATTGGTATAGAACCCTAAGGGTGGACGAGAAAACAATCTACCCTACCCTTCGAAGGTTGTTTCTAAAGGAGTACATACGAGAAGGTGTGCTTTGGGGTGTAGCATCTCAACTACAGAAGGCCGAACGTAAGGAAGGAGAGTCAGTAAGGGACTTCATTAGTCGTCTAAAGCACTTAAACTCTATCGATTCATTCGAGGGTTGAGGAATGAAGGAATCTATAATGGACTAGTGATTAGAGGTATCACAACCTGGGAAGATGTCACTGCCAATGCAATCCAATTAGAGGACAACTTGATGATAGCAGGCATGAGGGTGTCTACTGACACGAGATCCACTAGCTCACAAGCCATTGAGTATGAACCCATGACTGCAAAGCCCATTGCCAATGAGCCAAAGGTATTTGAGACATTCTTGACAGACCTCACCAAGGCAATCCAAGAGTCTCTTAAGGATAATCGACCCCCTCAAAATAGTCACATGCATCCAAGAAGGGAGCAACAATGGTGTTCCATTTGCTTAGGTCCACATAGCACTAGTGAGTGCCCTACGTTTAGAGTAAAATTTAATGGAACTTGCAACGCATGTGGTAGGTATGGTCACCAAGCTAAGGATTGTTTAATGATCAAACGTATGATGGCAAATAGACCACCTGTAGCCTGGACGGATGCACCTCGAGCTCTTGTATCGATGCCTGCTCCACTTGTTGAGCAACTACCGCAACACATGGTCCCTAGATCTCAAAATGTTGTACAAGCTACACCGCTACCACCTCTTGTGCTAGGACCGCAACCCCCGCATCCAAGAGTCGCCCCTATGAACCAAGTGGGTTGCGAGCCATCAAATGCTTATGCAGATGGCTGTGAGGAGGAAATAGACACTAGTATTGCCTACGGACTTGATACATTGGAAGAGTGTCCTATATACTACATGGAAGATTGTTGGGGGCAAGTCAAGCCGGTTTATCAAGCTGCTGCTCTCGCATCCAGAGGTCAAAATATCAACACCCAGACTAGGAGGCCACCTCTTCAATGCTACGAGTGTGGTGGACCACATCGGGCAGCGGAGTGCCCTATTAGGCTGCAAAAGAATGCTGCACAGATGCAAATGAATCAAGGGAGCACGTCTGCAATGCCAATACTCACAAGTAATCGTTGTGGCATAGATCACTTGATTGCCCAATGCCCCTATAACCCAAATGCGCCTAAAATCACACCCCTAAATTTGGTCGAAATTGCTAGTGTGACATCGCCAATACCACCCGTCGCACCCGCTTATGCGATTACACGGTCCATGCTTCAAGGGCCAGGCCATATCCTCGAAGAGAGAGATACCGCGTCAGTTATCCAAGCAAAGAAAAAGAAGACACGAAGGAAGAGGCCGCAGAATACGGGAAATTCAAAGCCAAGTTCCAAAACAAACATAGGAACAGGAGATGACCCCGTGTATATGAATGACCTCGAGGATGATTCAGATTCAATCGAGACAATGGAGACTAGAACCAATACCACAAAGGGAAAGACCGACAAAGAAAACCGTAACATGGAACCAAATGAAAACCGAATAAGAGAAAACCATAAAGAGCCTCTGAAAACACCACAAGTGTTTCCAAATCCAATCCAAGACCCCCAAGATAAACCGCAGAGGCAAAAAGGGAAGAATCCTATACGCAAATAGAAGCTTCGACACAACCTCCACCTACCACTGTACATATCCATACAAGCACGAAAGAGTTTGCACCTCCCGGGGTAAGTTCACCACCTACAACAACGTTGCAAATAAAATCATGGGAGAGTACCTTACCACCCTTGCAACTAGATGAAACGCATAGGGCGGTCGAATACTATTGGTTAAAACCTTCACCCATAACAACTTGGAACAATTGGTTTCAAAAGGTGACGACCTCATTCCAAAAGGTATGATCTACCCAAGGAAGGGGGGAGTGTTTGCTAACATCAATCATTCACTTGCTCCCCTCTCAACCTTGCTCCCTGACCTCTCAATTCCAATCTTAGGGAATGTATATATATAGCCTTATACTCACAAAAAACAAAAATAGTAAAGAGCAAGAGCGACTAGCAACGAGAGAGCACCCTATCAGATCTTACATATAAGTCCAAATTCACCGTGTCAATTCAAGCAACACACAAAAACAACTCTTATGTTTTAAAGGCCTAACCAAATCTATCTGTCTTGTCAGAAATGGCTACTTCACCAGAGGCATGCACTTCTATTTTTGATGAAAGGTACCCTTTGTCTTTTCCTCAAGTGTTCTACGTATGCTACCCTATACTTTCTTGCGAATGGGATTTGATAGAGAGCCTTGCATGTGAGAGAAATTTTGAGGAGTTAGAATGGCTGATACGTCTATGGCTAACTAGTGATCCATACCCAGTAGCGAATGTGTCTCCAATGGCACATGCTTATTCTTTTGCACAAGATGAGTATCCACGCATCGCGAGGTTCTTGATTAGCATGCTTGCACAAGAGGATGATGAAGAGGAACTAATAGAGACCGAGGAAGACTATGGCCTCACGGACAACGATTTTATTTATCTAGATGATGAGGATAGAGGCCTAGCCTTAGGGTGGCCACCCGGTTTATATAATATCCTCTTTCCTTGATTCTAAAAGGGGTGACAGATAGGTAGGTTAGGGGTCTAGATTGTGTTTTGAGTTTGTTTTTTAGGAGTTTTAATTTTTCACACTGACATGCCTCCTAGAGGTATAGTGCCTGTTTTTGGATGTGTTAGGTAGGACTTATATGGATCTCCATCCACATGGCTGAGGACATCTGCTTCAACGAAATGAGCCACTCCATACCTCCAGGTGTACTACTTTCCATGATTCATGTTGGTGGATATGTGTAATTGCTAATAATGATTTTTCATTCTTTGTTTGAGTGCAATAGTTATGATTGTTATCTGCCATTATAGATGTATAAATTTGTCTTTGCTTAAGTTGATTGAACTCCAGTTTAATCTTATGGATGAGCGTGGAGATTAGGAGACCGTGACTTTAGGTTAACTCATTTACTTGACCACTAGGCCTAACTAATAAAATTATCCGAGTATTTGAGACCTTAGGAATGTTTTAGGCAGAGAAAGGCTTGCTCACTCAAACAACAAAAAACACTAGTGCGAATACCAAGGAAATGGAAGCAAAAAAAAAAACATAAGTGTCACAAATGAAAAATCTTACGCTGGAAGAGAAATCCTGGCTTGAATTGGTACTTCACTCACATGTATTGTCTATGGTACTAGAGCCCTCGAGGTTCCCAGTGTGGGCGCTTTTCCTTGAGAAGCAAAAAACCCCGGACATACAAAATAAGCACACACGTCACATGATTGTGACCCAAAGTAAAATAGTATTAAAAAAATAAAAATAAAAAAAATTTAAAGACTTCCATTGAGCTTATAGTTAACATTTCAAGCTTTTGTTTGCAGTTGTGAGAGCGAGTTGGCTAATCAAAGCTGAAAAGCATAATTAGGGAATCTTGCATTTAGATAATCTTCTTAGCTTAGCTAGTACTAGAGTAGTTGCTTTAACCTTAGTCATAGCTAACTAATTGATAGACTCACCCATAAGCTCAAAACTCTTGATTAATTAATTTACTCAAAGTGCAATTTATTTGTCCTTAATGACAGTCTAACATTTCATAAATCTTGCATTTACTCATTTCCACATGTACTTTACATTCCCCTCATGATTTATGGCAATATAATTCCGCTTGCTAACACAGTGACTTTGCCTTGCAGATTCAAATCTAGATGCACTACAACATGGACATACCAAGCTTCAACTCAATAGCTTCCGAGGACGGAATCTACATCAGGAAGGGGGGCAATGTTAACCCTCGTGGCTCACGGACACCCTATCGCCTACGACGGACACTGTAACCGTATTATTTATTAGTAGAGTCAGGCACCGGGCTTGTCGGTCCAATAGGGAAAGGTAGAGTGATCGCCGATGAGAGGCGCACTCTAACACGAACATGCTAGGGTTAGTTGGCTAAGCATGGGCACCCAAGTGTGAATGGGGTGAGCTCACATAAAAGCCAATTAAACCTAAAATTGAGTCATTCTCTCATTGTGCAATAGAAACTGCTCTTGCTCCATCTCCACCTTCTCCTTCACCATCTCCTTGTGCGTGTGCGTGAGAGAGAGAGAGAGAGAGAGAGAGAGAGAGAGAGAGAGAGAGAGAGAGAGAGAGAGAGAGAGAGAGAGAGAGAGAGAGAGAGAGAGAGAGAGAGAGAGTGTGCGATCGAGTGTTGCGGCGGCACGACGGCGGCGAGGCGGTTGAGCGCGGCGTAGCAGCGTCTCCCTCTTCTTCGCGGCGAGGAATCCTCTACGGAAGGAGCATAAGGCGGTGAGTGACACACCATTGCCCTCTTTGAGCTTACTAGTTAAACTAGTTGTGTGCTTGGAGCCGTCTGCGGCTTGTACATGGTGTATCGGCAAGTCCCTTGCTTCGACAATGCGGCAAGGAGCGCGCGCACACACACACACACACACACACACACACACACACACACACACACACACACACACACAGAAGATAGGTCAATGAGATGTTGAATGTTGAATGTGTAGGGCAAAAGACCTTGTTATAGTAGTTTTAGAGTTGGATCGCACCCTGGTCACTGGGAGGCTCAACACTAAAGATTAGGGGGTCTTGAATGAAGACCGAACTGTGGGATCAACAGCAGGAAATGCGGGCACAATTGTCATGACAATGGACGTCTGTTGGAGGGTGGCTAAGTTTACTTTTTAGGCTCGAGTTTACTTTTGCCCGCGCATGATCATGTTGCAAAGCGGAGTGTTGGACAACCAAATCCATGTGGGCGCGTGGTCAACACATCAACCTGCCAACAAGAAGGTCGAGTGTTCGATATCCAGCTGGGGAATGAGATGCTTGGAATTCACAGCAACACCAAGCAAGGCAAGCGCTTTTTCCCCGTTCAACTGCACATATTGTGTTATCATGAGAGAGAGAGAGAGAGAGAGAGAGAGAGAGAGAGAGAGAGAGAGAGAGAGAGAGAGAGAGAGAGAGAGAGAGAGAGAGAGAGAGAGAGAGAGATTGCTCCTGCACTTTGACTCTACTTCTTCATGATAAACATTCAAAGTGAAGGTTCTCAGTCTTTTGAGATCATGGGCGAGAAGATAACTTCCTTGCCTCGGACTTTGCAGTCTTTTGTGCCTTGCAATAATCCTAGAGAGAGAGAGAGCTACCTTACAATGCTCGTATCTTCTATTTTGCAAGTGACATATCATGTATGGGGTGTCCACCTATAGTAGTGTAGGTTGGGAAGCTATTCCTCCACAAGGGCTTTGTCCGTTATAGTAAAATGCGATTGAAGATTGTCTGAGTTTGTTTCTTTTTGCATCTAGGAAGACTTTATGTTACAATCACCTTTCCATCACCGTGGTTTGCTGGGACAAAAAAGCCATGTACAGGTCCACGTCAAATTACGACTAGTTTTTTCTCTGCAGGTGCAAAACAATCTACTTTGATGGGTGAGTTATTCACCTCGTTGAGAGAGACCACAGATTTTTGTGTCAAATCAACCAGGGCGGACAATCAGCAGAGATGAGTGAGTACATGTCAGCAAATGTTGCTCCCACATGTTTTGTAAAGGAAATTTGGTATGTTTCACTATTTGCTATTTGCATGCATGCTGGTTTTGAAAGGCCATCTTTTAAATTTCTAGATTATTGTTAGGTTGCCAAATTAGAGAGGTAGATTCTTATTTCTAAGTGTAAAACAATAGATATATTGACCATCATCTTCGGCTACATGATTTCATTGATTCTTTGGTGTCAAATGACCACACATCATTGTCTTCTCCTCCCAATAAATCCATAACATGAGACCAAGATCCATGCTTGTTGCTCTTGTAGGTTCAACATGTTGTTCCAAAACCCATTTTCCTTTCGTGCCTGCTTTGGGACATCACCATTATATAGACCTATTATGTTGCAACCGACTTTGTTCGACCCAATCCTGCAACATACATTGCTTGTGGAACTAATTTTGATGTCCCAACCACATGGAGAGGGCATGTTGGGAGATTTATCTTTGCTGATCATTCAAGTGCATTATCACATTCGCAACAACGACACGCAGTTGTGACACTAAACGCAAGGCAAATTGTGCCACCCTACACCATTTTATGTCCGTCCAATTTCAAGGAGAATATTTCACACAACCCACTAGCTCTATCACATGCATTGGTAAATGTTTATCATTTGCAAGCCACAGCCACTCAATTCCAAAGCATTAAGGGAATGTCTTGCCGATGACTTTGTGCCCCCACGCTGAAGTGTACACGCCTATGGAAGTGCCCCTACCTACTGTTTCAGTGGAGTCTGCATCTTATGCTCATTCCGAGAAAGGTCGCAAAAGTCAACGCAATGCACTCATAATGCACAAGAAAAAACAACTCCCAAGACTAAAAAACCCCCGAATGGTAGATTTCATTGGGATCTACATGCCCAAGCAGTTCTACTGGAGTGAAAAAAACATTACTACACCAACTTGATCTCAGTCACTTACTATGATTTGTATCAAAAAATCAAAACCAATGAGGAGCAATGGATTGATATCATGACATTGTTTGCATTGCAAGGTTTGGTGGTTCACTGGTAGCAAGCATACAAGAAGCACAAAGCGTTCCATTACTTTATATCAAGAAATTAGTGATTAGGAGAGGAATACATCTTCCGGAAAGAGATTCATAATGGGCCATGACACCTATTGAGTGAGTCATAAAAGGGAAAATTTCTTAGTGCAATTTTCCTATAGAGCTATATGAACTCATGGATCAAATATTTGGTATGGACAGAGCAATGAACCCTTCTATGACTAGTGTGGGCACTAGCAATGACATGTTTACTATGTTGTACAATTAACATTCTTTGAACAATGGGTCAAGCTCCACTTACTGATGCTATGCTACCTATTGATACACAAATTCCATGTCGTAGCTCTAGTAACAGTCCTCATGTGGTTGATTGAACAACGAACACCACATCGTTCGACAAAATGCCAACAAATGGTGGTGTAGAGAAGAAGACCAGGAAAAGGACACAAACCTTCAACGTTGTCCTTGTAGAGGCAACTAAGGACCTCATGCGGGGATGGGAATTAGCAAAGAAAGGGAAGAAACAGAGACATGAGTTCACGATGCACACACAGCATTTGCAACATGAAGAGCTCGTAGGAGATGAACATTAGAAGATGGAAATTAGCCTTCTCTTTGCAAATGTAGTACATGGCATGGCATCTACCCTTGGGAAGATGGCAGAAAAACTATATAAGGTATGCATTTATGTCTCCCTAAACATCAAACAATTTTTTTTTTCTAAACATCACTCATACTTGTCCGTACAAGACTAAAAAAACATGACTAAATGTCCGATGAACCTTTACTAGAAAATGGAAGACACACGACTCAAAGTAGCAACACGAGATACACATCTTGGTTATTATTCCCCAACATACAAGACAAACTTAGTTATTCATCACTTGCATGTCCAAGTACTCAAGTAGGTCATTTCTAATACTAATAACCTCAAGGATATTCTCACTGTCTATGATCCCATCCTGTGCATGTGGATTGTCAACCAAAGGGTCGTTCAAATTATCTATCTTATGCTCCTAAAAGTCTATGATGTCATTAGTAAGAGAGACCAACATATTGTGACGGATGGAACAAGCCAAAATGACGTTTGGTAGTTTTTATATATATGGGGATTTGATGGTCCCCTTTGAAATTTTCCATGCATACTTCACTTGTGAGAAGGCTATGAGACTAAGGGAACTGTCGTCCTAGATCCTCCGTGCAACCTCCCTTTATAGCTCTCTTGGCCTACGATCCCTTCTCCACTGGTAGTCAGTCCTTGACCTCCCTTGGGTTTGCCCTTGGCATTACATTCCTCCCCCCTTGGAGAAGCGTTTTCATCCTCAAAAACAAAAGAGGATGTATCTTCTTAAGAACACTAATTTTTCCACATGGCATCCTACATGGATCCAACTGTTCATTTAACCAAAACACGGTTTAGTAGGAGGTTTAATGAAATCAAGAAGAGAATCTTGATCTTCCACATTGTTGTCCTTTTGCAAGCGTCTTGTGTAACCGGTCCATAACCAACATAGTGTGTAAACTCCGTCTAGGGCCCACATGAGCATGCTAAACAAGTCGTCACAACTAAGATGTACTTGAAAGAGTACCTTGTTTCACTTTCCATGAAAATAATTGGCTGACGTAACTCATCAGCAAGGTATATGTCCTTGAATTGTTATCTTACCGCATCAATAAACAACCCCACCATAACTAGTGTTCAAGGTTGACAACCTGACTTAATCATGAAGAGACCAAACCCAGTCACAAACATGCTTGGCCTTATGGTAAGCAAACTCTAACTAGAGTCATACATGCTAGCTAATTGGATTGCTTGGTGCTAATGTACGCTCTTCGCATATCCTTTAGCATAAGATTACACTTGTAATCTGCCTATCCTCTTTGGATAACTGACAATATTGAGGTGTGTTTTTCCATGGTTTATAGACAATCGCCCAAAATCAGATAAGGATGTCCATAAGAAGAATGTCCTTCAAGTATGAGATGTACTTGTGTGTGGAGGCAACTGCAAACACTCAACGACATGAGTGAGAGAAACCCTCATTAACCTTCTCCACACTAGCTAAACCAAACTCCTTGAGTTCCTAGACCATGTTGTTCCCCAAGTGACAACACGTGCCAAACCCGACATATGGGTCCATAATTGCGTAATGCAGGAATGTATGTTGGACATTACGGTCCAAAATACTCTGCTCCTACGTGATCGTGCCATGTCACTTAAAGAGCAAAAATGGATGAAAACATAGAAGTTAATGCATCCTACTTGGAAAATTAAACAAAAACATACTAAAAAAAGAAACAAAACCAAATCAGAGGCATGCTTGGAGGTTGAACATAGTGTTCACTTACCTGTAGTCAAATGCACCTGCCCAAATTCCCCTCCTGCAAAGGCCTAGGAACACTAATTGAAAATTAGTGAAATTCAAGTACTATTGCACATGTAATCTTGGGTGTTACCTTGATCCAAACCCCTTGGTTCAAATCTACATTGCCAAACCCCGTGGTTAGACTTTGCAGAGGAAACTGCTCAACTAGCAGCCAATACTAATTGAAGTCAACTTTGGAAGTTGAAATTGTCCACTACCCCTTGGCAGCTTGTGGGCATCTTTCCTTGAAAGTGCAAGTGTGAAGGTTCCAAGAAATGACCATTAACACTTAATAAGTGATTTAGTAATCACTGGTTGGCTTGTACCCCAAAGCTGTACTCGTATAGACACTCTCAGTGCTATAGATAAAATAGGAGATCCACTCAAGTTGGAATCATAGTCAAAACTGGATCTTTTCTAGACCCGAATATCCATAATCTTGGGTTTTTGTGAACAGTCGTGCTGTCTGAAATGCTTGCTTCATCTATACACCTTGGTAGAGGTAAGCCTTTGTGAGTTTAAGACTTTCAAAAACTCAACATGATCTTCAGACTTAAAGTATGTAGTGCTAAAATGACACCCAAAAAATCAGTAATGGCAAGACTTTTGCTTGTCCATTAGAATCGATGGGTACTCAACTTGGATAGAATTGTTTGATCTTGAAAGCAATCACTGATGGATTACAAATAGATGGCTCTTAACCATTCCAAAATAGGTGGCTCTTAGCCCTTCAAAAATAGATGGCCCTTAGCCCTTCCTGTTACCATATTGACATAGAAAGATTTGAGTAAAATCTTGTGCCTAATTTCACCTTTCCCCCAAAGAATTAGGAAAGAGAGAGAGAGAGAGAGAGAGAGAGAGAGAGAGAGAGAGAGAGAGAGAGAGAGAGAGAGAGAGAGAGAGAGAGAGAGAGAGAGAGAGAGAATGTTGGGCTGAGGAAAAATTCCTTATTCTATTGTGTTGTACGCCCCTTATGAATGCTTCTGTGCAAACAATGTCTGAGTCGTAGCTTATTCTATAAGCATATAACAATGTGCTTGTACAACGCTCTCGTAGAGAGAGGTAACATAAGTCACATCTTGACCCACCTACCTTGTATGTGGTCGTGACTATACCAGAGTGACTCAGGTATGGCACTTTGCCAGTGAATAAAAATATTTTAAGACATTAATAACTTACCTCGTCCTTGACAGAGTAGTTAGTGTTATAGCAAAAGCGTATACAATGATAGGATGTCATACGTCCATCGTACTAGTATGCCATGTATACATATCAATAATAATAATAAGCCCTTGGCTTCAATGACAGTCTCAACCATGTGAGCCCTTGGTATAGGTGCCTTGCACGATTACATTGGCATGGATACATCATAGTGCATCATTGCATAAACTGTGAGTTTATATCCATATAGTTTCAAAAATGTGTTCCATTATGTTTTTAGAAGATCTGAGTGGTGGGCATCTGTGGGAGGACTTGTGTCATCGATCCTGACCCAACAGCTCTTGAGACTGGACATTGGAGACTGTGGGCTTGGGAGTGCTGTCCACTGGCATGAGTACAATGGGATCCTGGAGAGTGGCACTACAAGAGGCTATTCATATTAGCGACGCTCACACAGCGACGCTCAAAAAAAAATTTCCCGGCGTCGCTATGAGCGTCGCAAATTTACAAAGAAATTTGCGACGCTCATAGCGACGCCGACTGGGCTAAAAAAATAACCGAGCGCGCCCAAAAACTCAGATCTCAGATCTGAGTTTTTCGGCGCCCTCAAGCAAGGAGCAGGTAACGCTCTCCCTCTCTCTCTCTCTCTCTCTCTCTCTCTTTTTCTTCTCCACACACACACACACACACACACACACACGAGAAGAGGAAGGAGAGCCAGGTATGCTCCTTCCCTCTCCTCATTCTCATGTTCCCTTCCCCTCTTTCTCTCTCCCTCTCTCTCTCTCTCACACACACACACATACACACACACACATAGTGTTTTTGAGAGAGAGAGAGAGAGAGAGAGAGAGAGAGAGAGAGAGAGAGAGAGAGAGAGAGAGAGAGAAAGAGTACAAACAAAAACAAAAACGCACACACACATTGAGAGAGGAAAAGAGAGAGAGAGCATGCATAAACAAAAAACGCACGCATTGAGAGAGGAAAAGAGAGAGAGAGAACATGCATAAACAAAAAACGCACACATTGAGAGAGGAAAAGAGAGAGAAAACATGCATACGATCCAAAAAAATGCACACATTGAGAGAGAAAGAGAGAGAAACTAATTTAACGTCGTAGGAAACTAATTAAAATTAAAAGACCTAAAGATCTAGCCGACAAGGAGTTGAACTCAAGACCTATTATTCAAGAGGGAAATGGCATAATCAATCTATCATACTTGGCATGGGTGATAGAAAGGTTATACCATTTATCTCTTTTTATTGGCACACACATCCACACACGCGCACACACACAAGAAGAAGAGAGTTATAACGTCGTAGGAAACTATCTTAAAAGACGTTAAAGATTAGGTTATATGTAGACTTACATTAAATTAAATTTAGGTTTATTTTTAACTAGATTTACGTTTATTTACGCTAGATTTAGATTTACGTTATATTAGATTAGATTTAGGTCTCCATAGACTGCGATGTCTGCATGAAGCGGGTGAAGAAAGCCCTCAATGGAATATAGGGTATTGCTGCCTTCACTCATGGTGGGCTCCGTCGATCCAAAAGTACTGGTGAAATGTCTTTAGAAGATAGGGAAGAAGGTGGATCTTCAGGGCGGCAAGAGTCACTACATCCCCGACACAATGACCATCTAGACAACCTCTAGTCATTCAACAGCAACTTCAAAGTTAGTAACAAGAGCAAGAACGGTCTAAAGGGCCAATTGCTGTCGTCAGATGTGGATGGAGATGAGGCAGCGTCACTGCCGGAAGTTAACTCTCACATCTTTAGTGATGAGAATGCCAACTCTTGCCGAGTTATGTGAAAAATTATGTGTTAAATCAGTTTTAAGGTTCTTATAATCCCTGTTAGTTTAGTTCTTTGTTTTTAATATAACATAATTTACGTTAGATTTAGATTTATGTTATATTAGATTAGACTTAGGTTTATTTAGGTTTACCCACACACACACACACACACACACACACACACACACACACACACACACACACACACACACACACACAAGAAGAAGAGAGTTTTAACGTCGTAGGAAACTATCCCAAAAGACGTTAAAGATTAGGTTAGATGTAGACTTACGTTAAATTAGATTTAGGTTTATTTTTAGTTAGATTTACGTTTATTTAGACTTACGCTTATTTACGTTAGATCGAGTCCACGCAAGAATTACTTACGGTTTAGGGTTTAGAGTTAGACGAACAGTGAAAAGATCTACTGTGAAAAGATGTTAAGATGCTGTGAAGTGCTACAGCTAGAGAAGAGGCAAAGGGGTTTTGTCCACTACATGCAGTATCATGTAGACGTGGGTGTGTAGATTTCTTGTACCCACAAATATAGGTATTGACCAATAAAGACGAGATTATAACCCGGTGGTTCTGATCTCCGTGCACCTCTAGACCGAGGTGTGCGGGGATTGGACATGACTAGAGAATGTGAGGTAAAGAGAGAGAGAGAGAGAGAGAGAGAGAGAGAGAGAGAGAGAGAGAGAGAGAGAGAGAGAGACACACACACACACACAGAGAGAGAGAGAGAGAGAGAGAGAGAGAGAGAGAGAGAGATACGACGAAGAATGCCAATAGAATATTAAATTTGTTGTCCAGGTTATAAGTTTTTTATCCTCATTATGAGTAGTGACGAGGATGTGGGACCATCCAACCGAAACACCTATCTCTCAACGAGGGTCTTATGTCCTTGTAATCAATGCAAGCATGCTGTGCGACGGACAAGACGTGTTTCTTTGCAGCACGTTCGCGAATTTGGCGAGTTCGATCCATCTATTATAGATCGAGTTGTTGCCAATTATAACTCGTCGGACTCTGACGCTGGCCAACAAGCAGCAATCTTGCAACCCAATAGACGTGTTCGCAGGCGCTTTGGTCAAGCAGCATATGTGAGGCCACAAGATGTAGCCTCTGACAGCTCGGGGGATGATCATGCAGAGCACATTCCCAACGAGGCAATGTTTGAGCCCGAGATTGATGAAATGATCGAGACGATCATGGATTCAGAAAGGCTTATCTATGATGATATGAAAAGTGAAGCCGACACGCCATTGTATAATGGAGCACGTATGTCTAGATTGAAAGCACTCCTGGTTCTTCTCAACATGCAGGCAAAGTTTGGATGGAGTGACACTAGCGTCACAGCGCTTTTCAGGTGATCTATTACAATTAGTTTACTTTAATAAAACTCTAAATGTATAATGATCTGATAGATTTTTACACGACTGTATCATATTTTTATGTTGTGTAGATTGCTGAAAGAGCACATACTACCAGCTGACAATGTGATGCCAGATTCCCGAGATGAAGCAAGAAAGATTTTGTGAAACTTGGGGATGGATTACAATTCTATCCACGCTTGTCCTAATGACTACATTCTTTTCAGAGGGGAATACATAGACATGGAGAAGTGTCCGAAATGTGATTCCGAAAGATATCGAGTAGATCTCCACGGGACAAAAATTCCACAAAAGGTTTTGCGACATTTCCCTCTGCTTCCTCGCATCAAGCATTTCTTCGAATGTAAGTCCATGGCCGCCCTAGCATCATGGCATGAGGAGAATAAATCTTCGGATGGTGTGCTACGAATTCCTGCAGATTGCGTAGCGTGGAAATATATAGATGGAACATGGTCGGATTTTGCCAGGGAAGCTCGAAATTTGCGCTTAGGCCTGGCTATGGATGGCGTAAATCCATTTGGTCAAAGATCAACATCTTACAGTGTATGGCCCGTTGTCATCGTCAACTACAACATTCCCCCGTGGTTGACTACGAAGAAGGGGCACCTATGGCTAAGCTTGATTGTGCCAGGGCGATATAAAGTGGGGAATATGGATGTGTATCTTCGTCCACTATTGGAAGAGCTACAACAATTGTGGATTGGCATAGAGGTGGTGGATATGAGCCGACACACAGGACGACGGAATGCTTTGATCAGAGGCATTCCAATGTGGACCATGCATGACTATCCCGGGCTAACAGAATGCTCAGGTGATCTATTGACACTCCTCACTCAGACACTGTAAATCTTGTTTTTTCCCATAGTTGATCTATTATCATGTGTATACATGCAAGGCTTCAAACAAGCGGATACAGAGCATGTGTCACATGTGGACCTAGACTGAATGCACGTAGGGCACCCTCACTGAAGAAGCAAATCTACGAAGGTCATCAAGCGTATCTTCCAGAGAATCATGTGTTACGCGACGGCTTTTTGGGAAGAGAGCCACCAAGGATGTCTGCACAAGCATGGTTAGAGTAGAAGGAGATGTGCGATGACGGATTGCCTCCAGGGATGAAGAGACTATCTCTATGGTACGAGTTACCATACTGGCCCCGACTCATGATCAATCACTTGCTCGATCCAATGCACATATTCAAGAATGTGGGTAATCTACTATGGGACCATCTGACCGGCAAGAAAGATACTTTGGGAGCCAGAGTTGACCTTAGAAATGTGGATCGTATGGAGCAATATTGGCCGCAAATAGCGTCTGATGGATCGATAAAACTCCCTAAAGCACCATGGATTTTCACAGGAGCCCAAGAACGCAAAGTAAAAGAGACCATTCGATCTTTGCGGACCCCCACTGGCGTAATGCACTCGCTCCGAACGTGTTTTACTAAAGAAGGAAAGCTTACCGGTTTGAAGTCACACGATTGGCATAAAATGTGTCAAGTACGTTCATAGTGGACTTTAATATCATTGCATAAAATGTGGACTTTAATATCATTGCTGCACATACTTTACAGTTTATTTTACCGGTTGCCATTGAGGGATGTTTGTCTCTCGACATCCGTAACACAATCTACAAACTTGCAAAGCTGGTGCAATGGATCTCACAAAAGGAGATCAACGTAGACTCCATACCATTCGCCAAACTAAATGCTGCGGAGCTTGTGTGCATGTTTGAGAAACATTTTCCTACTACAATGCTAACCATTCAGGTGCATCTTCTTGTTCACATAGTTGATGAGGTGGAAATAGCTGGCACAGTTCATTCCAGATGGATGTTCTTCTTAGAACGTGCGTCAAAAGGCACGTCCGGAGGGTAGCATGGCAGAAGGTTGGTTGGTATCAGAGTCCCTAGTGTACATTGGAGAGTGGCTAGACGGATTTGATAAATCTCGGGACACGCTATGGCAAACCATAGATGATGAGCGCATATCTGGGATTGTCATGTGCAATCTCGGTGTTGAGAAGAAGATGACGGAAGATCTAGAGGCTAAAATCAACCGATTTTGCATGCTTCACAATCCAGTGATGCAAAAGTGGATTTCACAATATGAGGATGCAAAGCAAGAGTGACAAAGGGCACGAATCGAGTGGAGATGGGGAAGACGACCACCGATGCACTATCCAGCAGTTCTGGAGAGCCTACCAACCTTCATGAGCTTAAGATGGTTGCACAACCAATTGAAAAGCGCACAACAATGTGGTGACGAAGTGACTGAGGAAGAGTGGGAGTACTCTTGGGGTTGCGCGACCAAGGTAAGTTTGCAATGTACGACTAGCAAGTGACTTTATTTATAAACGTTTGAACGGCCACTCATAATCTTTGTTCGTTGTAGTATAAGTCATACACAACAGCATGGTGTAAAGGTCGACATTTTAGGGTGGAACAAAAACGTTTTACTCAAGATTGTGGAATCATGGCAAAATTTGAACAGTCTAGTCGACGACGTTCCTCTGATGCAGATCCTGTGGTGGCGGAACTCACTTACTTCGGCACGCTGCAAGAGATTTTGAGGATCGATTACAGAGGATTTTTTGTCGACTTGCTCGACGTGCAATGGTTCAAGATAATCATGGAGGGTCGCAACGCTACTGTGCGTAGAGGAGAGTCTGGTTTTCTTGAGGTGGATTCTACTAAGAAATGGACTGACCTAAGAGACACTTTCGTACTACCCGAGCATTGTGAACAAGTAAGTATGTAAATAGTTAACATCCCCCTTTTACAAGTTATGTGCTTGAAAGCTCTCATGTAAGTTATGTGGCTCTGGCAGGTAATATTTCATCCTACAAAGTCTACATCAAACTGGTGGTACGTCATAGAGGTAGCCCCTCGTAGTGCAAGGACGTATGAAGGCTACCATGTGCCAATCACAACGGCATCAATGGAGGAGATCAGAGAAGATGCTCAATCAGAAGCCGCTGCGGTGGTGCCAGACGAGCATCAAGATGCTACTACTCTATATGGGGTGCATGCAGAGGAGCTACAAAATGAAATAGAGGATATGTGTTTAAACGGAGAGCTCTATATAGATATAGGAAGTTATGCTGAGTTATTCGAGGATGAGAGAGAGATCTCTTAAAGCCACAAATATTGTATTTGAACAATTTTGCTCCGTGTTGTAAAAGCTCTGGCTCTCTAAGTACCTTCCATGGTGTATAACGCTCTTTTCTACTCGCGCTCACATCTTTTGATTGAAAATTCTGAGTTTTCGACTTGTCTCTTCTATCACTCAATTCATTGCGTCATTGTATTTATATGCATCATTACGTCATTGTATTTAATGGTCTTTGCGTCATTGTCTACTCTATTCATTCAATATTAAGTTTAAATATTCGTGTGTTTAATGCAAGTATGGATGATGAGGAGTTTCTTTCTTCTTTGTCACCGCAGCAGAGACAATGGTACGTGGAGCGTCATCGCTCTGGCGCATCATCGCGCGTTCCTACTCCATCCGCATCTCCCTCTCTTTCGGAGCATTCGGCGCGCTCCGAAGCTTCGGCGTCGACGAGACGAGCTTCACACTCGTCTAGACATCGGCGCTCTAGTGGTGGCGGTGGCGGTTGTTGTGGGGATTCTGCCACCGATGCCTCCACACCGCCTCGTGTTCGACGAGGCTCTTTACCCTCCCCTTCTTTGCCCGCCCCCACACCAGCCACAGCATCGCCATCTACGCCAGGTTTTGCACGGCTGACTGTTCCTAGAAGCTACACACCTCTACCTACTCCGCCAGGAGCCACCCCACTCGACACTCCTCGCTTCGGGCCCAGACGCCGGTGGAGACACCTGACGTCCGTACCCCCATCGACATGCCGCTAGAGACCCCTGCCGGGACACCCAGGTTCACGCGTCACCGGCCAGAGGGCTTGTCTTACTCCATCGACTTCAGCGGCGGCATCATCATGGATGATGACGGCAAGAAGGTGATCTCGCGCATGCGTGGTCTTTGCTCTCAGCTGTTTAGACACTACATACTAAACAAATGGAGTGAAGTACCAAGTGATTTAAAAAACAGAGTCATCAGCATACTTCATGATGAGTTTCCCGTTCCAACACGGGATCAGCTGTCTTATTGTCTTTTTTTGCAGAATCCGACAGATATATGCCGCTTGGACGCGATGAGACGTCTGACTAGACGACGTCAGTTTAGCCGTAGCTAGATAGCATTAGTTTAGGGTTTCTCATAGCTTATGTATCATGAGACGGATTTTATACGTCTTTTTGAACCATGTATATTATTACATTTGTCACCGCAGTTCCTTTTGCCAATCAATTCTTTATGCCTATGATGTTGTACAATTGTCATTATTACATTTGCCAATCAATTCATTTTGCCTATGATGTGTACAATTGTCAATTTTGCAAACAATGCGTCTTTTGGGTGACTATTTTGGGTCTATTATCTACCCTTGCACTTTTTTTAAAAAGTGAATCAAGTACAATATGGTTGATGGGTGATGCCCTGCCACCAAAAAAAAATTCTCTCGAGCGTCGCTATAACCGTCGCTATTTATGGCTCTGTAGCGTCGCTATGAGCGTCGCTATAGTCTTCAGTGTAAACGTCGCTATAACCGTCGTTATGAGCGTCTCTATATTGCGACGCTTATAGCGACGCATATATCGACGCTCTCGTAGCGACGCTCGTAGCGACGGTTTTAGCGACGCCGGGGGTTATAAAAACCCAGTGTATTTCCGTTGCTAACAGCGTCACAAGAGCACACAACCTCTTGTAGTGTGGCTTTGGAGGGACCCTTTCTCTTCTGCAGACCACCTAGGTGTCCCGTTCTTTTAGTACACTGTTTGACTGGGACATCACATACTAGCAGCATAGAGAGAGGCCCGCCCCGTTGCAACACCTCATTGGCAGGAGGAGGGTCTCACAACTGAGTTCTTGGCAGCCTTCTGGGAGAGGTCGTGGGACTCCAGATAGCCGAGTCGAGTCACCTTGTTTCAGTGGCTGGTCACACCAAGAGCTACAGTAGTTGGGAGATGGCTAGTGCATAGTGGTCTCTCGATCTGGCTAGTGCATAGTTGGGAGCTGGCTAGTGCATAGTGGTCTCTCGATCGCATGTGCAGCTTGTGACCATCTTGTGGAGAGTCAGCATCACTGTCTTTGGGGCTGTCCTTTGGCACAGCAGGTGTGGCTTCGTGTTCTTCAGCTGATGCCTGCTCTTTCCACAGCTTGACAGTACACTTGGGGAGTAGTGGCTTGGTACACCCTCACAAGCCCGACACTTCAGTTTGAGCTATCTTCCACCAACATGATGATAGTGATGCAGGGGGGACGAACTACACTCCAGCGCCACAGAGCTTACTCCACAGGAGTGGTGCAGTGAGAGAGAGGAGTGTTGGGAGCTCATTAGTGGCCTGACACTCTGGTTCATCTGGCGGGCCCGTTGCTTCCGCATCTTTGAGGCTCGCCCTGTGCCACTAGCAGAGACTGTTTGCAATCTTTGGCTAGAGCTGATCCACACTCTTAGAGGACAACTCAAGAGACTACATGGCAGCTCCGACCGCATGCAGGAGCACAGAGAGGCTTTCCTTCGACTCTGGCGTCCTGGGCCTTTTTACACCATGGTCCAGGGTGTACTCCGATGGCACTACCGACCACCTGTGTGTGCTTTTCCCTCCTCCCATTTCTTGATTTAGCCTCATTGTACATATGATGTTTTTTCATTGGGAGAGTCTCCCCATCATGGTTGTTGTAGCCCTCTCTTGAAGAGGTGGTTGCAGCCCTATGGGCAGTTTCATTAACTAATAGAAGGATTCTTTTCTCGGAAAAAAAAAAGTGTTCCATTATCATTGATTTGAAGTCAATCAATAATACCTTGGCACAAAAGAGAAGCCTTACTTTGCATGAAGTCTGGCAAAGCACTTTGCTTTGCATGTTGAGAATTCTTTTTCAAATAAAAGGTTAAATCATAGAAGAAATAAGCATAACTTGAAATTTACTAACGTTGTCGCCCACTTGCCAGGTTTCTGGTAATTCGCTCGAATCTGGCTCATAGCCATATGCACCGCTCGAGTAAGTTAGCGTATGTATCATGTACACCCTCGTGGGATGTAAAAACTTGCAGACATCTTGGCAAGTTTCCCCAAGTTTGTATGTTGATAGCATGGAAATTGTAATGCCAAATGCCAAAAGGGAAGCCTTGCTTCACATAAGTACTCATGGAGTTTTGGTGCTCATAGCTAACATATACTCTTGCTAATTTACAATGGCAAAGCAAAAGAAAGTCAACCTTGTCGAGCATTCACAGATAATGAACCTTGTCAAATTGTACAATGTATTGAAAAATAGGAAAATACTTGCAAAAGATGTGCCTCATACCTGCTTGGCTTGATTACTGTTATACTGAGGATTTGTAGACGGAGCCTTCCTCCCGTGATGTCTTAGAAAACTTGTTAGATCACGCTTGACGATAATGGGTGGATCCTATCATTGTCTGAATACATTAATAACAAAAAACTTGCTTAGGAGCCATGCCCTAGCATATTGAAGCCTTGCTTCCCCCTCCTCTTGATAGTAGGAAGATGATAAATTAAAGAGATACTTGTTAATCAAAATCTATGAACAAGTAAGTGTATGGAGCCTTTCTCCTCTTGGGAACTCTGAATGAGAGAGAAAGAAGCCTTGCTTCATAGGACAATCCATATGCCATGCATGACAAAAATTGTGTCAATAATCAACAAAGAATCAACCTGCGGTGCATGGACATTCATGCCACCCCTACCTTGCACTGTAAAATTATCTTAAAGCTGGAAAACCTTAAAAGCATGAAATATCAAACCTGTTGATCGATCTCAATCATTGTTCTCTACCTAAAACCTTGCTCCAGTTAAACCATGAGTATATCCCTTGGATTAAAGCTCCCTTGGATCATCTCGATAACATGCTATTTTTTTATTTTGCCTTGGAAAGGGAGGTTGGTGGAGGATCCCTTCTCCACTGGTAGTCGGCCATTGTCCTTTACCTCCCTTGGGTTTTCCCTTGGTATTACAAAGGCCCACTCAACAACTATATGTGTCAGGCTACATGAAATTATAGCTCCGAGGACATTACCTAACTAGCTATGGGCACTGGAAGGGTATCATGAGCCATGACAACAAGAAAATTCCTCGATCACCTGCAATATATTTTGGGAAGAAAAAATCTTGAAAGTCAAAGGATGCACCCTTTAAATGGTCTCGTCCTTGGCAAAGCATGTACATCCTTGGGTTTCACAAAAATCTCTTGTCGCTACAAGACCCCGGCCATATGATATTCACATCCAAGAAGTGCATGTTTGAGGCCACAATACCCTATAAAATCATGCTATAATTTCCATAGCGATCATGCCAAGTTTCACTTTGCTCATTCCTAGGCAAATCCATATTCTTGTGTGTGCAATCTATGCTCAATCTATGGCTCCACAACAATTGGGCATTCCACTCAAAGCCCTGAACCCATCCTTTATGTCTCACATCTTTAACTTTGTAGTTGGCCATTTGCTAAGATGCCCCCCTCTGTGGACTAGGGAGTGCACAAACTCATGGATGAATGTCATGATAGTAGAACTTCCACAACCAAAAGCATTTTCCACATGGTAGCGTGTGTCTCCAGATGCAAACACCATCATTGAAATCGCCACCTTCTTCTCTACACTAAACATCCTTCCATAAGAATCCCAAAGGGCAATCTATTTAGTGAAGAGTTTGAGAAGGTTAAGAAAAAAAGTCTATGTTTTACATGTTTACAGAGTAGACACAGCAAAAAGGATTGTCCCAAGGGAGAATTTGCTACCCAAGGTAAGGAGAAAGTGGTGTACATGTTGATATTGTTGCCTCTTGAGTCCTCCTCTCGTTTTTCCAATATGGAAGTGACACACACCGAAATGGTGCACAAGTGTTGTATCACGGCCTCAATGTGGTATCCAACCTTTGGTCCACATGAGGTGGGTTTATCCAAGGTCACAAGGTGAGAATCTTGGTAGAAGATGGTGCTTCACACATTTCATCGACTATAAGTTAGTGAAATAGCTCATTTTGCACTCGATGACTATTTCCCATCATTACAAAGTAGCAATGATTAACGACCATGATGCTGAGGTATGGGATACGTAGGCAAAGAATGTCCCGTTGGAGATTCAAGGATATCTCGCGTCCTTGAATTTCCAAGTCATGAATATGGATCGGGCAGATGTGATCCTCAATCGAGAGTGGTTATATGGGTTAGGGTCATCATTAAAACATACCTATGAGAATAATAGTTTGATATTTGAATCCAATGGCATGCATGTGCTATTGTTGGGGGAGAAGGATGTTCCTTTGTGGGACAGGTGTCTAACCTCACTCCTATCTTATTGCAGACATGGCGAGAACCACGAATATAATTGTCAATTCATGGGACGAAGCTTACTTGACTAGTGCATAGAGGCTACAAGAGGTTGTCAATCTCTTGGAAAACAACAAACAACTCGCATCTAACTCAAGCTACACTCAAATGAGAAAAATCACCAAACGCTAATCGCTCATCGGCAAAAAAATCATAAACGTTACAGCATCAAATGACATCCAAGCGTTACAAAACTTCTAGGACGTGTTTATAAGACCTAAGAACACATGCTTATGGTCTCAAACCTCACTTTAGGTCAAGTGCAAAAATTGCAATTATTAATAACAGTGAGCTTTTGACCTAGTTGTTTTCGACCCATAATGCATTTAAATGCTTAGCAATGATTCCCCAATACCCCACCTATACGTAGTTTATGATTTTGAAGCTTAAATTCCTGCTTATGATGAAATTAGGCCGCGGGTCGGTGACGCCAAAAGCTACGGATTACCATGAAATGCTTACGTCAATGCATAGAGCTCTTACCTGCGGTTGCAACACAATAGATGGCACTGCAATGTGACAACCAGGAAGGGAGTAGGAAGCGCGAGAAGGAGAGACGTGAGAGCCATTAGCTCACGCTATGTTTTCTTCTATCCAAAACTTATAAAATACTTACAAAAATTGGCTTTTATACTTTAGCCAAGGTTTTTGTGGTCAAAAATAATAATCTGGGAGCTCTAACTAAAAACAGGTTGATACAATCTGGAAGCTTGTAGCCCCGGCTCATTAATTACACTGTTTATCTTGAAAATAGGAGTTACAACATTCTTGATTCATCAAAATAATAAGTGTTTTACAATAAAAGTTCCGAAAAATGTTATCCGAGTTAGCTTGCTGCTAACATTCCCCCCCTTCTTGACTATGTCGTCCCTTAACACAGCTTCATGGACTGAAATAGTCTTTGGGTTGATGGCTGACGAAGCGGTCTTTAAGCGCATGTAATGCTTTCTCATATCTGAGTCTTTTTTCTTTGTCAGGAACTTGCAAGAACTGCATAATGACTTTGTTTTTAAGCTTAATGGATGAATAGCCAACAAATTTGGATGTAAGGCTGCTTATCACTGGCCAAAATATCCTCGTTCGCCAACTGAAGAAACCTGTATGGAATGCTTCCTCAAATGCCAACATATTGCTAGAGGACAAAAACATGCATCTGGCGTAGAAGCCATAAAGGACTTCCTCTGAATGCTGGCCACTTAAGTCATAACACAGACCCTTATTGCCTTTGAGAAAAGATATCCATGGGGCTCCGGCTTGCTCTGGCTTGTGAAAAACTTGAATACATGTGAGCAGCATTCTGCAAATCTTGTACAACATGGCACATGATGAGAGGTTAGATAGGCTCTTGAAGAAAGTCATGGCGCCCGTTAGGGTTTTCACCATGTATTCTTCTGTTGCCGGTCCTTGCTCTGGAGCTGGTAGTCGTGGGTAATTCATCCATGTAGGCCTCTTCTTTTTCAGTGCTTCGTATGCCTGCCATGTCCTTACCCTTGGTACAAGACAGAATGTTGGGTCTTTCTGGAGGGCTGCGGGTGCTCTTGTGAATAGAATTAGATGTCGTGAATTCTTCTTCAACCAGCTCTTTCTCCACTTGGGGTGGATATCCTCTGAGCCTTCCGCTTGCATATCCTTGTATAATCTTTCCTTTACCTGTAATAGCTCCACTTTGATCAAGGGGTATTGCAGTGATTGCTGATGCCACTGAGCATTGATTTGGTTGGGAGTGAGTTGAGTTACATTGACCGAGTGGAGAACTCTCAACTCCCAATTACATTGCTGCTTTCCATTCAACATCTGTTTCCTGAGCAATCTGCTCTTTTAGTGCATCTGTCTCAGCTTTAGATAAGTTGGACCATGGGAACTTGCTCAACTTTAGTGAGTGGTACTTGAAAGTCTGACTCCCCCTCTAGCCCTTCTGACGGCTGTGTTTCCATCTCAACAATTGAGACTGAGGGTATGTCGACGGGTGGTTGTTTATATGTTCCCGCTTCTTCCTGATGTTCTGGTTGTTCCTCTCTTAGTAGCTGATTGACTCTCTTTAATTCGGCTATCTCTTTGAGCAGTTGCTCTTCTCTTTGGACCCGCATCAAGGCAAGGTCTCATCTTTGTGATTGTTCTAGATTCAGCTCTAGCTTGAGATCCTCGTTTCTCTTTTTCAAAGTCTTATAGACTTCATCTGTACCTTTGATTGAAGTGACAACAATATTTTCTCGTATCTGTCTCAAAAAGGGTGCTTGATCATTGATCCTTCGCTCGGAGTACTGGAGAGAAGCATTTGCTACATCGAGTTGCACTTGGATCTTTTGTACTGAGACAGAGTAGTGGTTAGAAGCTCATTCATTACTTCTATCAGTTGTGGATCTTTACTTTTGCAGGCATCGGATAACTTGGTTAGAAGCTCTCCCAGCTCTTTCATTTCTTTCTGCTGCTTTTCTTTGGCAAGCTGGTGCTGTTCTGCTTCATCCTTCAGCTCTTTGATTTGTTTTTGGAGATCTAAAATAATGTTCATTCTGTCAAACATCTCTCCTTGTAGAGCATCAATGACGAGTTCAAGTTCCCTAGCCTTAGCACTGCGGCTAAGTACTGCTGTTCGCATTTTATCTATCATCAGCTGCATCTGCTTGGCATATTCATTGACCTGCATGATGACTTCGTCATTTGTTTCCCATTCTTCAGGCTCTGTAGGCTGTCTAGAAGTTTCAAACACTTCCACTTGTGGCTCTTTGGGTGGTGCTGTGGTGGCTGCTTGTGGTTGTGGCGGGGGTTCTACTTTTCCTTGAGACGTTGCGGTTGCCTCGACTGCTTCTGCTTCTTGAGGCTTTGTGGATGCCTCAACTGATTTTGGTTGGGTGGTTGTAGAAGGTCCAATAGTTGTTTCTGTTTCCGTTGACTGTTCAAATCTGGCCTCTTCCTGCTGTTTAGACTCTTTTCCCTTGGCTTCCTTGCCCTCATTGGGTTTAGCTGTTGGTGAAGGGCTTGGACTTGGCATTGGGTGGTCTGCTTGCTCCATGGTGGGTGAAGTGGGTTTCGGAGACATCTCCATGTGGTCGTGGTGTGACTCACCTTGTTCAGTAGCCTCTGCTTGTCTTTGTTTCTCGGCTCCTTCTTCCTTTGCTTTCCTTTCAGCTTCTTGAGCTTCTTTCAACTTTAAGGCTTCTTGGGATCCTCTGCTCCTTTCCTAGCAGGGTTCTTGGTTCTGGGTCCCCTTATATCCCTTGGACTCCTTCGTTCAGGGTCCTCACCTGTAGCTTGGCGGCTCCTTTCATACGTCTTCTTTTCTCTTTCAAACCTCGCCTTCTTTTGTTGAGGTTCTTCTTGGTGTGTGGCTACTGCTTTCTTTTTCATTTCTTCAATTCTAGCTCTTCTTTCCTCATTGTCCGAGCTTTCACTGCTATGAGCCTCACGGGAGCTTTCTGGAGATTCTTCATCTGACTTGTACACTCTCTTTGTTGAACGAGTGGTTCTTGGAGAAGGTTGAGCGGACACAATCCATGTGTTCTAATATGGGGATGGCAGCAAATTATCGGCCATTCCAATAGCATGATATGCTGTTCTTGTCAGCACTTTAGGAGCACCCAGATACGTGATTTTGCCTTCTTTCTTCGTGCCTTTCAGCGTTGTCAGCACATACTGTGCATGATCAATTGCCTGCCTAATTGTCGACCTTAACAATTGAGTGAAGGTGGTCGCAACCGCATGGTTTAGGGTGGTGTACCGTGGCGGTCTCTTTGATAATAAGTGGAAGTGTTGATGGTATAGGCGAGCTGGTTCTTCCACTTGCCTTTGGATGAGGTCGGAAAAGGTGGCAGTAACAGTCTCTTTGGTAAAAGGGCCTGCTGTCTTTCTATCTCTGGCCCGCATCATCATACCTTCAGTCGACAGCTTCAGTGCCTCAGCCACTCTCCTTTGTGATTACCACTTCTACCTTCTGCCCTTGTTGATTAGTGATTTGGGCCGACCTATCCTCTTTGATCATAGGCAGTAACTCATATGCCTTCTGGAAATCCATGCCACATGGTTCCTAGTCGTAGAAGTCCCTTAGGCCTAGCCTTCTATTGGCTTCTTTGGTGTTTGTCTTTGCTGCTACATCATATATCTCCTTTGGTAGAATTTGCAGTTCCACTTGGTGTCCTTCTTCGCTCTTGGACCTGCCAGTGAAAACCGTGGTGTTGTTTTCTTCGAGTTGTTCTTTAGACAAGTACGTTGCTTTTTCCGTCTTGACTAAACTTGGGTCTAGTTGGTAGGGTGGAAACTCTTGTAACTTTTCTTTTTGGGACACCCTTTTCTTTGCCTTCTCGATCGCTTGCATTGCTCCTGTTAAGGGAATACAGTGTCAAAGTTAGAGAATTCTGCAGATTTTGCTCTGAAATGCCTTGAGTCTGAATTGATGACAATTGATGTCCATTTGGCTTCAAATCAATTTAGGAGCATGCATAGATGCATAAAAACATGTAGAGATCAAAATCATCCAGTTCATATAAAAATTGCAACAAAAGTAAATAATTACGATTATTTATAGCTGGGGATTTTTTCCAAGTTTTTGTATTTTTGACATCACAGACTTGAAATACATGGCATTTAGGTGCTCTAAGTGAAGTGTGGGCTCAATTGAGTGCACTGGGTGGAAATGGTGCCAGATTTAGTCTTTCAGTCTCTGAAACAGTAGATATAAAGAGATTTTGAGTTTTTGTGATGCAAACTTGGTCAAACTTGGTCAGTGGACCTGGGACATCATTTTCTTTGGTCCCATAAGGTCAAAGTTGCGGATTTCACCCATTTTGGCAAGAAAGTAAATAATCGCAATTATTAACTTTTTCATCAAAATGTACATTTTTTGTTGCAACTTGGTTCTAAGAATGATGTAGACTTTGTGTATGAGATATGGGGTGATTTGGATAAAAAAATATGTTAGATAACTCAAAATTTGGATTGGAAGGACTTTGGTGCGTTTTTTGACAGTTTCCAAGTTTTTCTTGATCATTTTGGCTCATACTTGAAATGTGGCATGTAATAGATACGTAAAAATGATAGGTGAAGTGAAGGGATTATTTGCAAGCCAAACAAGCACAAAAGTAAATAATAACGCCTATTTAGAGCAGTCAATTTTTTTGCAAGACTTGACAATTTGATGACCTAGACATATTCAATACATCTAAAACAAGTCCTAAAATGCATTTGGTAAAGTTTTGTCGTGTCGGCATCACTTCGTGCTTTTGTCGACTCTGAAATCACCGATTTTTGTGACTAGATGGCATATGGAGTTGGTTAGTCACTTTTAAAGCTATGGACTTGTCCGCTACATAGTCCTGATGCTACCCATCCAGTTTTGGCCCATTTGGAGTCAGTTTGACTTCATATGTCAAATTTGACGCTTTGTAGCCTTCGAGCTATTTTCTGTTGTTCAAGAGCTTTCCTTGACTGTTTTCATGAACCCATCTAGGTACATTATGTATAGACCCAGTCTATAAGATGTCCGTGGAGTCAGAATCCAATTCTGGCATCTGGCAAAAACCTAGATTATTTACATGGGAACCCCCCCCCCCCCCCCCCCCCCCCCGGACCCCTACCAAATGGTCATCTGGTGGTATAGAAGTGTTCTATTATATAGAGGCATGATACAATTCAAGTTTCGTCCAATTTGGTTGAGCTGACAGGCCGCTATGGTCAATTTTGGGTCATAGGACTTCGTGCGTTGCTGGGTTTCTAGGGTTTTTCCTCGAGCCTAGACTTGCTACCCGGCCATATAGAATTGATCATTGATAACCTTAGAACTGGCACTGTAAAAGGACAACTGTGGACTTCGAAAATCGCGCACGAAGAAGGTCGAGAGCTCTCTCCTTGAAGAGTGACTAGTGAAAATGAGGTGATTTTGGGCTACGTTGGATATGTATACTCGGACTTCCCAAACTATTTTTTCCCAAATTCCCCTGTTAGTCCTACTAGACCATGAAATCTATGTTAGACTCAAAAATTTCTTCAATCGGATTCCAGTAGCTCATTCTGCAAGAATTTGCGAAAGTAGGCCTTGGCAGCCTAATTTAGGCTTTCCACTTCCATCTGTCGATTTGATTGAAATATTTTGTGCCTGTCCGCCTTGTCCTTCTGATCATCAACGTATCTTCAGTTTCTCCATCTGAGCTCATTTGCCATTTATTATTAATTTTTGATCTGTTTAGTGAAAAAATGAAAGAAAATAATAAAATGCGCTAAAAAAGAAAAGTGAAAAATGAATAATTAGGAAAATCCACTGAGAAACACTGCTTTGTTATTTTTTGGTGGATTTCTCCATTTTTAAGTCCCAATATCAAGAAAAATGATGAATTAACAAAAAAAGACCATTTTTTGATAATTTCCTGATAGTATATACACTATTTACACTCATCGAGGAGATGTTATCAATTAAATTTCCCTATTGATGATTTTTTAAGGGAAGTATTAGGTAATTTTGCAAAAGGTCACACGTTAACATCAAACTTTTTCCTCCCTCTTCAAACATTGCCCTTAATTACTTAGTTCCCTTCCACCACTCCTAGATGGCGTACTTCGGGAGGATTGCGTGCATGGGTTCAACTATCATGTCTATGTATAGCCTTGGTTGGCTCTACCATGCTTCAAAGATCAGTGCAATTCAAACCATTATGCCGTGCAAGAGTTGGGTCTTGAGTAATTAACTCAAGGGTTTCTGAGGTGGAGGTTTTTTGTTGTTGTCTCCCAAAGAGCAAATCTTGTAGCTTGTGTGCTCTTTGCTTGATTGTACCATTAGGATGCTTTGGCACGCTGATTTCCTAAGCTGTCGGTATCACTAATGATGGTTGTTGAGCTTTAACTCGCCATTGGTATCTTGGTTTTTCTTCAATTTAAATGTTGTGGTCGAGTGTTTTGGGACTTAACTCTCCATTGCTTCATCGGTTTTACAGTTTGTGGAGAAGATAAGCACTCCTTTTTTTCCAAGTCCATTGTGTTTTAGGTTCCCTGCTTGAAGATGCTCCTCTTTGTGTTTTGAACCTTGGAACCATCTTTGGTACAGTAGATGATGTTTTGGACACCCAAATTTGAATCGGCTTGTCCTTAAGCTGTGCTTTTGGGACCCAAATTTGCCTAACTCCTTGCATGCTACTTGTATCATTTGCTTGTCTATAGGATGGAGAAGATTGATTGCTCTGTTGGTAACCTCCTTTTCGTTCCTCTTTGCTTGGTGAAACTGGAAAATGAGTTGTCCACCTCGGGTGATAGCTTGAGCTGATTGGTATCCCAATCTGGTACTGCCTTGTGTACGTCCTCATCCATGAGATTCCAAAAATCATTGTTTCATTCATGTGTTCATCTGGTAAGCATACAAACTAATGAGGGCATGAGCATCCATGTACTATCACATTTAAGTCGACGACTCCCAATGCCGGTGTTGGGTCCTTGTTCCATCCTTTAATAGTCGATATTCTTGCTGTCAAGGACTGATTCGTTGCTTTTGTGTATGTGGAATAACTGACTGCATTTACTCGATCTCCTGTATCGACCAATGCATTTGTGCTATGATTGTTCAATTGTACTTTGATGCACAGGTCCATTCCATCTAACCATTCATCATCTGTTGACACTGCATCCTTCTGTAATTCCTATAGTCGTTCATCTAGTTCTAGAGTGTTGATGGAAATAGGTATTTGTTGATTTTTAAGAGCAGCTTTCCTTTTGAGTACCCGAAGCCGTGCTTTCTCTTGGGCTTCATCAATAACCTGTTGTTGTTTTATCTTTCTTCGCTTTGCTCCATGCATCTTTTCTAACAATTTACTGGTTAATGGCAAATTGTACTTCTTTAAACAACATCCACTAATCCAATTAGCCATTGGTTCACCATCTAGGGTGGACAACTTAATAGCTCCACTTGGAGATACATATTCAATGATAAACGGCCCATTTTCCTTTTTCTTAAACTTGGGAATGTGTTGCTTAAGGGAATAGACTAAAACTAAGTCCTCTTTTTTGAAGTTTTTTTTAATGAGATGGGAATCAAAAAAACTGTTTTTGTTTCTGCTTTTGTGCATAGATGTGAGCTACAACTATTAGCCTTTGCTCATCAACCTTTTACAAAATCTTCAAGCCTCTCTGACAATTCATGTCCAGTCTACTCAAGATCCTTAGCTACCCTTAGTGTCGGCAATAGAAATTCTATTGGTAGTATGGCATCAAGACCATAAACAAGGTTAAAGGGTATAGCATTTAGTGCTGTCTTGAATGAAACTCTATAAGCCCTTAGAGTAGCATGGAGATTCATTTCCCAATCTGTCCGTCCTGAACTAACCACTTTAGTCAATACCGAGCTAAGAATTTTATTCATATGCTCAGCTTGTCCATTTGCTTGTGGGTACCCAATACGGAGCTGATTTGTTATGGATGACCATAAATTCATTAAGCAGATACTCAATTACCTCATTGAGGAAATGAGTTCCCCTATCACTGACAATTCTATAGGCAATCCATATCTTGTGAACACATTCTCATACAAGGATGCAGCTGTGGTTCTGGCATCATTCTTTTGAGTTGCTTTAGCCTCTACCCACTTGGTCAAATAGTTCGTAACTACAATGATATATTGAGCTTGGGTTCTATAAGTAGGTGGCTGTATTGGCTCAATAAAGTCTATACCCCATTTTGCAAAAGCTCTAGTCCCCATCATTGGTCTTAAAGGCATGCTATCTACACGGGTTGGCATTTTTGCTCGTTGACATGCATCACACCTTTGAACATATTCCTTGGCATCTGCAAAAAGTGTGGGCCACCATATGCCTGCCATTAAGATTGCTCTTGCGGTGGTTTCACTAGAAAAGTGACCTCCAGCTAATCCAACATGTGCTTGTTCTATAATGGGAATATATTCGTCTTCATTTGCAGAGACGTAGATGTTGATCATTTCCTCTTCGATACAACTGGTTTCCAATAAGAGCATAGTCTCTTGCTTCAGTTTCAATTACTCTTTGGTGGCGTTTACTCATATCCTCAGGAAATGTTCCACTTGATAAGCAAGTAACTAGATAGTTACTCCACTTAGGAACTAATAATATTTGGAATAATGTCACATGAGGTATGCGTGCTTGTTTCTGGCATTGAGGACATTTTTTTACAAATGAGTGAACATCAGTCCTCATGGTTGGCCAAAATACTCCAAGTCTCAAGATCCGTTGCTTAGTTTGGTCTTCCGCAAAGTGAAGTCCAACTATGGTAATATGTGCTTGACTTAGGTATTGGTTTTTCTCCTCAAGATTAATACACAAAAGCAATATTCCATCTCAATTTCTTTTGTATAGCCTTCTAGGTAGTAATTGATACATAGCCGATTGCTCAATTAATCCGATTGTAATAGGAAATGGTATTTGTGAATCCAATTGAGCTATGGTCATCAAGGATACCATATTTTTTGACCATCTAGGTATCATTTCCACAAAGAACAGATATGAATCTGGTAGATCATCGTCTACTCCTTTGGTGGTTCTCTTGATATAATCCTCGATAAATGATATGCTCTTTGATGAGTGGTGTCTTTTTTCACAACTACAGAGAAATCAAATTCCTAAAGAATGATGAACCATCTCACTATTCTTCTTGTATTGCGTGCCTTGTTGACCAAGTACAATAAGGCTTGGTGGTCCACAAAGAACACAAATTTGTTAGCTAACAAGTAATGTCTATACTTTTTTACTACATAGATCATTCCTAGTCCTTCCCTTTTGATGGTTGTATAGTTTTCCTCTGCCATATTCAATTGTCTACTAGCATAAGAAATAGGAAAATCAAATTTTCCGTCCCCCGGTTGAGCTAGTATAGATTCAAATGGCTTGAAACTTCATGGCTTCGCTCTCTTGATCATACTGAATCAGATGGCATGGGTTTTACTTATTTTGGCCAAAAAGGTACATGGATCACGATCCATGTTGGGAAGCATTTGAATACAGTTCTTGTGCACATTGGTTCCTATAGGTTTTCCTAGTACACTGGTGAAATTTTTTCAACTTTGGACATGTTTTTCCATAGTTTGCCCCATTTTTTAGTTTATGGCCATATTTTTTCCATTTTGACCAAATCTATTTCTGGCAACCACTTTTGGAGTCATGTTTTGCCTGAAATCTCTCCTTGCTTTGATTTTTGATGATTGAGATCTGTAGTTCATAGCATTGCTTGGTTCTTTGGCAATTTTCCCCAGACATTGAATTCTTTTGAGAAGGCAAACTAAATCCTTCAAGTTTCACCATTTTGCAAGTAAACTTTTGCTTGGTTTTGGAAGCATCTACATGTATGTGGAATATCTTATTCCAATTTGGTGCTTTCAATATTGAAGTTGAAGTGAGAGCTTTCTTAAGCTTCATGAAGGATTCTTCACACTCATCAATCCATTCAAAGAGTGTAATCAAGTTGTACATGGATTTTGCAATTATAGTGTACATGTAAATGAATCGTTTGTAATATCCACAATGTCCCATGAAAGCTTGAATCCTTTTGACTGTTGTCGGCCTAGGCAAATTAGCAATAACATGAATTTTATTTATATAAGTAGCTATGCCATTTTTAGACACTATATGTCCAAGAATTTTTCCTTGTCTGCCCATGAATGTGCACTTTTCAGGATTTAAGCAAATCCTATAAAGTCTACATTTTTCGAATACCTTTTTGAGCTGTTCAAAATGATCAGCCTGGATTGATGAATATACGTATAGATCATCCATATATACTTCCAAGAAATTCCTAAGGTATTCCTTAAAAGCATGGCTCATCAATCTTTGAAAGGTGACAGGAGCATTAGTTAACCCAAAAGGCATAACTTAGATAGGAAAAAATACCCCATTCAGTTGCAAAGGCAGTTTTATGGTGATCTTTGGGGTCAACCAAAAGTTGATTGTATCCCGAAAAGCCATCTAAAAAGCTGTAGGCTTCTTTTCCTGCAAGTCGTTTTAAAACATGCTTAGTGATTGGAAGTGGAAAGTTGTCTCTAATCGTAGCTGCATTCACTTTCTTGAGATTGACACATACTCTTAATTTTTCATTTTTCTTGGGTACTACCACAATTGGAGACAACCAATCTGTTTGTTCAATTTCATAAATGAATTCAACTTCCTTTAGCTTTTGATTTTTTCTTTGATCTTTCTGGCAAATGTCTCATTATAAGTATATGGTCTTTGTCTTCTTGGTTTCGCATCATCTCTCATAGGTATGGTATGTTGATAGATTTCTGGATCAACACCTTTGAGATCCTTATAAGACCAAGCAAAGATATCTCGATATTGTTTCAATAAGCTTAACAAAAGCTCTTCTTCTTCTTCCGTCAAGTCGTTTGCAATGTAGGCATGTCTAGGCTCTTCTCTTGGTTCGGCTAGATCTATCTTTTTTGCATTTTCAGGTCCTTCGTAGGACTTGCCCTATTTTCTTAGTTCCCTGACAGGTTGTTTGACTATCATTTTTTGGTCTTCAAGGGGATTTTTCTTGTAATGGGATGGAACACTCATTACAGCTTTACCTTCCTCTTCCGTGGTTTCCATTTTAGTGGTATATATCTCCTTTAGAGTTTTTTTTCAACTCTTGATACTTCTTTCTCCGTTCAACTCGTGTCATGGTTGAATCCTTGTCCTGGTATTTAGGTTTTTCTTGAGTTTCCTTTCTCGTTTTTCTCAATGTTTTTGATATTTCCTGCTTTTCGTTTAAGAAATACCTACCATCAATTTTGTCTTTGACACAATCATGTGCATCTATCTGCATCAGAAAATGTGTTCTCTTGGAGACTGATGGCATAGGTCTAGCTTTCAAGTTTCTCGTGTCTCTTTTTCTTCTATACCATTTTTGTCTTCTCGATTTCTGGTTTGGAAAGTCAAAAACTTTTCCTCCCCTCCTTTCATGAGTAGTTTAGCTCTCACATGTTCTTTTTCTGACCCTGAATTATCTGAGGTAGTTGAATGTTCTTCTAACTCATCAGTTGCATCATAGTAGAGGCATGAAAAGACTTGTTGAGCACTCATCAAGTCCTTGGATTCTTGAATTTTGTCTTCAATGTGAAGGATTGAGATCATTTGTATGGGAATTATGTCATAGCCATCCTCATTGTAAAATTGAGTAGGCAGAGACGTATTTACACATACATCCATTGTTGCTAAAATTTGAGTCCACTCAAATGGATCAAACAAATGCTCCGAAAAGGGTTCAGGTACATAGGCTGTTAAGTATGGAGCCTGATTTACCCCTTGTAATTTTTGTGTGGTAAAAACACACATTTGTAAGGCCCCCATTATGAGGAGAAGCCATCGTGCGTGAAACAAAATCACTCGTCGGAAACCAAAATTTTCAAGGCCTCCGAGACTTTTTTTTTTCCTTCGTTGGAATATTCATTTTCGCCGGAATATTATGGCCGGACGGCGGCCGGAAAGTGGTCAGAAAATGATCGGTCGGTTGGCCAGTAGTCAATGGCTGGTGGCCGGTGGTCGGAAGTCAATGACCGGTGGCCGATGGCCGAATTCAATGGCCGGTGGCAGAATTCAAAAGCGGACTTGTCTTCTCAAGGGCGGCCACACATGGGCGGATTGGAGGATCCAATTTGGACTTATTTACACAAGGGCGGTTACACATGGCGGCCTCTCATGAGAGAGGGTAGCCCTTTTGGCCTCAGATCCGACAATGGAGGTGAATATTGCAGCCAAGCTTTTGAAAGCTTTTGTGCTAGCAATGGCATTCGAAGGCAAAGGACAACCCCAAGGACACCTCAACAAAATGGGATTTCGAAAAGAGTGAACATGACAATCATGGAGCGAGCACGAAGCATGCGGCTACATGTAGGCCTACCGCTTGAGCTTTGGGCGGAAGCTATAAGCACGTCTGTGTACTTAATCAACCAGTCACCCTCAACGACATTGGATGGGAGAGTTCCAGAAGATGCATGGACATGTAAACCGGTGAATTATGCATTTCTCAAAATGTTTGGGTGTGAGGCTTTCAGGCACATAGATGGAAGCCTAAGATCAAAGCTAGATGCAAAGTCCAAAAAGTGTTTCTTCATTGGCTATGGAGAAGGTGACTTTGGGTATCGCCTATGGAATCCTGAAGATGGTAAAATCTTAAGGAGTAGGGATGTAATTTTTAACGAACAAAAAATGTACAAAGATTACTTGGAAAGAAAACAAACAAAAGAAACAGGTGATGAGTACGTGGAGCTTGAGGACGGTGAAGACTCAAGGACTGCAAACGGGGACAATGTGCAACAACGTCAACCAATTGAGGAGCCTCAACCTATTCCCCGAAGATCTACAAGAGCAAGTAGACCTCCAGAAAGGTTTGTTCCTTCCTTCAACCATCTCTTGATCTCAGATTCTGGAGAGCCAGAATCATATGAAGAAGCTATGCAACATGAATCCAAAGAAGAATGGACGAAGAGCATGCAAGTGGAGATGGACTCACTACATCGCAACCAAACATGGGAGTTGGTTGAGTTGCCTAAAGGTAAGCGGGCACTTCAAAACAAATGGGTGTACAAGGTGAAGGAAGAAGAAGATGGGAAGAAAAGGTACAAGTCTAGGCTTGTGGTAAAAGGGTTTTCTCAAAAGAAAGGTATTGACTTCAATGAAATATTTTCTCATGTTGTAAAAATGAACTCAATTAGGCTTGTCTTAAGCCTTGTGGCTGCTCATGATTTAAATCTCGAGCAAATGGATGTAAATACGGCATTCCCTCACGGTGACTTAGAGGAGGAAATCTACATGCTTCAACCAAAGGGGTATGAAGTAAAAGGTAAGGAGAAAATGGTTTGCAGGTTAAAGAAGAGCTTGTATGGTTTAAAACAAGCATCAAGACAATGCTACTTGAAGTTTGATCGATGGATGTTGGATCATGGATTCACAAGATGCAACTCGGATCATTGTGTCTGCACGAAGAATTTGGGAGATGGGAAATTCATCATCCTAATGTTGTATGTTGATGACATGTTGATTGCAAGTGCCAACATGCAGGACATCAAAGACCTAAAAGAGGATCTGTCTAAATCTTTTTCAATGAAATATTTAGGTGCTGCAAAGAGGATACTTGGTATGAAAATATCAAGGGATAGGACGAAGAAGACAATAAAGCTATCTCAAGAGGATTACATCAAGAAGGTACTAGAAAGGCTTGCAATGCAAAATGCAAAACCAATTTCTACACCTTTGGCTGGTCACTTTAAACTAACGAAGGATATGTGTCCAAAGACACAAGAGGAGATAGCCTATATGTCTAAAGTTCATATGCTGCAGCGGTAGGTTCTCTAATGTATGCTATGGTCTGGACAAGGCCAGACATTGCACATGCAGCGGGAGTTGTGAGTAGGTTCATGGAAAACCCAGGTAAAGAGCATTGCAAGCTGTGAAGTGGGTACTTAGGTATCTAAAAGGGACAACAACAAATGCTTTGTATTTTGGAGGAACTGATATTTTTCTAGAAGGGTATGCTGATGCAGATATGGTAGGTGACAAAGATACTCGAAGGAGCACTACTGACTATGTGTTCACGGTTGGAGGCACAACAATAAGCTGGGCTTCAAAGCTGCAGAAAGTGGTCTCACTTTCTACCACGGATGCAAGAGTATGTAGCAATGACGGAGGCAAGCAAAGAAATTCTGTGGCTTCACAGATTCTTACAAGAGCTTGGATTCAAACAAGACAATTATGTCTTATATAGTGATAGCCAAAGCGCTATCCATCTTGTGAAGAACTCAACCTTTCATTCAAGGACAAAGCACATTGAGGTGAGATATCACTTCATACGCACTCTTTTGGAAGAGGGACATCTAAAGCTAGGAAAGGTGCATACAAGTGAAAATCCTGCAGACATGTTTACAAAGGTGGTCAACAAGGAGAAGTTGAGCTTTTGCTCATCTTCAATCGGCATTCAAGGATAAGAACTAGGATGGAAAGCAGTCACAGGTTTGTTTTGGAGATTAGTCTCCAAGTGGGAGATTGTTAAGTATGGAGCGATTTACCCCTTGTAATTTTCTGTGGTGAAAATGCACATTTGTAAGGCCCCCATTATGAGGAGAAGCCATCGTGCGTGAAGCAAAATCATTCGCTGGAAACCAAAATTTTCAAGGCCCCCGAGACTTTTTTTTTGTCCTTTGCCGGAATATTCCTTTTCGCCGAAATATTATGGCCGGACGGTGGCCGAAAAGTGGTCAGAAAACGACCGGTTGGTTGGCCGGATGGCTGGTGGCTGGTAGTCAATGGCTGGTGGCCGGTGGCCGGTGGTCGGAAGTCAATGGCCGGTGGCCGATGGCCGAATTCAAAAGCGGACTTGTCTTCTCAAGGGCGGCCACACATGGGCGGATTGGAGGATCCAATTTGGACTTATTTACACAAGGGCGGCTACACATGGCTGCCTCTCATGAGAGAGAGCAACCCTTTTGGCCTATAAAAGGAGGCCATTTCTACACACATTTCAGAGTGTGAAGTTGATGCAACAAGGTGAGTGTGAGGTGGTGAGAGTGAAGCAAGGCGGGAGCTCCATTAAGGGTATAATCCCTTTGTAAACTACTTCTTGTTTTGAAGTACTAAAGCCATTGAGTGGCTGCTTTCCCGTGGATGTAGCCCACATTGGGTGAACCACGTATATCGTGTGTACTCTCTCTCTCTCTCTCTCTACTCTACTCTATAATCTCTTGTGTGTGAAATCTATCTCTCTCCATTAAGTAATCTACTCAAATATCTATTTAGCTACGTCATATTTCCTAACATAGGCTTCATCTGTGAAATCCCTTTCTAAGATACATTCTTCTCGTTTGAAACTCCTGTTTTCTGAAGCCCCAGACATCCAAATAGGTGTGTCTTTGTTCAACCAGGATGGAAGCTTAGTTTCAGCAGAAGAGACCGAGTCAAATTCTTGTATGGCGTTTTCATGACATCTCTTAAGTGTGATCTGTTAGATTAACCCTTGTTATTGATCCCACTTGCTTCAAGTACAGATAAGTGTTTTCCCAATCCTAAATGAGTTGTACTTGTCGCATGAAAGGTCTTCCCAAGATGATTTTATAATTGAGTTTCCTTCCAAAGTCCACTATTGCAAAAGTGTGTTGATATTCAATCCCACAGGAATTGACTATCACTTTTTCAAGCAGTCCTAAGGGTCTTTCAATGTGTCCATCAGCCAATTGCAATTTCCTTCGAGTTTGTCTAATAGCTGGTCTTTCCCATGATTCCCATACTGCTATCTTTCCTTGCCCCACTATCCAATATTGCCATGGTTTCTATATCATTATATCCTTCTTCCCCTTCGTAGTATTCTTCGACTTTGTTCATTGGAACGGATCTAATCTCTTTGTTATCCAATTTTTGTTTCAAATTTTCCAAAATTTTCATGATTAGCCCTGTTATCCCCACCTTCTCTAGAGTTTTTTGTAGATCATTCCATAGATATGGTCTAATTTTTAATAGTTTCCCTAAAGTAAGAGTGCATTGAATGGGTGTAGACATGATTGAATGGATGTTGTCTACCTCTAGGGTTTGTTTTGCTCTTTTTATATGAGTGGTTTTACACACTATGGATTCGTCTTCGTTATCTCCCAAGTAAGAGGGTAGTGTTTTCAGAGTCATTGGTTTAGACATTCCTGAAGCTTCAGAGCCGCAATCCCCATACAAGGATTGTACATCCATGTCCATATCAGGAGGTAGATTGTCTAACCAAAATTCCTCTGTAGGAGCTGATTTCAAAGTTAGGCTCTCATCATTAATCTCTCTAACTTTTTCCCAGAAGTGTCCTAGCCAGTCTTCTTCTATGAATAGAATTCCCTCTAAGGCATTTTCACTGTTAGACACTTTGAGTTCTGGCTCTTTAGCTTCAAGTTGGGGTTCTACCACCACTTCGGATTTCTCTTTACAAGCTCCTCACGTTTTTCCACTCTTGAGTTTGGGTTTTTGTTTTTCCAGCATCTCTTGAGTAATTCTTATCAGGTTTTGATAAGCTTCAAGCTTAGATGCTTCCATATCTGGAGAAGGATAGTTTTTCCATTTGTTTTCCATGTTTTGGCCTGCTTTAAATCCCGCTTGGTAAGCTTCCAAGGCTCCATTGATTGGCTCAAAAATTTTGTCTACCAAAATTGATCCTCCAGATTTCAATGTGGTTTCCTTGATCTCACTTCCAGTTTCCTTCACTTATTCCTAGAATAGTTTCTTGGCTTTCTCCTCGATTTCAACCCTTTGTTTTTGTTTTCTCATCTCATACCTTTTGCTTCTGCTTTCCTTGGTCTTTTGAGAGGAAATTTTAGTATTCTCCGAATCATCAAAGGAGTTATGTTTCTTTTTCTTAGCCTGGGCTTTGGTGGTTACCTTGATTGGAACAATAGGTTCACTCTCAGATGAGCTACTGGGTATCACTTGGACTACGTTCACTACTGTTTTACCCTTGTTTAAAGGATTTTTTGGACAATCTTCGAGGAAGTGTCCTCCCTTTTTGCAACATTGTATACAAAAATCTTCAACTGGCTTAATGTTCTTGTCAAGATCTAGGCATTCGTTTTTCTAATGACCATCTGCACCACAGTTTGTGACAGTTCCCAGTTCTTAGCTTAATCATGGGTCTTACCATCGGATGTCAAATACCTTGATTATCTACATAGTATATCGGTGCAATCTCTGGTGTAGTATAAGCCACATGTTCTTCCATTGGTAGTGGATGTGAATTATACCAATCTCCTTCTACCATTACCATAGATGGACTAGGATCAAAATAGGGTGTAACATGCACTAGTGCTTGTTCATCTATGACTCCCTCTGAATGCATGTACTTTATAGGTACTGCATTATGTCCAGGATATGGAGGTTGTTAACCCAACACGGGTTGAGGTCTTTCCATACCCATGGGTGGTCTTTGAGCTGGGGCCATATTAGGTTGATATCTATACATAGGTTGTCCTTGTGGCCTCATAGGCACGTATTGAACATTTCCATTATACTTTGGTCGGTAATAGCCCTCATTGGTCTCATGGTTGCTCCATTTATCCTCGATTGCACACCATTTCTATGGCCTAATTGGTTGTTTCTATTGAGGCATCCCTTGCTCTGGTCCCCTCATAGGTGCTTTTTGCATGCTATTCATCATTTCATTCATCCTTTTGAGCATGTCTTCTATGGATGTAAGCGGTGCGGCAACAACAATTTCACTTGTGCTGGTTTGGTGGATGCTATTTTCTCACTTTGATTATCCTTAGGGACATCCTCTTTATTGAAAATATCACAATTGTCTCCTAAGTCAATTGCATCTCACACACACTCTTCTAGGGTCATATGTTTCTTGCTATACAATATAGCATGAAGTTCTTTGTTTAGCAGTCTCTCTAGAAACAATGATACTAGTCTTTCTTCTACAGGTATTTCTATTTCTGAGCATCTTGCAATGCATTGCTTCATTCTAGTTGCACAATCCCTAACAGACCCACCTTGTTTCTATTTGAAGCTATAGATTTGAGCTACCGTATTATGTTTGATCCCCATTTTGAAACATGCAGCTACAAATCCTTGAGCTAGTGTATTTAAGTCCATGATTGACCTTGGTGGAATGTTTTGGAACCATGTCAGTGCTTTTCCTTTGAATGTCATTCCAAGTCCCTTAAATTGAGTATGGAAATCAACTATGCGTTCTGCTCTTAGCACTTGTTTAAAGCTTGCTTATTGGTCATATGGATCCCCAGATCCACTGTATTTCTGACCTATTTTTGAAAATCAGCTGGTCTGATATGTCTATTTGGTTCAACTCCCGATCTCCTGGTAGTTGGTCTTGTTCCGAGTCCCTCAAACCAGTCTGTTGGAAATAGCGACTCATGTAGCCTTGGACTGGCTTTAGTGTCACCTGGTTTTCTTCATGATGAGCTAGTTTCTGGTTTTTTAACATTGCTCTCAAAAGATCTCTTGCGGAGTTCATCTCTTGGAATAGTTTATGGTCCTTAGCCCAATATCCAATCTCTTATGGAGTTGCCTTGGTATTTGGTTTATTCCACCTCCTCATGATTCATCATAACAAAGTCATTGTTATAACAATCCGTAAATAGGTAGGTTGGTAGATCTGCTGAACCCTTGTCTTTGATTTTGAAGATACAGATGATCTTCATGGGTGTTAACTGTTCTGATTTGGCATGTGAAGTCCATAGAAGATATTTGACGTTTCTATCCTCCCAACAATAGACTCTGATCCTAGGATTATCCATGCTAAGGTATTTCCCTCCCAACAATAGACTCCGATCCTAGGATTATCCATGCTAAGGTATTTCAAAGGCTTCAAATCAACTTGATCGTATTCCTTGAATTCTAAAGTTGGCGGTCCTTCCTTTCATGCCATATTTGGAATTATGGTATTTACTTCTAACCCCCATTGGTCTATCACATCAAGGTTTTCAACTTGTAAATACTGAGTCCCGTTTTTAACCATATACATTTTTCCTTGTTTGTTTGCCCTGATTTCCTCTTCAAACTCCATGTCATGGTCATCAATGCAAATAGCATACTCTTCATTAGGATCCAGGTAAACCTGAGCTCCATGGCGATTAGTCTTATAAAAGGTGAGTATGTGCTTATAACGCACTGTCGTTCCGGTTTCTGAATGAGTTGAATAGAAAGACATTTCAGATGTTGATTATGAAAAAGTGTCTGAGACTTGGTGAAGCCTTGGATAGCAAAATTGCCCGGTGGCCTTATATTATGTTGTTCTAACTTTGTACAAGCTCAAAAGTCCAAAATGGTGTCTCTATGTATCATAAGTAAATAATCATGATTATTTACTTTTCTCAAATTTTTACACTTTTTTGCTTGTCTTGCCAAGTACTCAACTTTTTAAGGTCTCTGCACAAGTCTCACTGGGATTGAACAAATTTTGTTCAAGTTATCAACTGTTTCGTGTCCGCAGACTCAGTTTTCAAGAATCTAGCTTAAGTCTCACTTTTGTGATCCAAATTTCACCAAATTTGATTTGGGTGGTCTACTTGATATGCTTGACCTTGTGGTATACTTAAATGTTCAAAAATGTCTAATTTTGTAGCAGATGTAAAAAATCACGATTATTTACTCCTGTTATTTTTGTGCAATTTTTTGCCACAATGTGGACACAAAATGGTTAAGCAGCCTAACTTAAGCTGCCTAGCCAAGTTTCATGAAGTTTGGATAATCCCTATTCAAATGGTCAACAGTTTTGTGTCTGCAAATTGACTTTGCAAATTTGGCCACAATTTTCACTTCAATAATCCAAATCTTATCAAATTTGATTTGTGGGCTTAGCACAACATGCTAAAACTAGTGATATGCTGGGTTGGTAAAAAAAGTTGAAAAATGGGACAAAAGTAAATAATCGTGATTATTTACTTCTGGAAATTTTTGGATCTTTTTGGTCAACTGAGCATGTATACTTGTTTAACACATCAATATAAGCCTATGAGTCAAGTTTCATTGAGTTTGAACAAAAATTTCCCAATTTACACTCAAATTCTCGACAATTGGTACAAAATTCAGTTTTTATCAAGGTTTTGGCCAGTTTGGTGATCCAAATTCTATGGGCCTTTACAAAAGATGTTTCAAATGCATGCATAGAGTCTCTCTGTATCAATCTTCATCACTTTTGAGCTGAAAGTAAATAATCGCAATTATTTATTTTTGGTCTAAAATGAGCACTTTTTTCAATTTTTTCAATGGACAATCTTTTTATGATCCATTTTAAGCCTTTGAGTCAAGTCAAAACATAATTTGGCCTAAAATATCAAGAAAAAGTAAATAATCTGAGTTTTTGCAAACTCTTGAAATTTTATCTCAAATGAATCCTTAAGCTTACCCACTAGTTCATACAACTTTTAAAGCATAATCTCCAATCGGATTCAATGGTGGACAATTTTCTGGTGCTATTTCTAGCCGTAGATCTAAAATTTTGCAACTTCACATAAACAACTCACAATTGATTCTTTTGGTTGTTTGTGCATAGAACATGCACAAAGAAAATCATATATGCCTTGCTTTGTGCATTTTATTTTCCTATTGGTTTGAGGATGGTAAGTTGTATTGAATCCTAATATAGTGTCTGTTGTATAAAATAAATATTTCCAAGATTAGAAGAGAAAATTTCATCATGATCTGAGATAATTTTGCATATAGACTATGACATATAAGGACTGTCACACATCTCATATAGCTATAAGCAATATCTTGAGATGTGAAATGATGCCTTTCCTAGAAAGATATGAGTTAGCTTAATGAGCATATAAATAGCAATAGAGATTAAATCATAGCCCAATGATTGTGGACATGATAATCAAATCCATTGAGCTACAATCCCACTTGATTTGAGGTTATTCATCAATGAATCCTAATTTACTTAGATAACATACTCTTTTTGCTTAGATTCTCTAGTAGGTCAAACACTTGTTTATAGAGGCAAGAATATCATGCTTCAATCCTAGCCAAAAGAAACTCTGACAAAGAGTATGGTATTTTATGATGTAGAAAGGATAGGCTTGGGCAATAATAGGTTCTAAGTTCTATCTTATTAAAGATGAGTTAGAGATATAGAGCCGATTGTTGAAAAATTAAAACCCTGGTTTTGTAAACTTATAGAGTGTGTATCTTAGTAAATTAAGGGCTTGTGAAATAAATTGGAAAACCTATAAAATGAGAGAATTTATTGAGATAGAAATAGCATTCAAAGTGATATTGTGACTCAATGCATCCACAACCATATTTTCATTTCTAAGTTCGATTGGAGATCCACTTGAGACTTTCACGAGGAAAGCTCAAAGCATCTACCCAACAAATATTGGCACCAAACTATGAAAACATGAATTAATCATGGGGGATTCACTAATAGTACTAGGGAGATTTACTTGCATGCACCAAAATTACCTTTGTGACCCCTATATACAGGACCCTCCTTTGTAAAATCTATTTGTTTTCCTTAGAACACCCCTCCATTGTACACTCATGTGATACCATACAATAACCCTTAATTAATATCCTGGGAAATAAATACAAACTTTCAAAGGCAACAAGCTTGGCTTCTTGAGAGAGAACACCACCAATGGCCTAACCATTGGAATACATGAGAGCTGCAAGATATTGGAGGAATTTGAATTTTAAAGAATAGTGAGACGAATAGTTGCATTCCAAGGAGCATTTTTTGTTTCCTTAAAAAATGTCTAGAGCAGGATTTGTCCATTTGAAATCTATTCTCTTCTCAAGAATTGGAGTGAATGGAGTACCTATAGTAACATAGCCTTTGACAAAAATTGGATATCATCTAATAAGGCCTAGAAAACCTCTTACCTCACAAACATGTTTAGGTTGAAAACATGTTGCAACTGCTTCAAACTTGGAAGAAGCTAAAACAACATTGTCCTTTGAAATTATGAAGCCAAGATATCCAAATGTCTTATACACTTGTTGCATTTTTTTCATACATCTTGTGTTGCTCATGAAGCCTATCAAGAAGTTCATTAATGAAACAATAACATAAAAGTGATGCAGTGTCTTAACATCCCATCTTCCTTCTAACAAAACAATACATGGGTGCTCCTTGGAGATACACTAGGCTAGATAAAGCCTTGGTTAAGTGATGTGAAAGTTCCCTTCTTACAGTTTTCTTTAGGAAAATAGAATTTTAATGCCTATGGGTAGCTATTGAGCTCTAGTTGTTAGCTCAATGCATGATCAACTCAATACGAGGATGTAGCTTTGTGAGTTCTCCAATAAAGACGTATAAATGATCATTGAGCAACTATTGTTCTAGGCTTCTTGAAGGTTGCGAGGAGGGGAGTATATGTATCATGATTTTAATGCATTTTTGGCTAGTCATGGGGTAAAACACCAATGTACAATGCCGTATATGCCCCAACAAAATGGTGTTGCTAAAAGAAAAAATAGGTCACCTATGGAGATGGCAAGACGTATGGTCAAGAGTCAAGATTTACAGTATTCGTTTTGGCTTGAGGCTATCATGTGTGCTACTTATGTACATAACAAGCATCCTATCAAAGCCTTGCAATCTATGACTCTTTATGAAGAATGGCATGCTAAGAAGCCATCTATTGATCACATACACATTTTGGGTTATTTAGCTTATGCTTTGCTGCCACATACACAATGCAAGAAATTGGATGATAAGGCTATCAAATGCATTTTTGTTGGTTAAAGTCCTGAAAGCAAAGGTTGTAGGTTATACCATCTTCAAAAAAAAAAATCATGGTTTCAGAAGATGTTGTATTTGTGGAAGATTCTATTCAACCTTTTTCTATCATGTACCAAATATAGTAGTGTAAGCTCACAAGACATTTATGACACTTTGTTGCCCCTTTTTAATAGTGGAAACTTGAATGTATGTTCCAATGAGGCAAATGTATAGCCTATGGGAGATTCTAAAAACGTTAAAAATCACTCTATTACTAACGCATGTGTACATGATGTACTTGATGTGGAAAGGACTGAAAATGAAGAGGTTAGAGGTATGCCGAAATGGCTAGTTCATACTTTGCATGACAATAAATTGGATGCCATTATTTCTAGTCGTACTCGTTCAGGTTCTCGCCATGCATCATATGTGTCAGATTGTTATGCTTTGGGTGTTTCTAGTTTATCTGATGAAGAAGATCCTCTTTCTTTTGATGAAGCACAAAATTTAGAAGATTGGATGACTGGATGCACTTATAGAGAATGAAACATGGACTTCATGTGACTTACATCCTTGAAAAAGGCCATTGATAAGAAGTGGGTTTACAAGTTGAAACGTAAGCTGGATGGTGAGATTGATCGGCTAGACTTGTTGCAAAAGATTATGCACAACAAAAAGACATTGACGATGAGGCGGTCCGGGGCGGGCAACAAGAAGAGTGGCCTCTAGACACCCTTCAAGGCTCCCGTGCTGCTCAATGGGGCTGGGGCACAACACAACACAAACCAAAACAACAAACCCACCGCCAAATCCCAACTACACAAGGGGCACCACCTAGTTTAAGAGCGAACTAGGACGCAAAAGAGGAGAATCGTTAGAGCAACCCACAAACAAACAAGGAATTACACTAACCCTAACACCAATGGAATACTCTCACACACTAAAACACGAGAGAGAGAGAGAGAGAGAGAGAGAGAGAGAGAGAGAGAGAGAGAGAGAGAGAGAGAGAGAGAGAGAGAGAGAGAGAGAGAGAGAGATAGTGCTCGGGCTGCTTTGAAATGTATCGGCGATGATCAAGCAAACACAACTATATATTTAAGAAAGAGAGAGAAAGGGGGAGGGGGTGCTTGTTGCATTAATACCTTCTTACAAATCTGTCATGACAAATCAAAGTGAGATTAGTACTTGTTCAACATAGCTTGCGTAAATTTCACCACAACACATCACTAGAAAAGCCACCCCAATCACTGTCTTAAGGCCAGGGGAGTCCTCTCCACCCTGTCGCCCTCTTACAGTATGTGGGATTTATGGCTAGATTGATGACAACACCAGAGACAAGCTATCAAGAACTTAAAAAAAAACCAAGACACTTACGCATCATTGTTGTCCATTACTTCACGTTGGAAGGGAGACAAAATATCCAAGATTAGTCCAAATCCACCCTCCTTGATTCAGCGAATGTTGGGCTTACACTAGTAGGAGAAATGATAGATTTCCTACTCTCAATTGAATGATCACTCTCTCTCTTACAATGGCATAGATTTCCCTTGCTAATCCCCTATTACAACACATGCACATGCATAAGACAATGAGCTTCCACTCAAGAGCTCCTTCTAGAGAGGTTGAGCTTGGCTTCTCAAGCTATAGCATAGTGCTCTTGCTTATGGCTTCCCCCCTTTTATGCTAGCTACACCCTCCTTTTATAGCAATTTTGAAGGCTAGGGTTACTCCTCTAACCATGGTTGGGTTAGATTTTCAGCAATTTATCTAATTTCTTTTGCTTGGAATTATCAAGAAGTTGGTGGGGAAAGAGAGAGGAGAGAAATGGAGGTGATAGGACTTTTCATAGTGGGTTAGTGTTAGTAGAGTTAGTATTAATTTACAAATGGAATTGAATATTTACAATGGGAGTATCCATGTAGGATACAAATAAGGAAGAAAAACTCTTAAGAGGTAAGAAAAGGTGGATTTCTTACAAGGTTGATGCTCCAAGTTTCTTGAGTAGGGCCAATTTTGACGCTTGTTGACGGTCCACTAGCTTTGACGGTACATTTTTTCTCCACTCTTGACCTTCCTTGAGAGACAAGGTAATTGAAGCTGAGTAATCAACCACCATGATGCTGTCTTTTAAGAGAAGAGGCTGAATTTTGTGGTTTTTTGATAGATATGGGTAATTTGGAGGAGGAAAAATGAGACTAGGTGGTCAATTTTGGAATGGAATTGTGTGTGGAGGTATGAGTTCACCATGGTTTCTCTTATTCTTCAAGGTTGAGGAGAAGGTGAGTAGTGTGCAGAGAGGAGTGGTGAGAGAGATGGGGATGATGAGTGGAGAAGTGTGTGTGAAAGAGGAAAATGATAAAGTGGAAGAGAGAGTGTGGCTGCATAGCATGGGAAAACTGGGGTCCACTAAAAAAATCATAGCTCACAGCTGGTAGCTCCAAAAATCATGAAAAAATTTGGGGTGATTATTCAGAGCGTGGGCTACATTTGCTCTTTTGACCACCGCTCCAAATTCGGAGTGGAGATAGGTGCCAAAATTCTCACCAAAAAGCCTGTTTTTTAGGCCTGCAAAAGTCTTTTAGTGGTCCCCTCCTTTGTTGAATTTGTACAATGCATCCAAGAGTGAGCCCCTCCTTTGTCATATTATAATACAAAGCATTCAAGTTGCCCTTGACCCATGCATGGAGGAGGATTATTGGTGAAATAAGAAATATATACATGGTGGGACTAGTGTATGGACTATTCATGGACTTTAGCTCAATGAGCACATGGTATTAGAATAATGAGTAAAAATAATAATAAAAATATGGAGGAGTTATGGATATGGAAAGATATTGGAATCATATGATATGGTCCCTCCTTGAATTATTTTGGGTGAAAGAGGAAAATGTATGCAAGTAAATAATATAATAAAAGTAACCAATGAGTAGAAATCAATTTTTTGTTTTCACGAGGGTGAGGGTGAAAATGTGGGAGTGATTTGTATAAAGGAAAAATATGAGGTTAGAGTATGTACATATTGGCAAAAAAATAAAATTATGGTGTAAGAGGATGAAAGAAGGTGTACATAGGTTTAATAAAACACACACCTAAGTAGAAATATTTAAATAAAATACCAAAATAATTATAAAAAATCCCTATATTTAGGCCATATATACAATGAAATATTTACACACAAAGAGGCCATAATATACTTTTATTTTTTTATTATTTTTATTTTTTTTGGCTCACCTAGCCCAGTGACTAGCTAGCTGAGGGTTTTTAAGAAGATAAGGGAAAAGTCCCGTGACTCACGCACGCCTATGTACAATGAAATGGTAGGGATAGCCACAGTGTTTGGGTGATTTTGGTAGGGTGAGGTAACTCACTGTGGCAATTACAGATAGCCGAAAAAACGGCTATCAACGATATGAAGAGACTTTTGCTCCCACTTATTGCATGAATACCGCTCATTTTCTATGTGCATTGGTAGCTCACTTTGGATGGAATGTACATCAATCAGACATTGTTACTACATTCTTGAATGGTGATATATTTGAGGATGTAATGCAGCCTCAAGGTTTTGCCAAGAAAGGACAAGAAAACAAAGTATGCAAATGCAAGAGAGTTTTATATGGGTTGAAGCAGTCTCCTCGTGCTTGGTATGAGAAAGGCGACACTCATTTGGTTAAATAAGGTTTTCATAAAGCAGTCCAACTGGGAGCGCTTTGTATGTCAGAGATAAAAGTGATATATATCATTGTTTTGTATGTAGATGATTTGTTGATTATTGGTCCAAATGAGACACACATTGTTGAATTTAAGGCTATAGTGAAAGCTACCTTCAAGATGAAAGACTTGGTCCAAATGCGACAAACATTGTTGAATTTATGGCTATAGTGAAAGCTACCTTCAAGATGAAAGACTTGGGGCTTTTGCATCATTACTTAGGCATACATTTGTAAGTGTATGATTTGCATGGAGCAGCTCTCTTTTGAAGAAGAAAATGAGCGGATGCTATTGCATCTACGGACTACTGCAGAGGTTCTATAGATGGATTTTTATCATGAGATTGTTTGATATCTCTTTATCGCTATAATGATTTGTTCTTTGAATACCAAATTTTTGCAAGAATATGGTTATAATTTTCCATTTGTGTGGCTATTCAATTGTGTGATGTAGGTTCTAATATAGCTCATTGCTAGGACTCGCTTCAGCTGTAGTGCTCATGTGTGAATGACCATAAAAAGTTCCACAATGACCGTATGTTTTTTCAAGCATGTTTGATTGATATTATTTCTTTGAGTATGTGAGTAATGGGTGATGATAAAGACAATTGATCATGAGTCTTTATTTTGGTTTATATGCTCACAAGATTAAGGAGTGACCGTTTTCTTGATGGTAGTAGTCATATGGAATAGTGACATTACAGAAAATTTGGACTATGACAGGGGACCTTTGAACAAGTTGACTTTCTCTCTCCTCTTTAAAATTGGTGCACGATAAAAAATTTACAAATGAAAAAACTTTAGGGAACTTTTGGAATAGAATGTACTCTTTGAAATCTTTCTATTGATGTACTATCCTATGAGAATCATCATATTATCAAAGATTTCATTTCCTGATGTAACAACTCATCTTATAAATGGAATCTTCTCCTAATCATCGTTCTAGTGGAGATGCCATAATTTCAACAAATCAAGCTCCATAATTGTCGTAGTTTGTGATCTATGGCCTAGTTTCTGATATTTCTCAAATGATATGTCACTTGATGGAATTTTGCAAAGGCCATCATGGACTTTACCAAGTTGCCCACTTTGGACAAGAGAGACAAAGTCAAACATTATTATAGGACCCCTATGATAGTCTAATTTTTCCCTGATTATTGTAACCAAAATTAGTGTATACAAAGAAGTCTGATCTAAGTGATCTTTGATTGGTAAAATGAGATGCTCACGTGGTATTTTTTTCAAGTGCATCTTCTCTTGAACATCAAACATTTTTAGAACTATTGGGGTATGTACCTTGTATGAGAAAGAGGTTAGCCATACTACTGAAACTTAGTGGTAGGTCTTGATATCCTACCACTACTGGTTAGTTGGGATCCTTTTAGAGTGAAGACCCAAAAGAGAGATTAGGCAGCCTCATCACTCACAATTCGATGGGGTGGTGGGGATATTCAAGCTTTGTCTCAACACCAAGTAAGGTGAATTTGATGGAATTCTCATGGAATTGTGCAAGGATTAGTCCCATATGAAACTGACGCTCTCCTTTTTTTGTTTCCAATGCTGCCTCTCATGTGTATATGTTAATCATACTAATAGATGGTAGGTTTTTGAGCACTTCCATGGTTATATGGGGCTGCATTGCTTCTCTCTCTCTCTCTCTCTCACTATATATATATATATATATATATATATATATATATATATATATATATATATACACACACACATATATATATATATATATTCAAGGGTGCAAGGGTCAATCCCCAAGAGTATGAATTGTGCACTCAAATTCTTTATGCTAGTTGTGGGATACTCTATTCCATTTTTCTTCTAGATTCTTGGGAAGGGATCTTTTAACCTTTGCCTTTCCTTCTAGTATGAATTCTAGAGTTAGTAGAAAGTTATGAGCATTGTGCAACATGTTATGGCTACTTTATGCTATTTCTAAGTCAAGTAGGTGTGGCAAAATTTGAAATCATTCCTTTCAATCTGAATTACTATGAGGTTCCCTTTCAAAGAATTGGTTAAGGCAAAAATGGAAGGAAAGTATAGTGAGCTAGCGAGGGTGTGGGTGATAGATGGCATATCATTAGAGACAAGCATGAGATGATAGCTATCACATCAGGGAGAAAAGAGGCAGCCAAGGCAACATTTACGTGAGCCAATTGAGATAGCGAGGAGTTGTTTTGAAGGAGGACATGTGGCAATTGTAGGGGAGGAGCAGTGAGCGGTAGTTTCTTTCTATGTAGAGCATAACAAGAGAGAAAAAATGTGCTCATGCTGGCAGGGTAGAGGGTTTGGGTTCATGTTGTGCAAGTTGAGGTAGAAAACGGAGATCCTTGTGCATGTGCAATGAGAAGGCAGGTGGTTTAGTTTCATTTTAATATGGAGTCTTGTATATAGAGCATACAAGATTTTCACCCAAATGGCTAGGTGAGATGATTCCCTCTAAGGGTGTTGTTGTGACGAGCTCGACCCCCCTTCCTCTCCTCTCTAAATTGGTGCACGACCAAAATTTTACATATGAGCTCAAATATTTTTGGAACTTTTGGAATTAGAATATACTCTTTGAAATCTTATTATTGATGTATACCATCCTATGAGATCATCATATTCTAAAAGATTCCATTTCTTGATGTAACAACTCCATCTTATAAATGGAATCTTCTCCAATCACAGTTCTAGTGGAGATGACATAACTTCAATAAATCAAGCTTCATAATTGTTGCAGTTTGTGGTCAGGACCTAGTTTTTGTAAACGATATGTTAGTTGATGGGATATGAAATTCTAATTTTTCCCTGATCATTGTAACCTAAATTAGCATTTACAAAGAAGTGTGATCTTTGATTGGTAAAATGAGATGCCCATGTGGTGTTTTTTCATGTCTTGAACATCAGACATTCAAACTCTTGGGGTATGTACCTTTGATGAGAAAGGGGAATCCTAGTCCTACGGGCCATATCTTGCCCATGTTTGCTGAAGTTTGACTAAAAAGAGGTTAGCCATACTACCTAAAACTAGTGGTAGGTCTTGATATTCTACCACTACTAGTTAGTTGGGATCCTTTTAGATCCAAACAACTAAAAGAGAGGTTAGGTAGACTCACCACTCACTATTCAATGGGGTGGTGGGATGTTCAAGATTTCTCTCAGTACCAACTAAGGTAACTCTTTGTCCATATGAAATTCGATGGACTTGTGCACGGATTAGTCCCTTATGAAACTAATGCTTTCCTCTTTTTTTTTTTTTCAATGTTGTCTCTCATGTGTATATGTTAATCATACTAATAGATGGTAATTTTTAAAGCACTTTCATGGCTATATGGGGCTCCATTGGTTCTCTCTCTCTCTCTCTCTCTCTCTCTCTCTCTCTTGTCCTTCTTTATCATCAAGGATAGCATTAGATGCTAGTAGGCACCCTTGGGTGCACTCTAGTCGTAGGACCACTTTAGATTCTGTTTAAGGGTGCAAGGGTCAATCCCCAAGAGTATGGATTGTGCACTCAAATTCCTTATCCTAGTTGTGGGATACTCTATTCCCTTTTTCTTCTAGATTCTTGGAAAGAGACCATTTAACCTCTTCCTTCCCTATTGGTATGGATTCTAGAGTTAGTAGAAAGTTATGAGCATTGTGCAATGTGTTATGGCTACTTTAGGCTACTTCTAAGTCAAGTAGGTGTGACAAATTTTGAAACCGTTTCTTTTAATTGGAATTACTATGAGATTCCCTTTCAAAGGTTTGGGCTAAGGCAAAAATGGAAGCAAAGTATAGCAAGGTATCAAGGGTGGGTGACATGTGGCATAGCATTAAAGATGAGCATGAGATGATAGCTATCACATCATGGAGTACCAACAAGCAGACAAGGTAGGAGGCCCATGAGCCAAGTGAGATAGAGAGGAGCTATTTTGAAGGAAGACATGTGGCAACCGTAGCGGAGGATAGCCTAGATGAATCACTAGGGTAGTGGGGCTGGCCTCATGTCATGCAGATTGTGGTAGCAACTGGCAATCCCCTTTAACATGCGATAGGAAAGTAGGTGTATTAAATTTTTTTAATCTGAAGTCTTGAATTGAGTGTACACAAGCTTGTGCACCCGAATGGTCTAGGTGAGATGATTCCCTCTAAGGGTGTTGTGGTGATGAGCTCGACCCCCCTTCTTCTCCTCTCTAAAATTGGTGCATGGTTAAAATTTTACATATGAACTCAAAACTTTTTGAAACTTTTGTAATTAGCTCGTAAACTCTTTGAAATATTTCTATTGATGTATCTCATGCTATGAGATTCATCATATTCTAGAAAATTCCATTTTTTCATGTAACAACTCCATCTTATAAATGAAATCTTCTCCCAATCATTGTTCTAGTGGAGATGTCATAGCTTCAACAAATCAAGCTCCATAATTGTTGGAGTTTGTGGATCTAAGACCTAGTTTCTAATATCTTCAAATAATAAGTCACTTGATGGGATTTTGTATAAGCAATCGTGGACTTTACCAAGTTTCCCACTTTGGAAAAGAGAGACAAAGGCAAACATTCTTATAAGACCGGGCTATGAAAGTCTAGTTTTTCCTAATTAGTGTAAACAAAATTAGTGTATACAAAGAAGTGTGATCTTTGATTGGTAAAATGAGATGCTCATGTGATGTTTTTTTTTGAGTGCATCTTCTCTTGAACATCAAACATTAAAACTATTGGGTATGTACCTTTGATGAAAAAGGGGAGTCCTAGTCGTATGTGCCATATTTGCCCATGTCCGCTCAAGGTTTACTAAAACGAGGTTAGACATACTACCTAAAACAAGTGGTAGATCTTGATATCCTACACCTATTGGTTAGTTGGGATCCTTTTAGTCCTTCATTGAAGAACTGAAAGAGAGGTTAGGTAGCCTTAAAGTAGGTTGCTACAATTCTAGAGTCATTTCTTTGTAGTGAATCTTAGTAGGTGTTGTAGTGTTGGCTTGAGAGGGAAAAAGTGATGGCTTTTTAAAATAAAAATAAAATGAGAAGCAAAGTGTGGCCCAAAAGGGAAGGGGGGGGGGGGAGTACAGGGGAGTTGTGGGGATCAACAAAGGAAGACCAAGCTGATGGTGCATGTAGGGGTTCGAGAGGGGAGGACAAGTCGATGACTTGTGTGGTGGTAGCTTAGAGCTCACTTAGGGACAAGGGAGAAAACAACACGAGATATGTTTTTTAAAAATCAACAAACACACCTCGCAAGCATTCGGATGAGCTGACTGAGTTGGTTATGCTAACAAGAGTAGCTTTAAGTCTTGCTGCGTATGAGTTCGAAACTTGCTGGGGATTGTTGCTTGGGACTGTTTTTTTAAATTGCCATGCACATGGGTGGGTTTTGGAGAAGAAAAAAAATCTACAAGGATTCTATCTAATTATAATGAGAATAGAGTGAGTATAGTAGTATGTATGTCACTACAATTTTGAAGAAATTTATTTTTAGGAGAATCTTGCAAGGTGCTTTGCTTGAAACGATAAAGAGTTGAAAGTCTAAAAGGTAGCACACATTTTATGTGGTAGCCATGGGAGTGAGTAAGGGTGAAGAGCAAGCTCTCACCATATGCAGGCAAGGGTAGCGAGGCAAGCCACATGTCGTGCAGGTTGATACAACAAATGGAAATTCTTATAATCATGCGAAGGGAAGGTAAGTGTATTAGTTTTTTTAATATGGAGTCTTGTATACAGAGCACACAAGCTTGTGCACCCAAATGGTGTTGGTGAGATGATTCCTTCTAAGGATGCTATGAAGAGCTTGATCCCCCCTCCTATGTGCCTACATCGGGAGTTTTGGACATGATTGATTATTGGAATCTTCATGAATTTGGGAAGATTCAAAATAATAAGATAGTAGGAAAATATTTAAGAGACTAGCAGATTGTATCACATCTCGAGGTGAATTTTGATTTAGACTAATGGACTCATAATCACAAAATTTTCTTTCAATCAATTCATGGATATTTTGTTTTTTTTGACATTGGACCCTTTGGACCATTTTGTATATTTTAAAATAGGGTGATTTTTTCTCAAAAGGTGGAGAGAGTCCTCTAATGGATCACCATTACTTGATCCAATGAAGACTTTTCAACCACTTAAAAAAGGACTGCTATGTGTGTGTGAATGTGCACGTATGTCGCACGTGTCAATGCAAGGAATTTGCCGATACACCGTGTGCGAGCCACAAATGGCTCCAAGCACACAACAAGCCTAAACTAGTAAGCTCAAAGAAGGCGATGGTGTGTCACTCACCGCTCTACGCTTGCTTCGTGGAGGATTCCTCGCCGCGAAAAAGAAGGAGTCGTCGCTTCGCCGCGCTCAACCGCTTTACCGTCGTCGTGCCGTCGTCGCAATGCTCGATCGCGCACACACACACACACTCTCTCTCTCTCTCTCTCTCTCTCTCACACATACACACATACACAAGGAGGCGAAGAAGAAGAAGATGGAGATGGAGATGGAGATGGAGCAAGAGCACTCTTCTATTGCACAAATGAGAGAATGAGTGAATTTTAGGTTTAGTTGATTTTTATATGAGCTCACCCCATTCACACTTGGGCGCTCATGCTTAGCCAACTAATCCCTTGAATGTTCTAGTTAGAGTGCACCTCTCATTGGCGATCACTCTTACCCTTTTCCTATTGGACCGACAAGCCCGGTACCTGACTCTACCAAATAAATAATACAATGTCAGCCGTAGGTTACAACGTCCGTCCTAGGTGATAGGGTGTCTGTGAGCCGTGAGGGTTAACATGCCCCCCTTCTTGATGTAGATTCCGTCCTCGGAAGCTATTGAGTTGAAGCTCGTTCGTCGAGGTGGAAGAGCATTTGAGATGAATGTCCTTAGCCTTCTTCAGTGACTGCAAAATCAAACAACATTGGAACAGTAATTGCATTCTCATAAGCGATTAAAAAGCATATGCAGTTTTAGATAGACAAATTGATTGGTAACAGAATTTTAAACCATTTGTCAGCAATAAACATTAAATTGCAATATAATCAAATGCATAAACAGATGTAAAGGTAAAAAATTAAACAAGTCTGGGGTCGCTAATTTAACGATCGAAAGGCACTAAAGATCAACTATTAATACGATGGGTAAGCTTCTTAATTTTCTCTGGTCAATTAAGCTGTTAAATCGCAAGAGCCAAGTATTTCATGTTTGAGGGCTGACTAGAGGCTATACCTAGAAGACCTTATAGTTAAGCTACAATAAAAGGAATTTCTCATGAAATCATCACCTGACTGATTACTTTTTCTTTGACCCCCCAAAAGTCTTTTCTCATTGATTTACTTTTGATGTGTGTGCTTATTTTGTATGCCTTGGGTTTTTTGCTTTTCAAGGAAAAGCGCCCACACTAGGAACCTCTAGGGCTCTAGTACCATAGGCGATACATGTGAGTGAAGTACCCAATCAAGCTGAGATTTCTCTTCCAGCTTAAGATTTTACAATGTGGCACTTTGATTTTTTGTTTGTTCATTTTCAGCATTTTCATTTTGTAACTTTGGGGGGTCATATAACACTGATACACCTCCCAGGCTCATCACTCAAGTAAACTCCCTTTATAATACTTAAGCTAAAGGTCAATAGGGTCAAGCCCACTAGAAATCCCTAGTACATTTCACACAATGCTGCATAAATCGGATTAAGAACCTAAGTAACCATTGATTATTAGGAAGGCATTCCCCAGGGTATTAAGAGAATATCTCTAACACCTAGCTTGGTCAAACTAGCTTAGTCGGATTGCTTGATTTTTAAATCTAGACAAGTGATTATGACAAAAAATTACATCGAATTCAACGTTTGGTACTAAGAAAATACGATGAATATTATGCTACCAATCACAATCAAAGTAGACAAACATGGATGCAAAAAGATAAGGGGCAATGCTAATGGACAAGAAACACCTGTTTGTGTCGATGGTCGCGCTTGATTTGAAGTGTGAATGAGAGAAAGATTCATGAAGGTCCAAATCCTAACAATAACAACAATTGTTCCTGTACACATTATAAAACACAAACAATACTTCTAGGAGGCACATTAGTGGGAAAAAAGAACTTTGCTAATCACTCAACTCTAAAACAGAAACACTCCTATCGTACTAATCTTACCTACTCTCCATCACTCGAGTGATGAGGATCAAAGGTTTTTTATGACATAGGTTTCTATTTACCGGATCTGAATGTGTAGGTCTGAGTCAATGTTTTGACTTTTATTGTGCATACTCGTTTGCTAATTGCTCTTGCTCTTTATTATTTTTGTTTTTTGTGAGTATAAATCTTTATATATATATATATATTCCCTAAGATTGGGAGATTGAGAGATCAGGGAGGAAGGTTGAGAGGGAAGCAAGTGAATGATGACTGTAAGCAAACACTCCCCCCTTCCTTGGGTAGATCATACTGTTTGAAATGTGCTCGTCACCCTTTGAAACCAATTGCTTTAGTCGGTAACAGGTGAGGATTTTTGCCAGTAGTTTTCTATTACCTTAGGTGCCTCATCGAGTTGCAAGGGTGGTAAGGTACTCTCCCAGGATCGGACTTGAAGTGGTTCATCAGGTGATTCTTGAACACTGGGAAGTATGGATTCCTTTGTAGCTTTATGGAGGTCCACTATTGTAGGTGGAGGTTGTGGAGAAGCTTTTACCTCTATGGATGCATTACATGAGGAGCTAGAAGCTTCATGGGACTCCCCCCTTTCTGAGCTAGGTGGAATAAATCGTTCTTTCTTCGGTACCCAAACTAGCTCTGGAGCGGGTGTGTAGCATTCTGTGATCTTTTTCTTTCCGTGATCGTTGACTCGTTTTGGAGCCACAGGATTGAGCGCACATGTGTCCGGTGACAGGTAAGAACACAATCTACGTTTTGGCCCAGATTTGATCATTTCCTTGATAGTAGCCTTGGGCTTCCAATAGTCGTATAGGAATCCAACGCCACGTTTTTTTACATTTCTTGGAGCGAGTGGGACGTTTCTTACAAGGCTTCTATTTTTTAGCACTAGCTATGGTTTCTAAAGAAGCTTTAGGGACCCATTTGTATGTTTTCTTCGTTATATTAGGATGAGTCTTGTCAGAAGCTATATGCATTTCTTGTAGCATATTTAAGGGTACGTGCATTTCATCCCCCTCAGGTGTTACCCAGGTCGTCCCCCTATTTCCCCAAGTGTCTATGGTTGCTGCTAGGTGGACCCAATCCACATTGTCTGACTCAGTCATCCCAGGTAGTACATCCATATAAGGAGAATCTTCCCCAACATCAGTGTCCGCTTTACACGTGTAACAATACTGCAATGGGGCCGAGTGAAGTGTGGTGTCAGATCTATGATTAATTATAAACCTGTTTCCTAGAGGATGTGCTCGACCAGTCACAACATCCACTTGAATGACAGAATCTTGGAACTGTAAGTAGAAATGGTTTTTTGACCAGTCATGTACCATTTTTGCTTCCCTGATGAAAGGACATCCTAAGATCATCTCCGATGCCATAGTGTGTTTGGAGAAATCCATAACAATAAAGGTAATCCTTATTTTATGTCCAAAGACCTTGATCTTGAGATCTTCTAGCATCCCAATAGGTTTAACAATAGACCCATTGGCCATCTTCACTACTATGGTTGTGGTCGCAAGGTGAGATCTTCCCATAGTTTCCCAAAAATTTTTAGTCACAATGCTAACCCCAGTGCCACCATCAAGGATTCCCTTCACAGTTAATCCCTTAGTAGTGATTGGTATAGTCGCATTGGATTCATCACCCTCAAAGTATTGTCCCAACTTGTTAACATGTATTTCTATAACAAGATTCTCATCTAGGTTGGATTGTGGATCTATGTATTCCTCCTCTATTGGCATCTCCCAAGCTCCATCCATCTGTGCAAATTGTGGTAGCCCAAACTTCAGTTCTCAATTGAGGAAGGCTCGAAGAGCTGAGACTAGCTCAGGGTCTTTATATAGTTTGGACATGATGGTGGTTCTAACTTTTGAAGACATGAAATCCATCAATTTGGCAATGTTTAACGACACCTTTTGGCCTTGAGTCCCTTGACGTGGGGAAGATGGGATCTCCATTTCTTTGATAGGATCAGGTAGTCCCTCTGTAAACATTCTTTCCATCAAGAAGTGAGTACACCCACTTTCCCATGACTTTAAGTCATTTTCTTCTTGGATGACACTAGGTATGTCCAAGGGTCTATGGACTTGGTGAGGTTGTTGTTGCGTAGGGAACACGGTGTCTGTAATCTGGATCTTCCTAGGTGCTGGTTCTAGATTCCTTTGGGTATCTTCTACCAAACTCCTTAAATGCTTGACTCGCTCAATCTCCTCTGTAGGGTTTGGGTAAGTTCCTATCTTCTTTTTGGATCCTGGCCATTGTGGCTCATGAAGATCTTCCTTGTTGGTTTCTATGTTAGTGGTCGTTTTGGTCTCCATGGTTTCACCTGAATCAAAATCTTCTTCAGTGTCGTTCATATATACGGGGTCATCACCAGTCCCTATGTTGGTCTTTGAACTGGGGTCTGACTTCGCTGCTTTTTGCGATCTCTTTCTTCATGTTTTCTTCTTTTTCTGAGATTGGGCAATTGATGCCGTGTCTCTTTCCTCAAGAATATAATTTTGTTTTTTGAGCATCGATCGTGTGAGTACGTTTACTGGTACCACGGGCGCACTTGCCGATGGCTCATAGGTGACTTCAATCAAGTTTAATGGCGTGATCTTTGGTGCATTTGGATTATTTGGACATTGGGCAATCAAATGATCTATGCCACATCAATTACACATGAGTATCGGCATTGTAGACATGCTTGCTTGATTAGTTTGCATTAGTGTGGCGTTCTTTTGTATCCTAATAGGACACTCGGCTACACGATGTGGACCTCCACACTCATAGCATTGAAGAGGTGGTCTCTTAGCAGTGTAGTTGATATTTTGGCCTCTTGCCGCAAGAGCAGCTACTTGATATACAGGTTTGACTTGTCCCCAATAGTCCTCCATGTAGTATTGTGGACTTTATTCAAGCACATCCATCCCATAGGCGATATTAGGATCTATATCTTCCTCATAGCCTTCCAAACAAGAAATAGATGAGTCACAATCCACTTGATTCACAGAAGTGATTCTCGGATGTGGTGGTTGCGGTCCTAGCACTGGAGGTGGTAAGGGTGTTGTTTGAACAACATTTTGGGCCCTAGGACCATATGTTGTGATGTTTGTTCAAGAGGTGGGGCCGGCATCAATGCAGGCACTCGAGGTGTGTCTGTCCATGCTAAGGTTGGTCTAATGGCCATCGCGCGTTTAAATACTATGCAATCCTTAGCTTGATGACCATACCTTCCACATGCATTGCAGTTCCCATTGAATTTTACTCTAAAAGTAGGGCATTCACTGGTACTATGCGGTCCATAGCATACTGAAGCACCATTGTTGCTCCCTTCTTGGATACATATGATTGTTCTGCAGAGCACGATTGTCTCTAAGACTCTCTTGAATAGCCTTGGTGAGATCTGCTAAAGTCATCTCAGATATCTTTGGCTCCTTAGCAATAGGCTTTAGGGTCATTGGCTGATGCCCCGATGCTTGTGAGCTAATAGATTTAGACTCAACATACACTCTTTCTCCTTGAATTATTAAATTATCCTCCAATTGGATCGCATTGGTGGTAACTGCTTCCCAAGTGGTGATACCTCTAATGACTAGGCCATTGTAGATATCCTCATGCCGTAATCCCCTAATGAATCTGTCAAGCAGTTGGTTATTGTTGAAGCGCTCATTTGGATTACAACGAGAATTCAAATGCTTCAAGCGACTTATAAAGTCTCTCACCGACTCTCCTTCCTATCGTTGGGCTTTCTGGAGCTGAGAGGCTACACCCCAAAGCACTCCCTCTTGTATGTATTCTTTTAAGAACAGTCTCCTAAGAGTAGGGTAAATCGTTTTTTCTTCCACCCTTAGGGTTCTATACCAATCCCCATCCTTTCCACTTAAGGTTAGGCTTAAAGCATTGCTCTTATGTAGGTCATTTTGTTCTCCTAGAGAATCACATATTTGTTCAAACACTTCGATATGCTTTCTCACATCCCCGTCTCCACTAAATTTTTGTGTGAGCTTGGCTATTTGTACTGCCTTACTTCTAAGCTCTCTATCAGGCGTGTTACGCATATTCTCAGCAATAGATCGACCTATAGCTTGAGCAAATGTTGCCAAGTCACCTAAGTGAGCAGGCACCGTGGGTGGAGGCGCCCCAGAGACTACATGTGGAGTAGGTATTCGCATTGGGCTTGGCGCATAGGAAGTCCTTGGGTTCCACGTTGGGTACGATGTTGTGCCATGTGGTGATCCATAGTTCATATGGGTGGCCCTAGGCATAGCAGACGTCGGATGTGACATGCTAATGCTAGCCGGTATAGTCCCATGGAAATAAGAACTTGTGTATTGTGGTTGTGGAGCATAGGTAGTTGAAACAATGGGAGGGGTAGGGACTACATGAGTGTGATGACCCATAGGTGCATACGATTGGTACACACTTGTAGGTACTGTTGCAGGCATTGAGCTACCATGTAGTGGTGCTTTACTAATAAATGAGGTCTATGGCATGTTTCTCGGCATGCCCATCATTGGGGTAGGCATGGTAGCCATGGTGTCATCAAGGGAAAGATGAGCTAGACTTGGAAAGGTGAAGCTATCACTTGTGGGGTCAAATTGCACTGAGACCCCTGGAGAAACAACATATGGGGGGTCAATGGGACTCACTGGGGGAGTCTCCATTTGTGATAGAGTGGGTTGTTTCCCTTTGCCTGTGTCTAAAAATTGCATAGGACCCGTTGAAGGTATGTTTATTCCTCGATTTTGCCTCTCAGACTAGATAATCCTATGGATGACATTGTAGATCATGTGTTGTTGTTCCTCTAGACTAGTAGCACTAGATGTGAATTGCACAACTTCTAATAAACCCATGTGGTATGTTTAGCCCATGTATAGGTCAGTCAAAGTCTCCATGTGTAGGTCATATTCCCAATTTTCATTGAGAAATACCCCGTTCAAACTTGGTGTACTAGAGGGTTGCCGTGAGGTGGATGCAATGTTGCTTCCCGAGTTTTGACTTTTAGTCACCGCTACCTTAGAGGCGACTTTGGAAGGTGGTAGCTTGGTAAGGCCCTCATTAAATGAGGTAGGTAGAATGTCCACGTGGATACTCTGAGGGAGTGTGGGGTCTACATGAGATGTGAATGGTGATTCTACTTCCCCACCCCCTTCGTTTGCTTCACTAGCCGTAGGTTCAGAGCTTGTAGCTCTACTAAAAGTTTCCATCAAACGGCTAAAAACACTAGTTCCAGGTTATTGGGCCCAACTAGGTACGATTTCATTTGTTTCCCCGGGGCTTTGTGTAAGATGCTCTTCCATAATATCGTAGTCAGAGGAAGAGTCGCTAGCCGCTATATTTGGGTCTTGGGTTGCACTACCTTGGGTCCCCGCCGAGGGCGTAGACCCTAGCGTGGAAGGATAGTGAGTACCCCCATAAATCGAAGCACTAGCTAGTTGTTCGGACTCTAGCACACGACCAGAGCGTAGATACATGTGCTTTGGGTGCCCTACAAGTGTCGGCAAGTACCCTCAAAGGTTACTTGCTTTGTTTTGTGGGTGTTTTGCATCCCGTTTTCTACTTGATTTTTTCTTGTTTTTGATGTTTTTTGAATGTTTTTTAATGTTTGATTTTTTTGATTAAAGTGTGTGATAGCTCAAAATGAGCGTATCACTTAGAGGGTCGCTGTGTGCTTTACAACACGATTTTCGGGCATCTGACGTTCCGTTGGTCCTCAAAAAATCGATTTTTAGCTACGTGTGAAGCTAAAATTCGTTTTTTTTAAAAAGGTGACTGAGGCCTAGGCCTGAGCGTGATCTTGGGCTTGGGTTTGGGCCTGGGTCTGGGAGATATTCCCGATCCTGGTCCTACCTTTAATTTTTTTTAAATTTAATTTAATCTAATTTAATTTTTTTAGGATAAGGTCGCCGCGGCCTGCGCGAGAGCACACACACACACTCTATCTACCTACTTCTAACTAATACACCTACTCTTACACACTAACACACTCTATTAACTCTCACTAATCTACTTCCTACTTACTGTACACAGAAAACTAACTACCTTAATACACAGAGAATAAACACAGAACCTTTGAAATCTCCATTAACAAAGAAAACTAACTGCCTTAATACACAGAGAATAAACACAGAACCTTTGAAAACTCCATTAACAAAAAGAACACACAGTATAACACCAAATCCCTCTTCTCAATGCACACACACTCCTTCCCTACCTTTCCTATAATTGAAATTGCACCACGGAGAAGCACTGAGTGCTACTCGAGCTTAATGTATGGCATTCCCCGGCAACGGCGCCAAAAATGTGCGCGTATGTGGCACGTGTCAATGCAAAGAACTTGCTGATACACCGTGTGCGAGCCACAAATGGCTCCAAGCACACAACAAGCCTAAACTAGTAAGCTCAAAGAAGGTGATGGTGTGTTACTCACCGCTCTACGCTTGCTTCGTGGAGGATTCCTCGCCGCGAAGAAGAAGGAGCCACCGCTTCGCCGCTCTCAATCGCTTCGTCGTCGTCGTGTCGTCATCGCAATGCTCGATCGCACACACACACTCTCTCTCTCTCTCTCTCACACACACATACACACATACACAAGGAGGTGAAGAAGAAGAAGATGGAGATGGAGATGGAGCAAGAGCACTCTTCTATTACACAAATGAGAGAATGAGTGAATTTTAGGTTTAGTTGACTTTTATATGAGCTCACCCCATTCACACTTGGGCGCCCATGCTTAGCCAACTAATCCCTTGGATGTTCTATTTAGAGTGCGCCTCTCATCGGCGATCACTCTTACCCTTTTCCTATTGGACCGACAAGCCCGGTACCTAACTCTACCAAATAAAGAATACAATGTCAGCCGTAGGTTACAACATCCGTCGTAGGTGATAAGGTGTCCGTGAGCCGTGAGGGTTAATAGTGAATATTATTGAGAGAGAAAGGGTGTACCAAATACTAAATGGATACTAGCATTAACAAAATCATGTATTATTAAAACCCATAATTCTCCACCAATGTAACCATGTGTTGTGTGGTACATGCTCATTACAAGCTAGATCTCATCCATATTAAGTACATGTAGTAGCTAACTAGAAGTATAGCTATTCCATAATTATCAATCGGTGGAATTTTAACCTAGCTAGCACAATGAAATATCAAAGCCATATGTTCGCATTTTGTAACCTCATCCCCTCACTTCTAGTAGCTCAATCCTACACACAATGACAATGGTGCACAAAGCAAAACATATATTATACGCTTTCCACGTGCTCAAACAAACCAAATGGATAAAGTATTTTATTTGGTTGAATTTTTCTACAATTGATCTTTTTAGAAAAGTATATACATGTTTGCAATTAAAGCATTATATTTTGGCGGGTCAGTTCAGTCAGCAAGCCCAGAGTGTTAGCCAACTCAGCAAGCCTAAGAGCGTCAGCCAACTCATCAGCTAACTGTTGTATAACTAACTGGCACGGCCTCATTCTTGGCCAATCATGTAATATGGCTACTTAAGGAATGGAAGCCTAGTGTAGGAGATAGGTTACAGTGAATACCAGTGTACTTCACATTGGTGGAGTTGACGGGGTCTTCACCAAGAACCTTACAACACCTGCTTTTGCACACACAGCTCCCCTCAGTTCTTGTCCACACTTCACTAGCTTTACAACCTTATTAGCACACCATGAGTTGTGTAACCTCACCTTGTCAAACACCCGGTTCTCCTCTATACGAGGATGCCTCCATGAATCTAGAATTCATGCCACCCCCCAAGCTCCATTGGAGCACATGTTAGCTGCATTATCGCACATTCTCCAGCAGATAAACCATACAAATCAAACCCTAGTAGGCTGCCTTTAATCATCACATACCCTCAAGCATCAAGTACGCCCACATTATTTCTCCGGATTGCCTACGGAGGTTGTTCTAACATGGCTAGATCATCTTGAAAACGTCGTTGAATATCACCACTGGGGTGACCATTGAAAAGCATATGAGCTATGAACGTTGCTGGAAGGAGTGGCCGCCACTTGGTTCATACAACAGCATGAGCAGATCAGAGGTAATTCGTTACAATTAAAGCAGCAATTAATTTAAAGTTTTGCCAATCAAAATATCACTCAATCTACATTACAACAATTGAATGCCCTTTAGCAAAAACCCCATGAACTAGTTGCTCAATTAGCTGTTAAGATGAATCAATTTTTGCTACGTGCTGACCCCTCCATGTCGGAGGACATGAAGTTGTATTTTCTATGCCCACGCTTGCAGCATGACATAGCATGGCGGGTCAAAGACCAAGGCCCGACATTTTCACGAAGCGATTCAAATCGCACAACAAATTGAAGGCAATACTCTTTCCACACCTCTCCCAGGACCGGCGCATCCACAACTGTTGGAATTAGGGTTGCAGAGAAACACACACAGCTTGGAGAAGACAAAGGAAGCTCAAGGCACACAATAGAGAGTGTATTACTTAGTGTGCAATGGAAAGATAGATAGCCCTAGAGTGATGGGCGTATATACAATGCACGGGGGAAAAAACCTCCTAAAGAGGGAAAAAATGCCCCGGCGGTCCTAGTGTGTTCACACACATCACTACCACATGTATATGGTAACAAATCCCCCCTGGAGTGATGCGGTGAACGAGAGCTGGCACATGAGTAAAGGGAAGTGCCATGCCCTGAGGACAGGATCAGTCCACAAAGGGGAGTAAGCCCAAAGCTTTGCAGAAAGCTTCAAGCTTCTCACGAGACAATGCCTTTGTGAAAAGATCTGCAAGGTTGTCCTGTGTTGGCACATAAGCCAAGCTGATCTCTCCTGCTGAGAGCCTCTCCCTGACATAGTGGTAATGCACCTCAATGTGCTTTGTGCGAGCATGAAAAACTGGGTTCCTCGCAACTGCCAATGCGCTCTGACGGTCAGTGTAGATAGTGTTGGCAGTGTCCTGTCCAACACCCAAGTCAGCCATAAGGCGTCTGAGCCATACACACTCAACCGTAGCTGTGAAGACTGCCCTGTACTCAGCCTCACAACTCGAAGTGGCCACAGTAGGTTGCTTCTTGCTCAACCATGATATACATGAACTGCCAAGCATGAAACAAAAACCACTTGTGGACACTCGCGTGTCAAAACAACCAGCCAAATCTGAGTCCGAAAAAGCATGTAAGTCTGGCGGTAATGATCCCCCCTTGGGATAAAACAAGCCAAGATGTAAAGTGCCACTAAGGTAGCGGAAAATCCTCTTGACAGCCTGCCAATGCTTAGACCCTGGGATATGCATAAATCTGCTGACCTGCGAGACTGCAAACTGAATATCTGGCCTCGTGTTGCATACATAAATGAGGCAGCCAACAGCAGCTTGGTAAAGAGTGACATCAGCAGGATCGCCAGCATCATGTAGACTCAACTTCAAACCTGAAGCCATGGGAGTGGCAATAGGTTTGCAATCCTCAAGTCCAAACTTACATAGCAATGTCTCTATGTAACTTTTCTGACACAAGGCAATACCACCATCACACTGCTTAAACTGTATACCCAAGTAATGATGCAACAGCCCCAAATCTTTCATCTTGAAAGTAGCATTCAAATCAGCCTTAAATTCAGCAATATGTCTCTCATTTGGTCCAGTGATCAGCAAATCATCAACATAAAGAACCACAATGAGAAATACATCATCCTCACGCTTTACATACAATGTGCTTTCTGTTGGACTGTTACAAAAGCCTCGTTTAACCAAATGAGTGTCAGCTTTCTCATACCAAGCACGAGGAGATTGCTTCAACCCATACAAAGCCTTCTTACATCTGCACACTTTGTCCTCTTGTCCTTTTATGACAAAACCGCGAGGCTGTGTTACATAAACTTCCTCAAATATGTCACCATTCAAGAAAGCAGTAACAATGTCTGATTGATGTACATCCCAACCAAAATGGGCTGCCAATGCACATAGAAAACTCACAGTAGTCATACGACAAGTGGGAGCAAAAGTCTCTTCATAATCTATGCCTTTTTGTTGTGCATAACCCTTTGCAACAAGTCGAGCCTTATGGCGATCGATCTCACCATCCTGCTTGCGTTTCAACTTGTAAACCCACTTCGTACCAATGGCCTTTTTGCCAGGAGGCAAATCACATAAAGTCCATGTGTCATTCTCTATAAGTGCATCATATTCTGATTTCATGGCAGCAATCCAATTTTCTGAATTCTGTGCTTCATCAAAAGACAGAGGCTCCTCAACATCATGTAAACTAGACACAGCCAAAGCATAACAATCTGATGCATAAGATGCATGGCGAGAGCCTGAACGAGTACGACTAGATAAAGGTGCATCCAATTTACTGTCACGCAAAGTGTGCACCAGCCATTTTGGCATACCTCTAGCCTGCTCATTTTCAGCCCTTTCCTCATCAAGTACATCATGTACATCTGCATCAGTAATAGGCTGTTCTAAAACATTTTCAGAAACCCCCATAGGCTGTACATTTGCCTCATTGGAACTTACATTCGTATTTCCACCACTGAAAAGAGGCAACAAAGTGTCATAAATGTCCTGTGAGCTTACATTACTGTCTCTAGTACATGACAGCAAGGGTTGAACAGAATCTTCCACAAACACTACATCCCGTGAAACCAGAATACGTTTTGTTTGCGGATGATACAACTTGTAACCTTTGATTTCAGCACTATAACCAACAAAAATACATTTGACAGCCTTATCATCCAATTTTCTGCGCTGCACTTGTGGCACCAAAGCATATGCCAAACAGCCGAAAACACGCATGTGCTCAATAGAAGGTTTTCTATCATGCCATGCTTCATATGGAGTAATAGACTGCAAAGCTTTCGTAGGACACCTGTTAAGTACATAAGTGGCACACATGATGGCCTCAAGCCAAAAAAAATGCGGCAAAGCTTGACTTTTGACCATACATCGTGCCATTTCCGTTAGTGACCTGTTTTTCCTCTCAGCAACACCATTTTGCTGAGGTGTATAAGGCACTGTACATTGGTGTTTTATCCCACGACTAGCCAGAAATGCATTAAATTCATGAGACATATACTCCCCCCCTCGATCGGAACGGAGGGTGCCCATAGTACATTTTGAGACATTTTCAGCCATAGCCAAAAATTGTTTGAAGCACATAAAAACTTCGTACTTTGCTTTAAGCGGAAATACCCATGCATGCCTGGAGTAATCATCAATGAAAGTCACGAAGTACAGGTAATTGCCCAAGGACGGAGTTTGCATGGGCCCACAAACATCACTATGCACAAGCTGCAACCTGCATGTGGCCCTAACTGAACCATCCTTTGGAAACTTAGAACGCTGCATTTTACCCAGAATACAGCCTTCACAAACATGTTTGATAGGTGCTTCAAGAGGCGGCAAAGAAGCAACCATATCAGATTTCTGCAAACGCAGCAAACTGGCAAAATTCAGATGACCAAAACGTGCATGCCAAAGTTTTGCATCTGAAATAGCCCTTGAATCTGCAACAGCATTTGCAAAATTTTGTCCACACTTGTCATACAAAGTGAGCTTATACAGCCCACGGCACAAAAGCCCAGATGCAACAATTTCATCACCAAAACTGAGATCATGAACTGTACATCTGTCATCCACAAATTTGACTACAAGTCCAAGTCTAGCAAGTGCGGATACAGACAATAGATTCTTCTTGATCCCAGGTACATAAAGTGCATCAACAAGTGTGAAGGAACTGCCATTAGCAGCAATGAGCACAATCTTTCCAACTCCCTGAACTGGATAAGAGGCGTTGTTGGCACAAGTGACTGAATTCCCATGAGGGACAGACTCGAGAGAGGTAAACAATTCACGATGTGAGGTAATGTGCTTTGTAGCACCACTGTCGAAATACCACACATGTGAATCTGCAGCAACTGACAAGCATGCATCATGGACAGCAGGATTGTAAGTGCACTCTGCGCTAAAAGCCCATTCTGCATCAACATCAGCATCACAATCTCCTTTCACAGAAGACTCAACAATGGCTGCATTTGTAGTGGAACCAACATTTGCAGTGGAACCACCCTCTTTCTTCTTAGCCTCTTTGGCCTTCAACTTAGGACACGACTTGATCAAGTGATCATTGGCTTTACAATAATGGCAACGCATCTTCTTTTTGCCCTTATCACCAGAATTGCCAGACGAAGTGCTGCCAGCAGAAGCATTAGGAACAGAATTTTTGCCACTCGCAGCAGAACCATAAGAAGTGGCTGCATTACTGTTACCACCCTTTCTTTGAGAAGCAATAAAAGCCTGTTCAACTGCACGCTGCCTAGTCCTGTTTTTTCTAGAAAGTGACTCTTGCAACAGCAATGTGCATAATGCATCAAACTTGACAACTTCAGGATTTCCTTGGGTCATCAGTCTCCAAGTACTAGCAAAAGTCTGGTAGGAATCTGGTAAGGCATCAAGAACAGTCTGCACAAGGGAACTGTCAGAAATGACTTCACCTGCAGAAATGAGTTGCTCATTGATATCCTTGACACTAGCAAGGAAAGTGTCCATATCATCTTCCTCATGCATAATCTTCGACTCTAGCTCTTTACGCAGCAAAGCAATTTTAGCCTCATTGCGGCTTGCATAAAGACCTGCTAGAATATCCCAAGCCTGTTTTGCAGATTTTGCTGAACGGATGTGAGGAATAATGGTGCGCTTCACAGACAATGCAATCAATGCATGAGCCTGCGCATCCTTAACATCCCAACGAGCTTGTTCTGCTGTAGGCAAAACAACTCTAACAGCTGCAATCCTTGCAGCAAGACCTGCAACATCCTCAATATCGCCTACATCTTCAGAACCAGGACGTACATCAATGCCCTGCACAATGTTCCAGACACCTTTTGACACAAGAACGTGTTGCATCATATAAGCCCACATAGGGTAGTTGTCCCCATCCAACCTGTCCTCAGCAGCAAACATCTTGAACACATCTGTGTTGTTGTTGTCAGCCATGGTAAATGCTGCACCTGATGTGAAAACTGCCCGAAAATAGGAGAAATGGAGCGGGAACAACTTGTGCTATATAGCACAAACCGTAGAAGACTATAAGGCACCTGTTATGCAGAAAACAGCACTGACAGAAAATCTGCACAAAATGACGAAATAACCTGTGCAGTACTGCCCGTAGTGGAAACGGAGGCCGAAATGAGCCCAAATCAAAATTCTGAGCAGACCGAGCTCTTCGAGCTCGCCCAAAATATTTGTCGACCTGCGAACGCTTGCCAAAGCTCACTGAAATCGGAGAAAGTGAGCAGGCGTGTGCTGGAGCAGCTGGCGACTAAGCCCGGGAGGACGTGACCTGCTCTGATACCAATTGTTGGAATTAGGGTTGCAGAGAAACACACACAGCTTGGAGAAGACGAAGGAAGCTCAAGGCACACAATAGAGAGTGTATTACTTAGTGTGCAATGGAAAGATAGATAGCCCTAGAGTGATGGGCGTATATACAATGCACGGGGGAAAAAACCTCCTAAAGAGGGAAAAAATGCCCCGGCGGTCCTAGTGTGTTCACACACATCACTACCACATGTATATGGTAACAACAACCTGTTCATCCAATACGGCCCCACCATGATGCACCAACGCTAATGGACATTGATGTTTAAAATGCACAATACATATCTCGACGGAATCTACCTGATAGGGATGCACAAGGTTGGACAAAATGCTTCTACTGCAATAACTATGGCCATGGACCGGATCCAGTCCCCCCTCCAAAAGGCGTTTGTATTATAGATTCTCCCATTAAGAGAGACTTGGTACAATAAAATCTTTGTGTTGTGACCTTGGTGATGCTATAAATATGGAAATATTCATGCATCACAAGCATAATATAAACTTGTAAAAAGCATTAACTATCCCAAGCCTCAGTCCCAAGGCCTCAAACACCTTCGAAGTTGGAGAGAGCTAGCGGGGGCTGAGGGTAGGGAAGAGGAAAAATAATCATTCATAGGATAAATAAATAGTTCCTCACTTATCATCATTCTTCTTGCTTAGCACAACATAACAACATAGTAATGAAGATGAAGAAGATGGAAAGCTTAAGCATTGAAACATGGCTCTTGGTTGGATTTGCACTCCATAGCCAAGATTGTTGGTGTAGACTCTCAACTTCTCAACAAGCTTAGAGAAGGAGATGGAGCTCTTGCACTTTGCACTTCACACAATGACAGAAGTGTGTGTGTGTGGGGGGGAGAGTATACCCCCCCTTCTCAAGCTTGGTCCATCCCCCCCTCCCCCCCCTCTCTCTCTCTCTCTATCTCTTGTATTAATTAATTATATCATTTGGAGATATGTGTCCTCTTTTTCCTCTTTGAAAGAAAGAACTTAATTATCTAAATTCTCATTGGACCCCTTTAAAGCCTATCGAATAGGATTCAAACACATCATGAGGGCCACATGTGGATGATTTTGACATGTGTCTTTTATGTTTCTTAAGTCATTTGGTTTGAATTGAACACTTCAAGCACTTAGTCAATTAAGCATGGAAACCGTTTATGCCTCTTGAGAGTTTATCTTTGAATTGAACACTTCAAGAACCTTAGTCATTTAAGCATGAGAACCACCTCAAGCTTGGGCAAGGTTCTCACAAACACTTTAAGAACTTTAGTTAGCAAGCCAACAAACACCTCATGCTTGGATATGATTCCCACCTCAAGGTCAGCCCTAGCTTGCCTAAGGTCAATGGACTTTTTAACACTAACTTTTGGAGGTCTTTAATGAAGCTAACCCTAAGGTCTTTTAAGCTCCATTAGATGCAAGTTTCTCTTTGATAGACTACCTCCTTTTGGATCCCTATTGAGATGTAACCATCTCTCCTCTTGGTCCCTTGCTGAGGTAAATCTTGAAGCACTTATTGCACATTACTCTTTGGTAGACCGTCTCCTTTTGGACCCCTATTGAGATGCAACCATTTCTCCTTTTGGTCCCTCGTTGAGATAAGTCTAGAAGCACATATCTATATTCTAGCTCTTGTTCCCCTTTTATCTTCCCATATTAAATGATCAATTTAATATGAGTTTGATAAAGGTAGATATTATATTTTATGACATCACCTCTCTCTTGAAATTATAGTTGTCCTCGACTATGAGGTAGAGAAGATAAAGCCTAGTCATTAATCCATGTTTCTTAGCGGGTAGAGGATCCCTTTTTACCCTACGACATCATTTCAGAATGGATGACTAATCCATTTGTGGTGCTCGAGATATTTAGCTGTTGTGAGCATGTCTGCTCTTAACTCCATATCATACTTCCAAAGTAGAGTGACAAGTTCTACTTGGTGTAGGTTTGGGAGACGTCATCAGCACAAACATGATCCTAAATATGCATACTTCTTAAATTTTGTGCTTAATAAAAGAAAGAGAATGAGTCATATAAGACAAAAACATTGTTCACTTCAAACGGATTTTCGTTTGCTTACTCTAGTGTAGCATTGTAAGCATTGACAAGGTTCATATTATCCTTAAGCTAGGTTCCTTGCATCCAGCTAGCATCTTTAAAATGACAATTCTTAAACTTAACAGGATATCATTGGATAACATTACCGTTTCTTTAGTACCTTGTCTTCGTGTTTGAAGAATCGATTCGGACTGCAACATCTCTTCTTGATCTTCAATCTCTGGCGGGTCCTCCATTATTGGTTCTTTTTGTGGATCTCCTTTATAAGGCTTGAGTAGGCTCACATGGTTAGCATTGTGAATGAGCCAATGGTTGGGAAACTTTAACTAATAAGCCATCTCATTGATTGGCTTAAGAATTTTAAAAAGGACCATAGTATCTTTTTGCTAGTTTAGCATAATACTCTTGGTGGCTCGTAGGATTCTTGGACATAGTATTCCTTAGACAAGCCTTGAGAAACTTTTGCAAGACCCAATCATTTTCCTAGGCTAAAGCTCCTCTGTGCTTATTAGCATCATCCCTTTTTGCCTTTGCTTTGAGATGGATATAACCTCTTTAATCTTTGGAAAAGATTCTTGTGAGTCTCGGCTATATTCATCAGCAGTAAAGATCTTCCCATGTATTTTAAGTAGTAAGGGACTTTTGGATCTTCCCTCTTTAAACTCAAAAGGTTCTTTCCCCATAGAAGTATGTACAATGTCATCGTACACATACTCTATAAGAGGTAGGTACTTCTCTCATTGAGAAAGTTGATCTACTTCCATGACATAGGCTTTTAGTAGATTCAAGAATCATTAGATTAGTTATTTCACTTTGGTCATCCGTTTGGGATGATAGGCCAAAAGAGAATTTTATCTACTTCCTAGATTCTCAAAGAGATCCTTCTAGAAATTACTGGTCATTCTAGGATCCTTGTCCGACACTTTGGATGTTGGCAAGCCATGATACTTGAAAATTTGAGATCTAAAGAGGGTTTCTGCTTGATGTGTCTTAATAGTCTTTTTGACAGGTATAGAGTGTGTTTTCTTGCTAAGCCCGTCGATTGAAACAATCCAAGTTGCTTCCCTCGATCAAATTTTATTTTTTGGTATACCACACATTTTGAACCATACTCTTGTATGTTTATTTTTCATGGTAGACCAACAAAAATACATTTGTAATCCTTGAAGAGTAGATTATGGAATCCCTCTTTGCCCCGCATAAGGAGAAGCATGGGATTCATACATGACTTTCTTATTGTATGGTGAGTAACACATAGCTTATTGCCATCTAGAAGATCACCATACTTCAAGGTGAATGGTTCTTTTTTTTCTTCCCTAATGCAAGGCTATAATTACCCACTTAAAGTCTCGGTCAATAGAATACTCATCTATCATAAAAGATAGATCATTGTGAGTTGCTATAGACACCACATTTACCCTTGGCCGTTGTGAAAGTGCCTTGGCCACTTGATTGTGCTTGCCAGCAATGTGAGCAATATGAAATTTAAATTATGAAAGAAAATTTGCCCACCTGATTTGTTTGTCAAAAAGCTTGGTTTGTGTCATGAAGTTCTTGAGGCTTTGTGATCCATTCATAGGATGTATGGAGCCCCTAGAGATAGTGCTTCCATGTGTCTAGGGCATGTAGAACAGCTAAAAGCTCTTTTCATATATACCCAAGACCCGTTCATCGGCATTGAGCCTTTGTCTCTCATATGCTATGTCATTCCCTTCTTGAAGCAAAATTGCTCCAAGGCAATCACCACAAGCATCATGTTGGACCTCAAATGGCTTTGAGAGATCCATAACCATAAGGACTCGTTGGGAGGCAAGCTTCTCTTTGAGCTTGTCAAAAGCATTCTGTTCTTTAGCAATCCATGCGTACTTAATGTTCTTCTTTATTAAGTCATGCAATGGTCCTGCTACTTGAGAGAATTTTGCTATGAAGCATCTATAGTATGCACACATACCACCAAAGCTTCCTAGCTCATGTAAATTCCTTGGATTAGGCCATGCTTTTATTACCTCCAACTTTGATGGATCCATACGGATACCATCTTGAGAGATAACGTGACCTAAATATTGAATCTCTTGTAGGAAAATTTCACTTTTATTTTGATTAATAAAAAAATTATTCTCTCTCACAACTTGAAAGATTACCTAGAGGTGTCACTTGTACTCTTCAAGAGAATTTAAGTACACTGAAGATTTTTGTCCATTGTGAGTTTGAATGCGGCTGGAGCATTTGTCAGGCCAAAACTTGTAACTTATAAAATAGATCTTCTACCCACGGCATGGGATTTATAAAAAAATTAGTGATCCTATGAAGACCTCCAATAATTAGTGTAAAAGTCCATTGACCTTAGGTAAGCTAGGGCTGAGCTTGAGGTGGGAACACGGCCCAAGCTTAAGGTGCTTGTCGTGCTTGATGCCTAAGGTGCTTGAGGTGCGTGATGACTGAGATGCTTGAGATGCTTGAGATGCTTGAGGTGCTTGATGATTCAGATGCTTGAGGTGCTTGTCATGCTTGAGATACTAGAGCTGTACTTGAGGTGAGACCCAGTCCAAGTTTGAGGGTCTTAAGGGACAAGCTTGTGGTGGGAACCCAACCCGATGTTGAGTGGCTTGAGGTGTGCAAAAGTCAAAATCAATTCCTACAAGGAGGGGGTGAGTCCTACAAGAGGGGGGATGAAAGAGAACACACACACACACTCACACTCACACAAGGCATGCCTAGTACAAAGAAAGCAAAAGGGACACTTGTCAAGTTCCTCCTCATGTTGCCCTCATGGTGTGCATGAAGCATATTGGTTGGCCACCCAAGGGATCCAATGATAATTTAGGAGATTTAATTAATTGATTTTGCATTTATCAAGTCCTCTCTCTCGAAGGGGAAAGAGGGACACTTGTCCCAAGGCTATCCTTGTTAATTGATTTTGCATTTATCAAGTCCTCTCTCTCAAAGGGGAAAGAGGGACACTTGTCCGAAGGCTACCCTTGTTACTTGATTTACCTCCTGCTTGTGATTGGCTAGGCTTGGAGGGGTCCAATGAGCTTCAAGCATGAGCTACAAGGGGGGGTTGACCAAGGAAGCTAGGGGCTTGCTTAGGGGGTATACTCTCCCACACACACTCACACACACTTTCATTGTGCATTGTGCAAAGTGCAAGAGCTCCCTCTCCTTCTCCAAGCAAGTAGAGGTTGAGAGCCTACACGAACACTCTTGGCTATGGAGTGCAAATCCAACCAAGAGCCATGCTTCAATGCTTAAGCTTGCCATCTTCTCCATATTCATTACTATGCTATCATGTATGCTAGCAAGAAGAGTTATGATAAGTGAGGCGCTAATTATTTCTCCTATGAAATGTTTCTTCTTCCTCTTCCCTACCCTCATTCCCTACTAGATCTCTCCACCTTTGAAGATATATGAGTTCTTGGGACTGAGGCTTGGGATAGCTAAAGATTTCTTCAAAGTTTATGTTATGCTTGTGATGCATGAAGCTTTCCATTTTCATTGCATCACCTAGGTCACAAGGAACACAAAGATTGTATTGTAACAAGTCTCTCTTAATGAGAGAAATCATAATACAAATGCCTATTGGAGGGGGGATTGGCACCACATAAATCCGGTCCTCAACTATTGTCATGTTCTCTAAATTCTCTCTGTTGCAAAAGTATTGTTCATTCCAAGTTAACTAATTACTATGATTATGTTGCTATCTTCAATTATGTTCACCCACTATGCTCACAAAGTAATTTCTCAAAAGTACTCTCATTAATTTCTGCTACCTGTAAGTTAATAGGTCAATTCCATTACATTGGTATCAGAGCATTTGGTTTCTCTTTTCTTGCTTAAGAAGAGAGGTCCTTAAGTAGCCTATAGATGGTTGACATTGTTAATTATATTAGGGTAAGTGGAACTGGGATGTATTATTGATTTTGTTGAGCCCACTATGTGGGATATGGCGTACACCTCAAGAGCTTTGGAATTAATAATGGAGTCTTTTTAGACTTGCCTACGGCTATACCATTATTGAGCCATAAGAAGTCCGCAAGGAGCTAGCCCTCGGCAACTCTGCTATGTTAGACTTACTCCACTACTCTCTATAACTAACCACTTCGAGCCGTGGGTGTAGATACTTAAGAGATGATTTTCAAAGGCTAAGAGGAGTGGCAACTAAGGTTTTGAATTGCCAAAGCATACACTAAGTACGTACATAAATTTTGTTAACATGGTTGACAATAACCAAGAGAGTAAAATGAACATTGATAGCTTTGATGTTGCACGTGAAGGTGCTAATGATGATGCCCCAATGTTCTTCATCTTGTTACAGGTTGCAGCAAGCTATGGGCAACCCTGCTTTGCAAGCCGAAGTTACTCAACAACTTTGAGCTTATGGGATTTCCCTTCTTCTCCAAGAGGAGAGAGATCTTAGGAGGCCTCTTGAGGAGACCCCCAAAAGAAGACTCTCTCCCATACGAGAGGAGGAATCCAAAGATCAAGAAAGCAATTAAACTTTAAGTTCCTCTGAAGATGTGGCTCCATGAAGACGACGGTCTAGACGATCGCCTACTCCTCCCAAGAGGAAAATATCAACACACAGTCCTTCTCCTCGTCACTCAAAAGGGAAGAGAGGAAACAAAGAAAGATAAGGGCAAGAAAGAGGTCACCCTCTTCTCCTTCTTCTTCACCTTCCTCCTCTTCTGAAAAAAGCTATGGCTATTATGCTAGAGAATATAGGAGGGGAGGACATCACAAATCATAGCCTGCATGGCAAAGGTCACAAAAGCTAAAGAAGTTCAAAGAGGGAGGAAAGAGTTTCTCTTTTCTCACCTACAATGGCACCTTTGGTGCTACCGACAAAGTGTTAGCCTTCATCCAGTAATTTGATGTGGCCTTGGGAAACGAGGGCTTCATAGAGTCCTCCAAGCTACGCCATGTAGCTATGCACTTTCAAAAATCAGCTCGTCAATGGTATGCTAGCCTTCATGGAAACAAAGAAGCCCCAAAGACATGGAAAACTCTACTAGTTTCCATCATGAAGCGATTCCTTGCATGCGATGCAAAGGACAAAGTGCTTACGGAATGTTGCAGCTTGAAGCTTCGCTCTCATGAGTCTATCCACAAGTATGTAGACAAGTTTTGGGATTTATAGCTGAAGGCTATTATCTTTCAAAAGATAGACTTTTCCAAGAAAAAGTAGCGATTTTGTGCGGGATTACTTGAAGAGATGCCCGAATACATCAACTCTCAACGGCCTGGTTCTATCATCAAAATAATCCATCACACCATGGTTGCTTCACGCATCAATTTCCATCAAGGGGCTAGACGGAATGTCAAGCCCATGGAAAACAAAGACAAAAATGATGCAAAGGGGAAAACCAATGCTCAAAACTATTTCCAAGGCACTTTCAACAACAACAACAACAATCGGTCTAAGGAGAAGGGAGTTTACAAAGGCAAAAGCAAACTCTCTCGTGAGATTTTCGCAAGGACCATACGTGTTTCAAGTGTGGGGAGCAAGAACATGGCTATCATTCTTGCCCCAAGAAGAATGTTTGCAATGAGACTCCTAGGGCGTCCACCATCAAAGCTCCAAAAGAGGATGTTCATTGCAAAGGATCATCACTTTTCTATGCTTGGGGAAAGGTAAGAGAGAATGATGCCTTCATCTTGTTTGACCCTGGCTCTACTCACAACTTCATATCAATGGAGTTGGCCACCAAGTTGGGTATTCAAGCTTTCGAGATGGGAGATATGGTAATGGATGACACAGCTTTCAAGGGACATCAAGCCTCCGTTACTCCCTTCATTGGGAAGTTGAGGCTTCATGTCCAAATCTATGTCGACAAAGAAGACTTTTTCATCTCTCCTCTCTAACATGCGGATGCTATCCTAGGGGCACCATGGTTTGATCTCATGGCTGCCAATATGAAGTTCCATGAAAGGAGAATCTACTTCACCTACAGGGGAAAGAACATGTATATAGATGCTAGAGAGCGTGGTTGCACTATCCCACTTGTAAATCCTCTTGCTTTTGATAAATCAATGAAGAGCTTAGTTTTTGCGTACATGATTTTTGTCAAAGAGTCTCTAAAAGATCCTAATGTTTCATCAAATGTAAATGGTAGGAATCCAAAAGAGTTAGACTTGTCTAATTTTCTAAAAGGATTCCAAGATGTGTTCATCGATGATATCCCTATGGACTTATCTCCAAAACAAGGGGTTGATGACCATCACATTGAGCGCTTTCCAAGAAGCTCACCACCTAACAAGCCTCCTTATCGAGTTTCTCAAGCTCAACAAGAGGAGATCATGAGGCAAGTACAAGAATTGGTAGACAAAGGGATGGTGAGGCCTAGTTCCTCTCCCTTTTGTTCTCCAGTCCTTTTAGTACAAAAGAAAGATGGTACATACCGTATGTGTGTGGACTATCGAGCACTAAACCATATCACCATCAAAAACAGATTTCCCGTGCCTCGGGTAGAAGATCTGCTTGATAAGCTACAAGGGTCTACCTACTTCAGTAGGATTGACCTTAATAGTGGCTATCATCAAATAAGGATAGTGGATGAAGATATCCTAAAGACCGCGTTTCACACAACAATTGGTCTTTATAAATATCTAGTCATGCCTTTTGGCTTGACTAATGCACCAGCTACATTCAATGGTTTAATAGAGAAAAATTTTAGACCGTTTCGTAAATTCACTGGAGTGTTCTTTGATGATATCATCATCTACTCCAAGTCTTTGGAGGAACATAAGCAACATCTCCAAGTGATTTTTCAATCATTGAGGAAGAATAAACTTTTTCTCAATCAGAAGAAAAGTGAATTTTTCCTTCAAGAGATTCAATTCCTAGGTCATATTATCTCTCAAGATGGTATCCGTATGGATCCATCAAAGTTAGAGGTAATAAAAGCATGGCCTAACCCAAGAAATCTATATGAGCTAAGAAGCTTTATTGGTATGTGCACATACTATAGATGCTTCATAGCAAAATTCTCTCAAGTAGCAGTACCACTACACTACTTAACTGAAAAGAACGCTAAGTGTGTATGAACTGCTAAGGAGCAAAATGATTTTGATAAGCTCAAAGAGAAGCTTACTTCCCAACCAGTCCTCATGCTTTCGGATCTCTCAAAGCCATTTGAGGTCCAATATGATGCTTGCGATGATTGCCTTGGAGCAGCTTTGCTTCAAGAAGGGCATGGCATAGCATATGATAGCCGAACGCTCAATACTAATGAACAAGTCTTGGGCATTTATGAGAAAGAGCTTTTAGTTGTTCTACCTCTCCTAGACAGATGGAAGCACTACTTATTGGGGACTCCATTCATTCTACGAACTGACCACCAAAGTCTCGAGTATTTCATGATGCAAACCAAGCTCTCTCACAAACAAATGAGGTGCATGGGAAAATTTTCTTTTGCAATTTAATTTCCATATTTCTCACAATGCTAGTAAGCACAATCAAGTGGTTAATGCACTTTCACGATGACAAAAAGTTCATGTGGTGTCTATAGCTACTACAATGACATATCTTCTATGATAGATGAGTATGCTACTGACCATGACTTTAAAGACATAATGCCAGCCCTTGCTTTGGGGAAGAAAGAGGAACCATTCACCTTGTAGGATGGTTATCTTCTCCACGGAAATAGGCTATGTGTTACCCATTCCCTTCGTGAGAAAGTTATGTATGAATCCTATGCTCCTCCCTATGCGGGGCATAGAGGTATTCAACCTACTCTTCGAGGAGTAGAGAAGTATTTCTATTGGCCTATCATGAAATTGGACATATAAGAGTATGTTTCAAAATGTGTAGTATGCCAAAAGACCAAATATGATAGAGGGAAGCAACCTGGATTACTCCAGCCATTGTCTATTCCAAATTCACCATGGGAGAGTATATCCATGGATTTCATCTTTGGATTGCCCAAGTCTATCCATGGGAATACAAGAACATGGACAATAGTCGACAGGTTTAGCAAGCAAGCACACTTTATTCTTGTCAAAAAAGACTTTTAAGGCACACCAAATGGAAACTCTCTTCATATCTCAGATTTTCAAACACCATGGATTACCAACATCCATTGTGTCAGATAGAGATTCTAGAATGACCTATAATTTCTCGAAAGGTCTCTTTGAAAATCTAGGAACAAGATTGAATTTCTCTTTGGTCTATCAGCCACAAACGGATGGCCAAAGTGAGATAGCCAATCTTACGATACTCGATCTACTCAAGACTTATGTTACCAAAGTAGATCAACGCTCACAATGAAAAAAGTACTTATCTCTTGTAGAGTATGCCTACACTAATACTGTACATACTTCTATGAGAAAAGCACCTTTTGAGATCATTGAGGGAAGACCTAAAAGTCCCTTGCTACTCAAAGTACATGGGAAGATCTTCGTTGCCGATGAGCATAGCCGTGACCTACAAGAATCTTTTCACAAGATTAAGGAGGCTATATCCATCTCTCAACAAAGGAAAAAAGCTGCTGCTGACAAGCACATAAGAGCCTTAACGTTCAAAGAAAATGATTGGGTCTTACTTAAGTTTCCTAAGGCTTGTTAAGAAAAACGACGTGCAAAAATCCTATAGGCCATCAAAAGTATTATGCTAAGTTAGCAAAAAGATACTATGGTCCTTTTCAAATCTTGAAGCCCATTAATGAGACGGCTTACCAACTCAAGTTGCCCAACCATTGGCTCATACACAATGCCTTTCATGTGAGCCAACTTAAGCCCTACAAAGGAGAGCCACAAAGTGAACCAACCATTGAAGACACTCCCGAAGTTGAAGACGAAGAAGAGGTGCTACAACCCGAAGCTATCCTTTGGCATGAAGACAAGGTACTACGACATGGTAAGATTATGCAATGGTATCTTATTAAGTTCAAAAATAATCCTTTTAAAGATGCTATATGGATGCAAGGAATACAGCTTAAGGATAGTATGAACCTTGTCAATGCTTACAGTGCTAGATTAGAGTAAGCAAATGTACAAATTTCTTTTAAATGACCCATGTTTTTGTCTTATAAGACTAGTTATCTTTTTACTTGTGCACAAATTTAAATAGTATGCATACTTAGAATCATGTTTGTGATGACGACGTCTCTCAAACACCAAGTAGAATTTTTCACTCTACTTTGGGAGAATGAAATGGACTAAAGAGCAGACTTGCTTGCGGCAGCTATGTCTCCCAAGCACCAAATGGATTAGTCATCCATCTTGGAAAGATGTCGTAGGGTAAAAGGGATCTCTACCCGCTAGTAGGTAAGATTTACTAATGACTAAGGCTTTATCTCTTCTACCTCATAGTTGAGGGGGCGACTATGATTTCAAGTGAGAGTTAATGTCATAAAATCTAATATCTAACCAACCCAAATGATTTTATCATATTAAAGTGGTCACTTAATGTGGGAGAAGAAACGGGAACAAGGGTTAAGATATAGACATGTGCTTATAGATCTATCTCAATATGGGGCCAATGGTAAAGGGGCCCAAATGAGAGATGGTCTATCAAAGAGCAAGGCTAACCAATGGAGCATAAGACCTTAGGGTTAGATTCATTGAAGACTCCAATATTTAGTGTAAAAGTCCTTTGACCTTAGGTAAGCTAGGGCTGATCTTGAGGTGGGAACTTGTCGACCCAAGCTTAAGGTGCTTGAGGTGCGTAATGACTGAGATGCTTGAGATGCTTGAGGTGCTTGATGATTGGGATGCTTGAGGTGCTTGTCATGCTTGAGATGCTAGGGTTGTACTTGAGGTGGGAACCCAGCCCAAGCTTCAGGGCCAAGCTTGTGGTGGGACCCCAACCCAAGGTTGAGTGGCTTGAGGTGTGCAAAAGTCAAGTCCAATCCCTACAAGGAGGGGGCGAGCCCTACAAGAGAGGGGATGAGAGAGAACACACACACACACACACTCACACAAGGCATGCCTAGTACAAAGAAAGCAAAAGGGACACTTGTCAAGCTCCTCCTCATGTTGCCCTCATGGTGTGCCTGAAGCCTATTGGTTGGCCATCCAAGGGGTCCAATGATAATTTAGGAGATTTAATTACTTGATTTTGCATTTATCAAGTCCTCTCTCTCAAAGGGGAAAGGGGGGCACTTGTCCCAAGGCTACCCTTGTTACTTGATTTACCTTCTTCTTGTGATTGACTAGGCATGGAGGGGTCCAATGAGCTTCAAGCATGAGCTATGAGGGGGGGTCGACCAAGGAAGCTAGGGGATTTCTTATGGGGTATACTCTCCCACACACACTCACACACACTCTCATTGTGCATTGTGCAAAGTGCAAGAGCTCCCTCTCCTTCTCCAAGCAAGTAGAGGTTGAGAGCCTACACCAACACTCTTTGCTATGGAGTGCAAATCCAACCAAGAGCCATGCTTCAATGCTTAAGCTTTCCATCTTCTCCATCTTCATTACTATGCTATTATATATGCTAGCAAGAAGAGTTATGATAAGTGAGGAGCTAATTCTTTCTCCTATGAAATGTTTCTTCTTCCTCTTCCCTACCCTCATTCCCTACTAGCTCTCTCCACCTTCGAAGGTGTATGAGGTCTTGGGACTGAGGCTTGGGATAGTTAGAGCTTTCTTCAAAGTTTATGTTATGCTTGTGATGCATTAGGAGAAATATGGACCTTGCATGGGCCTTGTAAGGAATCCTAATTTTTAGGGATTAAGGCTAATTTTGTGTGAGGTTAAGGGGACAAGGGCACTGAAGAAGGTAGTTTTAAGTAGGCTTTTCTAGCCTTTTTTTAAGACAAATGTAGGATGTGGACCTAAGGGGTTACTTTCTCTCTCTAGCTTTTTTCAAAGTAAAGGAAGTAAAGGGGCATGACCACATCAACAAAAGCGTGGGTCACTAAGAGTCAAAAGTTGACTTTAAAAAAAAAAACTCATTGTTACTTATTTTTTACTTAAAACTCCCTGCCAACATATATACATATCCAAAAATCATTTTTTGACCCTTTTTTTAACCCACAAGCCTAGAAAGTCCATTTTTTCAAAAACAAAATCCCCCAAAAAGTAAAAAAAAACTTGTTCTCTCCTCCTCCTTCCTCTTCTCTTCGTCTCCTCTCCCTCCCTGTCCCTACCTTCCTCCTCCTCCCCAATCTCTCCCTCCCTCCCCCCTCCCTTCTCTCCTCCCATCTTCCTCTCTCCCTCTCCTTCCCCCTCCTCCTCCCCCTCTAACTTTTCATCCTTTGCTTCCTCACGCAATAGCTGCCATGGTGCTCACAGACATTACAAATTGTTTGCTTTCACCACCATGTACTCCACACACCAAAATCATACATATTCGCTTACCCACAGCGTTTGCACCGAAGGCCGCATGTGAGGGTGATCAAAGGTCATCACAGGAACATTGCACCGTTGGTGAGACCAATGTTGACATTTGGGTGGATGGCCATTTGTACCCTTATGATCCTGTAAGCCACTTCCATCCATCCTTTGATAGTCTTTTGATATTTATTTAATATCTTGGGAGGGGAGAAGCGGGCTTGTTAGTCTATTGCAAGCGGTTGTGTATGGGTGCAGGTGCTTCTTTGCATATGTGGATGCATGAATGTCAAGCTCTTCACCTCAAGGCAATGACATTACAAGAGAGTATTGTCTCTTCGGAGAGGGCGATTGAAACTCTTCAACAACAAATGCAAGAAAAGGAATCCCACATTATGAAGCTTTCCAACACCATCACATACTTGAAAGAAACACCCCTTGGTGCAAGGGAACGCAAACACACGTATTCATCCATTGAAACTCTTGCACATTCGAGTGGGGCACGCAAACGACGAGTGATATCCACAAGGTGATTTGGTCTTTACTTGCATGATGCATTCTTACTTCACACTATTTTCTAACATTTACTTTTATTGGTTGCTAGAAACTTCATCCAGGAGGCATGTGGTGGAACAAGCCAATATGATCGAGTCAACCTTCTCACTAGTTGTCTCAATACCCAGGATGTGATTTCTATCTTACAATGACCTGGAGGTCAGCACATTAAGGATGCAGTCACCAAGGACCTTATGTGTAAATTGAGAAATGTGGTTAGTGATGATGACATGCAACAAGCTTGTGATGAGGCTGGAATCAGCACCAAAGCCTATCGGGCTATTGTTGGGGTATAGGCGTCTGTGCCTTGCCCGGCCGCCCAGAGTCTGGGCGCCCACTGACTTGTATACCTTATACATAGCATAAGTGTATAGGGGGCTGCTCACTCTTTGAGTCTCCCCACCCATATCTGTGTCGTGTGTCTCCTTCTCTCTCTCTCACTCTCCGTCTGTGGTGCTCCCCGATCCCCTTCAATTGGTATCAGAGCGACAGGTGTGAGAGCATAGATGGACGGCTTCGCGATGAACTCGTCGACTATGGCGGAGAGGTCACAGATCTAAGCAAAGAAATAGAGGAGGCTTGTGGGCAGCCATAGAGAGGCTTGCAGGAGAGCTCTCAGGAGCTTCCTAGTGCTCACAGATCAGAGTTCCTCTACAGATCAGCCCATAGTGTACATCATTTTCCCTCTTCTCGGCAAGCTTTGCAACGGCTACATCGGCGACGACAGGTTGGAGCTTGGAGCTTCCATAGACATGGAAGAATTGTGAGATTGATGCATTCAGATCATGCATCGAGGTGGGAAGTGAGTTTGAGCCTTTCTATGAGCTCAAAGAAGCACAAAAGAAAGTCGTTCAGTTTTTGGCAGTTTGACAGCAGTCTACTATTTTGCTCATAACTTAAGCTACAGAGCTCCGATTCCAAAACTTTTTGGTTCAAAACGGAGCTGGCTTTGATCTCTACGACTTTGTAGAAGGAATTGTTTTCTAATTCAGAGTGCAGGTGGGTCTGAAATTAAAAAACACAGAGACTGTTTTTCATGACAGTTTTGGTCTCTGTTGTTTTCTTTGCTGCAGACAGCTTACCTGTGTACACTGCAAGTAGCAGGCACATATGAGGTGTTACAAGATCGGGTTTGACTCCCAGGTACAGGTTGAGTCTAGTACTCCCACAGGTGTTGCCAGTTGCAGTTGAGTGGTTCTTCTGCAGTGTTGTGGCTTGCATACATGGTCTTTGAGCGGGTAATGCTCTATGTATGCTTATGTGGTGAGCAGTAGATCTTGTGAGCAACTGCAGAGGTTGGTTATGGATGACATGTATGATCACCTGTGGTACTCTTTGTGAGCATTTATTGGACACAGGTTTGCAGAGCTTATGCATGTATGTTGAGTGTAGTTTGATGCGCATTGATTGCTCATTGTATTGAGCTTGCAGGACACTGGTTATTTTGTGTTAATAGCCATTGTGCGTCGAAACTCTGGCGAAATTTTCCCATGAGTTTTATGCGTATCATTTATGCGATCTAGGTAGAGATTGTGGGCTGCACTCAGCATTTGCGTGCGGTGTTCTCTACAGGTGGGAGATTTGTGCGTGTGTATGCATCGATACTGCACAGTGTGGGCTTGGTGATTAGCTCACGGGTTTGACAGGCGTACAATTATCTTGGCACACTCACAGGAGTGAGTATTGTGATGTATGCTTGTGTGGCTACGAGCTAGGTAGCCGGATTCGAGCACTAATGGCTTGAGGTTTTTCAGCAGGTTTCAGCTACAGGTTTACAAGTTTACAGGCAGGTTTGAGGGCTTATTTGGGCGCTGAATTTTCAGCCATTGTTTCCTCTTTGCAGGTGTCCATGTATGGCTCAATTGTAGGCTGATCTGGGACACGTTTATGACTTGTTTATGCAGCTGTTTAAGAGCTGAATTTTGGGGATGTTTTACAACCATATTTTACAGCCATATTTGTAGACTTTTGTTGATGCGATTCGAGCCAGTTTAGGGCTGATTTGGTTGACATTTGCTACTCATTTTTTGGTTGCTCTTTTGCGAGCATTATGGCTGATTTTTCATTTGACTTCCAACGTTATGGTCTGACACAATTTGATGGTGCAGATTTTGTTGCTTGGAAGGAGCATATGCTTGTTGCATTGGCGGATTTGGGGCAGGATAAACCTTTGTGTGGTTTATTGGCAAAGCCCAAGTCTATGTGTGATGATGATTGGCAGGATCTTGATGAGTTAGCCATGTCTACGATTTGTTTGCATCTGGTTGAGTCTGTTTACTGGCAGGTCTCGAGGGAGACTACAACTCATGCTTTATGGCAGAGTTTACATGCTATGTACGCGACATCCATGTCTACAAGGGAGTCTAGTCCCACTTCTATGTCCATGGGAGAGATTGATCCCACACACAAGTCTTGACGGCATAGAGACTTGACATGTTGGCATTGTGGACATAGAGGGCACATTAGGCGTCGATGTTTCAGGCGTTTGAGACAATGGAGGCGACAGATGCGTGATGCAGATTTGGGCATGACAGATGCTAGTGAGATCAGTACGGTGGTTACTGAGTATGCTTGTGACGACGATGCCACATTTACATCTAGCTTGTCTTCAGATGATCTTATGTCTATGGATTGCATATCGGATTGCACATTGTCTTCACATTGGTTACTAGATTCAGATGCTACTTTCCATGTCACGTCGCATCGTGAGTGGTTTAGCACGTTTTCTAGTGGGAGACTTGGTTGTGTGTACATGGTTGATGGTGCTGTGTATGACATTGAGGGTGCAGGAGAGGTATGTTTGTCCTTGCCCAGTGGTATGAGATTTACCCTGCGTCATGTGCGTTATGTGCCAGATCTGAGACGGGATTTGATCTTAGTCAGACAGTTACGGGATTGTGGATGTCAGATTTTGCTACGAGAGCGAGATTTTGTGATGCGTTTGGGTTCGCTAGTGATTGCGAGAGGTGCCAGGAGTGGTATAGGTTACCCATTGCATGTGGATCACGGGAGAGACGGTGTTGTCTCTGTGATCATGCAGCCAGGTAGAGAGCGAGAGAGCACGCGAGTCTCTTTTGCTCATGGGTTGCAGGATGCTTTGCATGGAGTGCAGAGTAGTGAGCTCGTTGTGCACACAGTTGGGGCACGACTTGAGCAGTCACACAGAGAGGTGACAGAGTCAGACATGCATGCTTTGCTAGTGACTGAGCAAAGCAGAGAGTCAGTTGTGCAAGATACTTGTATGCAGTATAGACAGGTAGAGCGGTCTTGCTCTAGTGAGTCACGACAGGAGGATGTCGTGCAAGAGTCTATGCATACGGAGTTAGAGCATGAGAGCTCTAGTGAGTCACAACAGATTGAGTGGTCATGTTTGCAGTGGATGATTGCAGAGGAGGCTGAGATGTCAGCGATTATACAGTTATTCCTTTCTATGCTCGACAGTGAGCATGGGGATATAGTTGTGCAGGATATGTCTTCCAGCAGACACCTAGATCAGCTGGTTTGCTCTGAGGTTGCACGACAGGTTGATGCGTCTTTTGCGGACAGTCAGGAGATGCATGTGGCTGACATGCCTCGTCAGTCAGAGATGCCTATTGCCAGGGATATATATGTTGATGCATGCTCCGTAGAGCTAGCAGGGCCCGCTAACATTGCATCGGCATTCGGTGGTCTCATGTATGAGATGCTGATCTTGAGACCGGATATCGCAGCTGCAGTGGGAGCATTTGCAGTTGGGGTTGTCAGTTGTTTGTTGACTGATGATGGCATAGTGCACGAGGGAGATATGTAGGTATTGCCTACATACTTGCAGTACGTGTGCGGTACGTCTAGTGGTGTATGGATATACACGGGAGCAGGACAGCCGGATGCACACGATCACAGCCAGCTAGTGGGAATTGGTTGAGAGCGGTTTTCTCTCACCTTTTGTAGTCTTTAGACTAGGTTCCCTTGCTTAAAGGCACAGTCGCCTTTAAGTGGGAGGTTGTTGGGGTAAAGGCGTCTGTGCCTTGCCCGGCCGCCCAGAGTCTGGGCGCCCACTGACTTGTATACCTTATACATAGCATAAGTGTATAGGGGGCTGCTCACTCTTTGAGTCTCCCCACCCACATCGTGTGTGTGTCTCCTTCTCTCTCTCTCACTCTCCGTCTGTGGTGCTCCCCGATCCCCTTCAACTATTTTTCAACTCCTAAAGGATGCCCTCAAAGAGCATGGCATTGTGGAAAACCTATTTCCCATTCGGCACAAGGTCAACCTCACAAATAAGGCCACAAACAAAGATCTGTTCTCCCGCATTGGGACATACCTACACATTGAGGACACAATGCCAACTTCCCTTTATGCTTCATGCACAACAAAGGCAAGGGGAAAAGGTAAGAAACAATCCATAAGACCTTTGGAGAAGGGCTTTCCTTACACAATGTGGAACAATATTTTTGTCGACCTTAGAAGACTTCAACAAGCCATGCTTAGATTTTACGAGTTACCTGAAGAAGGTGACACACTATACTTTTTTCTTTTGGTTGTGTTCTTATCATAGACTTTGAAGTATAAGGTCTTGGCACTATTTATTTTGCAGTGCTTGACACAAAGTCGCTTTTGTGCTGAAACTCAATGAGTGTCAAATAGTGAAAGGTCAAAGGTTAGAGAGGCTAAGTGTCACTCTTATGAATGAGGCCCTTTTGCAAACCAAGCGAAGGGATTCGGTCGAGCCATCTCCCACCTCGTCTTTTAGCGTGCAATCAGAGAAAGACATTTGGTGGTTAGGTGCTATTGAGGTGCCCAAAGAGACCAATGGAGTACTTTCATGGATTTTTGAGAGAACTCCATGGATCAGAGAAGTAATACACTCCCAAATTGCAGGTCAAAAGTTGGAGGTTGAGGGTTTTGGTAGCTATGATGTGGAGTGGCACTTAGGGGGAGGACTTGAAGTCCATAAAGTGTTTGGTTGGCTGCAAACAAGGGGCTTCTTCTCTCATGCCTTGTCCATTTTGCACTCGAGGGTACAAACCTAACGGACAAAAATCACACAAGAGCACTGCAAAGGTTGGTTCCATGCTTCCATGGCAAAGGGCATGGAGAACAAGGGTTGGATTATCATGATGTCGGAGATGAAGGTAGAGAATGGGAAGCATCTATTTTGAGATGTCCCATGCTCAATGCCCCAGACCGTGCTCAAAAGGACCACGCTTGGAATCCAATCTTTCCATTTCCTCTATCGAATGTACATTTTTGTACATTACACGCATTCATGCATATTTTTGATAGGCTATTGAAGCTCCACATTGACTATGCTTTCACAATGAAACCACTGGAAAAGTCCGAGGAAGCGATAGAAAGAGTGGAGGCACTCTTGAATTCCATTGGCTGTCACGGTGGAAATGTGTTTATCATTGCTACAAAGAACACAAAGGAGGCCCATGAAATTTCTCAACAAGTATCAATGAGTGGACAAAAAGCAAGATACTTTTGAAGAAAGTTTCCAAGGAAAGCCAGGTTGATATGCTGCTCAAAACAGCTCCAACCAGCAGGCATGTAACCTTTGGGAGCTTTGGAAGGAGCTATGCAAAGCTACTACTGAAAATGATTCAAATGGCGAGCTTGCAAACAAGCGCAAGCAAGTTTGGGTACATTTTGATAAAATGGTCAAGCTTATGGGCCTTAATATCACAACAAAAGAACAACGCCAATCATTTCAAGAAGCCTTGTTGGATTTTACCAAGGTCTTCACCCTTTCTTGGGGTGAAAATAACATCACACACTACATGAAGGTAAGCCATGTTACGTGGTAAACTTGTTACGAGGGATTGTTTTCGTTAAATAATGTGGACCGTTTACTCATGTGAACAACATATCTTGTTTGCGCATGGTGCATTTTTTATGCACAAATATGGATCGCTTGAAATTTTTAGCACTCAAGGCATGGAGAAGTCCCATTATTGAGCAAGGGGGGTGTACTTCAAAAATACTCGACATGGTGGTGGAATGGTGCAATCAAATTATTTGGAGGAGATGTTCAACTGATTTTTTCGCACAACATTTTCTCGTAAGCTCACAATGGAGCGTGTGCGACAATCCAAGATTGCTATTGAAGTGTGGAAATGGAGTCGTCAAGAGCATAGCAACAAGTGGCAAATGTCGCAAGGCCCTACCAAGCATGCTGCATGGCGCCAATGCAGAGTGCGACAAGGGTCAAAGTGGATTCTGCGCGAGTGACTACACATGAACGCAGGGTCCAACTCTTTTTAATGACATGTTCAATTAAAAAATAATAGTTTTTTTCCAAAATTAGTGTGAACAGGGACCTTTTTAAATGGGCCCTTATAAATATTGCATGCTCTCATAAACCACTCATTTCTTAAGCACATGTGAGCTCTTACCGTAACAAATGGCGTGCACCAAACAAACCGCAAAAGAGTATCTGCCTGCCAACAAAAACACCCTCCAAGGATGTGAGAAGCCACCGGCATGGCTTAAAGGCACAAGAAAACATCCACAAACACCTGGCCGTTCCAGGCACTCTTTTAGCAGTGGGCATGGTAGTAGGGGACAAGAGTCATCGAGGGCTGAAACTTCTTTACGTCTATAAGAAGAAACACCTAGATGAAGAATGAAGCAACGCGCTTAGTGCTGGAGAGAAGAAGAGGCCCAACAAACACCAGAGTTGATAGGGAGGAGTTGCCGTGCCACAAACCACAAGCAGGACCATCCAGGACTCGGGTGGTCCATACAGACACTGAATTAGAGACAGAGCCACCATGGCAGCGACCTGATATACCACACACACACCGAGTGCCCGTTAGGGGTAAGACACTACCTCGAGGCCAGGGAGCTCTCCCTACACCACAAGATCGAGAGCCAAGGGAAGAGGCTGAATTAGAAGAGGCTGCAGATCTAGCCTCTAAGCATGTAAATAGATGCAAGTCAAAGTTTTTCAAGAAGCCTAAACGCTACCAGCCAGCAAATGTGCAAGTGCCCCCAAGACAACCTCAGCGGCGTCGAAAAATAACAAGGGAATTTGCAACAATCCGACACTACCAGAAGACTACAGAACTTTTAATTCGACGTGCCCCCCTTGCTCGCACAACGAAGGAGGTGCTTCAAAGCTATAGAAATCAGTATAGAATGCAAGCAATATCTCTAGAGGCTAATCAAGAAGCTACAGAGGCACACATCATTTCGGTGTTCGAAGATACCAACCTATGCGCCATTCATGCAAAGCGAGTGACAATACAGCCCAAAGATATGCAGTTTGCTTGTCGATTCCGTCGGGACTTCAAGAATTAGCCGAAGTTACCCCTCTTTTTGTATTGCACACCCTTATCTTTTTAATGAGATGACTTCGCGATGAAAAAATGTTTAATAGTTGTGTCTACTGTGTCTATTATCCATGTGTTTTGAGTTTATTGCTTCTCAACATGAAGAGTTAAATATAAATCAAATATTAACTTTTTGGGTATCCTATGGGGCAGACAAGCTTAGAAAGTGCAAAAAAAATGGTGGCCACAAGGGCGCGCAAATGGCCCATCCATCAGTTTTGGATGACCTATTTGTGCGCCCTTGTGGCCAACAATTTTTTGCACTTTCTAGCTTTGTTTACCCCATAGGATACCAAGAAAGTTAACATATAGTAAAACCAAGTATTTATGCAACATTAAACTAGATTTTTCGACTGTCCAATGTAATTGGGCCTTTTGGTGCAGGGAACTATTAGGTAGAATTGAAGGAGGTGATAGTGTGCTTGAAAACTTCAATTTTGAGTTGATCTCACCTTTTCTAGTGTCCTTGAGTGCAAACATTGGTTCCATATGCAAAAAAAGGGTGGCCACAAGGGCACGCAAATTGGCCATCCATCAATTTTGGATGACCAATTTACATGCCCTTGTGGCCACCATTTTTTTGCAATGTCTAGCTTTGTTTACCCCATAGGATACCAAAAAAGTTAAACATATAGTGAAACCAAGTGTTTATGAAACATTAAACTAGATTTTTCAATTGTCCAATGTAACTGGGCCTTTTGGTGCAAGGAACTATAAGGTAGAGCTGAAGGAGGTGGTAGTGTGCACTTAAATTCTGAATTGATCTCACCTTTTCTAGTGTCCTTGAGTGCAAACATAGGTTCCATATGCAAAAAAAAGGGTGGCTGCAAGGGCGCACAAATTGGCCATCCAAAACTGATGGATGGGCCATTTGCGCGCCCTTGTGGCCACCCTTTTTTGGACTTGGTAGCTTCTCTGCCCCCAGGATACTTAAAAAATATAGATGAAGTGAAAGCAATTATTTTTTGCAGCATTACTTTAGAGATACCACTTCTTTTCACTTAGATGTGTTTTATACTTTCCCTAGAATTAAGGTAAGTTGAAAGGAGTATCATGTGCATCAAATTCTGCTGTGTTGTTACTTCAAGAAAAAAAGACACAACTTATTGAAACATATCACCAATTACAAGAATTTTCAAGATTGACAGATCACATTTAGAAGAATGTACAAGATAGAGACATTTCGAAATATTTTTTATCACTTCCAAATAGTTGATTTTACATCATACATCTTAGGAGATCATAATTTTCTTGACCATTTCCTGGCACCTCTCTTGCATGTAAGGCAACTCCCCAGTCAAGAGGAACTGTGCTATGGCCTTTGGATCAGTTGAGCCAATGGAAGCATGTATCCCTATCTGGGCAAGCACTTTACCACGGAAGCCAGTGCCAAATGCTGTGCATACAAGGGATCTAGGCACTAGGAACACAAGATGCGCAGTTTGAGCAATGGTGCTCAAACACAACACCTTGCTCAAAGCTTTCAACGACCACGTCATAAAATGGCCTTGGGGAGTAAATTCATTATGGACAATGGCAACATTGCCAGGGGGAGTTGTCTCAGGTAATGCGCAAGGGAAGACTGAGGTCCAAAGCCCGTCCGCCTGCCACCCGTTCTTGCTGCAAAATCATCAACCTCCACGACGTCCTGTCATAAACCAATCAAGGTTGAGAAAAAAGACAATGAAGGATAAAAAAATAACATGAAAATTAGGATAGAGTTTACCTCCTACTCCTTGTCGTCCTCCTCCCTATTTCCCTTTCCATACAAGTCAATGCTCCCATGCATCGCCGCTAGGAGCTTTGGATCATCAGATGGGGGGTTGCGTAGTGGCATAGGCATCCTAGCAGCCTCATCCTTGGCTTGCCTGGCTTGGAATTCTTACTCAACCATGTGCAACTGCTCTGTTGCCAAGACCTCTGCACACACAATTGCAATAGTGTCAGCAATAGAGTCCCCAAGTGGCAAGAGCTTGCTTTCAAGGGCATCTAGCGCATTGTCTAAGGGAAATTTGGTGCTATTGCTTAGCACGCTCAAGCATTTATCCATGCGTAGGCCAAATGCTTTCTCCCCACATACTCCTCATCCACTACCACTGAGGAGAAGTGGCTTATTTCCACCTCTGGGATAGCCTTATCCGTGGATGGTAGTGGAACTATAATGTCACTAGGGCCAGCCATGACGATGGAGTTCTCTACCACCTCCTCGAGCCCCTTCGGGTACTCGAGCTGAAGTGTTTGTCCTTCTGCTGCAAGGTTCATGGGGTCAACCACCTGCTCCTTGGTGTCCTTGATGAAGGACCCAACCTGAAGGTGTGGTAGGCGGAGCTCCTCCATATTAGGTTCCTCACTCACCAAGAAGATGAATGTTGCCAGTTGAGAAAGGTACTCCACCCCTAACTTGCACTTTTTGAGTGCTGACACCTCTGGGGCTTGCTCGTCCAAGAAATGACATGCGTCGGTGGCAATTTCTTGGAACCGTCACAACCGCTTAGAGAATGGGTGATCACCTTTATGTATGTAGCGCAAAAGATCGCAAGGCACCTAGATCCCTGCATGTGGGGAGAGATACATAATATTTTATGATGTGCTCCTCCATGAACGTAGAAATCTCGGCAAATGCAATTATGTGAAGGGCAATTGTGGCGTCAAGGTCAGGGAGACAAGTAAAGAAGGTGTGGGGGTCCAACTTCCCTTTGTATTTGGTGTCCTTGAGGAAGAGGATGAAGCGTGACAAATGGGTGGATATGGGTGCAGATGCAGAGGCTGTGGAGGCGTCCATGTCTAGCTTGGGGTGCAGATAGAGAGTGGAGGAGCTCAAGAGTTGCGAAAGTGAAAAGTGTAAATGAGTTATGCACCCCCCCCCCCCCTTTTATAATGGTCCCTTTTTTTAAAACATTTTTTTTCAAAAAAAGAAGGCACTTTCACCAAAAAATGATCTCTCATCTCAATGCGAAAAATTATTTTTAAAGACATGATTTGCCGAAGCAAATCATGTTGATTACACCGGGGATTTTTTTCAAAATTGCAAGAGGTACAAAGTTATAAGAGTGATAGCATAGTTTCATCCATGTCCCAATCCTCCTCGACCTTCAATTTGTCTTCCATTCTCTTCCCCATCTATAGACATTCATCACAATAAGCATCCAATGATCGACAAACTATAATGTATTGAAAATGTGGAGGAAGGATTCTCACCTTGTGACCTTGTAAATAAAATTGCGCTTGTTGAAGGGCCTCAAAACCCATAATAACCAAATGTTCTCGCACATTACTAAGAGTCCAATGCTTGTTCACTTGGACTACCTCCAAAGAATCATTGGGCATCCTCACTGCAATGTCAAAGATTGCAATAGCGCCGTCTACACTCTGTAAGGGAGTCCACACTCCAAGCTTGCACATCCAATGATCATAGTGGAATCGTATGTACAAGGAGGTGCGGGATTTCAAATAGCGCATTCCAATACCTGAAGCTCCAACCTTACAACGGTACTGGTCTCCATTGTGCATGCCCTCCACAAAACCCCATTCTTCTTCTAAAAACCTTCCTAATTCCTCATAATGCACATCTTTACATAGAAGCATTGTGGTAGTCTCCACAAATCCAAATTCTTTAAAAATGTGCACAAAAGAATGACTAGGCAAACACCAACTCAAGCCCACAGACCTAGAAGCTTTAGAGTATTTCAAAGAGTTTTGGACATCTATTATTATCTTTTGCTTGATAGATGCTACCGACCACAAATTCGGCACAATATAGGAGTGAGAATAGAAGAAAATCCTTCTTTGGGCCAGTTTGGTTGGACGAAGATGAATGAACATTGTTGCTCCAATATCCGCATGTATAGCATTGAATGTGCCGAAGAGACTATGTAGTGGCTGCTCCTCCACCAATGTGGATGAAAATATGACTATAAATGCATGGAAAATCTTAAGTATGAATCCATAATAACATTACATTGTGATTTCACACCTAGCTTTGTATTCTCAAAAAATGTACTTACAATGTGTTGGAAATCGAGGTGGTTGTTGCAATTGCATGCTTGACATTGAGAAAACATGTTGCACAATGGCTATGGTCTCCTTATTTTTGTGGTTCTTGAAGCCAAGGAGCTTTCCTTTCCAATGATGATCCAAGTTTGCACGATTCCGCACACGATGAGGACCAATAGCAGATGGTTTCATGTATACCCAAGCACCTTTGGTGAACTCTTGTGGCACCCACTCATGATCTACACCTCTTGTGTTGTGGCATGCAAGTGATGTGACCTCATCCTTTGGCCGCCTTTGAGAAGTAGAGTTGGCCATGGTTGAACGAAGAAAATTAGGAGGAGGAGCAGGACCTTGCTTGTTGCTACAATGTAGGTGGGATAAAGTGATAGGAGAAGGTGGTTAACCCTTGCTTGGTGTGGCAATGGGAGGAGAAGGTGGATAACCCTTGCTTGGTGTGGCAATGGAAGGTGGTTGGGAAGGAGAGAGGAGCTTCCTTGCTGCAACAATGGAGATGGTGTAGAGAGAGAGTGTTGGAGTAGAGGGTGAGTGTGATGGTTGCAACCAAGGAGGGGTTGGAAAAAGGTTCTAGAGAGAGAAAATCACTTTTTGCCTAAGGATTACTTTTGGGGAGGCTCTGCATAGTAAAAAAAGTTTTTTCATTTTTTATTTTTTTTTTCAATTTTAGGGTTTTTGGGTGCACGTTTTGACTTTTTGAGGTCAAAAAATGCTTTTTGGACCATAAAATAGATTTAGGGAAAGTTTTAAGATTTGAGTTTTCAAAATTTTAGAAAATTTCAAAATTTTGGGATTTTTTCAAAACCGGATAAAAAAGGAGGGAAGTTAAAGGTTCCATATGCCGCCCCCCCCCCCCCCCCCCCCCCCCCCCCCCCCCCTCCCCACACCCCACCTTCTCACTAGGTAAGAGCCCATTAAGAAGTGTAAGACTACTTTGTCCCCCTACATTTTTGAGGGTATAGAGTATGTCCACCACCCTCTTCTGGCTGGCTTCTAATTAACCTTAATCCCAAAGGGCCCTTGGAGGGTTCATATTTTTCCTAATGTGCATGAAGCTTTCCATCTTCATTGCATCACCTAGGTCACAAGGAACACAAAAAGATTGTAATGTAACAAGTCTCTCTTAATGGAAGAAATCATAATACAAATGCCTATTGGAGGGGGGATCGACTCCACATAAATCCAGTACTCAACTTTTGTCATGTTCTCTAAATTCTCTCTTGCAAAAGTATTATTCATGCCAAGTTAACTAATTACTATGATTATGTTCCTATCTTCAATTATGTTCACCCGCTATGCTCACAAAGTAATTTCTCAAAAGTACTCTCATTAATTTCTGCTACCTGCAAGTTAATAGGCCAATTCCATTACATTGGTATCAGAGCATTTGGTTTCTCTTTTCTTGCTTAAGAGAGGTCCTTAAGTAGCCTATGAATGGTTGATGTTGTTAATTATATTAGGTAAGTGGAACTGGGATGTATTATCGATTTTGTTGACCCCACTATGTGGGATATGGAGTACACCTCACGAGCTGGGATGTATTATCGATTTTGTTGAACCCACTATGTGGGATATGGTGTACACCTCAGGAGCTTTGGAATTAATAATGGAGTCTTTTTAGACTTGCCTACGGCTATACCATTATTGAGCCATAAGAAGTCCGCAAGGAGCTAGCCCTCGACAACTCTGCTATGTTAGACTTACTCCACTACTCTCTATAATTAACCACTTCGAGCCATGGGTGTAGATACTTAAGAGCCGATTTTCAAAGGCTAAGAGGAGTGGCAACTAAGGTTTTGAATTGCCAAAGCATACACTAAGTACGTACATAAATTTTGTTAACAAGGGTGACAATAACCAAGAGAGTAAAATGAACATTGATAGCTTTGATTTTGCACATGAAGGTGCTAATGATGATGCCCCGATGTTCGTCATCTTGTTACAGGTTGCAGCAAGCTATGGGCAACCCTGCTTTGCAAGCCGAAGTTACTCAACAACTTTGCGCTTATGGGATTTCCCTTCCTCCCCAAGAGGAGAGAGAGCTTAGGAGGCCTCTTGAGGAGACCCCCAAAAGAAGACTCTCTCCCATACGAGAGGAGGAATCCAAAGATCAAGAAAGAAATGAAACTTTAAGTTCTTTTGAAGATGTGGCTCCATGAAGACGACGGTCTAGACGATCGCCTACTCCTTCCAAGAAGAAAATGTCACACACAGTACTTCTCCTCGTCACTCGAAAGGGAAATCTAGAAGCACTTATTGCACATTACTCTTTGGTATACCGTCTCCTTTTGGACCCCTATTGAGATGCAACCATTTCTCCTTTTGGTCCATTGTTGAGATAGGTCTAGAAGCATATATCTATATCCTAACTCTTGTTTCCTTTTTATCTTCCCATATTAAATGATCAATTTAATATGAGAAAATCATTTGGTAAAGTTAAATATTATATTTTATGTCACAAATTTTGGTGTATGCCAAGCTACAAGAGCTTCAATCTTACTTAGTTCAGTAGAAACACCATCCCAAGTAGTCCACTTTGTCAGTGAAAAAAATACATTTGCTATGCTTAGCATAAAGTTGATTCTGACACAGAAGTCAAGTACTTACTGCACATGTTGTTTATGTTCTTCTCTATTCTTTGAGAACCAAAATATCATCAAAGAAGAGAATAACAAAATCATCAAGGTGTTCTCTAAACACCTCAATCATAAGGCAATTGAAAGTTGTTGGAGCATTTATAAGTCCAAAAGGCATGACTATAAACTCATAATGTCCAAATTGAGTGTTGCATCCTATGTTTGGCATATCTTCCTTCTTGATTCAGGTTTGTAAGATCAAATTTTGTGAAAATAGAAGCTTCATGTAATCGAGCAAATAACTCATCAATCCTTGGTATTGTATATTTATTCTTGAGTTTTACCTAATTCAACATGCGATAATCAATATAAAGGCGTAAAGTACCATCCTTCTTTCTATTGAAAAGAGCAAGAGTACTCCATGGAGAAACACTAGGTTGAATAAAGAATTGCTCAAGAAGAAGAGTAAAAATTGACATTGTAGATTTTTCTTAGGGTGAATATTCTAAACCATATGATTTGGTTCAAGATGTTTCCATGCGGGGCCCAAAGGTCACCTGGCCTAAGTTACTTCACCTTGCACCTAGGGTGAGGAGACAATGGGCGAAGATGTTTAGCATGAGATGACCAAAGCCAAAGATAGCTGGGGCTATCTCTGGGAGGAATCTACATGACATACTAGCGGTGATGGATGCTCATATCAAAGGCAACACATCTCCAATATCTACATCATTGTGGGTGCACAAATATGCATCATGAGTGAGAAATGATGCAGCGTTTGGGCTTAGAGGTGAGTAGGTTGGCACCATGCCAATTTGAAAATGGAAAATAATAACAAAGTTCAATGTATTGGTACTGTAAATGTAGTTAGGGTAAAAGCATTCAACACCAAAGTGGATGTAGATATCTTTGTTATGCCACAAAAGGGGGAGGGCTATCCTATCATTCTACGGAGGCCTTGGCTTATGGCTATGAAAGCTAAGCAGTATTGGGACACCAACATAATCTAGATGAAGGATGCCAAAGGAAAGCCAATACTCTATGACATGAAAACAGGTCGGCAACACGACATGGATCTAGAAACCTTTGAAGATGAGTTTTCTACTAGCGACTCTTCAACCACTTCAGAGGAAGAGTCAACAATGATTGAAGAAAGTGACATTAACATTGAAGTGATGGGGGTGATTCTCAAGGACCCTAAGAAGATGGAGCAACCTAATGCATCATCATCAAACCAAGGGGAGCCACCAGGCATACAATATTTTGTAGAAGCAAGTAAGCTACACCGGATGCTCTCTAGTGATTTATGTGACAAAGAGCATGAAGTTTATATTTTGATGCTAGGTAATTTTACCACATTGTTAATTGATGAATATGAAAAAATCACTAGAATGTTAGTAGTTCAACATCACATTAAGCTCAAGGAGGGAAGTAAACCTATAGTGCAAAAACTCAAGTGACCGGAAGTAATTCAACAAGAGGCCTTGCTCAAGGAGGTAAGGAAACTATTAGAAGCAGGTTTCATCTACCTTGTCGAAGACTCAGAGTGGGTTTCTCTAGTGGTAGTCACACCAAAGAAGAATGATAAGTGGAGGGTTTGTGTTGATTACAAGCCTCTTAATGTAGCCACAAAGAGGGACCATTTTCCTCTCCCTTTCAAAGATGAAGTTTCAATGAGTAGAAGGACATGAACGCTACACGATACGTGATGGCTATTGAAGCTACTTCCAAATTAGTATCGCTTACAAGAATCAAAAGAAAATAACCTTCTACCACAACAACGTACTTGGTCTCTTTTCTTCAAAAGGTGAGGTATTTAAGTAGGTCCATTCACTTGCTTTCTTAAGTGGTTCTCCTTTTACAACAAGTTACCCATCAAGAGATCTTCACTTGGAGAGACGAGAATGACCAACAGTTCAATGAGGTAAAACAAATTCTATCCTCACTTCCCACCATTGCACCTCCAAAGTGGGATGAGCCGTTTTATGTAAACCCCAATGTGGGGCAAGGTAAAGAGCAAAAAAGTGAAGCAAAAATTAGAGTTAGGCTTGTTGAAGCCTACTGATTATATGCCGGCTATGATGGCAACGTGTGCTATGCATCAATCAAAGATGGTTCCAATTGTTCAGCCTGCTGTGGTAAGGCTTGCGATTGATTTTGATCCTTTAAAGTTTCCAATTTATGATGTGCCTATGTCGATGGACGATGAGCTTGTCAAAGAGGATAAGCATTCCGTTGAAGAGGGCTTGTGTGTGAGGGAAATAGCAAGTTTTGAGCTCCAAGAGCTGCTTGAAGAGATAAAACCTATTGGTTTTGAAGCCAATGCATGAAGAGATAGTAGAGTGTAGCCAAGATGCAGCCCAAGATCTAGAGGTAGATGAAGAAAGTGTGCAAAGCCACGGTAGTGATAAAATTTTTGTGGAGCAACAAGAGGATGAGGATGCTGATACAAAATTGGCTTATGGTTATGAAGATGATGATACGAGCTCGAGTTTTCGGGAGACAAGCAAAGAGGAAAGTCGAGAAGAAGAGTTCACATCCTATGGCGAGAAAACCAATTATGATGAGCCTGTGCTGGTAAGGGTAAAGCTACCTTATTTTGTGTCTAATAATATGGTGATCAACAATGTAAATGAAGAGAAGGAGAAAGTTTTGTTGCCCATCCAAGAGGATATGCAGGTTAAGGTATTATGTAGAACCATGTTGATAGCGATGCTCATGAAGGTATGGAGTATGGCCAATAAAGTGCGAACTGATGCAATTATGGAAGAAGGACAAGTTGAAGAAGATGGATTGCAAGAGGAATTGGAAGAGCCATATGGCTCTGTTTGCTTGGAGGAGGAAGTGGTTGAAGCAATGAGAAGCTAATGTAGGAAAGAGAGCCATTCATTGAAGAGACGGTGCTGCCGATTGTGCAAAGCAAAGAGGATCCTGCTATGCCTATGGAAAATCTATTAAAAGAGGCATGTGCTTAATTGTTGATGAATATGCTTATGGATGCGGCTGTGCAGTGGTCCATTCACCAAGTACATGAGTTCATGGAGGAGATCTCTATGTTCTATGGCTAGGAATGTATGTCAAGTATGGAGGAGATATCAGTTGGGTAGGATGGTGAGCACGATGATGCCCCATTTGAAGTGGATTTGATGCTTGTGGATACATGGAGTGGTGAGAAAATTTTATGTGCATTTTATATGCACCATTGGTTAGGTGCATGGGTACAATTCTACTTGTAGTTGTTGTAGATGGATAGCTACGGTCCAGATTATGTCTTTGATCCAGGTGGAAGCTATGCTATGATGTAGGGGGTGGGACAACCCACTTGAAGATTGGCAGTAGGAAGAGGAATAAGACTTTGTATATATGGTTTTTGGTGTGCTCACATTGTTTGTTAGTTTTGCAATTTGTAGGTGAATAAAGTAGTTTTGTGTTTTGTGGTTGAAAATAAATGTTCAACAAGGGGGTTGGGCAATGATGGTGCACTCAAAGTGTGTTGACCATAGGAGATGGCACATGCATGGATATGTATGCATAGAGGTGTAGACTGAAGTGCTAAAGCAGGTGTGAAGGACCTATGCACGCAGGTGATAGCTGGGGTGTATGCTTAATGTGGTTCTTTAGGCCAAATGGGTTCCAGTGTGGGCCAATTGGGGTGGCAAGTCCAGAGGTTTGAAGTGTCGGATTTTTGCTTTGGAATGTATTGTTTGAAGTGCTATGTGGGATGGTCTAGAGGGCTCCTCAATTGGAGCTATGGGTGCAAAGCTATAGCAGGTTGAAGTTTGTGCTAGTTGACGACGGCCAGTGCCAGATGATTGTCATGATTTTCTAGACTAATGGTTGTAGGGCCTGACAAAGTCAAAGTGTGGTCAAGACGGGAGAGTTTGAGGGTGACAATGTGGAGTTTCAAGTGTACTTTAGGGCTCAGGCACTAGACCAATGAGCAATACAATTTCAAGGTCTTAAAGTTGGGGGAAGAAAGAAATATTTTTGAAAAAAGGCAGCTTGGGGAGGTTGATTGAACCAGCGGAGCCATGTGGCACATGGAGATAAGCTACATGGGGTTTTTTGGCACCACAGTGCACGATCTATATACCGGGAGAGAGAGGGCTAAATGGAATCACAAAGGTGAAGCTTACCTTGGAGATCTCATGGAAAATTGGCTATGGCGGGGTGGGCCACGGCCCCTTCTAGGCGCTGAGTGTGGCCGCTCGTTTGGTCGAAGATGGTGGTGCAAGGTGTTGCTTGTTGTGGGGGTTGCCGTCGGTAGCCTGGGCTGCGTTGAATGCAAGTGATGACTTGGCAGTTTAATCAGGCCCGTTCTTGTAACTCCTCCAAGGGCCAATATTTTAGTGAGGGGAGGCTCCCATAGGGCCTTGTCACGGCACCGTGACAACCATGATGAGGGTAAGGGGTGCTTCACATACAGTGTACTGTGAGAGAGAAGGAAAGTGGTCGAGGTGTCATGCCATGCACTATGTGTTAAAAGTGGTGTGCCAAATGCGAGGAATGTATAGAAAATTCTAAAAGTAGCTCAAGAGAAGCTGCACGAGCATGATGGACAATTGTTTTTTTTTTTTTTGGGAGTGTGGCCTCCTATAAGAGGGTTTTTTTTGAATTGTAAAGGGCTTTTTCCATTGAGGCTTTTTTTTCCGAGAGGCTTGGGCCATTGGGGTGTTTTTGAGCAAAGTGGAGCCATCATTGCCATATCTTGGTGCCGATTCCCCCTTCCCCCTTCTCCTCTGTGCTATTTTGCATGTGTTTTGTTGCCATGTGTTGGCAAGTATACCCCCCGAGGGTGTGTTGTGCAAAGAGAGAGAGAGAGAGAGAGAGAGAGAGAGAGAGAGAGAGAGAGAGAGAGAGAGAGAGAGAGAGAGAGAGAGAGGGAGGTGTTGTGTGTGTGGAAGACTATGAATAGAGCAGCGTGTAATAAGTGTGTCCATTTGTGGTGTTGCAATGAGTGTGTGCATCGGGTTGTGTGAAAATAGTGGTTCGCTTGCAGAATTGTTGTGTTGTTAGAGTATTTTCTAGTGGATTGGGGTGCTGTGGAAGTCCTGGGCTTCTATAGAGAGGCATTTCGATGTGTGTTGGGTGTGTTCCTCTTTCTTCCTTTCCAACGTGCACTGTATAACTAGTATTTTCACTTTGCACCTAACTACAAGACAAAATGTTTAACTATTCACATTGCTTTTATGTAGCTTAACTCAAACATTGTCCTCCTGCTTGCGCAATTGGACAACACACATACATGATTATCGGGTTGGTAGTGCAATTCAATTTTTATAGCCTGTTGCCTCTTTTTATATTTTTTGAGTTTGTTGAAGCCTTCTTAAGTTTAGGTTAGCCACATGTTTTTCTCACCAATGCCCGCTCAATTTCGATCATCGTATCTATAAATCAAATAGACATGTGCTTCTTTTCTCTCAGTTCGGCAATTCAAATTATGTATTGGAATACTCAATGCACTTTGTACATGTTATTACTTTATTCCTAGGTGATTGATGTGAATCTACAGGTGTCCTTGTTTGGTTTGGAAATGCATCTTATATATTGCAGCCCAACGTTTTCCTTTGCATGATCATTCTGTAGCACAAGGACAACCCTTTATCCTAGCATTTCCCTCCTCAGATATGTTTTGTACCCGGTTTTGTGATCGATAGCCAGGACTCCTTTCTCCCTCCAACTGTGACAACCCCCCCCCCCCCCCCCCCCCCCCCCCCCATGTTCTACGAGAAATAAAGGAAAATTGACTATGGTCTAGAGACTAAATGGTTGATATTATTAGGATGAATGGAAATCTGCAAACAACTACCAAAGTAGGCTAAGGAGTAGGTTAAGTTGCAACCCTTTTGCTCGATTCAATTACCCTCTTTTGTAGCCCTTTGTTGTATAGGGATTGCTATGGGACACAACTTGCTTCTTCCCAATGCTCATCAAGTCCCAACTTGAGCTATTATTGGTGCCTATCAATTGATTCTACTCATCTGCTCGTGTTCCACAACAAATCTCGAGGCGACAACAATCACAATCAACTAACCAAGTAACCAACTACCCTCCAAAATCTGTCATATTATGTATGGCAAAGAACACCAAGTAAGACTAGTTTCAATGCTAAGAGTTGGCCAACACAAGCTTGATTCCCTTTGCAAAAAATGCGAGTAATTTGCAAGTGTATGTGTGTGTGTGTGTGTGTGTGTGAGAGAGAGAGAGAGAGAGAGAGAGAGAGAGAGAGAGAGAGAGAGAGAGAGAGAGAGAGTTCAAGAATAATGTTTTCAAGATGTCTGTTGAGGTCAAAGTGGATGGAGACAACTATCTCCGGTGGGATTATATGATGAGCAACATGTTCTTGTTCAAAGGGCACATGGTTGTGTAGGGCTTTGATGTACTACCTTACATGGATATAGAAGATGTTGCAAATTGTAGGGATTCTGCTACACGATAGGCTGTGTTTTTCCTAAACAACAAGCAAGTTGGAATTGGGATTTACACCTAAGAGGACTGCTCATTAGGGACTTTGCTCTAGTTTTCTAGCTTTCTCTTATAAACTTTGTTGTCTTCACCAAACGTGTATGAAAATTTTGTCTTCATTTTATGAACAACTAAATTGTTATTTTATGAAGTCATTCGTTTGTGAAGTAAGTTTACCATTGCTACATCTCCCAATCTTCACAAAATTATAGGTCCTCTTCCTTCAAACCTGGTAGAAGCTTCTTCTATTGAAGGATTTGCATTCCTTTAGCACTCATATGCCCAAGCCAATAATGCCACACCGCACCATCGACTTCTGTAGTTTTTTCACTAGTTCAAGATTGCACATTAACCATACAAAAGTATAGCTATCAACCTTTTCTCCTTTTGTAACCACCAAAGATCCTTTTGAGATCTTCCACATTTTTTTTCCGAATGCAATGTTGTGACCTTCATTGTACAATTGACCTATGGAGATTAAGTTTTTATGAAGAGAGAGAACATGCCTAACATCTTTAAGCTTTCATTCATTTCCATTTGCAATTTTGACACAACTGTAGCTTTCCTGATAATTTCACAAACATCATCATCTCCCAACTATACATACCCAAAATTACCTTTAGTGTAATCTTGGAAATGTTTCTTATGTGGTGTTGCATGGAATGAAGCTCCGAAGGAGATTATCCAAGTATTGGACACATTGTCTAGTAAACGAATTAGAGCATCTTGCTTTACGTTACTGTCCACATTGGCCTTTGATGTTGGCTTGTTGCTTTGAGACTCAAACTCCTTCTTTTCTTGGACCAGCAATCCTTCTTGACATGGCCCTTCTTGCCGCAACTTCAACACTTGAGAATTGACTCTGTGTGTGACTTGTTCCACCTTGAGCGATCACAATTCTTTTGATTTTTGAATCTCTCCTTCAATCTTATCCTCATTTCCTCTAATAGTGTAGCACTTGATGATTCACCTGTGCTTCTCCTTTGCATTTTCTCACTTAGGAGAACACCCACAACATCATCAAGCTTAAGAGTCTTTGTGTGAGGGACAAAGTTACTTACAACCATCACAAGGCTGTCCCAAGTATCCGGTAAAGACAATAGTATAAAGAGAGATACCACTTCATCGTCAAAATTGACCTTCATCGATTGAAGTTGACTTATGTTGGTGTTGAATTCATTTAGGTGTTTTGCAAGTGAACCACTCTCTGCCATTTTTAGATTGAACGATTGCTTCATGAGAAGAGACTTATTGGAATGCCGATGATTTCTCGTAGAGGCCATCAAGCGACTTCGTCAAGTCCTCCATGGTCTTTGTCTCTAAAACGTTGAAGGCCACCGTTGACTCCAAGCATAGCCGGATTGTTCCCAATGCCTTTTATTGAAGAACATTCCATGTTTCATTTGCCATCATTGCAGGCTTCTTTGCAAGATGGCCTAGTGGCAAACAAAGATCCTTTTGGTAGAGGTAGTTTCATCTTCCAGCATTGGTAGTCTTTGCTGTTAAACTTCTTGATCTTGAGCTTACCTTCCTCTGCCATTACTCCCACTCAAAGAAACTACGAGAAACTTTTCTATGATACCAATTGTTAGGAATAAATGCATAGCTAAGTAGAGATTAGAGTGGTTTATTTAGTAGAGAGAGAGAATTTTCAAGAGAGAGAGAGAGAGAGAGAGAGAGAGAGAGAGAGAGAGAGAGAGAGAGCATGATATACATGGTTCACCCAATGTGGGCTGCATCCACGAGAAACCAACCACTCAATGGCTTTGCACTTCAAACTAAAAGTAGGTTACAAAGGGATTAGCAACACTTAATGAAACTCCCACCTTGTTTCATTGTCTTACTCCACCTCACACCTTCACAATGCACGTTCGTTGTGTTTTGTGTGTAGAAGACCTCTCTCATGGGAGACAACCGTGTATAGCCACCCTTGTGTAGATAAATCCAAGTAGAACTCCTCCATGCACGCATGTGTAGCCGCGCTTGAGTAGACAAGTTTGCCTAGAAATTGGCCATTCACCCATGTGTAGCTATAGACAAGTTCGCCTAAAACTCATCCACGGGCCATTGAATTGGCCACCGGCCAAAGTTTTCCCACCACCAGCCATCGGCCATTGACTATCAGTCACCGACCAACCTGCCAAACGATCGACCATTTTTCGGTTACTTTTTGACCGCTGTCTGACCACAATATTCAAGCAAAAAAGAATATTTTGACAAGAGCGTGAAGTTTTGGTTTTTCCACAAGTGATTTTTCTCATGCAGGATGGCTTGTCCTCATAATGAGGGCCTTATAAATGTGCATTTTTGAAGAAGAAAAATAGTACTCAAATAAATTTGAATTGATTTGGAGTTTCTTATGATGTCTTGTATGATGCCATATGAGATGCCTAATCTAGCTCTATATAATGAGCCTTTTTGTACTCATTTTCATTCAATTTAGTTATCAATTTTGTGTCTACACTCTACTCCAATCCCTATAGTGTAATTATTAATGCTATGACTTGTTCTCTAGTTTATCATCCCTAATTGCTACACTTATAAGGTAGATTCTCCTATCCCTAGAGAAGGCACCAATTGGATGTGGGAGAAAAATTTCCACGTATTTCTTGATATAGTCCCTTCTTTATATTGTACACTATGGAGTTGATTTCCTTGTGCACAATTGAATATAGTTGCTATTCCTTGAAGGAGGGATTTTATGATCATATCCATCCACTATGTAATTTGAGGAGAGGAGTGAGGGTTGTTGTGTTCTATGTTTTTACCATTAGCACATGATATTCGGATAGCTACAGTTCTACATGTTTCTTGATTGTTGGGTAGCTAATTTTTTCTAGGTGTATATTAAATGAGCTGGTGATTAATGGAGGCATGTCTTTACAAACTTTAGAAAAATTAGTGTATTTTTTGCTTTGCACTTGTAGACCTTGTCCAAAAAAACTTTGAATTTTTTTTGCTTGATGAGGGTAGTAGGAAATAGAATATCTTCTTGCTAACTCTCTCTCTCTCTCTCTCTCTCTCTCTCTCTCTCTCTCACACACACACACACACACACACACACACACACACACACACACACACACACACACACACACACACACACAAACAAAATGAGTCATTTTTCTTTTTTTAGAATTTCACACAATCTATGTATCTGTGGAATCAAAAACATTTGTTCATTTCTTTTTATCTAATGCGCACTTATCTACTCACCTATCTATATACCTATCTGTCTGCAGGCTTACTTACTTATATACTTAAATACGTACCTATCAAATGTGTATCTACTTATTTATTTATATGTATATAGACACACACACACACACACACACACACACACACACACACACACACACATATATATATATGTGTGTGTGTGTGTGTGTATATGTCTATATATATATGCATATATATATAGACACACACACACACACACACACACACACACACACACACATATATATATATATATATATATAGACATATTTATTTATATACATACACACACACACACACACACACACACACACACACACACACAAACACACATATATATATACACACACACGCGTACGCGCGCGCACACACACACTCACACACACTCACACTGTGGTACTTAGTTATAATTTTTGGGCTTTTTTTCACCTCCTCACCATGGGACTAGGCCCGTATCTATTATCTACAAATAGGGTTTCACTGAAAGGGTTTACTACCCTATTACCATCTACTTGTTGTGAAGACGCAGTGGCTCTCTCTGCAAAATGTAGGCGGCCTCACCATCGTGTAATATTGTCGGTTCACTCATGGCGATTCTAGGATCTGACGGGCCGACTCCCTCCTTCCTCTATATAAAGAGGTGAGGGCACTTCTCAGGCCCTCACTTAGCTTTGTTTGGTTTTTACTATGCCAAGTGAAATCTGCGTTGTGTCTTGACATTGAAGCATGGAGCTCACCGCTTCTAGTACACAAGTCTGCTTTCTTAGCCATTTTGGTTTTCATTGCAGGTTTTTTATAAAAGGAAAAAAAGGGGGGGAGCATTATATTGAGGTTACTACTATTGAGGAGGTTTTTTAAAAAGCATATTACTCTTGCTCTGTTATAGGTTTGTGATATTCCTTGCTGAGAACCATATAGGGCTAAACATGCCATGGCATGGTGACTATGGTCATTTGCGGATCTGCTAAGGATATAAGTGTTTAATGATTGCTTATTACATGAGGTTGTTCTGACTTTTTTCATTGGGATCTCCTTTCTGCCACTCTGCTGAACCTGACTTTACTTGGTTAAGGGTTACTGAGCATACCATAAATGGCCTAAACTAGCAGCAGCGTACTACTTGAATTAACAGGAACTGTTGCTGTGTATATTTTTTTACTATTGGTCGTAAAAACTGTCTCTTTTTGTCACTAGAATAAATGGAGGTACCATTATTTCTATGGTTTTTTACCCTAGTTTCCGGTATAAATTGGCATTTCCTTCTGGCATACTAATTCTGTGCAGGTTGGCTGACTACCTGGTGCCGTACTGCATGAGGCTTTTTTACTGGTTAAAATATTTGTTATCATATTAATAATAAGCTTGTTAAGGGGGTATTGCTCCATCCTACCATATACCATTTGTAAACTTATCTTGGGCCAAGTAGCACGCTTTTATCTTAAAAAAAAAACGGTTTTATTACCAGTAAAAAATGGTAAATTTGTTTTGCTCTTTCCGCTGGCTCACTGACGATTTAATGTTCCCATTTACTTGGGAATTTCTTGGTTATTGACCGATTGTTGTTAGGAGGAATTTTTGAACATAAAGAAGGTTTACCATTGTACATTGCTTCTTTGCATCACTATAGTATGGGAGGCCGGCATTACTGCAGTGTTTGTGACTGTTCTTGAAAATGCACTACCTTTTGGATGTTACTTAGATCTCATTAAATATGGTGGAAGTAGGGTGTGAACCTACTGCTTATGGGTATCAGATGATTCCTTGGTTACACCAATTTTTTTGGGTACCTGTTGGCTATAACCCGTCATATTGAAAAATATAGGATCTTTTCAGAAAATAGGAAAAATCGTGTTCTTATTTAGTTTCAGCAAGAATTTCTTGCCACCTTGGCTGGCCATAAGGTGATAGAAGGTAAGTATACCCACAAAATTGGCGAGTTTTGATAAACATGATGGACCGAATTACCTTGCCATAATTTAAAATAACACTTCATTGAAGTAGCCTATGGCTAGGATTAGAAATATTTAAAGAAGTGTTTTTGCACTAATTGGTGCCTTCAGTAAAAGATGATAAAAAAAAGGGGGGGGGGACTATGACACTTGGATTAGAAGGGGTAATGGCCTTCTAATAAGAATGATGTGAAATTCTTCTATAATATCTTCTTGGGTTTCTTTTTTTAAAAACATTTACTATGGACTAATCTTGTAAGAAGTTGAAAAAAAAGTTTGTAAGATTGACATGGATAACAATTGGTATAGTCCATTGATACCTATAAAACACATCCAAGGCTAACATATCTGTTGTCTTGTTTGGATGGATGTAGGTAAGGACTCTATCTTATCTTGGAAGGTTTTTTTTGACTTTGGCAAGCTGACCTCCATTGGATGGAACACTTACTTATGATTTCAGAAGTTCTTTTACTATCTATATTTGAGAAGGGGACCTCTTTCCTACAGACATTGTGCTTAAATAATTCTAATACTGAGTTGTTTATGTACTTATCTATTATTTTTTCCATTGCTAGCTGTCTTTTGAATGTAAAAACTCAATTATGTCTTATTATTTAAGATTAAACAGATACTCTCTCTCTCTCTCTCACTCACACACACACACACAGACACACACACACACACACACACATACACACACACATGTGTGTGTGTGTGTGTGTGTGTGTGTGTGTGTGTGTGTGTGTGTGTGTGTGTATAGTGGAGTAGAGACTCTATACTCATGGAGGTAGCTGACTGCTCTGAAGCCACATAGCTTTCATTACTCTCCACCTGAGAGAACAAGACGAAAATGTCAGGGGTGATCTTGAGACAAGCTATCCTAAGGATGGTCAACCGGTTCTTTCCTTATTCACCCAGTCTAACCAAATCATTTCTTTCCTATTCCTTCTCAAACAGATTCTCGGTGTTTCTTGGAAGATTTGTTCTTCCATTCTTAGCCAATTAACTTTTTTTGCAAAGAATCAACAATGACATGCATAACCATCCTCTTGGTTAACTTGAAAGATCCACAAGCACACAAATCGAGCCATGACCTCTATTGGTGATTGGTAGATCCAAAAGTAATCTCATAGAGTTACTGCACATAGAGTGCAGAATGCTTCATAAGCAACTAATGTGAGAAATGTGCATGCCGTTCCAAATCAGCCTTTGTTAAATAGTAGGGCCCATAACACCTAGTGTGCATGCATTTAGTAAAAATAGATTTGAACCTGCATATCCTTGATCATACTTTCCACTACTTATGGAAAATGTGATGCTCCTAGCACACATTAAAGAGGAGTGTAAATAGCTATGAAAAGAAACTAAATACTTTCTACTGCAATCATTTGCAAGCCTGCATAAACATTTTGAACCAGAATAGAAGGTGAAACATTAATCACGTTTAGGTTCAAACAATGAAACCTTTTCATTAACAACTTATAGCCTTGCTATATGCATAAACAACAATCCATTATTGTTGTTTAGCCGCACTTGTAACTTTAACAAGTCGTTCTGCGTATCCGACTATTTTTGGCCATTGAAATTGTTTCTGATATGATGTGCTAAATATGGTCTAGAAAACGGATTTGACCAGCACCTAGGGACATCATCGCGTGATTGAAGTAGCGGCACCAGTGTCTGTCCCAGAGACTCATATTCTCCACATGTGGAATATGTCTCAGGTAAGGATGTAAGAAAAAAAGACATCCTTCAAGTACGAGATGTACTTGGTGTGGAGGTAACTGCAAACACACATGTGACGTACGTGAGAGGGACCCTCATTATCCATGCCCCACAAGGGCTAAACCAAACTCCTTGAGTTCCTAGACCATGTTGTGTCCCATGTGACAACATGTGCCAAATTAATACCTACAAGTGGGTCCATAACTGCGAAATGCAAAAAATTATTATGGACACTACAACCCAAATTTCTTGGCTCTTACGTGACCTTGTCATTGCGCTGAAGAGCAAAAATGGATGAAAACATAGAAGTTTAGTCACCCAACTTGAAAAAGACAAGCAAAACATATGCAAAAATGGAAATAAACCAAATCATATGCGTACCTAGAGGTTGAACATAGTGTTCACTTACCTGTAGTCAAAGGCATTTGGCCAAATTTCCCGCCTGCAAAGGCCTAGGAACACTAATTGAAAATCAGTGAAATTCAAGGAGTATTACACATGTAACCTTGGGTGTTGCCTTTGCAATCCAAACCCCTTGGTTAATGTCTACATCATCAAACCTGGTGGTTAGAATTTTCAAGGAAATTGCTCAACTAGCAGCCAACCCTTGGCCTGTGTCCGTGACCCCCCTTGGGTTTGCCCTTATGACTTCGGAAGCTTAAAATTGTTTACTACCCCTTGGCAGTTGGGGGACTTCTTTCCTTGAAAGCGCAAGTGTGATGGTTGCAAGAATTGACCATCAACACTTTAATAAGTGATTTAGTAATCATGAGCTCGATCTTACCCCAAAGTTGTACTCGTATAGACACTCTTAGTGCTATAGATAAAATAGAAGATCCACTCAAGCTCGAATCATATGCACAATTGGATCTTCTCTAGACCCAAAATCCCAATCTTGGGTTTTTGTGAATAGCCCTGCTGTTTGAAATGCTTGCTCCATCTATACACCTTGGTAGAAAGAAGCCTTATGAGTTTAAGACGTTCAAAAACTCAACTTGATCTTCACACTTAAAGTTTGGAGTGCAAAAAGAACACCCAAAAAATCAGTAATGGCAAGACTCTTGCTTTTCTATTAAAATCGATGGGTACTCAACTGAATTGAATTGTTCGATCTTGAAAGCAATCACTGATGGATTACAAAAAGATGGCTCTTAGCCATTTCAAAAATAGGTGGCAAAAGATGGCTCTTAGCCTTTCCTGTTATCTCTTAGCCCTTCCTGTTACCATATTGACACAGAAAGATTTCAATAAAATCATGCCTAGCTTCACCTTTCCCGCATAGAAGTTGAAGAGAGAGAGAGAGAGAGAGAGAGAGAGAGAGAGAGAGAGAGAGAGAGAGAGAGAGAATTTTGGGATGAGGAAAACCCCTTATTCTAATGTGTTGTATGCCTCTCGCATATGCTCCAATGAAGACTATGTCTGTGTCATAGCTTATCCTATAAGCGTACAACAATGTGCTTGTACAACGCTCTCATAGAGAGAGGTACCATAGGTCACATCTTGTACCACTGACCTCGTCCTTGATAGAGTAGCTAGTGCTATAGCGGAAGCGTAAAGTAATGAGATGGTTTTGAGCGGACACTAGAAGTGACTTGCACAATCAAGCATGGATAAATCACAATTTGCCGTTGTTTGACATAAATTGTGAGCTTATACTCGCATATTGTTGAATGCCCAGAACTATGTGCCAATGTTGTTGAGTTGAAGTCAATTGTAGGATCTTGGCACTGGTTACAAGCCTTGCTTCTCATAACTGTTGTCAAAGCACATTTCTTTGTACAATAGGCAATCTTTGCCAGCTTAAAAGTTAAAATATAGAAAAACAAGAAACCGTGAAATTGTTTAACCTAATTGCCCTGCTGTGGCGAATTGTCTTGAGTTTTTCAAAATAAAAACTCGCTCAAATCTGGCTCATAGCCATATTTGCTGCTCGAGTGAGGGACCTACACCCTCGTGTGATTTAAAAACCTGCAGACAGCTTGGCAAGTTTCCTTAAGTTCATATGCTATTAGCATATTCCCAACTTTGGAAACCGCTATGCCAAATTTCAAAAGGGAAGCCATGCTTCACATAAGTATTCATGCAACTTTGGTGCTCATAGCTAACATATACTCTTGCCAATTTACAATGGCATAACAAAAGAAAGTTGACCTTGTCGAGCATTCACAACATGCTTTACTATAGCCAGCCCTTAGAAGCCATGTTGTTGCAAAGAAAATCTACGCCATTGTAAGGTACAGAGCTGTGCTCCTATGTTGGAGGATCATAATCGTGGTCGACTGCATCTATGGCAGACAACATGCCTAGGAGTTCTCACCTAGCATTGCTTGCCAACATCGTGAAATAATAATTAGCGATCGGCCTTGTTGAGTTCTTGACCTCACAAATCATAGGCCATGCCTGACTTGCATTTACATGCTGAAGGGTTGAATAAACCCTGACTGTGTAGCCCAACCAAATGATGTTGGCTACACAAGCTTTCCACACGAGCACCCTGTACGTATCCTTGCTCCCTCACAATACAAATGACCAGTCATCACTAGTCGGCCTTGCCGAAGTCCTATTCCCTACAAGGCACAGGCCTTGCCTGTACTTGCTTACATAACCAATGTACCTTGGGCATACAGAGCATGCTCCAATCTAATGACTGATGCATTGCCAATATATGCATATACGACCTTGTGTTCATGCTGAAGGTTGAGACAAAATTTTAAGAAACTTGACCGCGTTGATCCACCACCTTCTCGATTAGGACTCCATATTGAAAGCATACAATTTCATGAATACATATCTAGTGCAATCATATAAACAAAGCGTACCTGGATTGCAACCATTAACATTGCCAACCTCGTACCTGGCAATTTGTCTTCTCGTTGGCTTGGTTCAATTTAAGCACGTCTTGCATGAACCCGATGAGAATGCAATCATTTGAATCCTTGTCAAAATGCCTTGCACTTCTTATTAATCCAATTTGGCTTGCGATGTAATGGTCTTTGCATGGCCAAGGCATGCCGTGTATGACCAGTGCATGCCGCCTTCTTGCGGTCCTCAACACCTGTAGCCTTGTCCATATAGCCTTGCTATCGAGATTTAAGTGCTTCTTGCCAATCCCTTTGACTTGCGATGTTTGCCGCTTGTTTCCGATTGTTTCTAACCATGTCGGAGTTCTACAATTTTGAAAATTGTAGATATTTTGCAAGAAAAACTTGCAGTATACCATTTTATCCCCACCCAGACCTTTGCATCCCTTAGAAGAGGGCGTATGATGGGGGTGGGGGAGGGGGAGAGGGGGGGTATGCCCTCGTGGGCATCCTCCCTTGGATGGGTTCAACCCAAAAGGCCCTTAATTCGGGCGTCTACATGTGAAATAAACCTCCAAAACGCAGCTATGGGGACAGAGGCAACACTGCACATGAAAGAATAGGATCCAGGGCCGCCTATAGTGCGCTAACCCGTGCGCTCGAGAAATGGAAAACGGCCCAAAGATCGGTACCAACTCGTAGAGAGAGAAAAACCCCAATTTGGTGCCTGCACACGTCCGCCTCCTTTCCCCTCCCTCGACAGCTTCTCCACGCCCTTTGCATGGTGTGCATGCTTCATGCATGATTTTCACGGCCTTTTCAGTACGCAGCCTTGCCCCTCGATCCATAAGAAAAGAGAGAGAGAGAGAGAGAAGAAGGAGAAGATCCATGCCTGTTTTTCCCCTCCTCCATAGCTCTCCGCTCTTGTGAGCTTTGATACCTATGTGAGACTGAGAGACTGGAGCATGCTCATCACCACCTAGACATGCCCTATATAGGCCCTTGGCCTGCTAAACATAGGGACCCCCTTGAATGCATGTCCATCCTGGCCCTTGGCCCTACCCTGTCCTACCCTTGGCATGGCAAATCTATTCATTGAGATGTTCCCCTTCTCTTCTATTTCCCAATCACAATAATGGTTCTCTCTAATTCTATTCATTTATATATTGACCAATCTTTCTTCTTAGAAAGATCCATCTATCCATTGATCTATCCCTATTATTTTCCAAGAGCCAATCACTCTCTCTCTCTCTCTCTCTCTCTCTCATGTCTCTATCTATCTATCCACGTGTCTCTCAATCTATCTATATGTCTATCTATTCATCAATTTGCCCATTTATCCATCCATCCATCAATCTATCTATAAGTTTGTCTTTCGTTTGATGTATCTATCTCTCCATACATCCATTTCTTGATCCATCTTCCTATCTACCATCCATCTGTCAATCTATTTGTCTCTCTACCATCTATAGATATGTCCATCTATCTATCTACTACCAATCCATCCATCCATCTATCCATTTATCTACCTAGAAATCTATTGGTCTATCTATCTAGTCGTTTGTCAGTATTCTTGCTTAATGCCCTTTGACTCACAAAAGTCCAGGAAGGATGAAAAAATGTACTCTCCACCATTGTCTATGCCTAAAGACTTTGTCTTTTTGCCACACTTGTTCTCCACAAGTGTTGTAAACTTAGAAAGCATACAATTTATCATTTTTTTCTCTTGAGAAAAAGCCCACCTTTTTGTGAGTGATCATCAATGAAAAGCAAAATGTTAAGCATCTCATACAGAAAACATTGGGATACTTTCCCTCAAACATCATTAATGCACAAGCTTTAAACACTTTCTTTTATGTTTTTTAATCCTTTGATGAGGCGTGATAGTGTGTTTATAAAAACAACATGCTTGCATATGTAAAAACACGAGATATCAAATTTAAAGCAAAGCCCAAACAAGACCATACGACTTTCTTTCCTTTTCAACACATATGCCCTAATTCCCTAATCGATGATGCCACGACAAACCCTTGGCTACTTTGATTATGATGATAGCATGTTTTTTTTTTTTGTTTTTGCTCATGATTATGATGATAGCATGGTTTTTAACATCAAACTCGTATAGAAGTGCACCTCACCCAAAGAAAGCTATGTCGCAAGGATAGTCAACACCCACACACACAATACCCTTTTGAAAAGAACCATATGCTCCAAACCACTCCTAATGTGGAGTCCCATTGAAAGATTCCCCATCACAATAGGGTGGGCAAGTGAAGTCGATGCACATGTATTCTCTGTAGAAAATAGTAAAATATGGTTGCACGAGGATGTTAGAAGAATGGCCTTGCATGCTCCCCAACTCTAGCTTTCTAAAGGAGTAGCCATCTGATAGAAAGGCATGTGAGTGGATTCAAACTCTACCAGTCAACTGAAAGTTTTGGAGGCTCTATCACGTGGCCAAAGAACGTTTTGTTCACTCCATATTTAGAGCTTTAGAGCCTTAGAGAGGAAGAAGTGCATAAAATGGACGCCCTATGTTTATTGTCGTTGCACTGCTCCGACACTCTTTCTCTCCTCATGTTCACATTGCAACCATTTCAGGGAAGCAACGACTCTTCTATCTCAACTCATTATCTTCAACCACAACAATCTTTGATGGGGCCTAATTCAAGAGGAGTGAGGCTTACGTCTTCTTGCAAATTCTTGTACATTGCTCAATATTGGAATATCTCGGTCCAAACGAGTCTTCCTCCCCAAAAGCAAGGTGTATTGTATTTGGGGTTAGATAAGATATGAGTTTCCATTGCCACATTTTCTCTTACCTCTTGCTTCAACTTGCTGAAGCTAATGGGAACCTTGAGCAATCACAAGGAGCTTTGGACATGTGTCTAGATGGCAAGTCCGGCTACATGCTCAATAATTCCCAGTTACAAAGATAAATCTTTTAGAAAGTAAGCTAGAACTTTTCTTCCATATACTAAGTCATAAACTCCTATATAGAAACCTGCTTTTGGACATCTTCATCTAGAAAGTCTTAAACTCCTACATAGTAGCTAGCTCTTTGGGATCCTCATTTGGTAGTTTATCAACTCCTATATAACAAAAAGACATTTCATATGGCAATGTTTCACTTACTATGGAGCAAGTAATTCTAATTGTAGCAATTTTAGACCTCTCCTAATTTTATTTAAGCACATATACAACAAGCATAGTTAAACAACATCTAAACATGACAAATATCATGCTTACTCATCATCAAAGTTAGTTAATTAATGTATTACTTTGCTAATATAAGTAAAATAAAAAAACCAAAATAAAGTTTCTAGTTGTAGGAATGTCTTTAGTAGTCTTTTTGAATAAAGGATCACCACACTCACCGAGCCTCTTATGGAGATAGATGTATGTCGTAAAAATCTTTTCTTTTCGTTATGATTTAGCGCTTAATCGTTTCTTGTCTTGTCCATTACATTGGGATAGCGAAAAATGTTTGTACAAGCGAGAAGTACTAGTTTCATGCTTTGATGATGATTGGCATGTTGATGACTCTAGCTCTGAAGTTTAATCCCTAGCCCTAAGCCGTTGTATGATCCCTCCCCCTAGATGAGACATGTCGAGTCCATTCTTAACCCAAAATTCTAAAAAGATGTCTATCTTTTTCTCCCTAAGGGAGGATGTGTGGTGTGTGGCCGAACAAGCTACTGCGTGATTCCACTCGTATGTGCCAATATTATCTCGGTTAATTGTAGCTTCTCAATATAAGGAGTTGCCTATCACTTGTGAAGGCATGCTCAGTTTGGGTAGCCTCTCTCTCTCTCTCTACTCCTTATGACAAGTACGTCGTAATATTAAAAACATTACATGGTTTTACACTTAATTGCCTCGAGCGCTCAACTTTTAACCTTGAAAATCAAGGCTCAATTGAATTATAACCATTTTCAAAAAGGAACCTTAAGTAGGAGTGGTGTGGACATCTCTCTCTCTCTCTCTCTCTCTCTCTCTCTCTCTCTCTTCTAGGACCTTAAAACTCTCTTCTTCTAGGGGATGTGTGTGTTACATGTGCGCCAATAATAGTGAAAAATGGTACAACTTTTCTATCACCCAAGTGTGGTAGGTTGGTTATGCCATTTCCCTCTTGAATAACAAGTCTTGAGTTCAGTCGACTAGATCTTTAAGGTCTCTTGGAATGGTTTCCTACGACGTTAAAACTCTCGTCTTCTTCTTCTCTTTTCTCTCTCTCTCTCTCTCTCTCTCTCTCTCTCTCTCTCCCCTATCCCATCAATCAAGGCGGGCATAACTCTTCTTGCTTGCTAAACTGAGCCATGGCACGCGCGCGCCTCTCCGCTTGCAAGTTACAGGGCAACTTCTTTCTCACTCAATGCTGCAACCTAGTTGAGGGCCTTGCTGCTTGCACGTTCTAGAGCAGCTTCTTTCTCACTCTATGCAGCAGGTAGTTGAATCCACAGTCGCACGAGCAATCTGTTACTCTAAACAGTCACCCCGCCTCATCTGCAGGCGACCGCGCGTGACGGCAGACGTGCTGCTGGTTGCTGAAGCTGCTCGACGGGCGTACATGGGTCTGCTGATGCTGTCGCTGTCGCTGAAGTTACCTGTTGCCAGAGCCGCCTTCAAATACCTGCTGCAGTGCCGCGTCGAATTATCCCTGCTCAAAGCCCTGCTTAAAAAGTACATTTCGAAACTTTTCTAATGTTCAAATCTTTCCTCTTTAATTTTGCCTTGTTGAACTGACCAGCATATTGTATGTGGAATTTTCTGTAGAGTTACAACAAATAAATTTTTTTAAATAACCTCCAAGTTTATTTGCTGACCGAGCATCTAAGGCCAATTAACAAACCCCAAAAGGACACCAAATTGACAAAAGGAGGAAACCATGGCGTACACGTTTTGGTGGTGGTGATAGTAGCAGTAGTAGAGAGAGAGAGAGAGAGAGAGAGAGAGAGAGAGAGGAGAAGAAGAAGAAGAAAAAGAGAATTTTAACGTCGTAGACAACTATCCCAAGAGACCTTGAAGATCTATCCGACGAGGAGAGTTGACCTGTTATTCAAGAAGAGAGCTATGATGTTCGATAGGGGGCACTCATGAAGTGAAAATTCTTAAGAGGGATAGGGAGAATAGCTTAGGATACACTCCAGTCGCCTTCCTCACATGCACCATCACGTCTTCGCTAGTGTAGAAAACACTTTGAGTTTAGTCAAAGTTTATCTATTAATTGGAATAAGGTTGAATTAAATTTCGTTGGATCGCAGTTAACATGTAGGTGGGATTACACTAAACTTGGGTTTTGCTTCGAGTGGCAAGAGCCTCTCTCTCTCTCTCTCTCTCTCTATATATATATATATATATATATATATATATATATATATATATATATATATATATGTATATATATATATATATATATATATGTATATATATATATATTTACACACACACACACAGCAGATCAGAGCACCAAAGAGTTCGGCCTTCTTTTCTCCTAAATTTGTAAATTTAAAAGTTTTTGTTTGATTGCTAGCATCCTACACCTGCCATGCCCTATTCAAAATAAGGCCGAACTCTTTGGTGTTCTGATCTAATGTGTATAGAGAGAGAAAAAAGAAGGCCGAACTCTTTTGTGCTTTGATCTGATGTGGGGAGAGAGAGAGAGAGAGAGAGAGAGAGAGAGAGAGAGAGAGAGAGAGAGAGAGAGAGAGAGAGAGACCTAGGGCTTGCCAAAAATCTTCTTCCTTACGATATGAAATAAGGGATCACCTAAGAGAGAGAGAGAGAGAGAGAGAGAGAGAGAGATTCTATAATTATCACATTACAATTACTAGGTTTTTGTAACCACATTGTCTCCTTAGAAAAAGATCAAGAATTGCCTTGAACTCTAGTGAAAGCATTGTTGATGACGTGATGGAAAATGAAGTCAATATTGATCCTTAGTTGGAGAGCTTATTTGGCAAAGACCCATTGCCAGATGTGTAGTAATCATCTCTATAGAAGACTGTAAAGGGCGACACACACAAAATCAGGCTTGGTATCATTGAAAGACTGCCTTGGACTTGTATCCGGATTCCAAAGTATGTGCATTTGAATTGGTTGACTCTAGAATGAAGCTTTTACTCAGTCTCATAGCCAAAACAAAAGTTGAGCGTCTCTCATTAGTAATTAAGCTATTTTGAGCGTAATATAAGTTAAATTCTTGTCGAGAGACCTAATGAGTCAGAACTGAGCCTAGCCATCTTTTTACTGCTCAGATTTTAGTACTGATTGGCCCGACCATCTCGTGGCGACCTGCCTTTTCCAACTCTGGGCATTTGTGATTTTAACAAGACTCAAGAGGGTCCCAAAAATTAAATAAAAATAAAGGGAAAGAAACTAGCAAATATATGTAGTGGCTGTCAATCTTGTGGCATATCCCCGTCTTAAAATTAAAAACGTACTCGATTGCATACCATATATACATGCCATAGATGATTTAGTGTGGTTAGCATTCTTTTATCATCGCATGTATTCGCAAGAAAGATTGTCAAACATGTGTACAAATGACTAAATGAGATCGTGATACTTTTGTCAAGCAATGTACACTTTTATTGCATTGAATCCTTATTTACATGTGAAGTGCTAGCTCTATCATCACCCCTCTTTTGAGCACGTGCCAAGCCCTTTGACCTTTACTCTATTGAAGTGACCTGAGTTGGGGAATACGTGGGTTGTAAACCAAAAGCTTCAAGGTAGCACTGCAATACATTTGGTGATTGTACATGCCATAGATGATTTAATGTGGTAAGCGCCATTTTATCATCGCATGCATCCGCAATAAAAACTGTCAAACATGTGTACAAATGACTTAATGGGACCTTCATACTTTTGTCAAATGATGTACACTTCCATTGCATTGAAACCCTTGCTAGATGCCAATGTTACCATACTTGAGGTTTGACATCATACCTGGTGTTGACATAACTGAGATATTAGAAACTAAATGCAGTACCATGCTTTGCTGAAACAATGATCTACCCCCGAAATACGTAGGATGTACCATGGGTGGTGTAAAAACCTGTCGCATAGTCTAGAAATTAGTTCTCTGTCCATTTAAACCAACATTTGGACTCAGAAAGGTGGCTGGCTGCAATGGTATAGCTTGTGGAACTAGCATCCTAACCACCTGTTCGTGGACAAAGGGAATTTTCCTTGGAGCCCCAATTGTCTTCGCAACATGCGACTGCTCCTTGCCCTACTGGGACACATAAGGGAGCTTGAGCCTCAACGGGCTCTCTTGCATGAGAAATTTTCCTTGTCTGCTATGACACTAGTGGCACCCGTAGAAATTCCATAAAGCTATGATTCTGCACCAATCAAGAAAATGTATTCACAACAACAACCAACTGTCTCTTGAATGCATCCTTGTGTAGTTGCCTATTCATAAACTCTTGAACTTGTGGAGCATAAGTGAGGCTCCTGCAAGTTTAAGTTTGTGCCACTTGAAGTGTAAGTCCAATAAGTGAAAACAGTTCGGATAAAAGTCAATTAAAGAGAGAGAAACAATATTCAACCATATAACAAACTTCAAAACATAAGATGATTTAATTTTCTCAGAACTAAAACCGAATATGATCAAGTACTTTATAAACCTTATGTTCTCATGTCCTTAACTTATAGATGTCTCCATAAAATAGAGATCGATCAATCACTTTTTCTAAGAATGGTTTTTCCATTTTATTTCAATCTAATTTTTGATTTAAAGAACACAAGAATCCTAATCTCTCCATGTACTTCCCTCCTCAAACACTTTTGATATCCACTTTTGATATCTGAGGATGACTTCCATCAGATCTCAAAATAGCAAGCTTTGTAATTTTATTGTGACTCTATATACACCTTATGCCAATATGCTTGAATTCTTCCACAAGGGTACATTTTCACAATTTCTTTCCATTAGTAGCATAGCCCTTTGCGTTAAGTCCTTAACTCTTATGCAATCAATCTTTGACTTCTTGATAATGACAATGGGATAATTTCATGAAGCAAACCATCGATAGACCGCACATAATCCCAAGTAAAAGAAAGTGATGTTTTCTCAAAAATACTCATTTCAATCATTGTGTCTATTATGAGTTCCTTCAAAAAATTATCTCGTGCAATATTAATACATTGTTTGTAATAAGTTGTACCAAAATATATCGTTGCTATTTTATCAAGATGCATAGAGAAAAAAGAGGTTATACAATCCTTCCAATGATCTCGTTCCTTAGACAAGGTTCTTGACACATCCACCTTCACAATTACATTATTGCCAATCTTGATAAGATCCCCTTTATAAAAGATATTGTCTTATATTTTTGCATCACCAAATGAAAAGCTTTCATCTTCGATGTTTCAAGCTGCTTAAGTAATATTCTCATATATTATAGCCATATAATTTCTTCCTTTTTGATATTGCAATACCCTAGAAAAGAATATTATCAATAAAAGTTGCTCTCTTGTCATACTTTAAGATGCCGTTCCACATGGATCTTGTCTTCCCTACGTAAGTAATGTTAAAGAGTTCATCAAGATGTGATGAGAAACACTTGCAAGGAGCAACCTTTCCACAACATTCTACACAAATTTAATCCAATACATTACGCAATTATTGTAGTACTCTATCACAACGTAGCACGACATCTTTATCATATTGAATTGCTTGGAAGGCTTTGGTCAAAAAAATTTCTCATTTAAAATTCTTCATCATTTATATCATTCATTTTGGTAGCACTAATGCTTTTACCAAATGCTAAAAATATAGCATCAATATATGTCGTGCAACCCATAGCGTAAAATATCATCAAGAAAGTTCCCGACTTCTAGCTACATGCTCCAAGGGCGACGAATCTGTATCTAAGTATTCCTTTTGAACCCTCCAAGATTGCATTAAGGATGTGATAACTTAAATCTGAGCAGTTGACATTGCATGCCATAAAGGCTATATGCTATGTCTACTAGCAAGACTCCTATCTCATGAGGGTAGACACAAGTACATAAAATTTTGATTCTCTTTTGCCATAAAGCATTCATAATAGACATATCATGAGTTTGGCCACCAACCATAGCAGATGGATGTTGGTGCTAATTATGTAACAGTCAAAGTACCTTCATTAATCTTTTAATTCTTCAATGGAGCATCAACATACTGGAATAAGTGTGTGATATACTCCTTGAAAAAAATTAGAGACAAGATGTGCATTACAATCGTTCATAATAGACATATCATGAGTTTGGCCACCAACCATAGCATATGGATGTTGGTGCTAATTTTGTAATAGTCAAAGTGGCTTCATTTATCTTTTAATTCTTCAATGGAGCATCTGCATATTGGAATAAGTGTGTGATATACTTCTTGAAAAAATTTAGAGGCAAGATGTGCATTATATCAAACACCAAGTCAAGAGAGGTCAAACCCATATAAGTCAAAATTTTTCCAAAGTATTGACTCGCATGATATACCATCTCTCTTCCAAATTCATACTTCTCAACATGAAAATTATGTCTCTTTGCCTCGGCTAAGACAAAAATCATCTCATCTGTTGTTTTTGCTATTGATGGATATTTGTGCCTTGTAGAAGATTTTTATTGTAAATATATATATCTTGGTATATCTCATGCAGAACTCCTGTCCCCTATTCTTGAACAAGCCTATCTTGCATTGTGCCGGATGATCTCTGATAACTTTCATAACCATAGGTCCTATCTTATAGAATCTAGATTCCACCATGGTATTATCAAATATATGTTTTGGTCGATACTCAAATAATACATCCACTCCATCAATATACAGTGATTCCAAGCCATCTACTAATGGTTTTAGAAATATTTTGGAGACGTCACAAGAAGACTTAATAATCTTTTGCAGCTTTGTGGAATAAACAAGACCGACATGATATCCATAGAGCTATGTTTTCCACATTGAGCACCATAATCTCCATAATTCCATAAATTTTATATGTGGTTCATGATGGCTGGAACCCATCGCAATGTAATAAGAGAGCTATGTTTCTAGGGTCACCCTGACTATGCACACTAGTTTCATCACAAAGGAATGCAAAAACAAAGAATTTTCTCGTGTGAAAACTTGTCCAATCTATAGGAGATCTATCCCATTGCATGCGGGAGCTTCTGACATAACCGTAGACGTGTTTGCTCCGCTCAAAATGATGCGAAACACATAATTATATCTTGCTGTGTTTTTCTACAGGTTTAGGGTTTTGCTCTTAATCTGCAAGGTAATGCTGGGAGAGCCTCGTGAAAGCCTTGGGTGCTTGTACATGACAATCTAGAGATATTTTCCGCAAGGAATCTTGTCTAATTCAAAGGGCAAGTGACCCTACAGGTGCAGGAGCTCAAGGGCTGCCCACATGAGTGATTGACACACGAAGTGGAGCGCAAAACAGAGAATTATAGCTTGCTATAATTTGTTTTTTTATAGGTAATTTAGGTTTTTGGCTAGTTTTGATGCATAAAAGTCTCATGAGCTTCGTGGAAGCTAGGGAATTACTAAACAGATGTTTTGGTGCAAATTGGAGGCCAAAAATAGAGATTTCAGCATGTTGTAATTTCTTGCCAGGTTTTGTAAAGTGCCTTAAAAGTGCGTGAAAAGTCACTGTTTACTTGGGATATTGTCCATGGAGACTTCTACTGTGGTTATGCTGTCAAAATCAGGTTAGAGTAGGGGAATTTTAGCCCGATAAAAGTGGGACAGCTTGTAGAAGTTTACAGGTTTTTCTCAAGTGTTTTAAGAATAAAGAAATACAAAAAGGGGTGCCAATCTTTGGGGCCAATAGGGTGTCACTGTTTGCTTGGAAGCGCTCTAGCTGCCAAGACATGTCTTGTGGCAAGAAGACTCTAAAATTACTTGACGCTTGGATGATAGATTACTCTTTGAAAAGGGTTATTATATATATCCCGCTCATAGGAGAGGGGATCTAGCCCAGATGCCGTCGGGATGGGCGTCCAGTGTCCGGGCGGACGTAGTGTGAACGCGGCCAATGTGGCCGGCCATTATTATAAAAGGGGGGCCAAGGCCTCATTTACAGTTATCGACCCCCACTGGCAGAGTTCCAGTGGTTAGCTCGCGAGACTAGGAGTGCGCGAGGTCACCTCGAGGAGGTGAGGCCGGGTGGTATGGGACGCTCGGTCTTACAGGTGCACGTCTACGTCCTCGGACGCTGGCCCCAGCACGGGGGAGCTGCCGGATGGTGGCTATGGTCGGGTGGTTCGTCCGACGCTTATCTATAGGCGGTCTGTGTAGCTGGGAGATCCACTCCCTTGGTTCATTTCAAAGGTTATATATAACTCATTTAGTAATGTCACATATGATCCGATCATATATGACCAAGTATTTAGGGCTGCTCTGTCTAAACATAGAGAATCTAACAAGTTGTACGGTAGATAATTTCTTGAAAAGAAAGATGATGATTAGTATAGAGTGTGAATTATCAAATTATGAAATGGTTCAAGGGCTGTTTGCAAAGGAAGGGCTAATTGGAGATGTGAAACATAACAACAAGGGCAAATAGATGATTATGAGTATTATTAAAGAGAAGATGGGTGAGCTAAAGTAAGTTGATATAGATTATTTTTGGAAAGAGTTTGATATTTACAATTGGTGTATCAAGTCATTGACGTCCCAAAAGAACGTGGAGCAAACAAAAGACTTGCAAAAGTAACAAAATAATATGGGATTTTGTATTATGCTTTTGTTTGCTTTCAAATGATTTGCTATGTAGATGTTTATCTTATTTTTGAATTATTTAACTTTTTATGGATACTAATGATGTTCAAGAGCTTGATAATGATACTATAGATGAAGAGAATGAAATACTAGCAGAAGCAATAATACAAAATGATTTTGTTGAGCATTTTTTCTTAAAAATAGGATGTTTTTTAACAAGGTTATTTAAAGAATTTTGTAGATGAGGTGGTTGGTAAGAAGACATCTTAGAATCCACACAAGTAACTAATGTATACTTTCCTCTATACAATTGTAATGTTTGGCTAAAAGCAGGGGTCTGGTGATACAAAAAAGGACCCAATTCTTATTCCACCTTATTGATAGCAATGAAAAAGTGCAAAAGTGTAAATTTTTTGCAATTTGTGTCAAAAACTTGTTTGAGTTTGTACTTTAATGTTCTTCTTTAAAAGATGTATCCAATGATATACAATATGGTATGTGATTTCTTTTGAGTTTTTTTTGGAACTTTGATAAATTATATTTCAATGATTCGTCAAAGATACTTTTAAGGACACTCAATTATGTACCACGAAACCCTTCTTTCTTCTGTTTATCTCTTATGATTTCTAAATATTTTATGTATGTCTCTTTTTAATGAATTTAGAAGAAAATGAAGTATCTGTTGCAAGAATATTTTGGGACAACGGTGAAAATCTTATGGCAACATATAAGATTTAAAAAGAATATGTTCTTTTCTCTTTTTTTCTCTCTTATTCCATATTTACATGATGACTAGTTTGTGTGAAAATGTTAGCTTAGGAATATCAAAAGTTTATGAAAAATTATATCTTCTCTCTAGTTCACTAGGAGATGAGAGTTCAATCTCTTTGTCTAGTGGTACAAATCTCATGAAGCTATAGTAAAGTTAAGCCTCTTTGTTTAGTGGAGATAAATCTCATGACATTTCAATGGAGGAGTCGGTGAGACTTTGTTTATGTTCAATTTTTATTAAGTAATCTTTTTTGAGATGTAAATAGTTTAAAGTTTTTATTTTTGTGTTGGTAGTTATTAAACGAGTTAAATAGACTTGATACAACATCTAAAAAGTGCAATGAACTATATTTTACAAAGAGTTTTAAAAAATAGAAGGTATTTATTGTGTGTCATTAAAATATTGTTGATTGTAGACTTATTATATGAAAGTCATTGAAGTAAGGTTTGGTTAAATCTTATGCTAGAGTTAAGCTTGATGAACTCTTCAAGAAAAAAATATAGTACTTAAAGTTAAAGAATTAAAAGCATGTTTTGTCCTCAGCTCTTACAACATTGAATTTTTTTTAATGATGAAAACATGTCTATACAAGTGTAAGTCTGTATTCTATCTTGAAATGTATAATTCTATACTTTTTGCTGAAAAAAAATTCAAGTTTCTATTTTAATTAAGATCTTTATTGTGGTCGATTTTGTAAGTACGCAAGGTTAGCAGTGAAGATTAAGAAATCATTTCAATAAAGTGATTTGAATTCAAGAGAGTTAAAGAGGTGTATCCAATTGTGAAGGCAATTTATATTGCTTTGAATAAATCTAACTCCTTTTTTGGATAGAAAAACGTATGACACTAGTTGTTTTGCCACATTGAAGATTTTGCAGCTTAATGTTTAACGGAAGGCATGGTGATCATAAGGTTTTAAAAAATAGTTTTAAAAAGTATCCATTTGTAAGAACAAATAGTTTTATGATAGATTTTGTAATCATTTTTTAGGAACATAGTGGTCATTTTTAAATTTTCAATGAGTTTTTAGTTCAAAAAAAAAAAAAACTATACTTACCGGATAACTCACTAGTTTAATATTTATGCTTTAATATTTATGCTATACAAAAGTTAGAACTAATCATATACGAAAAAAATCATAGAACTAATCATATATTTGTAGCTTTAATATTTATGCTATACAAAAGTTAGAACTAATCATATATGAAAAAAATTATTGAATATATTTAATTAGACTGTTAAAATTACATGCTTAGAATGTAGCGAGTCATCATAAAAAGTATTGTCTTAATCTTATTTATTGACTTATATAAGTTTTCCATGGTGATTCAAAAAATTAGACTTTTGAATCTTCTTAACTTTTGAACCTCCAAGTTTAACAAGCTTAGTTGTAGTTTAAGACATAGCCAAAATTTATTTCAATGACTTTCATTTAGCAATTCTATAATCAATTTAATGAATTAAATACCTTGTTATTTGTAGTACTCTTTTTAAAAGGTAGCTCAATACACTTTATAGATATTCTATTTAGCTGATCATATATTTATCAATACAAAAAAAACTTTTGAATATATATATCTCAAACAAGGTTACTTAAAAGAAAATAATTAAACATAAACAAAACCTCATTTACTTCTCTTTTGAAGCTTTATAAGCGAGTGAACACACATCTCTTAGCGAACTAGAGAGAAGATATCATCTTTCATAAACTTTTAATATTCCTTAGCTGGCAATTTCACAGAAAAGAATCATTATATAAATATGAAGTAAGACAGAGATAAAGGGAAAAGGGCATGTTCTTTAGAAACTTCATATGTAGTCATAAGATTTTTATCATTGTTACAAGCTATCATTAGAATGCATTATAGAATTAAAGAATTATCTAATTTATATCTACACAGCACATGACTTCAAAACAAACAAAAACACTTCAAACACCCTTATACTATTGTGCCGAAGTTGCAAGTTTTTTGTTTGCTCTACTTTCTGGATGCCGAATTTACAAGTTTTTTGTTTGCTCTGCTTTTTTTGTTTTTTGGATGCCAGTGACTTGATTTAACAATTGTAAATATTAGGCTCTTTCTACAAATAGTTCACATTTCATATTTTAACTACTCTAACTCACCCATATTCTCTAGAATAATACTCATAATCATCTCTTTGTGCTTCTTGTTATGTCTCACATTTGTAATTGGCCCTTCACAAACTATTCTTGAATCATTGCATAATTTGACAATAGCACTCTATAGTGTCTATTATCCTCTTTTTAAAGAAGTTCTATATGATATAACTTATTACGTTCTCTATGTTTAGATGAAGGATAATTCTTAAATACTTGATCATATATAATCGGATTATGGATTATATACAACAATATTGGAGAAGTTACACACAACCCTTTTATTACCCAAAGAGTGACATGTCCTCCAAGTGTCGAGTAGTTTCAGCGTCTCCTTGCGAGGAAGTGATGTTAGAGTTTTGACATCTCAAGTGAATTGCCCAATGTGATCCTATTATTTAATTTGGATTTTATGTATTTATTATACTTATTTGACAAAGTTTGGGTAGGGTAATTTATTGAGGTTTCAATATAAGTAACCTCTTGCCTCCATTGTATTACACATTTAATTATTCATTGCCAAGGTTGATTGGTTCAGAGTCTCTCTCTCTCTCTCTCTCTCTCTCTCTCTCTCTCTCTCTCTCTGGTCTCTACACTTTTGTATGCTGGACTTTGACATGATATTAGAGTAAGATCGCTTGAAGAGCATTGGCGTGGAGGAGCAAAGTGGAGGGGAAGAATCCTATCACCCGTGTTACTTTTTCATTCCCTAGTCGCTGTCGATCGCTGCCTCTTTCATTTTAAAACGCTAAAATGCTACTGTGAAGCGACGCAAAAAGCACTCCTCATTAGCATTTTAATTAAAATGTTGTCCATAGCCCCTCGTTTTCCCATCACAGAGCGAGTGTTCTGAGAAGCTGGATTGGCAGCGCCCGTTCACAGCATGCAGCGGCGTCAACCCTCCCTCTGTTCCTACGTGTTTTAGAACGTTGGCAGTAACAGGCGGATGCCCCCCTTGGCAGTGACGGCGCAAGCCCTGCGTTAAAAAACACTACCTGATAGCATGGCTTGACGGTTCTCTCTTTTGGCACCCATTCCACCCCTCTTTCATAGGCGTTTTGTCTGTCTGGCATTGCGATGCTGCCCTTAGGTCTCGTTCTATGACAGGCGATAGTTTGCAGCGCCTTTGACGACGAGCCTTTTTTTTGTTGCGTTAAGAAAAACAACACCGCAACCTACAAAATCTTCTTGGAATTTACAAAAAAAACACATTACCTTGAAAGAAGATCCCACAAGCGGCACGAAAAGGATGGAGGAGATTCTTGGTGAGGCTTGGGAGATGAAGAGACGGGCAATTAGAGTAGAAGAAAGAGATAGCAGAGGGTGTAGAGCAGTTTGGCATAAGCAGTGGAGTGCAAAAGCGGTTTGGAGATCTTTCGGCTTGGTTCGTGCGACTGTTTTTTTTTTTTTTGGAGTGCAAGAAGATATAGGAACACAAGATGCGTAGTTTCAACAATGGTGCAAATACAAAATCTTGCTCAAAGCTTTCAACGACCATGTCATGAAATGGACTTGGGGAGTAAATTCATTATGTACAATGGCAACATCACCAGGGGGGGAGTTGTCCTATGCAATGTGTAAGGGAAGACTGAGGTCCAAAGGCCGTCCACCGTCCTTGCTGCAAACTCATCAACCTCCAGGACGTCCTGTCATAAACCAGTCAAGGTTAAGAAAAAATACAATGAAGGACATAAAAAATTAACATAAAAATTCAGATAGAGTTTACCTCCTTCTCCTTGTGCTCCTCCTCCCTATTGCCCTTTCCACCCAAGTCGACACTCGGTTTCATCGCACCTACGAGCTTTGGATCATCAGAGGGTGGGTTATGCAGTGGAGTAGGCATCCTAGTGGCCTCAACCGTGGCTTGCGTGGCCTGGAATTCTTCCTCGTCCACGTGCAACTGCTCCGCTACAGGCACCCAGATCCCTGCATGCGGGGAGATAGATACGGGAATTTTATGATGTGCTCCGTCACAAACGCTGAAATGTCGGCAAATGCATCCATGTGAAGGGCAATTGTGGCATCAAGGTCGGAGAGATGAGTAAAAAAGGTGTGGAGGGCCAACTTCCCTTTGTAGTTGGTGTCCTCGAGGAAGAGAGTGAAGCTTCACAAACGAGTGGATGTCGGTGCATATGTAGAGGCTGTGGAGGTGTCCATATCTAGCCCGATGTGCAGACAGAGAGTGGAGGAGCTCAAGGGTTGGGAAAGTGAAAAGTTTGAATGAGTTATGTAGTCCCCCTTTTATAATGGTCACTTTTTTTAAGAAGTCACTTTTCCCAATTGAAAAAAAAGGCACTTTCACCAAAAATAAACTTTCATCTCAATGTGAAAAATTATATTCAAAGTCATAAATTTGCCGAAGCAAATCATATTGATTACATAGGGGATTACTTCCAAAACTGCAATAGTTACAAAGCTATAAGAGCGATAGCATAGTTCCATCCATGACCCAATACTCCTCGACCTTCAATTTGTCTTCCATTCTCTTTCTAGTATACGGACATTCATTACAATAAGTAGCCAATGATCGTCAAACTATGATGGAGTGAAAATGTGGTGGACTGATTCTATCCTTGTGACCTTACAAACGAAATTGCGCTTGTTAAAGGTCTTCAAAACCCATAATAGCCAAATGTTCTCGCGCATTATTGAGAGTCCAATGCTTGTTCACTTGGAAAACCTCCAAAGCATCATTGGGCATCCTCACTGCAATATCAAAGCTTTCAATAGAGCCATCTACTGTAAGGTGCAGCGGAATGAATGTTGAACTTTGCTCAAGATGAATGCTCCGAACTGTGCTCAAGGTTCCTTTTACTTATGCAAGGGAGAGCCTTCCGTTCTTAATGAGAGAGTGCAATGGACACAAACAAAGTGAATGGACACTGTGAACGGAAGTGCATGAGTCTGAGAGATAGAGAGAGAAGAATATGACACCAGAATGTTGTCAAACCCTTCTCCGAAGACCCCACTCTCTATGGCGAGAGCGGTCTACTTATGATTGCACAAATCTCTACAATGCTTGGACTTACCAACGATGTCGACAACGACGAGACGGGCTGAAATCTGAGAATGCTGATGGTTGAAATTTGCAAATCTTTATCTGCTGAATTCTGACTCTATGTCCGAGACGATGTCGATGACGATGATGCGACGACGACATGCTGAAAATGCGGATGCGGAAATCTGCGTATTTCGGGCTGAATCTGCAAACTGCGCGAGATCTGACCGTGCGATGAGGAACTGCTACGGGAAGGTGAGATCTACGAGGTTCGGGACTTCTTCTGCGGGTTCTAAATGCTGAAAATTGAAAACACTGATGCTTGTGGGGATTCGGTCGCAAAGATTTGCAAAAACGCTGAAGTGTCTTGCAGATGCAAAAACGCTAGGGCTGAAAATGGTGTTGCTGCGGAGAATCTGCTAACACTGGAGTCTTTTGCTTCTTGTTGTCGCCAAGAATCTACAATTGCAAAAACACTGGCTGTTCTGATGCAAAAACGCTAGGCCTTTTGATGAGAGAAAACGCCAGAGTTGTCGCGGGGGTTGGTCCTTTCTGAGAAGTTTCCTGTTGAGCAAGGTGCTCCTACTGCCTCTTCTCAAAAAGTGCTAACTCTGGTTGCTTATATATTATCTTAGAAAAATTGCCCTACCTAGTTTCCAACAAAAATCACTTAATAAATAAGTGAAAAATGTCAAAAATATGGAAAATTAGGTATAATGCACTGGAAAATGATCTTGATGGAATCTGATGGGAATCTGATGATCATGCTGTTTGCAACCGGAGGATATGCATCTAATCTAAGTGACTGGTCATGCACGATCTGCAAACAAACTCACAAAAGTGCCAAATCACTTCCTATTCTAGACTGACTTGACTGACTGAACCCTGGTCGTGCTATAGCTTGTCCACGGACACATAGGGATGGATGTGTCATGTGACATCTATGCTCTCTAAGGGAGTCCACACTCCAAGCTTGCACATCCAACGATCATAGGAAATCATATGTACTAGGAGGTGCGGGATTTTAAATAACGCATCCCAATAGTTGAAGCTCCAACCTTACAACCGTACCTATCCCCATTGTGCATGTCCTCCACAAAACCCCAGTCCTCTTCTAAAATCCTTTCTAATTCCTCATAATGCACATCTTTACATACAAGCATTATGGTGGCCTCCACAAATCCAAACTCTTAAAAAATGTGTACGAAACAATGAATAGGCAAATACCAACTCAAGCCCACAGACCTAAAAGCTTTAGAATATTTCAAGGAGTTTTGGACATGTATTATCATGTTTTGCTTGAAAGATGCTACCGACCATAAATTTGGCCGTGGCAACGCCATACTTAATAAGGAAGATACTTTAATGGTTTCAAGCTTTCTAAACTCTTGTGTAGAAGCAGGCACATTATAGGAGTGAGAATAGAAGAAAATCCTTCTTTGAACCAATTTAGTTGGGCAAAGATGTGCAAAAATTGTTGTTCCAATATCCGCATGTACATCATTGAATGTGCCGAAGAGGCTATATAGTGAGGCTATATAGTGGTTGCTCCTGACCAATGTGGATGGAAATATGACTATAAATGCATGATAAATGTTAAGTATGAATCCATAAAAAAATTCCACTGTGATTTCACACCTAGCTTTATATTCTCAAAACATGTACTTACAATGTGTTGGAAATCGAGCTGGTTGTTGCAATTGCATGCTTGACATTGAGAAAACTATTGCACAATGGCTACGGTCCCCTTGTCTTTGCGATTCTTGAAGGCAATGAGCTTTCCTTTCCAATGATGATCCAAGTTTGCACGATTTCGCACACGATGAGGGCCAATAGCAGATGGGTGTATGTATACCCAAGCACCTTTGGTGAACTCTTGTGGCACTCACTCATCATCTATACCTCTTGTGTTGTGGTATGCAAGTGTTGTGACCTCATCCTCTGGCAGCCTTTGCAGAGTAGAGCTAGCCATTGGTGAACAAAGAAAATTAGGAGGAGGAGCAGTACCTTGCTTGTTGCTACAATGTAGGTGGGAGAAAGTGAATGACTTTGCTTGGTGTGCCAATGGGAGGTGCTAGTGACAGAGGGGGAGAGGAGTGTTGTGGCAAAGATGGATAACCCTTGCTTGGTGTGACAATGGAAGGTGGTAGGGGAGGAGAGAGGAGTTTCCTTGTTGCAGCAATATAGAGGGTAGGACTCTATCACAAGGTAGCACTACACCCTTATCATGTAAAATTGCTTGGAAGACTTTGCTACAAAACATTCTCAAATAAAACTATACAAATGATGCTTCATCGTTTATACTTTATATGCTTTCACCAAACGCTCAAACATACAACACCAAATGCTTATTGATTTTAATAGACTGTATGCTTTCACCAAACACTTAAACATATAGCACTCATGTACGGTGTGAAGTACTTTCCACCTATATGCTCCAAGGGTGACGAGTTTTCACCTTAGAAGAACTCTTTTGAACCCTTCAAGATTGTAGCAAGGATGTGATAACTTGAATGTCACTAGATGACAATCCATGTCATAAAAGCTCTGCGATATTTCCACTAGCAAGACTCCTAAAGTTTGCATTTCATGAGGAATAGTATCTACAACTCTCAAAATTTATAGTAAGACACCACTGCATAAACTTTTGATTCTCTTCTGCGTCAAAGGATTTGTAATACACACTTTGTGAGTTTGGCCACCAACCATAATGGATAGATGTTGGTGGTGAGGGTCCCTTTTCAAATTTTGGCTCACCTCTCTCCTTGGATACACTACTCAAAGGTAAGTTTTGGAGTGTGCTGTTGGCGAACGACCGCTTGAAGGTTCGAAGTTTTGCATAAAATTCTTAGCAGAAGCTTGCCATGGAACGAATGGTCAATAGGGTGCATTATGGTCAAGCATTGGTGGAGACAAGAGCATCTTCCTTGTCCATGCTTTTCTTCCCATGGGACTCCACTCTTAATTGATTTAAGCAACATAATATCTATAGTTTGAAAATGGATCATGTTACCTCGTCGGGTAGATCTTTAAGGTCTCTTGGGACAGTTTCGTATGACTTTATAACTCTCTTTTTCTTGGGTGTGTGGGTGTGGGTGTGTGTGCTAATAAAAACAGGAAAATGGTATAACCTTTCTATCACCCAAGTGTGGTAGATTGGTTATGCAATTTCCCTCTTGGATAACTGGTTTTGAGTTCAACTTCCTCTCGGCTAGATCTTTAAGGTCTCTTGGGATAGTTTCCTATGACGTTAAAAATCTCTTCTTCTTCTTCTTCTTCGTCTTCTCTCTCTCTCTCTCTCTCTCTCTCTCTAAAATCAATGTTTCTCTCTCTTCTTCCTCTCTCTCTCTCACGCACACTTGCACACACATACACACACATATATGCACACACATCGCTCCTAGTTTCTGTCCCTGAATGGTGAGCTGTCTGTCCCTCTCTCTGAGACACAATTACCCAGTCTTTCTCTCTCCCTTTCCCCCTCCATCTTGGATCACTGATAAGCTGCAAATAAGCTGATTCTCAGCCACACACATGCACACACACCGCCTACACATGCACACAAATTTTTTCTCGCATAATCACCTCTGAAAACCTCTCGGATCAAACCCTGAGTAAGAGAAAACATATTTTTAGCCATCACTCATTCGTATACTTGCATGCATACGCACACCTCGACAAAGATCTCGACAAGAATGGTGACGACCATGACGATCAGTGAGTGACTACGGTTGCAGACATCACGACGGAGCTAGAGGAGTACTTGGACGAGCATCACATCACGAAATTGAGCGTCAACGGGCATATCTCAATCTACTCTCTCAGGCATTTGGTGTTGTCTTCGATGGCACGACTACTTGTAAAATTCTTGTTTTTTACTCTACCTATCATCACCCATATCTTTTTCCTATAGCTTTAAAAAACCAAAATTCATTGTATATTCTCCTTCTCTCTCTAGTGATGGCCACCACCCAACTAGAGAGCATCTAGTTTGGATCATTATCCCTAAATAATGGCAGGACAACGATCTTCCTAGTGGGGTCGGGCCATGTACCAAGGCTCTCTTTGTGTTTGGCATTAAACATGTGGAAGGTTTTTCCTGTCGACTTATATAAGGAAGGTTAGAGGTCACTATTACAGATCATCAGACACACGCTATCATCGTCGCTACTCTTCTACTTTCAGAGAGAGACATGACCAAAGAGCACACTAGCGCGACAACACGATGCATGACATGAGATAAAAAAGAGGAAGCATAACAACATAGTGGGATGCATGATCACATGCATTCACAAAAAAGAAACATGTGCTAAGGTAGTAGGAAAGCGCTTAAAAGCACCATGAGCACTCTAGGACAATGGACTTCTATCACTTGTCATCACTCCAAGATGCTGCCGGTGTTCCCATTGTCATGATGTTTCTTACAAGAATCTTGCTGCTAATCCACTAACTTGATAACTTTGGAGATTTCCATGTACCATATGGCATTCCGCATTCCACCGCGTACGCCTCGCATTATGAGATCTCTCTCTCTCTCTCTCTCTCTCTATGTTGGTGTCATCCCCAGGCTACCATTTGAAGTATCATTGAGAAATATGCTTATGTGTTGATTCTCTCTCTCTCTCTCTCTCTCTCTCTCTCTCTCTCGCTAGCTCTCCATTTGGGGATATGCTTGCTAGTGTTTTCGCACTGTGTGGGTTTTGTCAAGTGACATAGACCACTCGCATGTACATGTCTGTCACCATGCTGAGTGTGCTTCTTCTACTCCATGTATCATAAGTGTTTTCTCATTGGCTGAGCTAAACGGTGACATTTTTATCATCTTGGCCGTGTGTATCTGCATCCTAACCACATCCCAAGGTAGGTGGTGCCCATACTATGTATCTCCCATGATGAGGCCATCGTGCATAGTCTTGGTGTAGAGGAAATACGGTCTGTTTGGCACTTTCGCATCTCATTTGGTGCCCCCAGTGAGGAGGGCTTTCCAAGGACCTTTAGTTAACAAAGAGTAGTGATGCATGCCATCAATCATGGAGGAGTGTCTACAAGAGTTTTCAAATTGGAGCATTGAAGAAAGAGGAGACTGTGAAAGCACTGAACACCTTCATCAAAGTGCTACTACTAGGTTGTAGCATCATTGAGATCAAAGAGGTAAGCTCCCCACCTTGCATTGCTTTCCCATTGCTCGCACTAATCGCATATCAAGAGCATTAAGGGAGAGGGCTACAAGGTGTCGTCAATGCTATCAGCCGAAGCACTCTGCCAATGAGTGCCAACAAAGGAGGTGAAGAAAGGACAAGGAGTTTTTCTTTTAAGAACCTCATCAGCACTCTCACATCAGTTAAATTTCATGTAGCACAAAGGGTTTTTTCTCCAACATTTAAAGAAGAGTCATCAACTACAAAGTCCAAGCCACAAAGCCTAAAGCATTTGGTGAAAGCAAGTAGACCTACACTGTCTCTAGGCCTGGAGAGTTCAAGTGAAGTCCGTCCACCCAAGCATCACCATGACATGAAAAATGGAAAGTGAATTGAAATAGACTCTTCCTATCCAGTCTAGTTTGAACCCGATATGGAGGATTATGTGAACTTCAACAAGAGGTAGATACTTGTGGTGGAGATTCCGCCTTGTCAATACCTAACATATGCAACTCTAGAGGGCAAAGCCTTCCCCTACACCCGACATGGATAATAACAATGGGCCAGAAGTCTTTCCTTTTCGTTTCTTGTTGCAACACATGCATCTAAAATGTATACATTGATAGGAAAATATTCTAGCATCAAATTATTGTTTTCCTATTCTGAGAAGAAATGTTAGATTAAATCCTTAGATCCCCACGTCCCATCATCTTGCCCATTCTCGATTACTAACACTCTTTTGATAAAAGCATCTTTATTCTATTCTAGTGTTGTTCTCTTTTTAGCCCCATCTCCAGCTTTTCACCCCGGTATAAACCTTTATGAATCACTAAATCATTCTCAAAAAAAGGGATTTGTGATTGTCTACTAAAAACATTTATTGCCATGACAAGTAACTATTTCTCGACATTCAGTGGCAAGACGCAGAAGACATCACCATCGATATTTTGAATAACTTTGACATCGCTTGTCAACAATGGGGGAATGTAAAACTTGGATAATTTGCCTTTCAATCTGTAGTACTACTACATGAATGTAAGATTACACTTTGTAAGATTACATTTAGGCATGCGACCGGTTGCATGTAGGAGGAGGCACATAACATTGAATTGCAGGTGAATGAAAAATGTGGTTTTGAAGAAACCAGTGACAAAAGTTTGAGTTCATAGGAGCATAAATATTTAGAAATTTGTTGTGGGAGCATCCACAAAGAATTTGAACCTTTGCAAGGCTAGAAGTTCTCAACATTAGTCAATGTCTACAAATACTATTCCTGAATTTCCATGGGGATCTCACAAAACCTTTTTGCTTAGTGAGAGAGAATTTGGCCAAAGCCCTAGAGAAGAACTTCACACTAGCGATAAATGCACTCATGGAAAAAAAATAAAATAACATGTTGGTAGTAGGGCTCCCCAGTCTTAAAAGATAAAAATCTTTTCAAAAGATGTCGAATGCATAAGTAAAGGATGAGTTTAAGAAATGAAAAGCCCAATGGAAATGAAAAGCCAAAAGACTTTTAATCTCCCTATAAAAAGTCTTTTTTAATCTCCCTGTAAAAGACATGGTCTACTATCCATTTCTTCCTTCTTCTTTTCTTGCCTTGGCTTTCCTTCGGCGTTTAGTTTCATTCTACTACTAAATGTAATCTAGTGATTTTTTTTTTTTAGCCATTAGGAGTGTTTTTTTTTTTTTTGGAGCCATTAGGAGATAAAATGTTGGCAATGAGGGCCAAGTGAGAGATGATGGAAATTAGTGTGGTGAAACACTTATAACAAGCTTAAGAGACTTACTACCTACTCCCCCACTAGCAACTCTTATATTTTATTACACACTATCTTTCTAGTAGGATTGTCTAATTTGGCATCGATTTGTTTTGTAAGAATATTAGTAGATGCTCTCCTCTCTCCAAAGTGGAAATGTAGCGAGCCAACACGTGGACAAGTGAGAGAGAGAGAGAGTTGGTCGAAAACGCAGTGATTTTTTACACTTTGTATAAGCGGTGACGCACTCGCAAGGTTATGAGGGGGCGGAGAGTCTTTTGTTGGTAGGTGATCCAGCGCCATCGTGCATGGCGGTTTGTAGATTGGGAGAGCCGAGATGGAGAAAATGTCCCTCTCAGTGCTGTTTCGCCGTAGGGAATGTCTCTCTCTCTCTCTCTCTCTCTCTCTCTCTCTCTCTCTCTCTCGGTGCGAGGGCTAAGGGCGGGGGTATATCCAAGCGTGAGGGAGGCGGTATTGCCACAACAAGGATGGAGGGAGGGAAGGGAACTCACGAGCAGGTAGAATATAGGAAGGCAGGATGGAGCAGGAAATGGTGCCAAGGGCAAGACAAAGGAGTGCAGGGAGGGCTTGGCGAAGCACGGGACCACAGAAGGCAGCGATGGCGAACTTGGAAGAGAGAGGAGAGAGAGAGAGAATATTTTACATCTTTTTCTTTTTGTTTGCTGGAGGATCTGGCCAGATTCCGGTTAATAGGAGCGTCATAGAGCAGCAAAACCATTATTCAACACTCGGAATTAAACTTAGACACGTTCATTGCAAGGTCTCTACACTAATCACCTCACCCAACTAGTTTTATTGCCAAAGATTCACCATATAAAAAAGTTGCATGGCACATGCTCTTGATGTCGACCATAACATTCGATGAATGTGGGCACATGTTGTCACCCTGCTGTTCATCGTCTCACGCCACCTGCCAGTTGCTCCCCCGTCTTTATTTTCCCCTCTTCATTCACAAACGGCGTTTGTGTCAGATTTCCATCAATAGATCACTTTTCCATACATGTATGCACTAAATGTAGACAGAACTTTGTAAAACAAATCTAATACTTGTGAATATTCTCTCCCCCCTCTTGCATGTATGCCTTCTTGGCTTTGACTACGAGCCGCTACCTAATGGCCTGCTTCCCTCCTCTACCTCTCACCTAGCCTTGGGGCAGGATTTCTTCTTGTTCGAACAATGGTACACACAAAGCCAGCAGAACACAAAGTCGTAGCACGACAACACTGGACTTTTGACATCATCGAGCAACTAGATCAAGAGCTCACACACAAGCTTGCCTTCTGATCCTCGTCCATCTCTTATTTTTCCTCTCTCTTGTGTCTCTTAACCTTTAAATTGTCTTATTTTTGATTTTTGAGATCTATTAGACACGAAAATCTTCATATATTTCTCTATATATACTAGATGACGGTGAGTTTAGTGTATATGGTTGGAAGCTCACCAACACCACCTTGCCGACACACACACACACACACACACACACACACACACACACACACACACACACACACACACACACACACACACACACACACACACACACACACCATCCTCCCCTCGTTCTCCTCCTTACCTCACCCTCGCCCGCTATTCCCTCAGCCCCCCCCCCCCCCCCCCCCCTGTTCGGCCCGAAGGCACGTAGTACAGAAGACTCTCTCTCTCTCTCTCTCTCTCTCTCTCTCTCTCTCTCTCTCTCTCTCTCTTATTCACACCCCACACCACCCCTCAATCTCCCCCCCCCCCCCCCCCCCCCCCTTCCCAAATCTCTCTCTCTCTCTCTCTCTCTCTCTCTCTCTCTCTCTCTCTCTCTCTCTCTCTCTCTCTCTCTCTCTCTCTCTCTCTCTCTCTCTCTCTCTCTCTCTCTCTCTCGCAAGCCCGAAGGCGCATGCAACAACGAATTTCATCTCTCTCTCTCTCTCTCTCGCAAGCCCGAAGGCGCATGCAACAACGAATTTCATCTCTCTCTCTCTCTCTCTCTCTCTCTCTCTCTCTCTCTCTCTCTCTCTCTCTCTCTCTCATAACAAACCCCCCCCCCCCCCCCGCCCCCCCCCCCCCACACACACACACACCTCACACACTCTTCACCCCCTCTCTCCCAGCGGCGGCGCTCCCTCCCTCTCTCAATCTTGTTCTCTCTCTCTGTTTCCCTACGCACTAGGCAACGTAATAAATAAAAATTATATTATATATATATATATATATATATATATATATATATATATATATATATATATATATATATATATATATATATATATATATATATATATATATATATATATACACACACACACACACACTATATCTATTATTACTCCCTCTCTCTCGTTCCCACACACACACACACACACGTACACACTCACGAACAAGCATACGCACACGCACGCATTAGAACACGCACATGCACGTCATACACACTCACAAAATAAGTAAAATAAAAGCAAGAACTCGACATCGACGAAGGAGAAACGCTAAAAGCACGAGGAACCGACACCAAAACAAGAAGTGACGCCAAAGGCGTGCCCCAGCCAGCACCGAAAGGAAGTGACACGTAGCTTTCGGCTTCACGCAACAAAGTACCAATTCTGGCAGCATTAAACCTTACACCTTGCTGTTCATCATCCTCATGCCACCTTGGCTTTGAATACGAGCCACTAATTAATGGCCTGCTTTCTCCTCTACCTCTCACCTAGCCTTGGGGCAGGATTTCTTCTTGTTCCAGCAATGGTACACACAAAGCCAGCAGAACACAAAGTCGTAGCACGACAACACTGGACTTTTGACATGATCGAGCAACTAGATCAAGAGCTCACACACAAGCTTGTCTTTTGATCCTCGTCTATCTCTTATTTTTCCTCTCTCTTGTGTCTCTAAACCTTCTTATCTTATTTTTGAAATCTATTAGACACAAAAATCTTCACATATATCTCTATATATACTAGACGACGGTGAGTTTAGTATATATGGTTGGAAGCTCACCTTTTGCAATGTGTCCCCCCCTCTCTCTCTCACACTCTCTCTCTCTCTCTCTCTCTCTCTCACACACACACACACACACACACACACACACACTCATCTGTTTGAGAGATGGATCACATACTTGTATGAATAATATATAGAGTGATCTTTCATGGCATGGTTTTTTACATATTCAAATATCATAACATCATCCTTTACCAAATAAAAAGCATGATGCATGTTTTTCCTCCCTCTCTCTCTCTCTCTCTCTCTCTCTCACACACACACACACACACACACACACACACACACACACACACACACACACTCACTACATCTTTGATTCTCTATTACTTTGACTCCTTGTAGGTGCTAAATCTGATACAACTGCCAAAAGGAGGCAAGGTATAAGGCTGCTCAAAGACATGGAATATGTAAATAACTAAGGTCCAATATTAATTGAAAAAATTAAAACATAATATCCAAAGGCTGGAACAACTATAGAATTGAGAAGAGCCCTTCCTAGTGAGAGTAAAATTACCCTACAAACTAGATGAAGAGTCGTGAGGCAAAGGTATTCATAGATGCCTTTAGAAGTTCTAGGCGCCTCTTAGCTGTTGGGGGCAGCTACTCAAGAGCCCCAACAGACACCTAATAGAGCCTCTGTGATACCAGAATCCAGAGATAGACTGAGGTATGAAGGCTCGGAAGGAAGGGAGCCCATGAAGCAACTAGCAAAGACTCCATACAAACAACTTGGGATTACTGTAGCTTGAAGCACACCACAAAGCCATTTATGCATGTACAAGACAAACACAACAAGCAACCACACACACACAGACAAACTTACACACATAGAAATACATTCCTTAGATTTAATTTAGCAAGAATATGTATTTTGAGATGGAAAGGTAGCTTGTGAGATAGCGGGTATGAAAAAACTTGGAGAGCTCAAAGCTTAGCAATGGCGTGACCCTGAGAAGATATGTTGATGGACACATCCTCCTAACTCACTAGGCATGGGAAGAGTCCCTTGTTCTGGGTGCCTATGCATGGCTTGAGTTACCTTGCTCTTCCCTGCTAATGCTATCCCACATTCATGGTTTCTCTACATTGTGCTCTAACATTCAACTCAATTCTGTGGTCCTACAACCTTTTCCTTGCGTGTCTCCTACATTGCAGTTGTTGATTCTGACCTCACCTATCAACTATTGGTAGCTCAATACACGACCTGCTACCCCATTTTGCATACTCTCCCCTAGCTCTACATAATTCCTCACAAGAAAAAATTTCCTACGAAGAATCAACGCCACATCTAGGCTCTCCTAGGGACCTCTCCAGATAAGGCAAAGCTCAAGCTGCCAAAGGTCTGCAACAAAATACGAACAATGGAGATCCTGGAGCTTTATGAGCAGCAATGCGAGTCAACCAGATATGCCTTCCTACATACTTCTAGCGGTTTCTATAGCAAGAAAGTACAAATTAACAAGAAAGTACAAATTAAAATATGAAAAGAGAGCCTTGATTCTTATGTGGCACTTGCACCCGTTGGAAGTCTTAAGATATTGGTCTAGAGACCATTGTCTATCTCAGGGTATAAAAGCCCATTAGGTTCATGTTCTCCTTGAAAACTTCTACATTATTCTCGTAAAGGACAAAGCCATGGCTCTCAAAGCACTCAGTGTTGGTGAGTGGATGTTCAAGAGTGCCCGTTTCTATTTGTTTTGATGGTCATAATCGTTTTTCTTAGAAGGAAATAACCAGGGTTGCATGATTTGTTATTCGACATTCGGTTTATTTGTGAATAATGATCGATTAATATGTTTCAAAAATTTATTTGCCCAATTATTCTTGCCACGTCAGCTTTATTCAAAATAACGTTTTATTGCTTACATATCGATCGATATAATATCGATCCATATGTATTGATCGAAACAGTTTCGATCGATTCTGACATAGTATAAAAAGCTTAGGTTTGCGTGTTCTAGGCACAATTCCCTTCATCAAAGTGTCAAGTTACCCTCGACATAAAAAGATTGAATTGTTAACTTAAAACACACTACAAGAGGCTATTCATATTAGCGACGCTCACACAGCGACGCTCAAAAAAAAATTTCCCGGCGTCGCTATGAGCGTCGCAAATTTACAAAGAAATTTGCGACGCTCATAGCGACGCCGGCTGGGCTAAAAAAATAACTGAGTGCGCCCAAAAACTGAGACCTCAGATCTGAGTTTTTCGGCGCCCTCAAGCAAGGAGCAGGTAACGCTCTCCCTCTCTCTCTCTCTCTCTCTCTCTCTCTCTCTCTTTTTCTTCTCCACACACACACACACACACACACACACACACACACACGAGGAGAGGAAGGAGAGCCAGGTATGCTCCTTCCCTTTCCTCATTCTCATGTTCCCTTCCCCTCTTTCTCTCTCCCTCTCTCTCTCTCTCTCACACACACACATAGTGTTTTTGAGAGAGAGAGAGAGAGAGAGAGAGAGAGAGAGAGAGAGAGAGAGTACAAACATAAACAAAAACGCACACACACATACATAAACAAAGAATGCACACACACATTGAGAGAGGAAAAGAGAGAGAGAGCATGCATAAACAAAAAACGCACGCATTGAGAGAGGAAAAGAGAGAGAGAACATGCATAAACAAAAAACGCACACATTGAGAGAGGAAAAGAGAGAGAAAACATGCATACAATCCAAAAAAACGCACACATTGAGAGAGAAAGAGAGAGAAACTAATTTAACGTCGTAGGAAACTAATTAAAATTAAAAGACCTAAAGATCTAACCGACGAGGAGTTGAACTCAAGACCTATTATTCAAGAGGGAAATGGCATAATCAATCTATCATACTTGGCATGGGTGATAGAAAGGTTATACCATTTATCTCTTTTTATTGGCACACACATCCACACACGCGCACACACACAAGAAGAGAGTTATAACGTCGTAGGAAACTATCCTAAAAGACGTTAAAGATTAAGTTAGATGTAGACTTACGTTAAATTAGATTTAGGTTTATTTAAGTTAAATTAAATTAGATTTATGTTTATTTTTAACTAGATTTACGTTTATTTACGCTAGATTTAGATTTACGTTATATTAGATTAGATTTAGGTCTCAATGGAATATAGGGTATTGCTGCCTTCACTCATGGTGGGCTCCGTCGATCCAAAAGTACTGGTGAAATGTCTTCAGAAGATAGGGAAGAAGGTGGATCTTCAGGGCGGCAAGAGTCACTACATCCCCGACACAATGACCATCTAGACAACCTCTAGTCATTCAACAGCAACTTCAAAGTTAGTAACAAGAGCAAGAACGGTCTAAAGGGCCAATTGCTGTCGTCAGATGTGGATGGAGATGAGGCAGCGTCACCGCCGGAAGTTAACTCTCACATCTTTAGTGATGAGAATGCCAACTCTTGCCGAGTTATGTGAAAAATTATGTGTTAAATCAGTTTTAAGGTTCTTATAATCCCTGTTAGTTTAGTTCTTTGTTTTTAATATAACATAATTTACGTTAGATTTAGATTTATGTTATATTAATTAGACTTAGGTTTATTTAGGTTTACCCACACATACACACACACACACACACACACACACACACACACACACACAAGAAGAAGAGAGTTTTAACGTCGTAGGAAACTATCCCAAAAGACGTTAAAGATTAAGTTAGATGTAAACTTACGTTAAATTAGATTTAGGTTTATTTTTAGTTAGATTTACGTTTATTTAGATTTACGCTTATTTACGTTAGATCGAGTCCACGCAAGAATTACTTACGGTTTAGGGTTTAGAGTTAGACGAACAGTGAGTAGATCTTCTGTGTCGCTATAGTCTTCTGTGTAAACGTCGCTATAACCATCGCTATGAGCGCCGCTATATAGCGACGCATATAGCGACGCTTATAGCGACGCATATAGCGACGCTTATAGCGATGCTCTCGTAGCGACGCTCGTAGTGACGGTTTTAGCGACGTCGAGGGTTATAAAAACCGAGTGTATTTCCGTCGCTAACAGCGTCACAAGAGCACACAACCTCTTGTCGTGACATCCTTTGATTTTTTAAGAAAATAGATTATTTTTAATGTTAAAACATTAAAAATAAAACAAATTAATAGATTTGAATCATCTATAATTTAAGCAATAGAAGTTATTCTTTAGCTCTATTGTTTTGGTACAAATAAATAATGCAGAGCACTAGAGGCTATGTTTTAGCTATAGTGTCTTAGTGCAAATGTATAATTCTAAACATTAGAGTCTATATTCTTAGCTCTATTTGTTCTAGAATATATAAATAAATAATTCTGAGCATTAGAGGCTATTTTTTTTAGCTATATTGTCTTAGTGAAAATGTATAATTCTAAACATTAGAGGCTATATTCTTAGCTCTATTTGTTTTAGAATAGAGCAATTAAAAGGTTACCAACGGTTATTTAAATTGTAATACTTCTATACTTGGTTGCTTGAGCGGGGTCTCCTACTTCTAAGTATGGATAAGATATACACATACATGTAGGGTCTTTTGGTTGTCATGAACAAATGTTCTTACCTCCATATAGACATAGAATAGGTCCACTTAGTGTCTCGTGGTTGTTATGAGATGATTCTCTTACTTCCAAGTGAGGTTTAAGGTATGAAGTAGGATTCACTTGGTTGTTATCAAGCTTATGATCTTACCTCTAAGTGAATATGGTGGATCACCTGTAGAATTCACTAGGTTGTGATCAAGCAAAAGCTCTTACCTCCTAGTGAATATTAGTCATGCATAGTACTTAGGAGTCACATGGATGTTATCGAGCTCATGCTCTTACCTCTATGTTGATATAGAAATTAGAGACCTCATTTATTTTAGGGTCGATTGGTTGTGTTTGAGCAATAGCTCCTACCTCCAAGAAACATAGATAGTGGAATGTGGGATGACTCCATCACTCATCTAGGTTGTCTTGAGCAAACGTTCTTTACCTCCTAGTAGCCAGGAATGTCATATCCATTGGTAGTTTTTCCTAAAATATTATCTTAACACTATTCATTCATCATTTTAATTTAGCAAATCATATCTATAACCTTTTATCTTTCTCATTGCACGATTATGGCAAAACTGTAGCATATATTCTGTTGAAGTCACAAAGCATGGTGCGAGGAAAAGAGTGGACATATGTGGAGGAAATAGAGAAAGGCAAAACAATTTCGTTTGTGGAATGCAAACATTGTGGGTATAAGTGGCACAACAACGCAACTCGCATCAAGAAACATTCATTCGGCACTAGCCCCAATGTGAAAGAATGTGGAGCACTGCCTAAAGACATATGGGTCCATTTTGTAAGCTATGGAAAGAGATGCAAACAGGAAAGACTTCTTCCTAAGAGACAGAAGCGTATGACAGGTGGGTCATCTGCCAACATAGAAGAAGTGAGTGTAGATGAAGAGGACGTGTGAGCTAGCCAAGGGCCTTCAATGGGACAGAGGTGTAGCGATGATGAGATGGAGTGGGAAGTGGCTTCAAAATGTTGTTGGAATTAGGGTTACAGAGAAACACACACAACTTGGAGAAGACGAAGGAAGCTCAAGGCACACAATAGAGAGTGTATTACTTAGTGTGCAATGGAAAGATGAATAGCCCTAGTGTGTTCACACACATCACTACCACATGTATATGGTAACAAATCCCCCCTAGAGTGATGCGGTGAACGAGAGTTGGCACATGAGTAAAGGGAAGTGCCATGCCCTAAGGACATGCTCAGTTCACAAAGGGGAGTAAGCCCAAAGCTTTGCGAAAAGCTTCGAGCTTCTAACGAGACAATGCCTTTATGAAAAGATCTGCAAGGTTGTTCTGTGTTGGAACATAAGCCAAGATGTTCTCTCCTGCTGAGAGGCTCTCAATGTGCTTTGTGCGAGCATGAAAAACTAGGTTCCCCGCAACTGCCAATGCGCTCTGACTGCCAGTGTATATAGTGTTGGCAGTTTCCTGCCTAACACCCAAATCAGCCATAAGGCGTCTGAGCCATACACACTCAACCGTAGCTGTGAAGACTGCCCTGTACTCAACCTCACAACTCGAAGTGTCCACAATATGTTGCTTCTTGCTCAACCATGATATACATGAACTGCCAAGCATGAAAGAAAAACCACTTGTGGACCCTCGCATGTCAAAACAACCAGCCCAATTTGAGTCCGAAAAAGCATGTAAGTCTGGCGGCAATGACCCCCCCTTGGGATAAAACAAGCCAAGATGTAAAGTGCCACTAAGGTAGCAAAAAATCCTCTTGAGAGTCTACCAATGCTTAGACCCTGGGCTATGCATAAATTTGCTGACATTTAAGACTGCAAACTGAATATCCGGCCTCGTGTTGCATACATAAATGAGGTATCCAACAGCAATTTGGTAAAGAGTGACATCAGCAAGATCACCAACATCATGTAGACTCAACTTCAAACCTGTTTCCATAGGAGTGGCAATATGTTTGCAATCCTCAAGTCCAAACTTACATAGCAATGTCTCTATGTAACTTTTCTGACACAAGGCCATACTATCATCACACTGCTTAAATTGTATACCCAAGTAATGATGCAATAGCCCCAAATCTTTCATCTTGAAAGTAGCATTCAAATCAGCTTTAAATTCAGCAATATGTCTCTCATTTGGTCCAGTGATCAACAAATCATTGACATAAAGAACCACAATGAGAAGTACATCACCCTCTCACTTTACATACAATGTGCTTTCTGTTGGACTGTTTACGAAAGCCTTGTTTGACCAAATGAGTGTCAACTTTCTCATACCAAGCACGAGGAGATTGCTTCAACCCATACAAAGCCTTCCTACATCTGCACACTTTGTCCTCTTGTCCTTTCTTGACAAAACCGCGAGGCTGCGTTACATAAACTTCCTCAAATATATCACCATTCAAGAAAGCAGTAACAATGTCTGAGTGATGTACATGCCAAACAAAATGAGCTGCCAATGCACATAGAAAACGCACAGTAGTCATACGACAAGTGGGAGCAAAAGTCTCATAATCTATGCCTTTTTGCTGTGCATAACCCTTTGCAACAAGTCGAGCCTTATGGCGATCGATCTCACCATTCAGCTTGCGTTTCAACTTGTAAACCCACTTTGTACCAATGGCCTTTTTGCCAAGCAGCAAATCACATAAAGTCCATGTGTCATTTTCTATAAGTGCATGGCAGCCATCCAATTTTCTGAATTATGTGCTTCATCAAAACAGAGAGATTCCTCAACTTCATGTAAGCTAGACACATCCAAAGCATAACAATCTGATGCATAAGATGCATGGCGAGAGCCTGAATGAGTACGACTAGACAAAGGTGCATACAATTTACTGTCATGCAATGTATGCATCAGCCATTTTGACATGCCTCTAGGATGCTCATTTTCAGCCCTTTCCTCATCAAGTACATCATGTACATCTGCATCAGAAATAGGTAGATCTGTAACATTTTCAGAAACGCCCATAGGCTGTACATTTGCCTCATTGGAATTTACATTCGTATTTCCACCACTGAAAAGAGGAACAAAGTGTCATAAATGTCTTGTAAGCTTACATTACTGTCTCTAGTACATGACAGCAAGGGTTGAACAAAATCTTTTACAAACACTACATCTCGTGAAACCTGAATACGCTTTGTTTGCGGATGATACAAGCTGTAACCATGCCTTACCAGATTCTTACCAAACATTTGCTAGTACTTGGAGACTTATGACCCAAGGAAATCCTCAAGTTGTCAAGTTTGATGCATGATGCACATTGCTGTTGCAAGAGTCACTTTCCAGAAAAAACAGGACTAGACAGCGTGCAGTTGAACAGGCTTTTATTGCTTCTCAAAGAAAGTGTGGTAACAGCAATGCAACCACTTCTTATGGTTCTGCTGCAAGTGGAAAAACTTCTGTTCCCAATGCTTCTGCTGGCAGCACTTCGTCTGGAAATTCTGGTGATAAGGGCAAAAAGAAGACGTGTTGCCATTATTGTAAAGCTAATGATCACTTGATCAACCAGTGTCCTAAGTTGAAGGCCAAAGAGGCTAAGAAGAAAGAGAGTGGTTCCACTGCAAATGCTGGTTCCACTACAAATGTAGCCATTGTTGAGTCTTCTGTGAAAGGAGAGTGTGATGCTGCTGTTGATGCAGAATGGGCGTTTAGTGTAGAGTGCACTTACAATCCTGCTGTCCATGATGCATGCTTGTCAGTTGCTGCAAATTCGCATGTGTGGTATTTCAATAGTGGTGTTACAAAGCACATTACCTCAAAATCACAAAATGTTCACCTCTCTCGAGTCTGTCCCTCATGGGAATTCAATCACTTGTGCCAAAAATACCTCTTATTCAGTTCAGGGGGTTGGAATAATTGTGCTTACTGTTGCAAATGGTAGTTATTTCACACTTGATGATGCACTTTATGTACCTAGGATCAAGAAGAATCTTTTGTTTGTATCTGCACTTGCTAGACTTGGACTTGTAGTCAAATTTTTGGACGACAGATGTACAGTTCACGATCTCAGTTTTGGTGATGAAATTGTTGCATCTGGGATTTTGTGTTGTGGGATGTATAAGCTCACTTTGTATGACAAGTGTAGAAAAAATTTTACAAATGCAGTTGCAGATTCAAGGGCTATTTCAGATGCAAAACTTTGGCATGCACGTTTTGGTCATCTGAATTTTGCCAGTTTGCAGAAATCTGATATGGTTGCTTCTTTGCCGCCTCTTGAAGCACCTGCCAAATTTTTTTGTGAAGGATGTATTTTAAGTAAGATGCAGCATTCAAAGTTTCCAAAAGATGGTTCAGTTAGGGCCACATGCAGGTTGCAGCTTGTGCATAGTGATGTTTGTGGGCCCATGCAAACTCCGTCCTTGGGCAATTATCTTTACTTCGTGACTTTCATTGATGATTACTCCAGGCATGCATGGGTATTTCCTCTTAAAGCGAAGTCCGAAGTTTTTATGTGCTTCAAACAATTTCTGGCTATGGCTGAAAATGTCTCGAAATGTACTATGGGCACCCTCCGTCCCGATCGAGGGGGGGAGTATATGTCTCATGAATTTAATGCATTTTTGGCTAGTCATGGGATAAAACACCAATGTACAATGCCTTATACACCTCAACAAAATGGTGTTGCTGAGAGAAAAAATAGGTCACTTGCGAAAATGGCACTATGTATGGTCAAAAGCAAGCTTTGCTGCATTCTTTTTGGCTTGAGGCCATCATGTGTTCCACTTATGTACTAAGCAGATGTCCTACGAAAGCTTTGTATTCTATTACTCCATATGAAGCATGGCATAATAGAAAGCCTTCTATTGAGCACATGCGTGTTTTTGGTTGTTTGGCATATGCTTTGGTGCCACAATCGCAACGCAAAAAATTGGACGATAAGGCTGTCAAATGTATTTTTGTTGGTTATAGTGCTGAAAGCAAAGAAGAACAGTCTGCACAAGGAAACTGTCTGAAACAACTTCACCTGCAGAAATAAGTTGCTCATTGATATCCTTGACACGAGCAAGCAAAGTGTCCATATCATCTTCCTCATGCATAATATTAGACTCCAGCTCTTTACGTAGCAAAGCAATTTTAGCCTCATTGCAACTTGCATAAAGATTAGCCAAAATATCCCAAGCCTGTTTTGCAGATTTTGCTGAATGAATGTCAGGAACAATGGTGCGCTTCACAGACAACGCAATCAATGCATGAGCATGAGCCTGCACATCCTTTACATCCCAACAAGATTGTTTTGCCGTAGGCAAAACAACTCTAATAGCAGAAATTCTTGTAGCAAGACCTGCAACATACTCAACATTGCCTGCATCCTCAGAACTAGGACGTACATCAATGCCGTGCACAATATTCTAGATGCCCTTTGGGCTAAAAGCACACTTTGGTGGTACAAAAAGGAATGTCCTTGACAACACCTTAGACAAATCTTTGAGTTACAATTTCTACATGTCACATGAAAAACTCCCTATCATATTATATATCAGTGGTGGATAGATCTTCAAAAGAAAAATCTAAAAACACAAGGTTCAAAAAGTTTTGACCTCAACTACAAAAATTTTACCAGTCCCCACTTTTTCATTGGTAGAAGTAAAATAGGTCCTTTTTTTGTACCACCAAACCACGCTTTCACCCTTTGACACAAGAACATATTGCATCATGTAAGCCCACATAGGGTAATTGTCCCCATCCAGTCTGTCCTCAACAACAAACATCTTGAACACATATGTGTTGTTGTCAGCCATGGTAACTACTGCACCTGATGTGAAAACTGCCCGAAGAGAGGAGAAAGAAAGTGGGAACAACACGTGCTATATAGCACAAACCGTAGAAGACTGTTAGGCACCTGTTATGCAGAAAACGACACTGACAGAAATTTTGCACAAAATGATGAAATAGCATGTGCAGTATTATTGTAATGGAAACGGAGGCCGAAATGAGCCCGAATAAAAAATTTGAGCAGACTGAGCTCAACGAGCGTACTCGAATTTTTTGTCGACCTACAAATGTTCGCGAAAGCTCACTGAAATTGGAAAAATGAGCAGGCGTGTTGTCGTGCAGCTCCACTACCATGAAGAGAAAAAGAGCAGAGAAATGCAAGATAAGCTTCTTTAAAGCCTACACCTTTAGTGAGCAGTGATCAGGGCTTGTTAACAGGCCAAGCTTAATGATTAATGTATGCCAGATGAGGCTTAAAAGGGCCAACAGATTCCTTAATGATGCCAAAAATGAGTATTCTTGAAGTGAGCATAGATGGGAGATTATGATCTAGAACTGCAGTGCTTGAAGTGCTCTACCGGCCTGTCTTTACGGCTTGCCGATTGGAGCTACGATGCAAAAGTTATTGTAGTTTGAAGTTTAAGTCGATTGTAGATCTGTACCGGATGGGGCAACTGCAGCTGAGGTGACAAAAATGACATGAATGCATGGGCCTGGAGTGATCACTTTGTGGAGCGCGTCGGTCTTTTCAGATCAGCGATCGGAGTTCCGGTTGCCAGATATTAAGCGTTAAAGATTCACAGGGGGCTGGCTCCGTACTAGTACTGTCCGCTCGGCCGATGTGTCAACTGAGGGTTTTGGAGCCTTGCCAGGTTATGTCTATGTTCTAAGCAGCATATGAAGGTCATAGGTTATGGCAATTTCAAATTGATGACTGTTATTAGCCGGGAGGGATCTGTGCAGTGCTCGTACGGAAGCACATAAGGTTACGAGGAGTATCATGTCCGGAATGACATCTTTTGGAATGCAATAATTGCGGGGAATGCTAACACGGTTGCGACAAGGAAGCTCTAGGGAAGTTAATTATGTGCGAAGGGAACGCTTTCCGCTAAATGCAATCACCTATACCTACATCTTGAGGGCATGTGGCACTATTCAAGACCTTCTTACAGGCAATAGAATTCACGATGATACTTTGCTTTGCCCGATATGTATGCCAAATGTGGTGCCCTTCATAACCTAAGGGCTGTCCACTAAGATCGGCCGCCCACTAACAAAGCCCGACCGCCCAAAGCCAATGCAATGGCCACCCTAAATAAAAGAGGGTGTGAGTAAATGGGAAAAGGAAAAGAAAGGGAAGGCATGACGAGTTGCAAAGAAGGCGAGCTGTGCAGGGCGAAGAGAGGCTCGCACCGGCATGGGCGATGCTCCGACGACGACGCGCATGAAGCGAAAACGCGTCAGCTCGCTATCGTGCACGTTTTCGGAGCCGGTCCCGACGGATTCCGCGATGGTCAAATCCGCTGCTGCCACGTCATAGGGGGGTTTTTTACGCCTCCCTAGCAACGACGGCGCCGTCGTTGCTAAGGGAGGGAGAGCACGCTATGAATAGGTTTTTTCTTGCATGATTTTCGGACTCCAAGCAAGGCAAAGAGGAGGCTATCAACGAAGAGGATCCGGGAGAAGGAAGAAAGGCATCGAAGTCCTTGGTCGGCAAGGAGGAGTAGGGTAACAAATAAAAGAAGAAGGAAGAGGATCCGGGAGAAGGAAAGTGGAGAGGAGGGCTCAGGAAGGCGAAGAGGACGACAAAAGGGGAAGAGACTGAGGGAAAGCTCTCTCAAGCTCTCTCTCTCATCCTCTCATCCTAGGCTAGCAACATAAGGTAAGGCTCTCTCTCCCTCTCTCGGCCATAAGCAACAAGGGCACTCAAGAAGAAGAGCTTGGAAGATCGAAAGCATGAAAGCAAGGGGATGTTTCTCTCTTGTTCTCGCAGACCAAGCAAGGATGAAGGATCCCTTGATCTCGACCTTGACTTTGTATGCAAGATATTTGAAGGCGCTCGAGTGGGAGAGCTCGGAAAAGGAAAGAAGGGCAAGAGAAAGGTTGAACTAGAAAGGAGAAATTGTTGAGATGTCGAGCTCTACACCTTGAGCTGGCATCCACTACGGGTCTTGGCCGCTTACGGCATTTACTCACTGGCGCGTTAGGTGACCGACACGGAGGATCTCTGCCAGTGATTCTACAGCTGGACTACACTTATAGTGCCAGCCTAGTACGCTTCTAGCGAGTTCACACTTAGTGACCGCATGTACATATGTGCTACTTTTCAGCTTTAGCACTTAGTCATTTTGTACTCTCTTTTCTGTGAAGAAGAAGAAGAAGCTTTCCATCTCTGTGTGCTTTGTGCTTGTCTTGTGTAGCTCTCTTGCATCCTCATTCTTTACATGGTATCAGAGCCTGGTGCAGGCAAGAGAGGCTAAGAGAGCAAGAGCATCACAATCCCTTCGTTCGCAATCCACAACCTTTAGGGGTTTTTTCGCACAAGTTTTTGAACAGGTCTCCAAAGTGCAGTATACAGAGATTTACTGTACAAGTACAGTGGTTGTATGTACGCTTGATTGTGGACACTCGTTGAGTGTAGAAAGCGTTACAAGAACCACGATAGCAGGTTCAGCAGATTTGCAGGTTTTTGCAGATTGCAGCTATTTTGTCTTAGTGCTTCAAGATGTCTGACGGTTTCAGTCATATTGTTACTGAGAAGCTTGAGAAAAATAACTACCCTGCATGGAAGTTCAGAATAACAAATTTCCTAAAAGGAAAAGGTTATTGGGACTATGTAGAAGGAGATAATGAAAAGGAACCAGAGATTCCCGAGGCAAATGCTACAGCAGAACAAAGGAAAGCTTTGAGGGACTGGCAACAAGGCCAGAGCAAAGTGATGTATTGGCTTTCTATGAGCATCACAGATGGCATGATGGGCTATCTACAGGATGCTGAAATCCCCGCCATTGCATGGAAAAACTTAGGCAGAGTGTTCGAGGTGAACACCAAGGCCAGGAAGCTTCAACTAAAGTCGGAGCTAAATCAGGTTAAGAGGAACAACCTCTCCATCAATGATTATGCTTTGAAGATCAAGAGTATCATTGAGGCTCTTGGATCTATTAAAGTCTCAGTGGAAGACGATGACATTGTCCGTGCATGCTTGGATGGTTTAGGAGATGAGTATGTACATTTTAGGTCTTCCATGAATACAAGAGACGACATCCCCGTGTTCCAAGATTTGATTTCTATGCTTATTCTTGAGGAGAAGAACCTTGACACATCTTCTTCTCATGGCAGAAATAATTCTGAACAGGCCTTCTATTCTAACTCCAACAGAGGTAGAGGTAGAGGTCGTGGTCGAGGCCCAAGGGGTTGCAGGGGCCAATTTCTGGAAGGTCAATCAAATCAAAACAATACAGGTGGCAGGGGAAACCAGTCTCAAGGCAGGGGGAGTCAAAGAGGTCGTGGTGCAGGATCAAGCAGGCAGCAACATACTCCAGATAGTAGAGAATGTTGGACTTGTGGTGAAAGAGGTCACCTGTCACGTGACTGTCCAAAGGGAAAAGCAAGTAGAAAGAGAGAACAGGGCAACTATGCATCTACTAGCAGAGATGCAGATGACAACAAAAACGAGCGCATGTTTGTTATGCAACATGTAATGAATACAATGACTGCAGAGAATTCCACCCAAGATGATGTTTGGTATGTGGATTCAGGTGCCTCTAATCACATGACGTCTCGTGGAGAGTGGTTTAGAGATATGCGCAAACCAGATGTGTCAGGCTATGTGCAGACAGGAGATGACACAGCTCACCCCATTGCTCATGTAGGGGACATACCTCTAAATACGAAGAGTGGGAAATCAAAGTACTTAGCAGATGTACTTCATGTCCCAAACATTACAAAGAATCTTGTTTCTGTTGGACAAATGGTTGAGCAGGGTTTGCAGGTTCGCTTCAATCCAAATGGCTGTTATGTAAAAGATTTTTAGAATGGCTGTAAGCTGATCACAGAGTGCAAATGTGTGGGCAGAATGTTTACGCTGAATGTAGACATGCCTGAGGTAAAAGCTGCATTATTTGCACAGGGCACATGTGTTGTGGCTGATGTTGACATTTGGCACAAACGCATTGGCCATGTCAATGAGCAGAGATTGCGCAGCATGCAATCAAAACAGATTGTAAAAAGTTTGCCTAAATTCAAGGTGGATGGTATGCATAAAGTGTGTGCAGCATGCCAGTTTGGAAAACAGTCAAAGGGCTCATTTCCACATGAGCGCAATGTATGTAAAAAGCCACTTGAGGTGGTGCACACAGATGTTTGGGGTCCAACCGATACTGCAAGTATACATGGTTGCAGGTATTATGTCTCTTTCATTGATGACCATACAAGGAAAGTATGGGTCTACTTCATGCGTAACAAAAGTGAAGTGTTTGGTCACTTTCAAGACTTCAAAGTCATGATTGAGAAGGAGACAGATATGCAAATCAAGACATTGAGGTCAGATGGAGGGGGAGAGTACTTCTCCAATGATTTTTCAGATTTTCTGCGAATGCATGGTATACACAGGCAGTTTACATGCAGATATACTCCACAGCAGAATGGGGTCGCAGAAAGGAAAAACAGGCACATTGTAGAGGTTGCACGTGCATTGATGAATGAGAAGAACATGCCTCATCATTTCTGGGCTGAAGCTGTAAATACAGCTGTGTACATTGTGAACAGGACACCTACAGCTGCAGTGCATGATGTAACACCTGAGGAAAAGTTTACAGGTACAAAGCCTGATTTGGCACACTTGAAAGTGTTTGGCTGCATAGCTTACGTGCATGTACCAGATGAGTTGCGTAGGAAATTGGATCCTAAAGCAGAGAAATGTATTCTTGTGGGATATTCCCTTGAACAAAAGGGGTACAGGTGCTACAATCCTACTACACGAGAATTATGAGTGAGCAGAGATGTAGTCTTTGATGAGATGAGCAGCTGGTACAGTAATGCACATGGCACTATTGGGGCTGATGTAAAAGATGATGTGGTTGTACAAAATGTGAGGCCACAGTCACAGGTTTTGAGTGGACCACAAGAGTCCTCTTCTCGTGGCTCTGTTGAGAAACCATGGAATGGTAGACTACGTACGCAGGTTACTCCACCAACAGGTACAGGGAATGTATCACGAAAAGGAAAGGAAAAGGTTGATGAACCTCCCTTTATGGTTGATGCATCATCAGGTTTTTCACATGTAGACATGGATTCAGATGGTTCTGAACAAAGTCTTGATGAGGAATTTGGAATTCCGGCTGTCAGGACACCTGGTGTAAGGAAAGTACAAGAAGATGCTAGAGGGCAAAGGAGTGACCCAGGACCGCGCAGATCTAATAGAGTCAGAAATCCAGTTCAGAAATTGACTTATGATGGGTATCTAGCGCATCACCAAGCCTACATGGCTAAGGTGATACAGGATGTGGAGCCCACATGTTTTGAGGATGCAGTTGGAAATGTGCATTGGGATGATGCAATGAATGAAGAGATGGCTGCATTGGAAGCAAATGACACATGGGAGTTGGTGCCATTGCCAAGTGGCAAGAAAGCTATTGGCTGTAAATGGGTGTATAAAACCAAGCATAAGGCTGATGGTAACATTGAGCGTCACAAGGCAAGGCTGGTCGCAAAGGGTTATGCACAGACGTATGGCATAGACTATGAGGAGACCTTTGCTCCAGTGGCAAAGATGACGACAGTGAGAGCTGTCATAGCAGTGGCTGCATCTAGAGGATGGATTATGCATCAAATGGATGTAAAGAATGCCTTCTTGAATGGTGAGTTGCAAGAGGAAGTGTATATGGATCAGCCACCTGGTTATGTCGATCCAGGTTACCCAGATTATGTATGCAGACTTCTCAAAGCTTTGTATGGTTTGAAGCAGGGCTCTAGAGCATGGTATGACAGGATTGCCAAGTATCTTGTCAGTATTGGTTTTAGGAGAGCTCATGCTGATCATTCACTCTATGTACGTGAGAGTGATGTGGGGATTGTGGTCATTACCATATATGTAGATGACCTTATTATTGTTGGTGACAATGCTATGGAGATTGACCATGTGAAGGGTCTTCTCAAACAGGAGTTTGAAATGAAAGATTTAGGCGAGTTGCGCTACTTTCTTGGCATTGAAGTGATCAGGACTCCAGAGGGTGTATGGCTATCACAGAGACAGTATGCTTTGGACATGTTGTCAAAGTATGGTATGGCTGATTGTAAGCCAATTTCTATTCCCTTGGATGTGAATGCAAAGCTGAGTGCAGAGAAGGGTGATGTTGTTGAGGATGTCAACATGTATAGGAAGATTGTGGGTAGTCTAATCTACTTGACTATCACGAGGCCAGACTTGAGCTACACAGTAGGCTTGGAGAGTCAATTCATGCAACTTCCGAGGAAGCCACATTTGGATGGAGTACGACGCACACTTAGGTATGTGCAAGGTACTCTTGACTACACATTGTTCTATGCAGCAGATGCACCATTAGCATTGTATGGTTATACAGATGCAGATTGGGCAGGTAGCATTGTTGATAGGAGATCTACGAGTGGCTTCATGTTCTCTTTTGGGAGTGCTGCTGTTACTTCGAGCAGCAAAAAGCAGCCTACGGTTGCTTTATCGAGCACAGAGGCCGAGTACAGAGGTGCAGCAGTTGCGGCGTGCGAGGTAGCTTGGCTACGCACATTACTTGAGGACTTGGGAGTGCAGGTGGACCAGCAGATTTTCATCCATTGTGACAACCTCAGCAGTATGCAGTTGTCTAGGAACCCAGTGTTCCATGCCAGGACCAAACACATAGAGGTCCATTACCACTACGTTCGAGAGCGAGTGTTGGCGGGCGACATCGACTTGGTCTACATCAGCACAGAGGAGCAGATAGCGGATATCTTTACCAAGGCCCTCGGAGCTGAGAAGCTTCGACGTTTTCGGACTATGCTTGGACTCTGCGACATGCAGAGCTCGAGGGGGAGTGTTGAGATGTCGAGCTCTACACCTTGAGCTGGCATCCACTACGGGTCTTGGCCGCTTACGGCATTTACTCACTGGCGCGTTAGGTGACCGACACGGAGGATCTCTGCCAGTGATTCTACAGCTGGACTACACTTATAGTGCCAGCCTAGTACGCTTCTAGCGAGTTCACACTTAGTGACCGCATGTACATATGTGCTACTTTTCAGCTTTAGCACTTAGTCATTTTGTACTCTCTTTTCTGTGAAGAAGAAGAAGAAGCTTTCCATCTCTGTGTGCTTTGTGCTTGTCTTGTGTAGCTCTCTTGCATCCTCATTCTTTACAGAAATTACCAAGGGCATATAGAGCCTTATGGCAATCAAAATCAAGTTGATTAGAGAAGGAAGTTGAAGCTTGTGAGTGGCAATTAAGACATGGCAAAACGCACAAAGCAGGGAGTTGCTTGATGCATGATGATCGACAGAATGAACGTACATGAGGTTTGCAAAATCTTGAAAGTAGAAGAAGCAGCTGAAGCGACAGGAGGGAATTTCCATCACCGTCATCAACTAAAGATTGATTAATATTTTGTTAAGTCCGGTGTCGTTAACGGCCCGGTTAATACTGTAAAACGGGAGCTTAAACTCCTGGTTAGCAGATGATCCAAGTGACGACGCTGTTAACAGCCCGCCTTGGCTAAGGATAAATTGTACTCAAAGTAATATTCGATTAATTGATGATTGCGGTGATTGGCAGAGTTGTCATTGTCTCTTGTTCTCTCTCTTTCACACCTCCCGCAGCCAGAGGCCCGTCGCCTGCTCGGCTCACGTAGCGAACACATATCCCCCGACAGTGTGCTGGAGCTGCTGGCGTCTAAGCCCGGGAGGATGCAACCTGCTCTGATACCAATTGTTGGATTTAGGGTTGCAGAGAAATGTAGACAGCTTGGAGAAGATGAAGGAAGCTCAAGGCACAGAATAGAGAGTGTATTACTTAGTGTGCAATGGAAAGATGGATAGCCTAGAGGGATGGGCGTATATACAATGCACGGGGGAAAGAACTCCTAAAGAGGGAAAAAATGCTTCGACGGTCCTAGTGTGTTCACACACATCACTACCACATGTATATGGTAACAAATGTTTAGATAATGAAGAGGTTGATGACCCGGTGCCTGTGATAGATGGCAAAATGTAAACATCTTTTCATGATAAATTATCTACTCTATCTCATTGTAGCTCACTATTGAGCTATATATCTCACTTTTTTGAATTAAGAGCAACATGGACACCTTTGGACATCTTAAACAAAATGAAATCTACAAACCAAATTCTCAACAAAGTCATCAATTAGCAACTCCAAAAAGAATTCATTGCCATAAACATAGAGAGAGTACAATTTGTCTCCAAAAAGGATGGGGTAGTGATTGAGGAAATCCTAGAGATTCCAGAAAAACCAGTCACTACTAAAAGCTGCAAATGGGATCAACAGAGAGAGGTATGGAAGGCCAAGGGTAAAGAAAAGGTGGTTGATGAATGGCAGGAGCAGAGAGAACTAGCGGAAAAAATCACAGAGGATTTAGCCAAGAAGCTACCAGAGCAGCCAGAGAGTTCTGAAGCACGGGTCATTCAAAAGATACATCCCAATCTACTGAGATAGATCAGTCAAAGCCCGGCATGCCTGAGACCATGTTGGCTGCAGTACAAGGGTTGATAGAAGAGTTGGGAGCTGATAGAGGAGCTGAAAGCACTAAAATGAAGGAATGGAATTGTGACGATATTACCAGTTCTTCAAGCTCCGACAACAACTTTGATCATGAGAAAGAGGAAATTCATGTCAAAATATGTGACAGAATCTAGAAACTCACTGTGGAGTTGGAAGACATTAGACAAACTTTGCCTGAAGCAGCGAAATTGATCCTTGGGAAGGTCACCTAATAAAAATGTAACCTATCACGTGAGTTCAACAGAAGGGTATTTAAAGTTCTTGAAACTATAGAAATATATATACAGAAGGGCATTATTTTTTCAAATTTGAAAAAAACTTACAGATTTTAAAAGAAAAGGATACATTATATTCTTAACAAAACTCACAGATAAGGGGTTTACAAACATGTCTTGAACGCACGTGATATGGTAGTTTTACACATAGTGAGCCCCTCGAGAATTTTCAGACAGCGAAGGAGAGTTGACTTGACGGCTGTCAGAGATGATGAAGTGCCACTAATTCAAGTAGATTACAAAGTTCGGAAACAATGGGAACCACTTTCGAGTGTCATTCTGAATGGAGGAGCAGGAGTAAACATCATGGGAGTACACCTTCAGCAGAGGATGGGCATCACAAACCTGAAGCTCACACCTTTCAAAGTGCGGATGGCAGATCATCGAGTAGTGCAAGCTACTGGTATGATCGAGAATATGAAGATACCAGTGGGCAAGGAGAAGTTCAAGGCCAGTTTTCTAGTTCTCGATGTGCAAGGAGCATATGGAATGCTACTAGGGCGTCCATGGTTGCGAACGACACAAACTGCTCACGACTATGCTAATCAAACTCTGACTATACAAGGGGCCAGTGGCAGGATCTAGATTTAGACAAATAATAGTAGAAGCTGGAGAAAGGATCTGAGACCTAAAGAACTATGCCAGAAGTATAAGGTTAAGAAGATTGAAAGGATGTTAGCAGCTCTAAATATTTTTCCCTTAGCAGAAATTGATCTCAATGCCGTTCTACTGAACAAGGAGCAGGCTGACAAACAGAAAAAGCAGTTTCCAAACCAGTTTACTGAATTCAATTCAGGAGAACGTTCAGTTCAGTTAACTAGAAGACCGGAAGAATCAATTGAATCCAACACGCCAGATGAGCCAGCACATTCTGGGGAGGACACGGTAAATCAGAATAGTGATTCGGAACTCAAAGCGCCGTCTTGGGATTACGCGGAAGAGTCAACCAAGAGAAAAGACGGTAGGCCTAACTGGTTACTCTCAGATGACCAAGAGATCGAGGAATGGAATCTAGGCTGTGAAGACAACCCTGGAATGATCAAAGTTAACAAACATCTCAACCCTATAATGAAGGAGAAAGCACGCAGAATGTTCCAGCATTACAAAGATGTCTTTGCCTGGGAACACACTGATCTAAAAGGGGTGGATCCAAAGGTCTACCAGCACAAGATACCACTGAAGCCAAATACCAGGCCAGTGAGACTGTAGCGGTACCGAATGAATCCCAATTATGCTAAGAAGGTCAAGGAAGAGATTGACAACCTTCTCAAAGGTGGGTTCATCACTGAAGTGGCCAGTAGCGATTGGTTGTTTCCTATTGTAGTTGTTCCCAAGAAGAATAGGAAGTTGAGAGTATGTGTAGATTATAGGAAACTCAATGCTCAAACCATCAAGGATCCATTCCCATTGCCCTTCACAAATATTTTGCTTGATGAGATTGCGGGGTATGAGATGTACAGTTTTATGGATGGATATAGTGGCTACAACCAGTTACAAATTGCTCCTGAGGATCGGGGGAAGACCACTTTCATTATAGAGTGGGGAGCATTTATGTATCTGGTAATGCCATTTGGCCTATGCAATGCACCAGCCACTTTCCAGTGGTGCATGATGGAGATATTCAATGAGTTTCTTCATCGGTTCCTTGCCATATTCATGGACGATTTCACTGTATATTCAACCGAGGAACAATATTTACTATTCCTAGAAATGGTTTTTAAGCGCTTTCAGGAGAAGCGGACTTGTCTGAATCCATTCAAATCTGTTTTCCTAGTCTGGAAAGGATAGCTACTGGGACATGTGGTATCCCGCAATGGAATAGAAATGGACAACAACAAGATCCAGTGCGTTCAGCAGGCCAAGGCGCCCATGAATGCATCTGAGTTAAGTTCTTTCTTGGGATATATTAACTTTTACAGAAGATTTGTGCATAAATTTGCCTCCCAAGCTTCACCACTGTATGAGCTCACAAAGAAAACCAGCAAGTTCAATTGGACTGTTGAGTGTGAGGAAAGTTTGTAGAACTGAAAAAGTGCCCTTATCAGTAAACCAGTCCTTCGGCAACCAAATTGGGATGTTATCTTCCATATACATGTGGATGCTTCGGGGCTGACGATGGGGGCGATACTAGCCCAGCCAGATGGAAGGACTGACTATCCTGTCTACTTTGCCAGTCGCAGATTCAGCTAGGCTGAACAGGGTTATACAACCACTGAACGAGAAGCTCTAGGGATGGTTTTCACTGCTACAAAATTCAGGCATTATTTGCTAGGAAAATTGTTTCATTTCTATATCATCAGGCCCTATTATTCTTGATTAATAAAGTCATTATTCAAGGCAGGCTAATACGGTGGATGATATTCCTTATGGTATTTGAATTCCGAATTTTCCATAAACCTGGCAAGAACCACTGTGGTGCTGATTTCCTCTCTAGGAGTACGGAGGGCTGTTCTGAAGCGTCTTTAAGAGACGAACCAGTGGATGCTGAATTATTTCAGCTGGAAGCGGTAGAATCAGTCGATCATGAATTATATGAAGTATACCAGTTTCTTTCTCAGGGTAGTTTCCCAGATGATTGGAAGCACAACCAGAAGAAGGCTCTGGTTATCAAAAGCTTAAAGTTTACCATCATTGGGGGCTCACTCTACAGATTAGGTGTCGATGGGATTCTTCACCGATGTGTGCCTATGCAGGGGAGAATGCAAGTTATCTTAGAGGTGCATAATGGAGAATCTGGTGGACACTTTTCTACTGATATTACTTACAAGAAGATTCTGCAGGCTGGTTTATGGTGGCAAACCTTGATATCCAATGTCAGAAGTTTTTGTAAAACCTGTGACATATGTCAAAGAATGGGTAGACCCACACCTGCAGACATGACTCCCTTAACACCAGTTCAGCCAACTAGGTGTTTTTATGAAATGGGGTCTGGATTTCATGGGACCATTCAAGAAGGTTACCCCCATGAAGAATAGGTATATATTGATGGCTACTTGCTATGTAACCAAGTGGGTAGAAGCTAAGGCTCTTCCTAACAACACAACAAAATCCACTACAAGATTTTTATTTGAGAATATTGTCTGCCGCTATGGCTGTCCTGTGAAGATTGTGTCGGACCAAGGGACACACTTCATCAATGACACTATGGAGATCCTTATGGATATGCTTTCAGTCAAGCATCAAAAATCCACACGTTATTATCCTAGATGCAACGGACAGGCCAAAAGTAGTAACAAGACCATTAATACTATTCTCACTAAGATTGTGCAGAAAAAGCCAGACCACTGGAATTTGAAGCTTTAGATTGCTTTATGGGCATACATGATAGCTTATAAGGTCACTACAGGATTAACACCATTCAGAATGGTGTATGGCATTGAAGTTGTTGTCCCGGGTAGGTCACCTAATAAAAATGTAACCTATCACATGATTTCAACAGAAGGGTATTTAAAGTTCTTGAAATTTACAAAAATATATATACAAAAGAGCATTATTTTTTCAAATTTGAAAAAAACTTACAGATTTTAAAAGAAAATGGTACATTATATTCTTATCCAAATTCACAGATAAAGGGTTTTACAAACATGTTTTGAATGCACGTGATATGGTAGTTTTACACATAGTGAATCCCCCGAGGCTGTTGTCCCTATGGAGTTTGTTATTCCAAGTCTCAGAATGGCTATAGAATATGGGTTAGATTTTAATCACAATATTAAGAAGCGACTGGAGGAGCTTACCCAGTTAGATGAACTGAGACAACGGGTTATGCTGGAATAGGAGATTGTTCAGTAAAGAAGAAAACACTGGCATGACCGAAGGATTAAGGTCTGGGAGTTTCAGAAAGGGGATCTGGTACTCCTATATCAGTCCAAATTGGGTCCTAAGAAGCCGAAATTAAAGATAGACTGGGCAGGACCATTCGGAGTGGACTGGGTTTTCTCCAATGGCATCTAAGATTGAAGACCTATCTGGATTACTGCTGCCAGGGGTGTATAATGGAGCTAAAATCAAGCTCTACTATTCAGAAGCCAGAGAGCCTTGCCAAGAACAGGGTACTGAGGATCTGGGCGCTGAAGACCAAGAAATTCCAGAATCATCCCCCGGTGAATATTTATCGGCCAATATCTTGGTAACCGGAACTCCGATCACTGTTCTGAAAAAACCGACACGCTCCACAAAGTGAGCACTTCATCCCGACGCATTCATTTCATTTTTTCCCCTTCAGTTGCAGTTGCCCAATCCAATACAGATCTGCTACTGACTCAACTTAAAACTGTCATAACTTCTTACCCGTAGCTCCGATTGACGAGCAATAAAGACAGGCCGGTAGAGCACATTGAGCACTACAATTCTGTGGCACAATACCCTATTCGTGTTAACTTCAAGAATAACACTTTTTAGCATCATTAAAGCATGTTTTGGCCCTTTCAACCGCATTTGACATATATTCAGCATTGAACTCGTCCTGCAACTAGCCCTTAATCACTGTTCATTAAACATATAAGCTTCAAACTAACTTAATGTGCATTTTCCTTGCATCTTTCTTTGCATGGGAGCGGAGCTGCATGACACTGCTTTACCTGCTGCCATTGTCCTAGCAATCACTTGATGACGAACAACACGTCTACTTTCACCACCACCAACGTGGAAATTCCAAATTCCACACGTTGTTGCTTCAAACCTAGATGGAGGGTGAGGTACTCTGCTTTATGATTGGTGTGGACATCGTCCAAATCATAGGCCTTTGAGAAGATTACTTTCCTGTGTGGATCCTCTATCACTACACCACCTCCTGCTTTCTACATAACCCTCCTATATGCACCATCAAGCCACATGGTAATGCTCCTTCCGGGTTTGGTTCCTCTTTAAATTCATCTCGCATCACCCTTGGATAAACGAGAAAATCAACCAACCTTGTTGACCAAAATGTTGGCCAGGTGAGACCGACTAATGTGATCAATCTTAAACTCAGATTCAAACTCCTATAGCTCTAATACCCACTTCCTAATCCGCTTCCCTAGTTTTAAATGAAGCACCACTTCAGGAAACAAATTTTTAGCCGTCAACACGTAGAACTTACACACAATGAGATGCACTTTGAGTTTCCTACAATCAAAAACTAATGCCATCACCATTGCTCTGCTTCAGTGTATGTCCACTCTCCAGGACTTATCCCCCTGCTTTTGAAGTAAATAGGCTCATAGATCCTCCCTACCTTATGTAGCAACATTGCTCCAATATCCATGATACCCACCATCATAACAATATAGAAAGTGGCCTCTTGGTCTGGAGGACACATCGTTGGCACGTGACACAAGATTTCTTTCACCCTGTCAAAGGCCTCTTGACCTTCTTCATCGCACTTGAAACCATGCACTTGTTGAGCCCTCTTTTGTAGAGGTTACACATATTACGACAACATCCAAAAAAACTGTGGTTATGTACAAACAAGGCCAAACCTTGAGCTCTAGAGGGAAGCTCCATCAGGACTAGATTCTTTCCCTTCTCCAAATTTGCTTCAATTCCATTTTCAGCACTACATGGCCAAGTAATTGCTCTCTAGGCTGTGCTATCTTGCACTTCTTAGGGTTCAATTGACCACCTTCTTCATCAAGCCTCTCAAAACATAGCTGAAACTTCTACATGTTCTCCTCCCTATAGCATCCTATATCATCCATAAACACCCTGATGAACCTACCCAAGTATGGTCCAAACACCCTGTTCATCCAATCAATTATGACCCTAGGCTAATGCAAGTTCATTAACCTACTAGCCTAAAAACTATGTGAACAATCTTAATAAATCATTCAAGTCTATCATGTCTATGGGCTATAAAAAAGCTCCTAATCTATTAGTACATTGTCAAAGTTTTTTTGAAGCTCATGGAAGTTTTGATTTAGCCATTCATTGAAAATTTAAAGCACAATCACAAGGCTACCACCCCAAGGAAAGTCTAGGTGCGACTCTCAGCTTCTTGAACCCTCAAGAAGGTGTTCCAAAAGCCTACTAGCCTACCAAGGCGACGACTAACCACTATCAACCCAGGGCATCGGTTTAGGGCCTTGGCCAAGCGAGCCAAGGTGATTCCCCTCGCCTACCAAGTGCTGATAAGGCGCTAGGCCTCACACAGACACAACATAACATAGAATTTTTATTTTCATGTGTCTTAGTAGTATTTTTGCTACTTTTTTTTTGGACACTTCTTTGCTTCATGGTTCATTTTTCTGCACATTTTTATTGCTTCCTTTATGATAACTAGTGGTAATTGGACTAAAAAGATTAAAGCCTAATCATAGCCCTAGGTCATGACAAAAATGACTGGAATATTACGACTATCACTAAGAATCTAGGACTAGCAAGAAATGAACCTACATTAACCTAAGGTCAAGGCTAACTACCTATGATTAACATACATAAAACCTAATTTTTTGTGAGTTAATTTTCACAAAGTAGGGTGTTGAAACTTTAAACTGCCTAGCTTTCGAAAATGAAAAAAACCATAGTTTAGAAGCAAAGTTTCACTTAAACCAAGCAAGAGAGTGGTGAGATGAACAAAGAGCAAAATAATGGAAAGATTGCACCTATTCATGCTCTTTGAGCACCCTTGAGCAAGCATCCTTTGTGTAGAGAAGCCTCTTGATCTTTTTATTTACAAAAGAAGCCTTTTGAAGCTAAGTGTAAACACAAGCTACAAAAGCCAATTATTGAAAGCCACACAAAAATCATTAATGAAAACCTAAAGCTAGGGTCTTGCATACCCGAATTTGCCAAAGGGAAAAAACCCAAGGGAATAAAATGCCTTTAGTTATGCACGTGATGCTCTAATGTAGCAAATTTATGCATACATAACAACCATGAGAGATAAAATGAGCTTTTACATAAGCAAATTTTGCAATTTTTACCATCTCTCATGCATGATTCAAAATTGACTATTTTCTAGCTCAATGAAATATGGAATTTAAAACAAGCCAAGAGCTAAAACATAATGCAACTTTGATGAAATGAAGTGGCTCTCGATAGCCAAATTTTACAATTTAAAGCTTTTCAAAAAGTTGGCTAACAACTAGCTCACTAAATTTTACAATTTTAGAGCACACTCTATGAGCTAGAGATAAATGCAACTTGATGAAATGAAAATGAATGGCTCTCAAAAGCCAAATTAGTACTTGAAAGCTGAAAAAAAGTTGGGTAAACACTAGCTCAAATGAAAACATTTTAACTTTTGACCAAGCTATGAGCTAGCGTTACAACTTTAATACAAACATGGAATGGCTTTAATTAGCCAAACTTTGTAAATTTTGCAATGATGACCCCTTCTTGGATCATTTGGAATCATACACCTGCCACACCTTCAAAATGAATCTTAATTGTTAGTGCTTTTTAGCATATGAACATCCAATACAAGCACTAAAGGCATGCTCTATCACAAGGCCAACATTTTTAATGCTATCTTATGGTCATCCAGACTAGCACGATGGTTAGTGCTATGCAAGAATTTTTCTTTGGAATTAAGCACTAAAAATGTATCAAGCAATGCAAACTGCAGACCAAGTATCAATGCATCATTTGGTGTTGGCCTTCAAAAGTGAAGGGTACACATATGAATTAGTTTTGATCAAACCACACACCACATTAAACCCACAATTTAATGATCATTTACAAACACCAGTCGGTAACACTTGAAAGAGCTTAATTGAGTGACATGCAACAAATTTCTCACCACTTGATTCAGGTTCGTAACATGTCACACTCAATCACTCGAAAATCCAAAATATGAAGCACAAATTACTCAAGCTGGAAAATATTGCAAAAAGACTCTTCTTTCCAAAGGTGAGTTGTGGATCTGCTCAACCCGAGCCCAATCATTCCTACCATGCGAACTTGGGTTGACTCAAGATTAAGCTCAATTCCATTTTACTAGGTCGCATTTGTCCCCATCTTGAAATTGTTGTCTCTTTATTTTTGTCGAAATCTCTCGGTGGGAATCCCCTCAAAAATTTCATTATTACCTTTGGAAAGGTATTTAATTTTATTTTAAAAATTGCCAAGCGGCAGCCTGTGTCAGTCGAGAGAGATTGATCCAGAAAGTAGGGAGCTGGGAGTTGGGGCCCAGGGAGGTGATCATGTGATGGGGTATGTGTGTGTGTAGGACTGCGCACGGCCTGAGCCAAGGCGGGACCAAGGAGTCCCGACGAGACAGTGAGCGTGCTGTGAGCTGGAAAGTTGACCAATGGCAGGGCCGTGAGAGGATTGGGAGCGGGCCCAGCGGGGAAGGGAGCCATGAATCTGCTGTACCTCAAAATGACAAGGCATTTGCTGGCTATTAGCACGTATGTGCGTGTGTGTTGAGTTTTTTTGAAAATGCCAAGACTCGCCAGTGTGATCGTGTCACGTGTGTGTGTGTTGTCTATGCCATATTCGGCTGCCAGTGCGTCCTTCTGTGTGTGTGTGTGTGTGTGGCTGCAAGGTAAAGGTAGCAGCAAGGCACGGTGCAGTTGCCAACTGTGAGTGCGACAAATGCTGAGGTGATGTGGAATCGGCACTAGTTGTGGTGGATCAGCACCAATGAAAGTAGCCAAGCAAATACGACGGGCAAGTGGCCATACGTGATTGCGTCCAAGCATAAGGAAGAGCAGGCAGTGTACCTACTACCGAGCAAGGCAGGCTACGCCTCTGTGATGTGTAAGGGGAAAGCATGAGCTGAGAACTCGGGCAGGGTGTAGACTATAGTGTGTGTGCGCTTCATATTGGCTCCCATTTGGGCATGTGGGTAGCACCTGTCAATGAATAATTTGACCACAGTCAAGCATGCCCAATAATGGTCATTCCGTCTAGGAATTTTTGTAGGTACAACACTCAAACAATCATACCATTAATGTAAATCCTACACCCAAAAAATGTTTCAAGACCATGAAGCCACTATGAACTTTTCACCCAATGCACACACATTACGAAAATATATATCAACAATTTTTGTGCATTAATCATCAAAAAACTTGAATGCTTCAATAGATGATACTTGAGAAGCATAAATTCAATTGGAGCGGTCATAGATTGTGTGCACACAAAATTGGCTCTCGCATCATCCAAAAACTCACCATGCACTTGCTTCTCTTTTATGTTCGGCTAATATGAAACTCAAACTCACAAATGCACAATTTTCAATTTGGAACTAATGCAATGTACATACACAAACTAAGTACACACGTTCCCTCTCTTGCCAACCCATTCCCAATTATCATCATTGAAAAATCAATTGCTCATCTCCACTAGCCTTAATCATTCAAACCCATTGGGGTTTGTCATTTTGGATATTTGTATGGCCACACACATTTGATTATAACATTTGTGATTGCACAAATCATTGGAACTTCTTACCATATCCCATTTTGTTGGCATACATGATCATGGTAATACATAAAATCATTCTCAATTATGCGCAATTGAGTCATCTAAGTCAATCAATCAAATACATAGATCTTTTCGGCCAAATTAATCATCATAATTGGTAAAAATACCAATTATTCATCCTCAATTCAGGCATAATTGGCCATTAATTAGGTACACACACCTAAATTTAGGCCGACGATTTGTGCAAAAATTTCATTAAACACTCATTGCATTTCATCAATTGCACACTTAATCACATATACATGAGTATATACATGCTAAATTAACTCAATTTTAATCAAAAATTGATCAAATTTTAACTCAATTTAGCATTGCACACACACAAAATTAGGTGCAAAAATCCAATTTTTTGCTCAATTCGCAACGAAATTAGGCCAATTCCTAATGTTTGCACACACATTTCTTGCTAAAATCATCAATCTACAAGCATCTAGGTGTTCAATTTGATTACAATTTCATTCCAATTTCATCAAAATTAGGCATAAATTCCATCAATTAGGCACACACACCTAATTTTAGCAATGATTTAGCAACTCAATGGGATCAACTTAATCAATCAAAAATTGAACGGAGTAGGTCAATCCACTTACAATTGATTGCTTGCTCGCTTAGTCCTTGCTCCTCGTGTAGACACTCCATTGCACACACATGTGTGCAACTCCGATTCGGTCCAAAATTGATCAAAAATAAAAATTGATCAAAATTAAAAATTGACCAAAATCAACACTCAATCACATGATTAGGCATAGTTTAGAGCAATTAAGAGTGATGATCCTCCTCAATTAAGGGGATTTAGCATACATTCCAAATCAAAATTAGTGGTTAGGTTAGCACAATTAGCATGAAATTAGGATGGAATTAGTACAATTAGCACGAAATTAGCATGAATGGGATGCAAAATTAGTGAAGGTTAGTGAAAAATTAGCAAAATCAAAAGAGAATTTAGGGGTTTTGGGGGTGAAATGACTCTATACACATCCAATTAAAACTAATTACACTACACGCAAATCAAATCCTACCTAATTACAAGAAATCGGTAATCAAATTACTCTTATCTTTTGCAACCTCAACTCCACTAGCGTAGGCAACCTGTCCCCGAAAGCTGCGCCAATGTTGGAGGCTCACCATAGCATAGGCAATCTCCCACAAATCTATCAATCCGGAGAGAGAGAGCATGACCCGGCTAGGGCTTGGAGGCATCACACAAAGAATGTGCGAGAGCGTCATCGGATGCAAAGATTGAGAGGATTCAAGAGCGTGCATCCTCCAATGTAATTAGAAATCATCCCAAATCAACTAATGCTAATCGCACATCAAGCATCAATTCAAGCAATCATCTACACACATCAAGCAACGAAGTGAAACAAACTAATCTTGGAATCTCTCAAGCACAACTCTAATTACATGCATTGACGATTAAGCACACAAGATCGCATTCAAGTCGACCACCCCAACCGTGCCAATCATGGTGTCCAAATCAAGTCACACATAATCAAATTAAGCTCAAGGCTTCTTAAACCTACACACACACACACAAGCACACCATTAGAGGACAACTCTAATCCCTCAATCACGAGTACGTCCACTCCGCTTAATCGAGAGAGTTAGATAAGGACTCCACTAATCGGAGTAGCTTAGCATAAGTAAGAATTAGATTAGAGAAGATCAACACTTCAAAACAATGAAGGAAAGTAGATAAACATGATTGACAACATAATGAAGACTAGATTAATTGAGAGAGGATTACACTAATTACATGTGATTAGCACAAGCCTTCTAAGCATGGGCATTAAGCTCAAAGGCTAGGCCATCAAGAACTCCTCTAGGGAGAGAGTTCTCAAAAGGACCACTCAAGAATGACCTCTCATTAATCATAGGGCTCTTTTATAGTTTTGGGCCTCAAACCCTTCAACTATGGGATAAAGTGAGCTCTCTAGCCTAGACTTATACAACTTTGGAACTCCTAAATGAGCCCAAGCCCTATACAATGAAAGGTAAATATTGTGTACATCCATAACATATCCACAACTTGGTGCATAATTGGTGTAGCTGTTAGCCGCTTCTAACAGTATTGGCAATGGAATAAATTTGTGAAGTATAGAGTAGATGGGCCGAACACAATCCCATGTGAAAGGCAAAGGGGCCTTCTCAAGCACACTCATTTGAGTAACTGGATCCATTAACAATTGTTCTGAGTCTCCGTTTCGCACAATGCATTGCTTGTAATACCGTCCTCCAAAGAAAAGCATACACTTTCCATCAAACTGTGTTGAGAACAAGAATGTTATACAAGCCTTCCAGTGACCTCTGTGTACCACCGTTGCATCATCGGTATCCACCTTCACTATGACATTGGCGCCCACATTAAATATATCCCCTTTAAAGAGGACCTTTTGGTATGTCTTTACTTCTAAAAATTGGAAGTACTGCTCTGGAATGTTCCAAAACTTCTTTAGATAAGTTTTCTCTTCACTAGTAGGATCTCTATAAGTGCATCTCTTCTTTGATATTGCAATCCCCTTGAGAAGAAGATTTCTAGTGCATGGTGAATTGCTTCCATATTTTAATAGATCACTCCACATAGATTTAGCCTTTTCAATTGAAGACACAACCGATAGCCCATCCATATGTGACGGAGAGAAATCATGTGATGGAGCAATAGCCCATCCATATGTGACGGAGAGCAATCATGTGATGGAGCATCTTCTAATAGCAAGCTTCTTTGAGAAAGAATCAATGCACAATATAGGTCCTTCAAAAACCTTTCAGAAGGTAAGAGATTGTCACTATCACCACGGATAGCCTGAAAAGCTCTTGTGAAGAACCTTCTCAAATAGAACTTTGCAAATGAAGCTTCATCCTCCATGTTATTTGTTTTGATGGAGTTGTATGCCTTTACAAGACGCTCAAATATGTAACATCAAAAGCGGTCATGCAACCCATGGTGCAAGACATCATCAAGCATCTCACCATTACCTATAAACAAGTTATCAAGAGATTATTCTCCTAAACAAATATATCAAACTTATTGTTAGGAAATCAAAATATACATACCAGCTACATGTTCTAGAGCTGATGAGTTCGCACCAAATATTTCTTCATTTTGAACTCTCCATGATTGTAGAAACGTCTTCACAACTTCTATGTCTTTCACAGACCATCCATGATCTCTACTATGGTTGTAGAAGCTGTGTGCAATGTTAATCAGCAAAAATCCCAAAACATGCATTTCCGGAGGAATGCCACTAACAACTCTCAAAACATATGGTAGACACCACTGGATGAACTTTTGGTTCTCCTCTACCTTGAAACTTGCAAAGTAGATGCTTGGGGAGTTAGGCCAACGTCCATATCGAATGGAGGTAGGTGCTGCCTTTTTAACAACACACACAGCAGCATTGATTTCTTTCTTCAAAGGAGCCTCAACACTTTCAAATAAATGTGAGATATATTTCTTGAATACATTCAATGATAAGATATGCATTGGGTCGTAGACTAAATCTAGAGAGAGATCAAATCCATATAGATCATATAATCTCCAGAGTGTGGACTCTCCTGAGAGACTAGCTTCTTTCCATGATGCTTCCTTTTCTTTGTCTGTGCAACACCGTTTAGCCTCATCAAGAGCTTTTGTCATCTCCTCAATGGTCCTATTTGAAGGTGGATATCAAGCTTGTCAGTGATTTTCATTATAGACGTATCACCCCTCTTTTGATCCTATACCAGGTCGTACTAGAGTTTCTTGAGGTTTATCACACCTGCAAAACTCTTGTCCTCCATTCTTGAAGAGGCCTATTTTGCACTGTGCCTGATGGTCGCCTGTAACCATCATGACCATAGCGCGTAGCGTGCATAGATTTGAAAGACCTTGTTGATTGGCACCAAAGATCTTCTCTATGGGATAGTCATACAACACCTCCACACCATTTAGATATAGGTTTTCCAGCTCATCTAGCAAAGGTTCCAAAAATGCCCCAAAAACTTCACCAGAAACCTTCATAATTTTCTTGCAACTTTGAGGGATAAACAAAAATGACAAGATATCAATGGAAGACTTGATTCCTGGATTCAATACCATGACCTCCACTACCCCACAACTCTTTTGGGTTGTCTGTGATGTCTGAAATCCATCCCAATGTAGCAACAATGCTACATTTCGAGGATCACCCTATTCACATGGCCACCCTAAAAATAAGTTTGGTTTGAAATCATGAGATCTTTAAAAAAAAAACAATGTGATGCTTCTATCTATCTTTTGTAGGCTCTTTTTACACACAATGTCCTCTTTACACTCGATGCAGACAAAGTTGTACTCTTCTCCCACAACATTTTGAAGAGCTTTATAATGTCTACTGGTAGGAAAAGTAGTGTAATACTTCTTGCAAAGAGGATTAGAGCAGACAACTGGTAGCTCATAAGATTTTGATGGATCCCAAAAGTCCTTGACTTTTTGGAATTTTTGTCCATCCCAAAAATCAACAATGCTTCTTTGGTTGCTAATTGCATCTCCATTGAGCCATTTTTCTTTGTGCCTCCATAAACATAGTAGCCCGTGGCAATAAGTGCTACTCTTTTTCAATAGCTTCACTTGAGGCCCGATGGGAATGTAGTCAAAGGAAAGCATTGATTTCATTGCTTTGGCACAAACTGGACACTTCTCGCAGCATTCCAAGCAATCACGTTTAAGCCTCGATGATAATGATCCACCTTCACATGTGCACTAAAGAACCTCTCCTGTAAATTTTTCCTCATTTCTTGGTTGAAGAAGCTTGGTGGATGCTTGGCTACATCACTACCTGTGCAGATGCGATAGCGTAAGGAAGAAACTATGCCAAGACCTTTAAGCATGGTTTGCAATTGATCCCAACAAGCCGGAATTTGAATCCCTCCAAGGTCACCTTCCCATGTAGGAGGAAGTTGAACTAATAGCCTAGCCATGCTTCTCTTGGAAGCATTTTTAATCACTCTAGCCCCCCCAAAGTCTCCAAATAGGATGCGAAGCATTCTATCTTGCACACCTATTGGTAGTTTATGTTCATCCCATAAATTTTGGAGCTCTAGTATCCTCTCAACTAGCTCCAAGTATAGAGGAGAAGATTGATTTTCTTCATTCTCACTAATAGACATTGGTTCATCAATGATGTCATTGCCATCATCATCAAACTCAGAGACTTGAGCCTGATGTTCATCATTCTCTTCCATGTTTCCTTCTGAATCTAGTGGAGAAGATAAACCAAAACTATTTTTGAAGCTTTCAAAGTTATGTGCCAAATCTTGATGGCGATAATAGTTTGATGCATGAACTTGTCTACCACATGCACAATACATGTTACATGTGCACCATGTATTTCTTTGAGAATTTTTGGGCTTCTTGCTTTGTCCCATGGCACGGGTAGGTGTTGCATTATGGGGTCCATCAATGTGTTCGGCTAGATGGTTAATTGCTCTACTATCACTCAGGTCATTGGCAAGATCTAGTCTTTGTCCTGAATCCATTTTTTGTTTTTTGCTAATGGAAGGATGGAGATTTCTTAGAACATCTTGTTGTTTGTGGTGATAAAAGGTACGCTTGGTTACAAGGCACCAGCCATTGTTGGAATGCTTGCAAAGATAATTTCAATCACACTTCCAAAACTGTGTTCTCTCCATAACTGTCAATGAAAAATAACTAGCCATGTTTGTAATATTCATTAAGCTATGACACAACATGCTCTAAGAGAAATAAACTATGGCTTTCCAAGAGGTACTAGCCTATTCATCAAACACAAATTCTCTCTCCATTACAAAGTTAAGCACTTCAATGCTCTGAGAAATAAACAAACATGAAAATACATAAATTACCTTAACTTCACAAGAAGTAAATGATCTCATAAAATCATTCTTCTACGTAACTTATTTTGAATATACCAAGGCTTTTCATAAGTACAAAATCGTTTTGCCGGAATGAGACGGATTATCATACTCATTCTATAGTGCATCAATGACAAAGGCATGTTTCCACCTCCATAGTGGGTCACTTTGTAATATTTAATTAGGCCTAACTTTTCTTTTGCCAAATTTAAGCTTAAATTTCCATCCCAATCAACCAAATTGTCAAGAAAAATCTTTTGTATATTCCAAACTCTTTTCCCATTAGAAAATAAGTTATATCTTATTTCTGGCCATAACACTTTTATCTCCGAGCATTGCAAAAGATCTTGGCAATATTGTGATGCTAGATCTTCTTGTAGCTCACGAGAAAATGTTCGTAAAAAGAAAGCTCGTTCTCCATCATTTTGAAGCCCAGTGGACAAGTGATTTTGAAGAGACATTTTGAACTAGCAACCAAAGAACAATGAAAAGAATAGTACGGATTTAAAATATTAGCATCTTTAACAGATTTGATATGTCCCGACATGGGGAAGGAATTGTTCGTTTATGGGGACCAAAGCTTCTCTCTCTCTCTCTCTCTCACACACACACACATACACACACACACACACACACACATCAGCTTCTAAAAACCGAGTTTTGGTGAGCCCCTTCATGCAAAATGATGTGCTTATTACAAGCAACCCACTCACCATCCTAATAAATTAACAAACACTTGGGCTATGTCTTCTATGGTTCTTTTCAATCTATAGCAAATGCCTATAAGTCTTCCCCCCGCCCATTTAAATAATGGATGGTTTATATGTGGTCTATGTCTTACAATTAACAGACATGTGGTCTATGTCTTCCATGGTTCTTTTGCATCCATAGCAAATACCTATGTCTACCAACAATTGGGCTCTAGCCTGTCCTGTCATTTTAAAGGCCAACGCCCCCCCCCCCCGGTCATGGGGGTGGTGTATGTCTTCCTTAGTTGTCGATTATCTCGATCATAGTCCAAAGCCCAAGGGGAAGGGTTTGGGCTATGGCCATTATCGTTACCTTTATGTGAGGTCCCACTTGGAGCATGTATGCATGTATACCTATTTTGAGTCATGTATGCCAAAGTGTAGGCCCTCATGTTATGTGCTAGAGTCAAAAGAATATCCCTAGAAATGGATGAGTGTTTGCCACTTGCTGGCCACCATTGTGCAATGAGTCCTCCCAAATGTACACTCTTTTGAATGATGAAAGTTATGGTTTTTGCTCTAGACAAGGTATGCTAAGCGCAGTAAAAGAATTAAAGATTTATTTGTGTATTTTAACCGGCTGAAATTATAAAACCCCGGTTAGATTTTGAGCTTGCCTTTAAGAAAACCGGCAAATTTACTAGTGTAATTATCGAGAAAGCTTCAAATTTTGACCTAAAAACCAAGAGAATTTGAAGTTTCCCCTTATTTTGTTCGGCAAGGAAAAATATATTTTTCTAGCCCTGCCAATCCCCCCCCCCCTTCGCTTTGGAAATGTACCGCTATTGGGCACTTTTGAGCTCCATTCGCAGACATGAAGGCTCAAGCTATGGTCATAGCATACAAAATTCCTTTCCTTGAATTTGCCAAGAGAAAATTTTAAAACATTTTAAATAGTTTAATTTTGCCCTAATACCGCCTAGTATTGTAAAATTTCCGGTTCATATTTGTCTTGGAGGGATTTTTAAATGTTTGTGAAAGTCATTTTTCACGAAGTTATGCTCAAAAAAAAACCTAGGTTTAATGTAATCCCACCTACAAATTTTGAAATTTACCTCTAAGTTTTATATTTGAAGACGAAAAAACCTACAAATTTTTGAAAAATATTAGTGTAATTCACGATAAAAACCTTCAAATGTGGCAATTTATCTATTATGCTATTTCACATTTGCCAAGTTTCTGGAAAAAGGTGGGGTTTTTGGTTTTTGTTTTTGTGGGGGGGGCGGGGGGTTTGGGTGTGTTCTTTTAAAGACGGATTAAAAGATGGCAAGGGTTGGTAGCTTCGGGGAAGGTAACAAGATAAGTTAATTACCTGAGGTCCAAGGTCCAGCTTTCAAGTGAGTTGACGCGTGCAGGAAAGAACTTTCGGGCAGTCGACGCGTGCAGGAAAGAGCGCGACACAGCACGAGCTCCAAGACAGGACGACGGCAGCAGACGCGAACAGTAAGAAAGAGCGCGAGCTGACACAGTGCTCCAAGACAAGACGTCAACGGGTCTCTCTCTCTCTCTCTCTCTCTCTCTCTCTCTCTTTCTTTTGCGCGTGTTCGTGTAGGGTGGTGTTCGTGCAGGGTGATGCTAAGCACTCTATTTTTGGGTGGTGGGAGGCTCACTTTTCTTTCTTGGCCTTTCCCGTTTAGCTCCAGAAATTGAACTCCACTCATTTATGCCTTAAGCCTATGTCACACTAGGACCCGCCCAAGGTGATATGACAAAATTGGACCTTGTAAGGAGATAAAGACCTTATCGTTCACAATATGCCTTGTTGATTGGAGGTTTTTGTCAATGTCACACTCGAGCTCGTCCAACTATTTGCAATTTCCTTGGGCTCGAAGTGTATCTTGAGGGATGAGGTATGAGCAACATGTTTCTCTGACAACTCCTAACTAAAAACCTCATTGTGAATTCTTTCACCCATGTCAAGGTCTTCAGCATAAGGCCATAGGACTTCATGGTGCAAGTTTATGTGATTGCATTTGGAGAAAGTCCCTCTCTCTTCATCTGGATAAGATAGCCTAGAGCTTCATTTCCCACAACATAAGCATTACCATGCTCAACGTGTTTCTCCAACAATCCCTGAAGGTGCTAGCAACCCAGATCTACCTTGCCATAGCCATGTTGGGCATATCCGGCCATCATTGTGGTCTAAGCGAAGGCATTTTGGATAGAAATCTCATCAAGAACCTTTCGAGCTTTCATGAGGGTACCACATTCCACACAAGAAGCCTATCAAGAAGTTATCGTGCTTTCAGGAGTCTCCCTAAATATGCATCTTTCTAAAGCAACCCATTCTTGTGAAGGTTGTTTATCATCCCCATGCACAAACAATTTTGAACTAATCCACTATTGTTCCCTAGTTGTTTGTGTGCCCACGTACAACCATGCTAATCTTGATATGTCATGCACATGAGAAACCACGGTTGTGAAGAATGTTGAAGTGTGGTGAGGAGAATCTGTCCAAAAATGTGAGCAAAACCTATGTTGAAGTGTGGTGAGGAGAAAGTGTCAAAAACTCGTTTGCATGCGCACATGAGCAAGGTCCAGGTCGCTCACCATAACAATACCAAATCACAATCATCTTATCAAAATAGGAGAGGCCTTGGGTAGTGAAATTGCAAACACAAAAAATCCTCATAGCTAAACTCCATACAAGAAATCCATCAAGAACTCCTTGTGTTTTCATGAGGGTATCACATTTGATACACAAACAACAATGTGTTCCCTAAGTACGCATCCATCACCACCCATCAACACCTGTTGAAATACGAGGAGCATGATTTGACAAATCTCCCACCAGGAACATATCAATTAAAGCACCACCAAGCACAACATCTTTCTCCAACAGATTGTGACCAGCAATCACAAGCTGCATTCTCTCACCCATGTCAACATCTTGTGTAAGGCCACATGCCTTTAAGGTGCCATTGTAGGTGACTCCGCTTGGAGACAGGCCTTCCCTTTGTGGTGCAAACAAAACAATGCTTCCTTGCCACAGCCATGTTGACAATACCCTGCAACCAACGGATTCCAAGTGAAACCATTCCAAAGAAGAAGTAACCCACTAAACTAGATATAATCAAATCCTTTCCAAACTATGGTACTTGATCCACCATACTTCAAAGCAAATAGAGCGTAACATATGAGACACATTAAAACAATAAACCAGTGTAACATATGAGACCCATTTTGGAACAATAAATCCCCAAGTTTTTTACAAGAAACAAAAGAAATTCTTCAACAAAACAAGGGAAGTATAAAAGCACACCACCACTACGTTGCAATAAAATGTTTATGTGAGAAATGACATAACTTCACATGTTTTTGGTGAGCCTATAAACATGTCATAAAACCTAATATCTAGCCAACCCAAATGATTTCCTCATTTTAAATTGATCATTTAGTATGGGAAGATAAAAGGGAACAAGAGATAGGATATAGATATGTGCTTCTAGACTTATCTCAATAGGGGACCAAAATTTGAAATGGTTTTAGGTGCATGGGTTCAACATAGACAGAATGGCTCCCTTCCAGTACTCACTAGATGCACCCTCTCTGACTCTTACACATTCCGAGATCACCAAGATCATCCGCAAGGACTTGACTCAGCTAGACACGAGGAGGACATCGATACAGCCAACACAGGAGCTGGGTACGAAGATGGCTTTCTGCAGAGAGCATCTCCTCCAGCTTACGGTTGATGGTTTTCTGAGGAGGCCCAGATACATGGACACCCACTTGTCTCATGGGATACGATGTGCTATCGGCCAGATACGCACATCTTCACACCAGCTACGGATCGAGACTCAGAGATACAGTGGAGTACCAGCAGAGGCCAGGACATGCCCCTTGTGTGACATTGAGCCTGAGACAGAGTTGCACTACACATGCCATTGCCCCGTCTACTACGAGATACGAGGCCGCTTCCATAGCTTGTTCAGAGAGGGCTTTGGACCATTCTCCAGAGTCATGCAGTACGAGGATCAAAGATGCTTGGGTTTGTTTTTTCTCAAGCTACACAGACACACACAGAGAGCCTGATGAGAGGAGAGGCTAGCCAGTCTCAGAGACAGATCATAGATTTCTTTAGAGCTGCCACTGGACACCGGGAGGAGTTACTACCACAGCAGAGCTCATCGTCTCACACCAGAGACACACTATTCGATCGAGCGACTAAGCTGGGGAGATCCAGATGCCCACCACTGTGTAGGACTACACAACATCGACGGAGGCTGCATCAGAGGATTCGGATCACTTTGGCTCGACATGCACGATGACCGGTCAGACTACTGACCATGGAGGAGATTGATGAGATCCGCCAGCAATCGATGCTGGATCTCTTGTGATCTAGCTATCCCAGCTAGCTGCTTAGTTCACACCTAGTAGTTTAGGATTCCATAGTATTTTATTGTGACATTTGTCATTTCATTTTTGTCATCTTGTTACTCTCACTTTGTATCAGATCCACCACATTGTAACTTTCTGGTCTCATAGGTCACTTTGGCCTTTTGAAGACGTTAATAAAACATTTCATTTTCATTTCATTTCTCTCTCTCTCTATCTATCTCTCACACACACACACATGTGAACAATGATCATACACCACTCATTGCTCTCTCTCATGTATGTGACAATACTCATTATACATTGAAATCTATAGCCACAACATTAAGTTGCATAATTTAATTCAAACTTTGCAAATTGTGTGGGATTTTAAGGGTGTATGACACATAAGCATGATGATTCCACTTAATGGTGAAGAACGATCAACATGTAAGTCCCATCGTAGGATATTTTCATGAATAGAAAAAGTTAACCTAGGCATCATAAGCTTTTGACATATTGATTGCTTTTGATATACTCCATGCATCAAGTCCTAGACTTGAGCTTTTAAGTGTGAAACAGTTGAAGAGAGGAGATGGAATTTGAAGAAGTGAAAGAATAAAAAAATAGCAACCAACAATCAAAATACAAGTAAACTTACATAAGGATATATTCTCATTTTGGTCCAGATGTATGCAAATAGGTGATTTTGTTGCATAAGATCGGTGTAATTTCCTACCCTCAAAATGCATATATGTAAGTATATCGTGTGAGGAATCAGGACATCAACCACACTTAGCTAGATATGTGGTGTGTCTTCTAGAAGCTCACTATGTTGTGGTAAAGCCATTATGTATGACATGCCAAGGAATTTTGTTGAAAGCTTCTATAAGAGAGAACATGCTATTGAAAATGGAGGTAGTTGATTGGAATAGCTAGAATATTTGGTTCAAGAAAAGCTACATCATTGAGCTCTAGCTTGTGTGGAAAGAGTACTATGGTGGAGTTTGTAATATAGTGAAGCATTGAAATAGGTAACAAAGCTAGTCCATCAAAAGAAGCTTACATGGACAATTGCTAGAAATTTGAAAATAGTGTAAAACTTGAAACCAAAAGGGTTTTTTTGTTGGCAATCACTCATGCTATTACTTAGGCTTGGATGAAGTTTATGCAAGACTCAAAGAAGAAAAAGTTGGCCTTGAGCTCGTTATTATACTTGCCAAACTTTGGCAAGTAGCTTCAACCAAGCGGTGTTGCTCAAAGAGTGCTAATATTTCTTGTAGCATAATATGGCACATGCGATTATGTTGAGGGTGATGGCATGTAGAGCTAAGGAAGGCATGACAAGTTGTTATATTTTATTATAGAGCTCAATCCCTCTATCAACACCTTGGTCCTGTAAAGGCAATATAGTGTAACACAAATAAACAGAAAAGAAGATAAAAGCTGATGTCAAAAGTTGAATTAACTCTGCAAAAATAAAGCATGTAGAATTGTTTGTGTTAGAACCTAGTCCAAAAATAGTTAAAAAGTGCTTGCAATATCATGAATGATTTTGACTATATGGCAAGTGTAATGTAAATTATGGCTTGCAAGCAACCTTGCATCACAACACATGCAGATGGATGCCTTAAAGCTTCATAACCCGCTCATGGCACTTACTTGCTTTCTTCAGTACATTAAGCCAGAGTTTCAAGACATGGACCCATACACTATCAAGCCACATTTGAGTTGTCTTAATACACTACTCTAAACATGCCTGAAGGACCTATCTTTCCCCTTTTTGCAACTTCACCTAACTAGATATTTGTGCATGTTCACTAGAAGCTCATGATGTTAGGCACTCTATCAAATACAATGAGAAAGAATATAATTGCCTACATAATAAAATGTACAAAATGTTGTGCTTTTGTTAACAAACAGACTATCAGAAGAAATGTATAGAAAACCAGTTCTAATCTTAGATCTTCATTGTAAATGCTTAGCAGTAGATAGTTACCATGTTCTAAGTGTGAACTTGTATACTTGCTATTCAGTAATTGTGTTGGACCTAGGATTTGCTAGATCTAACTAGTAACCACATAGCTACTATAACAAAACTCTAGAGGCACCTTGAGATTGCTTGTCCCATCGAGCAATTCTTAACTACTTACCATATAGGAAACCCAACGGAGCTTATAAATTGGTAGTTTCATCTAGCAATTACTAACTTACCATATTAAAAAATTGGAATTTGCTACTTGGATCTAGCAACTTCACATACTTACCATTTAGAAAATCTAGAGGCACTTTGAATTTGCTAGTTCCATGTAGCAAACTACAACTCACCATATAGGAAATTTTGTAAAATAATAATTTTGCTAGATCCATCTAGAAAAAAGGTCTAAAGTTTCTAGTTATATCTAGGAAGTACACAAAACGCAACGGGTGTTCCTATATGGTAACATGTCCAAAGTTCCTTGTGGTAGAGGTCAGTAGAGGGGCTACCAGTGGAGAAAGCAGGGCTGCTAAGGCTTGCAACTACAAAAGCCCTTGAACATAGGAAACTCATATTGTGCTGAGGGAAGGTTTACTAAAAGCTGGAGAGGAGGGAGAATGGTGTGCAGCTGGAGGGAAAAGGAAGGATAACCTGAGGAGCTGCGAGGGCTGCAATTGAAAGTGGGAAAGATCATGACTTCGCCCGCAATCTCTTAATCTACCAGAAAATGCTGGTCGTCAACCAAGACTACGAGCTAAAGCCTCAAAAGAGGCAGGGTTGAAAGGGAGGATATGTTAAGGGGCTACGATCTATCTCCTGGGAGAGGGAGCTACATGCTACAATAAGAGGAGGGGTCATTGATCCATCGAATAAGGGATGCTTCATCACTTATAATCTATTGTACGTTGTCGAGAAATTTGCAGTCTTGCCGGGAAAGCACCGGGCTTATGGTTGTGAGAGTTTGTGAGAGAACTAAAAAAAACTATATGAAGGAGTTAAACCATAGATGCCATGAAGACTATGGTTTGGCCGGAAGTGCAATCAAAGAAGACCCACTCTTTCTCTCTTGCACTCACACACACAAAGAAGGAACACAAAAGAGAATGTCAAAATAACACAAAGATGAAAACATCAAGGCTATGGTCATATCGTATCATGGGTAGTATGAAAGGGTTAATAGATGAGTTAATGGCATTCAATCTTGGCTAACCAAATAGGCTACGAATTGTTCTTTGGAATTGTAGCTTTGTGCTTACCATACTATTTATATTTTGTTTAGTGATTGGGATTAATTGTGTATACAAATCCTCTTGGCTCATAGCAAGATAACTACGCTTATGTCAAAAGAAAAGTTATAGTCTATGAGAGGTAGTATAATGGGATCCGGTGATAGAAGTATTTCATTGAGCCTTTCTAGGCCAAAGAGAAACACTATACGTTGTTGAAAGTGTATTTTACTTTTAATCCATATGTTAATTCTAATAGATCGTACAGAGTGAAAGCGATAGAAATTATCATCATGTGGATTATTCATCTAGGATAACTTTAGTATGTGTAAAATGTAGATATGAGAGAAGAGAAGGGAAGAGAAGAGAAGAGAGTTTCCCTCCCAAGCCCTATTCTTGCCCGTAGGCAATAAGGATACTATGGGGAGAGATGTACCTGTAAGCAAGGAGAACCTAAAATTTGTAGAGAGGATGAATTACTAAGAGTGAGAGAGATAGATTTGGTTAAGGATATGAGATTAGATATATATATATGTTGGATTAGAGATGAAAAAGAAAACAACAAGAAATCAAGAAAACATCAATGTAGAACACATCTTACTTGACAAACCCTTCGACACCATTATTGATGGAGAGAGAAGAAGAGGGTAGAATTCAACGTTGATCGATACGCCAAATCCAAGACCTTCTTTGATTAGAGTTCATCTTCCAAGGATAGCGTACAAGAATGGCTAGTCTTCCTCTAGAAGAAAGTGTAGGCTTGGGCTTATGTTAATGGCTAAGTACAATTAGGCATTACTACTCACTTCCTCAAGAATTCCTCTCATCAATGGCTTGAATGCTTGAGTTTCTTTTCAAGAAAGAAGAGGTCCCCTTTTATAGGTGAAGGGAACCCCCAAGGGTTTACACAAGAAGAGAGGAGCCAGTGTGAATAGAAACTGGAAAAGTTAGAAATGAGTTGTCCCTGCATGATGTAGGCAGACTGGGGTCCAGTATTTTGAACATATCTCCTCAACCGTGGCTCCAAATAAAAAAGTAAAAATATGGGCAGAAACTTCAGCTCATTAGCTACGATTTTTATTTTAAAATCATTTTCCAATTCGGATTGGAACCTTGTGTAAATAATTCATCAAAATAGGGTCTATTTATGGCAGCAAAAGTCTTCCTGTGGTCCCCTTAGCCTAGACTTTCATTTGATTCCAAAGGACACCTCATGCCATATGAAAGCATGACATTGCTCATTGACAAAGTTTTGTAATCATGCTTGCAATAATGCATTAAAATAAGTGTATCTTTGAAGTCATGCCACCTAGTGTCCCACTAGGATTTGATTCCCTCCTGGTAGCTATTTAAAAAGAAATATGAGAAAAATATGAAAAATACATAGAATATATATATATTGGAGTTTACCCTAAATATAAGATCTAGCTAGAGTGTGAGATGATAATGAGATATTAGAAATAAAGGATCAATGGGTTTTGCCCCAAGTTAAAGAGACGGAGCTATTGATGCTTTTCCCATAGTATTTTCTGATGGTAAAGTAAGAATAGGTTACCCTTGAGAAACATAGTAGGATGAGATAGAAGGCTTATTATTATACTTAAATATGCATATGTAAATTATAGGAAAGATAATTATGTATCTAAAAATTTACAAGATAACTCTTGTAGGATGTGTTCCCACTATGTACGTGTCACAGCACGACAACGTGCTCAAATTGAAGCCAATCAACACTGTCATCCTATTCTCACTATTGGAGTGTAATTTATCATCTCTCTCTCTCTCTCTCTCTCTCTCTCTCTCTCTCTCTCTCTCTCTCTCTCAAAGCTTCGATGGCCTACAAAATCTTTTTCTCGCCTTCAAGCTCAAGTTCATTAGCGGAAGTTTCATAAAGCTATATCTAATCTATTTCTATTTCTCTAAAGAAAGCCTCAAAATCCTTATAATTATCGCTCTCAATTTTGTCTGATTATCTTTCTATTGGTTAATTAAGCTGATTTTTTCTCTTGTTCCCTGTCAAGCCCTAAATTTATCACATATCTCACGATCGTTTGCTAAAAGATCCATAACATGCTAGCACAAGCTTCAAGTTTTCTCTCTATGAGGCCATTTGTTAATTAAGCCGCTTGAGCTGATTCAAAAAGGAATATCTATGATGATATAGTGCTCAAGATATCTTATTGGCTTTACTCTTTTGTTCCTGCTGCTTCATCTCTACCACCTCTCAGAGCCTTCCGTTCCTTTAGTGAGAGAGTGCAATGGACACAACAAAGTGAATGGATATTGTGAATGGAAGTGCTAAATGCGACAATCCAATTATTTTAACAGTTGACACTAGCCCGACAAGTATTGGATGGACTATAGGTCAAGATGATGCCGAAGGACACAGGTATGCAGTGAGATTTGGAGCCAAGGTGCTCAATTCTCGTCAACGAGGATATCCACAGGTTAAGAGGGAACTTTGGGGCGTTGCTACTGCTCTAAGGACCGATAAAGGATAATTTATTGGAGCTTCCATTGTGGTAGAGACAGATTGCTTGCCACTGATAGGGATGATTGAAAATTGCTCTACTCCGGACATTGCCATGCTACGATGTATAGCGTATATCAAGTCTCTTAACCCTGAATTTTGTCATATTATAGGTAGAGATAACACTGTTGTAGATCTGATATCAAGAGCCAAGTTTGAATATAAAGAAGAGATGTTGACCACGAGTGATGATGTTGGCTTGAAGTTCTACACGTCTTCTTATATACATGCCAATTGTGGTAGTATTGCTCATGTTTTTGAACTCTTTTCTGAAGAGTTTTATGATGGAGAGTGGCTTATGATTGGCCGCTAGCTAAGTACTCTCACTATACAAGAAGGATGGAGTGATCAAGAATTCAAGAAGATCAGGAAAAAGGCCTATGGCTATTTCCTAAGAGACGGACATTTATGGAAGCAATCGAAGCACCCAGGAGGGGTACCACTACGAATTATTTGTGACAAAGCAACCCAACAGCAGGTGGTTAAAGATTTTCATGAAAGTATATGGGCTGGACACAGAGGAGCCTGGGCAACCTTCTTCAAAATTAAAGACCGATATTGGTGGAGAGGTATGTATAAAGATGTGGTTCAATTTGTGGAATCATGCTTAATATGTCAACAGTACTCTAATGTGCGACATAGAGATGGGTTGCATCCCACCTATCCACTGGCTATGCATTACAAGTGGGTGGTGGACCTTATTACAATGCCAGTAGGAGTGTGGCAGATGAGATATATTGTCCTTGCCAGGGAAGATCTTACTAATTAGGTGGAAGGTAGAGCTTTGCGTAACAAAGCTACCAGTTCAGTATGCAAGTTCTTGCTTGAATATGTTATCTCTAGGTATGGATGTGTTGGCAAAATTACTGCAGATAGAGGAGAACTGGATGCATATGAAGCTCGAGAGTTTTTTGCTCGGATGGGCATTAATCTCGCCCTCACCACATCATATAATCCAGAAGGTAATGGGAAGAGTGAAAGAGGACATCCACCTATTTTTAAAAGCTTTAGCAAAGGCTTGTGAAGGACATATTGGTGATTGGCCTAAACGCTTGCCATTTGCTTTGTGGGCTAATCGAACTACTCACTGTTCAGTTACAGGATTTATGCCATTCAAATTGATGCATGGGCAGAAACCCATTATGCCTATGGAGGAAGCAGTTACAACTTGGACCATAATGCCATGGGAAGAAGGTATGTCTACTGAAGACTTGCTTGCTCTATGTATTTGGCAGCTTGAGAGGCGTCAAGAGGATATTGAGCAGGCTAAAGAGAATCTTAAGGAGGCAAGATTGAAGAACAAGGCATCATTTGATGGAAATCATAGACTACGACCACTTGCTATCAAGGAAGGTGACTGGGGTACTTGTCTATGACAGTTTAGCTTGGAGAAACCATTACTATTGCTATGCGGAAAATTGGTGAAATGGTGGTTTGGACCATATGTGGTGCAACATGTTTCTAATAATGCGACATATCAATTGTGTGAACTAGATGGTACTATGCTTAAAGTGCCTATTGTAGGGAAAAGGATCAAGCTGTTCAAGAAGCGAGAAGGAGAGATTATTCTTGAAGATTCCCATTCAGATCCACCTCCAGAGGATCATGTTATGTATGCGTCAGATGATATGTCTGATGATGATTTTAATGAAGCTGATTAAGTGCAATTGGCACAGACCGGAGGCTATGCAGGTTTAGAGGGGGTGAATGTCGTGCAGCTCCACTCCCATGCAAAGAAAGATGCCAGGAAAATGCACATTAAGTTTGTCAATTGGAGCTACGATGAAGAAGTTATAGCAGTTTAAAGTTCAAGCTGATTACAGATCCGTGTTGGATTGGGCAACAACAGCTAAGGGGATAAAAATGAAATGAATGCATCGGACAGAAATGCTCACTTTGTGGAGCGCGTCGGTCTTTTCAGATCAGTGATCAGAGTCTCGGTTGCCAAGATATTAGCCGTTAAAGATTCACCGGGGGTCGGCTCCATACCAGTTTGGTCCGCTCGATCGGAGTGCCATTTGGAAATTTTGACCTGCAGCCAGGGTTTTGGAATGCGGGAACAGTAATAGTTTGAGGAGTCTCATGTTCGGGATGCCATTTCATGTAGTGCTTGGGTGGCAGTAGTCGTGATTGGCAATGCCCGGCTAGCTGGACTAAAATTCACGAAGATATTGCTAGTCAAGGACTATCGGGGAAAGATGTTGTGCTTGGCATTACTTTGACCAATGTGCCCGCCTAACGTGGCCACCCAATGGAGGAATCTTGGCCTTGTTTTGCTTGGCCGATTTGTATCCCAAATGCGATGCCCTTCATAAGGGCCCATAACCTAAAATGCCGCCCGGCCATTGGCTAAAGAAGGGTGGCCACCCAATTAAAAGCTTGGGGGGTTAAGGGTGTGAAGCCAAGCATGGCAAAGGCTTGCAGGCAACGAAGAAGAATGCACAAGAATGAAGGTGGGCTCATAGCGCACGGTAGAGCGATCGGATGGCGCCGCCACAGAGTCGAAAAATGATCAGAAGGCCGTCGCGCTCGATTCCGGTGCCACTCCCGCTGAAATCCGAGATACTCGCCCCGACCTTGCCACGTCACAAGGGAGAGGACCCATTAGCGACATCGCTAATGGGTGCCTCGCTTTTTTTAGCAAAAGGGGAGGCCCATGAAACTATAAAAAGAAAAGGAACGTCTTATTCACCTCATCATCGTGAGTTCTCCTCCTCCTCCTCTTAAGCTCCATATCCTTAAGCTCTTGATAATCCCCAAGCTCTTAATCTCCTCCTCATAAGCAGGAAATTCCTAAGCTCCATATCCTTAAGCTCTTGATAATCCCCAAGCACCTAATCTCCACCTCATGCCTTCGAGTTCTTAAGCTCCGGATAATCGACAAGCGCCCAAGCTCCTAATCTCCTCCTCATAAGCTCGATATTTGAGCTCCTCATAATCACCAAATTCTTAATCTCCCCATAATCTCTTAAGCTCAAAAGATTGCATAAAAGCTCTTAATCTCGCATTAATTGCGGGGAAGCTCTCTCGGATTCCTTAAGCCCAATTAAAGCTTCAAAGCCATCATTAGACATTCGAATCGGGAAGCAGAAGGCAGAGTAAGCAGAATTCCATTAATTTTCCTGTTTAGCACCTGGATTAAGCCAGGATTTCTCCTTGTAAGGAGCATTAAGCCTCCATTAGGGATTGATTAGCCATGGGTTCTATCGATTAATTGGAATTAGGCAAACTGCTTGCTTTGAATACTCTTGTCGCTAATTGCATCTGCTACACCTTTTTCCCACACCTCTCACAGCCAGGGGCCTGGTCCGGCTCACCTTTTGCACAATTATCCCCCGACACCATTCCCTTGTTGTCACTGTCTGAACTTTGCTTTTGGCATGTTGCTTCTTCTTTTTCCATGTAGAGCTTTGTTGGGCAGTCCTTCACTAAATGACCAATGGCACATTGGTTGCAATGTGTAGCTATCTCAACATGTGCACCCTTTGGACGAGGCAGCTCTCCATAATACTATTGATAATGGTTTCTTGTGGTATCTAGATACAGATATGAACTCTTCTTTGCATGCATAAACTTGTAGATTACGACTAACTTAGGTGTATCCACTGGCTTCGTCTCTTTATCCTCCATCGTCTTGTCCTTGAGAAGCTGAAAATAGCTTCCATGATTGCTTGCATACAAGATCAAATCACTATCCATGCTTTCTAGCAGTCGTAATGCTAATTCTTCCATTATCATATGGTCTTTGACGTGGGACTTCTACATAGCCTTAGGGCTATGTTTCCGAGTTGATTTTGGCGAGGTTTGCACGGAGGGTGAAGATTGAACCGAATCTTTGTTTTTCGTTTCCCTCGATGGTGCTTTTGGACGGGGTCCAAGTATGTGACTTACAGGTTTCCCACAATTGCTAAACTCATCCATATTTTTCACATCGGTTATTTCATAGTGCCTACCGTATTTGTCGACCACAATGACATCTTCACCTGTTGGGTTCACAGATTTAAACCAATATAACTTTTTCATTTTACTTAATTCTCCAGGTTTGGGATCTAAGCATATGTAGTATGTGCTAGACTTAGTCTCAGAATTCCAAAATTTGTATATTCCCACATCCTCTTGATCTAAGTCAACCATATATAGCTCGCCTGACCTTCTACATTTGGCATTGTGAATTTTCGGTGGTCTCTCCTCCGGCTCGGCATCTTCCAATGCTTCTTGAAATTCCACTTGGACTCCTGAAAAGGACACTGCTTCTTGTAAAACTGGACTTCTTAATCCCACTCTTGAAGAGATAGGGTCTCTTTGTTGAGTTTGAACTCCCCCCATCCGAGAGGGTTCCATATCTGATGTTGTCATCTGTTTACTACCTGATGATATGACTTGTTGTGCTCTACTAAGTAGCTCTTGAGACCGTGCTAGTTCTTTTTGAAGTTGTGCTATCTTCATAGCTGGTACTTCCAACGTATTACATGTTTGTGCAATTTGATGTGGTTGTGCTTTGTCTGGTGCTGGTGCAGTGTACGAGACTTGTGCTGTGTCTTTCCATGTGGTGTCTTGTGGTTGTGCCTTGTTGTATGTCACGTGGTGTGTCACTCATTTGTGTAGTGACAGCTGTAGGTGTCAATTCTTCTAGGTGCGTAGTTAGAGGTAAACCCATGACAAGATGGTATACATTAACACCTTTAGACATGTAATATTCTCATCTTGAGCCAAACACTTCTGCTGCAAAATAATGATTGTTTTCTATAGGAGCTTCATCACTTGTGATAGCCCTGTAGTATCGACCGTTTTCATCTCCATAGAGGGTACCAATTTTCCGTTTTCCATCTTGTGCTTTGTACAAAAAAGTACTTGGAGGACATGCGTAGAGTTCTGTAAGTTGGTCCTTGTACAAAATTTCTATCTCATTGTCGATGTATTTTCCTTGCCTCATGTAAATTGATCCAAACAGTCTTCCATGAAATCTGGATGTGGGTGTAGTACATTCTTCGTTGTTTCAACTTCCACATATTGAGATGTTTGAGTTTCCTGTGTATCTTTCTTTGTCTTGATGTACAAATTCCGATTGACATCCTCATAGCATGGCAGTCCTTTTTAGTGGCCAATCAGATCGATCCAAATTTGCTCTCTTCTAATTTATGTGGATGTACTTGAAGCTTCATCTCGACTGGTTTGATTCCTTTGAGACGCCATTGATTTCGTCTTGACTCCCTTGTTGTACCTGTTCAGTGATAGCTCTAATTGCTTGCCTCAATGCTAATAAAAATTATTAGCACCCTTGTGTCGGTCTTTTTCGCTTGAGGTCCTTCAGCTTTTGTGGATGCCTTAATCTCTGAGTTTTTTGAATTGGGCTTTGCTTGCGCTGCTTGAACTTCTTAGCTCCCTTGCTTGCCAAGGCTGGTACTGACTTGTCTGGCTGCTTGCTTTTTCTAGAGCTTTTTAGCAGGCCTCGATCTATTGGAAGCACTATGATCCTAAAACTGGCCTGGAGACATCCTACGGGTAGCATCTCTTTTTGCTCAGAATTGAATAAAATTTAGTCCAAAGACTCCCCTTGGGTCTAGCAACACAGTGGTATGCTCAGATTTGGGTTTGGATGCCAAAAGCTCCCAAAGCTGGCTATTCTTTCCCTTGTCTCGTACAAAACGCTAAAATTCGCTTAATCTTCAATTTTACTCATCCAACTGAGATGAAACTTGTCACATACACTCAATACAACATCTAGAACATGCATATTGTCAGGCCAAGGGCAAACCCAGACGAGTAGGACTCGGGCCACAGGGCCAAGGGCGGGCCGGCTGCTAAAGGCGGATATGGGGATTCTGTTACAGTGGCCAAGGGCTATATAAATGGGGGGTTGGGCGGAGAATCCTCATAAGACAACTCCTGGGTCTTAGATTGGTATCAGAGCCAAGTTAAGAATAGAACTAAGGGCACGTTTCTGCTTGTCATGCATGTTGCATGCAAGCAGGCAAGTTTGGGGAAGACGAAGGCCGAGGTCAGTGCATGCAGGAACTCTAAGTCGGGAAGGGAGGAAATTCCGACCTGCACGAAATTGGCTGAAAGTGGGCTCGCTGGGAGCGGTGTGGCGAAATAGCAGGATCCCGTGCTTGGGATGTCCTCAAAGGACCTCGCCATCGCGAGTTACAGTCTCTTCTTCTCCACGCGCTGTTGGCGACATTCAGGTCTCAGAATTTTCGTTCAAATTTTTTTTCCCCTTGAACTTGGCCAACCCTAGTGGCCTTGCTACACGGTGGTGCCCACGCAGTATTTACCGACACTTTTTCTATACCTTCTCTTGCTTTCCTCCTCGACTCCATGACCGTCAACCAACACTACTTGCTGTGATTCGTGCCACTTCAGTGGTCTCAGCCTGCTGCAAACCAGTTTTTGCAGCTCTTAAAAGCCGCCAATTCATCACAACATTTAAACCGATTTGGCGCTTCCATATGCTGGCAGCCACGTCGACGACGGCTGAAAATTGCCTCAGGTGTTCATGCTTCTCGTCCGATGTGAAATTGGTCGGCAAGTTTCCAGTTAATCAGGTGTATTGCATACGATGCAAACCAGGTCGCTAGCAACTCCCCATTGATCGGTGCTTACAAGTGCAACTAACTCTTCCATCCTCGAGCATGACTCGAGAGTCAACAGAGGACATCAGCAACGATATGGACAACTTGGCATGCATGCTCCTACATCATGCACGAGCACGCTAGCATAGCAAGTGCTTCATAAGGTGTGCATAGTTTATTTCAGTTTGTTTGGCTCATGCTGCATATTTTTATCAGGCAACAATGGTGCGTGCATTTTCAGCACCCCAGGAACAAGCACGTCTTGTATACATGGCTGGGAAGGGCCACTGATTTGTTGCAAACCCACAGCAAGCACGGCTTGATTATACATAGTCACGATCAGAAGCATGGCTTCTAATGCATACCTTGGTAGAGCACAGTTCATTACCAGTTTACTTTGATGTAAATGGCATCTCCAGGAGATGATCGGCATCATGTATTGCTCGACTTCATGAAGGGTGCACAAAGCTCGGCATGGCCGACTTTTGTCACTGCTTCTAGAAGCCGGCAAAGATGCTCGCCACACAACACTAGTCAATTTCATTTGAAATTGCTTGACAAGGTCAATATTCGTTTGCCATGATCTTGTATGTCGGTACCAGCATCTGTTGGCTATCAAAACTAACATACTTTTGTGAAGCAAGGCTTCAATTTGGGCATTTGGCATTGTGAATGCTCACGTTTGGCATATGCTATGAGCATACAAACTTGGGAGGCATTTAGAACATGCGTATGATGTCAACTTATGGTTTGGTCTCAAAATCACCCCTTGTAGACAATTTGGGTAGGATTTCTGGCAATTCTCGTCTTTTGCCTTTAATCTATCAAAATAAGGTCAAATTCTCGGTTTGAGAGTGTAAATAGGGTAAAACCCATCTTCTAAACACTCTGGTGACCTTAGAATTGCAAAATTATGCCCTGATCTCCTCGTAGACATCCTACAGGTACGATGTCTACTGCCTATTTTTTCATATTGAAGTGCTCCTAATGCTTCCTTATGGCCACAGCAAGTGCTAGTAAGCTCCAGAAATGAGAAAAATGTGCAAAAATCACTTACTCCAAGCAATTTATGAATTTTTCGCTTTCTGAGTTGGCCTTTTGACCTTTGGACATCAAAAACATGGGAAAACACTCAAGTCAACATCTCCCTAAGGTAAAACCTACCCTGTGAACACACTGGTGCTCTCCGAATTCCCAAATTCCTTCGTAAAAACCCCCTGGAGACATACTACGTCCAAATTTGTTTCTGCTCAGAATGAAGCAAGATTTGGTTCAAAGGTTCCCTTGAGTCTAGGAACACCTTGGTATGCTCAGAATTTCATTTGAATGTCAAAATCACTCCAAAAAAGCAATTTACGAATTTTTCATTTTCTGACTTCGCCTTTTGACTTTTCGACATCAAAAATATGGGTAAAACCTACCCTCTGAACACACTCGTGGTCTGAGAATTGCCAAATTCCTGCCCAACAACCCCTTGGAGACATACTACGCCCAAATCTATTTTTTCTCTGAATGAAGCAAAATTTCGTTCAAAGGTTCCCCTTGAGTCTAAGAACGCCTTGGTATGCTGAGAATTTCATTTGAATGTCAAATTCAGTTCAAACAAGCAATTTATGAATTTTTCGCTTTCTCACTTCCCCTTTTGACTTTTGGACATCAAAAACATGGGAAAACACTCAAATCAACATGTTCCTAGGGTAAAACCTACCCTCTGATCACAGTGGTGACCTCAAAATTTTCAAAATGTCACATGCACTTGTGTCCGCTCTAGGTCGATCTGAGCGGTGTGTTCCAGAGCGTGGGTTGACTCTAGCCGATGACCTCGCTTATGGCTCACTAGCCCCTCTCCTAGGGAAAAGTCAAAACTATGTTAAAAAACGTGACCGTTTTCTCACAATTCTTTCAAACTGTCGGTTTTAGACACACCTGACTTCCGGATGGATTTTGAGGCGTTAAACGACGTTTTTTTCAAAGTTGACCTAAGTGGTTGCCAAAGTCATACATTTAGTTCAAGTTCTGCTCTAAGATCTGTAGTGTCGCTCAGAGGCTACATTTTGATATAAAAACTTTTCCAATCCAATATCGTTTGTGAAAGTTATGGATAAAATAATGAAATGCAGTTTAGAATGGTTAGAATGAGTCCATATTCAATTCTAAAAGAAGATTTGGGATCTCTGTGAAACTGTGAACACTCCTGTATGGTCAAAATTACAGTTGGACCCTAAAACTGGCCTAGAGACATCCTACGGGTAGGATGTCTTTTTGCTCAGAATTGAATAAGATTTGGTCCAGAGACTCCCCTTGAATTTACCAAGACAGTGGTATGGTCAGATTTGGGTTTGGATGCCAAAAGCTCCCAAAGATGGCTATTCTTTCCTTTGTCTCATGCAAAACGCTAAAATTCGCTTAATCTTCAATTTTACTCATCCAACCGAGATGAAACTTATCACATACACTCAATACAACATTTAGAACATGCATATGATGTCAACTTATGGTTTAGTCTCAAAATCACCCCTTGTAGACAATTAGGGTAGGATATCTGGCAATTCTCATCTTTTGCCTTTAATCTGTCAAAATAAGGCAAATTCTCGGTTTGAGAATGTAAATAGGGTAGATAAAGAAGTTGAAGATATTCCTAGGAGTTACTATTCACGAAGTCATTGGGCAAGGGCTACTCCAGAAACTTTGGTCAAGGTAGGTGATCTTGAAGAGCCATTTGTTGCCTTGATTGACCATGGTTCAGAAATAAACATAATGTCAAAGAGTCTCTACAACAAGTGCAAATGGCCTATGGACACAGATCATGGCTGGATGGTAAAAGTGGCAAACAATTCATCCGGTGAATTGTATGCAGCATGTCCAGGTGTGAAGGTAACAATAGGTGATGTAAAGATTGACCAAAACTTCTTTGTTCAGGATACATCTTCATATCATCTCATCCTTGGACAACCCTACATTGTGAGAGTTCGAATGGAAACAAAGGTAATGGACGATGGTTCAGCATATGCTAGGATACGTAGCAAAGATGGTAAACGTGCTGTCCAATTTCTCACAGTTTGTGTAAACCATGAAAGAAATCGTGACAACCTCAGAGAACATCCTCTACCAAAGGTAAGCAAAGAGTTTCATGATCATAGAGAAATGATGGGTTTTTGCCAAGTACCATTGTAAAGCGGGATTGCAGTGGTACAGAAAGAAAAAGGGTCTCGCCTGATCCAAAAATAGGTGAAACTTTCTCGATGACCTCCTTGGTAACAAGGAATGGATCAGTATGTTTTACAAAACTTGAAGATTTGAAGAGATATGAGAGGCAATATGTGCATAATGTACAAATAGGCATGAAAAAGAGTGGGTTGCTAAAGCCTAATGAAAATGTTTTGGGTTTGTGTGAACAAGTTTCTTTTGTAGATACTATGGGTGGGCTTGATGCTATAATGAGGTCTAGTTTGCATCTTGAAAATGAAGTTGTGGAAGTTTGCTCTATGGAAATGTATCAAGTAATAGAAGCCTTTAAAGAAAGCCAAACAGTTGGCCCAGAAGTCCATGTTGAAACTAAATACAAGAGTGTAGCAAAGAAGGTGAAACTAGTAGCTTCACCCTTACCACCCAACAACAAGGAAAAGATTGAACAGGCTTCTTTACAACCAAGTTTGCGGAACCCAAAAAAGATCGAGCATACCTTCACAAAGGAGTCCTTTCAAGAGTTGCAAATTGGTTGCAAGGAGTTTCTAACACAGGAGGAGACAAAGTGCTTCAAAGAAATGCTTTCAAAGCATGGTAAGGCTTTTGCATTTGAGCCACATGAGATAGGATGTGTTGATCCTTATATTGTAGCTCCTATGGTAATTTTCACAATACCTCATGTGCCTTGGAATCTGCGGCCTATTTTGGTTCCAAAGGCTCATTTGCCAAAGTTAGTAGAGCTACTGAATGAGAAAATCAAAATGGGAATCTTGGAGCCTTCTTGTGCTCCATACTCAAACAGGTGGTTCACAGTTCCAAAGAAGAATGGTTCTCTACGCTTCATCCAAGATATGCAACCAGTGAACAAGGTGACAATTAGAAATGTAGGTACAGGTCCAATTGTGGATGAATTTGCAGAGGCGTTTGCAGGGAGGGCAATCTACTCAATGGGGGATCTCTACTCAGGGTATGATCAATTTCAGCTTGCAATCGAAAGCAGAGACTTGACAACCATGAGGACACCTTTGGGTTTGGTAAGGATGTGTACCTTGCCACAGGGAGCAACCAACTCGGTTGCACATATGATGAATGGGATGAATAAGGTCTTACGTGACTTTATTCCTCAAATCACAATGCCTTTCATTGATGATTTGCCTATCAAAGGATGTGAAGAAAGTGACAAAGATGAGGCTTTGGATCTCAAGGGATGTCGCAGGTTTGTGGTAAATCACATAAATGATTGTGATAAAATTTTGTCTAGGTTGGAAGAAGTGAATCTTACATTGTCAGGGAAAAAGTCTATGTTTGGTGTCAAAGAAGTGCTCATTGTGGGGCACATGTGCGGGCCATATGGTAGGAAACCTTGTCCATCAAAGGTAGATGCCATCCAAAGAATGAAAGAAACATGCACTAGCATCACTGAGGTTAGAAGATTTCTGGGAGCATGTGTCTTCTATGTTATTTGGATTCCACATTATGCACATGTAGCTGATCCTCTTTATCAGCTGCTTAGAAAGAATCAAAAGTTTAAATGGACAGAAGCACATGTAAAATCCATGAAAAAGCTAAAGGAGTTACTCCAGTCAACAACGACTTTGAGAAAGGTAGACTATGAGTGTCAAAGGCCAGTGATTGTGATAGTAGATACCAGTCCTACAAGGATTGGATGGGCAATAGGGCAAGATGACAAAGAAGGAAACAGGTATGTGGTAAGATTTGGAGCAAAGGTACTAAGTGCTCGCCAAAGAAACTATCCACAGATAAAGAGAGAGTTATGGGGTATGGTTACAGCCTTGAAAAGTGGGAAAGAGTACCTAATTGGTGCATGTGTGGTTGTAGAAACAGATTGTCTACCACTTCTTGGGATGATTACAAGCTGCTCAACACCAGACATTGCTATGTTACGGTGGATTGCCTACATTAAGTCCTTAAATCCCGAGTTTAAGCACATTGCAGGTAAAGACAATACAGTGGCAGATATGCTATCAAGGGCAAGGTATGAAGATGAGTCACAAATGATTGATGAGAGAGATGATGTAGGCACAAAATTCTATTATATCTCTCATGTCAAAGGTAACAATGTCTGCATGACTAATTCACTTGAATTGTTCTTGAAAGATCTTTATGAAGGTGATTGGATTTCTATTGGAAGGTACTTGAGTACTCTAACAAAACAGGATGATTGGTCTGAACAAGAATTCAAGAGGATACGCAGGAAAGCATATGGGTACTTTTTAAGGGATGGTTACTTGTGGAAGCATCCTAAACAAAAGGGTGCTACACCACAACGGGTTATATGTAAAAAAGAGACTCAAGTAAAGCTCATGCAAGAGTTTCATGAGAGTCTATGGGCTGGACACAGGGGTGTGTGGGCAACCTTCTCCAAGTTGAAAGAAAAATACTGGTGGAAGGATATGTATAAAGATGTATCTCAGTTTGTAGAGTCATGTGTAACTTGTCAAATGTATTCAAATGTTCGACATCGTGATGGATTGCACCCTACATATCTACTAGACATGCACTATAAATGGGTTGTGGATCTAGTTACGATGCCTTTAGGACTCTGGCAGATGAGATACTTGGTTCTTGCACGAGAGGACCTAACTAACCAGGTTGAAGGAAGAGCATTAAGAGCTAAGACCACAGAAGCTGTGTGCAAATTCCTTCTTGATGAGGTGATTTTCTGTTATGGTTGTGTGGGAAAAATCACTGCAGATCGAGGTGAACTGGATGCCGAAGAAGCAAGGGAGTTCTTTTCTAGATTAGGGATCAAGCTTTCTCTTACTACAGCTTACAACCCTGAAGGCAATGGAAAGAGTGAAAGAGGGCATCCTCCTATCATCAAAGCTTTGGCCAAGGCTTGCGAAGGAAGAGTTGGTGAGTGGCCAAAATTATTACCATATGCTTTATGGGCTGATCGTACAACACATAGCTCAATAACTGGCTACATGCCTGTGGAGCTAATGCATGGTCAAAAGTCAGTGATGCCTATTGAGGATACAATTCCCACATGGAATGTACTACCTTGGCAAGAGGGGCTTAGTAGGGAAGATCTCCTTGCACTGCGTATAAGGCAGCTAGAGAGAAGACCTGGAGACATTGAAGCTGCAAAAGAACGACTCAAAAATGCAAGGTTGAAAAACAAGGACTATTTTGATAAGCGACATCGACTTAGGAGCAAAGCAATTGACAAAGGTGACTAGGTTTTAGTGTATGATAGTAGCCTTGATAACCAGCACACAGTCATGCGTAAGTTCTCAAAAAGATGGTTTGGACCGTATGTTGTAAAGCATGTGCATGAAAATGCTACTTACAGCTTGTCTGAACTAGATGGTACAGAAGTAAAGATTCCCATTGCAGGAAAAAGGATTAAAATGTTTAAGAGAAGAGGAGACAATGATCTAGAAGATATGGATGAGGAAGAAGAGAAAAACACAGGTGAAGATCAAAGTGAACATGAAGCTCTGGAATAATCCAGTGAAGAAGAAGACAAGGAAGATGTACAAGAGGTCTAATCTTACAAAGAGACAATGTGGCACATACCGGAGGATGTGCAGGTTTAGAGGGGGTGGATGTCGTGCTGTGACACGTACATAGTGGGAACGCATGCTACAAGATCTATCTTGTATTTTTTTAGATACATAATTATATTTCCTATAGTGTACATATGCATATTTAAGTATAATAATAAGCCTTCTATCTCATCCTATTATTTTTCTCAAGGGTAACATATCCTTACTTTACCATCAGAAAATACTATGGGAAAAGCATCAATAGCTCCGCCTCTTTAACTTGGGGCAAAAAGCATTGATTCTTTATTTCTACTATTTCATTATCATCTCACACCCTAGCTAGATCTTATATCTAGGGTAAACTCCAATATATATATATATATTCTATGTATTTTTTATACTTTTCTTATATTTCTTTTTAAATAGCTACTAGGAGAGAATCAAATCCTAGTGGGACACTAGGTGGCATGATTTCAAAGATACACTTATTTTAATGCATTATTGCAAGAATGATTACAAAACTTTGTCAAAGAGCAATGTCATGCTTTCATATGGCATGAGGTGTCCTTTGGAATTAAATGAAAGTCTAAGCTAAGGAGACCACATGAAGACTTTTGCTGCCATAAATGGACCCTATTTTGATGAATTTTTTACACAAGGTTCCAATCCGAATTGGAAAACGATTTTAAAATGAAAATCGTAGCTAATGAGCTGAAGTTTTTGCCCATATTTTTACTTTTTTATTTGGAGCCACGGTTGAGGAGATATGATCAAAATACTGGACCCCAGTCTGTCCACATCATGCAAGGGTAGCTCATTTCCAACTTTTCCAATTCCTATTCACACTGGCTCCTCTCTTCTTGTATAAACCCTTGGGGGTTCCCTTCACCTATAAAAGGGGACCTCTTCTTCCTTGAAAATGAACTCAAGCATTCAAGCCATTGATGAGAGGAATTCTCGAGGGAGTGAGTAGTAATGCCTAATTGTACTTAGCCATTAACATAAGCCCAAGCCTACACTTTCTCCTAGAGGGAGACTAGCCATTCTTGCAACAAGCTAACCTTGGAAGATCAACTCTAATCAAAGAATGTCTTGCACTTGGTGTATCAATCAAAGTGGAATTATCCACATTTCTTCTCTCTCCCATCAATAATGGTGCCGAAGGGTTTCAAGTAAGATGTGTTCTACATTGATGTTTTCTTGATTTCTTGTTGTTTTCATTTTCATCTCTAATCCAACATATATATATATATATATATATATATATATATATATATATGTATCTAATCTCATCTCCTTAACCAAACCTATCTCTCTCATTCTTAGTAATTCATCCTCTCTAGGTTCTCTTGCTACAGGTACATCTCTCCCCGCAGTATCCTTATTGCCTACGGGCAAGAATAGGGCTTGGGAGGGAAACTTTTCATCTCTTCACTTCTCTCATATCTACATTTCTCACATACTATCCTAGATGAATAACCCACATGATGATCATTTCTATCGCTTTCACTCTGTACGAACTATTAGAATTAACGTATGGATTAGCCGTAAAATACACTTTCAACAACGTATAGTGTTTCTCTTCGGCCCTGAAAGGCTCAATGAAATACTTCTATCACCGGATCCCATCATACTACCTCTCATAGACTATAATTTTTCTTTTGATGTAAGCGTAGTTATCTTGCTATGAGCCAAGAGGATTTGTACACACGTACAATTAATCCCAATCACTAGACAAAATATATATAGTATGGTAAGCACAAAACTACAATTCCAAAGAACAATTCGTAGCCTATTTGGTCAGCCAAGATTGAATGCCATTAACTCATCCATTAACCCTTTTATATTACCCATGATACAATATGACCATATCCTTGATGTTTTCATCTTCGTATTGTTTTGACATTCTCTTTTGCGTTCTTTCTTTGTGTGTGTTAGTGCAAGAGAGAAAGAGTGAGTCTTCTTTGATTGCACTTCTTTCCAAACCCTAGTCTTCATGGCATCTATGGTTTAACTCTTTCATATAGTTTTTGTTGAGTTCTCTCACAAACTCTCACAGCCATAAGCCCAGTGCTTTCCTGGCAAGACCGCAAATTTCTCGACACCGTTTTCTCACAATTCTTTCAAACTGTCGGTTTTAGACACACTTGACTTCCGGATGGATTTTGAGGCGTTAAACGACTTTTTTTTCAAAGTTGACCTAAGTGGTTGCCAAGGTCATACATTTAGTTCAAGTTCTGCTCAAAGATCTGTAGTGTCGCTCTGAGGCTACGTTTTGATATAAGAACTTTTCCAATCCAATACCGTTTGTGAAAGTTATGGCCAAAATAGTGAAATGCAGTTTAGAATGGTCAGAATGAGTCCATATTCAATTCTAAAAGAAGATTTGGGATCTCTGTGACACTGTGAACACTCCTGTATGGTCAAAATTACAGTTGGACCCTAAAACTAGCCTAGAGACATCCTACGAGTAGGATGTCTTTTTGCTCAGAATTGAATAAGATTTGGTCCAGAGACTCCCCTTGAGTCTAGCAACACAGTGGTATGGTTAGATTTGGGTTAGGATGCCAAAAGCTCCCAAAGCTGGCTATTCTTTCCTTTGTCCCGTGCAAAACGCTAAAATTCGCTTAATCTTCAATTTTACTCATCCAACCGAGATGAAACTTGTCACATACACTCAATACAACATTTAGAACATGCATATGATGTCATCTTATGGTTTGGTCTCAAAATCACCCCTTGTAGACAATTTGAGTAGCATGTCTGTCAATTGTTGTCTTTTGCCTCTTATCTGTCAAAACAAGGTCAAATTCTCGGTTTCAGAGTGTAAATAGGGTAAAACCCACCTTCTAAACACTCTGGTCACCTTATAATGGCAAAATTATTCCCTTGGTCTCCTTCTAGACATCCTTCGGGTAAAATGTCTTTTGCCTATTTTTTCATATTGAAGTGCTCTTGATGCTTCCTTATGGGCACAACAAGTGCTAGCAAGCTCCACAAATGAGAAAAATGTGCAAAAATCACTCACTCCAAGCAATTTATGAATTTTTCGCTTTCTAACTTGGCCTTTTGACTTTTTCACATCAAAAACATGGGAAAACACTCAACTCAACATCTCCCGAAGGTAAAACCTACCCTCTCAACACACTGGTGCTCTCAGAATTCCCAAATTCCATCTCAAAAACACCCTGGAGACATACTACGCACAAATTTCTTTCTGCTCAGAATGAAGCAAGGTTTGGTTCAAAGGTTCCCTTGAGTCTAGCAACACCTTGGTATGCTCAGAATTTCATTTGAATGTCAAAATCACTCCCAACAAGCAATTTATGAATTTTTCACTTTCTGACTTCTCCTTTTGACTTTTGGACATCAAAAATATGGGGAAACACTGAAGTCAACATGTTCTTAGGGTAGAACCTACCCTCTGAACACGGTCGTGGTCTGAGAATTGCCAAATTCCTGCCCAACAACCCCGTGGAGACTTACTACGCCCAAATTTGTTTTTGCTCAGAATGAAGCAAAATTTGGTTCAAAGGTTCCCCTTGAGTCTAAGAACACCTTGGTATGCTGAGAATTTCATTTGAATGCCAAATTCAGTTCAAAAAAGCAATTTATGAATTTTTTGCTTTCTCGCTTTCCCTTGTGACTTTTGGACATCAAAAACATGGGAAAACACTCAAGTCAACATGTTCCTAGGGTAAAAGCTACCCTCTCATCACAGTCGTGACCTCAAAATTTTCAAAATGTCACATGCACTTGTGTCCGCACTAGGTCGATGTGAGCGGTGTATTCCAGAGCGTAGGTTGACTCCAGCCGATGACCTCGCTTATGGCTCACTAGCCCCTCTCCTAGGGAAAAGTCAGAACTCTGCTAAAAAAACGTGACCGTTTTCTCACAATTCTTTCAAACTGTCGGTTTTAGACACACCTGACTTCCGGATGGATTTTCAGGCGTTAACCGACATTTTTTTCAAAGTTGACGTAAGTGATTGCCAAGGTCATACATTTAGTTCAAGTTCTGCTCAAAGATCTGTAGTGTCGCTCTGAGGCTACGTTTTGATATAAAAAATTTTCCTATCCAATACCGTTTGTGAAAGTTATGGCCAAAATAGTGAAATGCAGCTTAGAATGGTCAGAATGAGTCCATATTCAATTCTAAAAGAAGATTTGGGATCTCTTTGACACTGTGAACACTCCTGTATGGTCAAAATTACAGTTGGACCCTAAAACTGGCCTAGAGACATCCTACGGGTAGGATGTCTTTTTGCTCAGAAGTGAATAAGATTTAGTCCAGAGACTCCTCTTGAGTCTAGGAACACAGTGGTATGGTCAGATTTGGGTTTGGATGCCAAAAGCTCCCAAAGCTGGCTATTCTTTCCTTTGTCTCGTGCAAAACGCTAAAATTCGTTTATTCTTTGTCTCGTGCAAGTGCTAGCAAGCTCCACAAATGAAACAAATGTGCAAAAATCACTCACTCCAAGCAATTTATGAATTTTTCGCTTTCTGACTTGGCCTTTTGACTTTTTGACAACATAAACATGGGAAAACACTCAAGTCAACATCTCCCGAAGGTTAAACCTACCCTCTGAACACACTGGTGGTCTCAGAATTCCCAAATTCCTTCCCGAAAACACCCTGGAGACATACGACGCCCAAATTTCTTTCTGCTCAGAATGAAGCAAGATTTGGTGCAAAGGTTCCCTTGAGTCTAGCAACACCTTGGTATGCTCAGAATTTCATTTGAATGTCAAAATCACTCCCAACAAGCAATTTATGAATTTTTCACTTTCTGACTTCGTCTTTTGACTTTTGGACATCAAAAATATGGGAAAACAATGAAGTCAACATGTTCCTAGGGTAAAACCTACCCTCTGAACACACTCGTGGTCTGAGGGGTGTGTTCCAGAGCGTCGGTTGACTCTGGCCGATGACCTCGCTTATGGCTCAGTAGCCCCTTTCCTAGGGAAATGTCAAAACTATGTTAAAAAACGTGGCCGTTTTCTCACAATTCTTTCAAACTGTCGGTTTTAGACACACCCGACTTTCGGATGGATTTTGAGGCGTTGAACGACGTTTTTTTCAAAGTTGACCTAAGTGGTTGCCAAAGTCATACATTTAGTTCAAGTTCTGCTCAAAGATCTGTAGTGTCGCTCTGAGGCTACGTTTTGATATAAAAACTATTCCAATCCAATACCGTTTGTGAAAGTTATGGCCAAAATAGTGAAATGCAGTTTAGAATGGTCAGAATGAGTCCATATTCAATTCTAAAAGAAGATTTGGGATCTCTGTGACACTGTGAACACTCCTGTATGGTCAAAATTACAGTTGGACCCTAAAACTAGCCTAGAGACATCCTACGGGTAGGATGTCTTTTTGCTCAGAATTGAATAAGATTTGGTCCAGAGACTCCCCTTGAGTCTAGCAAAACAGTGGTATGGTCAGATTTGGGTTTGGATGCCAAAAGCTCCCAAAGCTGGCTATTCTTTCCTTTGTCTCATGCAAAACCCTAAAATTCGCTTAATCTTCAATTTTACTCATCCAACCGAGATGAAACTTATCACATACACTCAATACAACATTTAGAACATGTATATGATGTCAACTTACGGTTTAGTCTCAAAATCACCCCTTGTAGAAGGATGTCTACTGCCTATTTTTTCATATTGAAGTTCTCTTGATGCTTCCATATGGCCAGAGCAAGTGCTAGTAAGCTCCAGAAATGAAACAAATGTGCAAAAATCACTCACTCCAAGCAATTTATAAAATTTTCACTTTCTGACTTGGCCTTTTGACCTTTGGACATCAAAAACATGGGAAAACACTCAAGTCAACATCTCCCGAAGATAAAACCTACCCTCTAAACACATTGGTGGTCTCAGAATTCCCAAATTCCTTCCAAAAAACCCCCTAGAGACATACTACGCCCAAATTTCTTTTTGCTCAGAATGAAGCAAGATTTGGTTCAAAGGTTCCCTTGAGTCTAGCAACACCTTGGTATGCTCAAAATTTCATTTGAATGTCAAAATCACTCCCAACAAGATATTTATGATTTTTTCACTTTCTGACTTCGCCTTTTGACTTTTGGACATCAAAAATATGGGAAAACAGTGAAGTCAACATGTTCCTAGGGTAAAACCTACCCTCTGAACACGGTCGTGGTCTGAGAATTGCCAAATTCCTGCCCAAAAACCCCCTGGAGACATACTACGCCAAAATTTATTTTTGCTCAGAATGAAGCAAAATTTGGTTCAAAGGTTCCCCTTGAGTCTAAGAACACCTTGGTATGCTGAGGATTTCATTTGAATGTGAAATTCAGTTCAAACAAGCAATTTATGAATTTTTCGCTTTCTCACTTCTCCTTTTGACTTTTGGACATCAAAAACATGGGAAAACACTCAAGTCAACATGTTCCTAGGGTAAAACCTACCCTCTGATCACAGTGGTGACCTCAAAATTTTCAAAATGTCACATTGACTTGTGTCCGCTCTAGGTCGATCTGAGCGGTGTGTTCTAGAGCGTGCGTTGACTCTAGTTGATGACCTCGCTTATGGCTCACTAGCCCCTCTCCTAGGGAAAAGTCAAAACTATGTTAAAAAACGTGACCGTTTTCTCACAATTCTTTCAAACTGTCGGTTTTAGACACACCTGACTTCCGGATGGATTTTGAGGCGTTAAACGACGTTTTTTTCAAAGTTGACCTAAGTGGTTGCCAAAGTCATGCATTTAGTTCAAATTCAGCTCTAAGATCTGTGGTGTCGCTCTGAGGCTACGTTTTGATATAAAAACTTTTCCAATCCAATACCGTTTGTGAAAGTTATGGCCAAAATAGTGAAATGCAGTTTAGAATGGTAAGAATGAGTCCATATTCAATTTTAAAAGAAGATTTGGGATCTCTATGACACTGTGAACACTCCTGTATGGTCAAAATTACAGTTGGACCCTAAAACTGGCCTAGAGACATCCTACGGGTAGGATGTCTTTTTGCTCAGAATTGAATAAGATTTGGTCCAGAGACTCCCCTTGAGTTTAGCAACAGAGTGGTATGGTCAGATTTAGGTTTGGATGCGAAAAGCTCCCAAAGCTCGCTATTCTTTCCTTTGTTTCCTGCAAAACGCTAAAATTCGCTTAATCTTCAATTTTACTCATCCAACCGAGATGAAACTTGTCACATACACTCAATACAACATTTAGAACATGCATATGATGTCAACTTATGGTTTGGTCTCAAAATCACCCCTTTGTAGACAATTTGGGTAGGATTTCTAGCAATTCTTGTCTTTTGCCTTTAATCTGTCAAAATAAGGTCAAATTCTCGGTTTGAGAGTGTAAATAGGGTAAAACCCATCTTCTAAACACTCTGGTGACCTTAGAATTGCAAAATTATGCCCTGATCTCCTTGTAGACATCCTACGGGTAGGATGTCTACTGCCCATTTTTTCATATTGAAGTGCTCCTAATGCTTCCTTATGGCCACAGCAAGTGCTAGTAAGCTCCAGAAATGAGAAAAATGTGCAAAAATCATTCACTCCGAGCAATTTATGAATTTTTCGCTTTCTGACTTGGCCGTTTGACCTTTGGACATCAAAAACATGGGAAAACACTCAAGTCAACATCTCCCTAAGGTAAAACCTACCCTCTAAACACACTGGTGGTCTAAGAATTCCCAAATTCCTTCCAAAAAACCCCTTGGAGACATACTATGCCCAAATTTCTTTCTGCTCAGAATGAAGCAAGATTTGGTTCAAAGGTTACCTGGAGTCTAGCAACACCTTGGTATGCTCAGAATTTCATTTGAATATCAAAATCACTCCCAACAAGAAATTTATGTATTTTTCACTTTCTGACTTACCCTTTTGACTTTTGGACATCAGAAATATGGGAAAACACTCAAGTCAACATGTTCCTAGGGTAAAACCTACCCACTGAATACACTCGTGGTCTGAGAATTGCCACATTCCTGCCCAACAACCCCCTGGAGACGTACTTCGCCCAAATTTATTTTTGCTCAGAATGAAGCAAAATTTGGTTCAAAGGTTCCCCTTGAGTCTAAGAACACCTTGGTATGCTCAGAATTTTATTTGAATGTCAAAATCACTTCAAACAAGCAATTTATGAATTTTTCGCTTTCTCACTTCCCCTTTTGACTTTTGGACATCAAAAACATGGGAAAACACTCAAGTCAACATGTTCCTAGGGTAAAACCTACCCTTTGAACACACAAGCGACCTCAAAATTTTCAAAATCTCACATGCACCTATGTCCGCTCTAGGTCGATTCGAGCGGTGTGTTCTAGAGCATGGGTTGACTCTAGCCGATGACCTCGCTTATGGCTCACTAGCCCCTCTCCTAGGGAAAAGTCAAAACTATGTTAAAAAACGTGACCGTTTTCTCACAATTCTTTCAAACTGTCGGTTTTAGACGCACCTGACTTCCGGATGGATTTTGAGGCCTTAAACGACGTTTTTTTCAAAGTTGACCTAAGTGCTTGTCCAAGTCATACATTTAGTTCAAGTTGTAGTGTCGCTCTGAGGCTACGTTTTGATATAAAAACTTTTCCAATCCAGTACCGTTTGTGAAAGTTATGGCCAAAATAGTGAAATGCAGTTTAGAATGGTCAGAATGAGTCCATATTCAATTTTAAAAGAAGATTTGCGATCTCTTTGATGCTGTGAACACTCCTGTATGGTCAAAATTACAGTTGGACCCTAAAACTGGCCTAGAGACATCCTACGGGTAGGATGTCTTTTTGCTCAGAATTGAATAAGATTTGGTCCAGAGACTCCCCTTGAGTTTAGCAACAAAGTGGTATGGTCAGATTTAGGTTTGGATGCGAAAAGCTCCCAAAGCTCGCTATTCATTCCTTTGTTTCGTGCAAAACGCTAAAATTCGCTTAATCTTCAATTTTACTCATCCAACCGAGATGAAACTCTTCACATACACTCAATACAACATTTAGAACATGCATATGATGTCAACTTATGGTTTGGTCTCAAAATCACCCCTGTGTAGACAATTTGGGTAGGATTTCTGGCAATTCTCGTCTTTTGCCTTTAATCTGTCAAAATAAGGTCAAATTCTCGGTTTGAGAGTGTCAATAGGGTAAAACCCATCTTCTAAACACTCTGGTGACCTTAGAATTGCAAAATTATGCCCTGATCTCCACGTAGACATCCTACGGGTAGGATGTCTACTGCCTATTTTTTCATATTGAAGTGCTCCTAATGCTTCCTTATTGCCACAGCAAGTGCTAGTAAGCTCCACAAATGAGAAAAATATGCAAAAATCACTCACTCCAAGCAATTTATGAATTTTTCGCTTTCTGACTTGGCCTTTTGACCTTTGGACATCAAAAACATGGGAAAACACTCAAGTCAACATCTCCCTAAGGTAAAACCTACCCTCTAAACACACTGGTGGTCGCAGAATTCCCAAATTCCTTCCAAAAAACCCCCTGGAGACATACTACGCCCAAATTTCTTTCTGCTCAGAATGAAGCAAGATTTGGTTCAAAGGTTCCCTGGAGTCTAGCAACACCTTGGTATGCTCAGAATTTCATTTTAATGTCAAAATCACTCCCAACAAGCAATTTATGTATTTTTCACTTTCTGACTTCCGCTTTTGACTTTTGGACATCAGAAATATCGGAAAACACTCAAGTCAACATGTTCCTAGGGTAAAACCTACCCACTGAAGACACTCGTGGTCCGAGAATTGCCAAATTCCTGCCCAACAACCCCCTGGAGACGTACTTCGCCCAAATTTATTTTTGCTCAGAATGAAGCAAAATTTGGTTCAAAGGTTCCCCTTGAGTCGAAAAACACCTTGGTATGCTCAGAATTTCATTTGAATGTCAAAATCACTTCAAACAAGCAATTTATGAAGTTTTCGCTTTCTCACTTCCCCTTTTGACTTTTGGACATCAAAAACATGGGAAAAAACTCAAGTCAACATGTTCCTAGCGTAAAACCTACCCTCTGAACACACAAGTGACCTCAAAATTTTCAAAATCTCACATGCACCTATGTCCGCTCTAGGTCCAATCGAGCGGTGTGTTCCAGAGCATGGGTTGACTCTAGCCGATGACCTCGCTTATGGCTCACTAGCCCCTCTCCTAGGGAAAAGTCAAAACTATGTTAAAAACGTGACCGTTTTCTCACAATTCTTTCAAACTGTCGGTTTTAGACGCACCTGACTTCCGGACGGATTTTGAGGCCTTAAAGGACGTTTTTTTCAAAGTTGACCTAAGTGCTTGTCAAGGTCATACATTTAGTTCAAGTTGTAGTGTCGCTCTGAGGCTACGTTTTGATATAAAAACTTTTCCAATCCAATACCGTTTGTAAAAGTTATGGCCAAAATAGTGAAATGCAGTTTAGAATGGTCAGAATGAGTCCATATTCAATTTTAAAAGAAGATTTCGGATCTCTTTGACACTCTGAACACTCCTGTATGGTCAAAATTACAGTTGGACCCTAAAGTTGGCCTAGAGACATCCTACGGGTAGGATGTCTTTTTGCTCAGAATTGAATAAGATTTGGTCTAGAGACTCCCCTTGAGTTTAGCAACAGAGTGGTATGGTCAGATTTAGGTTTGGATGCGAAAAGCTCCCAAAGCTCGCTATTCTTTCCTTTGTTTCGTGCAAAACGCTAAAATTCGGTTAATCTTCAATTTTACTCATCCAACCCAAATGAAACTTGTCACATACACTCAATACAACATTTAGAACATGCATATGATGTCAACTTATGGTTTGGTCTCAAAATCACCCCTTTGTAGACAATTTGGGTAGGATTTCTGGCAATTCTCGTCTTTTGCCTTTAATCTGTCAAAGTAAGGTCAAATTCTCGGTTTCAGAGTGTAAATAGGGTCAAACCCATCTTCTAAACACTCTGGTGACCTTAGAATTGCAAAATTATGCCCTGATCTCCTCGTAGACATCCTACGGGTAGGATGTCTACTGCCTATTTTTTCATATTGAAGTGCTCCTAATGCTTCCTTATGGCCACATCAAGTGCTAGTAAGCTCCACAAATGAGAAAAATGTGCAAAAATCACTCACTCCAAGCAATTTATGAATTTTTCGCTTTCTGACTTGGCCTTTTGACCTTTGGACATCAAAAACATGGGAAAACACTCAAGTCAACATCTACCTAAGGTAAAACCTACCCTCTAAACACACTGGTGGTCTCAGAATTCCCAAATTCCTTCCAAAAAACCCCCTGGAGACATACTACGCCCAAATTTCTTTCTGCTCAGAATGAAGCAAGATTTGGTTCAAAGGTTACCTGGAGTCTAGCAACACCTTGGTATGCTCAGAATTTCATTTGAATATCAAAATCACTCCCAACAAGCAATTTATGAATTTTTCACTTTCTGACTTCCGCTTTTGACTTTTGGACATCAGAAATATCGGAAAACACTCAAGTCAACATGTTCCTAGGGTAAAACCTACCCACTGAATACACTCGTGGTCTGAGAATTGCCAAATTCCTGCCCAACAACCCCCTGGAGACGTACTTCGCCCAAATTTATTTTTGCTCAGAATGAAGCAAAATTTGGTTCAAAGGTTCCCCTTGAGTCGAAGAACACCTTGGTATGCTCAGAATTTCATTTGAATGTCAAAATCACTTCAAACAAGCAATTTATGAATTTTTAACTTTCTCACTTCCCCTTTTGACTTTTGGACATCAAAAACATGGGAAAACACTCAAGTCAACATGTTCCTAGGGTAAAACCTACCCTTTGAACACACAAGTGACCTCAAAATTTTCAAAATCTCACATGCACCTATGTCCGCTCTAGGTCCATTCGAGCGGTGTGTTCCAGAGCATGGGTTGACTCTAGCCGATGACCTCGCTTATGGCTCACTAGCCCCTCTCCTAGGGAAAAGTCAAAACTATGTTAAAAACGTGACCGTTTTCTCACAATTCTTTCAAACTGTCGGTTTTAGACGCACCTGACTTCCGGATGGATTTTGAGGCCTTAAACGACGTTTTTTTTTAAAGTTGACCTAAGTGATTGTCAAGGTCTTACATTTAGTTCTCGTTGTAGTGTCGCTCTGAGGCTACGTTTTGATATAAAACCTTTTCCAATCCAATACCGTTTGTGCAAGTTATGGCCAAAATAGTGAAATGCAGTTTTGAATGGTCAGAATGAGTCCATATTAAATTCTAAAAGAAGATTTGGGATCTTTGTGACACTGTGAACACTCCTGTATGGTCAAAATTACAGTTGCACCCTAAAACTGGCCTAGAGACATCCTACGGGTAGGATGTCTTTTTGCTCAGAATTGAATAAGATTTGGTCCAGAGACTCCCCTTGAGTCTAGCAACACACTGGTATGGTCAGATTTGGGTTTGGATGCCAAAAGCTCCCAAAGCAGGCTATTCTTTCCTTTGTCTCAGAATTCCCAAATTCCTTCCCAAAAACCCCCTGAAGACATACTACACCCAAATTGTTTTCTGCTCAGAATGAAGCAAGGTTTGGGTCAAAGGTTCCCTTGAGTCTAGCAACACATAGGTATGCTCAGAATTTCATTTGAATGTCAAAATCACTCCCAACGAGCAATTTATGAATTTTTCACTTTCTGACTTCGCCTTTTGACTTTTGGACATCAAAAATGTGGGAAAACACTCAAGTCAACATGTTCCTAGGGTAAAACCTACCCTTTGAACACACTCGTTGTCTAAGAATTGCCAAATTCCTGCCCAACAACCCCATGGAGACATACTACGCCCAAATTTATTTTTGCTCAGAATGAAGCAAAATATGGTTCAAAGGTTCCCCTTGAGTCTAAGAACACCTTGGTACGCTGAGAATTTCATTTGAATGTCAAATTCAGTCCAAACAAGCAATTTATGAATTTTTCGCTTTCTCACTTCCCCTTTTTACTTTTGGACATAAAAAACATGGGAAAACACTCAAGTCAACATGTTCCTAGGGTAAAACCTACCCTCTGATCACAATGGTGACCTCAAAATTTTCAAATTCTCACATGCACTTGTGTCCGCTCTAGGTCGATCTGAGTGGTGTATTCCAGAGCGTGGGTTGACTCTAGCCGATGACCTCGCTTATGGCTCACTAGCCCCTCTCCTGGGGAAAAGTCAAAACTATGTTAAAAAGCGTGACTGTATTCTCACAATTCTTTCAAACAGTCGGTTTTAAACACACCCGACGTCCGGATGGATTTTGAGGCGTTAAACGATGTTTTTTTCAAAGTTGACCTAGGTGGTTGCCAAGGTCATACATTTAGTTCAAGTTCTGCTCTAAGATCTGTAGTGTCGCTCTAAGGCTACGTTTTGATATAAAAACTTTTCCAATCCAATACCGTTTGTGAAAGTTATGGCCAAAATAGTGAAATGTAGTTTAGAATGGTCAGAATGAGTCCATATTCAATTTTAAAAGAAGATTTGGGATCTCTTTGACACTGTGAACACTCCTGTATGGTCAAAATTACAATTGGACCCTAAAACTGGCCTACAGACATCCTACGGGTAGGATGTCTTTTTGCTCAGAATTGAATAAGATTTGGTCCAGAGACTCCCCATGAGTCTAGCAACACAGTGGTATGGTCAGATTTAGGTTTGGATGCCAAAAGCTCCCAAAGCTCGCTATTCTTTCCTTTGTCTCGTGCAAAACGCTAAAATTCGCTTAATCTTCAATTTTACTCATCCAAGCGAGATGAAACTTGTCACATACACTCAATACAACATTTAGAACATGCATATGATGTCAACTTATGGTTTGGTCTCAAAATCACCCCTTGTAGACAATTGGGGTAGGATGTCTGGCAATTCCCGTCTTTTGCCTTCTATCTTTCAAAATAAGGTCAAATTATCGGTTTGAGACTGTAAATAGAGTAAAACCCACCTTCTAAACACTCTGGTCACCTTAGAATTGCAAAATTATGCCCTGATCTCCTTGTACACATCCTACGAGTAGGATGTCTAATGCCTATTTTTTCATATTGAAGTGCTCTTGATGCTTCCTTATGGCCATAGCAAGTGCTAGTAAGCTCCACAAATGAGAAAAATGTGCAAAAATCACTCACTTCAAGTAATTTATGAATTTTTCGATTTCTGACTTGGCCTTTTGACTTTTTCACATCAAAAACATGGGAAAACACTCAAGTCAACATCTCCCGAAGGTAAAACCTACCCTCTGAACACACTGGTGGTCTCAGAATTCCCAAATTCCTTCCCAAAAACACCCTGGAGACATACTACGCACAAATTTCTTTCTACTCAGAATGAAGCAAGGTTTGGTTCAAAGGTTCCCTTAAGTCTAGCAACACCTTGGTATGCTCAGAATTTCATTTGAATTTCAAAATCACTCCCAACAAGCACTTTATGAATTTTTCACTTTCTGACTTCGCCTTTTGACTTTTGGACATCAAAAATATGGGAAAACACTCAAGTCAACATGTTCCTAGGGTAAAACCTACCCACCGAATACACTCGTGGTTTGAGAATTGCCAAATTCCTGCCCAACAACCCCCTGGCTGCCCAACAACCCCCTGGAGACATACTACGCCCAAATTTAGTTTTGCTCAGAATGAAGCAAAATTTGGTTCAAAGGTTCCCCTTGAGTCTAAGAACACCTTGGTATGCTCAGAATTTCATTTCAATGTCAAAATCACTTCAAACAAGCAATTTATGAATTTTTCGCTTTCTCACTTCCCCTTTTGACTTTTGGACATCAAAAACATGGGAAAACACTCAAGTCAACATGTTCCTAGGGTAAAACCTACCCTCTGAACACACAAGTGACCTCAAAATTTTCAAAATCTCACATGCACTTATGTCTGCTCTAGGTCGATTCGAGCGGTGTGTTCCAGAGCATGGGTTCACTCTAGCCGATGACCTCGCTTATGGCTCACTAGCCCCTCTCCTAGGGAAAAGTCAAAACTATGTTAAAAACGTGACCGTTTTCTCACAATTCTTTCAAACTGTCAGTTGTAGACGCACGTGACTTCCGGATGGATTTTGAGGCCTTAAACGACGTTTTTTTCAAAGTTGACCTAAGTGCTTGTCAAGGTCACACAGTTAGTTCAAGTTCTGCTCTAAGATTTGTAGTGTCGCTCTGAGGCTACGTTTTGATATAAAACCTTTTCCAATCCAATACCGTTTGTGAAAGTTATGGCCAAAATAGTGAAATGCAGTTTAGAATGGTCAGAATGAGTCCATATTCAATTTTAAAAGAAGATTTGGGATCTTTGTGACACTATGAACACTCATGTATGGTCAAAATTACAGTTGGACCCTAAAACTGGCCTAGAGACATCCTACGGATAGGATGTCTTTTTGCTCATAATTGAATAAGATTTGGTCCAGAGACTCCCCTTGAGTCTAGCAGCACAGTGGTATGGTCAGATTTGGGTTTGGATGCCAAAAGCTCCCAAAGCTGGCTATTCTTTCCTTTGTCTCGTGCAAAACGCTAAAATTCGCTTAATCTTCAATTTTACTCATCCAACCGAGATGAAACTTGTCACATACACTCAATACAACATTTAGAATATGCATATGATGTCATCTTATGGTTTGGTCTCAAAATCAACCCTTGTAGACAATTAGGGTAGGATGTCTGGCATTTCTCGTCTTTTGCCTTTAATCTATCAAAACAAGGTGAAATTCTCGGTTTGAGAGTTTAAATAGGGTAAAACCCACCTTCTAAACACTCTGGTGACCTTAGAACTTCAAAATTATGCCCTGGTATCCTTGTAGACATCCTACGGGTAGGATGTCTACTGCCTATTTTTTCAGATTGAAGTGCTCTTGATGCTTCCTTATGGCCACATCAAGTGCTAGTAAGCTCCACAAATAAAAAAATGTGCAAAAATCACTCACTCCAAGCAATTTATGAATTTTTCGCTTTCTGACTTGGCCTTTTTTCTTTTGGACATCAAAAGCATGGGAAAACACTCAAGTCAACATCTCCCTATGATAAAACCTACCCTCTGAACACACTGGTGGTCTCTGAATTCCCAAATTCCTTCCCAAAAACCCCTTGGAGACATACTACACCCAAATTGTTTCTGCTCAGAATGAAGCAAGATTTGGTTCAAAGGTTCCCTTGAGTCTAGGAACACCTAGGTATGCTCAGAATTTCATCAAAATTACTCCAACGAGAAATTTATGAATTCTTCACTTTCTGACTTCGCCTTTTGACTTTTGGACATCAAAAATGTGGAAAAACACTCAAGTCAACATGTTCCTAGGGTAAAACCTACCCTTTGAACACACTCGTGGTCTGAGAATTGCCAAATTCCTACCCAACAACCCCATGGAGACATACTACGCCCAAATTTATTTTTGCTCAGAATGAAGCAAAATATGGTTCTAAGGTTCCCCTTGAGTCTAAGAACACCATGGTACGCTGAGAATTTCATTTGAATGCCAAATTCAGTTCAAACAAGCAATTTATGAATTTTTCGCTTTCTCACTTCCCCTTTTGACTTTTGGACATAAAAAACATGGGAAAACACTCAAGTCAACATGTTCCTAGGGTAAAACCTACCCTCTGATCACAGTGGTGACCTCAAAATTTTCAAATTCTCACATGCACTTGTGTCTGCTCTAGGTCGATCTGAGTGGTGTGTTCCAGAGCCTGGGTTGACTCTAGCCGATGACCTCGCTTATGACTCACTAGCCCCTCTCCTGGGGAAAAGTCACAACTATGTTAAAAAGCGTGACCGTTTTCTCACAATTCTTTCAAACAGTCGGTTTTAGACACACCCGACTTCCGGATGGATTTTGAGGCGTTAAACGATGTTTTTTTCAAAGTTGACCTAAGTGGTTGCCAAGGTCATACATTTAGTTCAAGTTCTGCTCTAAGATATGTAGTGTCGCTTTGAGGCTACGTTTTGATATAAAAACTTTTCCAATCCAATACCGTTTGTAAAAGTTATGGCCAAAATAGTGAAATGCAGTTTAGAATGGTCAGAATGAGTCCATATTCAATTCTAAAAGAAGATTTGGGATCTCTGTGACACTGTGAACACTCCTGTATGGTCAAAATTACAGTTGGACCCTAAAACTGGCCTAGAGACATCCTACGGGTAGGATGTCTTTTTGCTCATAATTGAATAAGATTTGGTCCAGAGACTCCTCTTGAGTTTACCAAGATAGTGGTATGGTCAGATTTGGGTTTGGATGCCAAAAGCTCCCAAAGCTGGCTATTCTTTCCTTTGTCTCGTGCAAAACGCTAAAATTCGCTTAATCTTCAATTTTACTCATCCGAGCGAGATGAAACTTGTCACATACACTCAATACAACATTTAGAACATGCATTTGATGTCAACTTCTGGTTTGGTCTCAAAATCACCCCTTGTAGACAATTGGGGTAGAATGTCTGGCAATTCCCGTCTTTTGGCTTCTATCTTTCAAAATAAGGTCAAATTATGGGTTTGAGACTGTAAATAGAGTAAAACCCACCTTCTAAACACTCTGGTCACCTTAGAATTGCAAAATTATGCCCTGATCTCCTTGTACACATCCTACGAGTAGGATGTCTAATGCCTATTTTTTCATATTGAAGTGCTGTTGATCCTTCCTTATGGCCACAGCAAGTGCTAGTAAGCTCCACAAATGAGAAAAATGTGCAAAAATCACTCACTTCAAGCAATTTATGAATTTTTCGCTTTCTGACTTGGCCTATTGACTTTTTCACATCAAAAACATGGGAAAACACTCAAGTCAACATCTCCCGAAGGTAAAACCTACCCTCTAAACACACTGGTGGTCTCAGGATTCCCAAATTCCTTCCCAAAAACACCCTGGAGACATACTACGCATAAATTTCTTTCTGCTCAGAATGAAGCAAGGTTTGGTTCAAAGGTTCCCTTGAGTCTAGCAACACCTTGGTATGCTCAGAATTTCATTTGAATATCAAAATCACTCCCAACAAGCAATTTATGAATTTTTCACTTTCTGATTTCGCCTTTTGACTTTTGGACATAAAAAATATGGGAAAACACTCAAGTCAACATGTTCCTAGGGTAAAACCTACCCACTGAATACACTCGTGGTCTGAGAATTGCCAAATTCCTGCCCAACAACCCCGTGGAGACGTACTTCGCCCAAATTTATTTTTTCTCAGAATGAAGCAAAATTTGGTTCAAAGGTTCCCCTTGAGTCTAAGAACACCTTGGTATGCTCAGAATTTCATTTGAATGTCAAAATCACTTCAAACAAGCAATTTATGAAGTTTTCGCTTTCTCACTTCCCCTTTTGACTTTTGGACATCAAAAACATGGGAAAACACTCAAGTCAACATGTTCCTAGGGTAAAACCTACCCTCTGAACACACAAGTGACCTCTAAATTTTCAAAATCTCACATGCACTTATGTCTGCTCTAGGTCGATTCGAGCGGTGTGTTCCAGAGCAATGGGTTGGACTTCTAGCCGATGACCTCGCTTATGGCTCACTAGCCCCTCTCCTAGGGAAAAGTCAAAACTATGTTAAAATCGTGACCCGTTTTCTCACAATTCTTTCAAACTGTCAGTTGTAGACGCCACGTGACTTCCGGATGGATTTTGAGCCTTAAACGACGTTTTTTTCAAAGTTGACTAAGTGCTTGTCAAGGTCACACAGTTAGTTCAAGTTTTGCTCTAAGTTTTGTAGTGTCGCTCTGAGGCTACGTTTTGATATAAAACCTTTTCCAATCAATACCGTTTGTGAAAGTTATGGCCAAAATAGTGAAATGCAATTTAGAATGGGTCAGAATGATGTCCATATTCAAATTTTAAAAGAAGATTTGGGATCTTTGTGACACTATGAACACTCATGTATGGTCAAAATTACAGTTGGACCCTAAAACTGGCCCTAGAGACATCCTACGGATAGGATGTCTTTTTGCTCATAATTGAATAAGATTTGGTCCACAGACTCCCCTTGAGTCTAGCAACACAGTGGTATGGTCAGATTTGGGTTTGGATGCCAAAAGCTCCCAAAGCTGGCTATTCTTTCCTTTGTCTCGTGCAAAACGCTAAAATTCGCTTAATCTTCAATTTTACTCATCCAACCGAGATGAAACTTGTCACATACACTCAATACAACATTTAGAATATGCATATGATGTCATCTTATGGTTTGGTCTCAAAATCACCCCTTGTAGACAATTTGGGTAGGATGTCTGGCAATTCTCGTCTTTTGCCTTTAATCTATCAAAACAAGGTGAAATTTTCGGTTTGAGAGTGTAAATAGGATAAAACCCACCTTCTAAACACTCTGGTGACCTTAGAACTTCAAAATTATGCCCTAGTATCCTTGTAGACATCCTACGGGTAGGATGTCTACTGCCTATTTTTTCAGATTGAAGTGCTGTTGATGCCTTCTTATGGCCACATCAAGTGCTAGTAGGCTCCACAAATAAAAAAAATGTGCAAAAATCACTCACTCCAAGCAATTTATGAATTTTTCGCTTTCTGACTTGGCCTTTTTTCTTTTGGACATCAAAAACATGGGAAAACACTCAAGTCAACATCTCCCTATGGTAAAACCTACCCTCTGAACACACTGGTGGTCTCAGAATTCCCAAATTCCTTCCCAAAAACCCCTTGGAGACATACTACACCCAAATTGTTTCTGCTCAGAATGAAGCAAGATTTGGTTCAAAGGTTCCCTTGAGTCTAGCAACACCTAGGTATGCTCAGAATTTCATTTGAATGTCAAAATCACTCCAACGAGCAATTTATGAATTTTTCACTTTCTGACTTCGCCTTTTGACTTTTGGACATCAAAAATGTGGGAAAACACTCAAGTCAACATGTTCCTAGGGTAAAACCTACCCTTTGAACACACTCGTGGTCTGAGAATTGCCAAATTCCTACCCAACAACCCCATGGAGACATACTACGCCCAAATTTATTTTTGCTAAGAATGAAGCAAAATATGGTTCAAAGGTTCCCCTTGAGTCTAAGAACACCTTGGTATGCTCAGAATTTCATTTGAATGTCAAAATCACTTCAAACAAGCAATTTATGAATTTTTCGCGTTCTCATTTCCCCTTTTGACTTTTGGACATAAAAAACATGGAAAAACACTCAAGTCAACATGTTCCTAGGGTAAAACCTACCCTCTGATCACAGTGGTGACCTCAAAATTTTCAAATTCTCACATGCACTTGTGTCCGCTCTAGGTCAATCTGAGGGTTGTGTTCCAGAGCGTGGGTTGACTCTAGCCGATGACCTCGCTTATGGCTCACTAGCCCCTCTCCTGGGGAAAAGTCAAAACTATGTTAAAAAACGTGACCGTTTTCTCACAATTCTTTCAAACATTCGGTTTTAGACACACCCGACTTTCGGATGGATTTTGAGGCGTTGAACGACGTTGTTTTCAAAGTTGACCTAAGTGGTTGCCAAGGTCATACATTTAGTTCAAGTTCTGCTCTAAGATCTGTAGTGTCGCTCTGAGGCTACGTTTTGATATAAAAAAATTTCCAATCCAATACTGTTTGTGAAAGTTATGGCCAAAATAGTGAAATGCAGTTTAGAATGGTCAGAATGAGTCCATATTCAATTTTAAAAGAAGATTTGGGATCTCTTTGACACTGTGAACACTCCTATATGGTCAAAATTACAGTTGGACCCTAAAACTGGCCTAGAGACATCCAGCTAGAGGGGTTGAGAGTAAATCTTGTGCAGGGTGCAAGAAGGCCTATTGAGGGAAATGGTGGGAAACGGCCACCAATGCGACGTCAAGCAAGGGAAATGTTGTGTTACAATTGTGGGAAAAATGGCCACGGCATGTATAATTGCCCTCATCCCAGAAGATATGACTACCCTGTCAGAGGTCCTCGACAACAAGTAAGTCCTCCCCGTGCTAGAGCTCAAGCACAAGAGTAACCGCAACCTCAAATTTTGCAGCCACCTCGTGCTCAAGCTCAAGCCCCTGCTACTCAGCCAAATGTGAGCATCATAAGGATGGAGGAGGTCCTCAAGGGCAGAAGCAACCCGGAAGAAATAGCTAAAGGGAAGATGAAGATAGATGATGTGGCTACAATGCCTATCAAACGTGTGCGTGTCCAAGATGAAGTAGGTAAAGAAACAAGCAAGGATGCAAACAATGAAGCAAGTACATCTCGGGCAACTAAAGATGAAGCCAGGAAGAGAAAGACCCGTACTAGGCCTCAAATTGACATCTCCGATTTCCCTATGGGATCTCGGACACAACCTTATGACTTGACAGCTGATGTGAGTTCTCAAGGACCCAAGATTACTTGGCCACAACTACTTCATATCTCCCCAAAGCTTCGACGACAATGGTCAAAAATGGTGAGCATGAGGGCAAAGCGAAGTAAGCTAGTAAGTGTAATCAAAGCATATGGTCTCAAGGATATAGTGCCTTTGGTGAAGTCTCAAATCAAGGGACAACGGATTCCAAAAACTTACATTGACAGTGGAGCAGAGGTTTGTGTCATGACAGAAAAGCTAATGCATCAATTGGGTTTAGAGGTAATGGAATCATCAAACTTTAGGGCAAAAATGGCCAATAATGTCTCTGTCACTTGTGTGGGTGTAGTGAAAGCTTTGAGAGTTTCTGTTTTTGGAATCACTACAGAGGTTGATGCTTATGTGATGCCAGTAAAGGGAGAAGGATACCCCCTTATTTTAGGACGACCTTGGCTCATGGGTATAGGAGCTAGGCAAGATTGGGCAACAGGAGACTTGGAGTTGAGGCCTCGCATGGGTGGCCATAGTCGGAAGGTGGTTTATAACCTAAAGAATGGGCGACAAGAGAACCTTGAACTAGAGACGTCAGCTGATGAGTGGAGCTCAAGTGGATGATCCTCACATGGTGAGAGAGGAAGAGAGTTCAAGTGAAGAGAGTGATAGCACTCTCGAAGTCATGGGCATCCACCATAAAGGAAACTACCTCATCAGAAGACAACCCAAGGATCCAAATGGAGAATGTGTGGGATGCCAGCCTAGAGGAGATGTTATCCAAGGATATAAAGGAAGAAGAAAAGGAGGGTTATGTAAATGTTCTCAAGAAACATGCATCATTGTTTATTTCTGATTACACTCACATTACAGGTGTCACTGCAGTGAAGCATCATATCCATCTAAAAGAAGGGAGCAAGCCAGTAGTAGTACAAAAACTAAGAAGATTAGGAGTTGTGCAACAAAATGCACTGTTGTCCGAGGTGAAGAGACTCTTAGAAGCAGGATTCATATACCCAGTAGAAGATTCAGAATGGGTTTCCCCAGTAGTGGTGAGGCCACAAAGAATGGTAAATGGCGAGTGTGCGTGGATTAAAAGCCACTAAATGCTTGCAACAAAGAGGGACCACTTTCTCTCCCCATTTCTGAGGACTTCTGCATGCAGGTGCAGGTAGAGATGATAGTGTGGTGGATGGCTACTCTGGCTACTGGCAATACGCTTTGGGAGGAGGAACAGAAAAAGACTACTTTCATCACACCATGGGGCTGTTTTGCATTTCGAGTCATGCCTTTTGGTCTCACCAACGCTCTAGCCACCTTTCAACGATTCATGAACATGGTCTTCCAACCTTACTTTGGTAATTCCATAAGGGTTTTCATAGATGACTTTTGTATTTACAGCTCCAAAAGTATGCATCTCGACAAGATTGATGAAGTATTTACTCGTTTAGCTAAGCTGGGTGGATAACTAAACAAGGACAAATGTCACATTGGGGAAAGCAAGGTTACACTATTAGGGCATGTAGTGTCCATTGATGGAATCGAGGTAGATCCTGAAAAGATAGAAACATTGCTAAATCTACCTTCCCCAACTTCCATCAAACAATTAATCTCTTTCTTGCAAAAGCCAAGATATTTGAGTAGATTCATACACTTACTCTCCCAAGTGATATTTCCTCTACAACAGCTGACTCGTCAAGAGACGCTTGTTTGGAGTGAAGAAAGGGATGGGCATTTTAGAGAGATTAAAAAAATGTTAGGGTCACTCCCTATAATCCTCCAACCTTGTTGGGAAGAAACATTCTTTGTAAACCCTAGTGTGGGAGAAGAGGCCATTGGTGCTGCCCTCCTACAAAAAGATCCAAAAACATCCTTTATGAGGCCTGTGTATTTTGCTAGCCACCTCATGAAAAACACAGAGAAGGCCTACACCCTGATGGAACAACTAGTGTTAGCTCTCATGTTTGCGGTTACCAAATTTCGGCCATACTTGCTGCCGAAGAGGTTTGCAATTATCACTGTGGAGGATATGTTTCCCTATGCACTACAACATATGGAAATCTCTGACAAAATAGCAAAGTGGGTGGTGCGACTTCAAGAGTTTTATTATACAATACATGTTGAAAGAACAACTCGAGCATGCTTAGCCAACATTTTAACAAACAAGTGCTATGAAAAAGTTTTCCATTTGAAGAGAAAGGAACTTCCACCACCTCCAGCTCCAGAGGCTTTGGTCAATGCTTATAGCCTCTACTTTGATGGAGCATACAAGAGAACCAAGGATAAGGCAGCTGCAGGCATCGTGGTCTTATCTCCATTGGGAGAGAGGATCCATGGTGAAGGGATCACTCTAGAAGATGTCCACTCCAACAATGAAGCAGAATATCAAGCTCTAATTCATGGCCTTTGTTGGTGCCTCGATAATTCAATTAAGAGATTAAACGCTTTTGGTGACTCCATGCTTTTGGTAAGGCAAATGCAAGGTACATGGGCTTGCAAAAATGCCTGTCTCTCTACTAAAATGAGAGAAGCCAAAGCTCTTATGAGGAGATTTAGGGAGGCACAAGTACATCATGTGCCAAGAGACCAGAACAGGGATGCAGACCACCTAGCATCATCAAAGTTAAATGAGTCAATAGTGGGAGCAGTGGCCATCAAACTTCCACTTCATCAAGGCAAGGAGGACTTAGAAGATATTATGCACTTCTGGAGCAAGGAGAGGATCCTAAACACTTGGAATGCAGGGGATAAAGGCTGATGGTTAGCTAGGAAGGGCTACCGGTATCGCATAGTAAATGATGACTTGTATTGTCTTGGTAAGGATGGTGTGCTTAGGAGAGTGCCTTTGAAGAGTGAAATTGAAGAGATTTTAAAAGCTTGTCACGATGATATGTGCGGAGGACACTTTGCACACGACGTCACTAGTAGAAAGGTTCTACAAGCTGGGTTTACTTGGCCAAGTCTTCATCGTGATGTCAAATACTGGTGTCAAACATGTGATGAATGTCAGAAAGCAGGACCACGACGGCTCATAGCTGAACCTCAGAACCCAATAAAGGTATATGGGCCCTTTGAGAAGTGGGGAATTGATGCCATAGTGCCTCTACCACGCACTCAGTCATGTAAAGAGTACATCATCATGGGAGTAGACTACATGACTAGATGGGCTGAGGCTATGCCGACCAATAGAATTACTGCTAAGGATGTGAGTCAGTTCATCTTTGACCACATCTGTTGCCGGTTTGGCACCCCTCTTGAAATACCATCTAATAGAGGACCAGGGTTTAGAGCAGACCTGGTAGGAGAACTCATGAAGAAGCTAAATATTCAGCATCAACACTCTACTCCTTACTACCCTCAGTGCAATGGTTTGGTGGAAAAGGTAAATGGAATCATTTGCAAAATTCTCACCAAACAAGTACATGCCAGGCGCCAAGATTGGGACAAACACCTGAATGGAGCTCTATGGGCCTATAGAACCTCCTTCAAAACCACATTAGGGTACACACCCTTTCATTTGGTTTATGGAAAGGAGGCGCTTTTGCCCATTGAAGTGAAGTTAACAAGTCTTCAAATATTGGGTAGCCAGGTAGGCTCTCAAAAGGAGAAAGTACATCAAAGGATCATGGATCTAGAGAGGCTACAATTGGATCGTGAAGAAGCCATCAACCACTATTCTCAAGAAGCAGAGAAGTGGAGAGAAAAGTTCAACAAAAAGCTAGCATCCAAAGACATCAAAAAGGGATCTCTGGTGCTTCGATATGACAATCGCTTCGACACTCGTAAGGATGGAAAGTTTCTTTTTCGATGGGAAGGCCCGTTCTTGGTCACCAAAAAGTTCAAAAATGGCTCTTATAGACTTCAAGACATTGATGGTAAAGTGCACAAGACCAGGACAAATGGATGGCGTCTAAAGCCTTATCACATCAGGATAAGGTCAGCTCAAGATCAAAGAAAGTAGGCTAGAGGCATAAATACCCCTAGCCAGGTTTGGGGGGGCTATGATCCGAGCCTATCACAAATTTTTGTTTATTATATTTTGTTGGTTTTCCTTGCTTCTAGAGGTTTACAATAAAAGAAAGAGTGAGAACAACCTCTTGGAAAAATTAAAAAAATGATTTGATAGGAATTTTTTCTTGACTAGTTCACCGGAGGTGAAAGGTAGAGGGAGAACGTAGTGGTAAAGGGAAGGGAAAACATGTAAATGTGAAAAGAAAAGATATGATGTGGTTGTGGAGCCATGCACCCATGATTCAAGGGTCATGAATGGCTCATATCATCATGGCTTTGGAGCCATATGATGATTCAAACAGATGGGACACAAGTGGAAGACTTGGTAAAGGAAGGAACCAGACACATGATTTTGCTGAATTTTTAAAAAATACTTCCACTCCGAGCTAAGAAAAGTTGTCTTCATCAAAGTTGTAGCTGATGAGCTGGAGATTCTGACCATATTTTTTTAATAATTTTTGCATCTACGGTCTAGGAGATATGGCCAAAATGGCGGACGCCAGTTTTTTCAACTGTGGTGGAGACCACCCCCTCTACCTTTACACACACACACCCCTCCTTTTCCACATTGAGACCTTCTCTAAAAATCAGCCATTAGTCTTCTCACCCTCCTCTCCTTCCTCCTCTCTCTCAAGCTCAAAAACCCATCAAAATTCCTCTTCTAATCACCTCTCAAGTCATGCTTAATCTTGTTGTAATTCATAAGTTCTCATTCAACCCCTTTCTATTATTACTAGATATGTATTGATTTTATGTAGATTCTTTACATTTTAAAATAAGGAAGCTCTTGGACTCAAGCTATGGAGGAAGGAGTGAAGACAACACAAGTGATGATGGAGCTAACTAGTTGCAAATTGGTCAACAAATCACTTAGAAGGAGCTTCTTCATTGGTTGAATGTCCCTAATCAAGCTTCATTTGTACAAATTACACTTGGATCTTAACCTCACTCCTAATCACTCTCTTTCCTATATAAAGAGGCCTTCCCCTTTGTAATTTCAAGCCTCCCTCAGCCCCATCGAGTCTTTGTATCACTCACCATGAGCCCATAAGCTCATTCATTCACTCTATTCTTGCACATTCTAGAGTGCAAATTGTTTCATGCTAGTAACCTCTCCTCCTCTTACTTATGTTAATTAAGAGAAATCTTTTATATGTGTGTGAGAGTGCTTGATGTGATCTTGGCTAATCCTTGAGTGGTTGTTTGGTAATCTACATGCTATTTGTGTTGGGAGTGTTTGAAGTCATCCATTCCTTGTACACACACTAAGGTTAATGCTTCATTCATAGGAATCTCTCTCTCTCTCTCTCTCTCTCTCTCTCTCTCTCTCTCTCTCTCTCTCTCTCTCTCTCTCTCTTTGTGTAGCGGTCCTAGTCCACGCTTCCAAGACTAGGTGGTGCCCTCATCTCATTTCCCTTGTGGCGCAATGGAGTTTGTTTTGGTGTAGAGGCTGCCATTCCAAATTTCCTTCGTCATAAATTGGTGCCCCCACGGAGGAGTTCTCAAGCAGCGCTCTGTCAATCCTATGAAGGAAGATCCATCAAATTCTCCGAGACTTCCACTATGGTCTCCCCAAGAAGCTCGAGAAAAGAAGCGTCTTTATCGACAAACGGCACGTATGCGGGTAAAGAGAGTTAACTACATACACCCTTCTTTGCTTCAAGGAAAATCTTGTAGTCATCAAGTCCCTAGGTCAAAGCATTGTGTTGAGTGCTTTGTGGCTAGTGTGAAGACACTTCCTTTGAAGCCTCGACTCCAGGTGGTGAAAGCACTCTCAAACTCGGGTATTAACAAGTTTTTGGAGGGGAGCTACACATCAATGGGGTGCGGTATTGGCAAGAGGCTACATATGGTGATGCACTCCAACTACTACTAGCAAGAAGGCTCAAGGTGGTTGAGAGGGTAGCCATTGAACCCTATGAACTCTACAAAGCTGAAGATGGTCACACCCAAAGCTAGGCTAATCACTGGTGAGCAAATTCTTCGCATCTCTCAAATGGTGGGATCCAAGAGAGCTCAACTTCAATGAAGTGCTTCATGGAAGTTTGTATTTAATGCACCAATGAATAATCCCATTTTCTACAACTTTCATATCAGTTCAGAATATTAGGGTGAATGTGCGCATTGATAGAAAGATTTTTTTCCAACAAAGATTGGTCTTCTATTTTGGAGCTGAGAGGTTGAGAGAGATATTGTTGTCCCCTGACCCTATAATATTTCCTATTTTGGAGTATAATGTATCTTTTGATGTTCACATCTTCATCTTGCTTTAAGCATACTTCATGAATCATAGGGATTTATATGGACCTTTCCAACCTCTTGCTAGACAAACTGTGCATATAATAGCTAGCACAAAGCTTAGGTTCCAAAACATCATAAGGAACTTACTAGGCCCTCGTCGTCTAGCTGAGATTAATGCATCTATCAATCCATTTATTCTACCCTTAATAAGATATGATTTGGGCCTAGACGTTTTCATCTTTGTGCTGTATTGAGAGGAAGGCAACCCATTTTTATGATGGCTTTCCCTTGTCTCTGGGAGGGATGACGAAGCATTGAAATTGAGAGCTTTTCCTTTGGTGCTCAAAGAAGAAGCTATGGTATGGTTCCAGGCTCTAGATCCAACCCAAAGAATTGATTGGGAGGGATTGAAGGCGGCTTTCCTACGAATATTTCAACGAGCCAATTCGGCAGAAGAACTATGGCAACGGCTTCTGGCCCTTCATCAAGTTGACCCTCATGGTTATGCAACCTATGAGGAAGGTTTTGTGAAACTTTGGGGGCAATGGTCAGACTCACTAAACCCTGGTGAGCGAGCTCCCAATTGCCTCCAAAAGGATCTATTTATCTCAGGTTTGTACCCCTTGCTAAGGGAGAAGGTAAAGAGCAAATTTCCAAATGCTTTTGAAGATTCCTTAAGAATTGCTAGGGAAAAGAATAGAAAGATTCTCTATCAAGCCCAAGCTGGACAGCTAGCTTTGGGAGGCAATATCACAACTATGGAAGCTTCTCACATACCTCCAAATGTGCCTAATGCACCAGAACTCAATAGAGGTCAACAAGAAGATATGCTCCAACAAATAAACAATCTCACAAACCAGCTAGAGGGGTTGAGAGTAAATCTTGTGCAGGGTGCAAGAAGGCCTATTGAGGGAAATGGTGGGAATCGGTCACCAATGCGACGTCAAGCAAGGGAAATGTGTTACAATTGTGGGGAAAATGGCCACGGCATGTATAATTGCCCTCATCCTAGAAGATATGACTACCCTGTCAGAGGTCCTCGACAACAAGTAAGTCCTCCCCGTGCTAGAGCTCAAGCACAAGAGCAACCGCAACCTCAAATTTTGCAGCCACCTCGTGCTCAAGCTCAAGCCCCTGCTACTCAACCAAATGTGAGCATCATAAGGATGAAGGAGGTCCTCAAGGGCAGAAGCAACCAGCAAGAAATAGCTAAAGGGAAGATGAAGATAGATGAAGTGGCTACAATGCCTATCAAACGTGTGCGTGTCCAAGATGAAGTAGGCAAAGAAACGTCTTTTTGCTCAGAATTGAATAAGATTTGGTCTAGAGACTCCCCTTAAGTCTAGCAACACAATGGTATGGTCAGATTTGGGTTTGGATGCCAAAAGCTCCCAAAGTTGGCTATTCTTTCCTTTGTCTCGTGCAAAACGCTAAAATTCGCTTAATCTTCAATTTTACTCATCCAAGCGAGATGAAACTTGTCACATACACTCAATACAACATTTAGAACATGCATATGATGTCATCTTATGGTTTGGTCTCAAAATCACCCCTTGTAGACAATTTGAGTAGCATGTCTGGCAATTGTCGTCTTTTGCCTTTAATCTGTCAAAACAAGGTCAAATTCTCGGTTTCAGAGTGTAAATAGGGTAAAACCCATCTTCTAACCACTCTGCTAACCTTAGAATTGCAAAATTATGCCCTGATCTCCTTGTAGACATCCTACGGGTAGGATGTCTACTACCTATTTTTTCATATTGAAGTGCCCTTGATGCTTCCTTATGGCCACAGCAAGAGCTAGTAAGCTCCAAAAATGAAACAAATGTGCAATAATCACTCACTCCAAGCAATTTATGAATTTTTCGCTTTCTGACTTGGCCTTTTGACCTTTGGACATCAAAAACATGGGAAAACACTCAAGTCAACATCTCCCGAAGGTAAACCCTACCCTCTGAACACACTGGTGGTCTCAGAATTCCCAAATTCCTTCCAAAAAACCCCCTGGAGACAGACTACGCCCAAATTTCTTTTTGCTCAGAATGAAGCAAGATTTGGTTCAAAGGGTCCCTTGAGTCTAGCAACACCTTGGTATGCTCAGCATTCCATTTGAATGTCCAAATCACTCCCAACAAGATATTTATGATTTTTTCACTTTCTGACTTCGCCTTTTGACTTTTGGACATTAAAAATATGGGAAAACACTGAAGTCAACATGTTCCTAGGGTAAAACCTACCCTCTGAACACACTCGTGGTCTGAGAATTGCCAAATTCCTGCCCAAAAACCCCCTGGAGACATACTACGCCCAAATTTATTTTTGCTCAGAATGAAGCAAAATTTGGTTCAAAGGTTCCCCTTGAGTCTAAGAACACCTTGGTATGCTGAGAATTTCATTTGAATGTCAAATTCAGTTCAAACAAGCAATTTATGAATTTTTCGCTTTCTCACTTCCCCTTTTGACTTTTGGACATCAAAAACATGGGAAAACACTCAAGTCAACATGTTCCTAGGGTAAAACCTACCCTCTGATCACAGTGGTAACCTCAAAATTTTCAAAATCTCACATGCACTTGTGTCCGCTCTAGGTCGATCTGAGCGGTGTGTTCCAGAGCGTGGGTTGACTCTAGCCGATGACCTCGCTTATGGCTCACTAGCCCCTCTCCAAGGGAAAAGTCAAAACTATGTTAAAAAATGTGACCGTTTTCTCACAATTCTTTCAAACTGTCGGTTTTAGACACACCTGACTTCCGGATGGATTTTGATGCGTTCAAGGACGTTTTTTTCAAAGTTGACCTAAGTGGTTGCCAAGGTCATACATTTAGTTCAAGTTCTGCTCAAAGATCTGTAGTGTCGCTCTGAGGCTACGTTTTGATATAAAAACTTTTCCAATCCAATACCGTTTGTGAAAGTTATGGCCAAAATAGTGAAATGCAATTAAGAATGGTCAAAATGAGTCCATATTCAAAATAAGATTCGGTCCAGAGACTCCCCTTGAGTCTACCAACACAGTGGTATGGTCAGATTTAGGTTTGGATGCCAAAAGCTCCCAAAGCTGTCTATTCTTTCCTTTATCTCGTGCAAAACGCTAAAATTCGCTTAATCTTCAATTTTACTCATCCAACCGAGATGAAACTTGTCACATACACTCAATACAACATTTAGAACATGCATATGATGTCAACTTATGGTTTGGTCTCAAAATCACCCCTTGTAGATAATTAGGGTAGGATGTCTGGCAATTCCCGTCTTTTGCCTTTAATCTGTCAAAATAAGGTCAAATTCTCGGTTTGAGAGTGTAAATAGAGTAAAACCCAACACTTTGGTCACCTAAGAATTGCAAAATTATGCCCTGATCTCCTTGTAGCCATCCTACGAGTAGGATGTCTACCGCCTATTTTTTCATATTGAAGTGCTCGTGATGCTTCCTTATCGCCACAGCAACTGCTAGTAAGCTCCACAAATGAGAAAAATGTGCAAAAATCACTCACTCCAAGCAATTTATGAATGTTTCGCTTTCTGACTTGGCCTTTTGACCTTTGGACATCAAAAACATGGGAAAACACTCAAGTCAACATCTCCCTAAGGTAAAACCTACCCTCTAAACACACTGGTGGTCTCATAATTCCCAAATTCCTTCCAAAAAACTCCCTGGAGACATACTACGCCCAAATTTCTTTCTGCTCAGAATGAAGCAAGATTTGGTTCAAAGGTTACCTGGAGTCTAGCAACACCTTGGTATGCTCAGAATTTCATTTGAATATCAAAATCACTCCCAACAAGCAATTTATGAATTTTTCACTTTCTGACTTCGCCTTTTGACTTTTGGACATCAAAAATATGGGAAAACACTCAAGTCAACATGTTCCTAGGGTAAAACCTACCCACTCAATACACTTGTGGTTTGAGAACTGCCAAATTCCGGCCCAACAACCCCCTGGCTGCCCAACAACCCCCTGGAGACATACTACACCCAAATTTATTTTTGCTCAGAATGAAGCAAAATTTGGTTCAAAGGTTCCCAGTGAGTCTAAGAACACCTTGGTATGCTCAGAATTTCATTTGAATGTCAAAATCACTTCCAACAAGCAATTTATGAATTTTTCGCTTTCTCACTTCCCCTTTTGACTTTTGGACATCAAAAACATGGGAAAACACTCAATTCAACATGTTCCTAGGGTAAAACCTGCCCTCTGAACACACAAGTGACCTCAAAATTTTCAAAATCTCACATGCACTTATGTCCGCTCTAGGTCGATTCGAGCGGTGTGTTCCAGAGCATGGGTTGACTCTAGTCGATGACCTCGCTTATGGCTCACTAGCCCCTCTCCTAGGGAAAAGTCAAAACTATGTTAAAAACGTGACCGTTTTCTCACAATTCTTTCAAACTGTCGGTTTTAGACACACCTGACTTCCGGATGGATTTTGAGGCGTTAAACGACTTTTTTTTCAAAGTTGACCTAAGTGGTTGCCAAGGTCATACATTTAGTTCAAGTTCATCTCAAAGATCTGTAGTGTCGCTCTGAGGCTACGTTTTGATATAAGAACTTTTCCAATCCAATACCGTTTGTGAAAGTTATGGCCAAAATAGTGAAATGCAGTTTAGAATGGTCAGAATGAGTCCATATTCAATTCTAAAAGAAGATTTGGGATCTCTGTGACACTGTGAACACTCCTGTATGGTCAAAATTACAGTTGGACCCTAAAACTAGCCTAGAGACATCCTACGAGTAGGATGTCTTTTTGCTCAGAATTGAATAAGATTTGGTCCAGAGACTCCCCTTGAGTCTAGCAACGCAGTGGTATGGTCAGATTTGGGTTTGGATGCCAAAAGCTCCCAAAGCTGGCTATTCTTTCCTTTGTCTCGTGCAAAACGCTAAAATTTGCTTAATCTTCAATTTTACTCATCCAAGCGAGATGAAACTTGTCACATACACTCAATACAACATTTAGAATATGCATATGATGTCATCTTATGGTTTGGTCTCAAAATCACCCCTTGTAGACAATTTGGGTAGGATGTCTGGCAATTCTCGTCTTTTCCCGTTAATCTATCAAAACAAGGTGAAATAGTTGGTTTGAGAGTGTAAATAGGGTAAAACCCACCTTCTAAACACTCTAGTGATCTTAGAACTTCAAAATTATGCTATGGTATCCTTGTAGACATCCTATAAGTAGGATGTCTACTGCCTATTTTTTCAGATTGAAGTGCTCTTGATGCTTCCTTATGGACACATCAAGTGCTAGTAAGCTCCACAAATGAAAAAAATGTGCAAAAATCACTCACTCCAAGCAATTTATGAATTTTTCGCTTTCTGACTTGGCCTTTTTTCTTTTGGACATCAAAAGCATGGGAAAACACTCAAGTCAACATCTCCCTGAGGTAAAACCTACCCTCTGAACACACTGGTGGTCTCAGAATTTCCAAATTCCTTCCCAAAACCCCCCTCGAGACATACTACACCCAAATTGTTTTCTGCTCAGAATGAAGCAAGATTTGGTTCAAAGGTTCCCTTGAGTCTAGCAACACCTAGGTATGCTCAGAATTTCATTTGGATGTCAAAATCACTCCCAACGAGCAATTTATGAATTTTTCACTTTCTGACTTCGCCTTTTGACTTTTGGACATAAAAAATGTGGGAAAACACTCAAGTCAACATGTTCGTAGGGTAAAACCTACCCTTTGAACACACTCGTGGTCTGAGAATTGCCAAATTGCTGCCCAACAACCCCATGGAGACATACTACGCCCAAATTTATTTTTGCTCAGAATCAAGCAAAATATGGTTCAAAGGTTCCCCTTGAGTCTAAGAACACCTTGGTACGCTGAGAATTTCATTTGAATGTCAAATTTAGTTCAAACAAGCAATTTATGAATTTTTCGCTTTCTCACTTCCCCTTTTGACTTTTGGACATAAAAAACATGGGAAAACAGTTAACTCAACATGTTCCTAAGGTAAAACCTACCCTCTAATCACAGTGGTGACCTCAAAATTTTCAAATTCTCACATGCACTTGTGTCCGCTCTAAGTCGATCTGCGTGGTGTGTTCCAGAGCGTGGGTTGACTCTAGCCGATGACCTCGCTTATGGCTCACTAGCCCCTCTCCTGGGGAAAAGTCAAAACTATGTTAAAAAACGTGACCGTTTTCTCACAATTCTTTCAAATAGTTGGTTTTAGACACACCCGACTTCCAGATGGATTTTGAGGCGTTAAAGGACGTTTTTTTCAAAGTTGACCTAAGTGGTTGCCAAAGTCATACATTTAGTTCAAGTTCTGCTCTAAGATCTGTAGTGTTGCTCTAATGCTACGTTTTGATATAAAAACTTTTCCAATCCAATACCGTTTGTGAAAGTTATGGCCAAAATAGTGAAATGCAGTTTAGAATGGTCATAATGAGTCCATATTCAATTCTAAAAGAAGATTTGGGATCTCTATGACACTGTGAACACTCCTGTATGGTCAAAATTACAATTGGACCCTAAAACTGGCTTAAAGACATCCTACGGGTAGGGTGTCTTTTTGCTCAGAATTGAATAAGATTTGGTCCAGAGACTCCCCTTGAGTTTACCAACATAGTGGTATGGTCAGATTTGGGTTTGGATGCCAAAAGCTCCGAAAGTTGGCTATTCTTTCCTTTGTCTCGTGCAAAACGCTAAAATTCGCTTAATCTTCAATTTTACTCATCCAACCGAGATGAAACTTATCACATATACTGAATACAACATTTAGAACATGCATATGATGTCAACTTATGGTTTAGTCTCAAAATCACCCCTTGTAGACAATTAGGGTATGATGTCTGGCAATTCTCGTCTTTTGCCTTTAATCTGTCAAAATAAGGCAAATTCTTGGTTTCAAAGTGCAAATAGGGTAAAACCCACCTTCTAAACACTCTGGTGAACTTAGAATTGCAAAATTATGCCCTGATCTCCTTGTAGACATCCTACGGGTAGGATGTCTACTGCCTATTTTTTCATATTGAAGTGCTCTTGATGCTTCCTTATGGCCACAGAAAGTGCTAGTAAGCTCCACAAATGAAGCAAATGTGCAAAAATCACTCACTCCAAGCAATTTATGAATTTTTCCCTTTCTGACTTGGCCTTTTGACTTTTTGACATCAAAAACATGGGAAAACACTCAAGTCAACATCTCCCGAAGGTAAAACCTACCCTCTGAACACACTGGCGGTCTCAAAATTCCCAAATTCCTTCACTACAAGAGGCTATTCATATTAGCGATGCTCACATAGCGACGCTCAAAAAAAATTTACCGACGTCGCTATGAGCGTCGCAAATTTACACAGAAATTTGCGACGCTCATAGCGACGCCGGCTGGGCTAAAAAAATAACCGAGCGCGCCCAAAAACTCAGATCTCAGATCTTAGTTTTTCGGTGCCCTCAAGCATGGAGCAGGTAACGCTCTCCCTCTCTCTCTCTCTCTCTCTCTCTCTCTCTTCTTCTCCACACACACACACACACACACACACACACACACACACACACACACGAGGAGAGGAAGGAGAGCTAGGTATGCTCCTTCCCTCTCCTCATTCTCATGTTCCCTTCCCCTCTTTCTCTCTCCCTCTCTCTCTCTCTCACACACACACACATACCCACACACACATAGTGTTTTTGAGAGAGAGAGAGAGAGAGAGAGAGAGAGAGAGAGAGTACAAACATAAACAAAAACGCACACACACACATACATAAACAAAGAATGCACACACACATTGAGAGAGGAAAAGAGAGAGAGAGCATGCATAAACAAAAAACGCACGCATTGAGAGAGGAAAAGAGAGAGAGAACATGCATAAACAAAAAACGCACACATTGAGAGAGAAAAAGAGAGAGAAAACATGCGTACGATCCAAAAAAACGCACACACATTGAGAGAGAAAGAGAGAGAAACTAATTTAACGTCGTAGGAAACTAATTAAAATTAAAAGACCTAAAGATCTAGCCGACGAGGAGTTGAACTCAAGACCTATTATTCAAGAGGGAAATGGCATAATCAATCTATCATACTTGGCATGGGTGATAGAAAGGTTATACCATTTATCTCTTTTTATTGGCACACACATCCACACACACGCACACACACAAGAAGAAGAGAGTTATAACGTCGTAGGAAACTATCCTAAAAGACGTTAAAGATTAGGTTAGATGTAGACTTACGTTAAATTAGATTTAGGTTTATTTAAGTTAAATTAGATTAGATTTAGGTTTATTTTTAACTAGATTTACGTTTATTTACGCTAGATTTAGATTTACGTTATATTAGATTAGATTTAGGTCTCCATAGACTGCGATGCCTGCATGAAGCGGGTGAAGAAAGCCCTCAATGGAATATAGGGTATTGCTGCCTTCACTCATGGTGGGCTCCGTCGATCCAAAAGTACTGGTGAAATGTCTTCAGAAGATAGGGAAGAAGGTGGATCTTCAGGGCGGCAAGAGTCACTACATCCCCGACACAATGACCATCTAGACAACCTCTAGTCATTCAACAGCAACTTCAAAGTTAGTAACAAGAGCAAGAACGGTCTAAAGGGCCAATTGCTGTCGTCAGATGTGGATGGAGATGAGGCAGCGTCACCGCCGGAAGTTAACTCTCACATCTTTAGTGATGAGAATGCCAACTCTTGCCGAGTTATGTGAAAAATTATGTGTTAAATCAGTTTTAAGGTTCTTATAATCCTTGTTAGTTTAGTTCTTTGTTTTTAATATAACATAATTTACGTTAGATTTAGATTTATGTTATATTAGATTAGACTTAGGTTTATTTAGGTTTACCACACCCACACACACACACACACACACAAGAAGAAGAGAGTTTTAACGTCGTAGGAAACTATCCCAAAAGACGTTAAAGATTAGGTTAGATGTAGACTTACGTTAAATTAGATTTAGGTTTATTTTTAGTTAGATTTACGTTTATTTAGATTTACGCTTATTTACGTTAGATCGAGTCCACGCAAGAATTACTTACGGTTTAGGGTTTAGAGTTAGACGAACAGTGAAAAGATCTACTGTGAAAAGATGTTAAGATGCTGTGAAGTGCTACAGCTAGAGAAGAGGCAAAGGGGTTTTGTCCACTACATGCAGTATCATGTAGACGTGGGTGTGTAGATTTCTTGTACCCACAAATATAGGTATTGACCAATAAAGACGAGATTATAACCCGGTGGTTCTGATCTCCGTGCACCTCTAGACCGAGGTGTGCGGGGATTGGACATGACTAGAGAATGTGAGGTAAAGAGAGAGAGAGAGAGAGAGAGAGAGAGAGAGAGATAAGACGAAGAATGCCAATAGAATATTAAATTTGTTGTCCAGGTTATAAGATTTTTATCCTCATTATGAGTAGTGACGAGGATGTGGGACCGTCCAACCGAAACACCTATCTCTCAACGAGGGTCTTATTTCCTTGTAATCAATGCAAGCATGCTGTGCGACGGACAAGACGTGTTTCTTTGCAGCACGTTCGCGAATTTTGCGAGTTCGATCCATCTATTATAGATCGAGTTGTTGCCAATTATAACTCGTCGGACTCTAACGCTGGCCAACAAGCAGCAATCTTGCAACCCAATAGACGTGTTCGCAGGCGCTTTGGTCAAGCAGCATATGTGAGGCCACAAGATGTAGCCTCTGACAACTCGGGGGATGATCATACAGAGCACATTCCCAACGAGGCAATGTTTGAGCCCGAGATTGATGAAATGATCGAGACGATCATGGATTCAGAAAGGCTTATCTATGATGATATGAAAAGTGAAGCCGATACGCCATTGTATAATGGAGCACGTATGTCTAGATTGAAAGCACTCCTGGTTCTTCTCAACATGCAGGCAAAGTTTGGATGGAGTGACACTAGCGTCACAGCGCTTTTCAGGTGATCTATTACAATTAGTTTACTTTAATAAAACTCTAAATGTATAATGATCTGATAGATTTTTACACGACTGTATCGTATTTTTATGTTGTGTAGATTGCTTAAAGAGCACATACTACCAGCTGACAATGTGATGCCAGATTCCCGAGATGAAGCAAGAAAGATTTTGCGAAACTTGGGGATGGATTACAATTCTATCCACGCTTGTCCTAATGACTGCATTCTTTTCAGAGGGGAATACATAGACATGGAGAAGTGTCCGAAATGTGATTCCGAAAGATATCGAGTAGATCTCCACGGGACAAAAATTCCACAAAAGGTTTTGCGACATTTTCCTCTGCTTCCTCGCATCAAGCATTTCTTCGAATGTAAGTCCATGGCCGCCCTAGCATCATGGCATGAGGAGAATAAATCTTCGGATGGTGTGCTACGAATTCCTGCAGATTGCGCAGCCTGGAAACATATAGATGGAACATGGTCGGATTTTGCCAGGGAAGCTCGAAATTTGCGCTTAGGCCTGGCTATGGATGGCGTAAATCCATTTGGTCAAAGATCAACATCTTACAGTGTATGGCCCGTTGTCATCGTCAACTACAACATTCCCCCGTGGTTGACTACGAAGAAGGGGCACCTATGGCTAAGCTTGATTGTGCCAGGGCGATATAAAGTGGGGAATATGGATGTGTATCTTCGTCCACTATTGGAAGAGCTACAACAATTGTGGATTGGCATAGAGGTGGTGGATATGAGCCGACACACAGGACGACGGAATGCTTTGATCAGAGGCATTCTAATGTGGACCATGCATGACTATCCCGGGCTAACAGAATGCTCAGGTGATCTATTGACACTCCTCACTCAGACACTGTAAATCTTGTTTTTTCCCATAGTTGATCTATTATCATGTGTATACATGCAGGGCTTCAAACAAGCGGATACAGAGCATGTGTCACATGTGGACCTAGACTGAATGCACGTAGGGCACCCTCACTGAAGAAGCAAATCTACGAAGGTCATCAAGCGTATCTTCCAGAGAATCATGTGTTACGCGACGGCTTTTTGGGAAGAGAGCCACCAAGGATGTCTGCACAAGCATGGTTAGAGCAGAAGGAGATGTGCGATGACGGATTGCCTCCAGGGATGAAGAGACTATCTCTATGGTACGAGTTACCATACTGGCCCCGACTCATGATCAATCACTTGCTCGATCCAATGCACATATTCAAGAATGTGGGTAATCTACTATGGGACCATCTGACCGGCAAGAAAGATACTTTGGGAGCCAGAGTTGACCTTAGAAATGTGGATCGTATGGAGCAATATTGGCCGCAAACAGCGTCTGATGGATCGATAAAACTCCCTAAAGCACCATGGATTTTCACAGGAGCCCAAGAACGCAAAGTAAAAGAGACCATTCGATCTTTGCGGACCCCCACTGGCGTAATGCACTCGCTCCGAACGTGTTTTACTAAAGAAGGAAAGCTTACCGGTTTGAAGTCACACGATTGGCATAAAATGTGTCAGGTACGTTCATAGTGGACTTTAATATCATTGCATAAAATGTGGACTTTAATATCATTGCTGCACATACTTTACAGTTTATTTTACCGGTTGCCATTGAGGGATGTTTGTCTCTCGACATCCGTAACACAATCTACAAACTTGCAAAGCTGGTGCAATGGATCTCACAAAAGGAGATCAACGTAGACTCCATACCATTCGCCAAACTAAATGCTGCGGAGCTTGTGTGCATGTTTGAGAAACATTTTCCTACTACCATGCTAACCATTCAGGTGCATCTTCTTGTTCACATAGTTGATGAGGTGGAAATAGCTGGCACAGTTCATTCCAGATGGATGTTCTTCTTAGAACGTTTCATGAAAACGCTTAAGGGATATGTGCGTCAAAAGGCACGTCCGGAGGGTAGCATGGCAGAAGGTTGGTTGGTATCAGAGTCCCTAGTGTACATTGGAGAGTGGCTAGACGGATTTGATAAAGCCCGGGACACGCTATGGCGAACCATAGATGATGAGCGCATATCTGGGATTGTCATGTGCAATCTCGGTGTTGAGAAGAAGATGACGGAAGATCTAGAGGCTAAAATCAACCGATTTTGCATGCTTCACAATCCAGTGATGCAAAAGTGGATTTCACAATATGAGGATGCAAAGCAAGAGCGACAAAGGGCACGAATCGAGTGGAGACGGGGAAGACGACCACCGATGCACTATCCAGCGGTTCTGGAGAGCCTACCAACCTTCATGAGCTTAAGATGGTTGCACAACCAATTGAAAAGCGCACAACAATGCGGTGACGAAGTGACTGAGGAAGAGTGGGAGTACTCTCGGGGTTGCGCGACCAAGGTAAGTTTGCAATGTACGACTAGCAAGTGACTTTATTTATAAACGTTTGAACGGCCACTCATAATCTTTGTTCGTTGTAGTATAAGTCATACACAGCAGCATGGTGTAAAGGTCGACATTTTAGGGTGGAACGAATCGACAAAAAGCGTTTTACTCAAGATTGTGGAATCATGGCAAAATTTGAACAGTCTAGTCGACGACGTTCCTCTGATGCAGATCCTGTGGTGGCGGAACTCACTTACTTCGGCACGCTGCAAGAGATTTTGAGGATCGATTACAGAGGATTTTTTGTCGACTTGTTCGACGTGCAATGGTTCAAGATAATCATGGAGGGTCGCAACGCTACTGTGCGTAGAGGAGAGTCTGGTTTTCTTGAGGTGGATTCTACTAAGAAATGGACTGACCTAAGAGACACTTTCGTACTACCCGAGCATTGTGAACAAGTAAGTATGTAAATAGTTAACATCCCCCTTTTACAAGTTATGTGCTTGAAAGCTCTCATGTAAGTTATGTGGCTCTGGCAGGTAATATTTCATCCTACAAAGTCTACATCAAACTGGTGGTACGTCATAGAGGTAGCCCCTCGTAGTGCAAGGACGTATGAAGGCTACCATGTGCCAATCACAACGGCATCAATGGAGGAGATCAGAGAAGATGCTCAATCAGAAGCCGCTGCGGTGGTGCCAGACGAGCATCAAGATGCTACTACTCTATATGGGGTGCATGCAGAGGAGCTACAAAATGAAACAGAGGATATGTGTTTAAACGGAGAGCTCTATATAGATATAGGAAGTTATGCTGAGTTATGCGAGGATGAGAGAGAGATCTCTTAAAGCCACAAATATTGTATTTGAACAATTTTGCTCCGTGTTGTAAAAGCTCTGGCTCTGTAAGTACCTTCCATGGTGTATAACGCTCTTTTCTACTCGCGCTCACATCTTTTGATTGAAAATTCTGAGTTTTCGACTTGCCTCTTCTATCACTCAATTCATTGCGTCATTGTATTTATATGCGTCATTACGTCATTGTATTTGATGGTCTTTGCGTCATTGTCTACTCTATTCATTCAATATTAAGTTTAAATATTCGTGTGTTTAATGCAGGTATGGATGATGAGGAGTTTCTTTCTTCTTTGTCACCGCAGCAGAGACAGTGGTACGTAGAGCGTCATCGCTCTGGTGCATCATCGCGCGTTCCTACTCCATCCGCATCTCCCTCTCTTTCAGAGCATTCGGCGCGCTCCGAAGCTTCGGCGTCGACGAGACGAGCTTCACACTCATCTAGACACCGGCGCTCTAGTGGTGGCGGTGGCGGTTGTTGTGGGGATTCCACCACCGATGCCTCCACACCGCCTCGTGTTCGACGAGGCTCTTTACCCTCCCCTTCTTTGCCCGCCCCCACACTAGCCACATCATCGCCATCTACGCCAAGTTTTGCACGGCTGACTGTTTCTAGAAGCTACACACCTCTACCTACTCCGCCAGGAGCCACCCCACTCGACACTCCTCGCTTCGGGGCCGAGACGCCGGTGGAGACACCTGACGTCCGTACCCCCATCGACATGCCGCTAGAGACCCCTACGGGACACCCAGGTTGACGCATCACCGGCCAGAGGGCTTGTCTTACTCCGTCGACTTCAGCGGCGGCATCATCATGGATGATGACGGCAAGAAGGTGATCTCGCGCATGCGTGGTCTTTGCTCTCAGCTGTTTAGACACTACATACTAAACAAATGGAGTGAAGTACCAAGTGATTTAAAAAACAGAGTCATCAGCATACTTCATGATGAGTTTCCCATTCCAACACGGGATCAGCGCTTCAATGAAGACCTGATGAAGATTCGAATGCGCGAATACTGCAAACACAAGCGTTTCGAAGTGCAAAAAGCAATCAAGAATGGGTGGAACAGGCCAGATTGGCTGGCCAAAGAAGATTGGAAGAATGCGAAGAAAGCAGCGCGCGAGAATCCCGACAATTGGAAGCAACAAAAGGATGCATCCAGAGCGCGAGTAGAGGCAGGGAGCTCGCACCACTTGGGGAGCGGTGGATGGGCATCATTTGAGGCCGATTTTGTAAGTGTTTTCGCATTGCTCTTTATGTTCGATAGTTTAGGGTTTATGAGTTTTTTAATTCTAACATAATGAAATCTTTGTATGTTTTGACAGTGGTCGATGACAGGACGTGATCCCACACAGTACGAGCGCGAGTACAGAGGCAGGAAGGGCTTAAACGCCCTGATGGACATTCTCAGTTCTCGCGGCGGCATGGTTAGTATTAGGGTTTACTCTTTTCTATTTTTTGTATTGTTTTATAAATGTCGTTATATGTTTATACTTACTGAAAGCTGTCTTATTGTCTTTTTTTGCAAAATCCGACAGATACGCCGCTTGGACGCGATGAGACGTCTGACTAGACGACGTTAGTTTAGCCGTAGCTAGATAGCATTAGTTTAGGGTTTCTCATAGCTTATGTATCATGAGACGGATTTTATACGTCTTTTTGAACCATGTATATTATTACATTTGTCACCGCAGTTCATTTTGCCAATCAATTCTTTATGCCTATGATGTTGTACAATTGTCATTATTATATTTGCCAATCAATTCATTTTGCCTATGATGTGTACAATTGTCAATTTTGCAAACAATGCGTCTTGTGGGTGACTATTTTGGGTCTATTATCTACCCTTGCACTGTTTTTAAAAAGTAAATCAAGTACAATATGGTTGATGGGTGGCAGGGCATTCAATGCCCTGTCACCAAAAAAAAATTCTCTCGGGCGTCGCTATAACCGTCGCTATTTATGGCTCTGTAGCGTCGCTATTAGCGTCCCTATAGTCTTCTGTGTAAACGTCGCTATAACCGTCGCTATGAGCGTCGCTATGAGCGTCTCTATATAGCGCCGCTTATAGCGACGCATATAGCGACGCTTGTAGCGATGCATATAGCGACGCTCGTAGCGACGCCGAGGATTATAAAAACCCAGTGTATTTCCTTCGCTAGCAGCGTCACAAGAGCACACAACCTCTTGTAGTGCTTCCCAAAACCACCCTGGAGACCTACGACCCCCAAACTTCTTTCTGCTCAGAATGAAGCAAGATTTTGTTCAAAGGTTCCCTTGAGTCTAGCAACACCTTGGTATGCTCAGAATTTCATTTGAATGTCAAAATCAATCCCAACAAGCAATTTATGAATTTTTCACTTTCTGACTTCACCTTTTGACTTTTGGACATCAAAAATATGGGAAAACACTGAAGTCAACATGTTCCTAGGGTAAAACCTACCCTCTGAACACACTCGTGGTCTGAGGGGTGTGTTCCAGAGCGTGGGTTGACTCTAGCCGATGACCTCGCTTATGGCTCACTAGCCCCTCTCCTAGGGAAAAGTCAAAACTATGTTAAAAAACGTGACCGTTTTCTCACAATTCTTTCAAACTGTCGGTTTTAGACACACCTGACTTCCGGATGGATTTTGAGGCGTTAAACGACGTTTTTTTCAAACTTGACATAAGTGGTTGCAAAAGTCATACATTTAGTTCAAGTTCTGCTCTAAGATCTGTAGTGTCGCTCTGAGGCTACGTTTTGATATAAAAACTTTTCCAATCCAATACCGTTTGTGAAAGTTATGGCCAAAATAGTGAAATGCAGTTTAGAATGGTCAGAATGAGTCCATATTCAATTCTAAAAGAAGATTTGGGATCTCTGTGACACTGTGAACACTCCTGTATGGTCAAAATTACAGTTGGACCCTAAAACTGGCCTAGAGACATCCTACGGGTAGGATGTCTTTTTGCTCATAATTGAATAAGATTTGGTCCAGAGACTCCTCTTGAGTTTACCAAGATAGTGGTATGGTCAGATTTGGGTTTGGATGCCAAAAGCTCCCAAAGCTGGCTATTCTTTCCTTTGTCTCATGCAAAACGCTAAAATTCGCTTAATCTTCAATTTTACTCATCCAACCGAGATGAAACTTATCACATACACTCAATACAACATTTAGAACATGCATATGATGTCAACTCATGGTTTAGTCTCAAAATCACCCCTTGTAGACAATTAGGGTAGGATGTCTGGCAATTCTCGTCTTTTGCCTTTCGTCGGTCAAAATAAGGCAAATTCTCGGTTTGAGAGTGTAAATAGGGTAAAACCCACATTCTAAACACTCTGGTCACCTTAGAATGGAAAAATTATGCCCTGGTCTCCTTCTAGACATCCTACGGGTAGGATGTCTACTGCATATTTTTTCATATTGAAGTGCTCTTGATGCTTCCTTATGGCCACAGCAAGTGCTAGTAAGCTCCACAAATGGGAAAAATGTGCAAAAATCACTCACTCCAAGCAATTTATGAATTTTTTGCTTTCTGACTTGGCCTTTTGACCTTTGGACATCAAAAACATGGGAAAACACTCCATTCAACATCTCCCGAAGGTAAAACCTACCCTCTGAACACACTGGTGGTCTCAGAATTCCCAAATTCCTTCAAAAAACCCCCCTGGAGACATACTACGCGCAAATTTCTTTTTGCTCAGAATGAAGCAAGATTTGGTTCAAAGGTTCCCTTGAGTCTAGCAACACCTTGGTATGCTCAGAATTTCATTTGAATGTCAAAATCACTCCCAACAAGATATTTATGAATTTTTCACTTTCTGACTTCGCTTTTGACTTTTGGACATAAAAAATATGGGAAAACACTAAAGTAAACATGTTCGTAGGGTAAAATCTACCCTCTGAGCACACTCGTGGTCTGAGAATTGCCAAATTCCTGCCCAAAAACCCCCTGGAGACATACTACGCCCAAATTTATTTTTGCTTAGAATGAAGCAAAATTTGGTTCAAAGGTTTCCCTTGAGTCTAAGAACACCTTGGTATGCAGAGAATTTCATTTGAATGTCAAATTCGGTTCAAACAAGCAATTTATGAATTTTTCGCTTTCTCACTTTTCCTTTTGACTTTTGGACATCAAAAACATGGGAAAACACTCAAGTCAACATGTTCCTAGGGTAAAACCTACCCTCTGATCACAGTGGTGACCTCAAAATTTTCAAAATGTCACATGCACTTGTGTCCGCTCTAGGTCGATCTGAGCGGTGTGTTCCAGAGCGTGGGTTGACTCTAGTCGATGACCTCGCTTATGCCTCACTAGCCCCTCTCCTAGGGAAAAGTCAAAACTATGTTAAAAAACGTGACCGTTTTCTCACAATTTTTTCAAACTGTCAGTTTTAGACACACTTGACTTCCGGATGGATTTTGAGGCGTTAAACGACGTTTTTTTCAAAGTTGACGTAAGTGGTTGCCAAGGTCATACATTTAGTTCAAGTTCTGCTCAAAGATCTGTAGTGTCGCTCTGACGCTAGGTTTTGATATAACAACTTTTCCAATCCAATACCGTTTGTGAAAGTTATGGCCAAAATAGTGAAATGCAGTTTAGAATGGTTAGAATGAGTCCATATTCAATTCTAAAAGAAGATTTGGGATCTCTGTGACACTGTGAACACTCCTGTATGGTCAAAATTACAGTTGGACCCTAAAACTGGCCTAGAGACATCCTACGGGTAGGATGTCTTTTTGCTTAGAATTGAATAAGATTTGGTCCAGAGACTCCCCATGAGTCTAGCAACACAGTGGTATGGTCAGATTTAGGTTTGGATGCCAAAAGCTCCCAAAGCTCGCTATTCTTTCCTTTGTCTCGTGCGAAACGCTAAAATTCGCTTAGTCTTCAATTTTACTCATCCAAGCGAGATGAAACTTGTCACATACACTCAATACAACATTTAGAACATGCATATGATGTCATCTTATGGTTTGGTCTCAAAATCACCCCTTGTAGGCAATTTGGGTAGCATGTCTGGTAATTGTCATCTTTTGCCTTTAATCTATCAAAACAAGGTCAAATTCTCGGTTTTAGAGTGTAAATAGGGTTAAACCCATCTTCTAAACACTCTGGTGACCTTAGAATTGCAAAATTATGCCCTGATCTCCTTGTAGACATCGTACGGGTAGGATGTCTACTGCCTATTTTTTCATATTGAACTGCTCTTGATGCTTCCTTATGGCCACCGCAAGTGCTAGTAAGCTCCACAAGTGAAACATATGTGCAAAAATCACTCACTCCAAGCAATTTATGAATTTTTCGCTTTCTGACTTGGCCTCTTGACTTTTTGACATCAAAAACATGGGAAAACACTCAAGTCAACATCTCCCCAAGGTAAAACCTACCCTCTAAACACCCTCGTGGTCTCAGAATTCCCAAATTCCTTCCCAAAAACACCCTGGAGACATAGTACGCCCAAATTTCTTTTTGCTCAGAATGAAGCAAGATTTGGTTCAAAGGTTCCCTTGAGTCTAGCAACACCTTGGTATGCTCAGAATTTCATTTGAATGTCAAAATCACTCCCAACAAGCAGTTTATGAATTTTTCACTTTCTGAGTTCGCCTTTTGACTTTTGGACATCAAAAATATGGGAAAACACTGAAGTCAACATGTTCCTAGGGTAAAACCTAACCTCTGAACACACTCGTGGTCTGAGGGGTGTGTTCCAGAGCGTGGGTTGACTCTAGCCGATGACCTCGCTTATGCCTCACTAGCCCCTCTCCTAGGGCAAAGTCAAAACTATGTTAAAAAACGTGACCGTTTTCTCACAATTCTTTCAAACTGTCGGTTTTAGACACACCTGACTTCCGGATGGATTTTGAGGCGTTAAACGACGTTTTTTTCAAAGTTGACGTAAGTGGTTGCCAAGGTCATACATTTAGTTCAAGTTCTGCTCAAAGATCTGTAGTGTCGCTCTGACGCTAGGTTTTGATATAACAACTTTTCCAATCCAATACCGTTTGTGAAAGTTATGGCCAAAATAGTGAAATGCAGTTTAGAATGGTTAGAATGAGTCCATATTCAATTCTAAAAGAAGATTTGGGATCTCTGTGACACTGTGAACACTCCTGTATGGTCAAAATTACAGTTGGACCCTAAAATTGGCCTAGAGACATCCTACGGGTAGGATGTCTTTTTGCTCAGAATTGAATAAGATTTGGTCCAGAGACTCCCAATGAGTCTAGCAACACAGTGGTATGGTCAGATTTAGGTTTGGATGCCAAAAGCTCCCAAAGCTCGCTATTCTTTCCTTTGTCTCGTGCGAAACGCTAAAATTCGCTTAATCTTCAATATTACTCATCCAAGCGAGATGAAACTTGTCACATACACTCAATACAACATTTAGAACATGCATATGATGTCATCTTATGGTTTGGTCTCAAAATCACCCCTTGTAGGCAATTTGGGTAGCATTTCTGGTAATTGTCGTCTTTGCCCTTTAATCTATCAAAACAAGGTCAAATTCTCGGTTTTAGAGTGTAAATAGGGTTAAACCCATCTTCTAAACACTCTGGTGACCTTAGAATTGCAAAATTATGCCCTGATCTCCTTGTAGACATCGTACGGGTAGGATGTCTACTGCCTATTTTTTCATATTGAATTGCTCTTGATGCTTCCTTATGGCCACCGCAAGTGCTAGTAAGCTCCACAAATGAAACATATGTGCAAAAATCACTCACTCCAAGCAATCTATGAATTTTTCGCTTTCTGACTTGGCCTCTTGACTTTTTGACATCAAAAACATGGGAAAACACTCCATTCAACATCTCCCGAAGGTAAAACCTACCCTCTGAACACACTGGTGGTCTCAAAATTCCCAAATTCCTTCAAAAAACCCCCCTGGAGACATACTACGCGCAAATTTCTTTTTGCTCAGAATGAAGCAAGATTTGGTTCAAAGGTTCCCTTGAGTCTAGCAACACCTTGGTATGCTCAGAATTTCATTTGAATGTCAAAATCACTCCCAACAAGCAGTTTATGAATTTTTCACTTTCTGACTTCGCCTTTTGACTTTTGGACATCAAAAATATGGGAAAACACTGAAGTCAACATGTTCTTAGGGTAAAACCTACCCTCTGAACACACTCGTGGTCTGAGGGGTGTGTTCCACAGCGTGGGTTGACTCTAGCCGATGACCTCGCTTATGGCTCACTAGCCCCTCTTCTAGGGCAAAGTCAAAACTATGTTAAAAAACGTGACCGTTTTCTCACAATTCTTTCAAACTGTCGGTTTTAGACACACCTGACTTCCGGATGGATTTTGAGGCGTTAAACGACGTTTTTTTCAAAGTTGACCTAAGTGGTTGCCAAAGTCGTACATTTAGTTCAAGTTCTGCTATAAGATCTGTAGTGTCGCTCTGAGGCTACGTTTTGATATAAAAACTTTTCCACTCCAATACCATTTGTGAAAGTTATGGCCAAAATAGTGAAATGCAGTTTAGAATGGTCAGAATGAGTCCATATTCAATTCTGAAAGAAGATTTGGGATCTATGTGACACTGTGAACACTCCTGTATGGTCAAAATTACAGTTGGACCCTAAAACTGGCCTAGAGACATCCTACGGGTAGGATGTCCTTTTGCTCAGAATTGAATAAGATTTGGTCCAGAGAGTCCCCTTGAGTTTACCAAGACAGCGGTATGGTCAGATTTGGGTTTGGATTCCAAAAGCTCCCAAAGCTGGCTATTCTTTCCTTTATCTCATGCAAAACGCTAAAATTCGCTTAATCTTCAATTTTACTCATCCAACGGAGATGAAACTTATCACATACACTCAATACAGCATTTAGAACATGCATATGATGTCAACTTATGGTTTAGTCTCAAAATCACCCCTTGTAGACAATTAGGGTAGGATGTCTGGAAATTCTCGTCTTTTGCCTTTAATCTGTCAAAATAAGGCAAATTCTCGATTTGAGAGTGTAAATAGGGTAAAACCCACATTCTAAACACTCTGGTCACCTTAGAATGGCAAAATTATGCCATGGTCTCCATCTAGACATCCTACGGGTAGGATGTCTACTGCCTATTTTTTCATATTGAAGTGCTCTTGATGCTTCCTTATGGCCACAGCAAGTGCTAGTAAGCTCCACAAATGAGAAAAATGTGCAAAAATCACTCACTCCAAGCAATTTATGAATTTTTTGCTTTATGACTTGGCCTTTTGACATTTGGACATCAAAAACATGGGAAAACACTCAAGTCAACATCTCCCGAAAGTAAAACCTACCCTCTGAACACACTGGTGGTCTCAGAATTCCCAAATTCCTTCCAAAAAAACCCCTGGAGACATACTACGCCCAAATTTCTTTTTGCTCAGAATGAACCAAGATCTGGTTCAAAGGTTCCCTTGAGTCTCGCAACACCTTGGTATGCTCAGAATTTCATTTGAATGTCAAAATCACTGCAAACAAGATATTTATGAATTTTTCAATTTCTGACTTCGCCTTTTGACTTTTGGACATGAAAAATAGGGGAAAACACTGAAGTCAACATGTTCCCAGGGTAAAACCTACCCTCTGAACACACTCGTGGTCTGAGAATTGCCAAATTCCTTCCCAAAAACCCCGTGGAGACATACTACCCCCAAATTTATTTTTGCTCAGAATGAAGCAAAATTTGGTTCAAAGGTTCCCCTTGAGTCTAAGAACACCTTGGTATGCTGAGAATTTCATTTGAATGTCAAATTCAGTTCAAACAAGCAATTTATGAATTTTTCACTTTCTGACTTCGCATTTTGACTTTTGGACATCAAAAATATGGGAAAACACTGAAGTCAACATGTTCCTAGGGTAAAACCTACCCTCTGAACACACTCGTGGTCTGAGGGGTGTGTTCCAGAGCGTGGGTTGACTCTAGCCGATGACCTCGCTTATGGCTCACTAGCCCCTCTCCTAGGGAAAAGTCAAAACTATGTTAGAAAACGTGACCGTTTTCTCACAACTCTTTCAACTTTCGGTTTTAGACACACCTGACTTCCGGATGGATTTTGAGGCGTTAAAAGACGTTTTTTTCAAAGTTGACCTAAGTGGTTGCCAAAGTCATACATTTAGTTCAAGTTCTGCTATAAGATCTGTAGTGTCGCTTTGAGGCTACGTTTTGATATAAAAACTTTTCCAATCGAATACCGTTTGTGAAAGTTATGGAAAAAATAGTGAAATGCAGTTTAGAATGGTCAGAATGAGTCCATATTCAATTCTAAAAGAAGATTTGGGATCTCTGTGACACTATGAACACTCCTGTATGGTCAAAATTACAGTTGGACCCTAAAACTGGCCTAGAGACATCCTACGGGTAGGATGTCTTTTTGCTCAGAATTGAATAAGATTTGGTCCAGAGACTCCCCTTGAGTCTACCAAGATAGTGTTATGGTCAGATTTGGGTTTGGATGCCAAAAGCTCCCAAAGCTGGCTATTCTTTCCTTTGTCTCATGCAAAACGCTAAAATTCGCTTAATCTTCAATTTTACTCATCCAACCGAGATGAAACTTATCACATACACTCAATACAACATTTGGAACATGCATATGATGTCAACTTATGGTTTAGTCTCAAAATCGCCCCTTGTAGACAATTAGGGTAGGATGTTTGGCAATTCTCGTCTTTTGCCTTTAATCTATCAAAATAAGGCAAATTCTCGGTTTGAGAGTGTAAATAGGGTAAAACCCACATTCTAAACACTCTGGTCACCTTAGAATGGCAAAATTATGCCCTGGTCTCCTTGTAGACATCCTATGGGTAGGATATCTACTGCCTATTTTTTCATATTGAAGTATTCTTGATGCTTCCTTATGGCCACAGCAAGTGCTAGTAAGCTCCACAAATGAGAAAAATGTGCAAAAATCACTCACTCCAAGCAATTTATGAATTTTTCGCTTTCTGACTTGGCCTTTTGACCTTTGGACATCAAAAACATGGGAAAACACTCAAGTCAACATCTCCCGAAGGTAAAACCTACCCTCTGAACACACTGGTGCTCTCAGAATTCCCAAATAATTTCCCAAAAACCCCTTGGAGACATACTACGCCTAAATTTCTTTCTGCTCAGAATGAAGCAACATTTGGTTCAAAGAATCCCTTGACTCTAGCAACACCTTGGTATGCTCAGAATTTCATTTGAATGTCAAAATCACTCCCAACAAAATATTTATGATTTTTTCACTTTCTGACTTCGCCTTTTGACTTTTGGACATCAAAAATATGGGAAAACACTGAAGTCAACATGATCCTAGGGTAAAACCTACCCTTTGAACACACTCGTGGTCTGAGAATTGCCAAATTCCTGCCCAAAAACCCCCTGGAGACATACTACGCCCAAATTTATTTTTGCTCAGAATGAAGTAAAATTTGGTTCAAAGGTTCCCCTTGAGTCTAAGAACACCTTGGTATGCTGAGAATTTCATTTGAATGTCAAATTCAGTTCAAACAAGAAATTTATGAATTTTTCGCTTTCTCACTTCCCCTTTTGACTTTTGGACATGAAAAACATGGGAAAACACTCAAGTCAACATGTTCCAAGGGTAAAACCTACCCTCTGATCACAGTGGTGACCTCAAAATTTTCAAAATGCCACATGCACTTGTTTTTGCTCTAGGTCGATCTGAGCGGTGTGTTCCACAGCGTGGGTTGACTCTAGCCGATGATCTCGCTTATGGCTCACTAGACCCTCTCCTAGGGAAAAGTCAAAACTATGTTAAAAAACGTGAGCGTTTTCTCACAATTCTTTCAAACTGTCGGTTTTAGACACACCTGACTTTCAGATGGATTTTGAGGCGTTAAACGACGTTTTTTTCAAAGTTGACCTAAGTGGTTGCCAAGGTCATACATTTAGTTCAAGTTCTACTCAAAGATCTGTAGTGTCGCTCTAACGCTAAGTTTTGATATAAAAACTTTTCCAATCCAATACGGTTTGTGAAAGTTATGGACAAAATAGTGAAATGCAGTTTAGAATGGTCAGAATGAGTCCATATTCAATTCTAAAAAAAGTTTTGGGATCTCTATGACACTGTGAACACTCCTGTATGGTCAAAATCACAGTTGGACCCTAAAACTGGCCTAGAGACATCCTTCGGGTAGGATGTATTTTTGCTCCGAATTGAATAAGATTTGGTCCAGAGACTCCCCTTGAGTCTACCAACACAGTGGTATGGTCATATTTGGGTTTGGATGCCAAAAGCTCCCAAAGCTGGCTATTCTTTCCTTTGTCTCGTGCAAAACGCTAAAATTCGTTTAATCTTCAATTTTACTCATCCAACCGAGATTAAACTTATCACATACACTCAATACAACATTTAGAACATGCATATGATGTCAACTTATGGTTTAGTCTCAAAATAACCCCTTGTAGACAATTAGGGTAGGATGTCTGGAAATTCTCGTCTTTTGCCTTTAATCTGTCAAAATAAGGCAAATTCTCGGTTCTAGAGTGCAAATAGGGTAAAACCCACCTTCTAAACACCCTGGTCACCTTAGAATGGCAAAATTATGCCCTGGTCTCCTTTTAGACATCCTATGGGTAGGATGTCTACTGCCTATTTTTTCATATTGAAGTGCTCTTGATGCTTTCTTATGGCCATAGCAAGTGCTAGTAAGCTCCACAAATGAGAAAAATGTGCAAAAATCACTCACTCCAAGCAATTTATGACTTTTTCGCTTTCTGACTTGGCCTTTTGACCTTTGGACATCAAAAACATGGGAAAACACTCAAGTCAACATCTCCCGAAGGTGAAACCTACCCTCTGAACACACTGGTGGTCTCAGAATTCCCAAATCCCTTCCCAAAAACCCCCTGGAGACATACTACGCCTAAATTTCTTTCTGCTCAGAATGAAGCAACATTTGGGTTAAAGAAACCCTTGACTCTAGCAACACCTTGGTATGCTCAGAATTTCATTTGAATGTCAAAATCACTCCCAACAAGCAATTTATGATTTTTTCACTTTTTGACTTCGCCTTTTGACTTTTGGACATCAAAAATATGGGAAAACACTGAAGTCAAAATGTTCCTAGGGTAAAACCTGCCCTCTGAACACACTCGTGGTCTGAGAATTGCCAAATTCCTGCCCAAAAACCCCTTGGAGACATACTACGTCCAAATTTATTTTTGCTCAGAATGAAGCAAAATTTTGTTCAAAGGTTCCCCTTGAGTCTAAGAAGACCTCGGTATGCTGAGAATTTCATTTGAATGTCAAATTCAGTTCAAACAAGGAATTTATGAATTTTTCGCTTTCTCAATTCCCCTTTTGACTTTTGGACATCAAGAACATGGGAAAACACTCAAGTCAACATGTTCCTAGGGTAAAACCTACCCTCTGATCACAGTGGTGACCTCAAAATTTTCAAAATCTCACATGCACTTGTGTCCACTCTAGGTCGATCTGAGCGGTGTGTTCCATAGCTTGGGTTGACTCTAGCCGATGACCTCGCTTATGGCGCACTAGCCCCTCTCCTAGGGAAAACTCAAAACTATGTTAAAAAACGTGACCGTTTTCTCACAATTCTTTCAAACTGTCGGTTTTAGACACACCTGACTTCCGGATGGATTTTGAGGCGTTAAACGACGTTTTTTTCAAAGTTGACGTAAGTGGTTGCCAAGGTCATACATTTAGTTCAAGTTCTGCTCTAAGATCTGTAGTGTCGCTCTGACGCTACGTTTTGATATAACAACTTTTCCAATCCAATACCGTTTGTGAAAGTTATGGCCAAAATAGTGAAATGCAGTTTAGAATGGTTAGAATGAGTCCATATTCAATTCTAAAAGAAGATTTGGGATCTCTGTGACACTGTGAACAGTTCTGTATGGGCAAAATTACGGTTGGACCCTAAAACTGGCCTAGAGACATCCTACGGGTAGGATGTCTTTTTGCTCAGAATTGAATAAGATTTGGTCCAGAGACTCCTCTTGAGTCTAGCAACACAGTGGTATGGTCATATTTGGGTTTGGATGCCAAAAGCTCCGAAAGATGGCTATTCTTTCCTTTGTCTCGTGCGAAACGCTAAAATTCGCTTTATCTTCAATTTTACTTATCCAAGCGAGATGAAACTTGTCACATACACTCAATACAACATTTAGAACATGCATATGATGTCATCTTATGGTTTGGTCTTAAAATCACCCCTTGTAGACAATTTGGGTAGCATGTCTGGTAATTGTCGTCTTTTGCCTTTAATCTATCAAAATAAGGTCAATTTCTCGGTTTTAGAGTGTAAATAAGGTTAAACCCATCTTCTAAACACTCTGGTGACCTTAGAATTGCAAAATTATGCCCTGCTCTCCTTGTAGACATCGTACGGGTAGGATGTCTACTGCCTATTTTTTCATATTGAACTGCTCTTGATGCTTCCTTACGGCCACAGCAAGTGCTAATAGGCTCCACAAATGAGAAAAATGTGCAAAAATCACTCACTCCAAGCAATTTATGAATTTTTCGCTTTCTGACTTGGCCTTTTGCCCTTTGGACATCAAAAACATGGGAAAACACTCAAGTCAACATCTCCCGAAGGTAAAACCTACCCTCTGAACACACTGGTGGTCTCAGAATTCCCAAATTCTTTCAAAAAAACCCCCTGGAGATATACTACACCCAAATTTCTTTCTGCTCAAAATGAAGGTTCAAAGGTTCCCTTGAGTCTAGCAACACCTTGGTATGCTCAGAATTTCATTTGAATGTCAAAATCACTCCCAACAAGCAATTTATGAATTTTTCGCTTTCTGACTTCGCCTTTTGACTTTTGGACATAAAAAATATGGGAAAACACTGAAGTCAACATGTGCCTAGGGTAAAACCTGCCCTCTGAACATACTCGTGGTCTGAGAATTGCCAAATTCCTGCCCAAAAACCCCTTGGAGACATACTACCTCCAAATTTATTTCTGCTTAGAATGAAGCAAAATTTGGTTCAAAGGTTCCCCTTGAGTCTAAGAAGACCTTGGTATGCTGAGAATTTCATTTGAATGTCAAATTCAGTTCAAACAAGCAATTTATGAATTTTTCGCTTTCTCAATTCCCCTTTTGACTTTTGGACATCAAAAACATGGGAAAACACTCAAGTCAACATGTTCCTACGGTAAAACCTACCCTCTGATCACAGTGGTGACCTCAAAATTTTCAAAATCTCACATGCACCTATGTCCGCTCTAGGCCCATTCGAGCGGTGTGTTCCAGAGCATGGGTTGACTCTAGCCGATGACCTCGCTTATGGCTCACTAGCCCCTCTCCTAGGGAAAAGTCAAAACTATGTTAAAAACGTGACCGTTTTCTCACAATTCTTTCAAACTGTCGGTTTTAGACGCACCTGACTTCCGGATGGATTTTGAGGCCTTGAAGGACGTTTTTTTCAAAGTTGACTTAAGTGGTTGCCAAACTCATACATTTAGTTCAAGTTCTGCTCTAAGATCTGTAGTGTCGCTCTGAGGCTACGTTTTGATATAAAAACTTTTCCAATCCAATACCGTTTGTGAAAGTTATGGCCAAAATAGGGAAATGCAGTTTAGAATGGTCAGAGTGAGTCCATATTTAATTCTAAAAGAAGATTTGGGATCTGCGTGACATTGTGAACACTCCTGTATGGTCAAAATTACAGCTGGACCCTAAAATTGGCCTAGAGACATCCTACGGGTAGGATGTCTTTTTGCTCAGAATTGAATAAGATTTGGTCCAGAGACTCCCCTTGAGTCTACCAACACAGTGGTATGGTCAGATTTTGGTTTGGATGCAAAAAGCTCCCAAAGCTGGCTATTCTTTCCTTTGTCTCATGCAAAACGCTAAAATTCGCTTAATCTTCAATTTTACTCATCCAACCGAGATGAAACTTATCACATACACTCAATACAACATTTGGAACATGCATATGATGTCAACTTATGGTTTAGTCTCAAAATGACCCCTTGTAGACAATTAGGGTAGGATGTCTGGAAATTCTCGTCTTTTGCCTTTAATCTGTCAAAATAAGGCAAATTCTCGGTTTGAGAGTGTAAATAGGGTAAAACCCACCTTCTAAACACTCTGGTCACCTTAGAATGGCAAAATTATGGCCTGGTCTCCTTCTAGACATCCTACGGGTAGGATGTCTACTGCCTATTTTTTCATATTGAAGTGCTCTTGATGCTTTCTTATGGCCACAGCAAGTGCTAGTAAGCTCCACAAATGAGAAAAATGTGCAAAAATCACTCACTCCAAGCAATTTATGAATTTTTCGCTTTCTGACTTGGCCTTTTGACCTTTGGACATCAAAAACATGGGAAAACACTCAAGTCAACATCTCTCGAAGGTAAAACCTACCCTCTGAACACACTGGTGGTCTCAAAATTCCCAAATTCCTTCCAAAAAACCCCCTGGAGATATACTACACCCAAATTTCTTTCTGCTCAAAATGAAGGTTCAAAGGTTCCCTTGAGTCTAGCAACACCTTGGTATGCTCAGAATTTCATTTGAATGTCAAAATCACTCCCAACAAGCAATTTATGAATTTTTCACTTTCTCACTTCGCCTTTTGACTTTTGGACATCAAAAATATGGGAAAACATTGAAGTCAACATGTTCCTAGGGTAAAACCTACCCTCTGAACACACTCGTGGTCAGAAAATTGCCAAATTCCTGCACAACAACCCCCTGGAGACATACTACGCCCAAATTTATTTTTGCTGAAAATGAAGCAAAATTTGGTTCAAAGGTTCCCTTGAGTCTAAGAACACCTTGGTATGGTGAGAATTTCATTTGAATGTCAAATTCACTTCGAACAAGCAATTTATGAATTTTTCACTTTCTCACTTCCCCTTTTGACTTTTGGACATCAAAAACATGGGAAAACACTCCAGTCAACATGTTCCTAGGGTAAAACCTACCCTCTGATCACAGTGGTGACCTCAAAATTTTCAAAATCTCACATGCAGTTGTGTTTGCTCTAGGTCGATCTAAGTGGTGTGTTCCAGAGCGTGGGTTGACTCTCGCCGATGATCTGGCTTATGGCTTACTAGCCCCTCTCCTAGGGAAAAGTCAAAACTATGTAAAAAAACGTGACCGTTTTCTCACAATTCTTTCAAATTGTCAGTTTTAGACACACCTGACTTTCGGATGGATTTTGAGGCGTTAAACGACGTTTTTTTCAAAGTTGACCTAAGTGGTTGCCAAGGTCATACATTTAGTTCAAGTTTTGCTCTAAGATCTGTAGTGTCGCTCTGAAGCTACGTTTTGATATAAAAACTTTTCCAATCCAATACCATTTGTGAAAGTTATGGCCAAACTAGTGAAATGCAGTTTAGAATGGTCAGAATGAGTCCATATCCAATTCTAAAAGAAGATTTGGGATCTCTGTGACACTGTGAACACTCCTGTATGGTCAAAATTACAGTTGGACCCTAAAACTGGCCTAGAGACATCCTACGGGTAGGATGTCTTTTTGCTCAGAATTGAATAAGATTTGGTCCAGAGACTCCCCTTGAGTCTAGCAACACAGTGGTATGGTCAGATTTGGGTTTGGATGCCAAAAGCTCCCAAAGCTAGCTATTCTTTCCTTTGTCTAGTGCAAAACGCTAAAATTCGCTTAACCTTCAATTTTACTCATCCAACCGAGATGAAACTTATCACATACACTCAATACAACATTTAGAACATGCATATGATGTCATCTTATGGTTTGGTCTCAAAATCACCCGTTGTAGACAATTAGGGCAGGATGTCTGGCAATTCTCGTCTTTTGCCTTTGATCGGTCAAAAGAAGGTCAAATTCTCGGTTTCAGAGTGTAAATAGGGTAAAACCCACCTTCTAAACACTCTGGTCGCCTTAGAATTGCAAAATTATGCCCTGGTCTCCTTCTAGACATCCTACGGATAGGATGTCTACTGCCTATTTTTGCATATTGAAGTGCTCTTGATGCTTCCTTATGGCCACAGCAAGTGCTAGTAAGCTCCACAAATGCGAAAAATGTGCAAAAATCACTCACTCCAAGCAATGTATGAATTTTTCGCTTTCTGACTTGGCCTTTTGACTCTTTGACATCAAAAACATGGGAAAACACTCAAGTCAGCATCTCCCGAAGGTAAAAGCTACCCTCCGAACACACTGGTGGTCTCAGAATTCCCAAATTCCTTCCAGAAAACCCCCTGGAGACATACTACGCCCAAATTTCTTTCTGCGCAGAATGAAGCAAGATTTGGTTCAAAGGTTTCCTTGAGTCTAGCAACACCTTGGTATGCTCAGAATTTCATTTGAATGTCAAAATCACTCCCAACAAGCAATTTATGAATTTTTCACTTTCTGACTTCGCCTTTTGACTTTTGGACATCACAAATATGGGAAAACACTGAAGTCAACATGTTCCTAGGGTAAAACCTACCCTCTGAACACACTCGTGGTTTGAGAATTGCCAAATTCCTGCCCAACAACCCCCTGGAGACATACTACGTCAAAATTTATTTTTGCTTGAAATGAAGCAAAATTTGGTTCAAAGGTTCCCATTGAGTCTAAGAACACCTTGGTATGGTGAGATTTTCATTTGAATGTAAAAATCACTTCAAAGAAGCAATTTATGAATTTTTCGCTTTCTCACTTCCCCTTTTGACTTTTGGACATCAAAAACATGGGAAAACACTCAAGTCAACATGTTCCTAGGGTAAAACCTACCCTCTGATCACAGTGGTGACCTCAAAATTTTCAAAATCGCACATGCACTTCTGTCCGCTGTAGGTCGATCTGAGCGGTGTGTTCCAGAGAGTGGTTTGACTCTAGCCGATGACCTCGCTTATGTTTTACGAGCCCCTCTCCTAGGGAAAAGTCAAAACTATGTTAAAAAACATGATCGTTTTCTCACAATTCTTTCAAATTGTCAGTTTTAGACACACCTGACTTCCGGATGGATTTTGAGGCGTTAAACGACGTTTTTTTGAAAGTTGACCTATGTGGTTGCCAAGGTCATACATTTAGTTCAAGTTATGCTCTAAGATCTGTAGTGTCGCTCTGAGGCTAGGTTTTGATATAAAAACTTTTCCAATCCAATACCGTTTGTGAAAGTTATGGCCAAAATAGTGAAATGCAGTTTAGAATGGTCAGAATGAGTCCATATTCAATTCTAAAAGAAGATTTGGGATCTTTGTGACACTGTGAACACTTCTATATGGTCAAAATTACAGTTGGACCCTAAAACTGGCCTAGAGACATCCTACGGGTAGGATGTCTTTTTGCTCAGAATTGAATAAGATTTGGTCCAGAGACCCCCCTTGAGTCTAGCAACACAGTGGTATGGTCAGATTTGGGTTTGGATGCCAAAAGCTCCCAAAGCTGGCTATTCTTTCCTTTGTCTCATGCAAAACGCTAAAATTCGCTTAATCTTCAATTTTACTCATCCAACCGAGATGAAACTTCTCACATACACTCAATACAACATTTAGAACATGTATATGATGTCAACTTACGGTTTAGTCTCAAAATCACCCCTTGTAGAAGGATGTCTACTGCCTATTTTTTCATATTGAAGTGCTCTTGATGCTTCCATATGGCCAGAGCAAGTGCAAAAATCACTCACTCCAAGCAATTTATGAATTTTTCGCTTTCTGAATTGGCCTTTTGACCTTTGGACATCAAAAACATGGGAAAACACTCAAGTCAACATCTCTCTAAGGTAAAACCTACCCTCTGAAAACATTGGTGGTTTCATAATTCCCAAATTCCATCCAAAAAACCCCCTGGAGACATACTACGCCCAAATTTCTTTCTGCTCAGAATGAAGCAAGATTTGGTTCAAAGGTTCCCTTGAGTCTAGCAACACCTTCGTATGCTCCGAATTTCATTTGAATGTCCAAATCACTCCCAACAAGATATTTATGAATTTTTCACTTTCTGACTTCACCTTTTGACTTTCTAGGGTAAAACCTACCCTCTGAACACACTCGTGGTCTGAGAATTGCCAAATTCCTGCCCAAAAACCCCCTGGAGACATACTACGCCCAAATTTATTTTTGCTCAGAATGAAGCAAAATTTGGTTCAAAAGTTCCCCTTGAGTCTAAGCACCTTCGTATGGTTAGAATTTCAATTGAATGTCAAATTCAGTTCAAACGAGCAATTTATGAATTTTTCGCTTTCTCACTTCCCCTTTTGACTTTTGGACATCAAAAAGATGCAAAAACACTCAAGTCAACATGTTCCTAGGGTAAAACCTACCCTCTGATCACAGTGGTGACCTCAAAATTTTCAAAATCTCACATGCACTTGTGTCCGCTCTAGGTCGATCTGAGCGGTGTGTTCCAGAGCGTGGGTTGACTCTAGCCGATGACCTCGCTTATGGCTCACTAGCCCCTCTCCTAGGGAAAAGTCAAAACTATGTTAAAAAACATGATCGTTTTCTCACAATTCTTTCAAACTGTCTGTTTTAGACACACGTGACTTCCGGATGGATTTTGAGGCGTTAACCGACGTTTTTTTCAAAGTTGACCAAAGTGGTTGCCAAAGTCATACATTTAGTTCAACTTCTGCTCTAAGATCTGTAATGTCGCTCTCAGGCTACGTTTTGATATAAAAACTTTTCCAATCCAATACCGTTTGTGAAAGTTATGGCCAAAATAGTGAAATGCAGTTTACAATGGTCAGAATGAGTCCATATCCAATACTAAAAGAAGATTTGGGATCTCTGTGACACTGTGAACACTCCTGTATGGTCAAAATTACAGTTGGACCCTAAAACTGGCCTAGAGACATCCTACGGGTAGGATGTCTTTTTGCTCAAAATTGAATAAGATTTGGTCCAGAGACTCCCCTTGAGTCTACCAACACAGCGGTATGGTCAGATTTGGGTTTGGATGCCAAAAGCTCCCAAAGCTAGCTATTCTTTCCTTTGTCTCGTGCAAAACGCTAAAATTCGCTTAATCTTCAATTTTACTCATCCAACGGAGATGAAACTTATCACATACACTCAATACAACATTTAGAACATGCATATGATGTCATCTTATGGTTTGGTCTCAAAATCAACCGTTGTAGACAATTTGGGTAGGATGTCTGGCAATTCTCGTCTTTTGCCTTTAATCTGTCAAAATAAGATCAAATTCTCGGTTTCAGAGTGTAAATAGGGTAAAACCCACCTTCTAAACACTCTGGTCACCTTAGAATGGCAAAATTATGCCCTGGTCTCCTTTTAGACATCCTACAGGTAGGATGTCTACTGCCTATTTTTTCATATTGAAGTGCTCTTGATGCTTCCTTATGGCCACAACAAGTGCTAGTAAGCTCCAGAAATGAGAAAAATGTGCAAAAATCACTCACTCCAAGCAATTTATGAATTTTTCGCTTTCTGAGTTGGCCTTTTGATCTTTGGACATTAAAAACATGGGAAAACACTCAAGTCAAGGTCATACATTTAGTTCAAGTTCTGCTCTAAGATCTGTAGTGTCGCTCTGAGGCTACGTTTTGATATAAAATCTTTTCCAATCCAATACCGTTTGTGAAAGTTATGGCCAAAATAGTGAAATGCAGTTTAGAATGGTCAGAATGAGTCCATATTCAATTCTAAAAGAAGATTTGGGATCTCTGTGACACTGTGAACACTCGTGCATGGTCAAAATTACGGTTGGACCCTAAAACTGGCCTAGAGACATCCTACGGGTAGGATGTCTTTTTGCTCAGAATTGAATAATATTTGGTCCAGAGACTCCTCTTGAGTCTAGCAACACAGTGGTATGGTCAGATTTGGGTTTGGATGCCAAAAGCTCCGAAAGCTGGCTATTCTTTCCTTTGTCTTGTGCGAAACGCTAAAATTCGCTTTATCTTCAATTTTACTCATCCAAGCGAGATGAAACTTGTCAAATACACTCAATACAACATTTAGAACATGCATATGATGTCATCTTATGGTTTGGTCTCAAAATCACCCCTTGTAGACAATTTGGGTAGCATGTCTGGTAATTGTCGTCTTTTGCCTTTAATCTATCAAAATAAGGTCAATTTCTCGGTTTTAGAGTGTAAATAGGGTTAAACCCATCTTCTAAACACTCTGGTGACCTTAGAATTGCAAAATTATGCCCTACTCTCCTTGTAGACATCGTACGGGTAGGATGTCTACTGCCTATTTTTTCATATTGAATTGCTCTTGATGCTTCCTTACGGCCACAGCAAGTGCTAGTAAGCTCCACAAATGAGAAAAATGTGCAAAAATCACTCACTCCAAGCAATTTATGAATTTTTCGCTTTCTGACTTGGCCTTTTGACTTTTTGACATCAAAAACATGGGAAAACACTCAAGTCAACATCTCCCCAAGGTAAAACCTACCCTCTAAACACAGTCGTGGTCTCAGAATTCCCAAATTCCTTTCCAAAAACACCCTGGAGACATACTACGCCCAAATTTCTTTCTGCTCAGAATGAAGCAAGATTTCCATTTTACTCATCCAACCGAGATGAAACATATCACATACACTGAATAAAACATTTAGAACATGCATATGATGTCATCTTATGGTTTGGTCTCAAAATCACCCGTTGTAGACAATTAGGGTAGGATGTCTGGCAATTCTCGTCTTTTGCCTTTAATCTGTCAAGAGAAGGTCGAATTCTCGGTTTCAGAGTGTAAATAGGGTAAAACCCACCTTATAAACACTGTGGTCACCTTAGAATGGCAAAATTATGCCGTGATCTCCTTCTAGACATCCTACGGGTAGGATGTCTACTGCCTATTTTTTCATATTGAAGTGCTCTTGATGCTTCCTTATGGCCACAACAAGTGCTAGTAAGCTCCACAAATGAAAAAAATGTGACAAAATCACTCACTCCAAGCAATTTATGAATTTTTCGCTTTCTGAGTTGGCCTTTTGACCTTTGGACATCAGAAACATGGGAAAACACTCAAGTCAACATCTCCCGAAGGTAAAACCTACCCTATGAACACAGTGGTGGTCTCATAATTCCCAAATCCCTTCCAAAAAACCCCCTGGAGACATACTACGCCCAAATTTCTTGCTGCGCAGAATGAAGCAAGATTTGGTTCAAAGGTTCCCTTGAGTCTAGCAACACCTTGGTATGCTCAGAATTTCATTTGAATGTCAAAATCACTCCGAACAAGCAATTTATGAATTTTTTACTTTCTGACTTCGCCTTTGTTAGAGTCTCATGGGTTATAATTGGAAACAACTTGATCTATAATAGATGGATCAAACTCACCAAATTCGCGAACGTGCTGCAAAGAAACGCGTCTTGTCCATCACACATCATGCTTGCAATGATTACAAGGACATAACATCCTTGTTGAGAGATAGGTGTTTCGGTTGGACGGCCCCACATCCTCATCACTACTCATAATGAGGGTAAAAACCTTATAACCTGGACATAAATTTAATCTTCTATTGGCATCCTCCACCTTTTCTCTCTCTCTCTCTCTCTCTCTCTCTCTCTCTTTGTTCACACTGTAAGCTACCTCACATTCTCTAGTCATGTCCAATCCCCGCACACCTCGGTCTAGAGGTGCACGAAGATCAGAACCACCGGGTTATAATCTCGTATTTATTGGTCAATGCCTATATTTGTGGGTACGAGAAATCTACACACCCATGTCTACATGATAGTGCATGTAGTGGACAAAACCCCTTTGCCTCTTCTCTAGCTATAGCATTTCATAGCATCTTAACATCTCTTCACAGTAGATCTTTGTTCGAGGGATTACTTAGCATGTTGGGCTCCAATCTGAGTATCATGCCATTGAAAGCTTTCCAACTTAAGGTCGCATCCGTAGAGAGGAATACAGGGATCACCGTTCGTCTATTTTTACCGCAATCCCGAAGGTAGACTCTAATATAATTACTCAATCCAAAATCTAATCTTAAATCTAACCTAATTGAACATGTGGTGATTCGCGACTAATTGAATATGGTTAGTGTGTGAGTTAATAGGTGTCAGATTCTGATGGGAGTATACATATTGTTGTGTAACTAGTGTTTGCTCTTTGGGCAAAGCACGCCTTCATTGACAATCTAATCTTAAATCTAACCTAAACCTAAATGTAATCTAACTTAAATCTAAATTTAATCTAGTGAATTTTAAATCTTGTTTTAATCTTAAATCTAGATCTAATTGAATATTAAACTCAACATAAACCTAAATCTAATCCAATCTTAAATCCTAAACTTAAATGTAATCTAACTTAAATCTAACATAGCTAGCTAATTTTTAATACTTTCCTAATTTTAAATCTAACATAATTTTAATCTAATGTAAATCTAAATCTAACCTAATCTTAAACTCAACATAAACATAAATCTAAATGTAATCTAACTTAATTTAATTTAAATCTTAACCTAATCTCTCTCTCTCTCTCTCTCTTTGTTTTCTCCCCTTACCTCTCTTTTGTCTTCTCCCCCTCTCTCTCTCTTTGGTTTTTTATTTTCTCTTTCTTTCTCTTTGTTTTCTCCTCTCTCTCTCTCTCTCTCTCTCTTTGTTTTATATATTTCTCTCTCTCCTTCTCTCTCTTTACTCTCTCTCTCTCTTCTTCTCTCAATGTGTGTGTTGTGTATGCATTCTTTGTTTATGCATGTGTGTGTGTATGTTTTGTTTATGCATGTGCCCTCTCCCTCTCTCTCTCTCTCTCTCTCTCTCTCTCTCTCTCTCTCTTTGTCTCTCTCTCTTTCTTTCTTTCAAAGACACAATGTGTGTTTGTGAGAGAGAGAGAGAGAGAGAGAGAGAGAGGGAGAGGGAGAGAAAGAGGGGAACGGAACATGAGAGAGAGGAGAGGGAAGGAGCATACCTGGCTCTCCTTCCTCTCCTCCTGTATGTGTGTGTGTGTGTGTGTGGGGGGGGGGGGAGGAGAGAAAGAGAGAGAGAGGGAGAGTGCGGGTTACCTCTTTGCTTGAGCGTCGAAAACTCAAATCTGAGATTTGAGTTTTCGAGCGCTCTTGATTTATTTTTACCTCTATGGACGCCGCTATAAGCGTTGCTATGAGTGTCTCTATGTAACAAATAAAATAGCGACGCTTATAGAGATGGCATGGATTTTCACTTTTGAGCGTCGCACTACAAGCGTCCCTAGTGTGAAGTATCTCTTGTAGTGATAAGTGGTTGGGCCCACATATAGGCATGCAATATGCACCTGCACTTTGCTACTTGCTCATTGGTCCACTTCTGGGTTTTGCTCTCTCCTCACATGCTTGAATTGAACTTCTTTGAAAGACTTTAGCATCTTCTTGATGGAAAAGAACCAGCACTTCAAAGAATCCCGCTTTACCCGTCATTGGCCTAGTAGCTGCTTGATGACTAGCAACGCATCTCCCTTCACCACCAACCTGGAAATGCCAAACTCTATACACTACTTTAAACCCAAATGTAGATTAAGATACCCCACCTCATTATTGGTGTGGACATCCTCCAAATCATAATTCTTCAAAAATATAGTTTTACCGTGTGGGCCATGTATCACCACACCTCCACCTGCCTTTGTACTACCCTTTGATATGCTACATCAAGTCACATTGTAAAAGCATTCTCCAAATCAGGCTTCTCCTTAGCTTTGTCTTGCACCACTCTTCAATAGGTTGGCAAATTGATGACCTTGTTGACAAGAATGTCCACCAAGTGAGACCGACTCGTGTGATCTACCTTGAACTCAAACTTAAACTCTTGCAGCTCCAACACCCACTTCATAATTCTCCTCCCCGGCTTCAAATGTAGCACTACCTATGGCAACAGATTGTTAGCCATCAGCACAATTTTTTTTTTTACAATTAAATGCACTTTAAACTTCTTGCAAGCAAAGACCAAGGCCATCACCCATTTCTCTGCTTCGATGTAGGTAGTCTCTCCCGGGCTAATCATCGTGCTCTCAAAGTATATTGGCTTGTAGCTTCTCCCTACCTTTTGCAATAAAACCGCTCCAATAGCAACAGTACCTATTGTCATGGACACATAGAAGTCATCCTCTCTATTAGGAGAGCAGACTACTGGCAACTGACTCAAAATTTTCTTGACTTTGTCAAAATCTTCATAAGCTTCCTCATCCCACTCATAACCATGTACTTGCTAAGCCCTCTTTTGAAGAGGATGCACATATCGCAACAACATCCAAAAAAAATGTGATAGATATTTAAGCTTATGAACAAAAAAATCCAAACCTTGAGCATCTAATGGTGGCTCCATCAACACCAACACATTCACCTTCTCAAGATCAACCTCTATACCATTTTGCGACCTCCGAATAAATATGCATCTATATTTAGCATGTCGTCTTTAATCTTCTCTTCCTCTGTGCTAGTGTAGCCTTCATCATAGGCTGTCTCCATCTCGTACTCCTAGCTTGTCATGTTGTCTTCATGTGCCATAGGACAAGAAATTCTCTCCTTGGTCTTCAAACCTAGCACAATCTACCTCACATTTTCTTTGTCAGGCAAAGTGAATACTTTGCTCCCCCAATGCTGCTTAGCACCTATTGCCAAAAGACACGGTCTACCCAAAATGATTGGATAAGCATTATCACCTACCTTCATCACAAAAAAGTCTATTAGGCACTCTATGCCCATCACCTTGACCTTCAAATCCTGAGCCACACCCAGACACCTAGCTTTAGTATGGTTGGCCATCCTCATGTGCACATTTGACTTTTCTACCAGTTTAACACCCATCTCTTTCTTGGCTGCTTCCATCATGACACAAACCTGTGCTCCACCGTCTATATAGGCATGTACGTGCATCCTTTTCTCTATAACAACATCCACCAACGGAAGGACAATAGTCGTGTTTCCTTCCCTCAAAGCCATGTTTTGCACCAAGTGCACATTCCCCTTAGCTCTCGACAGCCTGGTAATAGCACTCTAGACCATTGCCTCCTCAATTTTAGATTTAAAGCCAACAACTGACCAAAAGTAATGTTTTCTTTTTTGTTTTGCACATCACTTACCAACTTGTACTTTGCATAGCCACATCCAAATTGGAAATATGCTTGCTTGATTTTGCGGCACCTCCTTCTTTTGATAGTATCATGCTGCTCTTTGCCCTTGTACACTTTCTCTTTGCCCTTGCGAGCTCTGGTTTCATGTTTGTTCTCTGTCTCCCTCTCAGCTCTTGCCCTCTTATTGGCCCAAATCTTCACATCCTGCTTATCCACCCAGATGATATTCACCCTTGGGACTTCACCTCTATTTCTCGGAGCTGGCTGCATAGGATTCTCCACTGCTTTCTCTCTTGGACCATTGAACTGCCCTTGACCTAGACCTCTATCTAACTGCATCCTCTCTCTCTCTGCGGTTGAGGATAGTCGGGCACATAATGCCCCTCTTCTCCAAAAATGTAGCACCAACCTGGCAGTGGCCTTGCCCTGCCCCTTGCTCCTCTTAGTTGTCCTCTATCCATCACACTGATGGGGGCTTTTCACAAGCCAAGCTCCCATACCCCTCTTCTCTCGTCCCCACCCCATGAAAACCCCCTCTTAGGGAGGGAGTGATAAAAAAGCAGTGGAAAAAGTAAGAAAAAAATAAAGTATGATTATGTAAATATATAAGAAAGGTAAAATAGGCCACCTCATGCCTGCGGGGTAGCCCATCCCCACCTTGCCTCCTTTTTCTTCACTGTTGCCCTGCCGGGTGTCCCTTTTCCTCTCCTCCACTCAAAAGGTCAACCCCCTCTCTCTTCCCCTTGTCCTTTCTCCTTTCTCTCTCCCCTCAAGCTACCCCACCTCTCACCAATAATGCATTATAACTCACCAATAATGCACCCTAACTCACATGCAACTTACCCTATCTTCCAAAATAGTATACCCCACCCCCTCTTTCTCTCTCCTATCATATCCCATGACCCAAATACCCCCCTCTCTCTCTAAAGGGCGCCATGTCTCTTGTCTTGTAGCTAAATAACCTCCCCCACACTCACACACACTCAGTTTCACTGAAAAAGGTGCCCACAGACCCATCCCCACTCGGTGGTTACCTGATTTTTCTTGTGTTCACACACATCTGCAGACAGATTCACCTCTGAACACACTCCCCTCTTGTAATTACTTTATTCTCCATGTCACCTCTCACTTTTTTTCATCAACCCATCTCTCTCTCTTAGTCTCTCTCTCATGAGACTGCTGTTCTGGCACATATACACACAGCCAAACAAGTGGGGCCGACAGTCACATGGCCTATGTAGATAATGATTTCTTCATTTCTAAATTTTAAAATTTCTCCCCCCTCCTCCCCTATATAAAGAGGGGTCACCATCACACTAAGGACACAACATCACCAAAGAACACACTATGCACTGTGTGTGCCTAGTGCACACACACACACCCACACCATCACCATCACCATCACCATCACCGCAATCACCATGCTTGTTTTGAGCATGACCTCTACACCCTTGGCTATGGAAGATGAAGGGCAACTAAATGAAGGATGATGGCCATAATCCTCGTGCGAGTCTTCGCCATCAACTCCCACCTATCTGCCATGTGCTCTACCACTCTCTATTTTCTCATTCCCCTACCCTATGCTCCCCATTTCATCGCCTAATTCTCTAAATAAAGCTTGAGGTTTTGTGAGTATGTTTTCTTGCAATGTTTTTCCCATGTGAGGTGTGCGGAATCGCCACCTAGTCTTGTGTTTTGGAGTGAGCTTGTGTATGTGTGAAGGGTGTGCGGATTCGCCATCCTTTTGTGGTGCCTAAGTACTAAGCCGCTATACCCCCTCCCTCTCTCTCTCTCTCTCTCACTTGATCTCATTCCCTTTGCTCTTCATCATTACTCCCAAGCATCCATCTCTCTTGGATGAAAACTTTGTTATGGTGGTGTGTTGTTTGCGTCCTAGCCGCTGAAGCTAGGTGGTGCCCCCTGTTTGCTTTACCATGACAGGCTCGAGGCGCGCCATTCGGTCCCCGGTGTTTTAGAGGCCGTCGAGGTTCGGGGTTCGCTTTGCTCCCGTCATTTGGTGCCCCCACTGAGGATCTTTTCATGAAACCCTTCCGTTTACAAGACTGAAACCCTTAAACTATTGTGAATGGATGAATGGCTAGCAGGATTTGCTAATTGGACGACAGAAGAAGAAGAGCTCCAAGCACAACTAGACGAACTCCGCATCTCCATCGAAGCTCAAGTGCTAGGCGTAACGGTAATCGATTTGCAGAGGGAGAGTCAACCAACACGCCAAACCCAGTGGATATACATAGGCCAAATGCCAAGAAGAAGAAGGAGAAGGTTGAAACCATGTCCGCAACCTACGACCAACCCACAACAACAAAATGGAAGGAGCTCTACACAATAGAGAATCAACACTATTCTACTTTGAGAATCGGGTAACTCAAGTCACCGAGGTAATTATCACAGTCAGTTTTCAAGTCGCACCTGATGCTGCAGCACAGATAACGGAAGCATTGGCTCACACTCTCACTAGAGAAACTAGGGATCTACTGAGTTTGTTTCAGGAAAGAACACCACCCTCTCCCACAAGCTTGGATAGTGACTAAGCACCTCTAAGCTTCACATGAATCAGTACAACCTACCTCAAGACAGATCACACATACCAGCACGTGTACGCTCAATCAAGGTAATACTGGATTTGAAGGCTCACTACCAGCACGTCATTGACACCATGCCGGGTGGGGAGCGGTTTTTGGAGGTTCTGGCATCAGATTAACCATTTGTCTTACCTTTGGTACAAGGCAATGTACCGTTTGAAGTTTTAATCTATGTCCTAGTATAAGAGGGTATACACGCCTCCTTGTAAAGAAGAAAAAAACTTTTGCAAGGTAAGCAGTGTGTCTTTCTAGCTCTCTCTCAGTAATCATGGCAAGTGTAGCATTTCCAACATTTAAAGGAAAGAAGGGGGAGGATTTGGTAACAGACTTCCTAGATGACTTTGAAGTAGCATGTGTAGTGAGCAACAAAGATACTGATAAATCCCGGGTTAGAATCTTTAAGCATCTCATGAAGCTAGAAGCTAGATCATGGTACAATGCACTTCCACAAGCAACCAAGGATGACTGGGAACCCTTAAAAACCGCTTTTAAGAGGCGCTTTGGGGGAGGTACCACTTCAGAAAAGTTGTGGGACAAGTTGAGAGACTTGAAGCAGGAGGGTCTTTTAGAATATGCCACCTATGAGTCCAAATTTGTGGATTTGTGGGAACAGTGGGTTGAGTCACTGGCTAGGGGGGAAGCTGCACCCGATTTCCTAAAAAAAGATCGCTTCACGCATGGCTTATGGCCGCTTCTCAAGGAGAAGGTGAAAGGCAGATTCCCGGCTACGTACGAGTTAGCCGTTGAGATTGCTCGCCTTAAAGACAAGAAGCTGCGAATGAAAGCCAAAGAAATCGAGTCAACAGAATCAGGAACATCGCGTCGACCAGCAACTACGACAACCACCATTCCACCACCACCACCGGCTCTTGGGATAAGAGATGACCAACAAGATATGTTGGCCCATATTACTGACCAACTGCAGAATTTGTCTGTCCACTTAATACAACAAGGGAGGAGTCAAGAAAGAGATCAAGACCCTGGAAGAGCACGACGACAAAACAGGGAGTATTATTGCTACAACTGCGGAGAAGACGGTCACGGTATGTACTACTGTCCCAAACCACGACAAAACTATAATAGAGGAGGTAGGAGGAACCAATTGTCACCCCCTAGAGAAAGAACACCCCCACCCAGAGCACCACCTCCACCAACACAAATTCTACGTCCACCCTAGACACCACTACAAGCATCCATCCCACCTCTTCCACCAGCGAATCTTCCAGTTCTGAGGAGGAGACCACATCCACCGACAAAAGTGACAGTTCCATTAATGTGATGGGTATCATTATGAAGGATCCACAAAGGGTAAGCACAACTGGTGATCCATCACCAAAAGTGCAACCCAATGAAGAGGAGAGCAAATCACCTGGCCTAGGAGGAAGTAGGTTGAAGGGTATGTTGTCTACGGAATTAACACTTGAGGAGAAAGATAGTTTTTTGCAAATGTTGATGGGATTTCCTAACCTGTTCATTGACAACTATAAAAGAATCACAGGCATTACAGTGGTGGAACATCATATTAAGCTGAAGGAAGGGGTAAAACTAGTTGTGCAAAAGCTACGACGATTGGGGGTCATACAAGAAAAGGCACTCTTGGCCGAGGTAAGGAAACTGCTGGAGGCGGGATTCATCTATCCTGTAGAAAACTCAGAATGGGTGTCACCCGTAGTGGTGACGCCTAAAAAGAATGGTAAGTGGAGGGTCTGTGTTGACTACAAACCACTAAATGCAGCTACAAAGAGAGACCACTTTCCTCTCCCTTTCTTGGATGAAATTCTGAATGAAGTAGCGGGTTTTGAATGCTATACCGTCTGTGATGGTTATTTTGGATACTTTCAAATACACATAGCCTTGGAAGATCAGCTAGAAAACCACTTTTATCACGCCATGGGGTTGTTTTGCATACAGGGTTATGCCATTTGGTCTCACAAATGCACCTGTCACATTCCAAAGATATGTCACATATGTTTTTCAACCGTTCTTTGGAACATCCATAAGAGTGTTCATTGATGATTTTTGTATATATAGCTCCCGTATTTCACATTTAGAAAAGGTAACTGAAGGTTTGGCCAGGTTGTAGAGCCTAGGTGGGCAATTAAATGTGGTTAAATGCCACATTGGGGAGAGTAAAGTCATTCTACTAGGCCATGAAATTTCAGCAAAAGGTATCAACGCCGACCCAAGTAAGGTGTCCGCACTCATAGCCCTACCTTCACCAACGACCGCACGCCAACTGGTCTCTTTTCTACAGAAGGTGAGGTACTTAAGTAGATTCATACATCTACTATCACAACTTGTTCTACCACTGCAACAACTCACTCAAACACTATAAGAGGTTGTGTGCTCTTGTGACACTGTTAGCGACGGAAATACACTGGGTTTTTATAACCCCCGGCGTCGCTAAAACCGTCGCTAATAGCGGCGCTACGAGAGCGTCGCTACATGCGTTGCTATATAGAGACGCTCATAGCGACGGTCATAGCGACGTTTACACAGAAGTCTATAGCGACGCTCATAGCGACGCTACAGAGCCATAAATAGCGACGGTTATAGCGACGCCCGAGAGAATTTTTCTTTGGTGACAGGGCATTGAATGCCCTGCCACCCATCAACCATATTGTACTTGATTCACTTTTTAAAAAAAGTGCAAGGGTAGATAATAGACCCAAAATAGTCACCCACAAGACGCATTGTTTGCAAAATTGACAAGCGTAAAATTGACAATTGTACACATCATAGGCAAAATGAATTGATTGGCAAATGTAATAATGACAATTGTACAACATCATAGGCATAAAGAATTGATTGGCAAAATGAACTGCGGTGACAAATGTAATAATATACATGGTTCAAAAAGACGTATAAAATCCGTCTCATGATACATAAGCTATGAGAAACCCTAAACTAATGCTATCTAGCTACGGCTAAACTGACGTCGTCTAGTCAGACATCTCATCGCGTCCAAGCGGCGTCTCTGTCGGATTCTGCAAAAAAAGACAATAAGACAGCTTTCAGTAAGTATAAACATATAAGGACATTTATAAAACAATACAAAAAATAGAAAAGAGTAAACCCTAATACTAACCATGCCGCCACGAGAACTGAGAATGTCCATCAGGACATTTAAGCCCTTCCTGCCTGCGTACTCGCGCTCGTACGGTGTGGGATCACGTCCTGTCATCGACCACTATCAAAACATACAAAGAATTCATTATGTTAGAATTAAAAAACTCATAAACCCTAAACTATCGAACATAAAGAGCAATGCAAAAACACTTACAAAATCGGCCTCAAATGATGCCCATCCACGGCTCCCCAAGTGGTGCGAGCTCCCTGCCTCTACTCGCGCTCTGGCTGCATCCTTTTGTTGCTTCCACTTGTCGGGATTCTCGCGTGCTGCTTACTTCGCATTCTTCCAATCTTCTTTGGCCAGCCAATCTGGCCTGTTCCACCCATGCTCAATTGCTTTTTGCACTTCGGAACACTTATGTTTGCAGTATTCGCGCATTCGAATCTTCATCAGGTCTTCATTGAAGCGCTGATCCCGTGTTGGAACGGGAAACTCATCATGAAGTATGCTGATGACTCTGTTTTTTAAATCACTTGGTACTTCACTCCATTTGTTTAGTATGTAGTGTCTAAACAGCTGAGAGCAAAGACCACGCATGCGCGAGATCACCTTCTTGCCGTCATCATCCATGATGATGCCGCCGCTGAAGTCGACGGAGTAAGGCAAGCCCTCTGGCCGGTGACGCATGAACGTGGGTGTCCCGGCAGGGGTCTCTAGCGGCGTGTCGATGGGGGTACGGACGTCAGGTGTCTCCACCGACGTTTGGGCCTCGAAGCGAGGAGTGTCGAGTGGGGTGGCTCCTGGCGGAGTAGGTAGAGGTGTGTAGCTTCTAGGAACAGTCAGCCGTGCAAAACCTGGCGTAGATGGCGATGCTGTGGCTGGTGTGGGGGCGAGCAAAGAAGGGGAGGGTAAAGACCCTCGTCGAACACGAGGCGGTGTGGAGGCATCGGTGGCGGAATCCCCACAACAACCGCCACCGCCACCACTAGTCATGCATTCTGTTAGCCCGGGATAGTCATGCATGGTCCACATTAGAATGCCTCTGATCAAAGCATTCCGTCGTCCTGTGTGTCGGCTCATATCCACCACCTCTATGCCAATCCACAATTGTTGTAGCTCTTCCAATAGTGGACGAAGATACACATCCATATTCCCCACTTTATATCGCACTGGCACAATCAAGCTTAGCCATAGGTGCCCCTTCTTCGTAGTCAACCACGGGGGAATGTTGAAGTTGACGATGACAACGGGCCATACACTGTAAGATGTTGATCTTTGACCAAATGGATTTACGCCATCCATAGCCAGGCCTAAGCGCAAATTTCGAGCTTCCCTGGCAAAATCCGACCATGTTCTATCTATATGTTTCCAGGCTGCGCAATCTGCAGGAATTCGTAGCACACCATCCAAAGATTTATTCTCCTCATGCCATGATGCTAGGGCGGCCATGGACTTACATTCGAAGAAATGCTTGATGCGAGGAAGCAGAGGAAAATGTCGCAAAACCTTTTGTGGAATTTTTGTCCCGTGGAGATCTACTCGATATCTTTCGGAATCACATTTCGGACACTTCTCCATGTCTATGTATTCCCCTCTGAAAAGAATGCAGTCATTAGGACAAGCGTGGATAGAATTGTAATCCATCCCCAAGTTTCGCAAAATCTTTCTTGCTTCATCTCGAGAATCTGGCATCACAGTGTCAGCTGGTAGTATGTGCTCTTTAAGCAATCTACAAAACATAAAAATACGATACAGTCGTGTAAAAATCTATCAGATCATTATACATTTAGAGTTTTATTAAAGTACACTAATTATAATAGATCACCTGAAAAGCGCTGTGACGCTAGTGTCACTCCATCCAAACTTTGCCTGCATGTTGAGAAGAACCAGGAGTGCTTTCAATCTAGGCATACGTGCTCCATTATACAATGGCATATCGGCTTCACTTTTCATATCATCATAGATAAGCCTTTCTGAATCCATGATCGTCTCGATCATTTCATCAATCTCGGGCTCAAACATTGCCTCGTTGGGAATGTGCTCTGCATGATCATCCCCTGAGCTGTCAGAGGCTACATCCACATATGCTGCTTGACCAAAGCGCCTGCGAATACGTCTATTGGGTTGCAAGATTGCTGCTTGTTGGCCAGCGTCAGAGTCGGACGAGTTATAATTGGCAATAACTCGATCTATAATAGATGGATCGAACTCGCCAAATTCGCGAACGTGCTGCAAAGAAACACGTCTTGTCCGTCGCACAGCATGCTTGCATTGATTACAAGGACATAAGACCCTCGTTGAGAGATAGGTGTTTCGGTTGGACGGTCCCACATCCTCGTCACTACTCATAATGAGGATAAAAATCTTGTAACCTGGACAACAAATTTAATATTCTATTGGAATTCTTCGTCTTATCTCTCTCTCTCTCTCTCTCTTTACCTCACATTCTCTAGTCATGTCCAATCCCCGCACACCTCGGTCTAGAGGTGCACGGAGATCAGAACCACCGGGTTATAATCGCGTCTTTATTGGTCAATACCTATATTTGTGGATACAAGAAATCTACATACCAACGTCTACATGATACTGCATGTAGTGGACAAAACCCCTTTGCCTCTTCTCTAGCTGTAGCACTTCACAGCATCTTAACATCTTTTCACAGTAGATCTTTTCACTGTTCGTCTAACTCTAAACCCTAAACCGTAAGTTATTCTTGCGTGGACTCGATCTAACGTAAATAAGCGTAAATCTAAGTAAAAATAAACCTAAATCTAATTTAACGTAAGTTTACATCTAACCTAATCTTTAACGTCTTTTGGGATAGTTTCCTACGACGTTAAAACTCTCTTCTTCTTGTGTGTGTGTGTGTGTGTGGGTAAACCTAAATAAACCTAAGTATAATCTAATATAACATAAATCTAAATCTAACGTAACTTATGTTATATTAAAAACAAAGAACTAAACTAACAGGGATTATAAGAACCTTAAAACTGATTTAACACATAATTTTTCACATAACTCGGCAAGAGTTGGCATTCTCATCACTAAAGATGTGAGAGTTAACTTCCGGCGGTGACGCTGCCTCATCTCCATCCACATCTGACGACAGCAATTGGCCCTTTAGACCGTTCTTGCTCTTGTTACTAACTTTGAAGTTACTGTTGAATGACTAGAGGTTGTCTAGATGGTCATTGTGTCGGGGATGTAGTGACTCTTGCCGCCCTGAAGATCCACCTTCTTCCCTATCTTCTGAAGACATTTCACCAGTACTTTTGGATCGACGGAGCCCACCATGAGTGAAGGCAGCAATACCCTATATTCCATTGAGGGCTTTCTTCACCCGCTTCATGCAGGCATCGCACTCTATGGAGACCTAAATCTAATCTAATATAACGTAAATCTAAATCTAGCGTAAATAAACGTAAATCTAATTAAAAATAAACCTAAATCTAATCTAATTTAACTTAAATAAACCTAAATCTAATTTAACGTAAGTCTACATCTAACCTAATCTTTAACGTCTTTTAGGATAGTTTCCTACGACGTTATAACTCTCTTCTTCTTGTGTGTGTGCGCGTGTGTGCCAATAAAAAGAGATAAATGGTATAACCTTTCTATCACCCATGCCAAGTATGATAGATTGGTTATGCCATTTCCCTCTTGAATAATAGGTCTTGAGTTCAACTCCTCGTCGGCTAGATCTTTAGTTCTTTTAATTTTAATTAGTTTCCTACGACGTTAAATTAGTTTCTCTCTCTTTCTCTCTCAATGTGTGCGTTTTTTTGTTTATGCATGTTTTCTCTCTCTTTTCCTCTCTCAATGTGTGCGTTTTTTGTTTATGCATGTTCTCTCTCTCTTTTCCTCTCTCAATGTGTGCGTTTTTTGTTTATGCATGCTCTCTCTCTCTTTTCCTCTCTCAATGTGTGTGTGCATTCTTTGTTTATGTATGTGTGTGTGCGTTTTTGTTTATGTTTTTACTCTCTCTCTCTCTCAAAAACACTATGTGTGTGTGTATGTGTGTGTGTGTGTGAGAGAGAGAGAGGGAGAGAGAAAGAGGGGAAGGGAACATGAGAGTGAGGAGAGGGAAGGAGCATACCTGGCTCTCCTTCCTCTCCTCGTGTGTGTGTGTGTGTGTGTGTGTGTGTGTGGAGAAGAAAGAGAGAGAGAGAGAGAGAGAGAGAGAGAGAGAGAGAGAGAGAGGGAGAGCGTTACCTGCTCCTTGCTTGAGGGCGCTGAAAAACTCAGATATGAGATCTGAGTTTTTGGGTGCTCTCTGTTATTTTTTTAGCCCAGTCGGCGTCGCTATGAGCGTCGCAAATTTACAAAGAAATTTGCGACGCTCATAGCGACGCCGGGAATTTTTTTTTTGAGCGTTGCTGTGTGAGCGTCGCTAATATGAATAGCCTCTTGTAGTGAAAGATCAACTTTCACTTGGGACGAGGAAAGAGAACATCACTACAACAAGGTAAAGGAGGTCTTAGCCACTCTGCCAACTATCTCACCACCTAAGTGGGATGAAAAATTCTATGTCACCTCAAGTGTTGGTGATGACTCATTGGGGGCTGTGCTACTCCAAAAGGATACGACGACATCTTTCATGAGGCCAATCTACTTCTCTAGTCGAATGATGAGAGAAGGAGAGAAAGGTTTCACCCATGTGGAACACTTAGTCCTAGCTCTTAGATTTGCAACTACAAAGTTTAGGTCATATTTGCTGCCTAAGCAATTTGTGATTCTAACCACGGATGAAATATTTCCCTCTGTTGTACAACGCATGGATGTGTCTGCTAGAATTACTAAATGGCTAGTTCGTCTGCAAGAGTTTGACTACACGGTATAGGTAGAAAGCACGACAAGGGCAAGTTTGGGGGGACTCATGACCTACCAAGTCTTTGAAAGGAAGGAGAAGCAATCTAAGGAAGGAGAAGTCCGATTACCTCCAGTACCACCGATGGTAGAAGGAGCATACTCTCTCTACTTTGATGGAGCCTACAAGCGAGCGTCCGACAAAGTAGCTGCAGGCATAGTGGTCTTTGATGACAAAGGGACAAAGGTATTTTCGTTGGGCCAATTGTTAGATTCACATTCTAACAATGAAGATGAGTATGCAGCACTAACCAAGGGTCTACAATGGTGCGTCTCGCAAGGTGTACAACGCCTTAATGTATTTGGGGATGCTCTACTTCTAGTAAGGCAAGTAAATGGAGCATGGACATACAAGAATCCTAGTTTAAGGACTCACTTAAGTGGTGTAAAAACCTTGTTGGGTAAGTTTGAAGAAGTTCAAATACACCATATCCCAAGGGCTCAAAACCAAGAAGCAGATGCCCTAGCAAGTGAAAGACTACAGGAAGTGGTGGTTGGAGCAATAAAACTAAAGCTCCCTCTATTTCAAGGCAGTGATGCCTTGCCTGACATCATGCATTTTTTGGAAACAGGGGAATGCCCATCAGATTTAACAAAGGGACAGAAGCAATGGCTGATGCGGAAGGCCACAAGGTATCGACTCATCAATGATGGTTTTTACTGTAAGGGTAAGGACCAAATACTCAGGAAGGTCCCTCTCTCTCACGAAATCACGGGAGTAATTGCTAGCTGTCACGATGGGGTTTGTGGTGGTCACTTTGCCCTAGACATAACAAGTAGGAAAATCTTGCAGGCAGGCTTCATATGGCCTAGCCTCAACCGTGATGTACACCATTGGTGCAAAACGTGTAAGTTGTGTCAAAAGGCCGGCACTAGGTCACTTATGCCTGAACCACAGACACCTATTCTCTCATATGGCCCATTTGAAAAATGGGGTATCGATGCCATTGGGCCATTACCTAGGGCCAACTCAGGAAAATTCTACATTATCATGGGGGTCGACTACATGACTAGATGGGATGGGCAGAGGCTACAACCACCACTAGAATCACAGCAGTAGAGGTAGATAAATTTATCTACGAGCACATATGCTGTAGGTTTGGCACACCTTTAGAGATCATCTCTGATAGAGGGCCTGGTTTCAGAGCAGACTTGGTAAGGGAATTAATGCAGAAACTGGGCATTACAAGGAGGCACTCTTCACCATATTACCCTCAATGTAATGGCCTAGTTGAAAAGGTAAATGGAATGGTTTCTAAAATTATTACCAAGCAGGTAAACAATCATCCTGGAGACTGGGATAAGTCTCTACTACCAGCTTTATGGGCCTACAAAACTTCATTTCGTACATCCTTGGGATTCACACCGTATCATCTAGTATTTGGTAAGGAAGCAATCTTGCCCATTGAAGTGCAACTACAAAGTCTCAGAGTAATGGCAAGCCAGCTTCAATAGCCCAACATGCATTTGAGAGATCACATCATCAACTTGGAAAGACTGTAGCTAGACAGAGAAGAAGCAATAAATTATTATGCAGCACAAGCAGAGCATAGACGGCTTAGCTTTAACGAGCATCTCTGGAAAAAAGAATTGATGAAAGGAATGTTGGTGCTCCGCTACGACAATCGCTTCGACACGCGCAAGGATAAGAAACTCCTACTCCGATGGGAAGGCCCTTTCATCATCAGGAAAAAGTATGCCAATGGAAGCTACCAGCTTATGGAGGCTGATGGAAAACTTCATAAAACCAGGGTAAATGGTTGGCGACTTAAACCTTATTTTCTTCGATTTGACCAGGCTCCACCAATTGACATTCCAGATGAGAACACACTATCAGCCACCACCTCCGACGATAATGATCAAACAGATGAGCTAGAGACATGAATGCCTCTAGCCAAAAGGGGAGGGCTAATGATGGGGGCTTTTCACAAGCCAAGCTCCCATACCCCTCTTCTCTCGTCCCCACCCCATGAAAACCCCCTCTTAGGGAGGGAGTGATAAAAAAGCATTGAAAAAAGTAAGAAAAAAATAAAGTATGATTATGTAAATATATAAGAAAGGTAAAATAGGACACCTCATGCCTGCGGGGTAGCCTATCCCCACCTTGCCTCCTTTTTCTTCACTGTTGCCCCACCGGGTGTCCCTTTTCCTCTCCTCCACTCAAAAGGTCAACCCCCTCTCTCTTCCCCTTGTCCTTTCTCCTTTCTCTCTCCCCTCAAGCTACCCCACCTCTCACCAATAATGCATTATAACTCACTAATAATGCACCCTAACTCACATGCAACTTACCCTATCTTCCAAAATAGTATACCCCACCCCCTCTTTCTCTCTCCTATCATATCCCATGACCCAAATACCCCCCTCTCTCTCTAAAGGGCTCCATGTCTCTTGTCTTGTAGCTAAATAACCTCCCCCACACTCACACACACTCAGTTTCACTGAAAAAGGTGCCCACAGACCCATCCCCACCCGGTGGTTACCTGATTTTTCGTGTGTTCACACACATCTGCACACAGATTCACCTCTGAACACACTCCCCTCTTGTAATTACTTTATTCTCCATGTCACCTCTCACTTTTTTTCATCAACCCATCTCTCTCTCTTAGTCTCTCTCTCATGAGACTGCTGTTCTGGCACATATACACATAGCCAGACAAGTGGGGCCCACAGTCACATGGCCTATGTAGATAATGATTTCTTCATTTCTAAATTCTAGAATTTCTCCCCCCTCCTCCCCTATATAAAGAGGGGTCACCATCACACTAAGGACACAACAAAGAACACACTATGCACTGTGTGTGCCTAGTGCACACACACACACCCACACCATCACCATCACCATCACCATCACCGCAATCACCATGCTTGTTTTGAGTATGACCTCTACACCCTTGGCTATGGAAGATGAAGGGCAACTAAATGAAGGATGATGGCCATAATCCTCGTGCGAGTCTTCGCCATCAACTCCCACCTATCCGCCATGTGCTCTACCACTCTCTCCCTTCTCATTCCCCTACCCTATGCTCCCCATTTCATCGCCTAATTCTCTAAATAAAGCTTGAGGTTATGTGAGTATGTTTTCTTGCAATGTTTTGCCCATGTGAGGTGTGCGGAATCGCCACCTAGTCTTGTGTTTTGGAGTGAGCTTGTGTATGTGTGAAGGGTGTGCGGATTCGCCATCCTTTTGTGGTGCCTAAGTACTAAGCCGCTATACCCCCTCCCTCACTCTCTCTCTCTCTCTCTCTCTCTCTCTCTCTCTCTCTCTCTCTCACTTGAACTCATTCCCTTTACTCTTCATCATTACTCCCAAGCATCCATCTCTCTTGGATGAAAACTTTGTTATGGTGGTGTGTTGTTTGCGTCCTAGGCGCTCAAGCTAGGTGGTGCCCCCTGTTTGCTTTACCATGACAGGCTCGAGGCGCGCCATTCGGTCCCCGGTGTTTTAGAGGCCGTCGGGGTTCGGGGTTCGCTTTGCTCCCATCAACACCTAGCCATAGCTCTTGCATCTACTTGGCCAAATCTTGCACTGTACGTACCCAATTTTGTGGCACAATGGCTACCTGTCAAATTCTGTGAGTTTTCTCATGCATAGCCTCCCTTGGACTCTGTGGTTGAAGGGGGGCCATTGGCTTGTAGCCCGACAAACCCTACTCTATCTTCTTCTTTGTATTTATACTCTTTGATCGTGTGATTGCTATTGCACCATTGTAATTTTCTAGGCTTTCAAAATTGACTTTCGCTCTCACCTTGGGATACAAACACGGCATGAATTTTTCTACCTTCAAGTAATCCCCATTAGCCGATTGAATGGATGCCACTAATTTTGCCCAACACTTTTCAAAATGACCCAAAAACCAATTGAACTCTTCAATTACATCTTGTTTAAGTGCCTTCAACTTCGCATCCATCTTGACTAGGGATGCCTCCTGGCAAAAGTCATGAAATAACCTTGTCATAGAGCCGGCCACGCCAAGCTTGGGTTGCCTGGTAGAGCTTCGTACCAAGCTTTAGTTTTTCCACGCATCACTAAAGGAAATGGTTGCATTTTGCTATCCTTGTTCGGCATACACAATGATAGCTTATACAACTCAGAATCTGACATCCATTCATCGAGGCCCTCCTCGCCTGAGGAAATCGGTCCATAGCTTCTAGACGCCATGACCTTCAATGCAAAAAATCGTTTCTTTTTTATCAGCTGGGAGAAATCAACGTGCTCCTTCGTGCGGGCACCAAAAGATGGACAGGGGGAATGGGAGAACACACCTGACACAACAACAATGGCCTATATATAGCTCACGGTATCTACAACACCCTATCCTCTCAGAAAACACCTGCAAAAGCACATTTTACACTAGTAGACCATAGTCTGCCAATGCCTACACACTCCACAAGTCCACCACACAACGCACACCTACTGTGGAATGGGAGTTGGTCTCTTCAGATAGCTATTCCAGTGTTAGAGTTCAAAGCTACTGCTTATCTAGGCAATTAGGTTAGTGAGGAATAAAATAGAGTATTGGACTAAAATAGAGAACTGAACTGGAATGCTATACTGAAATGAAAGACACAACTGGAAGACTGGAAATGGTATTTCTAGATTCAGATCAATACCTCAAGGATAATCAGTACAATGTACAACATGCTTAAGCTCAAATGAAGTTTGAGGATTGATTACAGGAGTAAATGATTACACGAGTGAATCTAGAGGCTAAGATCTTGTAACCCAAGAGTGTTAGAAAGCCAAAAGCCCAAAAAGCCAAGAAGCCCGATTATAGTGTAGCGGGTCCTATTTATAGCTCTCAAGGGTTACTACAATAACTGTGTACAGTTACTACGGTAAGTACTGCCAGTGTAGCCGTTCCTGCTTCCCACTGGTCAGCCTTCTAAGGAGCAATTCTCGACTGTTGGGACTGTCGTCGACTTCTACAGCCTTCCCTCCTTTCTGGAGTTTTGGTATAATCCAAAATTTCTTCATACTGGAAAAACTCCACCAAAACCCTAAACCCTAAACCTTTCTGGTTTTGTGAGTTGGTCGATGTTCCTCATGATAGTACTCTTTTGGTATTGCTAGCTTTATACCATACTTCATGCTTGTCAAGTGCTTGACACCCATATAGTTGTAATTCCAAGAGTGTCTAGTCAAGGAGAGCCCAGTGCCTACTACATGGTTGGGAAAATCCAACGTTTGATTATGAGATGGAACTACCCAATATCCTTCCAGTGAACCCACTTCCTCTTGCCCTTCTTCTTTGTTGGTGCCTCAAAAGTCCCAGTGCCAGCATTGTCCTTCTAGATAAGTTTGTAAATGGCCTCTTGCTCAAGCTGATCCTGCCTTTCAAAGGACATCTCAAATTCATAAGGCATGAGGGCATTGTAGGTTTTGGTGTCAAGATCATATAGACTGCATTTGCCCTTTGTCAGACGGGTTCTGGCCAATTTATGACAATGCGAGGCTGTGTGGATCCATACCTATGGGAGAGGCTCATTCATCTTAATTCTAGCTTCAAAGAGAATCTCCCCCATTTCTCTATATTGTGGTCCAGTTCTGGCTTAGCAATAATATCCTTTTCGAGAATCTTGGAAGACTCCATAGTCAGCTGAAATAACTGATTTGTGATCTTTGTTAATCCACGGAGCTGGATCTCCCACTGTCCCATAGAGAGTTTGAACTTTTTCATTTCTCCCTGCAGATCCATGACAGTATCCATTTTGAGGATGCCAATGACGAGTGATTTCCAGGCTTCCCATTCCATAGTGGCTCGCTCATACAAGTACTGGAGTTCATTAGTGATGCTAAAGTAAGTGAGGGGATTTAGTGGTTCTAGATGATGAGGATATAAGGCTGGGAAGAATCTTGGCAGTTCAAACTCTTTGGTAGGTAATGCATACAAGAGTACTGGAGAATCAGGAACGAACTCCAAAAATTTGGGAACAACTTGGTTCTTCCTAGTAATTCTGACCAACTGAAATAGTTTTTGGATAGCAGTGTCTGTTCTCCTACTGTCATATGGGTTCAGGGTTCTTTACCATTGGAAGACTGATCTTCAATGACGGATTGCAACCTCTGATCCAAAACACCTCTAGAACTCTACATCTGAAGCAAGACTTGTTTTAGTTGAGTCCTGACCTCATTCATACATTTGTATGTAGGTATGTTTCCTAGCAGTAGATCCAGTTCAAGAGCTATAGAGTGGCGATCTGTAGTGGACTATCTTTGCCAATGTGGATTTACTATCATATTATCAGAAGTCAACGTCCACTCAGGTACCCTTTCCAATAGCTTGATACTGTTGGGATGCACAAGTAATTGACACAACTCTTGATCATGAAAGGCAACTGACTTCTAGTGCTAAATCATTTCCCTGGCTCCTACGTACAGCCTTTGGAAGCGTTCTAGATCATTGATAAGAGTGTCATCCTCCAAATACTTCTAGTAAGAGGAGTTTGCTTATATCTTAATCTCTTGTTCAATGTGATGAGATATAAGGAGTGATGCTCATCAGCCTTAAAGGATGTTGTCACAACTTTGGCATTTCCGTTGTTGTCTAGAATGTATCGGGACTTGTGTACTAGAGGATATCTAGTGTTGCCCTTATTGTGTTGGCCAGTGCCTTGCTGTTGATCATTAGACTATTGGTCATCTAAGTGCTGGTCTGGCTAGTCTTTGTGCTGGTGTGGATGGTCTTTGTTAGGTTCGCTACCCCCTGTGGCAGCTAATCCCCCAGCTCCAGATCCTGAGGGTGGGGAAGGAGGAAAATCATCATCAGGTTTGTTCATTGGCTTATCCTCCCCTTCCTTGTCTTGCTCTTCTTCCTGCTCAGACTCCTTGTCAGTATCATTTTGCTTACTGATATAATCCATGATGGTCTGATTTGCTAAGGTTGTGTTGTATTCAGAGATCTTTTCTTGTAGATCACTCAGCATAGTCTCCGTGAGTGCCTTCAAATTGTCCATATTCAGAGTTACATTAACTTGTGGATTCAAGATATCAGTAAGATTATTATAGATGTATCTTTATGCAAGGGAGGCCTTTAATGCAGTGTGGATTTTCAGCAATTCTTTGAAGTCTACACACTTTACTCGCAGCAGAGTCTAAAATATGTCAGCATCTCTCAAGCTGTTGCCTTCTCTTCATCTAGTTGCCAATTTTTTAATTCTAGTTTCAGCACCTTTGTATTCAGATCATTAATTGTTTGAGTGGACTAGTTCTTAGCAATAGCATGCCTGAGAGATTGTGCAGCCACATCCTTTTGAAGCTTCTGAATCTACTAGTGGTTGCTTCCCAATTCTTCTTTCAGCTTGGCTACTTCTTCATTGGAAGCTGACGCATCCATAATTTGTCCTAAGGAATGGAAAATGGTGTTCCACAATGCTTGGATGAGCGTCCAACAACCATCAACTATTGTAGCTGATTCAGATTGAACTGGCTCATGAACTATGACGGGAGCTCTGTATGGTACTATTGCAAAATTTGCCTTTTGAAGTACTAGTCTGCCTTTGAGGGGATTTTTTTGCAATTGTTGTAGCCAATCTTTCTTGATTGCAGATAAAGCCAGTTCACTAAACGGGGTACTGGTAGGTGGGCTGGCAAGTGCTTTTCCTTTTCCTTTGCTCTATCTCCTGGCACTTGTTTACTGCTTGTCATTTCTTGCTGGCTTGTTCTAGTGCTGATTATTATTGGAGTCTGCTCATTGGGGATTGCTGAAGTCTGGCCTTCTGAGGATTTTTAAGTGGGTAGGGGCTGGATCTGACTCTCCAGTTGCTTTAATAGAGCAGTACTCGCTGTCAACAGAATCCTTGGTTTCTTTGAACCATTGGCCTCCACCCGTGCGGCCTTCCTCTTTTGTCCAATTGTTGTGGCCAACTGGTTGCTTGGAGCCTCTTCATCTAAAGATAACTCTACATTGTTAGTAACTAAAATGGGCTTCGGACTCAAAGCCATCTTTAACGGCTTCTGGAGTAGTAGGCCAATACAAAAATTGCCAGACATACCAAGCTCTGCATACACTCTGAGATTTCAGCTTGGCAGTCTGCTGTAAAATGTTGTGAGACAAGATCTGGCTCATATTGATTTTGGCGTTAGCATTTAGTCTTTTTGTGAGTAGGATGGCAAATACCTTCTCTGACACATATGTGGGATTGTTCTTCAAGCTGACAGCCTCAGAAACCAACATGTAGTCTGAGGAGATATCCAGTCCTGCTACTGGAGCCCCTTGTACACCAGCCTTCCTTTTCTTCTTGACTGCTTCATCCTCCTTCAGAGCTAGACTTATCTACTCTGCAAATGCTGTGGTTGGCTTGTTCTTGTTGGGAATTTTGAAAGCATAGGCAACATCTTCATGTGTCGCTGTTAGTTTTACTCCATTAATAATGACACTACCTTCCTCAACATTAAAATAATCAAGAATCTATTTGATAATGGATGTGTCATGCACTACAAGAGGTTGTGTGATCTTGTGACGCTCTTAGCGACGGAAATACACTGGGTTTTTATAACCCCCGGCGTCGCTATAACCGTCGCTAAAAGCGTCGCTACGAGAGCGTCGCTATCTGCGTCGCTATCTGCGTCGCTATAGGCGTCGCTATGAGCGTCGCTATATAGCGACGCTCATAGCGACGCCTATAGCGACGCAGATAGCGACGCTCTCACAGAAGAGTATAGCGACGCATATAGCGACGCTACAGAGCCATAAATAGCGACGCTTATAGCGACACCTGAGAGAATATTTTTTTGGTGGCAGGGCATTGAATGCCCTGCCACCCATCAACCATATTGTACTTGATTCACTTTTTAAAAAAAGTGCAAAGGTAAATAATAGACCCAAAATAGTCACCCACAAGACGCATTGTTTGCAAAATTGACAATTGTATACATCATAGACAAACTGAATTGATTGGAAAATGTAATAATGACAATTGTACAACATCATAGGCATAAAGAATTGATTGGCAAAAGGAATTGCGGTGACAAATGTAATAATATACATGGTTCAAAAAGACGTATAAAATCCGTCTCATGATACATAAGCTATGAGAAACCCTAAACTAATGCTATCTAGCTACGGCTAAACTGACGTCGTCTAATCAGACGTCTCATCGCGTCCAAGCGGCGTATCTGTCGGATTCTGCAAAAAAAGACAATAAGACAGTTTTCAGTAAATATAAACATATAACGACATTTATAAAACAATACAAAAAATAAAAAAGAGTAAACCCTAATACTAACCATGCCGCCGCGAGAACTGAGAATGTCCATCAGGGCGTTTAAGCCCTTCCTGCCTGCGTACTCGCGCTTGTACGGTGTGGGATCACGTCCTGTCATCGACCACTGTCAAAACATACAAAGATTTCATTATGTTAGAACTAAAAAACTCATAAACCCTAAACTATCGAACATGCATAAAGAGCAATGTGAAAAGACTTACAAAATCGGCCTCAAATGATGCCCATCCACCGCTCCCCAAGTGGTGCGAGCTCCCTGCCTCTACTCGCGCTCTGGCTGCATCCTTTTGTTGCTTCCACTTGTCGGGATTCTCGCGCGCTGCTTTCTTCGCATTCTTCCAATCTTCTTTGGCCAGCCAATCTGGCCTATTCCACCCATTCTTGATTGCTTTTTGCACTTCGGAACGCTTGTGTTTGCAGTATTCGCGCATTCGAATCTTCATCAGGTCTTCATTGAAGCGCTGATCCCGTGTTGGAACGGGAAACTCATCATGAAGTATGCTGATGACTCTGTTTTTTAAATCACTTGGTACTTCACTCCATTTGTTTAGTATATAGTGTCTAAACAGCTGAGAGCAAAGACCACGCATGCGCGAGATCACCTTCTTGCCGTCATCATCCATGATGATGCCGCCGCTGATGTCGACGGAGTAAGGCAAGCCCTCTGGCCGGTGACGCGTGAACCTGGGTGTCCCGGCAGGGGTCTCTAGCGGCGTGTCGATGGGGGTACGGACGTCAGGTGTCTCCATCGGCGTCTGGGCGCCGAAGCGAGGAGTGTCGAGTGGGGTGGCTCCTGGCGGAGTAGGTAGAGGTGTGTAGCTTCTAGGAACAGTCAGCCGTGCAAAACCTGGCGTAGACGGCGATGCTGTGGCTGGTGTGGGGGCGGGCAAAGAAGGGGAGGGTAAAGAGCCTCGTTGAACACGAGGCGGTGTGGAGGCATCGGTGGCGGAATCCCCACAACAACCGCCACCGCCACCACTAGAGCGCCGGTGTCTAGACGAGTGTGACGCTCGTCTCGTCGACGCCGAAGCTTCGGAGCGCGCCGAATGCTCCGAAAGAGAGGGAGATGCGGATGGTGTAGGAACGCGCGATGATGCGCCAGAGCGATGACGCTCCACGTACCACTGTCTCTGCTGCGGTGACAAAGAAGAAAGAAACTCCTCATCATCCATACCTGCATTAAACACACGAATATTTAAACTCCTTATTGAATGAATAGAGTAGACAATGACGCAAAGACCATTAAATACAATGACGTAATGACGCATATAAATACAATGACGCAATGAATCGAGTGATAGAAGAGGCAAGTCGAAAACTCAGAATTTTCAATCAAAAGATGTGAGCGCGAGTAGAAAAGAGCGTTACACACCATGGAAGCTACTTAGAGAGCTAGAGCTTTTACAGCACGGAGCAAAATTGTTCAAATACAATATTTGTGGCTTTAAGAGATCTCTCTCTCATCCTCGCATAACTCAGCATAACTTCCTATATCTATATAGAGCTCTCCGTTTAAACACATATCCTCTGTTTCATTTTGTAGCTCCTCTGCATGCACCCCATATAGAGTAGTAGCATCTTGATGCTCGTCTGGCACCACCGCAGCGGCTTCTGATTGAGCATCTTCTCTGATCTCCTCCATTGATGTCGTTGTGATTGGCACATGGTAGCCTTCATACGTCCTTGCACTACGAGGGGCTACCTCTATGACGTACCACCAGTTTGATGTAGACTTTGTAGGATGAAATACTACCTGCCAGAGCCACATAACTTACATGAGAGCCACATAACTTGTAAAAGGGGGATGTTAACTATTTATATACTTACTTGTTCACAATGCTCGGGTAGTACGAAAGTGTCTCTTAGGTCAGTCCATTTCTTAGTAGAATCCACCTCAAGAAAACCAGACTCTCCTCTACGCACAGTAGCGTTTCGACCCTCCATGATTATCTTGAACCATTGCACGTCGAACAAGTCGACAAAAAATCCTCTGTAATCGATCCTCAAAATCTCTTGCAGCGTGCCGAAGTAAGTGAGTTCCGCCACCACGGGATCTGCATCAGAGGAACGTCGTCGACTAGACTGTTCAAATTTTGCCATGATTCCACAATCTTGAGTAAAACGCTTTTTGTCGATTCGTTCCACCCTAAAATGTCGACCTTTACACCATGCTGCTGTGTATGACTTATACTACAACGAACAAAGATTATGAGTGGCCGTTCAAACGTTTATAAATAAAGTCACTTGCTAGTCGTACATTGCAAACTTACCTTGGTCGCGCAACCCCGAGAGTACTCCCACTCTTCTTCAGTCACTTCGTCACCGCATTGTTGTGCACTTTTCAATTGGTTGTGCAACCATCTTAAGCTCATGAAGGTTGGTAGGCTCTCCAGAACCTCTGATCAAACCCCTTATATGGTCCACATTAGAATACCTCTGATCAAAGCATTCCGTCGTCCTGTGTGTCGGCTCATATCCACCACCTCTATGCCAATCCACAATAGTTGTAGCTCTTCCAATAGTGGACGAAGATACACATCCATATTCCCCACTTTATATCGCCCTGGCACAATCAAGCTTAGCCATAGGTGCCCCTTCTTCGTAGTCAACCACGGGGGAATGTTGTAGTTGACGATGACAACGGGCCATACACTGTAAGATGTTGATCTTTGACCAAATGGATTTACGCCATCCATAGCCAGGCCTAAGCGCAAATTTCGAGCTTCCCTGGCAAAATCCGACCATGTTCCATCTATATGTTTCCAGGCTGCGCAATCTGCAGGAATTCGTAGCACACCATCCGAAGATTTATTCTCCTCATGCCATGATGCTAGGGCGGCCATGGACTTACATTCGAAGAAATGCTTGATGCGAGGAAGCAAAGGAAAATGTCGCAAAACCTTTTGTGGAATTTTTGTCCCGTGGAGATCTACTCGATATCTTTCGGAATCACATTTCGGACACTTCTCCATGTCTGTGTATTCCCCTCTGAAAAGAATGCAGTCATTAGGACAAGCGTGGATAGAATTGTAATCCATCCCCAAGTTTCACAAAATCTTTCTTGCTTCATCTCGGGAATCTGGCATCACATTGTCAGCTGGTAGAATGTGCTCTTTCAGCAATCTACACAACATAAAAATATGATACAGTCGTGTAAAAATCTATCAGATCATTATACATTTAGAGTTCTATTAAAGTAAACTAATTGTAATAGATCACCTGAAAAGCGCTGTGACGCTAGTGTCACTCCATCCAAACTTTGCCTGCATGTTGAGAAGAACCAGGAGTGCTTTCAATCTAGACATACGTGCTCCATTATACAATGATGTATCGGCTTCACTTTTCATATCATCATAGATAAGCCTTTCTGAATCCATGATCGTCTCGATCATTTCATCAATCTCGGGCTCAAACATTGCCTCGTTGGGAATGTGCTCTGCATGATCATCCCCCGAGCTGTCAGAGGCTACATCTTGTGGCCTCACATATGCTGCTTGACCAAAGCGCCTGCGAATACGTCTATTCGGTTGCAAGATTGCTGCTTGTTGGCCAGCGTCAGAGTCCGACGAGTTATAATTGGCAACAACTCGATCTATAATAGATGGATCGAACTCGCCAAATTCGCGAACGTGCTGCAAAGAAACACGTCTTGTCCGTCGCACAGCATGCTTGCATTGATTACAAGGACATAAGACCCTCGTTGAGAGATAGGTGTTTCGGTTGGACGGTCCCACATCCTCGTCGCTACTCATAATGAGGATAAAAAACTTATAACCTGGACAACAAATTTAATATTCTATTGGCATTCTTCGTCTTATCTCTCTTTCTCTCTCTCTCTCTCTCTCTCTCTCTCTCTCTCTCTCTCTCTCTCTCTCTCTACCTCACATTCTCTAGTCATGTCCAATCCCCGCACACCTCGGTCTAGAGGTGCACGGAGATCAGAACCACCGGGTTATAATCTCGTCTTTATTGGTCAATACCTATATTTGTGGGTACAAGAAATCTAGACACCCACGTCTACATGATACTGCATGTAGTGGACAAAATCCCTTTGCCTCTTCTCTAGCGTAGCACTTCACTTCATCTTAACATCTTTTCACAGTAGATCTTTTCACTGTTCGTCTAACTCTAAACCCTAAACCGTAAGTAATTCTTGCGTGGACTCGATCTAACGTAAATAAGCGTAAATCTAAATAAATGTAAATCTAACTAAAAATAAAGCTAAATCTAATTTAACGTAAGTCTAATGACTAGAGGTTGTCTAGATGGTCATTGTGTCGGGGATGTAGTGACTCTTGCCGCCCTGAAGATCCACCTTCTTCCCTATCTTCTGAAGACATTTCACCAGTACTTTTGGATCGACGGAGCCCACCATGAGTGAAGGCAGCAATACCCTATATTCCATTGAGGGCTTTCTTCACCCGCTTCATGCAGGCATCGCAGTCTATGGAGACCCGCATCTAATCTAATATAACGTAAATCTAAATCTAGCTTAAATAAACGTAAATCTAATTAAAAATAAACCTAAATCTAATTTAATGTAAGTCTACATATAACCTAATCTTTAACGTCTTTTAAGATAGTTTCCTACGACGTTATAACTCTCTTCTTCCTGTGTGTGTGCGCGTGTGTGGATGTGTGTGCCAATAAAAAGAGATAAATGGTATAACCTTTCTATCACCCATGCCAAGTATGATAGATTGATTATGCCATTTCTCTCTTGAATAATAGGTCTTCAGTTCAACTCCTCGTCGGCTAGATCTTTAGGTCTTTTAATTTTAATTAGTTTCCTACGACGCTCCCTTAGTTTCTCTTTCTTTCTCTCTCAATGTGTGTGCGTTTTTTTGGATCGTATGCATGTTTTCTTTCTCTTTTCCTCTCTCAATGTGTGCATTTTTTGTTTATGCATGTTCTCTCTCTCTTTTCCTCTTTCAATGCGTGCGTTTTTTGTTTATGCATGTTCTCTCTCTCTTTTTCTCTCTCAATGTGTGTGTGCATTCTTTGTTTATGTATGTGTGTGCGTTTTTGCACTCTCTCTCGCTCTCTCTCTCTCTCTCTCTCTCTCAAAAACACTATGTGTGTGTGTATGTGTGTGTGTGAGAGAGAGAGAGAGGGAGAGAGAAAGAGGGGAAGAGAACATGAGAATGAGGAGAGGGAAGGAGCATACCTGGCTCTCCTTCCTCTCCTCGTGTGTGTGTGTGTGTGTGTGTGTGTAAAAGAAAAAGAGAGAGAGAGAGAGAGAGAGAGAGAGAGAGAGAGAGAGAGAGTGAGGGAGAGCGTTACCTGCTCTTTGCTTGAGGGTGCCGAAAAACTCAGATCTGAGATCTGAGTTTTTGGGCGCGCTCGGTTATTTTTTTTACCCCAGCTGGCGTCGCTATGAGCGTCGCTATAAGCGTCGCTGTGTGAGCGTCGCTAATGTGAAGAGCCTCTTGTAGTGATGGATGTACCAGTATCATCTCCTCTGGAGGTCTCTTTTTAATTTCTAGTGCTTAACTGAGATCATCTCCATCAAAATGTCCATGGTATCATTAATGAAACGTGTCCCTTAATCAGAAACAATCTCAATGGGGCATCCATGGCGGTAGATACTGTTTTCAAATAGGAAAGCACCAATGAACTACGTAGTATTATTTGGAAGATCCTTGGCCTCCACCCAATCAGTGACATAATAGGTAGCCATCAAGATATACCGTTTCGTCCTTGGAATGACCTTCTTGAATGGTCCCATGAAGTCCAAACCCCATTTCAAGAATACTCCCAATGGTTGAACTAGAGTAAGTGGAGTCATATCAGTTGTTGTTGGTCTACCCATTCTCTGACATATATCACAAGTTCTGCAAAAACTTTGGACATCCGCTATCAGAGTTTTCCACCATAATCTAGCTTGTAAAACCTTCTTATAAGTGATATCAGTGAAGAAGTGTCCTGTAGAATCCCCATCGTGTGCTTCAGAGATGCATTGCATCCTTCCTTTCATTGGCACACACCTTCAAAGAACACAATCGATGCCCAATCTATAGAGTAATCCTCCTATTATGGTGAACTTTCAGACTCTTAATGATTAGAGCCTTCTCCTAATTTTGAGTCTAGCTTTTTGGGAATCCTCCTCTTGAAAGGAACTAATATACATCATACCATTATGGATCTATATTTTCCTCAACTGTCACCTGAAACATCTCTACATCTACTGGCTCATCCCTCAAGGATATTTTGGAGTAGCCTTCAGTACTTCTAGAGAGAAAATGAGCACCACAATGAGATTTACTAGGCTTGTGGAATATGAGGAACTCAAACTCCATCAAGAATATCATCCATCTATAATTAATCATCCTTGGATAATAACTTTGTTAGTATAAAAAAAGAGTGTCTGATGATCCACATAGAAATGAAATAATTTGCTCAGTAAGTAATGCTGAAAGTTGGTGGCACTGAAAACTATTTCTAGGGCTTCTCTTTTCGTGGTAGTATATTCTTGTTTAGCTTGACTGAATCTTTGACTGGAAAAATACACTTCATAATCGATCTGCCCATCTAGTTGAGCCAATTATTTCCCCCATTGCGAGTCCCAAAGCATCGACATGCACATGGAATATAACATTCCAGTCTGGTTGTTGGAGTACTGGCTTACTGATAATGGCATTTTTAAGACATTGAAATCTTTTGTCACATTCAAAAGTCCAGATGAACTTACTAGTTTTCTTGGTGAGCTCATATAAAGGTAATTCCTTGGAAGAAAACATGTGAATAAATCTTCTGTAGAAATTTATATACCCCAAGAATGAACTTAATTCAGATGTTGTGGAGTGTGCCTTTGCCTACTGCATGGACACACTGGATTTTATCATTGGCCATCTCTATGCCATTCCTAGAGAACTATATGCCCCAATAATTATCCCTTCCAGACCAGAAAAATAGATTTGAATGGATTCAAGAGATCCTCTTCTCCTTGCATCACTGGAAAACCATTTCCAAAAACATCCTTGGTTGAGAATAAAGTGAAGTCATCCATAAATATAGCTAAAAATTGGTGCAGGATTTCATTGAATATCTCCATCATGCAACATTGGAATGTTACTGGAGAATTGTAGACACCAAATGGCATGACTAAATACATGAATGCACCCATTCAATAATTAAAGTTTTTTTTCTCCTATCTTTAGGAGAAATCTTTAACTGATTATAACCACTGCAGCCATCCATAAAACTATACATATCATGGTCTGCAATCTCATCAAGAAGCATATCAGTAAAAGGTAATGGAAAAGGATTTTTGATGGTTTGAGCATCCAATCTTCGGTAATCCACACAGACTTTGAGTTTTTTGTTCTTCTTTGGTACTACCACAATAGGGAATAGCCAATCATTGCTGGTGACTTCTTTGATGAATCTAGCCTTCAGAAGGTTGTCCATTTCCTCTTTGACCTTCTTAGCATAGTTTGGATTCATTATGTACCTCTGCAGACGTATTGGTCTAGAATCTGGCTTCAAAGGTATTCTATGTTGGAAAACCTCTGGGTCTACACCTTTTAAATCAGTATGTTTTCATGCAAATACATCTTTGTATTTTTGGAACATAAGTTAGACTTTTTCTTTCATTTCTAGGTTCAGATGCTTACTCACTTTGATCAATCGAAGACTTTCTTCAGAACCTAGATTCCATTCTTCAATTTCTTGATCATCTGGAAGCAACCGATTCCGCCCACCTACCTTCCTTTTGGTTGACTCCTCAGCATAATCCCAAGACGGACCTGCTAGTTCTAGATTATCATTCTGAAGTCCAGTAACTTCTTCAGAGTACACCTCTTTAGTGTACATTGGTGTACTGGAATCTGAACATTCTTCTTTGGAGTCAACTAGTTTCTCTGGCTATCCAGTCAACTGAACTGTTCTTTCTCCAAGTGACGAGCACAAATCACGACATGGACCCCGACGGCCTCAAAACGCCAGGAGCCAATGCACGCCGAGCCGGCCACGGTGAAGCGAACAAGGGGGGCACCACCTAGCTCTGAGCGGCTCGGACGCGACGACGGTGATTAGAGATAACACAAACTCTACACACACACACACACACACACACACACACACACACACACACACACACACACACACAGAGAGAGAGAGAGAGAGAGAGAGAGAGAGAGAGAGAGAGAGAGAGAGAGAGAGAGAGAGAGAGAGAGAGAGAGAGAGAGAGAGAGAGAGAGAGAGAGAGAGAGAGAGAGAGAGAGAGAGAGAGAATGATGCAGGTGATGAAAACCCTCAGGGTGTGAGGGAAAACTATTTTCATGCAATATTTACAGCAACCTTATTCTCCATGAGGTGGAAATCATGGTGATAGAGAGATAGAGGGAGAGATAGTGAGCCTAATACTGCGTTCTCTAGAGGTGACTCACAGACACAGAGACTTTGCTAGCATGAGTGTGTGTGTGGCGACCATTGGATTCAAGGTGTAGACATAGCTTCTTCACATAGTGCAAGTTCCCAAAATCGCTACACTAAATCCACTCTCTTGTGATGCAAGTGTTGCCAATCCCTCCCACCAAAAATGCTACCAAGTGCTGACCTCCAATAAAATTTCCGCCCCCCAAATCTCTCACCCAATCTTCATGATAGTGACCACTCAGTGCCTTTTTATGGGTGCTAGCTTCTTTAGGTTAGGGTAATCTGATTAGATTTAGGGTCCTAATCAGGGGAGACAAAGCAAGGTGGTGCGTCCTAGGTGGTTGACCCTTGCTTTGTCTTGGGGATTTTAAAAATGAAAACTCCTAGGTGGGCCTTTGTGGCCATTGCCTAGAGAGAGGTGATAATTTACAATCGGGGTTTTGTACAATTTTTGGTTTGAAACTTGGAAAAATGATGACAACCTACAGATTTTACTGAAGAGGGCCTCGTGGATGAGATGCCGATGAACGGCGGGCCTAGCTGGTGCGTTGATGTAGCATGTTTGCTAATTTCGGGGCCGATCGAGGCATGCCTTCGACAGCTTTTCTTGTTTCGATGTCGGTGGTGCATGACTTGGCCTTCTTCTTTTTGTTGACGATGTCGATTCCTTTGGTTCTAATATTTTTTGGTGTGTGTGCATCTGCTTGCGCGTTCGGTGTGTTTATGTTCGTGGATGTAAATGCTTGTGCTATATATGTGAGTGCGTGAGTAATGTGCACGAGTGTTTTTTATATATATATAAAAAGTGTGTTGTGAGTGTGTGTGCGTATGGCTCGGGGTTGTGTGTGGGTGTGTAAGCGGGTGGGTGTGTATCGAGAGTGCGTGTGGGTGGGAACAAGGGAGAGGGTGTAGTTTTATTACATATATAATATAAATATGTTTCTTTTTTTCGTCCTAGGGATGGCGACACAGACGCGGGGCGGGGGGGGGGGAAGAGTGTGTGCGTGAGGGTGTGAGAGGGGGTGGAGGGGCATGAGTTATGTGAGTGTGTGTGTGTGTGTGTGTGTAAGAGTGTGAATGAGTGTGTGTGTGTGTGTTTTACGAGAGAGAGAGAGAGAGAGATCCTGTGATGGTGGTGCCTGCACGGGCTGAGGGTGCGAGAGAGACAGTGAGATAGTGAGCAAGCCAGGGGAGGGGAGTGTGTGAGAGGGTGTGTGTGCGTGTGGTGTGAATAAGAGGGAGAGAGACAATGACCCTAAGATGTTGCACCTGCATGGGCCGAGAGCGTAAGAGAGAGAGAGAGGGATGGTGGGATCACGGGCTTTCTTGGCCAAGCCGTCAACGGGCAAGAGGGGTGTGGGGGGGGCGGGGGGGGCAAGGTCAATGGGTGGGGTTAGGGTGGCGGCCTGCCAGAGGAGGGGATGAGGGTGGTGTTTCCGTGTGTGTGCATATAGAGAGTGAGAGAGAGAGGCTTCATACATGGTGGGTTCCTACACCAAGGGGAAGAGAGAGAGAGAGAGAGAGAGAGAGAGAGAGAGAGAGAGAGAGAGAGAGAGAGAGAGAGAGAGAGAGAGAGAGTGAGTGAGATGGGGGAAAGAGAGAGAGGATATGTGTGGGTGAATTAAGAGAGAGAGAGAGAGAGATATTCTACTCCATGCGCCCGTGGGGCCGCTTACACAAATAGAGAGAGAGAGAGAGAGAGAGAGAGAGAGAGAGAGAGAGAGAGAGAGAGAGAGAGAGAGAGAGAGAGAGAGAGAGAGAGAGAGAGAGAGAGCGAGAGAGAGAGAGAGAGAGAGAGAGAGAGAGAGAGAGAGAGAGAGAGAGAGAGAGAGAGAGAGAGAGAGAGAGAGAGAGAGAGAGAGAGAGAGAGAGAGAGAGAGAGAGAGAGAGAGAGAGAGAGAGAGAGAGAGAGAGAGAGAGAGTGCACAGTGGCCCGCCGGTGGGAGGAAAACAAGAGGGGAGAGAGGGAGGGGAGAGTGAGGTCGAGGGAGTGTGGACGAGAGGGAAGAGGGAGGGGTGAGGTATGGCAGCCCGCTGGTGGAGTATGGACGAGCGAGAGGTAAGAGAGAGAGGATAAAAAAATGTGAAAGTGTATGTGTGTATAAATAATACAAGAGAGAGAAAACTCTTGTCCATGCATGGCGGCCCGCCAATGAAATATGACAGTGGCAACTTGGTTTATGCGCCTGCGGGGCTAGGTGACAGAGGAGCATGGATACAAGAGATGGTGATGGATTGGGGGAGGCGAGCAGAGATGGTGATGGATTGGCGGAGCCGAGCAGGAGAGAGAGAGAGACCTCTGTCTTCTGGTGATAATGGAGAGAAGTGTGGCCAAATTGGTGGCGGCCCGTTGGTGGTTAAGCATAGAGGGGGTGGTGAATGTTCAAAAAACAACTTTTTATCGTTTTCTTTTTGGTAATGTGCTCTCCCCTACTTGGGCTTGGTTCTTGCGGCCGCAATTTCCAAACGCCGGGGCTATTGATGGATAGTGACAAGCCATGGCCAGGGGTGCCGCTAGAGCTCGGGCCGTATGGGCCGTGGCGGGGGTAGGTAAAAGAGAGAGAGAATTTGTGGCTCAGCGATTGACCGGGGAATTCTTGAGCCCTACGGTGGTGTTTCCGTGCTTTGGGTAGAGGAAAGATAAACCTTTTTTTTTCTTTTTGCTTGATTTCCAAAAATCGGCTATCATTAGCCCTCCCCTTTTGGCTAGGCATTCATGTCTCTAGCTCTTCTTTTGATTCTTCTTCAGCTGACTTAGGAGCCGATATTGAGTTGCCTTCTGAACTAGCCATTCCATTTCGCCATTGGTGAGATTTTTGGGATATTCATGAATCTACAATAGGTCCAGGTGATACCCTATTCCTTGGAATAGTGTGGGTTGACTAAATGGAAAGCCCATGGCTTCCAAAACTTTCTGCCAGTGTCCTCCTGGATCCCAAGTGAAGAATAGGATCATTATCTGCAGTGTCTGCACAATAAAATTTACATGCCAAATAGGACCAAGTTTGTAACCACTAGTAGCGAGAGGAAAAATGGGCATCTTGGCTCCTGCAAAGACAAAACTGAAAATTATGATTCCCAAGAGTGTGCCAAGAATCCACCATATATGGATGCCTTTTTGGTGTGGTGAGCTCCAATTGTCTTCAAAATCTTGCTTACTGCCGTCGCGACTGGAAAAACTAGAAAGCATATCATGTTTCTCTTGGGTGTGCTCAAACATGTCAGCCGTCTTTTCTGATGTTGAGAGCAAGCCATGTACCTTGCGGCTTAAATACAAGCGTAATCCAGTTACCTCTCTCCAAAGAGAGGATGCACTATTTGTAAACTTTTGCACCAAATTGGGGATGAGGCCTTCATTCTTGCATTCTATCAACCTTTTGTCTATCCATGGCTCCTTAACTTTTATCTCCATGCTGATCTTACCTCTATATGTTCTAGTGGTTAACCATAACCATAGGTCTAATGCATCCCATGCAAACACAGTGCTGCGTTGTGGAGGAGTCTGGAACTTCCTTAAAAGGTTGGCAACATGTTGATCATCAAACTTACTCTGAATACTCTCACATAAATTGGAGGCATTACCCATCTCCAAGTTTATAACACCTTTCAGTAGGCTAGAGGCATTACCCATCTCCAAGTCTATGACACTACACAATAAAGTCTTGCTCAGCTACCAAGCCCTTGGAGCAATATCCAACTCCAAACCTTCATTCATACTTACCTCTTCGTCATGGTCCTCTACTGAAACTTCCTTGATGCAAGATTCCTTCAGCTCGCTACACTGTTCTTGGTCCATGCTGGTGCAAAGGCTTCTGTTTTCAAAGCCCTCCCCTTTGCTTGGTACCTTGTCCATCTTCTGCAAAGCCTTGCTAGCAGGATGGTTTTCCTCTTCTCTTGTGTCTTCCATCCTCTTTGCATTCCTCTTACTTTGACGAGGCCTGATCAACACTTTACACCTTCTTACCCTTACTATGGAATGCTGGCAATTGATCGCTTTGGTGTCTACTTCATCTAGGGTTAGAGATGTTCTTGCATTTGTAACACAATTTTCTTGACTTACCTCCTTCACTGGGGTAGCATATTTTGATTCTTTAACCTCTTGTTCCACTGCTTCATTCCTTTGAACAAACTTCTCGCTTGATCCTTCTTCTGTTATCTTCATCTTGACCTCTTTTTCAAGACCAATGAAACTTGGTGTGCGGCTGCCAATTGGTGACGGGCGTAGGATGACTGTAAGTGGTGATTGTGGTGGTGGTTGCATCAGTGGCTGTAGGAATTGAACTGGTGGGACTAGCTGTGGTTGCACGACTGGTGGTGGGATTGGTTGCTTGGGGGGCGGTGGTCTTTCCCTTGGTGGAGAAAATTGATTCTACCTTCCTCATCTATTGAAGTTATGCCTTCTCGGATGTGAGAAATAATACATGCCATGGCCGTCTTCCCCGCAATTATAATAGTGGTACTCTTGGTTTTGCCTTTGTTGTCCTCTTTCTTGCTCTGAATTTCTGAAAGGCGCATGCTCTTGATGCACCAGATGCAGGGATAAACTTTCAAGCTGAGTAGTGATTCCACTCAAGAGGTCTTGATGCTCTTTTGATGCCTCTTGTGGTTGGGCTCTATAAACGGCTGTTGCAGTCCGTGAGGTTAGTCAGATTGAGCTTGATTCCTTTGACTCATTGACTCTTGCTTGCATATGCAACTTCTTGTCTTTAAGGCGGGCTACTTCCACTGCCAACTCATACATTGCAGGGAACCTCCCCTTCAGTTTCTCTTTAAGCGGCAACCATAGGCCAACAATGAAAGGGTTCTTATTCACGAACTTAGGTGCTCCTTCACCTTCCTCCAGTGAGGCAACCCATCTCTCTCACAAATCCACAAACTTGGATTCGTAAGTGGCAAATTCTAACAGACTTCCCTGCTTTAACTCCGTCAACAGCTACCATAACTTTTTTGAGGTTCTGCCTCCACCAAACCTCTTCACAAAGGCAGCACGTAGTACATCCCATGCATTTCTGGTAGCTTGGGGCAAAGCATTGTACCAAGACTTGGCCTCTACTTCCATCAGTAGAGGAAAAATTTGTAGTCGTGAGGCATTTTCATCCTTGTTGGAAACACACAAGCGATGGCAAAGTCATCCAGAAAATTGGTGGTGATGTCTTCTCCCTTCTTTCCACTAAATGTGGGAAAAGAGACACTTGCCATGGTAGTAACTCAGGAAATTACAGACCTTTTTAGAAAAAAATAACATTAATGACATTAGCAGCTCACAGCTAAAACATGATAAAACTAGATCACAAAGCTAGAATAGAATAAAGATGCTTACATAAAAAGAGTGGTAGTAATCCACGAGGGGTAAGATTATGGGACGTGGAGATCTCTTGATTTCATCAAGAATTTCTGCTCCAAACAGGAAGACAATCTTTTGCTGATAGAATATCTTCCTATCAATATACACGTTTACATGCATGTGTTGCAAGAAACGGAAAGCAAAGACTTATGGCCTATTGTTATTATCCATGTCATGTGTAGGGCAAGGATTTGACTACTAGGGTTGCGTACCTCAGGTGTTGACCATGTGACACCTTCAGCACATGCCTCTACCTCTTGTAGAAGTCCACACAATCCTCCACATTAGGTTCAAAACAGATTGGGTGAGAAGAGTCTACCTCAAGCGGCTTTCCATTCTGCATGCAGCGGCGGTGCTTGGGTGGTCGAACTTCATTTGAACTCTCTAGGCCTAGAGAGAGCATAAGCCCGCTTGCGTCCACCAAATGCTTTAGGCTTTGTGGCTTAGAGTTTGTGGTTGATGTAGTTGACAACTCCTCTCGGACCATTAGAGAGAAAACACTTGGTGCTATAGCATTAGGGCCAAAAACGACTCAAAAAGGGCTGTTTGTTAATCTAAGGATTAAGGAATATTCCAATAGTTATTTGACACGTATACAAAAGTATGGCACTCTTGTCTCCTCTATTGTGGGTTTTGGTGGTCCTATTTTGACGGAGAACCGCTAAATGTCTTGATCACAAGGATGAAACTGCTATATTTAGGTGCTTTCGGCGAGAGAGCTCACTAAATTTGCAGCTCAAAGCAATGAAGTCTCGTCTTTTATTCTATTTTATATTTCACAAAAGCGTTGTCAAAAGATACAAAATCTATGTCAGAAGGCTCTCAAAACAAGAGCATTAATGACAAATCACCTACTCTTTTCAAATGTATACCTTTCTCGCTCTCTAGTTTGTGAGAGGTTTTAGTTTCTCTAGTTTCCGTCTATACTTTCTTTCTTCTCTAATCTCTGAGTTTCCATGGCGTATTTTGCACGTCGCCCTTCACATAACATAACATCTTGTGACTTTCATAACGTTAGAGAGGATGGTCTTTGGAAGTCCATATATTTTCGTGTGAATGACTGGGTAACAATGCTTCCTTCATGCAAAGGTGTACACAGAGTGAAGAGAACTAAACGCGATAAAGTAAAAAACCATTGGAAAGGTCGTGTTCTTGCTTTCAAAGTGACCGACAATGGCTGGCTAGCTAAGGTTAAACATGTGTACATGGCCAAGGATATGGTGTTAGACTGGGAAGAGCATCCCACAAAGCATTCTTACTGTAAGTACAAAAAAAAACTATTTGATACAGTGAATTTTTTTCATTATCCCATTGTTTTTCTCATTTTTTGATTCCATTCCAGATATATTTCCTTCAACAGCTGTGGAATGGCAGCCTGTGGAGAGTCTGAGTGGGACGTTCAAAGCAATGCATAAAGGGATTGCAGATGCTATGTATGCTGACAAGCCACCTTCCTTTTACAAAACAATGGATTTGTTTGTCTATTTTGCAGAATACAAAGTTCCATCACGAGAAGGTGCATATGGAGAACTACATCAGTTACCCGTTCCCACGATAAGTTCACTTGATTGGGAAGCTCCTGATGCATGTACTATATCAAGCTTCAAATCCAAGATAAAAGAAGACATCCTTAAAGCTATGTTTCCGGGCAGGATATCAAGAAGGATTAAAGTTCAATGTTCTTGTCTATACATGTCTTTGTGGCATGTTTCAAAACAATGGATTTGCAGAGAACAAAGACGATGTGGATTAATAGAAGACTTTCTATGATTGAACTTGATAATGTTCTTGGAGATGGATGGAGCACCAAAGAAACTTTCCATATTGGTGACAATATTAGTTGTAGAGTAAGCCCAAATTCTATGTCTATCTCATATCAACTATGTCGTCAATCATTAGTTCTGGGCTACGACCATAGGAGATGGAGAAGCAAATTAGGTAGCTGGGTTCCTCTCGACTCTGAGGAAAATTGTCTAGAGTTAGAACTAAAGGTCACAGTACATCCACACACCGAGTATAGAAGCCTGATAGTAACAACAAATTGGAGACTAAATGATGTTAGAGAATCTCTTGAGTTTCTTGATGAAACATCTCCCGAGTATAGATTCAAAGTGGATGAAATTGTGGTGAGCACAAGGATGGAGAATTCAACCTCTTGCATCACATGCCTTCCCCCAAAAAGAGTTGTATTTGAGCCACTTGCAAGGACTTGAAAAAACAAGTTCAATATTGTAATCATTTTGCAAATATATTTATCTTTTCTCTACTTATGTTGTTTTAAACTTACATGACATCATGATACACATTTAAGAATCGACAGTTGGTATTAAGTATTTGAAGTACAAAATTATGAATCACCAAAGGGTATATATATGTTCATATGGACAAAATGAACAAAAGTGTACATAGCTTTTGTGGACTATTCAATCATGAAATTCCACTTTTCTTTTTGCCTGAGAGGATTCTGCATCCTCAGAGACCCTTTTCCTTTTGTGTTCATAAGGGGGTGAAAGTTCAGGAGTGGGTGGTGGTGGTGACTTGGCAGGGGTTGGTGCTTTGGACCCCTTAGGGCTTGGCATGGGTGACTTGGCAAGGGTTGGTGCTTTGGGCTCCTTAGGACTAGCTGTCTTGGGTGATTTGGCAGCTTTCTTTGACAACATAAATGGTATCTTGAAAGGTGAGCTAGGTGCCTCCCCCTTATTGTTCTTAAGTGTACGACGCTTTTGAACCTTGAATTTCAATGGTGAGTGGAATGGATGGCCCTTTGTATCTGCTCTTTTTTTTGCAGGGCTCTTAGTGGGACTCTTTCCCTTGGTAGTCTTCTTAGTGGGACTCTTCCCCTTGGCAGGGATCTTCTTTTTGGTAGGACTCTTCCCCTTGGGAGGGATCTTCTTCTTGGGACTCTTCCCCTTGGCAGGGATCTTCTTCTTGGGACTCTTCCCCTTGGCATGACTCTTCACCTTGGTAGGACTCTTCTTGTGATCCTTTTTCTTTGTATGGATCTTTGCAGGACTTTTCTTCTTTTGATCCATTTTCTTTGCATCCAAATATTTGGTGTCTCTACCTTTCTTTGGTGGCAAAGGAGAATCTGGATCATTTGGATTTATTGATCTTTCCAAAACCATAGAAACAGCCTTCTCTCTCACCCACGTGACCCAAGACTCTGGATAGTCATGCAACTGAAAAAAATAGGAAAAGGAACTAAAGGACATGACATACATACATAAAACATCAAAATAAATACATGAACCACACTTACAGTGACTGTAGTCATCCGGCACCTTGACTCAAGATATCTCCATGCATTTGCAAGCACCCTCCATCCACAAGATGTTGAGTATGTCTGTAAAGGCACTTTTTGATTGTAGTACTTGAAAGCTTCTATATTGTAATCCTTGTTTGTGGTACTCAGGTGACCAACAATAAGTTTGGCAGCACTGCAAGAAGACATTGAATCAAAAAGCTACTAATAGAAAACAATGGGCCATCATCAAGCATAGATTATGCTTCATACTTACAGTTTACTTCTCCCATGGATACTTGACAATGAATTCATAAATATAATATCTTTCTCCAAAAGATTGAAGATAATAAGACTCCAATGTCCTCTACAAAATAAAAAACAAATTAGCTAAGAATACCACAAAATGTTAAAAATAACATGTAAGGAGTTAAGAATTACCCTTCAACATAGGGGTATAATATGTAATTGCAGGTCAGCATGTTAAAATCATCAAAAAAACTTGAAAGGGTTCCTTGCTTGTTGAAAAGGCACTGTGTCACTAGAGGGTCAAGTATGGAAATTTGCATAGCTAGAGCCTCTGGAAGATCCCTCATAAGACACCTGGAAAAGGAAACACAAGCCACAATGAGCCCCTTGTGCCTGTCTGCCATGCACATACACATTATAATAATTAGCAAAGCAACACACCTGAGAGAGATATAGAGCACAGTGTCACCAAGCTCAATGTTGGGATTTACAAGCATACTTGTGTCTTGAGGGAATATGTCCAAATATGCCTCAGTATCTCCAAACAAGGAGACATCCACCACCATTTGGCCTGTGACTTTTTCATAAAGAAGAGAGTTGGATGCTCTTAAAATTTCAGCTTGCTCTTTAAGGATAGCATCCTTGCATATCATGTCTTGCTCCCTCTCAACTTCCTTTCCTGCTTTAATATCTTGAGACTTTCTTGTCTCGTATTCATGTGTAACATCCTCAATGACAACCCCAGAATCTTTCTATTGCCTGGAAGGAGGGATGTTTAAAATTTGGAAGGCTCTAAGATCCTCACTAGGAATGAGCTCAAGAGCCTTATCAAACTTGTACCTTAGCCTTGACACAAGCACAAAATCTTTGCTCATAAGTGTGACCCTGTGAGCAAATGTAGCTGCAATGTAGCTATCATTCATAAAGTCTATGAGAAAATCCTCAGCAGCTTCCTGAAGGCACATCACATCTTGAGACTGCCACCTCACCGAGACAAGTTTTGATATTCATCATGCTTACAAGTCTATCAGATATCTCTTTCACAACCCTCATGAAAGAGAGCTTTGGAATTAGTAGACAAGTAGAATTTTGTGCTTTCCTTATTTCTCTTAGGGACTTCACCTGATAATTCAATCTTTTTCTGGCATTGGGCCTCTGATGAGGTTGTGGAGGGGGTGATTTCTCCGCATCTTTCTCTGCATCACCTACTTCTGGATCGGTTGGGGCTTGGTAGACCTTCCTTACAGTTTGCTTAGTCCTGGCCATTAGGGTAAAAGAACACACCACACGACAGAGGGGGAGGCCACAACCTTCAAGATGTTTCTGTCGCGCCGTCTGTGAAGAGAAGGATAACACGACGCGATAGAAGGCTGACAAAAGCTGTGGAAAGCATCGTATGTGATCATCGGAACGTGCAAAAAGAATATCACAATACTGCCTGGACGACGCGATAGAGGGCGCAACCACACCCTAGAACATCACCGTATCGCGCCGTATGAGAGGTGAAATCTGTAAGCCGAGAAGCCCCGCACGACGCGATGAGAGCCCTACCTAACAGTTGCAACATGCGCTTATCGCATCGTATGGGAAGCCATGAATATTTGGAGGTAGAGTAGTCCACAACACTGTAGAAGGCAGACAAACACCTTTGGAAATGGTATAGAGCATCACATGCGAGGTCAAACTTTTTTACCGTGTCGACCTCCCGCACGACCGGATGAGGGGTTCACCGAGACTCTAGGACTTGCGCCTATCGCGTCGTAAGGGATGCTTAGGAAGCGTTAGAAAGTAGGTGCGCCCACATGCCCAACAGTTCCGGTCGCGTCATTGAGAGGAAACTTGGCTTGGCTTAGTGGACGGATGACAAGTGTACGGGTAGTTGAGAACGGGTAGTTAAGGATGACACGATGCGAATGTCGACTATAGGAGAAAGCACAAAATGAGCACGTGACAAGTGTTTATATACATAAATCCATCCGTACGACGACCGTTGTACGCATGCCACGTTGCACGTGTGCATGGTTGACACGTGTCACTAACGGTCATATATCGGATATATATATATCTTGGTCTCGAATTTTAAAAATGTTCCACGTTCACTTGTCCAATACGACGCGAGATATTATCTATTTTTGTGTAGTCCTTTTGCGTCTCACAATATTATCTTTGCAAATTGCACATTGGTGGATGCTATCCTTGTCACATACGATGCGCAGGGAAAAGGTTCCAAAGGTTGGGTCGAACTCTTATCGCGTTGTTTGAGGTAGTTTCACGGTTTTGTGTGGCTTTGTCCTGCACGACGCGCAGGGAAGCATTTCCAAAGGCTAGGTCCAACGTCTATCGTGTTGTTTGCTCCGTTTGGTGTTTGTATGACTTTGTCCCGCACGACGCCCAAGGAGGCATTTCCGGAGCTTGGATCAAGCGCCTATCGCGTGGTCCGGATTTGTTGTGGTGTGGTACTTTGGCACTTGTACCTAGCTTCACCTGTTGACTTTTCCTCTACTATGATGGAAGGTCGGGAGGAGATTTTGGAGGAGAGTCCAAGTGAGAAACTATTGGTGGCTGTGATGGATGGTGGTGACATGGAGGTGTACACCAAGGCATATGAAATATTCAATCCTGTGTTTGATCTTGCAGCTTTGTTAGACCATTTGAAAGACTTCTTGGCAGAAGAATTCAAAGAGTTTGAAGAAGCAGTTGAAGGCAAGTGTTTGGTTTTAGATGGGAAGGCGTATTGTCATCTAACCGAATATACTACAAGTTCAATTGAGAAGAGCAAAGTAACAAGGAGGTTTGGAAGATTTTCTAAGAAGACTTCCTTTGTTTGTCCACCTACCATTTCTTGTCAATTACATTTGAAACCTTGTAACCTTGTTCCAAAAGAAGTTGCTTTTCTTTTCTTTTTGTTCCTTAAAGTTGACATGCAAGGCAAAGCTGATGAAGTGAAAGATACAGATGAGGCAAAAAATAAAAATGTTTCCACAGTTTTGCAGCTTGAGAAAAGTGAAATTCTAGAAGAGGAGGAGATTGATGTTGTAGCTGAGGAGCAGGAGAGTGCAAATTTTGATGTTGCTCAATTTAGAGCTAGTACTATCATTGATGAGCCAACAGATGAGGTAGAGGTATCTAAAGCTTCCCTTACTATTCCAAACCTTCCCTACTTCTTTATCAATGGGAAAGAGTATATTCCTCTCCATCATATCCAATGTTTGCTTAATATGAGGGAGGACTATTGTATTGCAACCATTTCTGAAGCTTTTGAGGTGGCCAAAGATTTTATTGACACAGAAGAAGAGTCAAAAGAGGAGTTTTTGGCACTTGATCTTCATACATCCAATAAATATTTTTTGCTTGCTCCTGATGCACTTGCTCTATGCATGATAAGAGTGGAAGAGGAAAAACCTTCCCTCAAAGATGAGGATTTTGAGAAGAGGCTTGTTGATCTTGGCATCCAATCTTTTGGCAGAGACTTTAAGCTGAAACAAATTGGAAAGGAAGTTGACATAAGAGAGATGACCGGATCATGCAATCTCCTTCAAGAAAAAGTCATTGCCGAAGATGAATTGCAAAAGGTGATATCCCTATTGAAATCTTTCTTTTTTTTCAAATTAGTTTTAATTACTCATTGTCTTGTTTTGCAGATTGAACTCCTTGACAAAGACAATTTTCTTGGGAGAGCTAAAGGCTCTAGAGGGAAAGCAATAGAGGGCTCTTCAAGAAGGGATGCCTCCTCTCTCATGCACTACATGCCTACATTGGATAGTGCCACCTTCTGTGCTTTCCACATGCAGTATTCTGAAGATCCTGAGTTGCCAATGTTTGCACTGAAGATATTGTCACGGTTTTTAGGATACACTCCCCTTCAAATCAATGCAAACAAGATTATGCTACTTGAGAGAGTAGCAGCACTTCGAATGTTTGGATATGCTGCAAGATTCAATGCCTCAAGAGCAGGATACTTTCTTTGCTACTCTAGCTATGCAGCAGCAGCTGAGGAGACAAATGTCAACCTTCTTGGGGGCTATAAAAGAAGAAGTTTTTGAGATATAGGGGTGACATGCCTGGAGATATTAAAAAAATCAAAAACTGATGTAAATTTGACAATTTTTTGCACCAAAATATCTTTTTTGAATTTGGATCTCTTTAGAAAGAAGTACAAAGTTTCAAAGTGAAGCATTAATCTCAAATCTATGGTTGAGCAGCATGGTTGTTTGATCTCATCCGTTGTAATTGCCTCCTATAGAACCAATTGAATAATTCCTTTAGTGCATTGCTCCTTCTTTGTCCACCTCCCTTTCTCGTACATTTGAAAAAAGAAGTCCTCGCTTGATAGTGAGATTTTTCCATTCCCTGAGTATTCCATGTTGCGAGGGGTCCTTGTTTAGCAAAATATGGTCCATGCACGTACAGAATATGCTAAAAATAAAAAAAAAGTTAGTTGGACTCAATAGGATGCAAAGTAAAATACTATCCAGACTTTAGAAAGTAATTGAATACTCACCAAGTAATATGTGATGTCTTTTGCTCCCCAAGCATCTGTAATAGCAGTTATTAAAAGCTTTATTGTCTTTTTAAAGTCATCTGCATAAGTAGCAGAGCTAACTTGTTGTCTCAAAACTTTCAAAAAATTATCGAGCTTCTTCCACACTTCCATGCGTTTGTTGGCTACATCTGGTCTACTTTTGACATTGATTGTTATAACACAAAGATCCTTCCAGCAGTTCCACATATCATCAACTTGTTTGTTGTCATGGTTACTCAATAATCTTCTGGCTTTTGCTCCACCCATTGAAAAATCTTGCAAAACATCACCGGTTCCTTTTGAAAGAGTGGGATCTTTTTTTAGATGCACTTGACCACCATGAAAACCCATTTGAGAGAGCAAAGCCTCGCATTTTTCTATGCACTCGTCTACAAGTTTAGTTGGCTTAATAGAATATGCATAGTCAAGATGGAGTCGAAGCAATTTTTCCAAGATTCTAATCTCTGCATGCATTGTGCATATATGTACATTTTTAAATCTATTGTTAGAATTGGATCCCAAATCATAGAAGACGATGGGTAGTCGATGACGTTAACACTATTCCTCGATGGTGCTTTTCCAACCTCGTGTTTTGCAAGACATCCTTTTGTTCTAGTGCTTGCCATGCAATATAGACATGGATACTTGGTATTGGCACCTCCACATACACCAAACATGCACTTTAATGCTTTTAGGTCGGCACTCAAGTGCCATTCTACAAAAAAGTCACCCATGCCATCTACACAGAGTTTTTCACCTGCATTTTGGTCCTGTATAACAGAAGGGATATCGGTCTGCAAAAACAGCCATTTCAATGTATCATGATTTTCTACTGGTATTTGAGCTGCTCCGATCCACCAAAGTTCCATTTCTGATTGAGTTTTGTGGTATGGGGAATCAAGCTTACCCTGGCTATAGTCCAATGCTCTATTCATAAGGGATATGGATACTCTTTCCATTTTTTGATATTTTTGAATTTGAGCTTCATCCAATTTCAGAACAAATATAAGTTTTCCTTCACAATCTACTTCTTGCATGTTATAGTATCTCACCATAGCAGATTGAACATTTTTTATACTCATCCAAATTTTATTAAAAACATTATACTCAAAATAAGATTTTTTTTTTCTGTTTTTCATATGGCATCGTTCCTTCTATATGATAGTACTCTCCAAAATGTTCGGGTATTTCTTCGTTTAATAGAGTCCTAACTTTCCCAACATTATGAGGCCTAGGCAACCCAAAAGCTTTAATCTTGTAATACTTTAAAACCTGAAACCAGGTTTTAGAGATGGCCCTGTAACCCCTTCTACTCACCCCCGCTGTGTCACAAACTTCTTGCATTTGAGAAGGTTGGACCAATAAACCCATATCTTTCAGTAAACTTTGAAATACCAATTTTTTTTGAGTTTGATTTTCAGGAAGTTTCAAAAGTTTAAGAATATCACTTTTGTTCATTACCTCATTCAAAAATCTCACCCTTTCTTGACCATTGGACATATCAAATCCTAAAAGACTAGTCACATGTTCTCTAGTAATCTTTAATCTTTTTTTTCTTTGCCCAGAACCTTCTGTTAAGTTTACTACATCTCTCATTCGTTTTACTCATGCTCTTAATCCTAGTGGAGTTTCTTTTAAAGTCCGAAGTTGGTGATTTTCTTGTTTTAGAGATGCTATTTGGTTTTCAAGTTCTAAAATTCTTACTGCATTTGAAGACAAAACAGTTTTGAGATATTGAATGTAATGTGTATGATCAATGTGTAAATGAGATAACCTAGAACTATATCCTAGTAAGCCATCAACCCCATCACCAACAAATCTCATCAAATCATGAGGAGTGCTAAAAGATGGATACCTTCCAGTGCTAGGATTTGGTGGATACAAGCTCCCATCTGTCCATATATCAATGTGTTTTTTTCCCTCGTTGCGAAGTTGTTGTGCTTCATTTGCAGTTGTAACTGGTCTTTGATAGACACTCCGCGTAGTAGCATGTTCCTGGCTTAGCTTAATGTTCAAGTGAAACTTGCGGTTATCACTAGTGGAAGATGTATTAGTCATTGTAAGTAATGAAGGAGCAAAAAGTATAATGAAAATAACGTAGCAGCAGAGAAGAAGGTGCATCAGAGAAGAAGAGAAAAAGCTCACGAAAGGTGAGAGAAAAAAGAGAGATTCAAAAGTGGAAGCAACTATTTGCCGCCAAGTGAAGTAAATGAAAACAAATTTCGAGGTGAGCCACAAATGAATGTGAAGAAAACGATATCTTTTTGAATATTTAGAGATATGTACCTAGATACGCTTTAGATTGCGTAGATATGCTTTAAATGACCAAAATGGACAAATTTGGATCCGTTTGACCACAAACGGCTCTGCTAATTAGTAATTTAACCAATTCCTTACACAGCCCTTTTTGAGTCGTTTTTGGCCCTAATGGAAAATTTGACTGTCGTGAGAGTGCTGTGATTCTCAAAAGCAAAACTCACCGTTCTTTCTTCACCTCCTCTGTTGACACTCATTCGCAAAATGCTTTGGTTGACAACAGTGATGGCACTTCATAGCCTTCCCACCTGATGCTCTCAACTTGCGGTTAGCATGAGCAATACAAGATGGAGAATTTACCTCTTGGATGTTTACGACCCGGTGTATTCTCGCACCAGCACTTCGATGAAGGCGGTCAATGCTTCTCCAATCTCCTCCTCCTCCGTTCTCCAATTAGAGAATTCTTTCAGCCATTCGTCCATGATTGATGATGTGTGTTGTTTCTAGCATTGTAAACTAGAGGTTGTTGGAATTAGGGTTGCAGAGAAACACACACAGCTTGGAGAAGACGAAGGAAGCTCAAGGCACACGATAGAGAGTGTGTTACTTAGTGTGCAATGGAAAGATAGATAGCCCTAGAGTGATGGGCGTATATACAATGCACGAGGGAAAAAACCTCCTAAAGAGGGAAATAATGCCCCGGCGGTCCTAGTGTGTTCACACACATCACTACCACATGTATATGGTAACAAATCCCCCCTGGAGTGATGCGGTGAACGAGAGCTGGCACATGAGTAAAGGGAAGTGCCATGCTCTGAGGACAGGATCAGTCCACAAAGGGGAGTAAGCCCAAAGCTTTGCGGAAAGCTTCAAGCTTCTCACGAGACAATGCCTTTGTGAAAAGATCTGCAAGGTTGTCCTGTGTTGGCACATAAGCCAAGCTGATCTCTCCTGCTGAGAGCCTCTCCCTGACATAGTGGTAATGCACCTCAATGTGCTTTGTGCGAGCATGAAAAACTGGGTTCCTCGCAACAGTCAATGCGCTCTGACTGTCAGTGTAGATAGTGTTGGCAGTATCCTGTCCAACACCCAAGTTAGCCATAAGGCGTCTGAGCCATACACACTCAACCGTAGCTGTGAAGACTACCCTGTACTCAGCCTCACAACTCGAAGTGGCCACAGTAGGTTGCTTCTTGCTCAACCATGATATACATGAACTGCCAAGCATGAAACAAAAACCACTTGTGGACACTCACGTGTCAAAACAACCAGCCCAATCTGAGTCCGAAAAAGCATGCAAGTCTGGCGGCAATGATCCCCCCTTGGGATAAAACAAGCCAAGATGTAAAGTGCCACTAAGGTAGCGGAAAATCCTCTTGACAGCCTGCCAATGCTTAGACCCTGGGCTATGCATAAATCTGCTGACCTGCGAGACTGCAAACTGAATATCTGGCCTCGTGCTGCATACATAAATGAGGCAGCCAACAGCAATTTGGTAAAGAGTGACATCAGCAGGATCGCCAGCATCATGTAGACTCAACTTCAAACCTGTTTCCATGGGAGTGGCAATAGGTTTGCAATCCTCAAGTCCAAACTTACATAGCAATGTCTCTATGTAACTTTTCTGACACAAGGCAATACCACCATCACACTGCTTAAACTGTATACCCAAGTAATGATGCAACAGCCCCAAATCTTTCATTTTGAAAGTAGCATTCAAATCAGCCTTAAATTCAGCAATATGTCTCTCATTTGGTCCAATGATCAGCAAATCATCAACATAAAGAACCACAATGAGAAATACATCATCCTCACGCTTTACATACAATGTGCTTTCTGTTGGACTGTTACGAAAGCCTCGTTTAACCAAATGAGTGTCAGCTTTCTCATACCAAGCACGAGGAAATTGCTTCAACCCATACAAAGCCTTCTTACATTTGCACACTTTGTCCTCTTGTCCTTTTATGACAAAACCGCGAGGCCGCGTTACATAAACTTCCTCAAATATGTCACCATTCAAGAAAGCAGTAACAATGTCTGATTGATGTACATCCCAACCAAAATGAGCTGCCAATGCACATAGAAAACGCACAGTAGTCATACGACAAGTGGGAGCAAAAGTCTCTTCATAATCTATGCCTTTTTGTTGTGCATAACCCTTTGCAACAAGTCGAGCCTTATGGCGATCGATCTCACCATCCGGCTTGCGTTTCAACTTGTAAACCCACTTCGTACCAATGGCCTTTTTGCCAGGAGGCAAATCACATAAAGTCCATGTGTCATTCTCTATAAGTGCATCATATTCTGATTTCATGGCAGCAATCCAATTTTCTGAATTCTGTGCTTCATCAAAAGACAGAGGCTCCTCGACATCATGTAAACTAGACACAGCCAAAGCATAACAATCTGATGCATAAGATGCATGGCAAGAGCCTGAACGAGTACGACTAGATAAAGGTGCATCCAATTTACTGTCACGCAAAGTGTGCACCAACCATTTTGGCATACCTCTAGCCTGCTCATTTTCAGCCCTTTCCTCATCAAGTACATCATGTACATCTGCATCAGTAATAGGCTGTTCTAAAACATTTTCAGAAACCCCCATAGGCTATACATTTGCCTCATTGGAACTTACATTCGTATTTCCACCACTGAAAAGAGGCAACAAAGTGTCATAAATGTCCTGTGAGCTTACATTACTGTCTCTAGTACATGATAGCAAGGGCTGAACAGAATCTTCCACAAACACTACATCTCGTGAAACCAGAATACGTTTTGTTTGTGGATGATACAACCTGTAACCTTTGCTTTCAGCACTATAACCAACAAAAATACATTTGACAGCCTTATCATCCAATTTTCTGCGTTGCACTTGTGGCACCAAAGCATATGACAAACAGCCAAAAACACGCATGTGCTCAATAGAAGGCTTTTTATCATGCCATGCTTCATATGGAGTAATAGACTGCAAAGCTTTCGTAGGACACCTGTTAAGTACATAAGTGGCACACATGATGGCCTCAAGCCAAAAAGAATGCGGCAAAGCTTGACTTTTGACCATACATCGTGCCATTTCCATTAGTGACCTGTTTTTCCTCTCAGCAACGCCATTTTGCTGAGGTGTATAAGGCACTGTACATTGGTGTTTTATCCCACGACTAGCCAGAAATGCATTAAATTCATGAGACATATACTCCCCCCCTCGATCAGAACGGAGGGTGCCCATAGTACATTTTGAGACATTTTCAGCCATAGCCAAAAATTGTTTGAAGCACATAAAAACTTCGGACTTCGCTTTAAGCGAAAATACCCATGCATGCCTGGAGTAATCATCAATGAAAGTCACGAAGTACAGGTAATTGCCCAAGGACGGAGTTTGCATGGGCCCACAAACATCACTATGCACAAGCTGCAACTTGCATGTGGCCCTAACTGAACCATCCTTTGGAAACTTAGAACGCTGCATTTTACCCAGAATACAGCCTTCACAAACATGTTTGACAGGTGCTTCAAGAGGCGGCAAAGAAGCAACCATATCAGATTTCTGCAAAGGCAGCAAACTGGCAAAATTCAGATGACCGAAACGTGCATGCCAAAGTTTTGCATCTGAAATAGCCTTCACAAACATGTTTGACAGGTGCTTCAAGAGGCGGCAAAGAAGCAACCATATTCAGAATACAGCCTTCACAAACATGTTTGACAGGTGCTTCAAGAGGCGGCAAAGAAGCAACCATATCAGATTTCTGCAAACGCAGCAAACTGGCAAAATTCAGATGATCGAAACGTGCATGCCAAAGTTTTGCATCTGAAATAGCCCTTGAATCTGCAACAGCATTTGCAAAATTTTGTCCACACTTGTCATACAAAGTGAGCTTATACAGACCACGGCACAAAAGCCCAGATGCAACAATTTCATCACCAATACTGAGATCATGAACTGTACATCTGTCATCCACAAATTTGACTACAAGTCCAAGTCTAGCAAGTGCGGATACAGACAAGAGATTTTTCTTGATCCAAGGTACATAAAGTGCATCAACAAGTGTGAAGGAACTGCCATTAGCAGCAGTGAGCACAATCTTTCCAACTCCCTGAACTGGATAAGAGGCTTTGTTGGCACAAGTGACTGAATTCCCATGAGGGACAGACTCGAGAGAGGTAAACAATTCACGATGTGAGGTAATGTGCTTTGTAGCAAGAACAGTCTGCACAAGGGAACTGTCCGAAATGACTTCACCTGCAGAAATGAGTTGCTCATTGATATCCTTGACACTAGCAAGGAAAGTGTCCATATCATCTTCCTCATGCATAATCTTCGACTCTAGCTCTTTACGCAGCAAAGCAATTTTAGCCTCATTGCGGCTTGCATAAAGACCTGCTAGAATATCCCAAGCATGTTTTGCAGATTTTGCTGAACGGATGTGAGGAATAATGGTGCGCTTCATAGACAACGCAATCAATGCATGAGCCTGCACATCCTTAACATCCCAACGAGCTTGTTCTGCCGTAGGCAAAACAACTCTAACAGCTGCAATCCTTGCAGCAAGACCTGCGACATCCTCAATATCGCCTACATCTTCAGAACCAGGACGTACATCAATGCCCTGCACAATGTTCCAGACACCTTTTGACACAAGAACATGTTGCATCATATAAGCCCACATAGGGTAGTTGTCCCCATCCAACCTGTCCTCAGCAACAAACATCTTGAACACATCTGTGTTGTTGTTGTCAGCCATGGTAAATGCTGCACCTGATGTGAAAACTGCCCGAAAATAGGAGAAATGGAGTGGGAACCACTTGTGCTATATAGCACAAACCGTAGAAGACTATAAGGCACCTGTTATGCAGAAAACGGCACTGACAGAAAATCTGCACAAAATGACGAAATAGCCTGTGCAGTACTGCCCGTAGTGGAAACGGAGGCCGAAATGAGCCCAAATCAAAATTCTGAGCAGACCAAGCTCTTTGAGCTCACCCAAATTATTTGTCGATCTGCGAACGCTCACCAAAGCTCACTGAAATCGGAGAAAGTGAGCAGGCGTGTGCTGGAGCAGCTGGCGACTAAGCCCGGGAGGACGTGACTTGCTCTGATACCAATTGTTGGAATTAGGGTTGCAGAGAAACACACACAGCTTGGAGAAGACGAAGGAAGCTCAAGGCACATGATAGAGAGTGTGTTACTTAGTGTGCAATGGAAAGATAGATAGCCCTAGAGTGATGGGCGTATATACAATGCACGGGGGAAAAAACCTCCTAAAGAGGGAAAAAATGCCCCGGTGGTCCTAGTGTGTTCACACACATCACTACCACATGTATATGGTAACAGAGTTTGCTAAGAAGCCCTCCTTAGTGGGGACACGAAATGATGAGCGCAAAGCACTACACGACCTGGACGGACTCAAAACGCCAGGAGCTGATGCATGCCGAGCCGGCCATGGTGAAGCGAACAGGGCGAGCACCACCTAGCTTTGAGAGGCTAGGACGGGGACAACGGTGTTTGGAAATAACACCAACTCTACACATCGAGAGAGAGAGAGAGAGAGAGAGAGAGAGAGAGAGAGAGAGAGGAGAGAGAGAGAGAGAGAGAGAGAGAGAGAGAGAGGAGAGAGAGAGAGAGAGAGAGAGAGAGAGAGAGAGAGAGAGAGAGAGAGAGAGAGAGAGAGAGAGAGAGAGAGAGAGAGAGAGAGAGAGAGAGAGAGAGCGAGAGCGAGAGAGAGAGAGAGAGAGAGAGTGAGAGGGGGGAAAGATAGGGAAAGACAGAGAGGGTATGTGTGGTTGAATTAAGAGAGAGAGAGAGAGAGAGACATTCTACTCCATGCGCCTGCGGGGCCACTTACACACACACACACACACACACACAAACAGAGAGCAAATTGAGGGAGGGAGAGATAGTGAGAGAGAGAGATAGTGAGGAAAAGAGAGAAGGAGAAATAGAGAGAGAGTGAGAGGTGGCCCGTCGGTGGGAGGAAAAGAAGAGGGGAGAGTGAGGTCGAGGGAGTGTGGACGAGAGGGAAGAGGGAGGGGTGAGGTATGGCGGCCCGCCGGTGGAGTATGGACAAGCGAGAGGTAAGAGAGAGAGGATAAAAAAAATGTGAAAGTGTTTGTGTGTATAAATAATGCAAGAGGGAGAGAGAACTCTTGTCCATGCACGGCGGCCCACCAATGGAATATGACAGTGGCAACTTGGTTTATGCGCCCGCGGGGCTAGGTGACACAGGAGCAGGGATAAGAGAGATGGTGGTGGGTTGGGAGAGCAGAGCAGGAGGGAGAAAGACCTCTGTCTTTTGGTGATAATGGAGAGGCCCAATTGGTGGTGGCCCACCGATAGAGGGGGTGGTGAATGTTCAAAAAACAACTTTTTATTGTTTTTTTGGTAATGTGCTCTCCCCTACTTGGGATTGGTTCTTGTGGCCGCGGTTTTGGAAAGCCGGGGCTAATAATGGATAGTGATGGGCCATGGCCAGGGGTGTCGCTAAAGCTGTGCCGCATGGGCCGTGGGCGGGGCAGGGAGAAGAGAGAGAGAATTTGTGGCTCACCGATTGACTGAGAAATTGTCGAGCCCTTCGGTGGTGTTTCCGTGCTTTGGGTAGAGGAAAGATAAACCTGTTTTTGCTTTTTTTTCTTGATTTCAAAAAATTGGCTATCACAAGATTCAATTCAATGAACTGATCTGGAAACTGCTTCCTCTGTTTTTCAGCTTGATCCTTGTTGAATAACACCGCACTTAAGTCTATGTCAGCCAATAGAAAAATGTTCATGGCTATAAGCATCCTTTCAATCTTTTTAACCCCATACTTCTGGCAAAGCTCTTCTGGTCAAAGTGCCTTCTTCCAGCTTCTGGTGTTATTTGTCGGGACCTGGATTCTCCTACTGGTTCCCTGTATTGTTAGGGTCTAATTGGCATAATCATGAACAGCCTGCACCATCTGTAGCCATGGTCGTCCGAGTAGCATACTATATGCTCCTTGAACATCCAGTACCAAAAAGTTGGTTTTGAATTTTTCTTTACCCTCCCTAATATGCATATTCTCAATCATACAATTGCCTAAACAACTCTATGATCGGCCATTCGGACCTTAAAGGGTGTTGGTTTCAAATCTGTGATACCAAGCCTTTGCTGAAGATGTGTCCCCAGGATATTCACACCTGCGTCCCGAGGGATTCACTCTATATACAAAATGGGACATCACCTGCAAGCAGAAAACTTTGATAAAATCCCTATATACAACTTATATTAGGGAATATAACCCCCCCCCCCCCCCCCCCCCCCCCCCCCCCCCCCCCCCCCTTCTACGCTTATACAACAATGAACGAAGAAAACTATCATACCCCTATCTTACATATAAAATTTAGGTCTCACATGATCTAATCGGGTAAAGGTAGTCAGAGAGTGTGTAACATAGTGATTGGCAACTTACTCAGGAACCACTTCTGCTGATAACTATATGCACCCTCAATGTGTCTTAGTTTGACTTTTAAATTATGTACCCAATCAACCTGCACTCTGGCTACTTGTCCAATTTTGACCCATACAAAGTTGGTATAGATCAATCCTTGACCTGCTCCAAATCAGCCCTTATCTATAACCGGTTTGGTGCAAAATTTAATATGTGACTTGATAAAAAACTTCCCCAAAATTCATCCGAGTTCTAGTGCACACCAGTGACCAATCTTTACAAGTAACTTCCCCCTCCCTTATTTTTAAGCTTGGGAGATAAATTATTGGGGGCCTGTCCCTAGCTTATATGCTTATGTAACTTGTAAAAGAACTCCCCTCCCTTGCACTTATGTGGTGCGATAAGTTTTTCGTGGTAAATCCCCCGGGACCTGCCCCTCCATCTAGTATAACACCGGATAGTGGCTCCCATTGTTTCTTGACCTTGTAGTCCATATGGATTACCGACACTTCATCATCTTTGACAGCTGCCAAATCAACTGCTCTGGCATCGACTTCAGCCTTTCTCCGTTGTCTGATGAATTTTGTTGCTTCAAGCAAAGTATTCTTGATATCTTCTAATTCAACTGTCAGTTTTTGAATTCGGTCACAAATTTTGACATGGATTTCTTCTCTCTCTTGGTCAAAATTATTATCAAAACTTGAGGAATTAGGATTATCTTCACAGTGCCAATCCTTTGTTCTGGTGTCTGTTCTCCCTAATTTAGTATTTCCCATTGCAGTCAAATTTGATTTGTCATGCCCTAGATCTTCCACTAGTCCTTGCACTGCAGCAAACATAGTCTCAGAGATTCCAGATCCTGGCAATCTGGCTACCTTTTCTCAAAATATTGGGCTGGTATCTTTTGAATAACTCGAGCATCAAAACTCTGACTACACTTGGTAGCTTCTTAGCTAGATCCTCTATGATCTTAGCTGCCAGTTCTTGCTGGTCTTGCAATTCATCAAATACCTTCTCCTTGCCCTTAGCCTTCCAGACTTCTCTTTGCTGAGTGCATTTGCTGGTTTTAAGATTGACTAGTTTCATAGGCTCATTTGGGATTTCTTCAATGACCACCCCTTTACTACGAGTGTCTGTCCGTACTCGAACTGGTTCTGGGGCTTTCGTCTCAGTAGTTGTAATACTGGATGGTTCTGGACACTGAGGTGCAAAGTGTCCATATTTCCCACAAGTATAGCATTTAGGACTTTGATTTAAGAAATTACCACGACCTTCACCTTGTCCAGACTCCAGTACCCCCTTGGTATCTTTCGTGCCCATTACCAGTACTAGTGCCACTAGTACTTGATTTTTCCTCTTGAGGTACACTAGGCATCTCTACATTAACTCATTCGGCATTTGTGAATGCAACTAGAGACATATCCTTACCCTTTTTGAAATGATGAATTTGAATGCCACAATTGTTCCACAGATGGCCATACGCTTTGCAGTAGGTACACTGTGGGCATTTATTGAAAACATGATCTTTAGATTTGCATTTGGAGCACCGGGTTTGCATCCTCCTGACAGGTTCTCTGGTTTTGCTTATTTTAGCAATCTACCTGGCTATTTCATCAAGTTTCCTGGACAAAGACCCTTTCTTAGCCTTTTCTTTTCTCTTTTTGTCTGAACTACTATCAGAGTTGCTAGAAGTCTCACTAGACTTGGAATTCTCAGTAGAAGAGCTGCTACTACTCGACCTTTGCTTCTTATGGATTCTCTCCTTCTTGGCTTGCTGCTCAAACTTCAGAGCTCTTTGCAGCAAGTCATTAAATTTCTTTGTTGGCGCAGCGTTGCTCTCTCAACTTCTTGGTGCGGAACCCATTCAAAAACCATGCACGTAGTCTTTTTCTTGAAGGTGGCTCTTGCAGCTGCTTGATTAATTCCTTGATCTTCTCCACATAGCTTCTCATAAACAATTTCCCTTGTCTGATCTTGTCAAGCTCACAGAGAATGTCTTCATCACCTCTATTGTCTGAATACTCAAGTCTAAAAGCATTAATCAATTTATTGTAAGACTTGAGATGGCAAGCTGGATAGTGGTAATACCATTTCCTTGCAACAATCCTTTAGTGTTTGAGGAAAATATTATCCCCAGTCATCTTCATCAATATTCTTTAACTAGGCATATTCCTCAAAGGCTTGAATGTGGACATTAGGATCATCTTTCTTTCTGCCTTTGAACACTAGGAGAGAGATCTTTAATGAAGAAGTATAAGTATGCCGATTGGCATTATCTCTGGTTCCTCTGGTCTTGGGAGTCTGACTACATCTGGAGGACTTTTTGTAATGATCAGTGTCAACATCCTAGTTACCTTCCACTTCAGTTTCAGTCTTAGTCTCTTCTTGGCCTTCGTGCTGGTACTATGGCGACTACCTTTGCTACCCTTGGCCTCAACTGCCTTGTGCATGGACCGAGAACTTTGAGGCCTAGTTTTGCCTTCCTCACGCTCAGCTCTTTTCCTCCTTGAGTGACTGGAATGCTAAGAGTCTCTGGCCTCTTTAGCATTACTCTGCTCCTCCTGAGCCTAAATCTCACTCTCGAGGTCCCTCTTAGTATCAAAATCTCTTTTTGACACTTTGGGAATAGGATCAACATGAATGGAATCAGTGTGCAACTGCGTTGATGATTTTTGACCACGACTGACTTTGGATGGCATGTTTGTAGCTGAGAACTCCAACTGGGAGATAGAGATCTCTAGTCTAAGAGCAATCAGCTCTAACCACTGTGATTGCCAAAATGGAATGGGAGCTAGTCTCTTTAGACAAATATTCCAATGTTAGAGTTCAGAGCTACTGATTATCTAGGCAGTTCAGTTAGTGAGGACTAAAATAGTACTGGAGTAAAATAGAGAACTAAACTAGAATGATATAATAAGATGAAAGACACAACTGGAAGACTGGAAATGGTATTTGTAGATTCAAATCAATAGCTCAAGGATAATCAGTACAGTGTACAACAGGCTTGAGCTCAGATGAAGTCTGAGGATTGATTACAAGAGTAAATGATTACAAGGGTGAATCTAGAGGCTAAGAGCTCGTAACCCAAGAGTGTTAGAAATCCAAAAGCCCAAAAAGCCAAGAAGCCCGTTACAGTGTAGCGAGTCCTATTTATAGCTCTCAAGAGTTACTACAGTAATTGCATACAATAACTCTGATAAATACTGTTAGTGTAGCTATTCTCGCTTCTTGTTGGTTGGCCTTCTAAGGAGTCCCGCCTGCTGGGACTGTCCTCGACTTCTACATACTCCCATGCTCTTTCTCTACCCTTGCACACACACACGACCACTCAATCTCACTCTCTCACATAAAATGCCGTCGGTCCAAGGGGACACACACATCCACACTGCCGGCACCACGGGGAAGCACAAGAGCAGGAGAAAGAGAAGGGGGGAAGGGGAAATGATAGCAAAATAGAGCAACAGTGGCTTGATTATGCTTCCAAAGGCATGTGAAAAGCTTGCAATGCCATCACAAAGACCATTCTCAAGAGAAATTACAAAGGGATTTCACAGGCACACTCTTCTGCCAAAGAGCTCCACTCTATAGGCTTCAAACGACAAAAAAAAAAGCCCCCATTTCATTCAAAGAATGGCTTTTATAGTGGGGGATTTTCAACTTTGGAAATTGCACTTGAATTGGCCCATTTGAAAACCCCAATTTGGGTGACTTAAGAGGGGGGGAGCTGCTTTGCTTTCATTTGCTCTCTTTAGTCTGTGCTCTTGAAAGGAGGGGTGGTGCACTAGCGATGTTGCTAATGCCCCTAGGCATTTCTTATTTTTACTCTTTGTTCTTTTATTTTTTCCTTTTTTCCACCCTTGAATTTTCCCTTTCTGCCCACCTTGGTCGGCTCTTAACTGCCCCCTTGGGATTGGATCCTTTGAATTCTATCTCTTTCTCAATTGCCTCTTGGCTTGCTTTGATTTTCCCTCTTTGACAAGCCTTTGGGCTCTCTCTCTCTTTAGCCTGTTGTGCCCTGCCTTGGAATGACCATTTGACTCTCTTTGCCCATTTGGTCCGGCCTTGGAGCTTTTGAAGTGGGCTTTCTTTCTCCACCTTGGAGTCACCTTCTCTTTCTCTCTAGAACCCCCCCTTTGCCCGACTCTTGACCAGTCCTTTGGAGCCTTCTTTGACTCACTATGTCCGGCCCTGGTGTGGCCTATGGATTTTCTCCCTCTCTCACTAGGTCTTGGTCCCGCTACTAGTTGAGGGCTGGGTTGCATGATTCGTTATTTGACATTGTTTTATTCGTGAATAATGGTCGAATAATACGTTCTAAATATTTATTCGTGCGTATTATTCGATGCCACATCAGTTTTGTTTTTCCAAAAAAACAATTTATTGCTTACATATCGATTGATAGTTTATCGATTGATTAAGTATCAATTAATAGGCTTTTGATCGATAGTTTAAATTGATCTATATGTTTTTGATCGATAGATTAGTAGTATATAAAGCCCAAATTTGCGTGTTTTAGCTACAATTCCCTTCACCAAAGTGTCAGGTTACCTTCGACATACAAAGGTTGAGTTTTCAACTTAAAAAATCTTTGATTTTGTCAGGTTACCTTTGACATAGAAAGGTTGAGTTGTCAACTTAAAAAATCTTTGATTTTTAAAGAAAATATTATTTTTTATGTTTATACATTAAAAATAAAATAATTATATAGATTTGAATCACCTATAATTCTTAACAATAGAAGTTATTCTTTAACTCTATTGCTAAGTTTAAATAAATTACTCTAAGCAATAGAGACTATACTTTTAGCTCTACTTGTTTAAGAGTAGATAAATAAATAATTGTACGTATTAGAGGCTACTTTTCTAGCTATAGTGCAAATATATAATTCTAAACATTAGAATCTATACTCTTAGCTCTATTTGTTTTAGAACAGATACTAAAAGTGATATTTGATTGTTAAAATCTATCATAGCTATAATATGTGCACAAATAATAGTGTTAGTTCATACATTTTGGAACATATACACATACATGTAGGGTCTTTTGGTTGTCATGAACAAATGTTCTTACCTCCATATAGACATAGAATAGGTCCACTTAGTGTATCTTGGTTTTTATGAGATGATTCTCTTACTTCCAAGTGACGTTTAAGGTATGAAGTAGGATTCACTTGATTTCATAGAATAGGTCCACTGGGTGCCTCTTGGTTGTTATGAGATGTTTCTCTTACTTCCAAGTGAGGTTTAAGGTATGGAGAAGGATTCACTTGGTTATTATTGAGCTTATGATCTTACCTCTAAGTGAATATGGTGGATTACCTATAGAATTCACTAGGTTGTGATCGAGCGAAAGCTCTTACCTCCTAGTGAATATTATTCATGCATAGTACTTAGGAGTCACATGGATGTTATCGAGCTCATGCTCTTACCTCTATGTTGATATAGAAATTAGAGACCTCAGTTATTTTAGGGTTGAATGGTTGTGTTTGAGCAGTAGCTCCTACCTCCAAGAGATATAGATAGTGGAATGTGAGATGACTCCATCGCTCATCTAAGTTGTCTTGAGCAAACTCTCTTTACCACCATCTAGTAGCCAAGAATGATATATCCATTGGTGATCTTCCCTAAAATATTATCTTAACATTATTCATTCATTATTTTAATTTAGCAAATCATATCTATAAGCTTTTATCTTTCTCATTGCACTATTATGGTGAAAAATTATAATCATAGTGTATCTATTGATTGTAGGATATATTATGTTGAAGTCAGAAAGCATGGTGCGAGGAAAAGAGTGGTCGTATGTGGAGGAAAAAGAGAGAGGCAAGACAGTTTTGTTTTTGGAATGCAAACATTGTGGGCATAGCATGCCACACAACGGAACTAGCATCAAAGAACATTTACTCGGCACTAATCCCAATGTGAAAGAATGTGGAGCACCACCTACCAACATATGGGTCCATTTTGTAGGGTATGTAAAGAAATGAAAACAGGCAAGGCTTCTTCCTAAGAGAGAGGGGTATGATAGGTGCGTCATCTATCAACATAGAAGAAGTGAGTGTAGATCAAGAAGACATGCGAGCTAACCAAGGACCTTCAATGTGATAGATGGAAAAATGTAAACATCTTTTCATGATAAAGTATCTCACTTTTTCTCATTGTAGCTCCCTATTGAGCTATATATCTCACTTTTTTTTTATTTAGTAGCAACAAAGTCAAGTATTGAAGAGAATTCGCATAAACATAAGTATTCAGGACATTGCTTGGCAATCAAATAAAAAGAAATTTCTTGACTGTCAACAAAGTCATCAATTAGCAACTCCAAAACAAATTCATTGCCATAAACATAGAGAGAATACAATGCGTCTCCAAAAAGGACGGGATAAATTGCCACTAAAATTTTCTACAATGTCTTTAAGAAATTGTAATATCCATCGCTTCTTCAAGATCTACGTTCAATGCTGCCTCAAGTATATCCACCATTTCTTGAATATCTGCCTCTTGACTTGGTCCCGCCTCCTCAGGCAAGGTAGAGAGAGGACTGTACTGCACTTTGTAACTGGCAAGTTTTCTCTTTAAAACAACTACTTGTTCTTAGGCTACCAACTTGTCTTGTAGAGAGAAAATGCTCTCTCCTTGGCTGGCTAGTGTAGCCCCTTGAGACACAATATTAACAATTTGTTCATGCTCATCTTGTAGGAGCACAACTAGCCTCTTTCGTGCAGGTGGATCTACCTCCCCATGATGTGCTTGTGCCCTTTCTTTAGCTCTTTCAAGTCCGACACCAGCATTGAAAGGATGGTCTGTCCAAAGGATGCGCTTCTTCATTATATATTGCACGAAGAGTTGTTGGATGAAGTACATGGAAACTTGATTATTGTTAGGTAGATTGTGCTCCTTTTGGATGAAGCATAGGAGCAACACACGCGCGAGCCCTTTGTGTTGCAAATCTGAGATTTCCAATGGTGCCGTTGCCTTAGCATGACTTGAAATCCTTAGGTAAATATTAAAGGAGTTCTTGAATGTATTTGCAAAGGGATTAGATATCTTGGCTACCCCTGAATACTGGAGGAATTGTTGATATACATTCGGGAGCCACCCACCAATATCGCTTGCTCTAGGCTTCCCTTGTCAATGGGAGAAGATCTGACAACTTTGGAAATGTGTTCTCTGTGGGTAACAAGGTTGCACTACCCCAATCACATATGCCTACATATACTCTAGTCCATCCAAAATGCAGCAAGATATTACTCCCATGAACATCATTGTAATCTTATTCGCATGCAAAAAGATGAAGATTTGGAGCAATCCATTAATGATAGGCCATATGTTCTTCTTGACACCTTCAACGGTCCCCTCGGTGTCTCTGAAACCCTTGCTCATGGCCACATTCTTCCCATCCTTTTGGAGTCTCTCTAGCTAGTGGTCGAGGTTTCCACCATTCCAGATCTTGAAGATGAGGGTGGGCGCTCATGTGGCGTGTCTTGCCAATCCCAAAGTAGCAATGATTCCACAATGAGTGATATTCATAATTGTGGCATCATGCAACACTATGTCATTGGAACGCTTTGGCCATCACCCTTGATTAGCTTGCCAGCGTAAAATTCATATGTGAAGGTTTCATGGTTGACTTTCACCTTCACGACTATGTCGTATCTACCTTCTCCAATGCTTGCCATTTGTGGAAATTCAATGCAAGCCATGCGCATGATGACGAGGTTGCATGGGTCTAAACTTCCCATGTTGGGCGGCATTGGATCATTGCTAGAGATTGGTACTCCCGAAGCGGCAGGCACTTCAGGTACATCCTTGGGCTCTTCTTCGATCCTTGGTCTCTTTCCCTGTTGCTTCATGCTTCTGTAGAAGACCTCTACTTCCTTCATGCGGTCCATGAAGCCAGACTTCCCTTTAATTTGCTTGTCAAGGGTTTCTTCAACTCTGCAAACTTTCCCTATGATTCGACTCACATCGTGGCCCAACTGACCACCTGTAAGGACTTCAATCCCACCTGAAGCACCACAAAATTTTGCAACTAGTGTTGCATATATAGCACTACATAGCTCATCCAAAAATGAATTGTATGAGGACTCTTGAAGGACTTCCTGGAGGTGATCACTTCGTAATCTATAAAGATGAGTGCATACAAATTCTTTGACATATTTGCACTCAACTTTTGTTATCTTGCCTGTAGTACCCATGATGTGCGTAGAAGCTAAAACAAAAAAACAAAAAATCAAAACTTCTCATCAACTAAAAATTAGGATTCCTTACAAGGCCCATGCAAGGTCCATATTTCTCCTCATATGCTCAGTCATAGGAAAAAAAACTCTGGGAGCAGCAACCCTGCCATCAAAACTTGCAACATCCGGAACATCAAATACATCTTGCGAACCAGAACGTACGTCAATGCCCTGCACAATATTCCAGACAACCTTGGACACAAAGACATGTTGCATCATGTAAGCTCACATAGGGTAATTGTCTCCATCAAATCTATCCTCGGCAACAAACATATTGAACACATCTATGTTGTCAGCCATGGCAAATATTGTACATGATGTAAAAACGAGACAATGTGTCCCATGATTCTGCCTTGTCGAAGCACAAGAGAGAGTGCTCACATATGTCATCCACGTATATTTCCAAGAATATCCTCAAGAATTTTTTAAATCCATGTGCCATCAATCTCTAAAATGTTGTTGGGGCATTGGTAAGGCCAAGCAGCATTACCCTATATATGTATATACCCCATTTTATGGAAAACACTCTCTTGTATTGATCTTCAAGAGAAATTGCAAGTTGGTTATATCCTGAGAATGCATCTTAGAAGGATCTTGATGGGCGAGCATCAACGACATGCATTGTGCTTCCATTGATGTATACACACATGTGTATGGTACGTACCTTTCTTGTATCCACGTTCTCTATGAGGTTTCTAGCTTGTATTTGTGAGCCTAAGCCTTTTATATACGTTTGGGTGGCCGACCAATTCTTAATAAACCCTAGAAATAATTGTGAAATACTGCAATGTGAATCTCATACTTTTGATAGCTAGGGTTGAGATTAGAGAAGAGAGGTGGCTATGGAGATGGAGCTCTGCATTGGGTTGATAACATAAAGCTATTTGTCTTTCTATGATTCTCTCCCATGTCTCTATGTGTTGTGATGCTTAGATTTGTGATTATTAGTCTCTAGTTTCATCTAATCATTGTCTCCTCTTGCTATTGAAAAATACTTTGCACAAAGTATTTTTTGATCAAAGAATATATTGATAATAAAAAAGAGTATATATAGCGGGAGCACACCTTGTTGAGACTAGTATTCATCACAAAAGATATTCCATGCCACTAGTAGAGTTAAAAAATGTTTTTTCCTATAATTAAAAGATTATTGAATTTTAAAGTAGTTTTAAAATATTTTGATTAAAATCAATTTAATATTTTTTTAAATTTAAATGATTCTTTTTTTAGGGTTCAAATTATGTAAGCTTTGTATCTTGTGTAGAGCTCAAACTCTCACTCATACAAGGTGTTTATTTTTTAGAGTCACTTGCTACGTGCTTTTTTTACTCACATGTGGAAGTGAATTAGTGATATAATTTAGAGATTACCATTTGTGGAGTGTACTCTCACATGATGTTATCAATCTGCAAAATATAATAGAAGAGAGATCGATTTTATTTAGGTAGGTTTAATTTTGACGTGCAGATATTTTTTCACCTCAAATGTACATGGTTTTTTTCTTGTCCTGTGTAGATCCATCACACTATGCTCTCACTGTAATCAAAATTTAGGAATCTCATGTCCAAATACATTGATATTACATTATCTTTATTTGGATTGCTACATCTATCATATTGTATGATCGTACACGTGCAACAACTCCAGATAGATAAGCTTTCATAGATCTACCATGGAGTGTGAGAACTTCATGTTTGCACTTCAGATAGATATGACAATCGTCAAGGTTTGCAATTAATCCTCATGTTCAAATGAGAATCAATTGTAAGATTTAATCAATATTATCGATTATTTTAATGTGTGAAAGCTGTAAGCTTGCGAATTGGATAAATCAATATAGTGCAACCTGATGATGAGATTTGTTTGTATTAATTTAAATAAGCGGTTAAGGTTATCGATATTCGTAATGTGTGAAAGCCAAAAGCTTGCACTTTAGATGAGTTGATATAGTGCAATGTGAGCATTGTGATTGAAATTCTTTGTTTGAAGTGATGAAGTTATTTAGCGCATGAAAATATAATTTGATTAACATGAGTTTATTGAAGAATGATAAGACTATCATTGTTTATTGTTAATTGATAATGTGGACAGATTTTGATCACTATATTGATTGATAGAGCATTGCTTGTGTACTTTGTTGTCTTGAATTGAATTTGACCTCAAAATTGACAAGTGGATTTGTTGATCTCGCAGTTTAAGTTTATCTATTGGCATGGTGAAAGGACATAAGTGGAGTTACATCCACGAGCTGCGTGCCGAAAAGAATACATCTTGATTGAAATGCAAGACCTACGGCTATGAGTTCAGTGGTAATGCGACGACCAAAATCAAAGAGAATTTGTTCAAAGTCCCTGAAAATGTGTCCGAGTGTACAGCTCCGCCAAGAGATATTCATGCTAGATTGCCAAATTATACTCCCATAGCAAAGCAAATTCTTGCAGCTAAAAATAAAAGTGCTAATGCCAAACAAGTTGCAACAAATGTTGAAATGTCTGTTGTCAATGAGAGGACACAACATGTGCCTACAAAAGTAAATGATCACACTCCCCAGTCAACTCCTTTTCATGGACATGCTTCAATGTCAGCAACAGCAACTCCTAGCTCAGCTAAAGTTAGTAAAGCATCATCCAATGGCCCAACACTATATGAAGCGATAGATAAGCAATGGTTGCTTAAGTTTCACTTGAAATGGATGCAAGATTTTATGGAGTGCGGTATACCATTCAATGCTATGTGCAACCCCATATTTCAAGATTCTTTAATGAGCACAACCAAAAAAGGGGTTGTGCTTCCTGATTATAATAAGATGCGCTTAGAGTATTTGGATAAAGTGAAAGATATTACTCAAGCCATCCTCAAGCACATGGTGGTGGACTTTGTTCCTATGTATGGTTGCACCATAGCGTTGGATGGATGGACCAACTGTCAGAAGAAGCCACTCATCAATGTGATGCTTATCAACCCTAAAGGGTCTATGTTTGTGGAATCCATTGACACCTCTTTGAAACAGAAGACCAGTGATTATCTAGCAAAGATATATGAGCAGGCCATAAAAAAGTAGGTGGGCCAAAGAATGTGATTGCAATTGTCACAAATAATGCATCCAATTACAAGGCTGTAGGGAGGGCTATCCAAGTCAAGTACCCAGAGATTACTTGGGTGCCATGTGCTGTGCATACTCCTAATTTTCTATTAAAATACATTGGTAAAATGGACGTCATAAAATAAACGCTACTGGATCCAAATCATGTGGCGAAATTTATTAGAGAGCATCAATTTTTGTATGCTCTTTTTTGAATAAAATCACTCAGCAAAGAGCAAATGGAAACAACTTTAAAATTATACCTCAATAAACTCTAGCTATCTGTTGCACTCTCAATTGTAGTCGTTGGTTTCAATCAAAACCGGCAACGGTCTTTATATAAGTAGTTTTTTTATCAAAAAATATTTTGATCGAAAAGAAAAAAATATGATTATTTGGTGATTATTCGAGATTTCGGCATATAATGACGTTTTATACGTATATTTTTTTGGGTATGGGCATATAAATGCAACGTAGATGGCATTGCATTTCTCTAATCTTGGCTTCTATATGCTTGTGTGTGCATGATTTTACGTGTGAATGTTAGTCATTAGTGAGAGATTAGTATCATGTCCTTGAGCTTGTGAGAGTTGAGTGATGGATCGAGGTGTGTGTGCAAACAGCTTCCCATCTCTTCTTGCATTCCCTCTTCTCTAGTCACTAACTCCTACTCTCTCAGTAGAGTTCTCAATTTTTCGCATTTGGTGCATCCACTCCTCCATGCACTAGCCGGGTTTCAATCCACCGGATTGACATTATGTCGGTGGGTTGTGCCATATACTATGACCGCCAAAATTATGTTGTTGTAGGCAATATGGTTAGTTTTGGGTAGCTTGTAGACTAAATTGGTATTTTTTTCCTCTTTGTATACACCAATTACACACTAATTTCATACTAATCTACTAACAATTGAAGTGTTTTACATGTGTATGTGCCTAATTAGAGGCTTGGTAATCACTCTTGTGAAACAAAATTGCCAAAATTTCATAAAGATTTGAGTGTTTTTTAGTGTGTAATTAAGGGATTTTTCACTAATTTCTCCCTCTAATTACTCACGAATTGCATGTGCATTTAATGCTACACATTGATAAATCTTTTATTGGATGTGTGCTCATTGATCATATGTGTTTAATTTTGTTGAAATGGAAGCTACACTATAAGATTTTGTGTTGGTTTATGTAGGTCAAAGCGGTTTTGGAAGTGCGCAACGCACACACACACCGGTAGAGTTGTCGCTTGGAGTGTGAATTTGATGTGATTCTTAACGTAAATGTGCGTGCATTTACCCACTCAAATAGTGATTTATTTGCAGGTTTTCATTGAAGTTCAATTGCATCAAATTTGGGAAAATTTTAGGTACAATTTGTGTGCCTATGCGTAGACACATTCAAGCACAAATAATGGCTTTATTAGTGCCAATTTGATTTGTGAAAAACAATGAGTTTCTTGATTTTGTTATGGTGTCATGGAAATTTTTTATTGCCAAAATTGCATGTGTTTAATTGTGCTAGTGTGTGCACACATAATTGAACTAGTAGTTGGTCAAAACTTATTGTGTAATTGGCTGCACTGCAAAGTTCACATTGCTAATTTTGTTACTTTTTGGATAAAAATTGGATTGTCAAATGCATTAGAAAATTATTTGGGTTGTAATCTTGATGGTTTAAGTGTCAAAAATTGAGTTGATTGTACTGCATAGTTTTTAAAAAATTTTCGGTACTTTTTTGCAATTATTTAGCATTTATTTTGCTAATTTATTATCTAAAATTGCTAATCTATATCCAAACAATAAATTGATGCAAATTGAAGATCCAAAGTGTTCTTTGGTACTTTGTGAATTTTTCCTAATTTATTGGCTAATTTGAGTCGTAGGCAATTTTTTTTCTTTTTTGCATTGCTTTTTAAAAAAAAAATTAAATAAAAAGCTTATGCACACACACTTCCACACACTCACATTCACACCCAACACACATCCTTTGCACACACATACACACTCACATTCACATCCCACACACACCGTTTGTGCGCACACACATACACACACACACACGCCTACACACACAAAATCACTGAGCTACAAAAAGACAAAAGAAAAAGGGGGGGAACCTTTTATCTTTTGCATTGCTTTTTTTTTCAAAAAATAAAATAAAAAGCTTATGCACACACACCTCCACACATTCACATTCACACCCAACACACATCCTTTGCACACACATACACACTCACATTCACATCCCACACACACCGTTTGCGCGCGCGCACACACACACACACACACGCCTACACACACAAAATCACTGAGCTACAAAAAGACAAAAGAAAAAGGGGGGAACCTTTCTCTCGCCGTTTCCTTATTTCTCTCGCTCTTTTTCTCCTTAATCAATGGCAGTTGAAATCTTTTTGTCTTTTTCTTTTTTTGTGTCATCCACTTGTTTTATTTTATTTCATTTCATTTTGTTTCTTTTCAATTTCATCTTATTATCATTCCATTTCATTTTCATTCCCTTTTAATTTCATTTCATTTCAATTCAATTTCATTTTGATTTGTTTCATTTTCATTTTATTTATCTGTATATTAGTAAAAAATAAAAAAAACAATTAAAATTCACAAAAAATTCTAAAAAAAAAAGAAAGGAGTTTCGAAATTCAAAAAATTTACAAGGAGAGCCAAAAAAAGTAAAAAAAACAAAATCAAGTAAAACCCAAAAAAGGGTTATTTTTTCAAATAAAAAAAGAACACAAAATCCCTCAAAAAGAGAAACTCAAATTAGAAAACCAAAAAAGAATTCACAAAAATAAAGAAAAAATTTAATAAAGTAGAAATAAGAAAATTAATGCATTTTTTAAATAGGTTTTTCTTTTTATTTGGTGATTTTGTGATTTTTTTGAGTTTTTAGATGTTTTTTAATCTTTTGATTTTTTAAGAATTTTTTTGTGTTTTTTATTTTTCTTGAAATTTTTAATTTAAATTTTATATTTTCTAACAAGAAAATCAAATGCAAGATTTTTTTGTTTTTACAATTTTTTTTCTTTTTGATGTTTTTTTGATTATTTTAAGATTTTTTTAATCTTCTAAATTTGTAAGATTTTTTTAGATTTTTTTAAGTTTTTTAAATTTTAGTATGAGCTTTTTTTCCTTTCCATTTATTTTTGATTTTACGTTTGTTTTAATCTTTGTAGATATTTTTATTTTATAAAAAAACATCAAAAAACTCAAAAAATTTGCATTTCTCTTAGTCGACTCTTCTTCTTGCATCACACACGCAACCTACACCCCCGTATACGCCCCGTTCACGTGCATTTACGCATGACTAGACACATTTAGAGTAGGTACGCTCAAAGAGTCGTATTTTGCCAGAGTTTGTCCGATTATGCTAGATTTGAGCCAAATTACACGAATAGACCTTGTTCGCACACGGATTTCATTTTTGGTCTAAGTTTGACCAATTGATCAGTTTTAGAGCATGTTCACGTGCATATTTTTATTTTGGCTCGATTCTATTGCAGACTCCATGATAGATCACATTTGACCTCAATTTTCTATAGAGATTCGTTTTTGGCCTCGACAATGACCAGATTATGCTAGTTAGAGCCCATTCACACGAGATCTTGACTTGGCTTGATTTTAGCTAGTAGTCACATGCTTCCACGCGATTAGAGCCCTATTTGAGCCGTTGATTGATTTTTTACTACGACTTGGGCCAAGAGACGATCTCTACAGGTTGTTCACACACATTGACCCCAAATTAGCATCTGGATAGCCTTTGATTTCCAGGTTATGACCCTAGCTATTGCATGTGCTTATTGACACCGGATTTGACCTAGATTGCTAGATTTTGACGACCATGGATCCAGAGGCACTATTTGATAGGCTACTGTGGATTTATGGTGAGATAGGAGGATTGCCGTTATATACAGATGTAGACACACAAAAGAAGGTATATCCAGCTTCAGTCCATGGACCATCAGACACCTAGTTTCCAGGTGCTTAGAGCCCTAGCACAGCTGCCCTTGCCAGATCACATTCTTGGTCGTTTTGGTACGTCATATAGACCTACAACGGAGGATAATCCATTGAATTTCATGTTAGCCCTTCGTGACGATTGCCTAGACACCTTGGAGCTACCACAAACTTATGTTTGTAGTTGAGTGATGGTGGACCCCTTTATGTTGATTAGCATTGGAGGATGTACATGAGTACTAGAGCCAAGTATGGAGAGTACCCTACCTCCAATATGTGGACGATCCTATTTTTGTACTTCGTGTGCTGTAGTTGAGCATACAGTAGAATCTATGACCACATTGTCTACACGGTAATAGAACTTGGATAGAGATCATGGAAGAGGCGAGGGTAGATATAGAGCACAAGAGCCAAAGCTTACCAGTGCACCACTAGAGTTACCACACATAGGGACAGACATATCATGTTCCTAAACTTCTACTAGTACACCTGCTAGAGAGGTTGTATAGACCATACCGCAGACCATGAGAACATTGGCCACTAATCTTACTATGTCGCATGCATCAGATGTGTTGTCAAGGCATAGATTACCACCCAGAGACCCACGCAGGCACCATTTAAGCATAGAGTTATCACGACAAGTAGAGATACGGAGCTTGTGCTACATTTCTTAGGCTATAGAGGAGTCATGCCTTGGTTTGTTGATCCTGATGGAAATTCCTACACGAGAGGCACCTTCTTTGATGACATCGACCCTTTGATATGATAGGTAGTGAGAGTTTAGAGATGTCACCTTGATTTGATTGAGTTCTTCTTGATGAGATCAAGGACACATACATGTCCTTTCCGATTATCCCATACAATGTTGTAGACAGAGCACATCCCGATGATTGTTTGGACACCCAGGTACATCCTAGGATAGTGCAATTATGTAGATTGGAGCACACATTGACTTATGTTGATCATTGTGGATGTAGATAGCGATGAGACAAGACCACAAGATGTTTTGAGCCGGCCATAAGCATTATGGTATATCTTATTGGAGATCCTTGGGATAGGATTTAGGGACACAAATGGTACCCGATATTCCTTGATGATTGGTTTGCCCTATTCTCTATGGCATGGTCAGAATCTTGTAGCAATGACCACACATAGTCCACAGACACCTTCAAGACAAACTTTCCTTGTTAGGTCACCTTATAAATCTCCATCACACCGACAACTTTTGCCTCAAAGCACAGTTGGCCAGTTGAGGTCTAGAGTGATTGATATGAAGGAGACAAATGCCTAGATTGATGATATGAAGAGTACACCAGAGAGCACTACTGTAGAGACACCTAGAGTGACTATTCTAGAGATTTATACTTGTTCTATAGAGGAGGCACTATCTAGTTAGATTGCTCCTATGCTAGAGACAAGTCTCGAGCTAGTAGAGCTCGATAACATGCCAGATTCTACACTTATGGTTGCTTCCAATGCACCTAGCGTAGAGGTAGATGTCCCACCAGAGCCTACACTTGAGGATATTGGTGATGCATATGACCACGAGAGTGCTCACATTATGAATGATCCATTATAGATCGAGATACTTGCAGGTATGATAGAGACACAGGTCCATTGGGACAGATGCTCACAGGCATCCACGAACGGATTCAGTCATGATTGAGCATGTAGATTCCCCATGCAAGACAAGGACAAATGAGGTACTTATACACCATGACTGTTACCACCCCATAGAGTATAGGTCACACTCGATGATTTAGCGACCAAATTTTCTAAAGTGAATCCTACCTTGACACTTGAGACACCCAGAGGTTAAGTAGAGTCTACCTTAAAGGATGTTCCTGAGAGTAGCACTACCTATGCGTGACCTAGGACATATCCAGCCCTTATCTCACCAAAGAGAGCTTATTATAGGGCCACTAGACATGTTTATGTGCGTCACATAATGACACAGCCCTGCGGGGTTCACCATTCAGTACTCCCTATATAATGTGCGTTTGTGGGGTATTGAAAAAACCCTCTTTTAACATGTCTCAATGAATAAAATAACCCCTTATTTGAGGTTTTTTTCAAGATGAGGAAATCATTTGGGCTGGTTAGATATTAGACTCTATGACACGGGGAGGCCACAAAGTTCACACCGTTTCACTTGGTTTATGGTCAAGAGGCTTTGCAGCCTATCGAGCTCAACATTCCAACAATGCTACTTCATGGCAAACACTACAAGAGGCTATTCATATTAGCGACGCTCAAAAGAAAAATTCCCGGCGTCGCTATGAGCGTCGCAACTTTCTTTGTAAATTTGCGACGCTCATAGCGACGCTCATTGCGACGCCCGCTGGGCTAAAAAAATAACCGAGCGCGCCCAAAAACTCATATCTCAGATCTGAGTTTTTCGGCGCCCTCAAGCAAGGAGCAGGTAACGCTCTCCCTCTCTCTCTCTCTCTCTCTCTCTCTCTCTCTTTCTTCTCCACACACACACACACACACACACACACACACACACACACACATGAGGAGAGGAAGGAGAGCCAGGTATGCTCCTTCCCTCTCCTCATTCTCATGTTCCCTTCCCCTCTTTCTCTCTCCCTCTCTCTCTCTCTCTCACACACATACACACACACACACACATAGTGTTTTTGAGGGAGAGAGAGAGAGAGAGAGAGAGAGAGAGAGAGAGAGAGAGAGAGTACAAACAAAAACAAAAACGCGCACACACATACATAAACAAAGAATGCACGCACACATTGAGAGAGGAAAAGAGAGAGAGAGCATGCATAAACAAAAAACGCACGCATTGAGAGAGGAAAAGAGAGAGAGAACATGCATAAACAAAAAACGCACACATTGAGAGAGGAAAAGAGAGAGAAAACATGCATACGATCTAAAAAAACGCACACACATTGAGAGAGAAAGAGAGAGAAACTAATTTAACGTCGTAGGAAACTAATTAAAATTAAAAGACCTAAAGATCTAGTCGACGAGGAGTTGAACTCAAGACCTATTATTCAAGAGGGAAATGGCATAATCAATCTATCATACTTGGCATGGGTGATAGAAAGGTCATACCATTTATCTCTTTTTATTGGCACACACATCCACACACGCGCACACACACAAGAAGAAGAGAGTTATAACGTCGTAGGAAACTATCTTAAAAGACGTTAAAGATTAGGTTATATGTAGACTTACATTAAATTAGATTTAGGTTTATTTTTAACTAGATTTACGTTTATTTACGCTAGATTTAGATTTACGTTATATTAGATTAGATTTAGGTCTCCATAGACTGCGATGCCTGCATGAAGCGGGTGAAGAAAGCCCTCAATGGAATATAGGGTATTGCTGCCTTCACTCATGGTGGGCTCCGTCGATCCAAAAGTACTGGTGAAATGTCTTCAGAAGATAGGGAAGAAGGTGGGTCTTCAGGGCGGCAAGAGTCACTACATCCCCGACACAATGACCATCTAGACAACCTCTAGTCATTCAACAGCAACTTCAAAGTTAGTAACAAGAGCAAGAACGGTCTAAAGGGCCAATTGCTGTCGTCAGATGTGGATGGAGATGAGGCAGCGTCACCGCCGGAAGCTAACTCTCACATCTTTAGTGATGAGAATGCCAACTCTTGCCGAGTTTAGGGAAAAATTATGTGTTAAATCAGTTTTAAGGTTCTTATAATCCCTGTTAGTTTAGTTCTTTGTTTTTAATATAACATAATTTACGTTAGATTTAGATTTATGTTATATTAGATTAGACTTAGGTTTATTTAGGTTTACCCACACACACACACACACACACACACACACACACACACACACACACACACACACACACACACACACACACACACACACACACAAGAAGAAGAGAGTTTTAACGTCGTAGGAAACTATCCCAAAAGACGTTAAAGATTAGGTTAGATGTAGACTTACGTTAAATTAGATTTAGGTTTATTTTTAGTTAGATTTATGTTTATTTGGATTTACGCTTATTTACGTTAGATCAAGTCCACGCAAGAATTACTTACGGTTTAGGGTTTAGAGTTAGACGAACAGTGAAAAGATCTACTGTGAAAAGATGTTAAGATGCTGTGAAGTGCTACAGCTAGAGAAGAGGAAAAGGGGTTTTGTCCACTACATGCAGTATCATGTAGACGTGGGTGTGTAGATTTCTTGTACCCACAAATATAGGTATTGACCAATAAAGACAACATTATAACCCAGTGGTTCTGATCTCCGTGCACCTCTAGACCGAGGTGTGCGGGGATTGGACATGACTAGAGAATGTGAGGTAAAGAGAGTGAGAGAGAGAGAGAGAGAGAGAGAGAGCGAGCGAGAGAGAGAGAGAGAGAGAGAGAGAGAGAGAGAGAGAGAGAGAGAGAGAGAGAGAGAGAGAGAGAGAGAGAGAGAGATAAGACGAAGAATGCCAATAGAATATTAAATTTGTTGTCCAGGTTATAAGTTTTTTATCCTCATTATGAGTAGTGACGAGGATGTGGGACCGTCCAACCGAAACACCTATCTCTCAATGAGGGTCTTATGTCCTTGTAATCAATGCAAGCATGCTGTGCGATGGACAAGACGCGTTTCTTTGCAGCACGTTTGCGAATTTGGCGAGTTCGATCCATCTATTATAGATCGAGTTGTTGCCAATTATAACTCGTCGGACTCTGACGCTGGCCAACAAGCAGCAATCTTGCAACCCAATAGACGTGTTCGCAGGCGCTTTGGTCAAGCAGCATATGTGAGGCCACAAGATGTAGCCTCTGATAGCTCGGGGGATGATCATGCAGAGCACATTCCCAACGAGGCAATGTTTGAGCCCGAGATTGATGAAATGATCGAGACGATCATGGATTCAGAAAGGCTTATCTATGATGATATGAAAAGTGAAGCCGATACGCCATTGTATAATGGAGCACGTATGTCTAGATTGAAAGCACTCCTGGTTCTTCTCAACATGTAGGCAAAGTTTGGATGGAGTGACACTAGCGTCACAGCGCTTTTCAGGTGATCTATTACAATTAGTTTACTTTAATAAAACTCTAAATGTATAATGATCTGATAGATTTTTACACGACTGTATCATATTTTTATGTTGTGTAGATTGCTGAAAGAGCACATACTACCAGCTGACAATGTGATGTCAGATTCTCGAGATGAAGCAAGAAAGATTTTGCGAAACTTGGGGATGGATTACAATTCTATCCACGCTTGTCCTAATGACTGCATTCTTTTCAGAGGGGAATACATAGACATGGAGAAGTGTCCGAAATGTGATTCCGAAAGATATCGAGTAGATCTCCACGGGACAAAAATTCCACAAAAGGTTTTGCGACATTTCCCTCTGCTTCCTCGTATCAAGCATTTCTTCGAATGTAAGTCCATGGCCGCCCTAGCATCATGGCATGAGGAGAATAAATCTTCGGATGGTGTGCTACGAATTCCTGCAGATTGCGTAGCCTGGAAACATATAGATGGAACATGGTCGGATTTTGCCAGGGAAGCTCGAAATTTGCGCTTAGGCCTAGCTATGGATGGCGTAAATCCATTTGGTCAAAGATCAACATCTTACAGTGTATGGCCCGTTGTCATCGTCAACTACAACATTCCCCCTTGGTTGACTACGAAGAAGGGGCACCTATGGCTAAGCTTGATTGTGCCAGGGCGATATAAAGTGGGGAATATGGATGTGTATCTTCGTCCACTATTGGAAGAGCTACAACAATTGTGGATTGGCATAGAGGTGGTGGATATGAGCCGACACACAGGACGACAGAATGCTTTGATCAGAGGCATTCTAATGTGGACCATGCATGACTATCCCGGGCTAACAGAATGCTCAGGTGATCTATTGACACTCCTCACTCAGACACTGTAAATCTTGTTTTTTCCCATAGTTGATCTATTATCATGTGTATACATGCAGGGCTTCAAACAAGCGGATACAGAGCATGTGTCACATGTGGACCTAGACTGAATGCACGTAGGGCACCCTCACTGAAGAAGCAAATCTACGAAGGTCATCAAGCGTATCTTCCAGAGAATCATGTGTTACGCGACGGCTTTTTGGGAAGAGAGCCACCAAGGATGTCTGCACAAGCATGGTTAGAGCAGAAGGAGATGTGCGATGACGGATTGCCTCCAGGGATGAAGAGACTATCTCTATGGTACGAGTTACCATACTGGCCCCGACTCATGATCAATCACTTGCTCGATCCAATGCACATATTCAAGAATGTGGGTAATCTACTATGGGACCATTTGACCGGCAAGAAAGATACTTTGGGAGCCAGAGTTGACCTTAGAAATGTGGATCGTATGGAGCAATATTGGCCGCAAACAGCGTCTGATGGATCGATAAAACTCCCTAAAGCACCATGGATTTTCACAGGAGCCCAAGAACGCAAAGTAAAAGAGACCATTCGATCTTTGCGGACCCCCACTGGCGTAATGCACTCGCTCCGAACGTGTTTTACTAAAGAAGGAAAGCTTACCGGTTTGAAGTCACACGATTGGCATAAAATGTGTCAGGTACGTTCATAGTGGACTTTAATATCATTGCATAAAATGTGGACTTTAATATCATTGCTGCACATACTTTACAGTTTATTTTACCGGTTGCCATTGAGGGATGTTTGTCTCTCGACATCCGTAACACAATCTACAAACTTGCAAAGCTGGTGCAATGGATCTCACAAAAGGAGATCAACGTAGACTCCATACCATTCGCCAAACTAAATGGTGCGGAGCTTGTGTGCATGTTTGAGAAACATTTTCCTACTACAATGCTAACCATTCAGGTGCATCTTCTTGTTCACATAGTTGATGAGGTGGAAATAGCTGGCACAGTTCATTCCAGATGGATGTTCTTCTTAGAACGTTTCATGAAAACGCTTAAGGGATATGTGCGTCAAAAGGCACGTCCGGAGGGTAGCATGGCAGAAGGTTGGTTGGTATCAGAGTCCCTAGTGTACATTGGAGAGTGGCTAGACGGATTTGATAAAGCCCGGGACACGCTATGGCGAACCATAGATGATGAGCGCATATCTGAGATTGTCATGTGCAATCTCGGTGTTGAGAAGAAGATGACGGAAGATCTAGAGGCTAAAATCAACCGATTTTGCATGCTTCACAATCCAGTGATGCAAAAGTGGATTTCACAATATGAGGATGCAAAGCAAGAGCGACAAAGGGCACGAATCGAGTGGAGACAGGGAAGACGACCACCGATGCACTATCCAGCGGTTCTGGAGAGCCTACCAACCTTCATGAGCTTAAGATGCTTGCACAACCAATTGAAAAGCGCACAACAATGCGGTGAAGAAGTGACTGAGGAAGAGTGGGAGTACTCTCGGGGTTGCGCGACCAAGGTAAGTTTGCAATGTACGACTAGCAAGTGACTTTATTTATAAACGTTTGAACGGCCACTCATAATCGTTGTTCGTTGTAGTATAAGTCATACACAGCAGCATGGTGTAAAGGTCGACATTTTAGGGTGGAACAAATCGACAAAAAGCGTTTTACTCAAGATTGTGGAATCATGGCAAAATTTGAACAGTCTAGTCGACGACGTTCCTCTGATGCAGATCCTGTGGTGGCGGAACTCACTTACTTCGGCACGCTGCAAGAGATTTTGAGGATCGATTACAGAGGATTTTTTGTCGACTTGTTTGATGTGCAATGGTTCAAGATAATCATGGAGGGTCGCAACGCTACTGTGCGTAGAGGAGAGTCTGGTTTTCTTGAGGTGGATTCTACTAAGAAATGGACTGACCTAAGAGACACTTTCGTACTACCCGAGCATTGTGAACAAGTAAGTATGTAAATAGTTAACATCCCCCTTTTACAAGTTATGTGCTTGAAAGCTCTCATGTAAGTTATGTGGCTCTGGCAGGTAATATTTCATCCTACAAAGTCTACATCAAACTGGTGGTACGTCATAGAGGTAGCCCCTCGTAGTGCAAGGACGTATGAAGGCTACCATGTGCCAATCACAACGGCATCAATGGAGGAGATCAGAGAAGATGCTCAATCAGAAGCCGCTGCGGTGGTGCCAGACGAGCATCAAGATGCTACTACTCTATATGGGGTGCATGCAGAGGAGCTACAAAATGAAACAGAGGATATGTGTTTAAACGGAGAGCTCTATATAGATATAGGAAGTTATGCTGAGTTATGTGAGGATGAGAGAGAGATCTCTTAAAGCCACAAATATTGTATTTGAACAATTTTGCTCCGTGTTGTAAAAGCTCTGGCTCTCTAAGTACCTTCCATGGTGTATAACGCTCTTTTCTACTCGCGCTCACATCTTTTGATTGAAAATTCTGAGTTTTCGACTTGCCTCTTCTATCACTCAATTCATTGTGTCATTGTATTTATATGCGTCATTACGTCATTGTATTTAATGGTCTTTGTGTCATTGTCTACTCTATTCATTCAATATTAAGTTTAAATATTCGTGTGTTTAATGCACGTATGGATGATGAGGAGTTTCTTTCTTCTTTGTCACCGCAGCAGAGACAGTGGTACGTGGAACGTCATCGCTCTGGCACATCATCGCGCGTTCCTAGTCCATCCGCATCTCCCTCTCTTTTGGAGCATTCGGCGCGCTCCGAAGCTTCGGCGTCGACGAGACGAGCTTCACACTCGTCTAGACACCGGCGCTCTAGTGGTGGCGGTGGCGGTTGTTGTGGGGATTCCGCCACCGATGCCTCCACACCGCCTCGTGTTCGACGAGGCTCTTTACCCTCCCCTTCTTTGCCTGCCCCCACACCAGCCACAGCATCGCCATCTACGCCCGGTTTTGCACGGCTGACTGTTCCTAGAAGCTACACACCTCTACCTACTCCGCCAGGAGCCACCCCACTCGACACTCCTCGCTTCGGGGCCCAGACGCCGGTGGAGACACCTGACGTCCGTACCCCCATCGACACGCCACTAGAGACCCCTACTGGGACACCCAGGTTCACGCATCACCGGCCAGAGGGCTTGTCTTACTCCATCGACTTCAGCGGCGGCATCATCATTGATGATGACGGCAAGAAGGTGATCTTGCGCATGCGTGGTCTTTGCTCTCAGCTGTTTAGACACTACATACTAAACAAATGGAGTGAAGTACTAAGTGATTTAAAAAACAGAGTCATCAGCATACTTCATGATGAGTTTCCCGTTCCAACACGGGATCAGCGCTTCAATGAAAACCTGATGAAGATTCGAATGCGCGAATACTGCAAACACAAGTGTTCCGAAGTGCAAAAAGCAATCAAGAATGGGTGGAACAGGCCAGATTGGTTGGCCAAAGAAGATTGGAAGAATGCGAAGAAAGCAGCGCGCGAGAATCCCGACAAGTGGAAGCAACAAAAGGATGCAGCCAGAGCGCGAGTAGAGGCAGGGAGCTCGCACCACTTGGGGAGCGGTGGATGGGCATCATTTGAGGCCGATTTTGTAAGTGTTTTCACATTGCTCTTTATGTTCGATAGTTTAGGGTTTATGAGTTTTTTAATTCTAACATAATGAAATCTTTGTATGTTTTGACAGTGGTCGATGACAGGACGTGATCCCACACCGTACGAGCGCGAGTACGCAGGCAGGAAGGGCTTAAACGCCCTGATGGACATTCTCAGTTCTCGCGGCGGCATGGTTAGTATTAGGGTTTACTCTTTTTTATTTTTTGTATTGTTTTATAAATGTCGTTATATGTTTATACTTACTGAAAGCTGTCTTATTGTCGTTTTTTGCAGAATCCGACAGATACACCGCTTGGACGCGATGAGACGTCTGACTAGACGACATCAGTTTAGCCGTAGCTAGATAGCATTAGTTTAGGGTTTCTCATAGCTTATGTATCATGAGACGGATTTTATACGTCTTTTTGAACCATGTATATTATTACATTTGTCACCGCAGTTCCTTTTGCCAATCAATTCTTTATGCCTATGATGTTGTACAATTGTCATTATTACATTTGCCAATCAATTCATTTTTCCTATGATGTGTACAATTGTCAATTTTGCAAACAATGCGTCTTGTGGGTGACTATTTTGGGTCTATTATCTACCCTTGCACTTTTTTTAAAAAGTGAATCAAGTACAATATGGTTGATGGGTGAATGCCCTGCCACCAAAAAAAAAATTCTCTCGGGCGTCGCTATAACCGTCGCTATTTATGGTTCTGTAGCGTCGCTATGAGCGTCGCTATAGTCTGTAGTGTAAACGTCGCTATAAGCGTCGCTATGAGCGTCTCTATATAGCGACGCATATAGCGACGCTCTTGTAGCGACGCTCGTAGCGACGGTTTTAGCGAAGCCGGGGGTTATAAAAACCCAATGTATTTCCGTTGCTAACAGCGTCACAAGAGCACACAACCTCTTGTAGTGAAAGAAGTACAAGATAATCAAGAATCATGGATGGATCCACTTCTTTCCTTAGGAGAGCTTGAGTGCAAGAGAGAGGTGGCTTATGAGTGCTACAAGAGGAAAGCTACAGAATCAAATTAGAATCTTGACAAGAAACTCAAGGAAAAAGGCGTAAAGGAAGAAGATATTGTGTTAAGGTATGACAATCAATATTAGCTCATGGATCTGGGTAGGAAGGAACACTCTAGGAAGGTGAATGGGTGTCGGTTAAAACCCGACTTGAGTCACATTGTTCCATCAGTCTACAAAAGTAGGATGAAAGATCTACACCATCATGTAAGTATTGTCAATCAACGTATGTGTGCTACTCAAGCAAAGATGATGATAGGATACAAAACAAAGATTGTAATGAGCCAACAAAGATCACCAAGATATTGGAACCACTTTCATTGGAAAAGACTTCTTTGATGGTTCCAATATCTTGGTGATCTTTGTTGGCTCATTATGATCGTTGTTTTGTATCCTATCATCATCTTTGCTTGAGTTGCACACATGCGTCGATTGACAATACTTACATGATGGTGTAGATTGTTTATCCCGCTTTTGTAGACGTGATGATAGAATATGACTCAAGTAGGGTTTTAAACTATACCCATTCACCTTCCTAGAGTGTTCCTTTCCGCCCAAATCCATGAGGTAATAGTAGCTTGAGTTGAAGGTTTTATTCACAATGTAAGACCCTTTCCATATAGCTTCCAACTTGGCATTAAACCGATTATCAAGTTTATTTTCATACCTTAGCACAAGATCTCCTTTTGTCCTTGACTTTCTCGTCAAGCTTCTCCTTTGATTTTGTAGCTTTCCTCTTGTAGCACTCATAAGACGCCTCTCTCTTCCACTCAAGCTCTACTAAGGCAAGAAGTCGATCCATCTATGCTTCTTGATTATCTTGTGCGTCTTTGCCATGAAATAACATTGTTGGAACCACTTTCATTGAAAAAGACGTCTTTTGATGGTACATGAATGTACCGTCATCTTGGGGGAGGGCTAAATGATAGGCGTTTTTTTGGTTCTCAAATTATTTTATAGTAAGCCACTTCACCCCACAAATCACCTTAATACTATGGCTATCTTCACTCTTATATTGTACATAGGCATGTGTGAGTCAGGGGACTTTCCCCATATCTCCTTAAAAACCCTTATTAGCTAATCACTAGGCTAGTTGAGCCAAATAAATAAGTAAAATAAAATAGAAAAGTATATTATGGCCTTTTTGTGTATAAATATTTCATTGTATATAGAGCCTAACAATATTTTTTTAAAATAATTATGATGGTATTTTATTTAAATATTATACCTAGGTATGTGTTTTAATAGACCTATATATGCCTTCTTTCATCCTCTTGCACCAAAGTATAATTTTGTTGTCAATGTGTACATCCTCAAATATCATTAAAAAAACTTCTTCTTTTATGTAAATCACCCCCACATTTCTATCCTTCCCCTTGTGAAAACAAAAAAATTGGTTTCTTCTTCCTTAGTCAGTTTTATTATATAATTTTCATATTCTACTTGCATAGTTTTTCCTCGTTCACCCAAAATAATACAAACGAGGGACCATATCATATGATTCCATATCAATACAAGAGGTACTTCACATTACCGATGCTCGCAGTGCGACGCTCAAAAGTGAAAATTCATGGCGTCGCTATCAGCATCGCTATGGGCGTTGCTATGACTGTCGCTAGTTCATTTGTAACATAGCAACACTCATAGCGACGACCATAGTGACACCCATAGCGATGCTGACAGGGGTAAAAAAGAAACACACATGTGTGTGTGTGTGTGTGTGTGTGTGTGTGAGAGAGAGAGAGAGAGAGAGAAAACAAAGAGAAAGCGAGAGAGAGAGAGAGAAAGAGAGAGAAAGAATATGAAATGAAATGTTATATCAAATGTCTTCAAAATTTCAAATGATTTATGAGACCAATCCAATAAGCTCCTTGTGGATCTAATCTAATGTATGTGTTGTCCAAGAAAATAGTGCATCAGTCAGTGAAGATCTTCGTCAATGTTTGTCTTTGTTGTAAATAGACATACTATGACATATATATATATATATATATATATATATATATATATATATATATATATATATATAGAGAGAGAGAGAGAGAGAGAGAGAGAGAGAGAGAGTCGACATAGGTTTAGGATTTAGTTTTTTTATTTAAGTTAGAGTCTAGGTTTAGATTTAATATTAGAGATTTGGGGTTAGGTTTAGGATTTAACTCAAGATTTAAGGTTTAGAGTTGAAGAAGAGGCCCAACCATCTCTCTCTCTTTTTTTTAGAGCTTAAAGGTGTTTGAAGCTAGCTAGATTTGGAATGTTCAAAGGATAGGTAGCAACACTAGCTGCTAAAAATGTTCTCCTTCTGTTGATCTTGAGTGATGGAAGAGGAAAGTGGATAACTCAGGACTTTCACAAAGTATCAAGTTGGCTTTTGTGTGTGTGTGTGTGTGCGTGCGTGCGTCCATGTGCGCGTGTGTGTATGTGTGTGCGCGTGCATCCGTGTGTGTGTGTGTGTGTGTGTGTGTGTGTGTGAGAGAGAGAGAGAGAGAGAGAGAGAGAGAGAGAGAGAGCACTTGCGGTGCTGAGCAAGAAGAGCAGCTGAAGCGGATGACATAGCAGGAGCAATTTTCATTTGAAAATTTTTCTTTTTTTTCTGTGTATGTGCATGCATGTTTGAGAGAGAGAGAGAGAGAGAGAGAGAGAGAGAGAGAGAGAGAGATTAGGTTAGATTTAGGATTTAGTTTTTATATTAAAGTTTAGCTTCAGGATTACGGTTTAATTTTAGAGTTAGGTTTATGGTTATGTTTGTAGAGTTTGCATGTAGCTCACATGAGTTTAAGTATGTAGTTGTTTGCAAGCTCACAAGTGCAAACATCTCTCTCTTTCTCTCCACGGATGTGGCATTAGGTTGGAAAGCTTTCAATGATATGATACTCAGAATGGAGGCATATATGTAATGTGCATAGTAATCCCTCGAACAAGGAGTTGTTGTGAAGACATGTTAAGTTGTTGAGAATGGTTACGGTTGAGCAAGAGACAAATGGGTTTTTGTCTACTACATGCATTGTTATGTAGATGTGGGTGTGTAGATTTCTTGTATCCACAAATATAGGCATTGATCAATAAAGACGAGATTATACCCTGATGGTTTTGATGTCCGTGCACCTCTAGAGCAAGGTGTGCGGGGATCGAACATGGCTATAGAATTTGAGGTAGGTTACAGTGTGATCTATGGTTTCTTGATTGTGAAGGAGATTAAGAGAGAGAGAGAGGGAGAGAGAGAGAGAGAGAGAGAGAGAGAGAGAGAGAGAGAGAAGAGACAAGATGCCAATAGAAGATTAAATTTATGTTCAGGTCATAAGATTTTTACATTCACTATGAGTAGTGACGACGATGTGGGGCCGTCCAAGCAAAACGCCTATCTCTAAACAAGGATCTCATGTCCTTGTAATCAATGCAAACATACTGTGCGATGGACAAGATGCGTTTCTTCAAAACACGTTGGCAAATTTGGTGATTTTGACCCATCTATTATAGATCGAGTTGCTGTCAATTACAACTCATCGGACTCTGATGGTTTCCAATAGGCAGGAATCTTGCAACCCAATAGACGTGTTCACCATCGCTTTATTGAAGTGCCTGCAAACATTTTTCATTAAAGAAGGGAAGCTTATTGGTTGAAGTTACACGACTGGCATAAAATGTGTCAGGTATGTTTGAAGTGGAATAGATCATAGTGGGAATTGTGTAGCATATCTATGTGTGGACTTTAATACCAATGCTAGACGTGTTTTGTAGTTTATTTTACCAGTGGCCATTGAGGGTTGTTTGTCTCCTAGCATCCATACCACAATCTACAAACTTGTGAAGTTGGTGCAATGGATCTCCCAAAAGGAGGTCCATGTAAGTTCCATACTATCCACCAAACTAAACACTGTGGAGGTTGTATGCATGTTTGATTAACACTTTCTTAATACTATGCCAACCATGCAAGTGCATCTTCTTGTTCACATAGTTAATGAGGTGGAAATAGCAGGCACATTGCATTCTAAATAGATGTTCTTTTGAGAACGTTTCATGAAAATGCTCAAGGGATATGTGCGTTAGAAGGCACATCTGGAGGGTAACGTGGCAGAGGGTTGGCTGGTATCAGAGTCCCTAGTTTGCATTGGAGAGTGGCTAGACGGATTTGATCGTGGCCGAGATACGCTTTGGGGAATCATATATGATGAGCGCATATATGGGATTGTCATGTGCAATCTTGGTGTTGAAAAGAAAATAACAAAAGACATAGAGACTAAGACAAATTGATCTTGCATGGTTCACAATCCAGTGATGCAAAAGTGGATTTCACAGTACGAGGATGCAAAGCAAGAGTGACAAAGGGTATGAATCGAGTGAAGACGGGGAAGACGACCACCAATGCATTATCCGACGAGTCTTGAGAGCCTACCAACATTCATGAGCTTAAGATGCTTTCACAACGAATGGAAAGGCGCACGACAGTGCGGCAAACAGGTGACTGAGGAGGAGTGGGAGTACTCGCGGGGTTGCGCGACCAAGGTATATTTGCGATGTACGACTCGTGGCTTTCTAGATGTTCGGACGGCCGCTCATAATCTTTGTTGGTTGTAGTATAAGTCATACACGGCAGCATACTGTAAAGGTCGACATTTTAAGGTCGGACGGATCGACAAAAAGCCTTTTATACAAGATTGTGGAATCATGAAAATTTTTTAATAATCTATTCAACGACGGTCCTTTGATTCAGATCCTGTGGTGGTGGAACTCTTTTACTTTGGCACGTGCAATGGTTCAAGATAAACATGGAGGGTCGCAACACTACTGTGCGCAAAGGAGAGTCGGGTTTCCTTGAGGCGGACTCAATCAAAAAATAGCCTGACCTTTGAAACACTTTTGTAGTACTCGAGCATTGTGAACAAGTAAGTCTGTAGTGTCTTAACATCCACCTTTAGAGAACTGGTAGTCTAGCCCGGGTATGTCATCTAATAAAAATGTAACCTATCACGTGAGTTCAATAGAAGGGTATTTAAAGTTCTTGAAACTTACAGAAATATATATACAAAAGGGCATTATTTGTTCAAATTTGAAAAAATCTTACAGATTTTAAAAGTAAAGGGTACATTATATTCTTAACAAAATTCACAGATAAGGGGTTTTACAAACATGTCTTGAATGCACGTGATATGGTAGTTTTACATATAGTGAACCCCCCGAGTGGTCTAGAAGCACTCATGTAAATTATGTGGCTCTCACAGGTGGTATTTCATCGTACAAAGTGTGCACCAAACTGGTGGTATGTCATAGAGGTGTCCTTCCTAGTGCACGGACGTATGAGGGCTATAATGTGTCAATCACAGTGGCATCAGTGGAGGAGATTCGAGAGGATGCTGATTCGGAAGCCACTGAGGTCTCACTGAATTGGTGCCAGACAAGTCTAGCACCGCTACTCTCTATGGAATGCATGGAGAGGACCTACAAAATGAAACAGAGGACATCTTCCTTAACATAGAGCTCTATATAGACATACGGAGTTATGCTGAGTTATGTGAGGATGAGAGAGAGACCTCTTAAAGTCATAGACATTGTATCTAAGCATTTTGTTCCTGTTTGTATATATATTGTATTCACGTGGTTTTGTCAATTCTTGTCTCTATGCTAAGCTTGTGAAATTTAAATTGTGATTAATCAATTTATAACTTGTTTAGATTTCCTTCTCGATTCACCATTAAGATTTAACGTTTGTGTATTTAATGCAGGTATGGATGATGATCAGTTTCTTTCTTCCTTGGACCCTGAGGAGAGGAGGTGGTATGAAGACCCCTATCACTTTGAAGCATCGTCGCGTTGTTCCACTCCTTCAGTGTCTCCCTATGCTTTGGAGTGATCAGCACGCTCTGAGAGTTCGGTGTCGACTAGACGATCTACACACTCTTCTAGCCGACAACGCTCTTGTGGTGGCGGTGGCGGTTGCTGTGGAGGAGCCACCGCTGATGCATCCACACTGCCTCGTAGTCGTCGAGGCTCCTTACCTTCCCCTTCTTTGTCCGTCCCCATACCAGCCATGACATTGCCCTCTACTCCAGGGATTGCGTGACTATTGGTTGTTCCTTGATACAGACCACTCGCTACTCCTTCAATAGTCACCCCACTCGACACTCCTCACTTCGGGGCCCAGACTCCAATGGAGACACCTACCGTCCTTACCCCCATCGAGATGCCACTTGAGACCCTTGCCAAGACACCCAGGTTAACGCGTCATAGGCAAGAGGCTTGTCATACTCAGTCAACGTCAGCGACAGCATCATCATGGATGACGACGGCAAGAAGGTGATCTCAGACATGCACGGACTTTGGTCTCACGTGTTTCAACACTACAACAACACCTAGAGTGAAGTGCCAAACGAATTAAAAGATATAGTCATCAGTATGCGGCATGACGAGTTTTCCATGCCAAATCGGGATGATCGCTTCAATGAAGACCTGATGAAGTGCTGATGCACAAATAATGCAAGCAAGATCGTTTTGAAGTGCAAAAAGCAATAAAGCATGGGTGGAATATTTGAGATTAGCTAGCCAAAGAAGATTGGAAGAATGCAAAGCGAGTACTGTGCAAGAATTTTGACAAGTGGAAGCAACAAAAGGAGGCAGTCAAAGCGCGAGTAGAGGGAGGGAGCTCCCACCACTTGGGGAGCGGTGGATGGGTATCATTTGAGTCCGACTTTGTAAGTGTTTTTGTATGTCCCTTTAGGTTTGGTAGTTATGAATAATTATACTTTTAAATTCATGTAACATAACGTATTCTTTGTATGTTTTTAACAGTAGTAGATGACAGAACCTAACCCCACACCGTACGAGTGTGAATATGCGGGCAGAAAGGGCTTAAATGCCCTTATGGACATTCTCAGTTCTCGCTCTGACTTGATTAGTATTTAACTTTACTCTCTTACATTTGTTATATTTTAATAATAAGCTAAAAAAATAGATTATTTTGTAACTATATATTTATACTTACAGAAAGACTTAATGTTTTTTTGCAGAATTTGATAGATACGCTGCTTGGACGCGATGAGACATTGGATTGGATGACGTTGTTGGGGAATATGTGCTTACAAAGTGGACCGAGAGGGCTCGGGGCCTATGGTTGTGAGAGGTGGTAGAGAGGAAGTAACAGGAACAGGAGAGTAAAGCCAATAGATATCCAAATGAGCACTATATCATCATAGTTATTCCTTTTTGGATCAGTTCAAGCGGCTTAATTAACAAATGGCCTCATAGAGAGAAAACTTGAAGCTTGTGCTAGCATGTGATGGATCTTTTAGAAAGATAGTGATATATGTGATAAATTTATTATATGGGGCTTGATAGGGAACAAGAGAAACAATCGTCTTTATTAAGCAATAGAAAGATAAACAGACATAATTGAGAGCGATAATTATAAGGATTTTGAGGCTTTCTTTAGAGAAATAGAAGTAGATTAGATATAGCTTCATGAAACTTCCGCTAATGAACTTGAGCTGAAGGCGAGAAAAAGATTTTGTAGGCCATCGAAGCTTTGAAAGAGAGAGAGATGATAAATTACTCCAATAGTGAGAATAGCATGACGGTGTTGATCGGCTTCCATTCGAGCACGTACAATAGATTACAGGTGATGAAGCAGCCCTTATTCGAGGGATCAATGACCCCTCCTCTTATTGTAGCATGTAGCTCCCTCTCCCAGGAGATAGCTCGTAGCCTCTCAACATAGCCTCCCTTTCAGCCCTCAAACAGTCGCCTGCTTTAGCTCATAGTCTTGGTTGACGACCGGCATTTGTTGGTAGATTAAGAGATTGCAGGCGAAGTCATGATCTTTCCCACTTTCTATTGCAGCCCTCGGAGCTCCTCAGGTCGTCCTTCCTTTGCCCTCCAGCTGCACACCATTCTCCCTCCTCTCCAGCTTTTAGTAAACCTTCCCTCAGACAGTATGAGGTTCCTATGTTCAAGGGCTTTGTTGTAGTTGCAAGCCTTAGCGGCCCTGCTTTCTCCACTGGCGGCCCACGTCTACCATGTCCCTCCTCCTTCAAACCTCTCTATAACGGCTCCCAGAGCAACCCTCTCCTTCTGCTCCTCTTCCTCCTCTCTCTCTTCTCTGACATTTTTCTGATCAAGCTCCCCTCACTGCCATTGTCTATCTCTTTTCAGGAAGCTCCCAAGTTCCCCTGAGACCTCCTTGATATGCATGAACTGCGGTCCTTACTGACCCTCCATGTTGATGGCTTTCTCCCACCAGTCCCTAGCGGCCCTCCTTTCTCTCCACTGCATGCCCTAGATAGCGCTCCTATTGCCAGCGCTCTCCGCTCTCAGTTGGTGCCTCTCCTCATGCATCATGCAAGCAGTTAGCTGCCTCCCAAGGCGGCTCCTGACGACGGCTCTTCACCCACCTGGCATACTTGCCATCGTCTTGATCTGTAGTAGGGCCGCCATATTTTGCAGCAGCTCGTGTTATATTTCTCTTAATATGGTGTGGTTGCCTTTATATATATATAAGAAAAATACTCTGGTTTGCTTTGGTTCACACCCCCATGATGCCGATGGTAAAAACAAAGCTCCTTCATGGCTTACATATCGATCAAGGAATTGCTTCGCACAAAACATCTTCCTCACATTGCCGAGCACAGCATTTCCGACCAATAATATTATTGTGAACTCTCTCGACCATAATAATGTTCCACAAAGCTTTAATTATTCAAGACTCAATCATTGGTGAAAGCATTTGGAGAAATTCGTTTCCTATGAACCAAGTTAAACAGTATGAAGCTTCCCTGCTAACTATGTCGGTCATAGCCTCAATCAACTCATTCCAAGTGATGCCACTTCAAATGGGGTTCTCTTCAAGAATTGTTTATGCTTTTATAGTATCCAGTACTTAGCATAGTTATAAATCAAAGCAGTGACACTCTCCATATTTGGCCACATATTGACCAAGGCAATGCCGAGCACACCAAGTTTTACATGCTCTTCAAATCGACCTAGTTTGCATCCTTGGCCTTGTTTCTCATCGTGGAAGCGTAGCGACACGACAACATCAATCTAGCCGTAGCCAAATAGCACTAGTTTTCTTTTCTCACAGCATGTATAATGAGATGACGTGTGTACGTCAATTTTGTAGCTATAATTGGTCAACGATGTATTTCTCAATAATGACATTTGTGTTGTAACTATTACATTTTGGTCAAAGCTTAACGATCAAGTGATTTTGCCTATGATGTGTATAATTTTGTCATTGTATTAATTTTGTCAATTCACTTACATCGAAATACTTTTGTTAGTTTTGCATCTTTAATATGGGAACTTTATGTTCAATATGGTTGATGGGTGGCAGGGCAATGAATTCCCTGTCACCCAAATTTTTTTATTATCTGGCGTCGCTATAGGCGTCTCTATTTTAGGTTCTGCAGCGTTTGTATTATGGGCATCGCTAAATTGAAAACGGCACAGTCGCTATAAGTGTTGCTATATAGCGACGCTTGTAGCAACGAATATAGCGACGTTGTTAGCGACGCTTATAGAAACGTCGAGGGGAAAAATATCCCCGTGTATTTTTGTCGCTACAGCCGTCACAAGTGCATGGAATCTCTTGTAGTGCTACCTTTTCATGTCTTTGTTGATGCATCGGATATGGCTATTGGAGTTGTTCTTATGCACGAAAGAGTGAGAGGATGGTTCAGACTTGTGTACTATGCCAGTAGAGTGTAAACACCAGCTGAAAGAAATTACGATGTGAAAAAGAGAAGCTCTTGGCATGGTGTATATTTTAAACAAATTCAGGCATTACTTGTTAAGCAATAGAGTGGTTTTTCATGTTGACCGTCACAAGTGCACGGAACCTCTTGTAGTGCTACCTTTTCATGTCTTTGTTGATGCATTGGATATGGCTATTGGAGTTGTTCTTATGCACGAAAGAGTGAGAGGATGGTTCAGACTTGTGTACTATGCCCGTGGAGTGTAAACACCAGCTGAAAGAAATTATGATGTGAAAAAGAGAAGCTCTTGGCATGGTTTATATTTTAAACAAATTCAGGCATTACTTCTTAAGCAATAGAGTGATTTTTCATGTTGACCATCAATAATTGTACTTACATCTAATTAAGAAGCCATTGCTAACAGTGAGACTATCTAGATAGATGTTGTTGTTTCAAGAGTTTTACTTTGTAATTGTCCATACTCCTGGAAAAGAGAATGCTATCGCACATTGCTTAAGCAGAATTGAAATTGGAGAAGAGCCAAAAGGTGTGTTACAGATGATCTACTTGATTATGAGTTGTTTGAAGTTCAAAATGCAATATCTAAATCATGGTATGATCAGCTGCTAATATTTCTGATAGATGACACAATGCCATTAGGTTTTGCAGGTGATCAAAGAAGAAAGTTTTGTCTTAAAAATAGACCCTTTTTGGTGATGTATTGATAGTAGGAGTTTTATATAGAAAGGGGATTGATCAAGTGATTAGAAGATGTGTGTCTGACTTTGAACAGAAAGCTGTATTGCAGGAAGCTCATTTAGGAGCAATAGGTGGACATTTTTCAGGTGATATAACTGTTGAAAAGGTTTTGAAAGATGGATTATGGTGGCCTACTATGTTGAAGGATGCCCATAAGAATGCTAAAAGCTGTGTAATTTGTTAAAAACTTTGTCAACCTTATTCTAGAGATAGGATGTCTGATCATCCTATATTGCTTTTGGAACTGGGATTGGACTTTGTGGGAGCTATAAAGACCACTACAAATAAAGGATGAAGATAAATTTTGGTTGCTATAGATTATTGTACCAAATGGGTGGAGGTTGTAGCTCTCAAGTATAACAAAGGTCAGAGTGTAGCTAGATTTCTTTATCATTGTATCATGACCAGGTTTGGTTGCCTTGTGGAGCTGCTGAGTAATAGAGGAAGTCATTTTCTCCAATGAGGTGATTTTTGAATTGACAAGAATTTATATGATTATGCATAAGATCACCAACTTATCATCCTCAGGCCAATCGACAGGTTGAGAGCACAAAAAAGACTTTGGCTACAACTTTAAAGAATATTGTTTAAGATAATCAGAAAGATTGGGATTAGAAATTAAATTTGTCATTGTGGTCTTTTAGAAATCTTTTCAAGATAAGAAAAGGTATGACTCCATTCAATTTGGAGTATGGCCTTGAATCTATAGTTCCAATGGAATTTGTGGTATCAAGTCTTAAAGTGAGTGCAGATATCATAAAATCTAATATCTAACGAACCCAAATTATTTTCTCATATTAAAATAATCATTTAATGTGGGAGAATAAACGAGAACAAGAGTTAGAATATAGACATGTGCTTTTGGATCTATCTCAACATGGGACCAAAGTCAATGGGTCCAAATGAAAGATGGTATGTCAAAAGCAATGATAGCTAATGGAACTTGAAAGACCTTAGCTCCAAAGGTTAGTTTTAAAAGTCATTAGACCTAGGACCTTAGGCAAGCTAGGGCTGTGCTTGAGGAAAGGGACCCGCCCCAAGCTTGAGGTGCTTATCGTGCTTGCTGACTAAGGTGCTTGAGGTGCTTGCTGACTAATGTGCTTGAGGTGCTTGTCATTCTTGCTGACTAAGGTGCTTGTCATGCTTCATGATTAAGATGCTTGAAATGATTAAGGTACTTGGCGGCTAAGGTGCTTGAGGTACGTGAAGTCAAAGCAAGGCCTACAAAAGAGGGGGGAGCCATGAGAGTAGGGGATGGGGTTGAATGACCACTCCCTCATCCAAAGGGCACCTTTGATCAAAGAGGTAAAAGGTACACATGTCAAGTCCCTAGCTAGGTTGCACTCATTGTGTAACTAAAGCCTATTCGTTGACCCTTAGAGAGATCAGATGAGAATTGAGCTACTTAAACTAAATGTTTAAGCAATTAGCAAGCCCTCTCTCTCAAAGAGGAAAGGAGGACACTTGTCCAAAGGCTACCTCTATTGCTAGTTGTGACCAAGGCTTGTGATTGTCTAGGCTTGAAAGATCCAATGAGCCACAAGCATGAGCTAGAAGAGGGGGTCAACCATGCAAGTAGAGGACTAGCTTGGGGCATATACTCTCACAAATACACACACACACACACACACACACACACACACACACACACACACACACACACACACACTCACACACTCATTGTGTGAAGTGCTAAGTGCAAGAACGCCATCTCCTTATCCAAGATTGTTGAGAAGTTGAGAGCCTACACCAACACTTTTGGCTATGGAATGAAAATCCATCCAAGAGCCATGCTTAAATGCTTAAGCTTTCCATCTTATTCATCATCATTATTATTCTATTATTGTTATGCTATGCAGCAAGAGTGATGATAAGTAAGGAACTATTTCTTTCTTGTAAGAATTCTTCTTCTTCCTCTTCCCTACTCTCATTCCCTGCTAGCTCTCTCCACATTCGAAGGTGTTTGAGGTCTTGGAACTGAGGCCAGGGACAAGTTAAATCTTCCATTTAGCTAAGTTACGGCCATAATTGGGGTGCATGAAGCTCTCTATCTTCATTGCACCATCAATGTTTCAAGGAACACAAAGCTTGTATTGTACCAAGTCTCTCTTTATGGGAGAAACTATAATACAAAATCCTTTTGGAGGGGGGACCGGCTCCACATAAATCCGGTCCTCAACTATTGTCAAGTTATCTAATTCTCTCTCTTGCAAGGTATTGTTCATTCCAAGTTAATTAAGTATAATGGTTATGTTGCTACCTCTAATCAAGTTCACCCTCTATTTTCTCAAACTAGTCTCATAAAAATTCTCACTAGAGTTTTCGTATATTCTCAATGTTCATAGATCATTTCCATTATAGCACAAAAAATGAGCCCTAAGTTATCAATTAAATACAGGAGATCAAAATATCTCACGTAGTTGGAAGAGGACAGGTTGGTCAATTCCTACTTCAATGAGGTTATTCAGAGAAGGAGAAAAGCATGGGTGAGCATGAATGTCAAATTTAAGGGCAAGCTGGAGGGGTCATGATTCAAAATTCCAAATTAGGGCCATGTCTAGGCAAAGCTTACTCTAAAATATAAAGGTCCATATCAGATTGTTCAGGACTAGGGTCAGGGTACATTCATTGTAACTGATGTTTTTGGCACAGGAGTTGAGAAACCTGTTAATGGTTTGAGAGTGAAAAAGTTTCAAGGAAGAACCACCTCATTTAGATTTTCCTTTAGCAGGGTTGATTGAACCACATGAGTTTGCAAAAGCCTGCAACAGTGGTAAAGTGTTTGATGCTCATCAGTGTTTTGAATAGGTTATGATGAGCAATAGTGTTGGATCTTATTGTGTAATACAAAAGAAAAAACTTGAATTTATATGGGATGATTAGTCAAACTTTATGTTGAGTCGAACATAAGGTTTAGGTACCAGAGTTCAGAGTTGAGAAGCTGGTTCATCAGAATATCTCAAGTCGGGTTTTTTTTAGGTCGAATATTATCAGTCAGATGCAACCAAGTCGTATTTCAGTTGGTTGAAATTTTTAAAGTGGAAAATTTTGGAAAAAACATGGAATTTCGGGTTAATTCTCCACTAAGTGAAATCATCACAAAGAGGGTACACTCATGCACGAGAATCGGGGTACTCTAATCAAAGGTGCAAGCCTTCACCTTTGTCGTACTAAACCTTCACATATATTATCACAAGGGTTTCTCAAGTATGCTCCCATTGTACACTTGCCTTTACCCATGGTGAGAGGGAAGCATAGTAGCGCCATGCAGCCGAAGCCTGATAACGATGAGCCGCCAAGGCAACTACATTGCAAGGGAGCAGTAATCAACATTTACATTAGTAGCCCAGAGGAAGAAGAATGCTCGGTTGAGGATGATGTTGTTGTGGATACTCCCCTTGGTACAATAAATCTTCAACAATCCCTCATGGACCCTTTCATGGATTTCAAAGTAAACATTGACATCAAAATAGAGTACCATACAGTATAGTTGCAAAGAGTCGATTTGGAGGCATTTGCATCTCTTCATGGGATGAATGGAGGAACAACTACTATGCAAAGTCACAGCTTGAAATTTTAAGGAAGACCAAAGGAATGATCTCTAGCATGCTTTCTTTGACTCTTGAGTTAGTAGCACATGTATTCATGCTTCCATTAAAAGATATTACTATGATCCCTAAATGATCGTAACTCTTGTTGAAAAATTTGGTCCTACTAAGGGTGACAGAAATATTATATGCTAAAGAATGTCAACTATGTCAAAAGGGAACAGTTGACGTGGTATTTGGAGAGATTGTGTTTTCTGATCAAGTTTGATTACTTGTCTAGGAAAATTATGGACCCTTGTGTTTTGCAGAGCAAAGGGCTACAGTGAATTGGGGGAATTGGTTGTATGACAAGATTTCTACCGAAGTTTATTTGTCAAAATGGTAGTAGATTGTCTTCATACTTGGTTGCTTTTTTGTTTAGTTTTTCTCACAAGGTGCCAAATGAAGAAAGTCAGTCCAAGGAGCAAGCACAACCTAAAACTTCCTAACAAGGCAATATTGGTGAAGAAGGATCAGTTTTCAACTCAGAAAGTGGATTTAGCAGCAAGGTTGCACTACAAGAGGTTGTGTGCTCTTGTGACGATGTTAGCGACGGAAATACACTGGGTTTTTATAACCCCCGGCGTCGCTAAAACCGTCGCTAAGAGTGTCGCTACGAGAGCGTCCCTATATGTGTCGCTATATGCGTCACTATAAACGTCGCTATATAGCGACGCTCATAGCGACGGTTATAGCGACGTTTACACAGAAGACTATAGCGACGCTACAGAGCCATAAATAGCGACGCTTATAGCGACGCCCGAGAGAATTTTTTTTTGGTGGCAGGGCATTGAATGCTCAATGCCCTGCCACCCATCAACCATATTGTACTTGATTCACTTTTAAAAAAAAGTGCAAGGGTAGATAATAGACCCAAAATAGTCACCCACAAGACGCATTGTTTGCAAAATTGACAATTGTACACATCATAGGCAAAATGAATTGATTGGCAAATGTAATAATGACACTTGTACAACATCATAGGCATAAAGAATTGATTGGCAAAAGGAACTGCGGTGACAAATGTAATAATATACATGGTTCAAAAAGACGTATAAAATCCGTCTCATGATACATAAGCTATGAGAAACCCTAAACTAATGCTATCTAGCTACGGCTAAACTGACGTCGTCTAGTCAGACGTCTCATCGCGTCCAAGCGGCGTATCTGTCGGATTCTGCAAAAAAAGACAATAAGACAGCTTTCAGTAAGTATAAACATATAACGACATTTATAAAACAATACAAAAAATAAAAAAGAGTAAACCCTAATACTAACCATGCCGCCGTGAGAACTGAGAATGTCCATCAGGGAAAAAAACAAGATTTACAGTGTCTGAGTGAGGAGTGTCAATAGATCACCTGAGCATTCTGTTAGCCCGGGATAGTCATGCATGGTCCACATTAGAATGCCTCTGACCAAATGGATTTACGCCATCCATAGCCAGGCCTAAGCGCAAATTTCGAGCTTCCCTGGCAAAATCCGACCATGTTCCATCTATATGTTTCCACGCTACGCAATCTGCAGGAATTCGTAGCACACCATCCGAAGATTTATTCTCCTCATGCCATGATGCTAGGGCGGCCATGGACTTACATTCGAAGAAATGCTTGATGCGAGGAAGCAGAGGGAAATGTCGCAAAACCTTTTGTGGAATTTTTGTCCCGTGGAGATCTACTCGATATCTTTCGGAATCACATTTCGGACACTTCTCCATGTCTATGTATTCCCCTCTGAAAAGAATGCAGTCATTAGGACAAGCGTGGATAGAATTGTAATCCATCCCCAAGTTTCGCAAAATCTTTCTTGCTTCATCTCGGGAATCTGGCATCACATTGTCAGCTGGTAGTATGTGCTCTTTCAGCAATCTACACAACATAAAAATATGATACAGTCGTGTAAAAATCTATCAGATCATTATACATTTAGAGTTTTATTAAAGTAAACTAATTGTAATAGATCACCTGAAAAGCGCTGTGACACTAGTGTCACTCCATCCAAACTTTGCCTGCATGTTGAGAAGAACCAGGAGTGCTTTCAATCTAGACATACGTGCTCCATTATACAATGGCGTATCGGCTTCACTTTTCATATCATCATAGATAAGCCTTTCTGAATCCATGATCGTCTCGATCATTTCATCAATCTCGGGCTCAAACATTGCCTCGTTGGGAATGTGCTATGCATGATCATCCCCCGAGCTGTCAGAGGCTACATCTTGTGGCCTCACATATGCTGCTTGACCAAAGCGCCTGCGAACACGTCTATTGGGTTGCAAGATTGCTGCTTGTTGGCCAGCGTCAGAGTCCGACGAGTTATAATTGGCAACAACTCGATCTATAATAGATGGATCGAACTCGCCAAATTCGTGAACGTGCTGCAAAGAAACATGTCTTGTCCGTCGCACAGCATGCTTGCATTGATTACAAGGACATAAGACCCTCGTTGAGAGATAGGTGTTTCGGTTGGACGGTCCCACATCCTCGTCGCTACTCATAATGAGGATAAAAAACTTATAACCTGGACAATAAATTTAATATTCTATTGGCATTCTTCGTCTTATCTCTCTCTCTCTCTCTCTCTCTCTCTCTCTCTCTCTCTTTACCTCACATTCTCTAGTCATGTCCAATCCCCGCACACCTCGGTCTAGAGGTGCACGGAGATCAGAACCACCGGGTTATAATCTCGTCTTTATTGGTCAATACCTATATTTGTGGGTACAAGAAATCTACACACCCACGTCTACATGATACTGCATGTAGTGGACAAAACCCCTTTGCCTCTTCTCTAGCTGTAGCACTTCACAGCATCTTAACATCTTTTCACAGTAGATCTTTTTACTGTTCGTCTAACTCTAAACCCTAAACCGTAAGTAATTCTTGCGTGGACTTGATCTAACGTAAATAAGCGTAAATCTAAATAAACGTAAATCTCACTAGAAATAAAGCTAAATCTAATTTAACGTAAGTCTAATGACTAGAGGTTGTCTAGATGGTCATTGTGTCGGGGATGTAGTGACTCTTGCCGCCCTGAAGATCCACCTTCTTCCCTATCTTCTGAAGACATTTCACCAGTACTTTTGGATCGACGGAGCCCACCATGAGTGAAGCCAGCAATACCCTATATTCCATTGAGGGCTTTCTTCACGCGCTTCATGTAGGCATCGCAGTCTATGGAGACCTAAATCTAATCTAATATAACGTAAATCTAAATCTAGCGTAAATAAACGCAAATCTAGTTAAAAATAAACCTAAATCTAATTTAATGTAAGTCTACATATAACCTAATCTTTAACGTCTTTTAAGATAGTTTCCTACGACGTTATAACTCTCTTCTTCTTGTGTGTGTGCGCGTGTGTGGATGTGTGTGCCAATAAAAAGAGATAAATGGTATAACCTTTATATCACCCATGCCAAGTATGATAGATTGATTATGCCATTTCCCTCTTGAATAATAGGTCTTGAGTTCAACTCCTCGTCGGCTAGATCTTAAGGTCTTTTAATTTTAATTAGTTTCCTACGACGTTAAATTAATTTCTCTCTCTTTCTCTCTCAATGTGTGTGCGTTTTTTTGGATCGTATGCATGTTTTCTCTCTCTTTTCCTCTCTCAATGTGTGCGTTTTTTGTTTATGCATGTTCTCTCTCTCTTTTCCTCTCTCAATGCGTGCGTTTTTTGTTTATGCATGCTCTCGCTCTCTTTTTCTCTCTCAATGTGTGTGTGCATTCTTTGTTTATGTATGTGTGTGTGCGTTTTTGTTTTTGTTTGTACTCTCTCTCTCTCTCTCTCTCTCTCTCAAAAACACTGTGTGTGTGTGTGTGTGTGTGTGTATGTGTGTGTGTGAGAGAGAGAGAGAGAGGGAGAGAGAAAGAGGGGAAGGGAACATGAGAATGAGGAGAGGGAAGGAGCATACCTGGCTCTCCTTCCTCTCCTCGTGTGTGTGTGTGTGTGTGTGTGTGTGTGGAGAAGAAAGAGACAGAGAGAGAGAGAGAGAGAGAGAGAGAGAGAGTGAGGGAGAGCGTTACCTGCTCCTTGCTTGAGGGCGCTGAAAAACTCAGATCTGAGATCTGAGTTTTTGGGCGCGCTCGGTTATTTTTTTAGCCCAGCTGGCGTCGCTATGAGCGTCGCAAATTTACAAAGAAATTTGCGACGCTCATAGCGACGTCGAGATTTTTTTTTTTTGAGCATCGCTATGTGAGCGTCGCTAATATGAATAGCCTCTTGTAGTGTTGGGAGATGATTCAGAGAAGCTGGAGTCCTTCAAATTTTTGGTTCAGGCAACGTACACAGAGAAAAAGGCCTTTAAGTGTGTGTAGGCTCCATAAATTGTGCATTTGATGAAAAAGATAGATATTTTTGTTCCTAAGCCAGAGTTGAAGGAGCAAACACCAACCAAGTTGGGTAAAGTGTTTACTTTGTCTAAAAAGAGAAAGTTAAGCACTAAAATTTTGAATTTGGCACAGTAGTTGAATTTTGAGGGTACATAACCTAAAAGGATTTAGGGGAGTATGGTCATCGAGGATTCAAACATGGCTGTGAAGATGTTGGTAGAGGTTAATAATTGTTTGATTAAGCAACAGGTACAGTTAGAGACTTACATGAATTGAGTGGAAAAATCAGGAGTAGTACGTGTCACTATAGGAACATAAGAAAGTGGTGCAAGGTCTGAAATTGGAGTTGAAGGAAGTGAAGAGAAAACATAAATAAGAAGTTCAGCGAGTGTGGGGCAGCATTAGAGTGAGCTAGCCAAAGTCAAAATGTCTTTGGGAATGTTCAAAGAGTGGACCGTAGCATTGGAGGAGAAGGTCAAGAATGAATTGGAGTAATTGGCTAGCAAGAATGCAGAGTTGCAGGTTTAGAATCTTATGTTTGATTAGAGATTAAAGCCATTGTTGGATCTAGAGGAGCAAATGTTGGGTCAAGAAGAGGTAGATGTCAATGGGGTGTTGATGTCTGAAGGGGATGTGCAGGTACTTAAACAATAGATGATGGATGGTATGTAGGAGGCATGGAGATCTATGAGAGAAAGTTGACTACTATGTTAAAGCATCCATATGAATTGGTCAAAATTAGTTTTGTCAATAATCACGAAGCTAGTCTACTGCTCGACGTTGATCAACTCAAGAAAGAAAGGCAATATTAGATAACACAGGTGCAGGAATATACAAAAAGGAGATGGAGAAGAAAGTACTTGAGGAAGAGAATCAGAGAGCAGATCAGGGGTAGCATATTCCAAAGAAGGAGGAATCTTCATAGAGACTAGTGCAGGACAAGGAAAAGGAGGACATATCAAAGCTGAACTCAAAGCCAGCTATTGAGGTAGCTGAAACACTGCTAACTAAGCCCCCAATACCAGTGGTTGCTAATTCTGATCAGGTTGAGGTTCCTATGCATATTTTGAAGGTTGTGATCTTAATGTTCCTTAAGCTGTGGAGAAAGAGATGCAGGTTTAGGTATATTCAGACTAAGCAAAATATGTATCTTTTTTACTCATTTTGTGAATTTTGTATTTTGATCAAGGGATATGTAAGTCCAGGTCGAATTTCCTGGAAATCCACCACCAAGGCATGCTAGGTGTTGAAAGGAGTATTTCTTAGTTTGGATCTCAGTCGGAATATTGTTAGAATAGTGCATAGTCCGGTAGTGCTAAGTCGAAATGTTACTCACTTGAATATGTCATGTCAAGAACATCTTGTTGGATAGTTATGACTATCATCTACCTGTTGTATTCTGCACAAGTTTTGAGAATGGAAAGTGTAACTATGGTGTTCTTTAATTTGCCTAATGTTTCCTTGTGCATTTTTTGTTGTATCTAAAGTTGTTTGTTTGATTATTCTGTTAATTTTGATTATCGAGCGAGTATCTATTTGTTCTTTGAAAGCATGGTTGAAAGAGAGTTTCATGTGTTGTTTGAAACCCAACAACGGGGCTCCTCTTTCAAAGAAGACAGCCTCCTTGTATACCATGAGAGGAAGCTTGTCAAAGTGGGCGACTATGTGGGGGCACTCTTCACATCCCCTGAATTATGTTGAATAAATTGCCACAATGATCGCTCTCTGGAGGGAGAGCATTCTCTGTAGGGCATATGTAGTGGTGGGAGAGGAATGGAGAGAAAAACAAAACCCGCCTTGGAAGGGGATCATGGCTCAGGCACTGTGAGAGAGAGAGAATAAAGGAGAGAGATAATTGTGAAAAGGTAGATAGAGAGTGGAGGAGTTAGAGAGAGGTGATTACCACCCCATTTAATCAAAAATAAAATCTCCTTGTGATGATTCAGTCTTGTCTTTGTAATAAATGTTTGTTCCACCAACCAAAAAATTGTGTACATTTTAAAAGTAACCTTCCCTTTTTCATTAGCAAAAAGGGGAGGCATCACTATGGCCTTACCCCTTTGGAGCGGGCAAAAAACAAAATATGTTATGTATGAAAGCATTATACCATTACCTCTTTCTTAGCAATTTGATTGATACTCCGCATCAGCTAGTCTTTAGGGGATTGCGCTCCTCATTACCTCTTTTCTAGCAATTTGATTGATACTTTGCATCAGCTAGTTTTTAGGGGATTGCCCTCAGCCACCCACACCCACATGTTGCAAGGGTTGAACCATAGTGGGCATGCTTAAAGCCCTCATTTTTACTTCTAGGCTTGACAAAAAAACGTCAGTACCTTGTATAGAAACCAACGAAACATTAAGGTCTTTGCAAATTGTCAAAAAGGGTACAAAACAAGGAGTGAAACAATATTGCGTGAAGTTTGTTTTAATCGTCTTCATTAACCAGTAGCACACATTTGGCTTAAGAAGTATTCATCTGGGAAACGATGGACATAAGAGTATGATTTTCTACGCACATTAGCACGCATTTGGCGTTAAGCCAACTCTTTTATTGGCGGGGTCAAAGTAGATTCGTATGCGTTGCTGATGGACGTTGCCGATGACGGTCATTTTGTATGGGATGAAAGACAGGCAAACACGCAGCGGGTCACTGAGGTCGGGGTTTGGCCTCGTCAAAGGCATTAGCAGATTGTCGGCAGATATCGGTAGGTCAGCGCCTTTTCCCAAGTGAAAAATGACGGAGGGAACGCCGTCTCCGAGACGATCATGCGGCACTCAGCTTTGCAGAAAGTAGCATGTGTCCATGAGTTCCCCTACGGGGGGAGCGGGAAGAAGCTGCTTTGCTTGGGCACCTATAGCGTCTCGCAGTGTGTCACGAAGTACGTTGTACGCAAGATGATGCAGTGTGCTGACTGATGCTCCGGAGTCAATTACTACACCGCCATCGCCACTGGCAGGGTCTAGCTCAAAAAGGCTGGAGGGGAGGACGAGGAGCTCGGTCCCGACACTGATTCCAGCAAGGTGGACGTAATAATAGGTCGGATGAACGGGGTAAACAAAGAGCTCAGTGAAGACAGTGTTGTTGGGGATTTTGGGAGCGCTATCAAAGGTGAGCGTGGAGGTTTCCGACGAGTACTTGCGGGGAAAGCAGTATGAAAAGGAGCTGGGAAGGCCTCTCTGTCGCAGCTGTGAGGGGAAGGACAGCGCAGTGCGGCTAAGGGCGAGGATTCCGGCCGATTTTTGCCTCGTATTCTCGCTTGCTTTGTTGCTGCAACCGAACGCTATGTTGGGCAGGCTGTGACCGGAAATCGTAAATGTGTCGGAGACGAGCTTGCCGGAACTGCTGGTGCCGTCCACATACGTGTTCTGGTAGGTGCATGTCGGGCTGTCTATTCGCGATGTCCGTAGTCGGCTGCCGAGGCCGGCTCAGTATTGAGAGTTTCCACTAAATACGGTGAGCGTTGTGGAGTCTACTTCGGGGTCGAAGATGGGCTGATCCATCTGCTGGTAGCAGCGCTCGCAGGGCTGGCATTGCATCCACGTGAGGCCGGAGCCTGTGTCCACCATGAGGTGAAAGGTGCGACCGCTGCTGCCAACTTTGGGTTTTGCAAAGTACCCGCCATCGTTCGCAAGTTCATAACCGGATACAAGCGGCATTGACGTTCCTGGCACGGGCGGTTGCGTTAATTGTATTTCAGGGCTGATCTGATCCTGCCGTGTCTCCTGCGCGGCATTCATGATCACCGAGTGACTGTGCTGAATCACAAATGTGATAGCGCCATCACCCGCCTCATGATATAATTCATCTGCTTCGGCTAGTGCTGTTGAGATTAGAGCGACGATAACATTGTCCAAAGATAATGATTAAACGAAGCCATATCTTACAGAGGTTTACCGTGTGTTTAATGTATATATATATATATATAGAAGAGAGAGAGAGAGAGAGAGAGAGAGAGAGAGAGAGAGAGAATAAAGGGAAAATTGCAAAAATACCCCTGTAATTTGTGGAAATTTCAAAAATACCCCTCAAATTTCCAAAATACCCTTGTATCTTTTTTAATTGGATTGTTCACGATTTCCTAATCTTTATTCTTTCTTGACAATGGAGATCCATTTTTTAGTGCTTAGCATGTAGTTTGTCACAAATTACCTCCCAAGGGAAAATTGTTTAGTGAAAATTACCAAAATACCCCTCTAATTTGTGGAAATTCCCAAAATACCCCTCAAATTTCAAAAATTCTCAAAGTACCCTCATAATTTGTCATAAATTCCCAAAATGCCCTTCAAATTTTCCAAAATTCTCAAAATACCCGTGGTTGTGAGGAAATTTCTCCAAAAACAAAAAAATTTGTAGCTTTTCATAAGAAGAGTGATTGTCTACCATACAGGATGCTAAAACTAAAGTCTGAGTTGGTTATGTAGGCTTTGGAGATGAATTGCTTCATTATTTTCAGACATATTTTGCTTTTTTTGCGAGGTAATTGGTGACAAATTACATGCTATGCTAAGCACTCAAAAACTGATCTCAATTGTCAAACAAGATTAAAGATTAGAAAACCTTGAAGAATCCAAATAGATACAAGGGTATTTTTGGAATTTTTGAAATTTGAGAGGTATATTGGGAATTTCACAAATTAGAGGGGTATTTTGGTAATTTTCCCTATAGACAAAGAGTTTTTCAAAAAATAAAGAGGTGACTTGTCAGCACTTTTAGATAGATAGATAGAGAGAGAGAGAGAGAGAGAGAGAGAGAGAGAGAGAGAGAGAGGATCAAACTTATCTACATGTACATAAATATTATATGTATATATGTACATACATACACACACTTTAAAAAAGAAACATTCTATATATAACATGCATACACTTTTATACATATATTTTTATTATATGTGTATTTATTTAAATTTAGACGTGCCTCATTTTCCTCTTGTAGTTGACAATCCTAATTGTGTATGATCTCGATCTCATCTTTAATTTTATTGAATCATTTGTGAGACTTGCTAGCTCTGTTCACACTACAAGAGATTGATTAGTTACCGATGCCAAGTTACTAACATTGTTGAGGGGCATCGATATATGTGCTGATAAAATTGGAGGGAGTGTCAATTTAAGTGAAAATAAAACTTAAATTTTTGATCCCTATACCGACTGGTATTCCGATGCTGGTATCGAATAATATTCCGATGGATATTTCCACGCCTAGTGTAAAACACAAACCCGAAACACCTCTTTGAATTTTTGTCTTACTTTCTTGTTGTTGTTTTCTCTAATCAATGCCAAATTAAACTCATCCATGCTTGTAGATCTGGTCAAATCTGCTTGATATTATCTCTTATTGACATTGCTCCACGCTTTTAGTGTTGGAGCTATATAGAAAGCCCACACCTCTGCTATATATAGCAGGGCTCCCCACTACATATAGGTACTCAGTGTACACACTCTACACACTTTGGGGTTCTACATGTCGTGTCTCGTCTCCCTCTCCCCTGTTTAATGTGTTTAATGTGTTCAAGATCGGGATAACATTTGTCCAAAGATAATGACTAAACGAAGCCATATCTTACTGAGGTTTAAGTCTCATAGAGTGTGTTTAATATACATATATATATATATATAGAAGAGAGAGAGAGAGAGAGAGAGAGAGAGAGAGAGAGAGAAGAAGAATAAAGGGAAAATTACCAAAATACCTCTCTAATTTGTGGAAATTCCCAAAATACCCCTCAAATTTCAAAAATTTCCAAAATACCCTTGTATCTATTTTAATTGGATTGTTCACGATTTCCTAATCTTTATTCTTTTTTGACAATGGAGATCCATTTTTTAGTGCTTAGCATGTAATTTATCACAAATTACCTCCCAAGGGAAAATTGTTTAGTGAAAATTACTCCTCTGATTTGTGGAAATTCCCAAAATACCCCTCAAATTTCAAAAATTCCCAAAGTACCCCCATAATTTGTCATAAATTCCCAAATTAATGCCCTTCAAATTTTCCAAAATTCCCAAAATACCCTTGGTTGTGAGAAAATTTCCCCAAAAACAAAAAAAAATGTAGCTTTTCATAAGAAGAGTGATTGTCTACCATACAGGATGCTAAAACTAAAATCTGGTTGGTTATGTAGGCTTTGGAGATGAATTGCTTCATTATTTTTAGACATATTTCACTTTTTTTTGCGAGGTAATTGGCGACAAATTACATGCTAAGCTAATCAACTTTTCTCAAGCACTACAACACAACATGGAGATATCGACGCGCGCATATCGACGAACTTAGCGGGCGTCGCTATACGCGTCGATATACGCGTGGAAAGGCTTCACTTCCCACGCGTATATCGACGCATATAGCGATGCAAAAAAATTGGGGGGAAAAAAGAGAAACCCGCGAGTAGCAGGGGCCATTTTTGCATGCGCGCGCTCTGCTCAAATCTTGGCCTCCACCTGCTGCACAAGTATTATAACCCCCCCCCCCCCCCCCCCCTTCCCTCTCTCTCTCTACATCGTGTGTGTGTGTAGGAAAGAGAGAGAGAGAGAGAGAGAGAGAGAGAGAGAGAGAGAGAGAGAGAGAGAGAGAGAGCAGTGTGTGTGTAGGAAAGAGAGAGAGAGAGAGAGAGAGAGAGAGAGAGGTGTGTGTGTGTATAGGAAATAGAGAGAGAGAGAGAGAGAGAGAGAGAGAGAGAGAGAGAGAGAGAGAGAGCAGTGTGTGTGTGTGTGTGTGTAGGAAAGAGAGAGAGAGAGAGAGAGAGAGAGAGAGAGGTGTGTGTGTATAGGAAATAGAGAGAGAGAGAGAGAGAGAGAGAGAGAGAGAGAGAGAGAGAGAGAGAGAGAGAGAGAGAGAGAGCGGTGTGTGTGTGTAGGAAAGAGAGAGAGAGAGAGAGAGAGGTGTGTGTGTGTGTAGGAAAGAGAGAGAGAGAGAGAGAGAGAGAGAGAGAGAAGTGTGTGTGTGTAGGAAAGAGAGAGAGAGAGAGAGAGAGAGAGAGAGAAATGTGTGTGTGTAGGTAATCAAAGAGAGAGAGAGAGAGATAGAGAATTAATGTATGCTTAGAAAATTAAAATTAAAGAAAAATAATTAAAGAGAGAAATGAAATGTTATATTAACGTCTTCGAAAGACCAAGGTGACCAATGAGACATGAGACAAGAAAGTTACAATGTGATGGATCTGATACAAAGTCAGAGTAAGAAGATGAAAAAATAAAATATTATGGAATCCTAAACTGCTGGGTATGGACTAAACGGTTAAACCAGCTAGCTGGGATAGGTAGATCATAGGAGATCCAGCAGCTGTCGCTGGCGGATCTCATCAATCTCCTCCATGGTTAGTAGTTTGACCGGGCGTTATGCATGTCGAGCCAATGTGACCTAGCTAGACCCTCTGATGCAGCCTCTGTCGATGTTGCATGTGTAGTCCTCCGCAGTCGTGGACGTCTAGATCTCCCTAGCTCAGTCGCTCGTTCGATCAGTAGAGAGATAGGAAAGTAGAGAGAGAGAGAGAGAGAGAGAGAGGTAAGTAGAGAGAGAGAGAGATAGGAAATAGAGAGATAGAGAAAGAGAGTTATATATATATATATATATATATAGATAGATAGATAGAGAGAGAGAGAGAGAGAGAGAGAGAGAGAGAGAGAGAGAGATAGGAAAATAAGGAAATAGAGAGAGAAAGAGAGATAGCGAGAGCGAGAGCGAGAGAGAGAGAGAAAGAGAGATAGCGAGAGTGAGATCGAGAGAGGAAGAGAGATCGAGATCGCTTTTTTGAGCAAGAACCTGGCCAAGGCTTCTGAATATTTCTCAAGTTGCTCATCCATCTCCACATTATCTTCTGGCTTGGACATGGAGGCCCCGTCCGGTTTACAATCAGGTAGAAAACTTTCATTGGGCTGAGAACTTCCATGACTTGTGCTTTCATCAAGTGCGGCATTGGAAAGCCAGGCTACCTCGGAATGGAGGCAGGTGGGTTCATAGACAAAGAAGAAACTATGGAACTAAAAGAGGCAAAGGGGTTTTGTCTGCTACATGCATTGCCATGTACACCTGGGAGTGCACGTATATGTCTACCCATATAGGATTTGACCAATAAAGACGAGATTTTGACTCGGTGGTCCTAATCTCCGTACACCTCTGGACTGAGGTGTACGGAGATTGGGCAAGACTAGAGAATGCAAGGTAGTTTACATTGTGAAGAGTATATTATATATATATATATATTAAAACAACATTCATAATCATTGTAGATGGCAACGTCATCAACTAACATGGAGGAAAAGATTGCATGCTCGTGCACGCTCTGCAAGTATCAAATCCTGCGCAAGCGTAGGATATGTAATGAGCATGTGCACAAGTACGGAGAGTTTGCTAGAGAAACCGTATAGAATCTGCGATACAACTCCTACGGAACGGGCATTGATTTCCGCGACATAGCACCTACATCTGAGAGAGAGAGAAAAAAGATTATGCGTGAAGGTCCGACCAATATAGAGCCACGGATGGAAGCAGAAAAGGGCTTACAAACAGAAGACGACGGCATGGAGGAGATGCTGGATGCCTTCTTCTAGACAAGCGAGGAGAACGCGAATGAAGCAACACCAGAAGCCGTGCGCCTATCTCCTGAAGACATGTTGAGGAAGTTGGCACGTCAACCAATCTATGAAGGCGCCAAAATATCTGTGCTTCGTACTTGTCTGGAGTTTTTGAATCTTCAGTCAGTGTACGGGTGGTCAGATGCAAACGTCACTACTTTGTTTAGGTACGTAATTTACAAAAGAGATTTTTCGATTGCAACTGTGATGTGCTCAGAGAGCTTTTTTATTAAATGTGGCTTAAACAGGTTATTGCAGGAGCAACTTCTCCCGGCTGGCAATGAAATGCCCCCCTCTAGGCCAGACGCAAAGCAACTTCTGACCTCAGTTGGCTTGAACTACAACAAGATTCATGCATGTCCAAATGATTGCATTCTTTTTCGCAATGAATTCACAGATTGTCTGTCGTGTCCTAAGTGCGGAGCAATGCGCTACAAACAAGATGCAGTTGGCGAGACATTGCCAGCTAAAGTGTTGCGGCATTTCCCTATTATTCCTAGGATAAAAAGCATGTTTCGTTGTGGTTCCATTGCAATGTTGATGCGGTGGCATTCTACGAATAGATCCACTGACGCAACATTTAGGGTGCCCGCTGATTCGAAGGCTTGGAGGAACATTGAAGATACCTAGCCACATTTTAAGAGTGAACCACGCAATTTGCGTTTGGGCATGGCAATGGATGGAGTCAATCCATTTGGCTTGAGAAGCTCGTCATGGAGCACTTGGCATGTGTGCCTTATCAATTACAACCTCCCGCCGTGGCTTGATATCAAGAAGGGTCATTTGATTTTAAGCTTGATTGTACCTGGTAAGATCAAGGCAAAAAACATGGATGTTTATCTAGCTCCACTAGTTGACGAGCTCCAGGAGTTATGGCATGGGATCGACATAGCAGATGCGGTTGAACCAGTAGGACAACAGCATGCAAGGATCCATGGACTTCTTATGTGGACTAGGCATGATTGGCCAGGATACGGAGAAGCTTCTGGTAATGGTTATTGATTTACAAAATTCTCGCTATTCGCAAGCCCTTTGCCTTGGCCTAATTCATGCTTTGATATATGCAGGACTAACAACTTCGGGATACAATGCATGTCCAATTTGCGGGCAGTCTTTGGATGTGCGTTATTCTACCTCTCTTCAAAGACAATTTATCAAGGCCACCACCGTTATCTTCCAGATGGCCATCACTTGCACGAAGGCCAGCTTGGTCGCGTCAAATGTCGTCCTATGCATGTACAAGAGTGGCGTCGCCGATGGGAGCAACATGAGGGGAAACCTGTTCTAGGAATGAAACGTTTGTCCATTCTCCATACGTTGCCGTCCTGGGGTGATCTACTAATTAACCATTTGCTGGATCCAATGCATATATTCAAGAATGTGGGAGAGCTCCTCTGGAAGACAATCATGGGAATGAAAGACAATCGAGCTTCACGAGATGATTTGCAGTCGGTTGTAAAGATGCCAGAGCTGTGGCCTTTCACCAATGCATCTGGTCAAAAAAAACTTCCAAGAGTGCCATGGGTATTGCTAAAAAACGAAGAGCGACAAGTGAAAAGGGTGATTTTAGATTTCAGGACGCCAATAGGATATATGCGATGTCTCAAGACAGCATTCACCCATGAGGATCAACTGTCAGGGTTGAAATCGTAGGACTGGCATAAGTTCTTGCAATTCATTCTTCCAATTGCGATCAAGGGGTGTTTAACGGAGGAAGTGCGGACCTTCATATACAAGATTTCAGAGCTAGTGCGGTGGATCTCTTCCAAGGAGATACGGGAGGAATCTATTGTAGTCGCAAGGGCTAACTCCATTGAGGCAGTTTTCATGATTGAGAAGTATCTACCCACGAGCTGCCTAACTATCCAAATACACTTGCTCGTCCATGTAGTAGATGAGGTTGCAGTGGCAGGTACAGTCCACAGCCGTTGGATGTTCTTTCTAGACCGGTTCATGAAAACACTTAAGGGTTTTGTTCGCCAAAAAGCACGTCCAGAGGGGAGCCTGGCAAAAGGATGGCTGGTGCAAGAGTCTCTTGTATTGACGACCAAATTTATATCCGTTTCTGACCCAGAAATGCCTCGACTGTGGAGCGATGAGGAGGATGCAAGACTAGTGGGAGAGGAGCCGCAAGGGCAAGGGGTGCCGAAGAAAATGAAACTGGCCATGCGAGAAAAGATCATGAAGTTCTGTATACTAAATTCAGCGCCGATGCAAAAATGGCTTGAAAGGTACGAAGAAGAGAAAGAGAGACGCAATCTAGAGCGACAGGATTTCAGGCAAAGTCAAACGACTAGAGGCTTACCCTTGCCAGACTATCTCGCTCCTCTACCTGAATTCCCTACAATGGCATGGTTGGAGAAGACAGTGAGAGCAGCTCGACAGATCGAAGAACCCATATCTCTAGAAGAGGAAGAGCTGGCTATTGGATGTGACTGGAAGTATCATACATACATGGCACCGTGGTCGCATGGAAAACATTTCAGAACACAACAAATTGACAGCAGAAGAAACACGTTTGACAGTGGGGTAATGGTTAGTTTCATGCAAAAGAGCAGGGCCAGTGCTAGAGACACGAATGAGAGCACTAGCAACCTGGATTACTATGGTCTGGTGTCAGATATCCTGAAAGTAAGCTTCAGGCGGTTTGATATGTTTTTGTTGGATGTGAAGTGGTTCAAGGTGATTACTTCTGGTTGCAATGCAGCGGTACGCAGAGATGGAAACAAGCTTGTGCAAATAGATTCTACAAAGACTTGGACAGATGCGAGCGACACATTTGCTCTCCCCGAACATTGCGAGCAAGTGGTCTTTGTATCGGACCCTCGAGAGCGAAAATGGTGGTTTGTGGTTCAGGTTGCTCCAAGAAATAAACAAGTATTTGAAGGGCAAGATCTCATGGAGGAAAGTCAGTGAGACGACGTCCATACTACTGTGACATTAGATGAGATGGACGAAGGTATGGCAGAGGAAGCTGACAGATATACGAGGGATGATGCAGACAAGCCATAATTGACACTTCTGGATAAAGACAATCTTCCAGAACGAGTTGGGGCAGAGTTATGTTTGCAATTAGAGATAGACGATGATACGGTGCAAGATCTTATCGATGATACCTCACTCGTCGAGGCCTAGACCTGTAAGTGTTTGTGTGAAGACTTTGATTTAAAATTAAGATTAAAGTTAATTTAAACAACTGTGTTCTGACGCTTTATTTTACTTTCTTTGGGCAGGTTCATTTAGTATGGCAAACGAGATTCAAGATCCCACTTCCATGAGTGCAGATGCATTCATGGGCTTCGTTACACGGATGACGCCTGCTCAGATGGCAGAGGCTTCTCAGTACTGGGTAGCCAGAGGCACGGGTACTACGCCTCCGGGCTTCACACCCGAGGGACTGATGCCTAGGGGGGGACGCCTACGGGGTTCAGGACACCTATGGGTACAACGCCTTCTTCTCCCATCACGACCGCTTCAACACCTAGGGGTGGGGCAGAGGCGGGTACGTCCTCATCTCCGCAGCAGAGGCGCACTCGCCAATCTCGGCGATCATCAGGTGGAGGTGGTGGTTGCTGTGGAGGAGGGTCCACAGATGCTTCGACCCCTCCTCTCTCACAACCCTCGTCTTACCCAGGCACACCTCTCGACACACCTCTTGGCACACCTCGTACACCTTGGGGGACACACGATCCTAGTGCCTCCAAGCTCTATACTGTACGGGGAGATGGTTCTGTTGACATGGATAGAGTCGGCACTGAGATGCGACAGCGGATTTGCCAGCTCACGGAGCTGCAGTTTTCGACCAGCATTCTGATGTCTTGGGATCAACAAGACAAGGAAAAAGTCACTTACATAGTGGAGACCATCCTGAGAGAGTACCAGCCTGCTCCGGGTTCTTCCGTTGTTTCGGCGCGGTGGATCAAGGGTGTTGCACGGGACACCATCAAACATCGACGAGATGCAGCTCAACAAGCTTTCAGGACCGGCTTGCCGAAGCCTTCGGGCATCCCACACAAGACGTGGCTACAGATGAGGGAGGATGAGCGAACAGCGGCCACGCGGTTCAGACAGCTGCGTGAGGCCGCACAGGTACGACAGATGACTAGGGGGACATCTCATCTTGGCAGCGGAGGCTTCGACACCTTTCGCTATGAGTTTGCGAGTTTCTAATCCAATCTTAACTATGGCATTTTTTAAAACGTGATAAATCATGTATTCTTATTACTTTGATTTTTGTATAAACGCAGAATCTTGCGATGCATCGAGCTTCATCACGCGAGGAGGAGTCAGATGGATATCGCAGAGGTATCTATGAAGTACTGAATGATCTTGAAGCTTCAGGAGAGCCTGTAGACTGGGAGGCCTTACAGTCTCGCTGCTCGCTTGAGGTGAGACGTTAATATGTGTGAGTTGATTTAGTTAAGTTAGTATATGTTAAGTAATATCAATACTAATTTTGTGAGTTGTCCTATGTGCAGGTTGCGACGCCTAGTCATTAGTGGACCAGATTTCATCTATATGCTTTGTGAGACATAGACACGCTTCTGTGTCTCTTTTTTGTACAAACAGTTAGTGTTCAGACAATTATTGTTTCCCTTATGGTTATGATTATTGTCATTGTTATTGTTATGGTTATCTGCATTATGGTTTTGATCAAAGTGGTTATAGCCGGTTATGGTTTTACGTTATGGTTTTAAGTTATGGTAATGCTTTTAAGTTATGGTTATGCTTTTAAGTTATGGTTATGGTTCGTTATGGTTATGCTTTTAAGTTATGGTTATGGTTCGTTATGGTTATGCTTTTAAGTTATGGCTATGCTTTTCAGTTGGTACGGTTGTCTTTCATTGGCCTTAAATCTCATGTGAGATCCTACATGGATAGCATGTAGGAGGCGTATACATGATATGGTTTTTTTTGAAAATTTTATGTAAAAACAAAGGGAACTCTGCCAAAATTTTTGCGCGCGGGAGCATGGTTGATATTTTGGTGCTGCTCGCTTTCTTGGGCAGAGGATAGGAAGTCTGGCTGTGGCTGTGTCCATCTTTTAACTGGGCACAGGCCATGCTACCTGCCCTCTGCCCAAGATTTTTTTTTTTTGCTATGGTCGTCGCTATATGCGTCACTCTGCCCGTCGCTCTGCCCGTTGCTATACGCATCACTATGCGCGCCGCAAATAGTGACTGGTTTCATAACGATGCGTGTAGCGACGGGCAGCGTCGGTATATGCGTCGATAACACCTGTTTTTGTTGTAGTGAAGGTCGGAGCCTCAAGAAGCATCTTCTTTAATTTATTAATAGCTTGTGCGTGAACTTCTTCCCAAACAAACCTCTTATCTTTTCGTAGCAATTGATACAGCACCTCTGGAACATGAGCAAAGTGTGGCAGCCAAATACGATAGAACACACATGCACCTAAGAATCGACGAACTCAGTAACTAAAGAACATGTGTCCTTCATCTTTTGGATTGCTTCATCTTCAACTGTCTGCACCCCCTCTGGTATTTTGCTTCATCTTTTGAGCCTCTTCATAGCCCTTAATCGGTAGATCATCAATGAAAGGCATGGTAACATGTGGGATAAAGTCCCTTAATACCTTATTCATGCCGTTCATCATATGAGCTATTTAACTAGTAGCACCCTATGGCAGAGTGCACATCCTTACCAAACCAAGAGGAGTATGCATTGTAGTAAGATCCTCGCTCTCCAAAGCTAATTGGAATTGATCATATCCTGAATGAATATTTCCCATGGAGTAAATAAATCTACCTGCAAAGGCCTCAGCAAATTCATCCACAATTGGGCCAGTACCCACATTGCGGATTGTTACCTTATTAACTGGTTGCATATCCTGAATGAACCTTATTGTACCATTTTTCTTTGGAACAGTAAACCATCGATTGGAATACGGAGCACATGATGGCTCCAAAATTCCCATTTGAACCTTTTCATTAAGCAAATTGATAAGCTTTGGCAAGTGAGCTTTAGAAACTGGAATAGGATGCAAGCTCCATGGCATATGTGGAACAGTGAAAATAACCATTGGCGAAACAACACTCGAATCCACACACCCTATCTCACTTGGATCAAAAGCAAAAGCTTTACCATGTTTTTCGAGCATACCTTGAAAACATTTGATCTCCTCTTCATTGAGAAAACCGTCTTCACCAACCTTCAGCTGCTGCAGTGTCTCCTTAGTAAATTTATGCCCTATGTTCTTTGGATCTCTGAGTATAGGCTGTCAAGAAGCCTCTTTGATCATCCCATCACTTCCTTCTGGCAGCGGTGTAGACGCTGGCCTCACTTTCTTTGCAACAGTCTTGTATTTTGTCTCTACCTGTGCTTCAACAGTTTCACTTGAATCATCTTCAATATGCATAAGTGTTTCACATAAACTTAACTCATCATACATGTCCATTGAATGGACCTTGACTACTTCAGTTCTGCTTTGTAACCTGTTTTGCCTGATCTCTTCAAGCACCGACATAGTATCTACATAAGGTACCTGTTCAAAATTTCTTGAAATCACATCATTGGATTCAAGCACATCACAACCCTGCAATTCACTTTGAATACCTGAAACATACTATTTTTCCCATTTTGGTAAATCATTAATTTTTTTGAAAGAGACTGAACCTTCAGATGTTAACCCCAAAAACCCTGAAGAGAAAGCTTCTCTTTGTGAGAACTTCCCCTCACTTGTACCACCATAGTTCCACCTTATAATGGCACTCCAAGAAAATCCTATGAAAACCTCTGTTCTCTAAACTCCTTGCGTATCTTCGGCATTGGATGATCACATAGACTATCCTTATTCCTAGCATGGTCAAAACATACAGTCAAGAATTGCACTGCTTTCTTACCATCACGGCTCCGAACCTTGGCATAGGCCGAGCCATAAACAAGCACTTTGGTTTCCATTCGCATAGCCGTAATGTATGGTTGCCCCAGAAATAAAGGATAAGAGGAATGCTCCTGTATAAAGAAGTTTTGCTCATCATAGACATCCCCTACAGTTACCTTAACATTGGCACATGCACCATAGAGGTCGCCTGGAAGCATATTGGAAGCTCGAATCCGCCAACCATGGTCCACATCAATAGGCCATTTCCCCTTTTTGTGCAAGCTTTTATCCATCAAATTGATCTTCGATCCATGATCTATGATTGCTAAGACCGGTTCTTTGATGTCGCCAAGCTTTACAATAGTTTCAGTTGTTGCTCTTTCCCAATGAGTCCTTGAAAAGTGACTCCTTGGTATGCTTTCACTATCTTATTCTTCATTGAAATGAACATGCCTTACTTCAGGTACAGTTGGATTTGACACCACCATAGACCTCGACTCTTCTTCTTATTCAAGATTCACCAAATACTCTTCATAGTCATCTAGAATTGCTTCAATGTGGCATACCGCCTGGCTCTTCACTGACTTCGGCTCTTGTTCACTTGGTATCTGTTGCTTCCTTTTGATGATATCTATTATCTCCTCATGAAACTCACGTTTGGCAATGCCCAATATATCACCCAATGTGAGCTCCACCTTGTTATTCAGAATTTTCTCTTCAAAGACTTTCTTTAAATCTGTAGCTAATTCAATGTCAGACTTGAGCTTATAAGAGGGTCCCCTGGGTTTACCTTGCTTTTTGTCCTTAGGTACCTCCTCCATCACCACTTCAGGAGCAGGAATTTCTTCTTTCTTGCTGTTGAACCTCGTTGTCCTTTTCATGTCCCAGGAGCTTCTTCTTCTCTTTTCCGCTTTTCCTCCACCATAGCCTCATTAGCTTGAGACTTCGCAATGAATCCATACACTGAGAGGGAATCCACTGGATCGGTCCACCCTGTGGTTTCTTGAATTGAATTCCCTACTTGCCGCAGCTTCCCATAAGTTACCTGCCCATAAGGCCATAAGGCATAAGACCATAATTGACCCTTGGTACCTGCACCATCTTCATCACCCTTCCCGCAGACTTGCAGCCCATATGTAGCTGCCTCCACAAGAGCAACGTTATGCTAAATCTCATCAACTATCTTCTTCATGCCGCCCCTACCAAAGTTCAGGTGGAGCATCTCACCTATTGCCCTAAGGTGTATCTTCTTGTCCTTCCAGAACACCACATTCTTTTTATATGCTTCACTGTCACACCACATGCATCGGTCCCAGCCTTTGCATGGTGGCTGCTGTTTAGGCTCATATGTAGACCATTTTGCACCTAGTCCATCAAATTTAACAGCTTTAAAATTCAAATTCAATTCTTGAATAACTTTCACCAATTCGTCAAGAACTGGCTCCTCCACTCTGGGTATTGCTAAGGTTGTTTTCTCTTTAGGTTCCTCCTCCGTAACATCCGTGACGTCAGCCACGATCAACTTATCGACTCTCATCTATCGTTTCACGATCATGTTGACTGCTTTGGTGACTACCTTCCAGTCGGATGTTAAGCCCCATTCTCCACTTGGATCCTCTAGAAACTGCACTAAACTCTTTTGAAGTCGAGGATCAGCAGCCTGAATGAATAGCTTAACCTTCTAATCCCTCATTGAACGTTGCTCTGTCGAGGACAGTTGCTCAAATTTCTTCTCAAATTCCCGCAATAACTCTCGTGCAAGCAGATTTTTGTTCTTCTTCTACACCCACTTCATGAAACTTTGCGTGGTTACTCTTTGAGAATCCTCTAGGAAGTATTCCTCCTGAAGCGCCTTCTTGAAATCCTGCGAATTCGGGCCTTGAAGCACCTGAATTTCTTTAATTCGACTCCTAAGTTCCGTCTCCACAATCAAATGGAACCCTTCTCCTGCCTTCTGATCATCAATTCCATTCTCTTCCGTTGCCTGTTCATAGATATTGCAAAATTTGCTAATATCCCGACCTTCAAATCAATGCAATTTTTCGGTAACTGTGTGCTGAGATTTACGAATCCTCTCTTGCAAATTGTACTGCTGTTGTGCAGCTGCTGTTGTTGCATGTAAGCAACAAATTGCTGCATCATTTGCTGAATGGAAGCGTCTTGCGGTGTCGACATCCTTCTTCACCACACTGCTCACCCCGGCTCGTTTCGTGTCAAGTTCACCAAGAATGTCGAGGGATAATTATGTGAAAGGTGAGCTGGGAAGGCACCGGGTCCCTAGCTGTGAGAGGTGTGGGAAAAAAGGTGTAGCAGATGCAATTACCGACAACAGTATTCAAAACAAGCAGTTTGCCTAATTCCAGTTAATCGACAGAATCCATGGCTAATCAATCCCTAATGGAGGCTTAATGCTCCTTACAAGAAGAAATCCTGCAGGTGCTAAACAGGAAAATAAATAAAATTCTACTTACTCTGCCTTCTCCTTCCCGATTCGAATGTCTCATGATGGCTTTGAAGCTTTAATTGGGCTTAAGGAATCCGAGAGAGCTTCCCCGCAATTAATGCGGGATTAAGAGCTTTTATGCGAGCTTTTGAGCTTAAGAGATCATGGAGAGATTAAGAATTTGATGATTATGAGGAGCTCAAATATCGAGCTTATGAGGAGGAGATTAAAAGCTTGTCCATTATCCGGAGCTTAAGAAATCAAAGGCATGAGGCAGAGATTAGGTGCTTGGGGATTATCAAGAGCTTAAGGATATGGAGCTTAGGAATTTCCCGCTTATGAGGAGGAGATTAGGAGCTTGGGGATTATCAAGAGCTTAAGGATATGGAGCTTAGGAGGAGGAGGAGGAGAACTCACGATGATGAGGTGAATAAGACGTTCCTTTCCTTTTTATAGTTTCATGGGCCTCCCCTTTTGCTAAAAAATACGAGGCACCCATTAGCGATGTCGCTAATGGGTCCTCTCCCTTGTGACGTGGCAAGGTCAGGGCGAGTATCTCCGATTTCAGTGGGAGTGGCACCAGAATCGAGCGCGATAGCCTTCTGGTCATTTCTCGACTCTGTGGCGGCGCCATCCGATCGCTCTACTGCGTGCTATGAGACCACCTTCATTCTTGTGCATTCTTCTTCACTACCTACACGCCTTCGCCATGCTTGGCTTCACACCCTTAAGCCCCCAAGCTTTTAATTGGGTGGCCACCCTTCTTTAGCCAATGGCCGGGCGGCCTTTTAGGTTATGGGCCCTTATGAAGGGCATCACATTTGGGATACAAATCGGCCAAGCAAAACAAGGCCAAGATTCCTCCATTGGGTGGCCACGTTAGGTGGGCACATTGGTCAAAGCAATGCCAAGCACAACATCTTTCCTCGATAGTCCTTGACTAGCAATATGTTCGTGAATTTTAGTCCAGCTAGCCGGGCATTTCCAATCACGACACCCAAGCCCAATGCAGAGGAACTACAAAATGAAACGTAGGACATCTGCCTAAACGGAGAGCTCTATATAGATATAGGGAGTTATGCTGAGCTATGAGAGGATGAGAGAGAGACTTGCTAAATCCATAAACATTGTATTTGAACAATTTTGCTCCATTTTATAATATATTGTATTCAGGTGGGTATACTTGACAAATTTAAATTGTGTTTAATCGTCACTGCATCCACTACATGTACGTATGCTCCAGGAATGTTCTCATAAGCATGGGCATTCCTCGATGTGTTGTGAAAGACTGGTATGACGACGAGCACTGCACTTTGAGTGTGATGGAGATTGAGGCTGTAATCATGAAGGAAATGATCCATCTCTGCTCACAGATGTTGCACGTCCCTCCACGTGATCTAGTTGATGAGATGAAAGAGACGCTAAGAAGCACTACTACTGCTTCTTAGCTCTCTTTCACCCGATCAACTAGATCTAGTGGAGGGACGAGCAAAATCTATGAGCAGAGATGGATCACCTCCTTTGTGATTGCAGCCTCTATCTCCATTGCACTCGGAGTGTAGTGCTTTTACAAGATACGTAGAATGTACACAGGAGACAAATTCACAAGAAATTCACAGGAATCTCTCTATATAGGAATCCCTCCCCCTTTATGAGTCCTCTCTCTCTCTCTCTCTCTCTCTCTCTCTCTCTCTCTCTCTCTCTCTCTCTCTCTCTCTCTCTATTTGTCCATGTTTTCTTCTCCATTCAATATTAAGATTAAATGTTCGTGTGTTTAATGCAGGTATGGATGATGATGAGTTTCTTTCTTCTTTGTCACCCCAGCAGAGATAGTGGTACAAGGATCATCATCGCTCTAGAGCACCATCATGTTGTTCTACTCCTTTAGTGTCTCCCTTTGTTTTAGAGCACTCACCACGCTCCAAAGCTTCAGTGTCAACGAGACGATCTTCACACTTGTCTAGGCACCGACGCTCTAGTGGTGGTGGTGGTGGTTGTTGTGGGGATGCCGCCGCTGATGCCTCCACACCGCCTCCTGTTCGACGAGGCTTTTTACCCACTACAAGAGGCTATTCATATTAGCGATGCTCACTCAGCGATGCTCAAAAAAAAATATTCCCGGCGTCGCTATGAGCGTCGCAAATTTCTTTGTAAATTTGCGACGCTCATAGCGACGCCAGCTGGGCTAAAAAAATAACCGAGCGCGCCCAAAAACTCAGATCTCAGATCTGAGTTTTTCGGCGCCCTCAAGCAAGGAGCAGGTAACGCTCTCCCTCACTCTCTCTCTCTCTCTCTCTCTCTCTCTCTCTTTTTCTTCTCCACACACACACACACACACACACACACACACACGAGGAGAGGAAGGAGAGCCAGGTATGCTCCTTCCCTCTCCTCATTCTCATGTTCCCTTCCCCTCTTTCTCTCTCCCTCTCTCTCTCTCACACACACACACATACACACACACACATAGTGTTTTTGAGAGATAGAGAGAGAGAGAGAGAGAGAGAGAGAGAGAGAGAGTACAAACAAGAACAAAAACGCACACACACATACATAAACAAAGAATGCACACACACATTGAGAGAGAAAGAGAGAGAGAGAGCATGCATAAACAAAAAACGCACGCATTGAGAGAGGAAAAGAGAGAGAGAACATGCATAAACAAAAAACGCACACATTGAGAGAGGAAAAGAGAGAGAAAACATGCATACGATCCAAAAAAACGCACACACATTGAGAGAGAAAGAGAGAGAAACTAATTTAACATCGTAGGAAACTAATTAAAATTAAAAGACCTAAAGATCTAGCCGACGAGGAGTTGAACTCAAGACCTATTATTCAAGAGGGAAATGGCATAATCAATCTATCATACTTGGCATGGGTGATATAAAGGTTATACCATTTATCTCTTTTTATTGGCACACACATCCACACACGCGCACACACACAAGAAGAAGAGAGTTATAACGTCGTAGGAAACTATCTTAAAAGACGTTAAAGATTAGGTTATATGTAGGCTTACATTAAATTAGATTTAGGTTTATTTTTAACTAGATTTATGTTATATTAGATTAGATTTAGGTCTCCATAGACTGCGATGCCTGCATGAAGCGCGTGAAGAAAGCCCTCAATGGAATATAGGGTATTGCTGGCTTCACTCATGATGGGCTCCGTCGATCCAAAATTACTGGTGAAATGTCTTCAGAAGATAGGGAAGAAGGTGGATCTTCAGGGCGGCAAGAGTCACTACATCCCCGACACAATGACCATCTAGACAACCTCTAGTCATTAGACTTACGTTAAATTAGATTTAGCTTTATTTTTAGTTAGATTTACGTTTATTTAGATTTACGCTTATTTACGTTAGATCGAGTCCACGCAAGAATTACTTACGGTTTAGGGTTTAGAGTTAGATGAACAGTGAAAAGATCTACTGTGAAAAGATGTTAAGATGCTGTGAAGTACTACAGCTAGAGAAGAGGCAAAGGGGTTTTGTCCACTACATGCAGTATCATGTAGACGTGGGTGTGTAGATTTCTTGTACCCACAAATATAGGTATTGACCAATAAAGACGAGATTATAACCCGGTGGTTCTGATCTCCGTGCACCTCTAGACTGAGGTGTGCGGGGATTGGACATGACTAGAGAATGTGAGGTAAAGAGAGAGAGAGAGAGAGAGAGAGAGAGAGAGAGATAAGACGAAGAATGCCAATAGAATATTAAATTTGTTGTCCAGGTTATAAGTTTTTTATCCTCATTATGAGTAGCGACGAGGATGTGGGACCGTCCAACCGAAACACCTATCTCTCAACGAGGGTCTTATGTCCTTGTAATCAATGCAAGCATGCTGTGCGACGGACAAGACGTGTTTCTTTGTAGCACGTTCGCGAATTTGGCGAGTTCGATCCATCTATTATAGATCGAGTTGTTGCCAATTATAACTCGTCGGACTCTGACGCTGGCCAACAAGCAGCAATCTTACAACCCAATAGACGTGTTCGCAGGCGCTTTGGTCAAGCAGCATATGTGAGGCCACAAGATGTAGCCTCTGACAGCTCGGGGGATGATCATGCAGAGCACATTCCCAACGAGGCAATGTTTGAGCCCGAGATTGATGATATGATCGAGATGATCATGGATTCAGAAAGGCTTATCTATGATGATATGAAAAGTGAATCCGATACGCCATTGTATAATGGAGCACGTATGTCTAGATTGAAAGCACTCCTGGTTCTTCTCAACATGCAGGCAAAGTTTGGATGGAGTGACACTAGCGTCACAGCGCTTTTCAGGTGATCTATTACAATTAGTTTACTTTAATAAAACTCTAAATGTATAATGATCTGATAGATTTTTACACGACTGTATCATATTTTTATGTTGTGTAGATTGCTGAAAGAGCACATACTACCAGCTGACAATGTGATGCCAGATTCCCGAGATGAAGCAAGAAAGATTTTTTGAAACTTGGGGATGGATTACAATTCTATCCACGCTTGTCCTAATGACTTCATTCTTTTCAGAGGGGAATACATAGACATGGAGAAGTGTCCGAAATGTGATTTCGAAAGATATCGAGTAGATCTCCACGGGACAAAAATTCCACAAAAGGTTTTGCGACATTTCCCTCTGCTTCCTCGCATCAAGCATTTCTTCGAATGTAAGTCCATGGCCGCCCTAGCATCATGGCATGAGGAGAATAAATCTTTGGATGGTGTGCTACGAATTCCTGCAGATTGCGTAGCGTGGAAACATATAGATGGAACATGGTCGGATTTTGCCAGGGAAGCTCGAAATTTGCGCTTAGGCCTGGCTATGGATGGCGTAAATCCATTTGGTCAAAGATCAACATCTTAGAGTGTATGGCCCGTTGTCATCGTCAACTACAACATTCCCCCGTGGTTGACTACGAAGAAGGGGCACCTATGGCTAAGCTTGATTGTGCCAGGGCGATATAAAGTGGGGAATATGGATGTGTATCTTCGTCCACTATTGGAAGAGCTACAACAATTGTGGATTGGCATAGAGGTGGTGGATATGAGCCGACACACAGGACGACGGAATGCTTTGATCAGAGGCATTCTAATGTGGACCATGCATGACTATCCCGGGCTAATAGAATGCTCAGGTGATCTATTGACACTCCTCACTCAGACACTGTAAATCTTGTTTTTTCCCATAGTTGATCTATTATCATGTGTATACATGCAGGGCTTCAAACAAGCGGATACAGAGCATGTGTCACATGTGGACCTAGACTGAATGCACGTAGGGCACCCTCACTGAAGAAGCAAATCTACGAAGGTCATCAAGCGTATCTTCCAGAGAATCATGTGTTACGCGACGGCTTTTTGGGAAGAGAGCCACCAAGGATGTCTGCACAAGCATGGTTAGAGCAGAAGGAGATGTGCGATGACGGATTGCCTCCAGGGATGAAGAGACTATCTCTATGGTACGAGTTACCATACTGGCCCCGACTCATGATCAATCACTTGCTCGATCCAATGCACATATTCAAGAATGTGGGTAATCTACTATGGGACCGTTTGACCGGCAAGAAAGATACTTTGGGAGCCAGAGTTGACCTTAGAAATGTGGATCGTATGAAGAAATATTGGCCGCAAACAGCGTCTGATGGATCGATAAAACTCCCTAAAGCACCATGGATTTTCACAGGAGCCCAAGAACGCAAAGTAAAAGAGACCATTCGATCTTTGCGGACCCCCACTGGCGTAATGCACTCGCTCCGAACGTGTTTTACTAAAGAAGGAAAGCTTACCGGTTTGAAGTCACACGATTGGCATAAAATGTGTCAGGTACGTTCATAGTGGACTTTAATATCATTGCATAAAATGTGGACTTTAATATCATTGCTTCACATACTTTACAGTTTATTTTACCGGTTGCCATTGAGGGATGTTTGTCTCTCGACATCCGTAACACTATCTACAAACTTGCAAAGCCGGTGCAATGGATCTCACAAAAGGAGATCAACGTAGACTCCATACCATTCGCCAAACTAAATGCTGCGGAGCTTGTGTGCATGTTTGAGAAACATTTTCCTACTACAATGCTAACCATTCAGGTGCATCTTCTTGTTCACATAGTTGATGAGGTGGAAATAGCTGGCACAGTTCATTCCAGATGGATGTTCTTCTTAGAGCGTTTCATGAAAACGCTTAAGGGATATGTGCGTCAAAAGGCACGTCCGGAGGGTAGCATGGCAGAAGGTTGGTTGGTATCAGAGTCCCTAGTGTACATTGGAGAGTGGCTAGACGGATTTGATAAATCCCGAGACACGCTATGGCGAACCATAGATGATGAGCACATATCTGGGATTGTCATGTGCAATCTCGGTGTTGAGAAGAAGATGACGGAAGATCTAGAGGCTAAAATCAACCGATTTTGCATGCTTCACAATCCAGTGATGCAAAAGTGGATTTCACAATATGAGGATGCAAAGCAAGAGCGACAAAGGGCACGAATCGAGTGGAGACGGGGAAGACGACCACCGATGCACTATCCAGCGGTTCTGGAGAGCCTACCAACCTTCATGAGCTTAAGATGGTTGCACGACCAATTGAAAAGCGCACAACAATGCGGTGACGAAGTGACTGAAGAAGAGTGGGAGTACTCTCCGGGTTTTCTTGAGGTGGATTCTACTAAGAAATGGACTGACCTAAGAGACACTTTCGTACTACCCGAGCATTGTGAACAAATAAGTATGTAAATAGTTAACATCCCCCTTTTACAAGTTATGTGCTTGAAAGCTCTCATGTAAGTTATGTGGCTCTGGCAGGTAATATTTCATCCTACAAAGTCTACATCAAACTGGTGGTACGTCATAGAGGTAGCCCCTCGTAGTGCAAGGACGTATGAAGGCTACCATGTGCCAATCACAACGACATCAATGGAGGAGATCAGAGAAGATGCTCAATCAGAAGCCGCTGCGGTGGTGCCAGACGAGCATCAAGATGCTACTACTCTATATGGGGTGCATGCAGAGGAGCTACAAAATGAAACAGAGGATATGTGTTTAAACGGAGAGCTCTATATAGATATAGGAAGTTATGCTGAGTTATGCGAGGATGAGAGAGAGATCTCTTAAAGCCACAAATATTGTATTTGAACAATTTTGCTCCGTGTTGTAAAAGCTCTGGCTCTCTAAGTACCTTCCATGGTGTATAACGCTCTTTTCTACTCGCGCTCACATCTTTTGATTGAAAATTCTGAGTTTTCGACTTGCCTCTTCTATCACTCAATTCATTGCATCATTGTATTTATATGCGTCATTACATCATTGTATTTAATGGTCTTTGCGTCATTGTCTACTCTATTCATTCAATATTAAGTTTAAATATTCGTGTGTTTAATGCAGGTATGGATGATGAGGAGTTTCTTTCTTCTTTGTCACCGCAGCAGAGACAGTGGTACATGGAGCGTCATCACTCTGGCGCATCATCGCACGTTCCTACTCCATCCGCATCTCCCTCTCTTTCGGAGCATTCGGCGCGCTCTGAAGCTTCGGCGTCGACGAGACGAGCTTCACACTCGTCTAGACACCGGCGCTCTAGTGGTGGCGGTGGCGGTTGTTGTGGGGATTCTGCCACCGATGCCTCCACACCGCCTCGTGTTCGACGAGGCTCTTTACCCTCCCCTTCTTTGCCCGCCCCCACACCAGCCACAGCATCGCCATCTATGCCAGGTTTTGCACGGCTGACTGTTCCTAGAAGCTACACACCTCTACCTACTCCGCCAGGAGCCACCCCACTTGACACTCCTCGCTTCGGGGCCCAGACGCCGGTGGAGACACCTGACGTCCGTACCGCCATCGACACGCCGCTAGAGATCCCTGCCGGGACACCCAGGTTCACGCGTCACCGGCCAGAGGGCTTGCCTTACTCCGTCGACATCAGCGGCGGCATCATCATGGATGATGACGGCAAGAAGGTGATCTCGCGCATGCGTGGTCTTTGCTCTCAGCTGTTTAGACACTACATACTAAACAAATGGAGTGAAGTACCAAGTGATTTAAAAAACAGAGTCATCAGCATACTTCATGATGAGTTTTCCGTTCCAACACGGGATCAGTGCTTCAATGAAGACCTGATGAAGATTCGAATGCACGAATACTGCAAACACAAGCGTTCCGAAGTGCAAAAAGCAATCAAGAATGGGTGGAACAGGCCAGATTGGCTGGCCAAAGAAGTGGAAGCAACAAAAGGATGCAGCCAGAGCGCGAGTAGAGGCAGGGAGCTCGCACCACTTGGGGAGCGATGGATGGGCATCATTTGAGGCCGATTTTGTAAGTGTTTTCACATTGCTCTTTATGTTCGATAGTTTAGGGTTTATGAGTTTTTTAATTCTAACATAATGAAATCTTTGTATGTTTTGACAGTGGTCGATGACAGGACGTGATCCCACACCGTACGAGCGAGAGTACGCAGGCAGGAAGGGCTTAAACGCCCTGATGGACATTCTCAGTTCTCGCGGCGGCATGGTTAGTATTAGGGTTTACTCTTTTTTATTTTTTGTATTGTTTTATAAATGTCGTGATATGTTTATACTTACTGAAAGCTGTCTTATTGTCTTTTTTTGCAGAATCCGACAGATACGCCGCTTGGACGCGATGAGACGTCTGACTAGACGATGTCAGTTTAGCCGTAGCTAGATAGCATTAGTTTAGGGTTTCTCATAGCTTATGTATCATGAGACGGATTTTATACGTCTTTTTGAACCATGTATATTATTACATTTGTCACCGCAGTTCCTTTTGCCAATCAATTCTTTATGCCTATGATGTTGTACAATTGTCATTATTACATTTGCCAATCAATTCATTTTGCCTATGATGTGTACAATTGTCAATTTTGCAAACAATGCGTCTTGTGGGTGACTATTTTGGGTCTATTATCTACCCTTGCACTTTTTTTTAAAAGTGAATCAAGTACAATATGGTTGATGGGTGGCAGGGCATTCAATGCCCTGCCACCAAAAAAAAATTCTCTCGGGCGTCGCTATTTATGGCTCTGTAGCGTCGCTATAGTCTTCTATGTAAACGTCGCTATAACCGTCGCTATGAGCGTCGCTATATAGCGACGTTTATAGCGACGCCTATAGCGACGCATATAGCGACGCTCTCGTAGCGACGCTCTTAGCGACGGTTTTAGCGACGACGGGGGTTATAAAAACCCAGTGTATTTCCGTCGCTAACAGCGTCACAAGAGCACACAACCTCTTGTAGTGACCTTCCCCTTCTTTGCCCGCCCCCACAACATTGCCATCTATGCCTGGTTTTAAATGACTATCGATCGTTCCTGGCTACACACCAGTACCAACTCCTCCGAGAGTCACCCCAATTGACACTCCTCGCTTCGGGGCCCAGACTCCAGTGGAGACACCTGACATATGTACCCCCATCGACACACCTCTAGAGACCCCTATTGAGACACCCAAGTTTATGCGTCACAAGCGAGAGGGCTTGTTGTACTCCATTAACTTCAGCGGTCGACGGCATCATCTTGGATGATGAAGGCAAGAAGCTGATCTCGCGCATGCACAGTCTTTGCTCTCAAGTCTTTAGATACTACATCTAAATACCTGGAGTGAAGTACCAAGTGAATTAAAATACAAAGTCATCAACATGCTGCATGACAAGTTTTTCGTGTCGACACGGGATGACCGCTTCAATGAAGACCTGATGAAGGTTCATATCTGCAAATACTGCAAGCACAAGCGTTCTGAAGTGCAAAAAGCAATAAAGCATGGGTGGAGCAGACCAGATTGGCTGGCTAAAGAAGATTGGAAGAATGCAAAGCGAGAAGCACACAAGAATCCTGACAAGTGGAAGCAACAAAAGGAGGCAGCCAAAGCGTGAGTAGAGGCAGGGAGCTCGCACCACTTGGGGAGTGGCGGGTGGGTATCATTTGAGGTGGATTTTATAAGTGTTTTCACATTTCTCTTTAGGTTTGGTAGTTACGTCTATTTGTACTTTCAAATTCTAACATAATGCATTCTTTGTATGTTTTGAATAGTGGTCAATGATAGGACGTGACCCCACACCGTAGGAGCGCGAGCACGCAGGCAAAAAGGGCTTAAACACTCTGATGGACATCCTGATTTCTCCCGGTGGCATGGTTAGTATTAGGGTTTACTCTTTTCTATTTGTTGTATTGTTTTGTAAATTATATGTTTATACTTGCAGAAATCTTTCTTATTGTTTTTATTTGCAGAATTCAATAGATACGCCGCTTGGACACGATGAGACGTCTGATTAGACGACGTCAGTCTAGACATAGCTAGATATCATTAGTTTCCTTTTGTCATAGCATATGTATATTGAGATGACGTGTAAAGGTCTTTTTGTAACTATTGGAAAACCATGTATATTTTCTCAATAAGGACAATTTTGTTGTAATTATTAAATTTGCAAAGCTTAAAAATCAAGTGATTTTGCCTATGATGTGTAAAATTGTCATTGACTTACTTTCATCAATTTACTTTTGTCAGTTTTGAATCTTTATTCTACAAACAATACTATGGATGATGGAGTTAATGGTTATATTTTCTTTTGGTGACTACTTTGGGTCTATACCTTGCACTTTCTTTCAAAGGTGAATTTGGGCTTCTCTTGGATTCATTTAGGTTTACTCTATTATTGAAACATTCAATATGGTTGATGGGTGGCAGGGCATTCAACCAAATTTTTTTACTCTTAGGCGTTGCTATAAGCGTCACTATATAAGGCTCTGTAATGTTGCTATAGGTAGCCTGTACGCATCAGTATAAGCATCACTATAAGCGTCGCTATATAGAGACGATAGCGACGGTTTTAGTGATGCTCATCGTGATGTTCTCGTAGCAACGCTATTAGCGCGGGTCTTAGCGACACCGGAGAGTAAAAAAACCAATGTATTTTTTTCTTTAAAAACATCACAAGTGCACACAACCTCTTGTAGTGAGAGATTCAATACTTAGGTCATATTATCTCCCTAGATGGTATCCAAATGAATCCATTAAAATTGGAGATAATAAAAGCATGGCCTAATCCAAATAATCTTCATGGGCTAAGAAGCTTTATTGGTATATGTGCATACTATAGACGCTTCACAAAACCATTCTCTCAAATAGCAAGAACATTACATGACTTAACAAAGAAGAACATTAAGTATTCATGTTTTGCTAAGGAGCAAAATGGTTTTGATAAGCTCAAAGAGAATCTTACCTCCCAACCATTCCTCATGCTTCCATATCTCGCAAAGCCATTTGAGGTCCAATGTGATTCTTGTGGTGATTGCCTTGGAGCCCAACCCAAATGTTTTTCTCATATTAAAGTGATTATTCAATGTGGGAGAATAGACAAGAACAATGGTTAGAATATAGACATGCTCTTTTGAGTCGATCTCTACATGGGGCCAATGGTAAAGGGGCCGAAATGAGAGATGATCTGCCTCTGTCAAAGAGCAAGGTTAACTAATGGAGCTTAAAGACCTTAGGATTATCTTCATTAAAGACCTCCAAAGGTTAATGTTGAAAATTCCATTGACCTTAGGTAATCTAGGGCTGAGATTGAGGCAGGAACCCGGCCCAAGCTTGAGGTGCTTTTCGTGCTTGATGACTAACGTTCTTGATGTGCATGTTGTGCTTGATGACTAAGGTGCTTGAGGTGCTTGTTGTGCTTGCCGACTAGGCAAGCTTGGTGCAAAGAAAGCCAATAGGACACTTTTCAAGCGCCTCCTCATGTTTCCCTTGTGGTGTGCCTAAGACCTATTGGTTGGCCTCCCAATGGGTTCAATGATAAATTAGTTTATTTAATTAATTGATTTTGCATTTATCAAGTCCTCTCTCTCAAAGGGGAAAGGGAGACACTTGTCCCAAGACTATCCTTATTGCTTGTTACGCATCTGCATGTGATTGGCCAATCTTGCATGGGTCCAATGAAGTTCAAGCATGGGCTACAAGGGGGAGTCGACCAAAGCAAGAAGGGTGGCTGCTTGGGGTATATACTCTCCTACACACACTTACACACACTCTCATTGTGTGAATTTCAAAGTGCAAGAGCTCCATCTCCTTCTCCAATCTAGTAGATAAGTTGAGTGTCTACACGAAAACTCTTGGCTATGGAATGCAAATCCAACCAAGATCCATGCTTCAATGCTTAAGCTTGCCATATTTTCCATCTTCATCACTATGCTATTATTTAGGCTAGCAAGAAGAGTGATGATAAGTGAGGAACTATTTCTTTATCCTATGGAATGTTCCTTCTTCCTCTTCCCTATCCTCATTCCCTACGCTAGCTCACTCCACATTCGAAGGTGTTTGAGGCCTTGGGACTGAGGCTTGAGTTAGTTAATGCTTTTTGCAAATTTTATGCTATGCTCGTGATGCATGAAGCTTTACATCTTCATTGCATCACCTAGGTCACAAGGGACACAAAGATTGTATTGTACCAAGTCTCTCTTGATGGGAGAATCTATAATAAAAATGCCTATTGGAGGGGGGTATTGGCTCCACATAAATCCGGTCCTCAATTGTTTTGTCATGTTCTCTAAACTCCCTCTCTTGCAAAATAATTGTTCATGGCAAGTTACCTAAGTACTATGTTTATGTTGCTACCATAAATTAAGCTCACCCTCAATGCTCTCAAAGTAATCTCACAAAAATGATTTTTCTAAGTTTCCTAATTCTGCTACTCTCAAAGTACATAGGCCATTTACATTACAAAGATCAATCAAGAAAGGTTGTCCACTAGACCCTTTGATGTTTGCTATTGGATCTCATCCTCTGGTGAATTTGCTTGAGGAATGTGGTGCAAGAGGGGAGATTCAAAGGCTAACCCAGGCCAGCAATGACCAATTTTGGGAAAAGCTACAGGCAGTTGATTCCGTGCTCTTCCTGAAGTGATCGGGAAGGCTTTGGAGATTGTACAAACTTATGCCACTACATTACGGTCAAATTGAAGTATTAAAAAATCAAGATTGATTTCCCTCTCAAATAATGACTCTTTGATCCGTCAATGTGGAGTGGGGAGATTGTGTCCAAAGGGATGGTATTCAGGTACATGGGATCCCCTCTAGGAATAGATATAACCCACCAACAAATATTCATATGGGTTTTGGATAAGGATAGGATCAAGATGTGAAGATGGGAGTACGTGCTCATCTGATTTGCAAGAAGATTGAAAGTGATCAATTTGATTATGATCCCCTACATAGACTTCAATAATCCATTCCTATAGCTAGCCAAATGGAACTGGAAGGAGTTATTAAAACCAGTGAAATTATTTCTATGGAAAAAAAACACTAAAGACTCAATTTCCTAGCAATGGGCAAGTTGGGAGTCCATAGTGAGGCCTGTAGAGCAAGGTGGTATCAAAATTATCAACCATAGTACTCATACAGAGGCCCAACATTCCAAGTTTGTGGTAGCAATCACAAAGCAAGAACAAGCATGGGTTGTTATGACAAAGGACATGATAAAAAGTGCCAAAATATTCTTGCAAGGTGGCAAGTGGAAAGGGTTGGAGATTCATGACAAGTTTCTTGACCCTCGATGGTCTAACCTAAAACTTGGGGGCACATGGGCAAGCTAGTTTGGAAGTGCATCAGAGCAATGGAGTACTTGGAATGGGGAGGGATAACAAGGTACTTTGACAACTTGATAACTCACTAGTCCCCTTGCCTGTCAAAGGTGGGAAGCATCTTGTTAAACCGCTACTGGAGGGAACTGTCTAGAAAGATGAACAACAAAGGACTCCAATGGTTGGGCCATTTTTGGGACACTAGCAGCAGTAGAGGCTAGAAAGGATTGGACCAATTGGACTCCTAATTCCATCTCAGTGGGATTGAAAGATTGTTGGGGCTAATAGATTCTTAGAGCGGTTAGACAATTGCTACCTGCAAACCTATGAGTTTACGTTTGAGTGAAAAGCATGGCGGTGGCCCAAGGATATACACTTCTTAAAATCACATAGCAAGTATGTGTACAGCACCTTGATGGTCTGAATGTATTGGTTCTCCCCACTCAACCAGCTGTGGGGAAAGAAATGGCCGGAATCAAGATAGGTGGCAATAGAGAAGAGGCAAAGGGGTTTTGTCCACTACATGCACTATCATTTAGACATGGGTGTGTATATTTCTCATACCCACAAATATAGGCATTCACCAATAATGACGAGCCTATAACCCGGTGGTTCTGATCTCCGTGCACCTCTAGACCGAGCTGTGTGGGGATTGAACATGAGTAGAGAATGTGAGGTAGTTTATAGTGTGAACAAAGAGAGAGAGAGAGAGAGAGAGAGAGAGAGAGAGAGAGAGAGAGAGAGAGAGAGAGAGAGAGAGAGAGAGGATTCCAATAGAAGATTGAATTCATGTCTAGGTTATAAGGTATCTATCTTCATTATGAGTAGTGACAAGGATGTGGTACCGTCTAACTGAAACACTTATCTCTCAACAAGGATCTTATGTCCTTGTAATCAATGCAAGCATGTTGTGCAATGGACAAGACATGTTTCTTTACATCACGTTCGTGAATTTGGCAAGTTTGATCCATCTATTATAGATCAAGTTTTTGCCAATTATAACTCGTCGGACTCTGACGCTGGCCAACAGGTAGCAATCTTGCAACCCAATAGACGTGTTTGTAGGCGCATTTGTCAAGCAGCATACACGAGGCCATAAGATGTAGCCTCTGACTGCTCGGAGGATGATCATGCAGACCACATTCCTAATGAGGCAATGTTTGAGCCCATGATTGATGAAATGATCCAAACGATCATGGATTCACAAATGCTTATCTATGATATTATGAAAAGTGAAGCCGATACACCATTGTATGATGGAGCATGTGTGTGTAGATTGAAGGTGCTCCTAGTTCTTCTCAACATGCAGGCAAAGTTTGGATGGAATGACACTAGCATCATAACGCTTTTCAGGTGATCTATTATACTGTGTTTACTTTACTAAAAAACTCTAGATATATAATGATCTGATAGACTACTTACACAAGTGTACCACATTTTTTTCACTATGTAGATTGCACAAAGAGCACATACTGCCAGCTGATGATGTGATGCCAGATTCTAGAGAGGAAGCAAGAAAGATCTTGTGAAACTTGGAGATGGATTACAATTCGATTCACTCTTGTCCTAACGACTGCATTCTTTGGAGATTGGAATACCTAGACATGGAGAAGTGTCCAAAATGTGATTCCGAGAGATATTGAGTAGATCTATACGAAACAAAAATTCCACAAAAGGTTTTTCTACATTTACCTCTGCTTCCTCGCATCAAGAATTTCTTTGAATGTAAGTCCATGGCCGCCCTAGCATCATGTCATGAGGAGAATAAATCTTTAGATGGTGTGCTACAGATTCTTGTAGATTGTGCAGCTTGGAAACATATAAACAAAACATGGCAAGATTTTTCCAGGGAAGCTCAAAATTTGCACGTAGACCTGGCTATGGATGGCATAAATCCATTTGGTCAACGATAAACATCTTATACTGTATGGCCCCCATTGGTGTAATGCACTCGCTCCGAACGTGTTTCACTAAAGAAGGAAAGCTTATCGGTTTGTGTTAAGTATGGAGCCTGATTTACCCCTTGTAATTTTCTGTGGTAAAAGCGCACATTTGTAAGGCCCCCATTATGAGGAGAAGCCATCGTGCGGGAAGGAAAATCACTCATCGGAAACCAAAATTTTCATAGCCGGAATATTCCTTTTTGCCAGAATATTATGGCCGGACGGCGGCCGGAAAGTGGTCGGAAATCGACCGGTTGGTTGGCCGGTGGCCGGTAGTCAATGGCCGGTGGCCGGTGGTCGGAAGTCAATGGCCGGTGGCCGGTGGTCGGAAGTCAATGGCCGGTGGCCGGTGGCTGAATGCAAAAGAGGATTTGTCTACACAAGGGCGGCCAGACATGGGCGGATTGGAGGGTCCGATTTGGACTTACTCACACAAGGACGGCTACACATGGCTGCCTCTCATGAGAGAGGGCAACCCTTTTGGCCTATAAAAGGAGGCCATTTCTACACACATTACATAGTGTGAAGTTGATGCAACAAGGTGGGTGTGAGGTGGTGAGAGTGAAGCAAGGCGGCAGCTCCATTAAGGGTATAATCCCTTTGTAAACTACTTCTTGTTTTGAAGTACTAAAGCCATTGAGTGGCTGCTTTCCCATGGACGTAGCCCACATTGGGTGAACCACGTATATCGTGTGTACTCTCTCTCTCTCTCTACTCTAAAATCTCGTGTATGTGAATCTGTCTCTCTCCATTAAGTAATCTACTCAATTATCTATTTAGCTACGTCTTATTTCCTAACAGTTTGAAGTCACACGACTGACATAAAATGTGTCAGGCATGTTTGAAGTGGAATATATCATAGCGGGAATTGTGTAACAAATTTGTGTGTGGACTTTTATATCATTGCTAGACGTGTTTTTTAGTTTACTTTATTGTGGCCATTGAGGGATGTTTGTCTGCGAACGTCCGTAACACAATCTACAAACTTGCGAAGTTGGTGCAATGGTTCTCACAAAATGAGTTCAATGTATACTATGCTACAGAGTTTGTGTGCATGTTTGAAAAACACTTTCCTACTATCATGCTAACCATCCAGTGCATCTTCTTGTTCACCTAGTTGATGAGGTGGAAATAGCTGGCATAGTGCATTCCAGATGGATGTTCTTTTTAGAACGTTTCATGAAAAAACTTAAGGGATATGTGTGTCAGAAGGCATGTCTAAAGGGTATCATGACAGAAGGTTGGCTGGTATTAGAGTCCCTTGTTTACATTAGAGAGTGGCTAGACGGATTTGATAAAGCCCGGCACACGCTATGGTGAACCATAGATGATGAGCACATATCTGGGATTGTCATGTGCAATCTTGGTGTTGGGAAGAAGACGATGGAATATCTAAAGGCTAAAATCAATCTATTTTGCATGCTTTACAATCCAATGATGCAAAAGTGGATTTCACAATACGAGGATGCAAAGTAAGACCGACAAAGGGCACGGATCGAGTGGAGATGGGGAAGACAACCACCGATGCATTATCCAGTGGGTGTGAAGATACTACCAACATTCATGATCTTAAGATGGTTGCACAACCAATTGAAAAGTGCACAATAGTGCAGTGAAGAAGTGACCGAGCAGAAGTGGGAGTACTCTCGGGGTTGCGCGGCCAAGGTAAGTTTTCAATGTATGACTAGTGACTTTCTAGATGTGTGAACGGCCACTCATAATCTTTGTTGGTTGTAGTATAGGTCATACATAGCAGCATGGTGTAAAGGTCGACATTTTAGGGTGGAACTTTGGTGTAGATCCTGTGGTGGTGGAACTCACTTACTTTGGCATGCTTCAAGAGATTTTGAGGATCAATTATAGAGGATTTTTTGTCAACTTGCTCAACGTGCAATGGTTCAAGATAAACATGGAGGGTCACAACGCTACTGTGCGCAAAAGTGAGTCTGGTTTCCTTGAAGTGGATTCAACTAAAAAATGGACCTACTTAAGAGACACTTTCGTACTAACCTAGCATTGTGAACAAGTAAGTTATGTGCTTGGAAACTATCCAATTTTAGAAGCTATGTGCTTGGAAGCTCTCATATAAGCTATGTGGCTTTGGCAGGTGATATTTCATCCTAGAAAGTCTACATCAAACTGCTGGTATGTCATAGGTATCCCCTCGTAGTGCACGGACGTATGAGGGATACCATGTGCCAATCACAGTGGCATCAATGGTGGAGATTGGAGAAGATGCTCAGTCAGAAGCCACTGAGGTGGTGCCAGAAGAGCATCAAGTTGCTACTCTCTATAGGGTGCATGCTTGGATCTACAAAATGAAACGTGGGACATCTGCCTAAATGAAAAGCTCTATATAGATATAGGGAGTTATGCTGAGCTATGAGAGGATGAGAGAGAGACCTGTTAAAGCCATAAACATTGTATTTAAACAATTTTGCTCCATTTTATAATATATATTGTATTCACGTGGCTATAATTGAGAAATTTAAATTGTGTTTAATCGTCATTGCATCCACTCCACGTATGCATGCTCTAGGTATGTTCTCACAAGCGGGGACATTCCTCGGTGTGTCGTGAAAGTCTGATATGCCGACGAGAACTGCGCTTCGAGTGCGATGGAGACTGAGGTTGCAATTGCGAAGGAGGTGATCCATCTCTGCTCATAGATGTTTCTCGTCCCTCCACTAGATCTAACTGATCAGATGAAAGAGATGCTAAGAAGCACTACTACTGCTTCTTAGCTCTCTTTCACCCGATCAACTAGATCTAGTGGAGAGACGAGCAACATCTAGGAGTAGAGACGGATCACCTCCTTTGCGATTGCAGCCTCTCTCTCCATTGCACTTGGAGCGCAATGATTTTACAAGATACGTAGAATGTACACGTGGGACAAATTCACAAGAACTTTACAGGAATATCTCTACACAAGAATCCCTCCCCCTTTATGATTCCTCTCTCTCTCTCTGTCTCTCTGTCTCTCTCTCTCTACTTGTCCATGTTTTCTTCTCCATTCAATATTAAGATTAAATGTTCATGTGTTAAATGGAGGTATGGATGATGATGAGTTTCTTTCTTCTTTGTCACCCCAACAAAGGTAGTGGTACAAGGATCGTCATTTCTCTACAGCACCATCACGTCGTTCTACTCCTTCAGTGTCTCCCTCTGTTTCGGAGCATTCACCATGCTCCAAAGCTTTGGTGTCGACGAGACGATCTTCACACTTGTCTAGGCACCGATGCTCTAGTGGTGGTGGTGGTGGTTGTTGTGGGGATGCTTCCGCTGATGCCTCCACATCACCTCGTGTTCGACGAAGCTTTTTACCTTCCCCTTCTTTGCCCGCCCCCACACCAGCCACGACATCGCCATCTATGCTAGGTTTTAAATGGATATCGATCATTCCTGGCTACACACCACTACCAACTCCTCCGAGAGTCACCCCAATCAACACTCCTCGCTTCGAGGCCTAGACTCCAGTGGAGACACCTGACATCTGTACCCCCATCGACACACCTGTAGAGACCCCTATCGAGACACCCAGGTTCACGTGTCACAAGCGAGAGGGCTTGTTGTACTTCGTTGACTTCAGCGGCGGCATCATCTTGGATGAAGGAGGCAAGAAAGTGATCTTGCGCATGCACAGTCTTTGCTCTCATGTGTTTAGATACTACATCTAAACACCTAGAGTGAAGTACCAAGTGAATTAAAAGACAGAGTCATCAACATGATGCATGACGAGTTTCCTGTGTCAACACGGGATTACCGCTTCAATGAAGACCTGATGAAGGTTCTCATGCATGAATACTGCAAGCACAAGCGTTCTGAAGTGCAAAAATCAATAAAGCATCGGTGGAACAGACCAGATTGGCTCGCTAAAGAAGATTGGAAGAATGCGAAGCGAGCAGCACACAAGAATCCTAACAAGTGGAAGCAGCAAAAGGAGGCAGCCAAAGCGCAAGTAGAGACAGGGAGCTCGCACCACTTGGGGAGCGGCGGGTGGGTACCAAGTGAATTAAAAGACAGAGTCATCAACATGATGCATGGCGAGTTTCTTGTGTCAACACAGGATGACGGCTTCAATAAAGACCTGATGAAGGTTCGCATGCACGGAAACTGCAAGCACAAGCGTTTTGAAGTGCAAAAAGCAATAAAGCATCGGTGGAACGGACCAGATTGACTGGCTAAAGAAGATTGGAAGAATGCGAAGTGAGCAGCACACAAGAATCTTGACAAGCAGAAGCAGCAAAAGGAGGCAGCCAAAGCGCGAGTAGAGACAGGGAGTTCGCACCAATTGGGGAGCGGCAGGTGGGTATCATTTCAAGATGATTTTGTAAGTGTTTTCACATTGCTCTTTAGGTTTGGTAGTTACATCTATTTGTACTTTCAAATTCTAACATAATGCATTCTTTATATGGTTTGATTAGTGGTCAATAATAGGACGTGACCCCACATCGTAGGAGCACAAGTATTCAGGCAGAAAGAGCTTAAATTCCGTGATGGACATCCTGAGTTCTTGTGGTCGCATGGTTAGTATTAGGGTTTACTCTTTTCTATTTGTTGTATTGTTTTGTAAATTATATGTTTATACTTGCAGAAAGCTGTCTTATTGTTTTCTTTTGCACAATTCAATAGATATGTTGCTTGGATGCGATGAGACATTGTGGAGTGCAAACAACAATGAAAATGAATCCCCCTATAGCCTTGCACCGATCACACCGTTGGAACGAACAACAACTGCACCGTGAAATTCACCTGTGTTAAACACCTGTAAAGCTTGGAGCCGAACAGATCTAGCGTAATCCACACTTGAAATTAGGAGAATAAGAGAACATGAGAGTGTAGATTGGCTCGCATAGATGTCCGTAGAGCATCCATATGCTTGATTCTGATAAGGAATGAGCAAATTACAAAGTTTGGGGGTTTTGGAAAAGCTCCAAAAAGGAGGTGTGTGGAAAGTGTCTGTAGGTGTGCAGAGAAATGCAGATATTAAAGCGTAATATTTTTGGCTCTTATCCCAAGGGATTTTATCTCCCCTCTTAGCCGACTTCACTTCCCCATTTAGGCACCTTTTTATTGGTCCATTTTGAGCCTTTTTTGGGTAAAAAATGGGCTATCGGCCACTTTTTGACCAAGGCAAGTGGGGGGGATAGTGTCCGGGGACCAAAAAGTGGGCAGGGTGCCTGTCTAGGTAGTGGGAACACAAATTGGGTGCCCCCTCCTCTCCCCAAAGTCCACGAGCCCTATCAAGCAAGGCCAAGAAGCTCCATTAACTCCTTTGATACACTCATAGGGGGTACCCACTCCCCCCCTTATACCCTCCATTTGTCATTTGATCCCCCCCATGTGGGGTTATTCCATTGCCACTTGGCACTATCCTCCCACCTTCCCAAACTTCCCCATGTCCAAACCTGAAATTTCTGTTTTGCCCCCAACCTTAGCCATTTTCTCGGAGGCGTAGCGGGTGACCCCGACCACCAAATGTAGAGCCCTAAAGCATGGCTTGGAGCTTATTACACTGGCTAACTCCAGAAATTTCAAAACATACCATTGCTAAAAAAAGAACATCAAGTTGGCCCACTTGCCGTCTTCCCACGTGCATCCGCCGCCACTTTTTAAGTGAAAAACCATCCACTTTGAGTGCGTGTAACTCATGATGTCGGAGTCCGATTTGCAAGCTATCAAGCACGGCTAGGAATGCTCATTAAAAAACTATTTTTTGAAAGTTTGACCAACCCAAGACTCAACCAACAGCTTGACCAAAACTGATCATTTGTACATAAATTTTACAAGAGCACTTCAAAAAACTCAAAGCATTATGTACATCTATGTACTCGGGGCTAGTGAGCAAGCTCTTTAGCATGGATTAGCAACTTCATTTCCACCCAAAAAATGCGTGACATAGCTTACAAACCCCCCCTTTCCTGCTTAGTCATTCATGACAAGCAGAGGTTCCTAGGGTGAATAACTGCTGCATTTCATCCCCAGAAACCTCGTCCACATTTTCAGATGTTTCCGCATTGTCTTCTTCTATTGATAGCATTTCATCAGTCACAATTGTCATCAAACGTGCCAGATACTTCTTCAATCTATAACCATTAACACGGTATTTATTCTCTGCACCATTTAAGTTTGCCAATTGATATGTGCCATTTTCAAATTTATTTACAAAAGTAAAAGGACCTTCCCACTTAATCTAAAACTTTTTATGGAAAGTATTGTCCAGTTTACTATTGTACTGCAACACAAGATCACCCTTCTCAATTCCTTTATCCTTGACGCATTGATTGGCCTACATTTGAGCCTTCTTTGACACTTCTTCATAATGACTCAAGGCCAAAATTCTTTCTAACTGCAAGCATTGTAAATCCAACAACCTTTTCTGCCAAGCATCTTGCAATGACAACCACTTAAGTGCGGGGATTTCCACTTCAATGGGCAATAAAGCTTCCTTGCCATAAATCAAGTGATAAGGAGAAAACCGTGTGCTTGTTTTGATAATGGTCCTATAGGCCCATAGTGCACAAGGCAACTCTGAATCCCAAGTCTTCCCATGTGCCTGAGTCATTTTTGCCAAGATATTCACTAACTCTCCATTGAATCTCTCATTAAGACCATTGCATTGTGGCTAATAAGGAGAATTGTACCTATGTTGTACATTAAGCTTTCCACAAAGCAAATCAAACAACTCTACTCTAAATCCTGGTCCCCGATCAGAAAGTAGTTCCAAAGGCACACCAAACTTGTAGCATATATCTTCGTACACAAACATCCCCATTTCTTTACTGGTAATCTGTTAGACAGCCTTAGCTTCTGCCCAACGTGACAAATAATCCACTGTTGTCAGAATGTAAACATTTCTTCTACCAGTCATGGGTAAGGGTCCAATGGCATCAAGACCCCATTTTTCAAATACATCAAAAGCTAAAATTGGTTTTCGCAATTCAGGCTTAAAAATTCTCTTCCCCATCTTCTGGCAAGACAAACAAGACTTGCCCCAATGGTTCACATCCCACTGGACACTCGGCCACACATAGCCTTCTTGTAAAATCTTATGTAGCATAATTTTCATGGCAAAATGTCCTCCACAGGATCCTTCATGGTTCTCTTCCAAAATCTTATAGATTTCTTCTTTCCAAGGCACACGTCGCAATATCAATTCACTTTCTTTCATATAAAGCACACCATCAAGCATTTTGTACTTTTTGGCTCTTATCATAAAAGCATACTTTTTGGATGATGGCAAATATTCAGGTAAAAGACCTATGACAGAAAATCCACTTCCTTTGATAGCACTTCTCTTCCATGATATAGAGGGACATCAGCCTTCAACACAAACACACAAGTGATCATTTCTTCGGCAGCATCATGAGCTTCTTCATTCTTAGACCTCTCAATATGCTGTAAACTCCATGCCTCAAACTTTTTAAGCAAAGATTTCACTTTGAAACACAAATTTTTCAACTTAGGGTTCTTATTCTTCCACACTCCCAATACCTGCTTCACCACCAACAAGGAATCTCCTTTGACTTGCAGGCGTTTAATTCCCAACTGTAAGAAAATGTGCAGACCGCCCTCAAGGGCAATGTACTCTGCTTCATTATTACTTTTCGCATCAAGCTTTAATCCTTGTTTCCTCACAAGATTTCCTTGCGCATCATAGACAACAATCCCTCTAGAAGCAGCTGCATGACTTCTTCGATAAGAGCCATCAAAATATAATAGTGAAGCATTGGATATAGCAGGAGTTTCGACCTTCTTCCTTTGCACCACCTCTTTCTTAACCAAAACAGGAGTCTCTTTGTAAGTGAGTAAATCTGCTAGGGTAGCCCGAGTACTCTCTTCCACCAAAAAATTGAATTGAAATTTGTGCAGTTCTATAACCCATTTTATCACTGTCTTTGATATATTTGAGTTATTAAACAAATGAGGCAGCAATGAATAGCTGGTGAGAAAAGTGAACGACTTTTGCAATAGGTAATGCCTGAATCGTCTGCAAGCATAGACCATATTGATCATCACCAACTCAATCTTTGAGTATTCTCTTTCATGAGGGGTTTTAACTCGGCTAGCATAATAAACAGGCTTCATATACTTGGACTCCTTCCCTCTTTGCAATAGCATAGCCCCAATGGCATCATGTCCAACTGACGGGTTTACATAAAATTCTTTATCCCAATCAGGAGCTTGCATAATAGGCAGTGTGCTCAAAAATTCTTTGACCTTATCGAAAACTTCTTCACAGTCTTGTGTCCACTCCAATGGATCATTTTTAACCACTTGCTATAGTGGGTATAGTAACTGTGATGCTAAAGGTATGAATCAAGACATATATTTAACCTTCTGAATGAAAGTAGCCAATTGTCTTGTATCCTTTGGGGATGACAACAATAATAAGGATTCCACTTTCTTTGGATCTACCTCAATCCAATTTTCTGAAATCACATGTCCAAGAAGCTTCACCCTTGGCTGCGCCAAATGACATTTTTTGGGGTTTAACTGACCCCCGCATTCATCATACCTTGCAAAGGTCATTTCAAGCTTATGAACATGCTCTTTCCTTGAACTGTATACACAAAAATCATCTATGAACCCTTTGACAAACTTCCCAAGGAATGGAGCAAGGACCCAGACTACTTTTCTTTCAAAGGCTCCTGGCCCATTTGTCAACCCAAAAGGAAGGCAACAAAAGAAGAAACAACACCATGGCGTGATAAACGTAGTCTTTTTCCTATCTTCAGGAGCAAGGATAAGCTGAAAGTATCCTGAATACCCATCACAGACATTGTATCTCTCAAAACCAGTCACTGCAACTAGCAATTGATCAATAAAAGGCAAAGGGTAAGGGTCTTTCTTGTTCATCGCATTTAGTGGCTTGTAATCAACAGATACTCTCGAATGCCCATCTTTCTTTGGGTGACTACAAGAGGGCTCACCCATTCAGCATTATCCACTGGCACAATGAATCCTGCATCCAAAAGCTTATCCACTTCTTCCTTTAAGGCATTCATCTGCTCCTTGCCCATCCTCCTTAACTTGTGTCTGATTGGTTTTGCCCCTTCAACTAGCTCGATCTTCACAGGATCCCCAACAAAACCCCTTATTTCCTGATATGAGGTAATAAAAAGATTTGGAAACTTGTCCAACATTGCTAAGTGCTCCCTTCTTTCTCCTTGTGTCAGATCAGTACTCAACATATTTCGAATCAACTCTTTCTTCACTGGCAGTTCCTGTTTAGGTTGCATCAACTCTTCAAGTTGCTCTAGACAGCTTGAAGCATTTATATTCCCTGATAATTGTAGCACTTCACTAACTTGTTTCTGTTCCTCGTCTAACAACAAGAATGACACTTCACCCTAATCACTCGAACTTGAAGTAGTGCTACTTTCTCAGTCTTCAGAATTATCATCACTGGTAGTTTCGGACTCATCATTCTCACTCACATCTTCAAGTGCCATAGGTTGTTTGGTAGTCATATCAAACACCCTTTTTTCACCCTTCTTGCCATGCACACCAATTGTGCCCTTGCCCCAATCTTGCACGGTGGTATAGCCAAATGCTGTCGACAATAGAAATGGGCACAAGCGGGGCTATGTGGTTAAGAAGATGCGGGCCCAAGTGATAGTGTAGCTGTGAAGTGCGGTTGCAGCCAAGGGCAGGTGAAAGTGTATGCTTGATGCGGCTTTTTAGGCCATGGGTGTGCTGTCAGGTGCTAAATTGGAGAATGGTGTGCCGGAATGTGGTGCTCGATGTGCTTTCTGAGCAGGTCTAGACAGCTCGTCAAACGGAATCCCGGTGCTCAAGATATTGCAGTATAAAGGTGAAGTGTGTAGCATATCCCCGATAGATAGGACAGCTGGGGACAGGTGGCCCGGGTTGATGTCAATGTATATGTGTGTAGTGCTCGAGTTGTGGAGCATGCCTGTCTTCTTGGATTGTGAATCGGAGCTCTGGATAGCAAGTTATGGCCATTTGATGATTTTCCGGGGGGGCGGTCTGAGCCCACTTGACCGCATTGAAAAGTGCGCCATCTGGCGTGTGTTGAGTCTCACCAAGGTTCTCGGTGGAAGTGTTTACCATGTGGAGCTAGCACGAGTTGACTGCATGTTAATCGGATATTCGGATAGTCAGATGCAGCTAGATGAAGTTGGGATCATTTGATAGTGAAAGGTTGGCAGATGTTTTTCCCGGTTTTCGACGGCCTCGGATAGCTAGCTCAGAGAAGTCAAAAATACGGTGAGGCTTGCACAGCTCAAAGCCAACTCGGTGGAGATCTGATGCGGTTTTGATGTTTGACCATCGGGCGCGGGAGCAAAATGGGGTGCCGCTAAAGTGGATCACAAAAGGAACCTATTGGGCTTTTTCGGTGTAAAAGCTTCAACCCCCAAGGGGTAGCAGTCAAAGGAGAGGGCGCCACGTGGCGGCGGGCATAGCCCCGTATGTGCAGTGCAGCCATCCGGTGGGAGGGTATATAGGCCAGGGCGTGTGCCCCCTTGTAAGCATGAGGAGCGAAGGCTCAGGAGCTCCGTCAGCTATGGCGAAAGGCGCCACCGGCGCTGCGTTGGCTGCCGCTGGCGGTAGGTGGTGGTTTTGGGCGGCTCCACCAGTGCGAGGAAGGTGATGACGTGGCACCCACCCATGGGGGGGCCGTTTTCCGCGGACAAGTTTGGTCCAAATCCTTTTTTGAAGGCAATGTGAGCCCTTAGGGGGGCAACGACGGCGCCGTCGTTGCTCCCTAGAGGGTGCTTGTGAGTAGAGCGAAGTATGAAGCCTCGGGATATGTTCAAAATGGTCAAAGCAAGGTCAAGTCTCCCAAGGGGAGTGCCACATGTTGTCCTACCATGAAAAATGCCTAAAAACTCAAAAAAAGAGCCCAATAAGAGGGCAAAACTTTTTGTAACCAGGGAGTTCTTGTTTTTTGCAATATACATGAAAGGAGAAGAGAGAGAAGCTCAGAGAGTGATTGTAATGAAGCTTGGAAGCCATTAATGCACAACCCTTTTGGTCTATGGTGCTGTGTCGCATCCCCCTTCCCTCTTTTTCTTTGTCGTTTCGTCTGTTGCCAGCCGCGGTGCCGGTGAAGCGTGTGTACGCCCGGATCGTTGGTGCTTTGCAAAGAGAGAGAGAGAGAGAGAGAGAGAGAGAGAGAGAGAGAGAGAGAGAGAGAGAGAGAGAGAGAGAGAGAGAGAGAGAGAGAGAGCGAGAGAGAGAGCGAGAGAGAGAGAGAGAGAGAGAGAGAGAGAGAGAGAGAGTAAGTGTATGTGTGGAGGGAGACAGAGCATGTGCAGTGCGGTGTCAGCTCCTTTTGTGGTCCTAGATAGCGTGTGTGCGCTTGGGAACTGAGCAGGTGAAGCGGATTAGGTGTAGATTGTCATTTCAAAGGTGTTTTCGAGTGGATTGGGGTGTTGTGTTGACCCTAAATTATAGAGAGGCATTTTTGGTCGTGCCGGGTGTCATCCCCATTCCCCCTCTCCATCTTCTGGTACCCTACGGAGGAGCGCACTGATAGCTCCTCGGTGATGTGATTGGAAGCAAGGATGTGGCAAAGCAGTGGCCCGATCTTCATTGGAAGCGAGGATGCGGACGACTGGCTGGCGGATTTTGAGTTGTTCCTGCTATCATTGCAGATGACAGGTGATGATGACAAGGTGCGTACATTGACCTTGGTGCTGCGAGGAGAAGCGAAGGCTTGGTTTGATGGTCTGCAAGCAACAGACAAACAGATTTGGACAGGTTTTAAAGAGCGGTTTCTGTTGCGGTTTTGCAAGGTCGTGTCGGTGAATGAAGTGGAAGCGCAGATAAGGAGTCTGGCAAGATATAAGTGCCAACTTTGAGGTTTTTGTGGCTGAGTTTGAAGCTTGCTGGAGGCAGTTGGTGGCTATTACACATGTGGTTAATGGAGATTGCTTCAACATGGAAAAGTTTCTTGCGTGTCTGCATCCTGTGGTTCGTGAGAAGGTTGATGATGAAGAGCCGCGAAATTATGGTGAAGCGCTCCAAGTGGCCAAGGTCAAGAACAAGAAAATGAAAACAAAGATGGAGCTCGGCTTGCTTAACCCGGCAGAGTATGCGCCTATTGTAGCAGTAGGGTATTCTTTGGGCCCGTCGAGGATGGTGCCAATGATGCAAAGTATGCAGCCTGTTGAGGTAAGGCTAATGGTGATTTTTTCTTGTTCGGAGGTGCCTGTTTGCAGGATGTTAGTTCCAATGGTGGATGTGCTTGCAAACGAGGGCAAGCCATGTGTTCAAGAGAGTTTGTGTGCAGCGAAGATGGTAGATGCCAAGTGTCAAGTGAAGCTTGAAGAGGCATTAGAGCCTGTTCTTGTGGAGTCTTTGCTTGAGAAGATGGCAGGTTATGACCAGGTTGTAGGCACCAAGAGCTTGGATTTGGAAGATGAGAGTGTGCAGAGCCAAGTTGGCAGTCGCCAAGCTTTTCTGGAGCTGCTAAAGGATGTGAATACAGGTGCCGAGTCGGCCTATGGCAGTGATGGCGATGGGAGTTTGAGCTCGAGTTTGTGGGATACAGGTGAAGAGGACGGGTCCACATCCTATGGCGAAGAGACGGACTCTAGTGAGCCTAAGATGGTACAGGTAGAGTTTCCTGGTTTCGTATATAAAGATGTGATGGTTGCCAATGTGGATGAAGAGCAGGTAGAAGTGCCCAAGCTTGGGGTTGGGAATATGCATGCAAACGTTTTGTGCGGCACCATGCTTATGGTGATGTTGGTTAAAGTGGGCGTGCAGTGTGCTTTGATAGTGAAGCAGGTACGGAGCTTGGCCAAAGAGAAAGCTGCCCTAGAGGTGGAAAGTGAACGGGTTGAAGAGGACAGTCTGCAAGAGGCATTGGTGGAGCCATGTGGCTCTCTTGGTTCGGATGAGCATGAGGATACGGTGTTTCAGGATGCCACATGTATGGATTGCAATGGTATGATGCCGTTAGAGAGGCCTTTGGGTGATGAACAGGTGCATTTGGCCATGGGTGAAGAGGAAGAGCAGGCCATGGGTGTTGTGAAGCCGTCAGGGGAGATGTGACATTGGGTCGTGAAAGCCATGCTTATGAGCACAGCATTGCAGTGGGCATGTCACCAGTTACAAGAGTCTGTGGAGAAGTCCTCCACTTTATATGGTTGGGTAGGAGGGTCAGGTTTGTCCGTTGATGTTGGTTTGTCCATCGATGCTGGTATATCTATTGGGAAAAGTGTTGAGCAAGATAGTGCTCTTTTGAGTGCTTGGATGCCAATGGTTGCGTGGAGCAGTGAGGCTATGTTGTGTGCACTTTGGGTGCACTATTGTGTTTGTGTTGGGGTGCAACACTACAGGGAATTGCTACTTGTGGATAGACGAGACCAGTGCCAGGTGTTTGACCCTAGTGGATGATACTGGATAACGCAGGGGGTTAGGCAACCCGCCTATAGGAAGGCCAGCAATAGCAGGAGCTATGTATATAGTGTATATACAAGTTGTGGTATGCTTTTTGTGGTTAGTTTGGTGGTTTGCTCAGTGTTGGTGTTGTTAAGCCGTTTTGGTGTGCAGCGAGTATATTCTGGTTGAGCATAAATGCTCAACGAGGGGGTGGGAAATGATGGTACAGCCAAATGCTGTCGATGATAGAAATGGGCACAAGCGGGGCTATGTGGTCGAGCAGATGCGGGCCCAAGTGATAGTGTAGCTGTGAAGTGCGGATGCAGCCAAGGGCAGGTGAAAGTGTATGATCAATGAGGAATTTTAGGCCATAGGTGTGCTGTCAGGAGCTAAATTGGAGAATGGTCTCATATGCCCAAAACAATAGTTTTGTGTGCCGGAATGTGGTGCTCGATGCGCTTTCCGAGCAGGTCTAGACGACTCGTCAAACGGAGTCCCGGTGCTCAAGATATTGCAGTATAAAGGTAAAGTATGTAGCATATCCCCGACGGACAGGACAGTTGGGGACAAGTGGCCTGGGTTGATGTCAATGCATATGTGTGTAGTGCTCGAGTTGTGGAGCATGCTTGTCTTCTCGAATTGTGAATCGGAGCTCTGGATAGCAAGTTATGGCCATTTGAAGGATTTTTGGGGGCCGGGTCTGAGCCCACTTGACCGCATTGGAAAGTGCGCCATCTGGCTCTTTTGAGTTTCACAAAGGTTCTCGGTGGAAGTGTTTACCATGTGGAGCTAGCACGAGTTGACTGCACGTTAATCGGATATTCAGATAGTCAGATGCAGCTAGATGAAGTTGGGATCATTTGATAGTGAAAGGCTGGCAGATGTTTTTCACGGTTTTTGGCGGCCTCGGATAGCTAGCTCAGAGAAGTCAAAAATATGGCGAGGATTGCACGGCTCAAAGGCAACTCGATAGAGATCCGATGCGGTTTTGCGGTTTCACCATCGGGCGCGGGAGCAAAATGGGGTGCGGCTAGAGTGGATCATAAAAGGAACCTATTGGGCTTTTTTGGTGTAAAAGCTTCAACCCCCAAGGGGTAGCAGTCAAAGGAAAGGGCACCACGTGGTGGCCGGCATAGCCCCGTATGCACAGTGTGTCCGTCCGGTGGGAGGGTATATAGGCCAGGGCGTGCGCCCCCTTGTAAGCATGAGGAGCGAAGGCTCAGGAGCTCCCTGAGCTATGGCGGAAGGCGCCACCGGTGCTGCGCTGGCTGCCGCTGGCGGTAGGTGGTGGTTTTGGGCGGCTCCGCCCATGCGAGGAAGGTGTTGATGTGGCACTCACCCATGGGGGGGCCGTTTTCCGCGGACAAGTTTGGTCCAAATCCTTTTTTGAAGGCAATGTGAGCCCTTAGGGGGGCAACAATGGTGCCGTTGTTGCTCCCTAGAGGGTACTTGTGAGTAGAGCGAAGTATGAAGCCTCGGGATATGTTCAAAATGGTCAAAGCAAGGTCAAGTCTCCCAAGGGGAGTGCCACAGGTCGGCCTACCATGAAAAATGCCTAAAAACTCAAAAAACGAGCCCAATAAGAGGGAAAAACTTTTTGTAGCCAGGGAGTTCTTCTTTTTTGCAATATACATGAAAGGAGAAGAGAGAGAAGCTCAGAGAGGGATTTTAATGAAGCTTGGAAGCCATTAATGCACAACCCTTTAGGTCTATGGTGCCGTGTCGCATCCCCCTTCCCCCTTTTTCTTTGTTGTCTCGTCTGTTGCCAGCCGCGGTGCCGGTGAAGCGTGTGTACGCCCGGATCGTTGGTGCTTTGAGAGAGAGAGAGAGAGAGAGAGAGAGAGAGAGAGAGAGAGAGAGAGAGAGAGAGAGAGAGAGAGAGAGAGAGAGAGAGAGAGAGAGAGAGAGAGAGACAGAGACAGAGACAGAGACAGAGAGAGAGAGAGAGCAAGTGTATGTGTGGAGGGAGACAGAGCATGTGCAGTGAGGTGTCGGCTCCTTTTGCGGTCCTGGATAGCGTGTGTGCGCTTGGGAACTAAGCAGGTGAAGCAGATTAGGTGTAGATTGTCATTTTGAAGGTGTTTTCGAGTGGATTGGGGTGTTGTGTTGACCCTGAGCTATAGAGAGTCATTTCTGGTCATGCCGGGTGTCGTCCCTATTCCCCCTCTCCAACGACACCAACATCTCTCAACCAAGGTCGTCCCAAAATGAGAGGAAAGGCTCCTAGACCAGCTGGCATAACATGAAAGTTCACCATAACTTTCATGTTAAAGACTTCAACTTCCAAATTCTTGGGACCAAAACCCAGAGCTTTCGCATGTAATGAGACCCAGTCTCTCGACACATGACTGTGTGATCACACAAACTTAAGCACCTCCATCAATGTAGGCTTCTCCCATGCCCACACCTTTGTGCCAAGCATTCACCACAGGACAGATGTAAGGTAACTCTCCCACGGACACTGTCCAAAAGTACAATCTACTTTCCTCCCAATCAGGTCTTCCTTTAAACTATAAGCTGTTTGGCCTTCTCCCAAAGGCAAATCTGCCACTTCAAATCGTCTATGAGGCTTTCTCTTTCTCTTAACTTTTGCATCTTCACCCTCCTTCTCCTTCCCTTTTTTTTGACTAGGCCTTGGTGCTGCATAGCCTTCCCTCTCTCTTTTGCCTACTGGCAACACATTTGCGTCTTTCTTTTCCACCCGCACAATACCCACATGACTACCAGAGGTTGAGGCTTGATTTTCCTGTCCAATACCTTGATCTCCCCGTATATCCAATGCATAATCATTAGCTCTATTAGGAATCTTCCGAGGAAGTGGAAACATATCCCCTCCCATCCTTGTTGGCTTTGGACAATAAGTGCTGATGTGACCAAGCTCACCACAATTATAACAAGTAGGAATGAACCTCCTCTGCGGCTCAAACCCAACTTCCCCACGACCCTGGTTAGCATTAGGATGAGCTTCACATCCCTGAGCCATCCCTGCACCACGTCCACGACCACGACCACCTCCACCACCAAGAATGCTAGGTCGTAATTCCTACATCATGGTCATCATGTCTTGCATATTTTGTTGTAACTGTTCAGTACTAGCAGCCCTTTGGACAGGTTGGCCTCCAGCTTCTGCTTGATTCTCCTCCTTTTGGCTACGATTATTTTGCTCAGGGACTGCTTTCCCGTATTCATTAAGCCTTTGAGCTTTCCATTCTTTCTCTCTAGCAATGGCGAATGCCTCCTCGAAGGTGGCAGTCCTTTTCAGCTCAACTTTGAACTTCAAAATTTCTTTTAAGTTTTCCACAAAACGGTCCTTCTTTAACATGGATGGAGGGATCTCGTTTCCCAAGGCTCGGGCCCATTTATCCCATAAATGGGTGACCTGCATGAAAAAATCATCAACACTTTGACTAGCCCTTTGAGTGTATCCCAAAATTTCATGCCAAACTTCATCTGGTACTTTGATGGATCCGTATTGTTCCAGGAAATCTTGCTTCACACGATTATAGTCCAAAACCGCCCCTGGGTTTTGTACCTGCATCAACTCCTCAAAATTGTGTAACCAAACTTTTGCCTCATCATGTAAGCTATATTGCAGCAGCCGCAACAATATAGCTTGGTCTAGTATATTGCGCAATAAGAAATTGACTTCCGGCTTTTCAATAAATGTCTATGCATTTTCATTAGGCAATCCATGAAACTGTGGGAACTCGTCTGCCATGTTTGATTGCCACAAAAACACTTACATGTGACGTCGAAAACTCAAGGGATGTCGATGGATCACTCCAGTACCTAATCCACCTGACACTAGGTGACCCGGCCCCCAGTGCTCGGCTTCACAAAACCTCACGAACCTCACAAAGTTTGCAATCCAAATTAAATGACCGCCTCAAATACTATCCACAAATAACACATACATAGGCGGTTGTCCATAAGGACCCACATCCCCTTTACACTCTCTACCTGCATAGTGGACAAACTTTGCAAAAAATGGAGCACATGAGGATTTCTCCTTGATGGGGGGCACCAAAATGATGTGGAGTGCAAACAACAATGAAAATGAATGCCCCTATAGCCTTGCACCGATCACACTGTTGGAAAGAACAACAGGTGCACCATGACATTCACCTGTGTTAAACACCTGTAAAGCTTGGAGAATAACAGCTCTAGCATAAACCACACTTGGAATTAGGAGAATTAGATAACATGAGTGTGTATATTGGCTCGCATAGATGTCCGTAGAGCATCCATATGCTTGATTCCGATAAGGAATGAGCAAATTACAAGCATTCGAAGTTTGGGGGTTTTGGAAAAGCTCCAAAAACGAGGTCTCTGGAAAGTGTCTGCAGGTGTGCAGAGAAATGCAGCTATTAAAGGGGGATTTTTTTGGATCTTATCCCAAGGGATTTTCTCTCCCCTCTTAGTCGGCTTCATTTTCCCCAGGCACCTTTTTATTGGTCCATTTTGAGCCTTTTTTGGGTAAAAAATGGGCTGTCGGCCACTTTTTGACCAAGGCAAATTGGGGGGGGGACAGTGTTCGGGGACCAAAAAGTGGACAGGGTGATTGTCTAGGCAGTGGGAAGACAAATTGGGCGCCCCTTCTTCTCCCCAAAGTCCACGAGCCCTCTCAAGCAAGGCCAAGAAGCTCCATTAACTCCTTTGATACACTCATAGGGGGTACCCACTCCCCCCCTTATACCCTCCATTTGTCATTTCCTCCCCCCCATGTGGGGTTATTCCATTGCCACTTGGCGCCATCCTCCCATCTTCCCCAACTTCCCCATGTCCAAACCTGAAATTTCTATTTTGCCCCCAACCTGAGCCATTTTCTCGGAGGTGTAGCGGGTGACCCCGACCACCAAATGTAGCACCGTAAAGCATGGCTTGGATCTTATTACCCCGGCTAACTTCAGAAATTTCTAAACATAACATTTCTAAAAAAAACCATCAAGTCGGACTACTTGCCATCTTCCCACGTACATCCGCCGCCACTTTTTAAGTGAAAAACCATCCACTTCAAGTGCGTGTAACTCATGATGTCGGAGTCCGATTTGCAAGCTATCAAGCACGGCTAGGAATGCTCATTAAAAACTATTTTTTGAAAGCTCGAACAACCCAAGACTCAACCAAAAGCTTGACCAAAACCAAGCCTTTGTACATAAATTTTACAAGAGCACTCCAAAAAACTCAAAGCATTATGTACATCTATGTACTCGGGGCTAGTGAGCAAGCTCTTTAGCATGGATTAGAAACTTCATTTCCACCCAAAAAATGCCTGAAAATGTTTGATTAGATGATGTCAGTCTAATCGTAGCTAGATAGCACTAGTTTTCTTTTGTCATAGCATGTGTATAATGAGATGACGTGTAAAGGTCTTTTTGTTACTATTGGAAAACCATGTATATCTTCTCAATAAGGACAATGGTGTTTTTATTATTACATTTGCAAAGCTTAACAATCAAGTGATTTTGCCTATGATGTGTACAATTGTCATTGATTTACTTTCATCAATTTACTTTTGTCAGTTTTGAATCTTTATTTTGCAAACAATATTATGGATAATGGAGTTAATGGTTATATTTGCTTGTGGGTGACTACTTTGGGTCTATACCTTGCACGTTCTTTCAAAGGTGATCTTGGATTCATTTAGGTTTACTCTATTATTGAAACATTCATTATGGTTGATGGGTGGCAGGGCATTCAACCAAATTTTTTTACTCTCGGGTATCGCTATAAGCGTCGCTATATAAGGCTCTGCAACGTCGCTATAGGTAGCCTATATGCATCACTATAAGCGTCGATATATAGAGACGACAGTGGTGGTTTTAGTGATGCTCATCCTAATGTTCCCGTAGCAACGCTATTAGCGACAATCTTAGCGACACCGAGGAGTATAAAACCCAATGTATTTCTGTCTCTAAAAACGTCACAAGTGCACACAACATCTTGTAGTGAGAGATTCAATACTTAGTTCATATTATCTCCCAAGATGGTATCCAAATGAATCCATTAAAACTGGAGATAACAAAAGCATGGCATAATCCAAAGAATCTTCATGGGCTAAGAAGTTTTATTGGTATGTGTGCATACTATAGACGCTTCATAAAATCATTCTCTCAAATAGCACGAGCATCACATGACCTAACAAAGAAGAACGTTAAGTATTCATGTTTTGCTAAGGAGAAAAATGGTTTTGACAAGCTCAAAGAGAATCTTACCTCCCAACCATTTCTCATGCTTCCATATCTCTCAAAGCCATTTGAGGTCCAATGTGATTCTTGTGGTGATTGTCTTGGAGCAGTCTTGCTTCAAGAAGGGCCTCCCGTAGCATATGAGAGCCGAAGGCTCAATACGAATGAAAATATAATATCTAGCCAACCCAAATGATTTTTGCATATTAAAGTGATTATTCAATGTGGGAGAATAGACAAGAATAAGGGTTAGAATATAGACATGCTCTTTGGAATCTATCTCTACATGGGGCCAATGGTAAAGGGGCCCAAATGAGAGATGATTTGCCTCTCTCCAAGAGCAAGGTTAACTAATGGAGCTTAAAGACCTTAGGGTTAGCTTCATTAAAGACCTCCAAAGGTTGATGTTAAAAATTCCATTGACCTTAGGTAAGCTAGATCTGAGATTGAGGTGGGAACCCGGCCCAAGCTTGAGGTGCTTGTCGTTCTTGATGGCTAAGGTTCTTGATGTGCTTGTTGTGCTTGATGACTAAGGTGCTTCAGGTGCTTGTCATGCTTGCCGACTAGGGAGCTTGAGATGCTTATGGAAACACTACCCAAGCTTGAGGTTCCTTTTCATGCCTACTTACTAAGGTTCTTGAATGTAAGGTGTTCCACAAAGTCAACAAAGACACCCTCAAAGGAAATCTTAGTACAAAGAAAGCCAATAGGAAACTTTTCAAGCTCCTCTTCATGTTTCCCTCATGGTGTGCCTAAGACCTTGTTAGCGGGTTGCCGCGAAGGGACGTCTGCAACATAGCTCTTTTGCACTAACATAATTTCAATATGCAAGGAAGCGACTCGGGATGGGGCACGGAGACTTAATGAGAGTGTCAATCTCACCAAAGTGAACTCAAGGACTACTCGTTCTATAAAAAAAGAAAATCAACCACTTCCTAGTCAAAAAATAGGTATGCGTCCAATCTCAACGCTCAAAGTCATGACGCCTTTTCGGTATCCAAATGAATCCGGAATGTCATGAAACTTAAGGAGAGGTATCACAACACTTATGGACTCAATCCTACCAAGTTCTATCACCATCTGGGAAGATACATAAATCAAGATCCATCACAAAAAATGTGCAGAAAACTGAAACAGAAGTACTTAGAAAGATCTACCTTAAGCATAGAAACACTTATCCATGGTCAAAACATCCAAAAACAACCATTTTAACTCCCAAATCAATGCATTTAGCTCACAAACAATAAGTCGCAAACCACAACAGAATTGAAAATGATTACACTTAGATTATAGAGCAAGAGACAAGGAACCCAATGTGCTATTCGGACTAGAATTATGATTACCAACTCAGGAGAAAAGAGGATTACAAGTTGTAGTCACAAGAAGCCTCCACAGTGCACGTTTCTTTTCTTCATCTAATAATACTTTTTTCTTCAAAACTAAGGGTTTTGACTTTAAAAGTTAGGGGCTTTCCCATGGCCATCCAGCCTCTTACAAGGGTGTAGACTCCGAGAAATAAAAACGGGTATGGTATAATCTCATCATGATAACAAATCATCTTAGGCTAAATTACAGGTTTTTTTAAAAAAAAATAGAGTGTCCACAGGGTTTGGTGTGCATATGCCTGTATACGCCTGTATCCACCAACATTCTCCCCTTCCTATTCATTGCACGTCCTCGTGCAAGATGCCTTTGAAGGAGTTTACTTTACTGTCTTCTTTTGAGCGTTGTAGTGAGATTTCTGAACTTCTGAGCTCTTGCTTCAATCTCGACTTTGGTTGCCAGCTCTCTGAAGGGATTATTGCTGATGGTACTTTGGTAGGCGATGTGGCGGGCTGGCAGATCTTTTGTCATTGGATTGAATATGAAAGACTCCACTTTGAAGAAACCTATCATGAAAGCTTCTTCAAAGGTCTCCATGTAGTGAGAGGGCAGAAACATGACTCTTGCATATAATCCCATGATAACATTTATGTTGAGGATTTCTGTCTCCATATTCCAGCACATACCCACGTACCCTTGACAAAAACTTGCCATGGATGCTCTACTGCTTCAATGTCTCTGAAAGCTGTAATGCACGTGATGAGCATTTTGGCAATCTTTATCCGCATATGACAAGAGAGATCTAGGATCTCTTTCATCATATTGATTACTCCTTTTAGAGTTTGCACCATGTAATGCTCTGATGGGGGGGTTGTTATTAAGAGGTTTTATGATTATCGGGTAGTTCAGTACTGCCGGTCTTTTGCTTTGCCAACTATAAAAACTGTCCCAAGATCGCCGTCTATTGATGGGATAGTTGGTGGGGTCGATCCTGAGATGCTGAGGGGTGTTCCTATAATATGTTTCGTCAGTTTGTCGCTGATCGAACCATTTTTTTCTCCAGAGTGTTTGATTGTCGAGGATGGTTTCAATCTGAAGGGCCATAATTGGAACCTATCTATAGTCCCCTCTGTTGTTTGGTCCAATTTTTGGGAGCATCTTTTGCTGCCATTATCGAACTTCTTGCCACATCAATGGTAGTGCTATCATCTCATGCCCATGATTTTTTGCTACCTCATTTTGAGTGATCATGAGGAGGGCAGCCGATTCCAGCACTTTTAGTTCATATTGCATATATGCCTTGTGTGAAGGGTCCTTTACTTCTGAGATCCAGTGTTGAATTTCATCTTTTGCCGACTCTGAGATGGATGTTGTGGCTGGATCTGCAGATTCCTGCGTGCCTTTCCCAGTGCTCGTAGTGGGTTATTTTTGTTTGATGAGTTTTGAATGCTGATTGTTCGAATCCTTCTCCCTCCTCAAATTCTCCTGGGTCCTGCTGATACTTTGTTTAATTTTCTTTCAGAGCGTCCACTTCCTTTCTTGCCTTAGCCAGTTGCCTCTTTAAGTCATCGATTTTCTCATCCTTGGCCTGTTGTAGGGCCCTATGACCTGCCATGATGATCTGTTTGTCATATTTCTCTTGTTTTAGGGCCTCCTTCAACTCTTTGATTTCGTGGCTCAAGGAAGTAGATCCTGCAGTCATAGTTGAAGAGGAGAGTGTCTCCTGTATGGCTAGGAGCTGAGTGAGAGACCTGTTAGGCAAAATTTGGACTCACAAAGGGGCCCTTTAAGGAGTTTGACTTTACCTCTCTCTACCAAAACGGGCACATGGATAATTTTTTGCAAACAAACTCCAAAGTTGGTGAAGGTTTGACAGTTAGAATGTCCTCTTCAAGATTTATCTACTGATATATAGCATGCCATGAGATTCCTCATATCTTAGAAGATTTTTTTTCTGATTCACCTATGATGTGACAACTCTGTTGAAATCTAAGTGAATAAAAAAAAGAATCTTCTAAAATATGAGGAATCTCATGGTGTGCTATATATCAGTAGATAGAGCTTGAAGAGGACATTCTAACTGTCAAACCTCCGCCAACTTTGGAGCTTGTTTGCAAAAACTTATCCATGCGCCCATTTTGGTAGAGAGAGGTAAAGTCAAACTCCTTAAAGGGCCGCTTTGTGGGTCCAAATTTTGCCTAATGTGCTAACCACTACATACAAGCCTTGTAGGTTCTCATTTTGTTTCTTTTCTCTGGTTAGCTCCTCCTCGAGGCATTGTTGTTCGATCTGCAATGCGGAGTTTGCCTCGTTGAATTGTTGCACTTCTTTGTAATAGTATGTGGCATTTTCTCGTTCTCTCTGCAACTCCGATTGCACCTGGACTTGTGCGTTCTTTAGTGCTTCAATTTGTTTCTTTAGCTGCTAGGATTCTTTTGCTGCTCTAGATGCCTCTTTTTTGTTATCTTCTATCTCCAGCTCCTTGAGGTTGTAAAGAGCTCTTTGACATTGGAACTGCAGTTTGATCTGCTCTAAGTGATCGTCAATGTCAAAGCATCTAACTATCTCCACTCCTTCTTTTATGGCTACTTGTGTGCGTGGCGTTCTTGCCCCATGCTGGTACTTTTGGCTTTGATCCGATTGCTTAGCCAGCTCAGCTTGATTTTCCTTTTGTTTCAAATCCTCTAATGCATAAGAGGTTGTGGCAGGATTTTTCTATGATTTTGTTTTTTGATCCATTTGCTGTTTTGTCTGCTTTTCGTCGATCCCTTGCTCCGGCTGTCCTGCACATTCTCCTTTCTCTTTTTTTGACATCTCTGAAAGTGTCTCAGCATCCTTGGGAGAACCAAGGTCTTGACCTTGTTGGTCATGTGTCTCATGTTGTCCCTCTCCTTGCGAGTGACTTTCCTCTTTTTTACTCTTACCAGATTTGTCAAATGATTCTAGATCATCGACGCGTTGCTTCTTTGATTCTTCTTGCTGCCTCTGCTCCATTTTTTTCTTGAGCTCATTGTTAATTCGTTGCCGCAAGGTACTAGTAATTTCCCATTTTTCTTCAGCTTCCTTCCTCTTTTGTTGCTTGATCCTTTCCAAGGTCTCTGCTTGCCTGCATATCAGCGGGGCATTCTCGACTTCATCGTCTTCTTTCTTGTATTCGCTTCTGTTTCTTGGGTTTGATGCTGATCTTTCTTTTATTTGTGGAGCTTTTCACTTAATGCCTGAGCCTCTTCCATTGTCCTCCTGGCATGAGTGATGGGGATAGCTTCTACCAAATGTGTAGCCTTTTTCTTTAACCGGGTATATCCCAGGGTGTATCGGCTATCCTGCTCTTCCTCCGAAGATTGGCACTCAGAAGGAGTATCCCTTGGGTGGGACCCCTCTTCCTGGCTACTTTGAGCATCTGGCTTGGTTTTCTCACTGTCAGAATCCCTTAGAGGTGCACTTTGCCTTGTCCGTTTGACTCCAGGATTCGGTCTTGTAGAAGGTCCTGCCTCTGGTCTCACAGCTCTTTTGGACTTGTGGATTAGATCTATCTGCGTTTCGGCAGGTGGTAGATCGTCGATCATGCCCAGTGCTTGATAGGCTATCCATGTCAGCATTGGTCCTCCGTTCATGTAGGCTTTACTCCATTGACCGCCCTTCAGTTTTCCTCCACAATCGTGTCAAGAAGATAGTTGCCAAAGTCGCAATTGACCACCCTGCCTTCAGCCAAGCCCATCACCATCACTACTTCCATATGCAACAAGGGTTTAGTATATCTAGGTGGCTTCTGCACCTTGAAATTTTATGATATAAGACGCAATGGGAGTTCCGTTTATGAGTAGATCAGGTCTTGATATGTCAGCTTGTGGCCTCATTGCTTCAAAAAGGCTTTATCATTGTCTATTGCCTTCATTTTCTGCAATAGATTGTGCATCCCTTGCGGCAGGTGGAAGGCTTCATTGATGATTTCAGCTGTAATTTTTACCTTAACAACTGTCCTATCCTTGTCTGTCAGAGTTTCTTCCCCATTGTATTGAATTGAACTTATGAGCTCGTGAGCTCATCTGAAATCTGTTCCCCAAGGAGGCAGTCTTAAGAAGTTGTCGAGTTGTAGACACCTGACCCCTGCTTGCACTTCTGGTTTCTAATGCAAACTCCACATTTCTTATGGAAAGATGGTGGCCTTTACAATTTCTTAGTCTTCTGCTTGGAACCTTCCGATGAAAATGTTTGCCGGAATTGCTTCAAGTACTTGTTCAATGAGGTGAGCTTTCTCATTTGATGAGATATCAATTATCTCATAGGGTGCCACATTCTAGTCCCTCTGTGCTTTCCTTCGAGGCATCCTATTGCCAATTTGCAAGTGAAATCACGTTTTAGCCATTGATCAAAATTGTCGAAAAGTGTAAACTTGACCATAAAATGAAAAAGTGAGCTTAACATTGTCAAAACTAGTTCAGATTTGACCAAATTTTACCAGTGCACCTAGGATTTCTATAGGCACAAAACTGTAATGTAACAGATGGATTTTGGCAAAAAGGAACATGGATCGCGATCCATGTTGGGAAGCATTTGAAAATTCTAACTTTGGGAAGTTTCTCCTGGGCATAACGGGATGCTACTGAGAAATTTTCTCTGGATTTAGAGCTGAAGGTACATGGATTGCAATCCATGTTGGGCAATATTTTGAAAATATGATGAAACCATCTCGTAGGGTTCATCTTGATTATGACTTGGTCCAAAAATTTTGGGATTTGGATCAATGGTTTAACACTTGGGCTGAATTTTGGAAATCATGTACAAATCTAGAGATTTTGGCTTTTTTAAGTGGATTTTGGGATTCAAATGACTTGAAACTTCATGGCTTGGCTTTCTTGATCATACTGAATCAGATAACATGGGTTTTACTTATTTTGGCCAAAAAGGTACATGAATTCTATAGGTTTTCCTAGTACACTGGTGAAATGTTTTCAACTTTGGACATGTTTTTCTATAGTTTGCCCCATTTTCTAGTTTATGGCCATATTTTTTCTGTTTTGACCAAATCTGTTTCTGGCAACCACTTTTGGAGTCATGTTTTGCCTGAAATCTCTCCTTGCTTTGATTTCTGATGATTGAGGTCTGTAGCTCATAGCTTTGCGTGGTCCCTGGGAAATTTTTCGTAGACATTGAATTCTTTTGAGAAGGCAAACTAAATCCTGCAAGTTTCACCATTTTGCAACTAAACTTTTGCTTGGTTTTGAACCCATCACCAATCTTAGGTTACATTTGCTTGTTGATAGGCTTCAAGGAGAGTGTGAAGTTTCCCAAATTACTTTAGCAGTAATTTTGACCAAAAGACCATTTACAAACTGAAATAGCAATCCAAGTGGGTTTGATGATCTCTAGAGCACTTTTTGTTATCATTTTGCAACACCAGTACTATTTGTACATTGTCCAGCTAGTGAGCCACTTTTATCCTGATTTTAGCAAAAAGAAACATGCATCACGATCCATGTTGGGATGCTTTTTGCAAAACCATTCATGGGGTTGTATTCCTGAGCCTCTATTGTTGCTCCTGTAGAAGTTTCCTTGATTTTGGGGTTTTGGGAACATGGATCCCGATCCATGTTCCAGCACCTTTTTCTACTGTTTTTAGCTTGGCTGATTCTGTCAGTTAGTTGGGTCTATTGATGAACTTTTCTGGTTTTTGATGGGTTCTGGACTTCCTCATTGGCCCTGTTACTTTGCCAATTTTGGTATTGTTGATGCAGTATGGGTCACACACACATGCTCTTGCAAGGTTAATGATCATACCTGTCAAATCTGGTGTAGTGAGATTCCCCGAGGTGGTCGTAGCAGGCAGAAGCAACTAGAAAACTCTATGCTCCTGTGGCTCTCTCTCTCTCTCTCTCTCTCTCTCTCTCTCTCTCTCTCTCTCTCTCTCTCTCTCTCTCTCTCTCTCTCTCTCTCTCTCTCTCTCTCTCTCTCTCTCTCTCTGTGAATGCAAATGAGCTTCTGTTGCCCCTTTTGACTATATGATCCCAGTCTACCCGGAATGCCCCATTTATACTTACCTTCATTGCTCATATCTTGTTGGGCACATCACCTGTGGTTCGAACCGTTCGTCATTCTGACACTCGGTTTACAAATGGCGTTCGATCTGCAGTTTTGATCCTTCAAAAGTTGGCTCAAAATTCATCTTGTGTTGAATTTTTCCATATCTGCCATGTTTGAAGTCCTTGCTTTAAAGTTTCGTTTTTTGCTTTAGAAAGTCAATTTTGACTTTCCTGGCTCCACTTATCAATCTTTTGTTGATTACCTATCATTTTTTTCTTCTTTGTAAAAGAAAATTATTTACAATGATTATTAGTCGGCCAAAAATTAGCCAAAATTAGTGTCGCCTTCCTTATATACATACTCTTATTTTGGTATTAGATGGTGACAGTGTGGCTCATGATTATGCCAAATAAGAGTCTGTCAGGCTCTATAAAACTTGTGTTTTTTAAAGAAAAGGAAAAGAAAGGAAACAAAAAGAAAGGAAAAGAAGTAAGATGATAGTAATGGTATATACAAATGATACTCCAGCCACATTTCCCCCCTTCCTAGAGTGAGTCATCCGCGACAAACATGTGTCAGAGTGCCTGGAAATAAAGCGCGTGTCTATGCATAGCCGTATAGTGTGGCTCTATGATGCCAATGGAGGATGTGCATGGGAAAACAAAATGCTGTGCAAGAGATAGGTGCTGAACAATATGTTCAGTGGCTATTGGTGGTGAGGTTCCTTGGAAGCTGTGTGGTCTGAACAATAGTAATTGTAGATGGTGCGCTCTGTGTTTGACTGTGACCTGCAAAAGTTTTGATGTTGCCGGTGGGGTCGGTTTTTGGCATTGTTTGGGTTGCCATCGAAATTGCTTAGGTATGGATCCACTAGAAGAGGCATCATGAAGGCGTGGTTGTTTTGGTTGCCATACCCATTTAAGTGTGGTTGGATGTCGAAGAGAGTGGTCCATCGGGTTAGGCCGTTTGACAACAGTGGTAGGCAATTTGTGGTGGTTTAATTTCTGTGTAGGCAATGTAGGTTTACGTGTATTGATTTGTCATTTAGGTATCCACAATTGCCTAGGCTTGGTTTCCATGATTGATTTCTTAACCCATATTTACGTGGCCATGGTGGTGGATGATCACTAAGCTGCTGCATGTGGCAATGGTAGAGGTTCCCATTCATGGTCCATCTGTACGAATGGCATGGCTAAAGATTGGCCCTCGTGTAAGATGAGTAAAGTGTTGTCCTGCCAGTTTGGTGTGGCTTGATAAGTGCGCATCCACGGCACTCCGAGAACAACTGCGTCATTCAGATGATGATCTTTGACCACATGAAATTGATGTGGATAAACTGTCCCATCAAAGTTGATTGGCAAATTTATGTGGCCTAGACTGTCCATAGTACCTTTGTTTGCGACCTTGAATTCTATAGTATTGGGAATTAGAGGTTCCTGTGTGATTTTTTTGAAAGTGGAGTAGTTAACCACATTAGCTATGGACCTTGTGTCCACTAACGCTCTTTTGGTGGTGTCGTCAGCAAGTTGTAACTGAATGCGTAGATCCATTCCTCCTAACCATGAAGACACCGTTTGTATGGATGCTATCGGAGCATTTTGAATAGCCACGTCCTGTTGTTCTTTCCTCTGGAAGTTTGCTTCTTCCCTGCGTTTTAATATTCTGAGTTTGGCCTCCTACTATGCTTGTTCTCAAATGTCCTGTGGTTGACGTCTGCATTGAGCTGCTGCATGGAGTGTTGCGATTTCTTCTGGTGTCAGCTGAAGAAGATATTTCTTTAACGTGCAACCACTCGTCCAATTATTCATCTCCTCTCCTGCGAATGTTGCAAGTTTGATGGTGCCACTTTGCGATATATCATGGATCACAAAAGGCCCTGTTCCTCGCTATTTGAGTTTTTTTGGAGTGTTGTTTTAGGGTATACATGAGAACATAATCCCCTTTTTGGAACTCCTTACCAATCACGTGTTGATCATGAAAAGCTTTCATTTGCTGTTTTTGAGCATATATCACAGCTATCGCTTTAACTCTAGTTTCATCTAAGTGTTCTAGGGTGTCTAGTCTCTTCAATGGCTCATGGCCTGTCCATCCTAATTGTGTTGCCACTCTGAGGGATTTGATTAGGAATTCCAATGGTAGTATCGCATTAATCCCAAATACCAGGTTAAAGGGAGTCGTTCCAATGGAAGTTTTAAATGCTACGTGGTAAACCCATAAGGTGGTGTGTAGCTTTTGATCCCAATCATTTCGAGTCACTGACTATCTTGGTGAGCACATGTGCATAGGATTTTTTTAGTACTCTCTACCTGTCCATTGGCTTGCAGGTGATAGGGTGCTGACTTGTGATGGACCACCATCAATTCGTGAAGGAGGTTCTCAATGACGTCGTTCACAAAGTGTGTTCCTCTATCACTTCCTATTTCAATTGGTAGTCCATACCGCGTAAAAACGTTTTTGAAAAGGAACTGAGCTGCAGTCCTTGTATCATTCTTTTGGGTTGCTTTGGCTTCTGCTCATTTCGTTAGGTAGTCTGTTGCTACAATGATGTATTGTGCGTGTGTCCTATATCTTGGAGGGTTGATGGGACCAATGAAGTCAATGCCCCATTTGGCAAAAGAACCTACACCCATCATTGGCCTCAGTGGCATTTCATCTCTCCTCTGGGTGGTTTTGTGCGTTGACATTCATCACATCGTTTGCCATATGTCGTTGCATCCATGAACAGGGTTGGACACCATATGCCTGAGTGTAGCAATAGCTTTGCCGTTTTATCGGTGGAGAAGTGTCCCCCGAATTGTCCCGAGTGTGCTTGATCTAGGCTAATGTAACATTCGCTTTCTATAGCACACAGCCGTAATTGTTTATCCTTTGCCCGCCTATACAGTTGGTTGGCAATGAGTAGATAGTGTTTTTCCTCTTCCTTGATATTTTTCATTCTTGCTTTGCCCCATTCCTCTGGAAAGGTTTTGTTTTTTAAGTACTCAACTATGTGAGCACTCCATTTAGGTGCTTGTACTACATGAAACATTGTTGCGTGTTCCACTGGGGGCTGTATTATACAACTATCATAGGACTTTACATATTTATAGGCACTATATTCCATGTTTTGCCAGTAGACACCCAGTCTTTGTAACCGTTGGCCTGTCTGTGTTTCACCAGTGTGAAATCCCGTATTTTATATATCATTGAACTTGTTTGAGATAGTAGGTGGTATCTTCAGGCTGTACACATAGTCTTAGTATCCCATCCTTATCGTGTTTGTACATCCGTCCTACTAAAAGGATGAGATTCCTTGTTTGATGGATAAATGATGGTTGACGGATAAGCCGCGACGGACGTCTGCACAGCGAGAACTCAGCTAACATGTAATGTCATGTAAGGACGAAGCTCGACCCGCAGGCATGTGGAAGCAATCATAAGGTGTCACCCTACACTCGACCGACTCCTAACTAATTCCTACAGAGGTCTCTACCAATTTTCTAAGTCACAGCCTTCAAGAGTGCATAAGAGGAAACTTCCTACAACGCTTTCTAGAGCCGAACACCCATCAAACAATCTCGAAACACCATAGAACTTGAAGGAGACCCTACTAATACCAATAGGTTGCTCTCCCTAAGGCCTATAAACCAAAATCCTGACCCAAAACACACGGTGCAGAAACACATAGGATGTCTGGCCGAAATCTGCAGGTCTTCGTTTCCAAAATCTAAAGCGCCTAATGTGTAGTTCTTCTCAATGTGAACACGTGGATATGCTGCAATGCAAAATCGGACAACGTATGCTCACCCAAACAACCTATGAAGCACGAACCATCTCCATTTTCAAGTCACAAATAAAGTATTACACAAGATCCATTACTCTCTCTCTTTCCTTTGCTCTAGCTCTCTGTTCCATTCTGTGTGTGTCTTGGCGTGAGGTTGCTTGTGTGTGTTTTGTGGCACCTCTTCTTGGTTGTCACAAAATCTCTCTTGCGTCCTAGTTCGCATACCATAACTAGGTGTTGCCCCTTCACTTGTTTGGCTATGGGTTTGTTGTTGGTGTTTCTTGCTTGTGGTTGCCCTAGCCCCAAATGAGCAGGATGGGAGCCTTGAGGGGTGTTTAGAGGTTGCCTCTCTTGTTGTCCACCCCGGACCGCCTCAATACAACAGTGCTTGATGATCCACGAAGAAGACAAGCTTGTTTGCTACAAGGTAGTGTCTAAATTTTTTGACAGCATAGATCATTCCCAAACCTTCTCTTTCCGTAGTGGTATAATTTCTCTCTGCATTGTTTAGTTGCTGACTAGAGTAGCAAATGGTGAAATCCATTTTCTTCTCTCCTGGCTGGGCTAATATGCACCCAATGGCATAGGCTGATGCATCCACATGGACATGAAAGATTTTGCTTCAGTCAGGGGCTTGCAAAATTGGAGCTGAAATTAAATGTTGCTTCAATTTTTGGAAAGCCTGCTCATATTCCTTCATCCATTTGAACTTAGTTATGAGGGCGTACAATGGCTTAGCTATTACAATATGCATATATATGAAATGCCTGTAGTATCCACAATGCCCCATAAATGCTTGCACTTCTTTTATCTTTGTTGGTCTCGGTAGTGCAGCAATTGTCTGCACCTTTTCTTGATTAGTTGCAATGCCGTTTTTGGACACTTTGTGGCGTGGCCCAGAATTCTACCCTGTCTTACCATGAAGACACTTTTTTGGGTTTAAGCAAATATGATACGTTTCGCATTTTTCAAAGACTTTTCCTAGATGAGTGATGTGGTCACTTCATCGATGGGAATGAACACAAAGATCATCCATGTAGATCTCCAGAAATTGTTTGAGATATTCTTTGAATGCGTGGGTCATTAGTCTTTGAAATGTGGACGGGGCATTGCTCAAGCCGAAAGGAATTACCTTGTATGTAAATATATCCCACTCTGTTGCAAATGCTGTCTTATGCTGATCTTTTTCTTTAACAGTCAACTGGTTGTAGCCTGAGAACCCATCCAAGAAACTATAGGCCTCTTCCCCTGCTACCCTCTCAATAACATGATCGGTTATTGGCAGTGGGTAGTTATCCCTAATGGTCACTACGTTTACTTGCTTGAGATTTACACATACACGTAGTTTGCCATTCTTTTTGGGTACCACCACAATCGAGGACACCCACTCGGTGTGCTCAATCTTGTAGATAAACTCAACGTCCTTCAGTTTTTCTATCTCCTCCTTGATTTTCTTTGCAAAAGTTTCATTGTACGTGTAAGGGCGTTGTCTGCGTGGTCTGGCATCACTCTTAAGGGGAATCATGTGCTAACATATCTCAGGATCTATCCCCTTTAGATCTTTGTATGACCATGCAAAGACATCTTTATATTGCCTGAGCGTATCGACTAGAAGTTGCTCTTCCTCTTCAGTAAGGTCCGTGGCAATATATGCCGGTTTAGGCTCCTCACCTGGTTTTGCTAAGTTGATGCTTTTTGTTTTTTCAGGACCGTCATATGAAGTTCCTGGTTCTTTGGATTCTCGTTTGGGTTTTTGCACCACTATCTTCCTATCATGAATGGTATAGTTCTTATAGTGGGATGGTGCATCGAATTTATCATCATTTCATTCCTCGTCCGTTTCCATTTTTGTTGTCCAAACTTCCTTCAAAGCTCGTTTTAAATCATTATTTGACTTTGCGCTCCATCTTGGACAACTTAGACGGTTTTTCGGTATTTTTCTCTATTTTCGGTTTTTGTTTTGATGTTGTTTTGGTTGAGTCAAGTTGCATATATCGCTTTGATATCCTGTCCTTGGTACAGTCAGTTGCTTCGACTAATCTCAAGTACTGTGTTTTGTCAGTTAATTGAGATACTGAGTCCTCGTTGTGCTTGTTGTGGTTATTTCTGCATTTATCTTTATACCTGTTTTGTCTTCGAGGATTTTGGTTTGGGAAATCATAGTAGATCACTCGTCGATCCTTCCGTTTGATGCTCTGAATCGAGCTACTAGACAGCTCATTTTCCGTGTTATCCTCTAGCGTTTTATCAGTCAAGTCTTGAAAATCTTATTCTTCATTCATTTGGACAAGGTCCCTTATAGAGGTTTCATCCACTATGCATTGGCACTTGACCACCCCTTCCTTGTCAGGTACGTCTTCCTTTGTCTTCGGAGTTAGGCGGACATTCATCATCTAGAATGGAATGATATCATACCCTTCCTCATCACAAAATTTTGTGAGGGTCACTTCGTTGACACAAGCATCAAGAGTAGCTAGTATTTGTTGCTATCCAAACGGTTCAAACATCTCTTCTGGAAAAGGCTCTGGTATGTATGCTTCATCTTGTGCAGTCCTATCAATAATGCAGTCTTCCTTTTTTAAACTTCCACAATCCGAAGCTTCTCATGTCCATTGGTGAGCTTTGTTCTGGAGCAAAGCCGGTATTCCTCCTGTCTAGTCAGTTTTGGAATGCAAGCCTTCTTCTGGGGATCTTTCTATGTCTTTATAGCTATGATCTGTGACACTAATTTTTGTAGTGATATCCTTGTTCCTGAGATAGATATAGTCATAGCTCCAATCTTGTACCATTTGGAGTTGACGCATGAATGGTCTGCCCAATATGATGTCGAAATTGCTGCTCTCATCGAAATTCATAATAGCAAAGGTGTAATCATATGCATTTCCACAAGAAGTTACTACAATCTGCTCCAAGATGCCAATAGGTCTCTATAGGTATTCAACCGCTAGTTGAAGTTTCATTCTAGTTTTTTGTAGAGCAGGGTTTTCCTATTTTTTCCACATTGTTGTGGTGACTATGGAAATTTTGGCTCCACTATCCAATATCGCTACCGATTTTACGTCCTTGTACTCTACCGGTAGGGTAGTATTTCGTTCTTCACCTTCACAATAGTCCCCTACCTTGTTCACTGGCACTGGCTCATGTTTAGTTTGCTTCGAGGGTTGTGTCTTTAGCATGTTTTGAGAAGCCTCGGGTGAAGGAATTACAAGCCCTATTTTTTCCAAATTTTTTGCGACCTCGTCCCAAAGATGTGGTCTAATATTCAGCAACTCTGACAAAGTCAGTGTACAAAGGATAGGTGATGACATCAGCCCATGAAGAGTTTTAGTGTCCATCATCTTAGGATTGGCGTTCGATTGAGATGGAACTTTCCTTACCTCAGATCGAGTTTCAGGATTAACAATAAATGAAGGTAAATTCTTCAACGGCTGTGGTTTACTATCTTCCAATATCGATGTGCCTGCATCGTCATACAATGATCAGATGTCATTTGGGTAGAGCTCATGCTCTAGATGGATTTTTGGGATAGGAGCTGACATAAGTGTGGCACTTTCATCTTTTCTATTCCTAATCTGTTTCCATAGCTCTTGAGGCCATTGTTCTTCTACCTCCAAAATTGGTAGTGGTACTTGAGAATGCCTTCCATCTGTTGTATTGGCTACCACCCTCGTATCCAAAGGTGTTTTGTCTGCCAGATTGGGTAGGCTATTTGCTTCAATTCCCCTCTCATCTAGCTCCTGAATCTTTTCTCGTATGAGTACCTCGATTTTTGGAGTCGTAGGAACTGATGGTTCCATAAGCGCTTGAGCGGCTTGAATGAGCTCTTTGCGCATCTTTATCCTCTCTTTCTCATAGCCTAGATGAGGGTACGTTAACCACCTATCCTCTTGGGTTTGGTTAGGCTTTAACCTTGCCTTGTAAGCTTTCAAAATTGCGTCCAAAGGTTCAAACACCTTGTCTACTAAGACTAACCCTCCTGATGGTAGTTCGAACGGTTTCTTTGTCTTGTTGCTGCCATTAAGATCTCTTTCCCTTTGGAGTTGTTCCTCTGTTTTCTGCAATTTGGTTTCCAATGCCATTTTTTCCTTTTCTCTTTTGGCTTTTATCTTGTTTCATTTTGCCCTACAGGATTTTCTAGGGGTTCGGACAGACAAGTTGTTTATCTCTGTTTGGCTGGCCGGGACATTCTTTGCTACCTCATGTGCTTGATCTCTAGTGACCACGTTTATCGGAATGTTTGGTTCTGTTTTGCTCCACTTCAGCTTGGCACAATCCCTATTTTGTTCATGACTGCTTTTTCTTTGTTTTCAGGGTTTTTTGGGCAATGTGGAATAAGATGGTCGATCATGCATCCGTCACAGAATCCAAAAAATTGCACCCGCTCTCCTTTGTTTGTACAAACTCTAGCCCAGTGATAACCACCACATTCATAGCATGGTCCTACAGGTGATGGAGAAGCTTGTGGAGCTCTCATCGGTTGTCCTATTCTAGGAGGGTAACCTCTAGGTTTGTAGCCCTAATTTGCCATAAACATGAGCATATTCTCATCGACCAAGTAATGATTTTTGGTTGGTTGTGCTATGTATGAGGGCTCGGGCATTTCTTCCAAGATTATCCATGGATTATGTTCCTCTGGAGCGTATGTATTCCTATCAATTTCCCTTTCATAAGTATTGTCTGAATCTTCTCAGTATGAGACTACCTGGATCAGAATTTGATCAAAAGGTGGTTCTATGGGTTGAGAAATCCTTACCGTAGCCCTAGTTTCCTGGGGTAAAGGGGGTTGATGTCCCAACACCAGTTGAGCTTTTTCTTGACCCAAGATTGCATTATTTGGCCCCACTCGGTACCTTGGAGGGGGCGGAAGTTGTTGTCCCACATGTGGTCCGTATTGTCGTTCTCTAACATAGTTCCGATTATAGAAACATTCATGAGTTTTGTGGTTTGTCCATTTTTGTTCTGTGGAACACCATTTCAATATTCGCTATGCGTTTGCTCTTGGCCTTTGTTGAAGGTTGCACCACTGGGTTGGATGGTCATCTCCACAAGTATCACATTTTTGGGTGGATGGTTGTCGTGTGTTTGGGTTCGTCCTGTTTCCTTGGTTCATCCTCCTGATCATTTCCTTGATCATTCAATCAACGTCCGGAACAGCTGGGTTTTGCCCTCCTAATTTTGTCATGGACTCACTGGTAGTTGAAGAGGTGCTACTAGTCCCCTGATCTGTGTCTTCAGTCACCTCCCCATATGCTTTGCAGTTATCTACAAGATACAATGCCGCTTTCGTGACTTGCTCAAAGGTTACACATGCTTTCAGGTGCAAGTCCTTTTTTAGCATGTCATTTCGCAATCCCATTATGAAGAGGACTGATAGTTTTTCATCCAAAGGTAGTTCTCGAGCAAGGCATCTTTCTATGTACTCCTTAAAACGAAGTGAGGCTTCCTTCACTTATTCTTTTTCCTTTTGCCTAAATGCATAGATCTGGGAGACAATGTTATGCTTGATCCGTCTTTTTGAGAATTCATAAGCGAATTCTTAAAGAAGTTGCTCAATCCTTGGGAGTTCCAAGCTGTTTAATGGTTGAAACCAAGTCACGGCAGTAACTTCCAATGTCAACCTAAATCCTTCAGATTGAGTGTGGAAATCAGTTACCTGTTCTGTTCTCAATACTTGTTTGAATATTGAAACATGGGCATACGGATCGCCAGATCCATTTTACTTTTTGGGTAAGAATTTTTCCACCTGAGATGGTCGCATACGCCTGGCCTCTGCAACCATTCTAACAACTCTTGGTCGCCCTAGGATGGCTTCTCTTGGTTCGTAATCTCCTCTTTGTACTAACAGTGGTATCCTATCCTCCATACGTTCATCCAGTAGGTCTTGTGTAAGTGAATTCAAGAACAGTACTACCCCTATGTGTGTCCATGGAAGCCCTAGTCGCCGTCCACCCTAAAGGTTCTATTCTTTGAACTCGTTCATGTCCATAAGAATCCTCCACTCTGGTTCTCAAGGGGCTCTCAAGTATAGTCTCAGGTCTGATGTGAGTAGTCGTGGTTTTTACCTCCTTCGGATTTACATAGTATTGGTGGAGTGGTCCTCCAAAATATGTATATCTCTCTAACTCCTTCCGATCCATTAGAGAGTACTTTAGGCCATACTTGTCCATTAGTAGCACGTGAATACTTCTACCCTCCGTGTATGTGTAAACATACAAGTTTTTTCGGTCTGTTAATTCTTTGATGTGGGGCTCGTCACATCTATAATAGAGTGAGCCCCACATATGTGTTGTCTGTGTTAAGGTGCTCTGTCTCATTGGTGCGTCTGAGTACCGCATTTTGTTTCTCCATTTTGGGTAGTGCATCGGCCGACTCATTATCTACTTTGTCCTTGGTACCAATCATTCCCCATTTATCCACAATATAAGGGTTATGAACCACTAGGTACATCATCCCTCTCGATTGAAATATCTATCCCCGTCATAATCAACATCTACAAGGTCTCTAAACTTGCTTGGCTTATTTTCCAATTTAACACAATAGCGGTCCATTCCATCCTTATAGATTTTGGCTTTAAGCACATTTTCAATTGAAACTTCAAATACAACAATTGCACATCAGATGTAGCCTGAGAAGGACCTGCACCCATCAAAGCTGTTCCCTTAGGATTTGACTTGTTAGAATCTTCAGTCATGAGGCCGTATGATCTCTTAGACGAAGTGTCAGAGAAAATATCCTCTAAAATGGGTTCCAAAGGCGGCAATGGTCTTTGATTCACACTTTCTTCCATTGAGTGATTACTCTCTTTATCAAAGATGTTGTGGTTCCTATTCTGGTACGATCTTCCTGATCACAGATTCTTGAAGAATTGGTAACAAGAAAAATCCAAACCGAGTTACTTCATTAAATAGTTTGAATCTCCCGTTTGTTCTTGCTTGCTGGGTAGTATCTTCTAGTACCTGCAACCTGTCAAGAATGTGCTTGATAGTTGTAAGCTTACAGCTGTTCTTGTTAGTTCTTGCTTTTGTTTGACAAAACTTAGCACACAATTCCCTACACAACCTCAACAATTTTGATCAAATTTTAATTTTGAAATAAGCACGAGGTTGCTATGGCCTAGCTCCTTGTATGGTATGTTTTTGTCTATGTTTTGGCTCAGAGGTACATGAATCGTGATCCATGTTGAGAAGCCAATTGAACTTTTGTTGCTATCATCAGTTTTAACATGATTAAGAGGTCTTCCAGTACCAATCTTTTTTCGAAATGAATCTCTGGATTGGAGGTTAAGTTGATTTTGTCACTTTTCTTGAGCTTCTGTCAGTTCTGAGCCGTTGGAATGGTTTCTTGCATCCAATTTCAACTCTAGAAGGACCACTAGACTCTCTGTGATACCCTCTAGCTATGGTACTAGCTTGATGTCAATTTGTGTCAGGGAACATGGATCGCAATCCATGTTCCTTTGTGTCAAAATACACTAAATTTTGTCTCAAAGCTAGTCCTTGGCCTAGTGATGCTGACTATATGGTTTTTGAATGCCTTAAAGCTTTTTTGGATAGACAAAAGTCAGCTTTAGGGTTTATGTCAATGCTTTCCTCCTTGATTTGATTTTTGCCACCTTTTGCCCTCTTTTTGAAATGTTCTGTTAAGGGACCTTTAGGATAAAGTGCTCCAATTGTTATCAATTCCCTGCTTGTCTTTTATCAGCTCAAATTTCCAAAAAGGTATCGCGATCCATGTTTGGCAAGATTTTGGTCTGACACTTTGTGAGCTGATCACACAAGGTATGATGATGCTATTCCCCAAGTCTTTTTGGATTTGTTAAGTTTTTTCCAAGTGAAAACCAGGGTTTTGTGTCTATTTTGCATTTTTTTGCAAACCACTCCTTTTTTGGTATTTTGACCAGCTTTTTTCCCTTTTTGTCTATGGCTCCTTTTGGGAAATGTCATAATAATCAATATCTAATTCTCCTAAATGATTTTCTCATATTAAACTGATCATTTAATGTGGGGAAGTGCCAAGGGAGAAAAAGCTAGAATATTGGTTAAGTTAAGCAGACCGGCCACAGTAGGGATCCAAAGGAGGGAAAATAGGGATCCAAAGGGGGGGCCATCTGCAAAAGAGCCATGTGAAACAACGGGCTAAAAAGACCCTAAGGTTCAGCCCATTAAGACTTCCAAAATGCTAAGGTTCCAAAATTCAAAGGTTGTGTCCAAAGGTCAACCTTAGGGAAAATTGGATGCTTAGTGTGTGCCCAAAAAGTCTTTCTACATCCCTACATGGGAGGGGGCGAGCCCCAAAGCTAGGGGATGAGAGAGAAAGCCACACACACACACACAGGCTCCCTTTACACAAAGGGAATGAGGGACACATGTCAGCTCCCTAGGCCAGATGCCCACAAGGTATGCCCAATTCCTATTGGAAGACCCTTGAAGTGGACCAATGAGAATTAGGCTAGAGTAAATCTAGTTTAATTAATTTAAAAACATTTAATAAAAGAAACCAATAAGAATTAAGTGTCCTAGAAGACTATTGGGCAGTCTCCCAAGGGGTCCAATGAGCATTCAGGAGCCCCATGGCTTGCCTGATTCCTATTGGCCAGGAGGCAAAGGGGTCCAATGAGAGTTTAGTTTAATTATTTAATTATCTAAAGCTCTCACAAAAGGGGAAAGGGGGACACATGTCAGAAGGCTATCACTTATGCTGCTTAATCCCTATTGGCTTGACCTGGGGAGGTCCAATGAGGCAAAAGCCAGACTAACTTAGCAGCTAGGGCTCGCCCAAGAGAGAGAGGGGGCTGATTTTTGCTTGGCATTGACACACACACTCTCACACTTGACCATGTGTGAAGGGAAAATACTCTATCTCCTCCCAAGCTTTAATGGAGAGCTCATCACCTACTCCAAGCTTGTGAGATAGAAGCCTACATCAACACTCTCTTGGCATGTGGATGCAAATCCAACCAAGAGCCAAGCTTCAATGCATGCTCATCTTCTCTACCAAGCTAATTACTAAGCTAAGCTATGCTAATATGAGTGATTATGTGAGGAGATGTACTTCTTTCTCGTAAGATACTTCTTTTTCCTCTCAATCTACTCTCATACCCTGCTAGCTCTCACCATCTTCGAAGGTGTGTGAGGTCTTGGGTCTGAGAACGGGGATAATTCAAGTTGTGTTTGATTAAGTGTTTTGCTTGGTGTATGAAGCTTCCATCTTCATTGCACTAGCTCGTCTTGAAGGAACACAAAGAATTGTATTGTACAATGTCTCTCTTGATGGGAGAAACCATAATACAAAGCCTTTTGGAGGGGGGACCGGCTCCATGCAAATCCGGTCCTCAACTGTTGTCAATAGCTTAATTGCTCTCTCTTTTGAAAGTATTGTCGATGCTATCTAACTAGGTGTTATGCTTTTTGTTGCTCTCTCCACCCAAGCACTCTTGTAATTCTCATTAGGAATCAACTCTAATGAAATGCTCACTATGTTCATACTAATTTCCGCTACACATAAGATTTTAGGCCATTAAATGTTACATTGGTATCAGAGCTCAAGGTTTCTCTTTTCTTGCTCAAGAAGGGAGGTCCTCAAGCTAGCTACAAATGGTTGGTATTATTAATTGCCTGTGAGTAAGTAGAATAGGGATTTTTCAGCCTTGCAGTGCGCCTGCCTTTGTGCAGTTAACGGGGCATCACCGTCGAGAGCTATGGTCTTAATAGTGGAGTCCTACGGGGCTTGCCTACGGCTTAACCACTATTGAGCTATTAGAAGCTTGACAGGAGCCGGTGCTGTTTTGGTGTCGAAAGACCCTCTCTTCTATTCCTTGCAATTAATGGTATTCGAGCCGCGGGTACAGTAGCTTGAGTGCTTTTTCTAAAGGGGTAAAGAGGAGTAGAAACTAGGGCTTGAAGTGCCAAAGTACACCTAAAAAGTTTACACCTAAAAGTTGTTAGAATGGCTGACAATATTAAAGAGAGTGAAATTAATGTTGATAACTTTGATTTTGCTCATGAGCAAGCTACTAATGATGCTTCAATGCTTGTTAATTATCTTGTTTCTAGGCTTCAACAAGCCATGGGCAATCCATCTCTCCAAAGTGAAGTGCAACGGCAGCTCCGTGCTCACGGGATTCTCCAAGCTCATCACCATGACGAGAGAACACCTAGGAAGCCTCCTTGTGAGACTACCAAAAGAGGTCTCTCTCCGATTCGGGAAGAAGAAGAGAATCCATATGAAGGGCTCAAGAACTTACTTCTTGATGATGCATCTCCTTCCCAAAGGAGAACTCAAGAGCCTCCACCGAAGGAACGAGAAAGAAGCGAGTCTCCCGCCACCTCGGCGGAGATGGCTCCACGAAGACGGCGGGCTAAACGCTCTCCATCACCACCAAAGCGGAGAAGACCATCACACTCTTCTCCATGCCATAATTCAAAGAGGGATGATAAAAAGCAAGAGAAGAAAAAGGCGAGAAAGAGGACACCCTCTTCTCCATCTTCTTTATCCTCTTCCTCTTATGAAAGCTATGGTGAAGACGACAAAGATCAAGACAAGAAAAAGGCGAGAAAGAGGTCACCCTCTTCTCCACCTACTTCAAATTCTTCATCTTCTGAAGAAAGTGATGGTGCAACTTTTGAACCATCAAAAAGAAGAGGCCATAGGAAATCCTATGCCGCATGGAAGAGGTCGTCCAAGCTGAAGAAATTCAAAGAGGGAGGGAAGAGCATCTCTTTCCTTACCTATGATGGCACCTTCGGTGCTACAGACAAAGTTTTGGCCTTTATCCAGCAATTCGATGCGGCATTTGGAGATGAGGGCTTCACGGAGTCCTCTAAGCTACGCCATGTAGCTATGCACTTTCAAAAGTCCGCCAGACAATGGTGGTCTAGCCTACGAGCCAACGGTGAAGCTCCACGAACATGGAAGGCTTTAAGAGCTTCCATTATGAAGCAGTTTTTGGCCACCGATGCCAAAGACAAAGTACTCACCGAATGGCAAAGCTTAAAGCTCTCTCCCAATGAATCCATCCACAAATATGTAGACAAGTTTTGGGACCTACAACTCAAAGCCACTGTCTTCAAAAAGTTGGATTTTGGAGAGCAAAAGCAACAATTTTGTGCGGGCTTAACCGAAGAAATGGCGGAGTATGTCAACTCCCAAAGGCCACGTACCATATCGGCGGTAATACACCATACTATGGTGGCCTCGCGAATCAATTTCCAAACGGGGGGTAAAAGAAATAATAAGCCCCCGGAAAACAAAGGTTCCAATGAGCCTAAGGGGAAGGACAATGTCCAAAAGTCTCCTAAGGGCAATTCCAACAAAGCTAAAGAGAAGGGAGTTTACAAAGGAAAGAATAAACTCTCTCCTGAAGAGCTTGAGCGTTATCGTAAAGATAACCGGTGTTTCAAGTGCGGCGAACAAGGGCATGCGTACCGCGCTTGTCCCCAAAAGAACAACCGCCAAGATCCTCCTAGAGCTTCTTTGGTTGAAATCCAAGAGGAGGAGATTCACCAAACTCACCACAAAGGATCTCCTCTATGCCATGCTTGGGGAAAGGTAAGAGAACATGATGCTTTTATTCTCTTTGACCCTGGTTCTACTCACAATTTCATATCTATGGAGTTAGCCACCAAGCTAGGCATACAATCCTAGGAGATGGGAGATATCCTACCCGCAGACAGTGCCTTCAAGGGGCAAGAAGCTTCAGTCACTCCCTTAATCGGGAAATTGAGGCTTCATGTCCAAGGCTATGTGGACAAAGAGGATTTCTTTATCTCTCCTCTCAAGCATGAGGATGTAATCCTAGGGGCACCATGGTTTGACCGTCTGGCTGCCCATGTTAAATTTCCTGAAAGGAGAATCTCCTTTAAGTTCAGGGAAAAGGACATGTATATAGATGCTAGGGAGATGGGTAACACCATCCCCATTGTACATACACCAGCTTTCAACAAGTCAATAAAGAGCTCTATTTCCGTGTACATGATTTTTGTTAAAGATTGTCAAAATGAACCTAATGCTTTAGCAAAAGAAAATAAAAGCAACCAAAAGGAATTAGAGTTATCCAATTTTCTCAAGGGGTTTCAAGATGTCTTTATTGACGACATCCCTTCTGAGCTACCTCCTAAACGAGGTAATGACGACCATGCAATTGAACTTCTTCCAGGAAGTTCACCGCCTAACAAACCTCCTTATAGAGTTTCTCAAGCTCAACAAGAGGAGATTATGCGGCAAGTGCATGAGTTAATTGAGAAGGGCATGGTTAGGCCTAGCTCATCTCCATTTTGCTCACCTGTGCTATTAGTGCAAAAGAAAGACGGCACATATCGTATGTGTGTCGACTATAGAGCACTAAATAGGATCACTATCAAGAATAGGTTTCCCGTTCCACGGGTAGAAGACCTATTTGATAAGCTACAAGGATCGACCTACTTCAGTAGGATTGACCTAAAAAGTGGCTATCATCAAATAAGGATAGTTGATCAAGACATTGTAAAGACCGCATTTCGTACTACATTTGGTCTTTACGAATACATTGTCATGCCTTTTGGCTTGACTAATGCACCAGCCACATTTAACCGCTTGATGGAGAAGCTGTTCAGACCTCATCGAACCTTCACTGGAGTGTTCTTTGATGATATTATCATCTACTCTAATTCATTAGAGGAACATAAGCAACACCTCCAGGTAATATTTCAAGTTTTAAGAGAGAATAAACTTTATGTTAATCGAAAGAAAAGTGAATTTTTCTTGCAAGAGATTCAATATTTAGGTCACATTATCTCTCAAGATGGAATCCAAATGGATCCATCCAAGTTAGAGGTAATAAAAGGATGGCCTAAACCCAGGAATCTTCATGAACTAAGAAGCTTTATAGGTATGTGTGCATACTATAGACGCTTCATAGAAAAGTTCTCACAAATTGCGGGACCATTACATGACCTAACAAAGAAAAATGTTAGGTATACGTGGTCTGCTAAGGAGAACAATGCTTTCGAAAAGCTTATCTCTCAACCTGTGCTTACACTACCGGATCTCTCAAAACCATTTGAGGTCCAATGTGATGCTTGTGGTGATTGCCTTGGGGCTGTTTTGCTCCAAGAAGGGCACGCCATAGGCTATGAGAGTCGAAGGCTCGACCCTGTTGAGCAAGATCTAGGCATATACGAAAAAGAACTCCTTGCAGTTCTACATGCCTTAGACTCATGGAAGCACTATTTATTGGGGACTCCTTTCATTCTGCGAACGGATCACCAAAGTCTTAAGTACTTCATGACGCAGACCAAGCTCTCCGACAAACAAATGAGGTGGGCAAATTTCCTTTCGCAATTTCATTTTCATATTGCTCACATTGCTGGCAAGCATAATCAAGTAGCCGATGCACTCTCAAGACGACCGAGAGTGAAGGCGGTTTCCATAGCAACTCACAATGATCTATCTTTAATGATAGATGAGTATGCTATTGATCCCGATTTTAGAGATGTGATTTCAGCCCTTGCCTTAGGGAAGAAAGAAGAACCATTTACTTTACAAGATGGTTATCTTCTCTATGGCAATAGACTATGCGTTACTAACTCACTACGTGAGAAAGTAATGTATGAATCTCATGCTCCCCCATATGCGTGGCATAGAGGGATTCAGTCTACCCTAAAGGGAATTGAAACATATTTCTATTGGCCTACCATGAAAGTGAACATACATGAGTATGTTTCCAAATGTGTGGTATGTCAAAAGACAAAATTTGATAGAGGGAAGCAACTTGGATTGCTTCAACCCTTGCCAATCCCTAATTCACCATGGGAGAGCATATCCATGGATTTTATCTTTGGATTGCCTAAGTCTATCCATGGGAATACGGGAATATGGACGATAGTAGACAGGTTCAGTAAACAAGCTCATTTTATACCTGTCAAAAAGACTATCAAAGCCCATCAAATGGCAACCCTCTTCATTTCACAAATTTTCAAGTACCATGGCTTGCCAATGTCCATAGTGTCGGATAGAGATCCTAGAATGACCAGTAATTTCTGGAAGGGTCTCTTTGAGAATTTAGGAACAAGGCTAAACTTCTCTTCGGCCTATCATCCACAAACTGATGGCCAAAGTGAAATAGCTAACCTAACTATTCTCGATCTACTAAAAGCCTATGTAACGGAAGTAGATCAAAGATCCCAATGGGAGAAGTACTTACCCTTAGTAGAGTATTCTTACAATAACACTGTACATACTTCTACAGGAAAAGCACCTTTCGAGGTAATTGAGGGAAGATCAAAAAGTCCCTTGCTACTTAAGGTACATGTGAAGATCTTCGCTGCAGATGAGTATAGCCGAGACCTACAAGAATCTTTCCAAAAGATTAAGGATGCTATCTCTATCTCACAGCAAAGGCAAAAGGCTGCTGCTGACAAGCACAGAAGAGACCAAGCCTTTAAAGAAAACGATTGGGTCTTGTTAAAGTTTCCCAAGGCTCGATTAAGGCACACGACGGGCAAGAATCCTACGGGCCACCAAAAGTACTATGCTAAACTAGCAAAAAGGAACTATGGTCCCTTCCAGATTCTTAGGCCAATCAATGAGATGGCCTATCAACTTAAGTTGCCCAATCATTGGCTCATACACAATGCTTTTCATGTGAGCCTCTTAAAGCCTTACAAAGGAGAGCCACCTCAAGAACCAACTATTGAAGACCCACCGGAGATCGAGGACCACGAGGAGGTGCTGCAGCCCGAGTCCATTCTCCGACATGAAGACAAGGTATTAAGAGGCGGTAAGACTATCCGACGATATCTTATTAAGTTTAAGAATTATCCTTTTGAAGATGCTAGATGGATGCAAGGCATACAATTAAAGGATAACCTAAACCTTGTCCATGCTTACAATGCTTCCCAAGAGTAAGCAAATGTACAAAATGTTAAAAATGAACAAAAAATTTTGTCTTATAAGACTCTCTTTTTCTTTATTTGTGCACAAAAATGAAGTAGTATGCATGCTTAGATCAAGTTTGCGGAGACGACGTCTCCCGAACACCAAGTAGAGCTTGTCACTCTACTATGGAAGACTGATAGGACTAATGTGCAGACATGCTTGCGGCAGCCTCAGGCTCTCAAGCGCCAAATGGACTAGTCATCCATTATGGAATGATGTCGTAGGGTAACATAGGGATCCTCTACCCGCTAAGAAAAGGACTCATGCATATGCTTTATCTTCTCTACACCATAGTCGAGGACGACTATGATTTCAAGAGAAAGGTAATGTCATAATAATCAATATCTAATTCTCCTAAATGATTTTCTCATATTAAACTGATCATTTAATGTGGGGAAGTGCCAAGGGAGAAAAAGCTAGAATATTGGTTAAGTTAAGCAGACCGGCCACAGTAGGGATCCAAAGGAGGGAAAATAGGGATCCAAAGGGGGGGCCATCTGCAAAAGAGCCATGTGAAACAACGGGCTAAAAAGACCCTAAGGTTCAGCCCATTAAGACTTCCAAAATGCTAAGGTTCCAAAATTCAAAGGTTGTGTCCAATGGTCAACCTTAGGGAAAATTGGATGCTTAGTGTGTGCCCAAAAAGTCTTTCTACATCCCTACATGGGAGGGGGCGAGCCCCAAAGCTAGGGGATGAGAGAGAAAGCCACACACACACACACAGGCTCCCTTTACACAAAGGGAATGAGGGACACATGTCAGCTCCCTAGGCCAGATGCCCACAAGGTATGCCCAATTCCTATTGGAAGACCCTTGAAGTGGACCAATGAGAATTAGGCTAGAGTAAATCTAGTTTAATTAATTTAAAAACATTTAATAAAAGAAACCAATAAGAATTAAGTGTCCTAGAAGACTATTGGGCAGTCTCCCAAGGGGTCCAATGAGCATTCAGGAGCCCCATGGCTTGCCTGATTCCTATTGGCCAGGAGGCAAAGGGGTCCAATGAGAGTTTAGTTTAATTATTTAATTATCTAAAGCTCTCACAAAAGGGGAAAGGGGGACACATGTCAGAAGGCTATCACTTATGCTGCTTAATCCCTATTGGCTTGACCTGGGGAGGTCCAATGAGGCAAAAGCCAGACTAACTTAGCAGCTAGGGCTCGCCCAAGAGAGAGAGGGGGCTGATTTTTGCTTGGCATTGACACACACACTCTCACACTTGACCATGTGTGAAGGGAAAATACTCTATCTCCTCCCAAGCTTTAATGGAGAGCTCATCACCTACTCCAAGCTTGTGAGATAGAAGCCTACATCAACACTCTCTTGGCATGTGGATGCAAATCCAACCAAGAGCCAAGCTTCAATGCATGCTCATCTTCTCTACCAAGCTAATTACTAAGCTAAGCTATGCTAATATGAGTGATTATGTGAGGAGATGTACTTCTTTCTCGTAAGATACTTCTTTTTCCTCTCAATCTACTCTCATACCCTGCTAGCTCTCACCATCTTCGAAGGTGTGTGAGGTCTTGGGTCTGAGAACGGGGATAATTCAAGTTGTGTTTGATTAAGTGTTTTGCTTGGTGTATGAAGCTTCCATCTTCATTGCACTAGCTCGTCTTGAAGGAACACAAAGAATTGTATTGTACAATGTCTCTCTTGATGGGAGAAACCATAATACAAAGCCTTTTGGAGGGGGGACCGGCTCCATGCAAATCCGGTCCTCAACTGTTGTCAATAGCTTAATTGCTCTCTCTTTTGAAAGTATTGTCGATGCTATCTAACTAGGTGTTATGCTTTTTGTTGCTCTCTCCACCCAAGCACTCTTGTAATTCTCATTAGGAATCAACTCTAATGAAATGCTCACTATGTTCATGCTAATTTCCGCTACACATAAGATTTTAGGCCATTAAATGTTACAGGAAAGTTGTTCAACTAGTATTCAGGAGTACACTGGTCAAATCTTAATGTCAGATGTCTACCTGGAACATGGATCACCATCCATGTTGGGAAGCACCTAGGCATGAAATTTGGTTCTGTGGATTCCTTGCTTCTAGTTGGTCCCAATTCTCATCCCTTTTTGGATTTGGGCAAATAAAAGTTTAGTTTTTCCTTGTTTTCCCTTTTTCTAAGGTTTTGGTATGCTCACCCCAATCTTTTGATATTTATGACCTTTTAGCCCTCTTTTTCTCACCACACTCAAGGTTCTGATTCTTGAGAGCCTGTTCTAAGCAAAGAAAATAATTTTAGCACATTTTGCCAAAAAGGTACATGGATCGCAATCCATGTTTGGCAAGAGTTTTGACAGTTTTTCGCACAGTCTTTTCTAACAAGTGTTTTTATCCCTTTCTTGAAAGTTTTACTAGGTTTGGTCTAATTTTGAAGCTCTCACCATCACTTCTTCAATTTTTTCGAGTTATGGTCTTGAACACGAAAATAAGGTTTTTGACAGTTTTTCCCTCAATCCTTTTGGCCACAAATGATGGTGTAATTTGTTTCCTAACCTACTCCTATAATTGAAATGAATATGCAAACATAATTGAACTTAATAGTACAGAAATAACAACAATTTGTGTGGTGGAATAGCCCTTTCCAAGCATGTAAAAAATCAAAGAACGAAATACTATCTTGTTCTTCACTCGCAGCTTTCTTTGCTCTTAAGGAACATCACTGGCTAGTCTCGGACTCCAGTCTCTATTAAGCACTAAACCTATGTCTAGCTGCTTCACTATCTATAAGTAAGAGGAACTGTTATCAAAAGCTTGAAGGGAGATTTTTTATTTTTTTATTTTTTGCACACTGAGTCACTCACCACCTAAGGATCGGTTTCCCCAGCAACGGTGCCAATGTTAGCGGGTCACCGCGACGGACCTCTGCAGCATAGCTCTTTTGCACTAACATAATGTCAATATGCAAGGAAGTGACTTGGGATGGGGCACGGAGACTTAATGAGAGTGTGAATCTCACCAAAGTGAACTCAAGGGCTACTCATTCTACGACAAAAGAAAATCAACCACTTCCTAGTTAGACAATCAATATACGTCCAATCTCAACACTCAACGTCATGACGCCTTTTCGGTATCCAAACGAATCTGGAATGCCATGAAACTTAAGGAGAGGTATCACAACACTTATGGGCTCAATCCTACCAAGTTTTGTCTGGGAAGGTACATAAATCAGGATCCATCACAAAAAATGTGCAAAAAACTAAAACAGAAGTACTTAGAAAGATCTACCTTAAGCATAGAAACACTTATCCATGGTCAAAACATTTTTAAAAAAACATTTTAACTCCCAAATCAATGCATTTAGCTCACAAACAATACGGCGTGAACCACAAAAAAAATGGAAATGATTACACTTAGATTATAGAGCAAGAGACAAGGAATACAATGTGCTATTCGGAATAGAATTCTGATTACCAACGCAGGAGAAAAGAGGATTACAATTTATAGTCACAAGAAGCCTCCACAGTGCACGTTTCTTTTCTTCAGCTAATGATACTTTTTTCTTCAAAACTAAGGGTTTAGACTTTAAAAGTTAGGGGGCTTTCCCATGGCCATCCGGCCTCTTACAAGGGTGTAGACTCAGAGAAATAAAAAGGGTATGGTCTAATCTCATCATGATTACAACTCATCTAAGGCTGAATTACAGGTTTTTTTCCAAAAAAATAGAGTGTCCATAGGGTTTGGTGTGCATACGCCTGTATGCGCCTGTATCCACCAAACAGACCTATTCGTTGGCCTCCCAATGGGTTCAATGATAAATTAGTTTATTTGCTTTATTGATTTTGCATTTATCAAGTCCTCTCTCTCAAAGGGGAAAGGGAGAAATTTGCCCAAGACTACCCTTATTGCTTGTTATGCATCTGCATGTGATTGGCCAGTCTTGCATGGGTCCAATGAAGTTCAAGCATGGGCTACAAGGGGGAGTCGACCAAAGCAATAAGGGTGGCTGCTTGGGGGATATACTCTCCTACACACACTCACACACACTCTCATCGTGTGAAGTTCAAAGTGCAAGAGCTCCATCTCCTTCTCCAAGCTAGTAGAAAAGTTGAGAGTCTACACGAACACTCTTGGCGATGGAACGCAAATCCAACCAAGAGCCATGCTTCAATGCTTAAGCTTGCCATTTTTTCCATCTTCATTACTATGCTATTATTTATGCTAACAAGAAGAGTGATGATAAGTGAGGAACTATTTCTTTATCCTATGGAATGTTCCTTCTTCCTCTTCCCTATCCTCATTCCCTGTGCTAGCTCACTCCACCTTCGAAGGTGTTTGAGGCCTTGGGACTGAGGCTTGAGACAAATAATGCTTTTTGCAAAGCTTATGCTATGCTCGTGGTGCATGAAGCTTTGCATCTTCATTGCATCACCTAGTCACAAGGAACACAAAGATTGTATTGTACCAAGTCTCTCTTGATGGGAGAATCCATACTAAAAAAGCCTATTGGAGCGGGGTAATCGGCTCCATATAAATCCGGTCCTCAATGGTTTTGTAATGCTCTCTAAACTCTCTCTCTTGTAAAAAAGAGATTTGTTCATGGCAAGTTACCTAAGTACTATGTTTATGTTGCTACCATAAATTAAGCTCACCCTCAATGCTCTCAAAGTAATCTCACAAAAATGCTTTTTCTAAGTTTCCTAATTCTGCTACTCTCAAAGTACACAGGCCATTTACGCTTCAAAATTCAATCAAGAAGGGTTGTTCACTAGAACCTTTGATGTTTGCTATTGGATCTCATCCTCTGGTGAATTTTCTTGAGGAATGTGGTGCAAGAGGGGATATTCAAAGACTAACCCTTCCCAGCAATGACCAATTTTTGGAAAAGCTATTGGTGGGTGATTCCGTGCTCTTTCTCAAAGCTTGTCCTCAAGTGATCGGGAAGGCTTTGGAGATTGTACGATCAAATTGAAGTATTGAAAAATCAAGATTGATTTATCTCTCAAAAAATGACTCTTTGATCTATCAATGTGGACTGGGGAGATTGTGTCCAAAGGGATGGTATTCAAGCACATGGGAGCTCCTCTAGAATGGATAGAACCCACCAACAAATATTCATATGGGTTTTGGAGAAGGATAGGATCAAGATGTGAAGATGGGAGTACGTGCTCATCCCTTTTGCAAGAAGATTGAAAGTGATCAATTTGATTATGATCCCCTACATAGCCTTCAATAATCCATTCCTATAGTTATTTAAATGGAACGAAGGAGTTCTTAAAACCAGTGAAAATATTTCCATGGAAAAAAAACACTAAAGACTCAATTTCCTAGCAATGGGCAAGTTGGGAGTCCATAGTGAGGCCTGTAGAGCAAGGTGATATCAAAATTCTCAACCATAGTACTCATACAGAGGCCCAACATTCCATGTTTGTGGTAGCAATCACAAAGCAAGAACAAGCATGGGTTGTTATGACAAAGGACATGATAAAACGTTCCAAAAAATTCTTGCAAGGTGGCAAGTGGAAAGGGTTGGAGATGCTTGACAAGTTCTTGACCCTCAATGGTGTAACCTAAAACTTGGGGGCACATGGGCAAGCTAGTTTGGAAGTGCATCAGAGAAATGGAGTACTTGGAATTGTGAGGGATAACAAGGTACTTTGACAACTTGATAACTCACTGGTCCCCTTGCCTGTCAAAGGTGGGAAGCATCTTGTTAAACCCCTACTAGAGGGAAGTGTCCAACAAGATGAACAGCAAAGGACTCCAATGGTTGGGCCAATTTTGGGACACCAGCAAAAGTAGAGCTAGAAAGTATTGGACCAGTTGGACTCCTAGTTCCATTTCAGTGGGATTGAAAGATTGTTGGGGCAATAGAGTCTTAGAGTGGTTAGACAATTGTTGCCTGTAAACCTATGAGTTTATGTTTGAGTGAAAATCATGGTGGTGGCCCAAGGATAGACACTTCTTGAAATCACATACCAAGTATGTGTACAAAGCCTAGATGGTTTGAATGGATTGGTTCTCCCACTCAACAAGCTGTGGGGAGAGAAATGGCCGGAATCAAGATAGGTGGCAATTGCTGAGAGCATATGGTGCCCACAATGGCCGCATGGGATGAAGTTTTTTCTATGGAAGGTATTGTGGGGAGCCTTAGTGATTAGTGTGAATGTCCTAGCTAGAGATATTGGTTTAGAGAGGTACTTGCAATGTATAACTACAAGTGAAAACCACTTCACTTCTTTAAGGAATGCAGGGATTTGTGGCCTAGCAAGAAAGATTTTCAATTGGGTGCAAAAGAAATGGAAGATTGGGTTCTTCAAGAATGATCTATTCTTTGGGGGGGGGGGGGGGTATCCAAGAGACAACCGGTTTTTATCACTACACAAATTGCTATATTCTACTAGTTTAAACGGGTGGGAAAGACTAGAAATTGTCAACTTTTCAGAAATGCCCTAGAAACAGTTAGGTTCATGGAGATCATGCAAGAAATAAAGGAAGGGATTTTCACCAATGGGAAATGGAGGAAATCTGAGGAGTGGAACGTGGCTATGTGTGTTGCAGTATCTGACCCACTTAGGTAAGTGTATCATGGTATAATCAGGTGACTTGTCTTATTTGTGAGTTTTCCCTTATTGGTCGATGTAATGATGGACTTTGGGAGATGTCAGGGCTTGACATGAGCATGAATGGCATCTGTAATTCTTTTGGTTTGCTAATATAATTCACTCACAACTGAGTTTTGAAAAAAAAAACTTCAAACATTTTTGGCTTTCTAGAACAAGCCTCCATGAACAAATGATCAAATCACTGGGTGTGTCCATGATAAGATGAACCTACGTAGTCAAGGGGAGTTGGCATAATGGTGAAGGTGAGGGGTTTTAAGTGCAGATTGAAAAAAAAGATCACCCTAAGCACAAGCTAATGAAAATTTCACTATGCATAAAAAAGCCTCGACTTGTAAAGAAAATTGAGCATTTGTTCTCTATGATCACATCATGGGATCAAATGTGGCCAAGCAACCCTAGTAGCAATCACAAACTCCCATTGTATCAGCACACACAAGAAAGTCTATTATACTAATAAAAAAGAAATAACTTTAACTTTTTTTTCTTTTTCCAAACTAAAAATAATGATCAAAAGGTATTCCTAATGGCTTCAAAAAATTGAAAAGTGTACTTAATTCAAAGATCCCCTCAATAGCACATTGTCATCCTGTGGTTCCTACATAGCGCGAACGAGTGCTAAAAATTTAATCCTTGACTTTTAGATGCATGATAATATTTTTCATAATGTACATATACATTTCTAAGTATAAGTATAAGATTTCTACCGCATCCTAGTATTTATCTTAAGGGTAACATATTTCTACTTTCTCGCTAGTGGGAAAGAAACGTTGGTGCTTTCATTCTACCACCTCATTATTATCTCATACTCTAGATCAATCATATAGCTAATGTAATTCTTAATATAAATACCTTTTATATATTTTTCATAATTCTCTCATATTTCTACTAGTAGGATTTTATTTTTATATACCTAAAAGAAGAGGAATCTACCAAGAATCTACCCTAGAGAAGTGGACAAGGATTCAAGGGCCATCTCTATAATTCAAAGAAAACATAAGAGGAAGAGGACACACACTTGTCTTCACCTTTTACTTTTGGGGTTATGGAATGATATATATGCCAATGTGGAAGGGCTAGAAGACATTGGAAATATTATTCGATGAACAAGTGGGTGATGACTCAAGGAAATGGGGCCTTATAATCCATGTGGATGTGTGGACTACATGCAAAAGGAAGGGCTATGGGACCTAGGGGAAGACACATAATTTCTCTCCACAAGAGTCCAAAGAAGATTTCAAACGTGACGCTCTCTTCTACCTTTTGAGGTGACCATTTCTCTCTCCTGTATTTTTAGTGCCAAAAAATGGCCCTATGATCAATAATATGACCCAAGGGGATTAAATGGGTTTACTCATGGCTCTAGAACACTCACACACACTCAGAATCATCACTACTAACTTTTTCTAACTTTGTTAACACCATCACTAACTTTTCTACCCTTGTACATTATCACTTAGCACTTGTCACACTTGGATACTAGCTAAGGTAACCATCTACATGGCTAGAGGCATCTTTTAGGTGTAACCATCACTTGTGAATCATGCAAAAAACCAAGATGGTGGGGAGAAGGCTTCATCAAAGATTCACTTTCATTTATAAAAAAGACCGACTTCTTCCCTGAAATTCAGTCAGAAGGGAGTGATAAGATTCATGTCAAATTATTCTTTAGCCCTACACTTTCCTTTGAGGAAGGGTAGCTAAAATTGAAAGCATCATTGGAAACATCAACTCCAATCAATGAAGTCTGAAGTCTTCTATCTCTTGCCATCTTCATCAAATTGGCAAACACTCTCGAAGGGGTTGATAAGTAAGGTGTTTTTGCCTTTGTTATTGTGTTGTTTTTTTTTGTTTTTTTCATCTCCAAACCCAACCTATACCTCCATGTCTTCTACTACTTCTACCTCTACTCCTATGTCCATCTCTCTTGTGTCTTAATTTTTTCTCTTGCAGGCATTCAAGCAAAAATCCTCTATCAACAACCTTCTTGTGAAGAAATACTAGTGCAATCGCTACATGTACATCTCTCCCCAAAGTATCCCTATTGAATATGAGAAAGAATAGGGCTTGTGAGGGAAACTTCTCTTCTCTTCACTTCTCTCATATCTACATTTTTCACATACTAGAGTTATCCTAGAGGAGTAGTCCACAAGATGTGAATTTCTATCACCTCCACTCTATGTGATCTATTACAATTTACGTATAGATTAGCCAAAAAATACACTTTCAACAACGTATAGAATTTATTTTTTATATAAGTTTACAAAGCAAGAGTTGGCGAGTGGCCAAAACTATTGCCATATGCTTTATGGTATGTCGATCCTACAACACATAGCTCAATAACTGGCTATATGCATATGGAGCTAATGTATGCTCAAACTCTAGTGATGCTGATTCAAGATAAAACTCTCATATGGAATGTGCTACCTTGGCAAGAGGGGCTTAGCAGGGAAGGTCTCCTTGCATTGCGCATAAGGTAACTAGAGAGAAGACTTGGAGACATTGAGGCTTCAAAGGAACGACTAAAAAATGCAAGGTTGAAAAACAAGGACTACTTTGATAAGCGACATTGGCTCACGAGTAAAGAAATTGACAAAGGTGACTGGGTCTTAGTATTGTATGATAGTAGCTTTGATAACGAGCACAGAGTCATGCATAAGTTCTCAGAACAATGGCTTGGACCTTATGTTGTAAAGCATGTGCATGAAAATGCTACTTACAGCTTGTCAAAACTAGATGGGATAGAGGTAAAGGTTCCCGTTGCGGAAAAAAGAAACAAGCTATTTAAAAAAGAAAAGAGATTGGTCCAAAAGATGTTGAGAAAGAAGAAAGCACCTATGACAATCGAAGTAAAGATAAGGCTTTGGAATTTTCCACAGTGAAATAGAAACCAAGGAAGATCTCCAAGAGGACTAATCTTGCAAAGATCAAATGTGGTACATATCGGAGGATGTGCAAGTTTAGAGGGGGTGGATGTTGTGTTGTGGCACGTACATAGTGGAAACGACTGCTAAGAGATTAATTCTTGAATTTTAGATGCATGAGGATATTTTTCATAATGTATATATGTATTTCTAGCTGTAAGTATAAGCTTGCTACCGGATCCTGGCATTTATCTTAGGGGTAATATATTTCTACTTTCACGCTAGTAGGAAAAAAGCATTGGTGCTTTCATTCTCCCATCTCAATTTTCATAATTTTCTTGTATTTCTCTTGGTAGAATTTTATTTTTATATACCTAAAAGAAGAGGAATCTGCCGTAGGAGAAGTGGACAAGGCTTTAAGGGCCATCTCTATAATTCAAAGAAAACTTAAGAGAAAGAGGACACACACTTGCCCTCGCCTTTGAATTACAGGGATATGGAATGATTATATTTTTCATGATGGAAGGGCTAGAAGACATTGCAAATATTATTCAATGGACAAGTGGATGATGACTCAAGGAAATGGGGCCTAATAAGCCATGTGGAGTTGTGGATTATATGCAAAAGGATGGGCTATGGGAGCTAAGGGAAGACACATAGGTCCTCTCCACAAGAGTCCAAAGAATATTTTGAATTTGACCTCTCTCCTACCTTTTGAGGTGATCATTTCTCTCTCCTCTATTTTTAGTGCCAAGAAATTGCCCTATGACCAATAAGTATGATCCAAGGGGCTTAAATGGGGTCACTCATGGCTCTTAAACACTCACACACACTCAAAATCAACACTACTAACTTTTCCTAACTTTGCTAACACCATCACTAGCTTTTCTACCCTTGTACATTATCACTTAGCAATTATCACCTACTTGGATCCTAGCTAAGGTAACCACCTACATGGCTAGAGGCATCTTTTACGCCTAGTCATCACTTGGGCATCATGCAAAAAACCAAGGTGGTGGGGAGAAGGCTTTATCATCACTGCACCATCATCTTTGAAAAGATTAATTGCAATTATCTCTTAATTCCACTCTAATCAAGATTCACCTAAAACTATAAAAAGGACCCACTTCTTCCTTGAAATTCAGTCAAGAGGGAGTGAGAGGATTCATGTCAAATTAGTCTTTAGCCCAACACTTGCCTTTGAGGAAGGCTAGCTAGACTTAGAAGCATCAACTCCAATCAATCAAGGTCAAGTCTTCTATCTCTTTCCATCTTCATCATATCGGCAAACACTCTCGAAGGGGTTGATAAGTAAGATGTTTTTTGCCTTTGTTATTGTGCTGATTTTTGTTTTTGTTTTTTTTTTTTCATCTCCAAGCCCAACACATACCTCCATGTCTTCTACTACTTCTACCTCTACTCCTATCTCCATGTCTCTTGTGTCCTAATTGTTTCTCTTGAAGACATTTAAACAACAACGCTCTATCAACACCTTCTTGTGAAGAAATGCTAGTGCACAAGGTACATCTCTCCCCAAAGTAGTCTTATTGCCTATGGACAAGAATAGGGCTTTGGTGGGAAGTTTCTCTTCTCTTCACTTCTCTCACATCTACATTTTGCACAAACTAAAGTTATCCTATATGAATAATCTACATGATGTGAATTTCTATTGCTTCCACTCTATGCGATCTATTACAAGTAATGTATATATTATCTTAAAAATGCACTTCCAACAACGTATAGTATTTCTTTTTGTCCCATAAAAGTATCAGCAAAATACTTCTTTTACCGAATCCCATCATACTACCCCTTATACACTATAAATTTTCTTTTGACATAAGTGTAGTTATCTTGCTATGAACGAAGAGGATTTATACACACATTTAATCCCAGTCACAAGCGAAAACATATATATTATGGTAAGCACAAAATTACAATTCCAAAGAACAATTCATAGCCTATTTGGTCAAAAAATATTGAACGCCATTAGCTCATCTATTAACCCTTTTATATTACTCATGATACAATACGACCATAGCCTTGATGTTTGTCTTCATGTAGAGATTCAATCTATCCTGACAAGGAAAACATTGACCCCAAAGCCAATATAGGAAAGAGATTGAAGCCACTTATAATTCATATAGTTTTTGGAGTTCTCTCACAAAATCTCACAGCCAAAAGCCCGGTGCTTTCTTGGAAAGACCACAAACTTCTTGACAATGTAGCAATACAAAATGACAAAGGACGTAGATTTGCAATAGTCTTAGTTGAATGTTGACGAGAAGTTTGTGGTCTTGCAAGGAAAGCACTGGGCTTTTGTCAGTGCCAGTTTGTGAGACAACTCCAAAAACTATATCAAGGAGTTATACCATAGATGCCATGAAGTCTATGATTTGGATGGAAGTGCAATCAAAGAAGTCCCACTCGTTCTCTCTTTCACTCACACACAAAAAAAAAGAATGCAAAAGAGCATATTAAAACAGCACAAAGATGAAAACATCAAGGCTATGGTTGTATTGTATCATGGGTAATATGAAAGGGTTAATAGATGAGTTAATGACGTTCAATCTTTGCCAACCAAACAAGATACAAATTTTTATTTGGAATTGTAACTTTGTGCTTATCATAATATATATGTTTTGTCTAAAGATTGGGATTAATTGTGTGTACAAATACTCTTGGTTCATATAAAGTTAACTACACTTAGGTCAAAAGAAAAGTTATAGTCTATAAAGAGTAGTATGATGGGATCCGGTGAAAGAAATATATCATTGAGCCTTTCTGGGCCAAAGAAAAATCCTATACGTTGTTAGAAGTGTATTTTATGGCTAATCCATACGGTGATTTTAATAGATCTGTGGGATGCATGTCTAACCTCACCATCCTATCTTATTACAGTATTAGAGAGAACCACGATTAAATTGTCAATCCATGGGATGAAGCTGACTCGACTAGTACATAGAGGCTACAAGAGGTTGTGAATCTCTCAGAAAACAACTATCAACTTGCATCTAACTCAAGCTACACTCAAGTGACTAAAATCACCAAAACCCAATCGCTCATCGGCAAACAATTCACATCCGTTGCAGCATTGAATGACATCCAAACACAACAAAACTTCTAGGACATGTTTATAAGACCTAAGCACACACTCTTGTGGTTTCAAATCCCACTTTAGGTCAAGTGCCAAAATCACAATTATTAACAGCAATGGATTTTTGACCTAGTCATTTTCAACCCAAAATACATTTAATGCTTAGCAATGATGTCCCAATACCCCGTCTATGCTTAGTTTTTTATTTAAAAGTATAAATTCCTAGTTATGATGAAATTAGTCCACAGGTTGATCACACCAAAAACTACGAATTACTGTGATGTGTTTACATCAATGCGTAGAGCTCTTACCTGTGGTTGCAATGCAACAAAAGTGACCGTAATGTGACAACCGCAGAGGGATTAGGAAGCGTGAGAAGGAGAGGAGTGAGCACCGTTAGCTCACACTATGTATTTCATTATCCAAAACTTAATAATAACTTACAAAAAATTGTCTTTTATACCTTAGCCAAGGTTTTTGGTGGTCAAAACTATTAATCTCGTAGTCCTACCAAAGATGGGTAATGACAGGTTGATACAATCTGGAAGCTTGTAGCCCAGGCTCATCAATTACAAGGTTTATCCAAAAAAATAAAAGTTACAATATTCTCAATTTATCAAATTAATAAGTGTTTCTACAATGAGAACTCTGGAAAATAGTATCCGCGGTATCTATGTTAGCTTGCTGCTAACATTCCCCCCCTCCTCGCCTGTGTCGTCCCTTGACATAGCTTTATGGGCTGAAGTAGTCTTTGGGTTGGCGGCTGGAGAGGTGGTCTTTAAGTGCTATTAGAGCCTTTTGATATCTAATTTTCCGTTCCTTATCTCGCACTTGCAAGAACTGCATAATTACTCTTTTTTTAAGCTCCATTTAAGTAGCCTACAAACCTTGACGTCAGATTGTTGATCACTAGCGCAACTATCTTGGTTCGCCAAGTGAAGAATCTCGTGTAGAACGCTTTCTCAAACGCAAGCATATTGTGAAAAGGTAGAAACATGCATCTGGCATAGAAGCCATAGAGGACTTCTTTAGAAGTTTGGCCACTAAGATCATAACACAAACCTTTGTTACCCTCGAGGAATGACATCCATGGGGGGCACCTGCTTGCTCTAGCTCATTGAACACTTTGGTGCAGGTGAACAACATTCGACAGATTTAGTATAGCATAGCACATGACAAATTTGGTAGACTTTTAAAGAATGACATGGCTCCCTTTAGGGTTTTCACCATGTATTCTTCAGTTCTAGAGCAGGCAATCTGGGATAATTCAGCCAAGTTGGCCGCTTCTTTAATAGTGCCTCATGTGCTATCCAGGTTCTTACTCTTAGTACAGGACAGAAGGTGGGAACCTTTTGTAGGGCCTCAGGTGCTCTCATGAACAGAATTATCAAGTACCTTGGGTTCTTGTTTAGCGAGCTTAGCCTCCACTTTGGGTGGTCTTTATCTACGCCCTCGACTTGCATGTCTATGTAAAGTCTCTCTTTTACTTGTAACAACTCAACTTTAATCAGAGGATAGGGTAGGGATTGTTGGTGCCATTCCGCATTTATTTGATTGGGAGTGAGTTGTGTGACATTGACAGAATGAAGTACTCTTAGCTCCCAATCCACTGCTCATCTACCTCTTGTGTAACGTTTTCTTTCAGTGCATTTCTTTAGCCTTTGAAAGCTGGACCATGGCACTGTGTCTTCTTCTGTAATGGGTACCTAAAATTCTTCCTCGCCGCTCAGCTCTACTGCGGCCTGTGTCTCCATGTCAGCAAATGATACTGAGGGGATTTCTATTTGAGGTGGCTCCGAAGTGCCTGCCTCTTCTTGCGTTTCTGTCCTTTCCTCTCTGTCAAAATCTAAGTGAATCAAAAAAATAATCTTCTAAAATATGAGGAATCTCATGGCGTGCTATATATAAGTAGATAGAGCTTGAAGAGGACATTCTAACTGTCAAACCTCAGCCAACTTTGGAGTTTGTTTGCAAAACTTTATCCATGCACCCATTTTGGTAGAGAGAGATAAAATCAAACTCCTTAAAGGGCCCCTTTGTGAGTCCAAATTTCACCTAATGTCAGTTATCTCCTTTAGCAGCTCCTCTTCTCTCTGGACCCGCATCAAGGCCAGGTCTCTGCACTGAGACTGCTCTAATTTCAGATCCAGCTCAAGGTCTTTATTTTTCTTTTCTAGTGCCTTGTAGACCTTGTTTGCTCCCTTGATTGAGGCGACGGTTGGATTTTCTTGTATTTACCGCAAGAATATCGCATGATCATTGATTCTTTGTTCTGAGTACTGTAGAGAAGCATTGGCCCTATCTAATTGTACCTGGATCTTTTGAGGTGATAGAGTGGTAGTTAGAAGTTCATTTGTCACTTCCATCAACTGATCATCTTTGGCTTTTCATGCATTTGATAGTTTGGTAAGCAGCTCACCCATTTCTTCCATTTCTTTTTGCTGCTTGTCTCTTGCCAGCTGATGCTATTCAGCTTCCGCTCTTAACTCCTGCACTTACCTTTGTAGATTGATGATGACATTAATTCTGTCGTCTAACTTCCCTTGGAGTGTGTCAGTCACCATGTCTAACTCTTTGGTCCATGTACTACGTCCATGTGCTGCTGAGCGAAGTCTTTCTGTCATCTCCCGCATTTGCTTAGCATATTTGTTCACTTGCAGGATGACTTCATCATTCGATTTCCAGTCTTTTCTTTTTGTTAATTGCCTTAATGTTTCTGCAGATTCTTTTACCTCAGGCTACGTCATGGCTGTTGGTTGTTGCTATTGCGCTTGTGTTAGCTGATCTTTTGCTTTTGAGGTAGAGAGTTGTATAACAACCTTATCTTGCTGTGTTGAGGTAGAGGGTGTTTCCTCAACCTCTTGTTATCTTGTGTGCTCAACTTTTGCGGAGTCCTCTTATGGTGCAGGACTGGCTGCCTTTTTTGTCTCTGGATCTTTCTCTATTTGGTTCTCTTGATTAGAGACAACTGCTTCTTGTGCTATTTCCGCTGCTTCTTGCTGTTCAGATTCTTGTGTAGCTTCAGCTATTTTTTCCTGTTCTCTTTTGCTTCTTTTGTTGGATCACTTGTTGTGGTTCTAATTGGTGATGGTGGTGGGCTTGGAATTGGTTGATCTTGGTGTTCAGAGACAGGAGAAGAGATGCGGGGAGACACATCACCTTGAGCACATTGTGCTTCTCCTTGTACAGTGGTTTCCCCTACATGCTCTTGATGTTCTTCTGCCTCTTTTGCCTTCTTTGACGCTTCTTCGGCTTCTTTCAGGTTTAAAGCTTTTGCCTCTTGGTACATTCATTCCAATACTTTAGTGGTTCTTCAGCCTGCTTCCTGTTTGATGCTTCGTTCTTGGTCTATTAAGCCCACTAGACACCCACTTTTCCAGGTCCTTTCCTTGTGCTTGGTGGCTGCACTGGTATGCATGTTTCTCTCTTTCAAACCGGGTTTGATTTTGCACAGGCTCTTCTTGGTGTGCTACCATGGATTTTCTCTTCATTTCCTCCCTTCGTGCTCTCATTTCTTCATTATCCGATCTTTCACAGATGTGCCTTTCCGACGAGCTTTCAGCAGACTCTTCATCAGATTTGTAGGATTTCTTGGCCAATCTTGTAGCTCCAGGACATGGTTGAGCTGACACTATCCAAGTGTTTTAGTCTGGGGAAGGTGGTAGGTTGTCAACCATGCCAATGGCATGGTATGCAATCCTTGTCAACACCTCTGGTGCACCCAGATATGTAATCTTTCCTTCTTTCTTTATTCCTTTCAAGTGGTCAAGACATATTGAGCATGGTCCACTGGTTGCCTAGTTGTTGACTTGAGAACTTGCGTGAAGGTGGTGGAAACCACATGATTGGGCGTGTTATACCTTGGTGGCCTCTCAGCCAGGAAATGGAAATGCTGGTGGTATAAACTTGATGGCTCTTCAACTGGTTTGTGAATAAGGTCCACAAAGGTAGCCGCGGTGGTTTTTTTGTGAAAGTTCCGGCCGTCTTCCTATCCCTTTCCCTCATTGTCATTACGTCTGTGGGCAATCTGAGTGCCTCTGCCACTATTTCCTTGGTGATCACCACTTCAAATTTGTTCCCTTATGGGTCAAAAATCTGCGACGTTCCATCTTCCTTGATCGTGGACAAAAGCTTGTAAGCTTTTTGAAAGTCCACTCCACATGGCTCTGTTCGTAAAAATCTCTGAGTCCTAGCCGTCGGTTGGCATCTTTGGTTTCGGGCTTTGCGAGGACATCATAAACTTATTCTGGTAGGAGTTGAAACTCTACCTGATGTCCCTCCTTACTCTTGAATCTGCCAGTGAATACTGTGGTGTGATTCTCCTCAAGTTGTACCTTTGAGAGATAGGTTTCCTTAGCGATTTTGATTGAATCTGGGTCCAGTTGGTATGCTGGTAGTTCTTGCAACTTTTCTTTCTAGTTCAGCTTCTCCTTGGCCCTCTCTGCTGCTTGCATGGCTCCTGTTCAGTGAATCGAGTGTCAAAGTTAGTAGATTTGATAGATTTTTCTCTGAAGTGTCCATTAGTCTAAAATGCTGACAATTTTGGTCGAATTTGCTTCAAATTAATTTCTGAACAACCATAGATGCATAAAAACATGCAAGGAACAAAATTGTAAACTTCAAACGAAATTTGCAACCAAAGTAAAGAATCACAATTATTTACAGTTGAGTAATTTTTTCAACACTTTGCAAACTTGGCATCACAGGCTTGAAGTATATACCAAATACATGCTCTAAGTGAAATATGGGCTCATTTGGATGCAGAGGGTGAAAATGGTACCATATTTTGGCTTTAGGTCTCTGAAACCGTAGAGATAATGGAAATTTGAGATTTTGAGCGCCAAATTGGTTCAAACTTGGCTAGTGGGCTTAACACATCATGTACTTTGGATGTATGATGGCAAAATATCAAAAATTTTCCATTTCGGCTAGAAAGTACATAATCATGACTGTTAACTTTTCTACCAAAATCAATATTTTTTGGTACAAATTGGTTCTAGGCATTGTATAGACTCTGTGTATGTGATATGAGATGATTTGGATTAAAAAAGGTGGTCCATAGCTCAAAATTTGGCTTGCAAAGACTTCTTTGCATTTTTTGGCAATTTTTCAAGTTATAGATTCTCATTTTGGCTCATACTTGATTTTTGGCATGTAATAGGTGTGTACACATGATAGGTGAGGTGAGATACAATTTCCAAGCAAAAATAGTACTCTTGGATATGGAATGCAAATCCAACCAAGAGCCATGCTTCAATGCTATTATGTATGCTAGCAAGAAGAGTGATGATAAGTGAGGAACTAATTCTTTCTCCTATGAATGTTTCTTCTTCCTCTTCCCTATCCTCATTCCCCACCAGCTCTCTCCACCTTCAAAGGTGTTTGAGGCCTTGGGACTGAGGCTTGGGATAGTTAATGCTTTCCAAAAAGTTTATGTTATTTTGTGATGCATGAAGCTTTTTTCATTGCATTACCTAGGTCAAAATGAGCACAAATATTGTATTGTACCAAGTCCCTCTTGATGGGAGAAATTATAACAAAAATTCCTATTAGAGGGGGGACTCCGGCTCCACATAAATCTGGTCCTCAACTATTTCCATGCTCTCTAAAATCTCTCTCTTGCAAAAGTATTGTTCATACCAAGCTAAATAAATGCTATGTTTATCTTCTACCATCAATTAAGTTCACCCTCTATGCTCACAAAGTAATTTGCCAAAATTACCTTCTCTAATTTTTGATACTCTCCAAGTTAATAGGCCATTTCCATTACGTTGGTATCATAGCTTTTGGTTTTTGTCCTCTTGCTTAAGAAGAGAGGTTCGTAAGTAGCCTATAAATGGTTGTTTTTCTTAATTATATTAGGGTAAGTGGGACTAGGATCTATTATCAGTTTTTTTGAGCCCCCTATGTGGGATATGGTGCACACCTCGAGAGATTTGGACTGAATAATGGGGTCTTTTTAGAGTTTCCTACGGCTTTATCATTAATGAGCTAGCCCTCTACAACTCTGCAATATTAGACTCACTCCACTAGTTTCTTAAGAAGAGAGGTTTGTAAGTAGCCTATAAATGGTTGTTTTTCTTAATTATATTACGGTAAGTGGGACTGGGATCTATTATCGGTTTTTGAGCCCACTATGTGGGATATGGTGCACACCTCGGGAGATTTGGATTGAATAATGGGGTCTTTTTAGACTTTCCTACGGCTTTACCATTAATGATCTAGCCCTCTGCAACTCTGCAATATTAGACTCACTCCACTATTTCTAAAATTAACCAATTCGAGCTGTGGATGTAGATACTTAAGTGCCTATTTTCAAAGGCTAAGATGAGTGGAAACTAAGGTTTTAAGTTGCCAAAGAAAACACTAAGTAAGTATAAAAATTTTGTTAACATGGATGACAATAACTAGGAGAGTAGAATGAACATTGATAACTTTGATTTTGCACATGAAGGTGCTAATGATAATGCCCCCATGTTTGTCAATTGTCTTGTTTCTAGGTTGCAGCAAGATATGGGAAACCCTGCTTTGCAAGCCAAAGTTACTCAGCATTTTTTCTCTTATGGGATTACCCTTCCTCTCCAAGAGGAGAGAGAGCTTAGGAGGCCTCTTGAAGAGATCCCCAAAATAAGAATCTCTCCCATACAAGAGATGGAATTCAAAGAGCAAGAAACTAATGAATATTTAAGTTCCTTTGAAGATGTGGATCCATGAAAACGGCGGTCTAGACTATCCCCAATCGCCAACTCCTCCCAAGAGGAAACAGTCAAACCACCGTCCTTCTCTTGGTCACTCCAAAGGGAAAGAGAGGAAACAAAGGAAGAAAATGGCAAGAAAGAGGTCACCCTCTTCTCCTTCTTCTTCACCTTCCTCATCTTCCGACAAAAGCTATGGCTATTCTCCTAGAGAATATAAGAGGGGAGGACATTGCAAATCATACCCTGCATGGTGAAGGTCACAAAAGCTCAAGAAGTTCAAAGAGGGAGGAGAGAGTATCTCTTTTCTCACCTATGATAGCACCTTTGGTGCCACCAACAAAGTATTGGCCTTTGGAGATGAGGGCTTCACGTAGTCCTCTAAGTTACACCATGCAGCTATGCACTTCTAGAAATCGGATCCTCAATGGTGGGCTAACCTTCATGGCAAGGGCAAAACTCCAAAGACATAGAAAACTCTGCAAGTTTCCATCATGAAGCAATTCCTTGCAAGCAATGCAAAGGACAAAGGGCTTACCGAATGCCGGGGTTTGAAGCTTCTCTTTCATGAGTCTATCCACAAATATGTAGAGAAGTTTTGGAATTTACATCTCAAGGATACTGTCTTCCAAAAGATAGAATTTATCGAGAAAAAGTAAAGGTTTTGTACAAAATTACCTGAAGAGATGGTCGAGTATGTCAATTCCCAACGGCGTGTTTCTATCAGTGAAGTAATCCACCACACTATGGTTTCTTCGTGCATCAATTTCCAACAAGGGACTACTAGAGGGAATGTCAAGCCCATGGAAAACAAAGACAAGAATGATGAAAAGGGGAAATTCCCACAACAATTCCAACATCAATAACAACAAAAATTGGTCCAAGGAGAAGGGAGTTTACAAAGGTAAACAAAAACTCTCTCCTGAAGAGCTTGAAGCTTTTCACAAGGACTATAAATGTCTTAAGTGTGGGAGCAAGGACATGGCTATCATTCTTGCTCCAAGAGAAATGATTGCAATGAGACTCCTAGGGCTTCCACCGTCGAAGCTCCAAAAGAGGATGCTCATTGCAAAGGTTCACCTCTGTCCTATGCTTGGAGATAGGTAAGGGAGCATGATGCCTTAATCTTGTTTGACCTTGGCTCTACTCACAACTTCATATCAATAGAGTTGGCCACTTAGTTGGGAATTCAAGCTTTCGAGATGGGAGATCCTGTAACAGCCGACACTGCTTTCAAGGGACAACAAGCCTTGCTTGATTGGGAATTTGAGGCTTCATGTCCAAAGCTATGTCGACAAAGAAGAATTTTTCATCTCTCCTCTCCAACATGAGGATGCTATCCTAGGGGATCCATGGTTCAAATGCATGGTTGCCAACATGAAGTTCCCTGATAGGAGAATCTTAGATGCTAGTTAATCTAGTCATACTATACCACTTGTAAATCCTCCTGCTTTTGAAAAATCAATGAAGAGCTCAGTTTTTTCATACATGATTTCTGTCAAAGAGTCCCTAAAAGATCCTAATGTTTCATCAAATGTAAATGGTAGGAATCAAGCAAAGTTAGACTTGTCTAGTTTTTGGATTCCAAGATGTGTTCAACTATGATATCCCTATGGACTTACCTCCAAAACAAGGGGATGATGACCATCAAATTGAGCTCCAATCAGGAAGCTCACCTCCTAACAAGACTCTTTATCAAGTTTCCCAAGCTCAACAAGAGGAGATTGTGAGGCAAGTACAGGAATTGGTAGACAAAGGGGTGGTGAGGCCTAGGGGACGGTTATGGAGCGAGCTCAATGGAGCGAGCTTTTTCTTTTGTCCCCTCTCCCACCGCCACTACCTCCCATTGCGGCCCCTTAGCACCCATTACCACCACCATCTTAGCCCGCCACTGGTGGTTAATGGTGCTATTTTACTACCACCATGCATTAACCCTACTCCTAACACCACTATTCATTGCCGCCCCTCCCTCTAGTGGAGTAGCCAAGGACCTCCTCTCTCACACATACACTATCTCTCTATCTTCTTGACTCTCCCTCTCTATATATCTTTCACAATCTATCTTGCTCTCTCCACCAGATGCTCTCTCTCTCTCTCTCTCTCTCTCTCTCTCTCTCTCTCTCTCTCTCTCTCTCTCTCTCTCTCTCTCTCTCTCTCTCTCTCTCTCTTTATCTATCTATCTATCTATCTATCTATTTATCTATCTATCTATCTATCTAAATATTTTCCTAAGATGTTAAATTTGTCCTCTTCTCGTATCTCTCTCTTTAAAAAAACCAAGGCATTAGCAATTTCACTAGTGCCTTTGAGTTTTTCTAAAATCAAACCCCCTTGACCCTCCCTCTCTCATGATTCCTCTAACCCGTTTCCTCTCCTCTCTTTCTCTCTCTCTCTCTCTCTCTCTCTCTCTCTCTCTCTCTCTCTCTCTCTCTCTCTCTCTCTCTCTCTCCCTCCTTCCTCTCTTTGGCCCCCACCTCTTTCGGTCTACCTGCCCCTCCCTCTTCCCTCTCTTTGGTCCTTTCCCATCCCTCTCTCTCTCTCTCTCTCTCTCTCTCTCTCTCTCTCTCTCTCTCTCTTACACACACACACACACAAAAGAGGCACTAGTGATATTTTGTTTTTCTTTTAAAATTTGGCTCCCCCCCCTTCTCTCTCTCTCTCTCTCTCTCTCTCTCTCTCTCTCTCTCTCTGTGCCGTTTTTTGACCTAGTAGACAACAGTTCACTCTTTTGACCATAACTTGCTCATCCGAACTCCGATTTAGGTGATCTATAGCCTCAATCGACGAGCACGAAGCCCTGATGTAAAGACAGAATTTTTCTGTGTAATGGAAGGCTTTGCTATAACAGCATCTCAGAACTGAAAAAACTGTCAAAACTTTGCGTTTTTTTTGCCGACTTGAAGCAATGTCAAACAAAACTCGCAAGGGTGGAAAAGCCACACTCGCCATGGAGAATGATGTAAAATCTCCAAGGAATTTGGATGCTAATCCAACCACATCGTCTACAACAACGGAAGCAATGATCATGGCTTACTTGATCTCGTTACAGGAAACTGTCAACAAGCAAGGTGAAGAGTTGCGCGCACTTGCAATGGAGAATGGTACTTTAAGAGTTCTTGTTGTGGAGAATGAGCACCTCAAGAAGGTTCTTGAAATGCAAACAACACGCTTGATGCATCTTGAGAATGAAGTTCAAGAATGTAAACGCTCTCTTGTTGACATGAATGTAGTGAAAGAGCGCTTGAGCAAAGTTGAGAGTGATCATGTATTGAAAGAGGAAACGATAGATACAATACGACATGATGTATGTGAGATGAGAAATGCATCCAAATCATGGGCTGATATATGTAAGGATAATGTGGTTTCTACATCTCCTATCACGCAAGCCATTGTCCAAGCAAAGAATGTAGAGAATGTGGACACTCAAGAATAGCAAGAACGACAAAAACGCTCAAAGAACATCGTCATTCGTGGAATCAAGGAGGAAAGCATGGAAACACCCCAATCTCTTGCGGTTGCTATTGAAGAGTTTTTTGCTACACACTTTGGCATGTCAGGAATCATGGCTTATGGTGCACATCGAGTTGGAAAACAAGGAGTCCCTCGCTCGGGAGAAAAACCTATTGTATGTACCATGGCTGATGAGGTAAAGAGAAAGGTCATCCTTGACAATGGTTGGATCTACCTCAAAGGAACAGGTTGTAATGTATATGAGGATCGCACTCTTATGCAACAAAATGTACGTCGCAAAGCATACGAAGAAAGAAGCAAGAAGGTTAAGGTATCATCTCAAGAAGAAAAGCCACTTGAGGAGGATGCAAGTCCACCCAACAAATAGGGACACATGATCTATGAGACCAACTCACGCTTGCGAATAAGCTTTTGGAATTGTAACGGGTATCCATGGAATGCGGGAATTGGCATTGATGAGCTTACCAATGACTTCGATGTGATGCTTCTTGTGGAAACATGGGAGCATGATGCGCAACAAATTCTTGGATTTGACAAATACGATGTGCATTCTTTGATGTGGGCCAAAAATGCAAAGCAACGAAGAGGCCAAGGAGGCGTAGCATGTATGACCAAAATGGGTTTGAAAGATGTTTCCATTGTCAAAGAAGATAAGTATAAACGCTACTTATGGCTGAAAATCAGCCCACCAAATGGTCAAGTCAAGTTTGTGGCCGGTTGCTACATTCCTCACTATGACTCCAACTTTTATGCTCGCTTGAATATGGATAGAGATCAGCCCTTTGTTGAACTAGAGGAAGACATTGCTCATTACAAGGATCAAGGTGAAGTCATTGTTTTTGGAGACATGAATGCTCGCACAAATATGTTACAACACGACACACAACAAGTCGACATACCGCATGTCTCAAGAAGAGTGGATGGCTCATACATGTATAATTGAAGTTCTAATGATGCAAAAGAAGTGGATCACTATGGAAAGTCACTTCTACATATGTGCAATAGTACTGGAATGCTCATTGCAAATGGTGTATCTCTATGGCAAGGCACCAATGACTTTACATATAGAAAGCACAATGGTGCTAGCGTGATTGACTATATGTTGTTCTCAGAAGCCACTCTAGAATGCATACAAAGCTTTACACTTGGTGAATGGAATCCGGAATCAGATCATAGGATATTATGTATTGACCTCAAGTGTGGTAAACGGCCTGAGCATGTAGCCTCCAATCATGATGTGAATCATTTGTACCTACGTCTAGACTTCAAACGAGAACTTATATATACTGATATGGTGGACCAAATGTTAAGCATGATAGAGCATCAAGAGAGCCCAGCATTAGAATGCAAGTGGAAAGTTTTCAAAGAAGTAATTTTCTCTTGTGCAAAGGAATGCTTTTCGGTGAAACACATGTCTTGCAAAAGGTCTAAGAAGGGTGGCACCAAGAAGAAATGGTTTGACATGGAATGTAGTCAAGCCCGAAAACACTTGCTAAGATTGGATGCAATCAAAGACAAGGAATTTTACTTGGAATGTTCACACACATACAAAGCACTTGTTCAAAAGAAGAGGAGAAGGTGGGAAGTTGAAAAACAACTTCTTTTAGCACAAGAGAAAGCACATGCATGTGGCAAGTTTTGGCAAAATCTAAAAGGCAAGCGCGTTGAGAGCTTTGGTGACTTGACTCTTGAGGATATGTATATGCATTGTAAGAACCTCTATGAGCAACCCAATGTTGATAAGATGGAAGGTTGTAGCTCCCTTCCATTTATGTCTCCCTTCTTTACCATTGAAGATGTATGCCGCACGCTTGAGAAACTTGCTACTCGCAAGGCAGGTGACCTTCAAGGTGTCAAGGCTGAAATGATTAAATGGACAAGCAAGAAAACATGATATTGGATATGTGATATGTTTAACCTTGCACTTCAGTATGGCATGCCTCATGATTGGAGTGCAAATTGGATCAAACCTTTGCACAAAGGAGGAGATGTAAACAATGTGAACAACTATCGCACTATAATGGTTGGTTCTTTGATGGCAAAGTTATTTGGATGTATCATGGAGATGAAGATAAGTGAATGGGCTGAAAAGAATGGCAAACGTGTGCTTGGCCAAGCAGGTTTTCGAAAGTATCATAGCACTATTGATCACCTTGTCACTCTTCGAGTTCTTATGGAAGCATCTCGATTGAAAGCAAAAAAGTTGTATTGTTGCTTTGTGGATTTCAAGAAAGCTTTTGACATGGTACCGCGAGGAAATCTTTGGAGACGTATGCAAAGCCTTCAAGTGCCGAGAGAATTTATGCATGCAGTCTTTCGCATCTACCAAAAAGTGATATGTCGATTACGTATGGGAGATGGAATTTCAGAATTTTTTGCAAGCACTATTGGTGTCAAACAAGGATGCCCACTTTCCCCAACCCTCTTTGGGCTACTCATTGATGAATTGGAATGCATGGTTCTTGATTTTATGCAGCAAGAAGGCATAGAAGAGGTTAAGATCGGAAATGCGATGATCATGCTTTTGCTTTATGCCGATGATGTAGTGCTCTTGGCACATACCTTAGAAGATGCACAAAAGCTTATGAGTGTCTTGGAACACTTTTGCCTACATAGTGGGCTGATCGTGAATGGATCCAAAACCAAGGTTATACTAGTAAAGACCCTCAATGACGAAAATCCATGCATTGTATACAACAATGAGAAACTTGAAGTGGTAGATCACTTCAAGTACCTTGGCCTTGAGGTTCCATCCAATCATAAATGGAAGGATTGTGCAATGCGTCGCTTGGAAGCCGGAAAGAGGGCTTATTATGCATTTGAGAACATGTGCAATGCAGGAGAGATCAAGTGTTGGGCTCTCAAAAAGAACCTCTTTGACACATTGGTGACACCGGTGCTTCTTTATGGAGTGGAGGTGTGGGGTGGAAGCATAGGGAAGTCTACTTGGAAAGAGTTTGAGAATGTCCAAAAGCGTTTTCTCACCAACTTTCTTCAAGTCAAGACACAAACACCCTACATGCTCTTACTTCTTGAGTCCGAATCGCTTCCCATTGAGGTCTTGGGCATGGAAAGGGTTGTGGAGTACATGCGTAAGACACAACGTAGCCCTTTGCATCAACTTCCTAGAATCGCATATGAAGCAAGTCAATAGGTTCAAAAGACATGCAAGAGCAAAATACTAAGTTCGGGGTGGATGCTTGATATCAAGAAATGGTTTGGAAGATGGGATGCATGTCACTTGGTCAAGGACGCGTCGATCGACTCCCAAGTTAATGAGGCCTTCTTACAACGCCAATGTATCATGGCTTGGGAGAAATCTGGAGGTTCTTGCTTCAGCCATTACACCACACACGTTGCCCCAAACTACAAATCTCTCTTCTTCTTGGAATGAGGTAACCGAACCCATTCCTACATCCTTGAGCCCATCCCGTTGAGTGCGATCCGCACCATTGCCTCCATTCGTCTTAGCTCCCATTCTCTACGCTGCGAGACAGGACATTGGGGCACTGGCGAGGAGTGTCATCGACTTTGCACCTTATGCCCTTGTCAAGTGCGAGAGAGTGAGTACCACACACTACTTGAGTGCTCAACTTTTGACCACATTAGGTCCTCTTTTCCCCATATATTCAGCCATGAGCTCTCCCTACATACCTTCCTCTCCCAACCACGATGTGGACTCTCTATTGCGACGCTCATTTCAGCCATTTTTGAGAATCGAGAGTCACTCATGAACTCCACTCACACCACGTGACATGTTCATTTGGTCCCATAGGTCATATTTGACCTCCCAGGACGATAATAGAACTCTCTATCTATCTATCTATCTATCTCTCTCTCTCTCTCTCTAGTGCCTTGCCACCGCTCTCCTCATTCCCTATTCCCTTTCTCTCTCTCTCTGCCCCCCACCACATCGTTCCTCGAGTCCATGACAAAATTGAATGAAGCATTATATTAAAAAAACTAGAATGAAATGTTATATTAAGCATTTTCAAATGCCAAAATGACCTATGACACCCAACTATGGTGGACCTAATACAATGTCTACCTACAATTTAAAATGAGAGAGAGAGAGAGAGAGAGAGAGAGAGAGAGAGAGAGAGAGAGAGAGAGAGAGAGAGAGATAGAGAAGAGAAGACAAAGAGAAGAGGACCGGCATGCAGGGGTGTTGGGGGGAGGGAGAGAGAGGGGGGGGGGGGATGACAAGGGTGCAACGCACTTTGGGACAGGAGGGAAGGTAGGTGTGTGTGTGTGTGTGTGTGTGTGTGTGTGTGTGTGTGTGTGTGTGTGTGTGTGTGTGTGTGTGTGTGTGTGTGTGTGTGTGTGTGTGAGAGAGAGAGAGAGAGAGAGAGAGAGAGAGGAGAGAGAGAGAGAGAGGAATAGGTGTTATAGAGTGTTAGGGAAAGAGAGAGGAAGAAGGGAGTGGGAGAAGATGAGGACCTTGAGAAAGGGAGGGTGGTTGCTAGAGGAGGATATGAAGGAAGGGAGTGCCATTAGAGAAGTAGATGGAGATGTAAGGTGGAGGAGTGGGAGGATGTTGGAAGAGAAGGCTATATGCTAGAAGGTTTCCGGGAGCATTTTTCTTTTACGTTATTTGGATTCCATATTATGCACATGTAGTTGATCCTCTTTATAAATAGCTTAGAGAGATTCTAAAGTTTAAATGACAGAAGCACATGTAAAAGCCAAAAAAACTATCCACCACTAAAGAGAGACTCATAGGACATGGTTAAAGCCTTGAAAAAAGGGAAAGAGTACCTCATTGGTACATATGTGGTTGTAGAAATAGATTTTCCACCACTTATTGGGATGAAATAACAGCAGATGCTCAACACCAGACATTGCTATGTTGTGATGGATTGCCTACATTAAGTCCTTAAATCCCAAGTTTAAGCACATTGTAGATAAAGACAATACAGTGGTAGATATTCTATCAAAGGCAAGGTATGAAGATGGGTCATGAATGATTGATGAGGGAGATGATGGGGGTACAAAGTTCAATTCAATCTCTCATGTCAAAGGTAACAATCTCTCCATGACTAATCCACCAGAATTGTTCTTGAAACAGCTTTATGAAGGTGATTGGCTTCTTATTGGAAGCTACTTGAGTATTCTAACAAAATAGGATGATTGATCTGAACAAGAATACAAGAGGATACGCTGTCAAGAGTTTTTTGGAGCAAGTGAATGCGCATATGTACATACCCATACATGGTGCATCGAATAAATAATTGCCCATTTTCCAGAGCAAGGTGGTTACGTGGGGCCCATATGTGTACAATGACGGGAGCAAAGCGAACCCCGAACCCCGACGGCCTCTAAAACACCGGGGACCGAATGGCGCGCCTTGAGCCTGTCATGGTAAAGCAAACAGGGGGCACCACCTAGCTTCCGCGGCTAGGACGCAAACAACACACCACCATAACAAATTTTTCATCCAAGAGAGATGGATGCTTGGGAGTAATGATGAAGAGGAAAGGGAATGAGATCAAGTGAGAGAGAGAGAGAGAGAGAGAGAGTGAGGGAGGGGGTATAGCGGCTTAGTACTTAGGCACCACAAAAGGATGGCGAATCCGCACACCCTTCACACATACACAAGCTCACTCCAAAACACAAAACTAGGTGGCGATTCCGCACACCTCACATGGGCAAAACATTGCAAGAAAACATACTCAGAAAACCATAAGCTTTATATAGAGAATTAGGCGATGAAATGGGGAGCATAGAGTAGGGGAATGAGAAGGGAGAGAGTGGTAGAGCACATGGCGGATAGGTGGGAGTTGATGGCGAAGACTCGCACGAGGATTATGGCCATCATCCTTCATTTAGTTGCCCTTCATCTTCCATAGCCAAGGGTGTAGAGGTCATGCTCAAAACAAGCATGGTGATTGCAGTGATGGTGATGGTGATGGTGTGGGTGTGTGTGTGTGTGCACTAGGCACACACAGTGCATAGTGTGTTCTTTGGTGATGTTGTGTCCTTAGTGTGATGGTGACCCCTCTTTATATAGGGGAGGAGGGGGGAGAAATACTAGAATTTAGAAATGAAGAAATCATTATCTACATAAGCCATGTGACTGTGGGCCCCACTTGTCTGGCTGTGTGTATATGTGCCAGAACAGCAGTCTCATGAGAGAGAGACTAAGAGAGAGAGATGGGTTGATGAAAAAAAGTGAGAGGTGACATGGAGAATAAAGTAATTACAAGAGGGGAGAGAGGGGAGTGTGTTCAGAGGTGAATCTGTGTGCAGATGTGTCTGAACACAAGAAAAATCAGGTAACCACCGGGTGGGGATGGGTCTGTGGACACCTTTTTCAGTGAAACTGAGTGTGTGTGAGTGTGGGGGAGGTTATTTAGCTACAAGACAAGATACATGGCGCCCTTTAGAGAGAGAGGGGGATATTTGGGTCATGGGATATGATAGGAGAGAGAAAGAGGGGGTGGGGTATACTATTTTGGAAGATAGGGTAAGTTGCATGTGAGTTAGGGTGCATTATTGGTGAGTTATAATGCATTATTGGTGAGAGGTGGGGTAGCTTGAGGGGAGAGAGAAACGAGAAAGGACAAGGGGAAGAGAGAGGGGGTTGACCTTTTGAGTGGAGGAGAGGAAAAGGGACACCCGGCGGGGCAACAGTGAAGAAAAAGGAGGCAAGGTGGGGATGGGCTACCCCGCAGGCATGAGGTGGCCTATTTTACCTTTCTTATATATTTACATAATCATAATTTATTTTTTTCTTACTTTTTCCAATGCTTTTTTATCACTCCCTCCCTAAGAGGGGGTTTTCATGGGGTGGGGACGAGAGAAGAGGGGTATGGGAGCTTGGCTTGTGAAACGCCCCCATCATTAGCCCTCCCCTTTTGGCTAGAGGCATTCATGTCTCTAGCTCATCTGTTTGATCATTATCGTCGGAGGTGGTGGCTGATGGTGTGTTCTCATCTGGAATGTCAATTGGTGGAGCCTGGTCAAATCGAAGAAAATAAGGTTTAAGTCGCCAACCATTTACCCTAGTTTTATGAAGTTTCCCATCAGCCTCCATAAGCTGGTAGCTTCCATTGGCATACTTTTTCCTGATGATGAAAGGGCCTTCCCATCGGAGTAGGAGTTTCTTATCCTTGCGCGTGTCGAAGCGATTGTCGTAGCGGAGCACCAACATTCCTTTCTTCAATTCTTTTTTCCGGAGATGCTCGTTAAAGCTAAGCCGTCTATGCTCTGCTTGTGCTACATAATAATTTATTGCTTCTTATCTGTCTAGCTGCAGTCTTTACAAGTTGATGATGTGATCTCTCAAATGCATGTTGGGCTGTTGAAGCTGGCTTGCCATTACTCTGAGACTTTGTAGTTGCACTTCAATGGGCAAGATTGCTTCCTTACCAAATACTAGATGATACGGTGTGAATCCCAAGGATGTACGAAATGAAGTTCTGTAGGCCCATAAAGCTGGTAGTAGATACTTATCCCAGTCTCCAGGATGATTGTTTACCTGCTTGGTAATAATTTTAGAAACCATTCCATTTACCTTTTCAACTAGGCCATTACATTGAGGGTAATATGGTGAAGAGTGCCTCCTTGTAATGCCCAGTTTCTGCATTAATTCTCCTACCAAGTCTGCTCTGAAACCAGGCCCTCTATCAGAGATGATCTCTAAAGATGTGCCAAACCTACAGCATATGTGCTCGTAGATAAATTTAGCTACCTCTACCGCTGTGATTCTAGTGGTGGCTGTAGCCTCTGCCCATCTAGTCATGTAGTCGACCCCCATGATAATGTAGAATTTTCCTGAGTTGGCCCTAGGTAATGGCCCAATGGCATCGATACCCCATTTTTCAAATGGGCCATATGAGAGAATAGGTGTCTATGGTTCAGGCATAAGTGACCTAGTGCCGGCCTTTTGACACAACTTACACGTTTTGCACCAATGGTGTACATCACGGTTGAGGCTAGGCCATATGAAGCCTGCCTGCAAGATTTTCCTACTTGTTATGTCTAGGGCAAAGTGACCACCACAAACCCCGTCGTGACAGCTAGCAATTACTCCCGTGATTTCGTGAGAGAGAGGGACCTTCCTGAGTATTTGGTCCTTACCCTTACAGTACAAACCATCATTGATGAGTCGATACCTTGTGGCCTTCCGCGTCAGCCATTGCTTCTGTCCCTTTGTTAAATCTGATGGGCATTCCCCTGTTTCCAAAAAATGCATGATGTCAGGCAAGGCATCACTTCCTTGAAATAGAGGGAGCTTTAGTTTTATTGCTCCAACCACCACTTCCTGTAGTCTTTCACTTGCTACGGCATCTGCTTCTTGGTTTTGAGCCCTTGGGATATGGTGTATTTGAACTTCTTCAAACTTACCCAACAAGGTTTTTACACCACTTAAGTGAGTCCTTAAACTAGGATTCTTGCATGTCCATGCTCCATTTACTTGCCTTACCAGAAGTAGAGCATCCCCAAATACATTAAGGCGTTGTACACCTTGCGAGACGCACCATTGTAGACCCTTGGTTAGTGCTGCATACTTAGCTTCATTGTTAGAATGTGAATCTAACAATTGGCCCAACGAAAATACCTTTGTCCCTTTGTCATCAAAGACCACTATGCCTGCAGCTGCTTTGTCGGACGCTCGCTTGTAGGCTCCATCAAAGTAGAGAGAGTATGCTCCTTCTACCATTGGTGGTACTGGAGGTAATCGGACTTCTCCTTCCTTAGATTTCTTCTCCTTCCTTTCAAAGACTTGGTAGGTCATGAGTCCCCCCAAACTTGCCCTTGTCGTGCTTTCTACCTGTACCGTGTAGTCAAACTCTTGCAGACGAACTAGCCATTTAGTAATTCTAGCAGACACATCCATGTGTTGTACAACATAGGGAAATATTTCATCCGTGGTTAGAATCACAAATTGCTTAGGCAGCAAATATGACCTAAACTTTGTAGTTGCAAATCTAAGAGCTAGGACTAAGTGTTCCACATGGGTGAAACCTTTCTCTCCTTCTGTCATCATTCGACTAGAGAAGTAGATTGGCCTCATGAAAGATGTCGTCGTATCCTTTTGGAGTAGCACAGCCCCCAATGAGTCATCACCAACACTTGAGGTGACATAGAATTTTTCATCCCACTTAGGTGGTGAGATAGTTGGCAGAGTGGCTAAGACCTCCTTTACCTTGTTGTAGTGATGTTCGCTTTCCTCGTCCCAAGTGAAAGTTGATCTTTGAGTGAGTTGTTGCAGTGGTAGAACAAGTTGTGATAGTAGATGTATGAATCTACTTAAGTACCTCACCTTCTGTAGAAAAGAGACCAGTTGGTGTGCGGTCGTTAGTGAAGGTAGGGCTATGAGTGCGGACACCTTACTTGGGTCGGCATTGATACCTTTTGCTGAAATTTCATGGCCTAGTAGAATGACTTTACTCTCCCCAATGTGGCATTTATCCACATTTAATTGCCCACCTAGGCTCTGCAACCTCGCCAAACCTTCAGTTACCTTTTCTAAATGTAAAATACGGGAGCTATATATACAAAAATCATCAATGAACACTCTTATGGATGTTCCAAAGAACGGTTGAAAAACATATGTGACATATCTCTGGAATGTGGCAGGTGCATTTGTGAGACCAAATGGCATAACCCTGTATGCAAAACAACCCCATGGTGTGATAAAAGTGGTTTTTAGCTGATCTTCCAAGGCTATGCATATTTGAAAGTATCCAGAATAACCATCACAGACGGTATAGCATTCAAAACCCGCTACTTCATTCAGAATTTCATCCAAGAAAGGGAGAGGAAAGTGGTCTCTCTTTGTAGCTGCATTTAGTGGTTTGTAGTCAACACAGACCCTCCACTTACCATTCTTTTTAGGCGTCACCACTACGGGTGACACCCATTCTGAGTTTTCTACAGGATAGATGAATCCCGCCTCCAGCAGTTTCCTTACCTCGACCAAGAATGCCTTTTCTTGTATGACCCCCAATCGTCGTAGCTTTTGCACAACTGGTTTTACCCCTTCCTTCAGTTTAATATGATGTTCCACCACTGTAATGCCAGTGATTCTTTCATAGTTGTCAATGAACAGGTTAGGAAATCCCATCAACATTTACAAAAAGCTATCTTTCTCCTCAAGTGTTAATTCCGTAGACAGCATACCCTTCAACCTACTTCCTCCTAAGCCAGATGATTTGCTCTCCTCTTCATTCGGTTGCACTTTTGGTTATGGATCACCAGTTGTGCTTACCCTTTGTGGATCTTTCATAATGATACCCATCACATCAATGGAACTGTCACTTTCGTTGGTGGATGTGGTCTCCTCCTCAGAACTAGAAGATTCGCTAGTGGTTTCATCTGCCGATGTTTCCAGATTCATTTGCTTCTGCTTGCCAATCCTCATGTCGTAGTAGATTGTCTCCCCTTTCTTACCGGTCATGCGTAGAAGGCCAATACCCCAGTCCTGTTTTGCCTTCATGGCCATCAACCATGGCCTTCCCAAAATTAGTGGATAGCCCTCCCCCTTAGTAGGCATTACAAAAACATCTACCTCTACCTCAGTGTTGAAAGCTTTGATTTTCACGGCACTTACCACACCCAGACACTTTACTTTTGCGTTGTTTGCCATCTTTGTCTTGCATGGAGAAGGCCTGTCAACCTCGAGCCCTAATCGAAGCATCATAGCTTCGCTCATTACACATATTTGTGCACCTCCATCAATGTAGGTGTTTCCAACCCTCTTTCCTTTTATGTTTACGTCGACAATTGGAAGGATGTCATCCATGTTGCATCCCGAAATTGCTCCGGCTACCTTTGTTTTGGAGCGTCTTGTACTTACCATTTTAGACCATTGTCGCCTTACTTTTGGTGCAAGATGTAGCAGCTGTGGCCATGTAATCTTCGGTCCTTGCTCTGCCACATCCAATGTTAGATCATAGGGCTTAGAACTTTCCCCTAGCTGGAAGTCGGTGATGCCCAATTTCCGTCGTGGCCTGGATGGCCTCTTGCTAGTTTCTCCTCTCATGCTTCTCTCATCATCTGATTGTGTAGCTTTCTCCCTCCTAGATCTTTTCACAGTCATGGCTTCAAGTGGTTCTAAAAAGGTTACCTTCTCCTTACCCTTGTCCCTCTCCTTTGCTCTGGGTGGATCCACTACTATGGCTTTTCCTTTCTCTTCTAGCCTTATGATGTTTACAGGGCGATCAAGTGGTGGGGCTGGTGGAAGAGGTGGGATGGATGCTTGTAGTGGTGTCTGGGGTGGACGTAGAATTTGTGTTGGTGGGGGTGGTGCTCGGGGTGGGGGTGTTCTTTCTCTAGGGGGTGACAATTGGTTCCTCCTACCTCCTCTATTATAGTTTTGTCATGGTTTGGGACAGTAGTACATAGCGTGACCGTCTTCTCCGCAGTTGTAGCAATGATACTCCCTGTTTTGTCGTCGTGCTCTTCCAGGGTCTTGATCTCTTTCTTGACTCCTCCCTTGTTGTATTAAGTGGACAAACAAATTTTGCTGTTGGTCAGTAATATGGGCCAACATATCTTGTTGGTCATCTCTTACCCCAAGAGCCGGTGGTGGTGATGGAATGGTGGTTGTCGTAGTTGCTGGTCGACGCGATGTTCCTGATTCTGTTGACTCGGTTTCTTTGGCTTTCATTCGCAGCTTCTTGTCTTTAAGGCGAGCAATCTCAATGGCTAACTCGTATGTAGCCGGGAATCTACCTTTCACCTTCTCCTTGAGAAGCGGCCATAAGCCATGCGTGAACCGATCTTTTTTTAGGAAATCGGGTGTAGCTTCCCCCCTAGCCAGTGACTCAACCCACTGTTCCCACAAATCCACAAATTTGGACTCATAGGTGGCATATTCTAAAAGACCCTCCTGCTTCGAGTCTCTCAACTTGTCCCACAACTTTTCTGAAGTGGTACCTCCCCCACAGCGCCTCTTAAAAGTGGTTTTTAAGGATTCCCAGTCATCCTTGGTTGCTTGTGGAAGTGCATTGTACCATGATCTATCTTCTAGCTCCATGAGATGCTTAAAGATTCTAACCCGGGATTCATCCGTATCTTTGTTTCTCACAACACATGCTACTTCAAAGTCATCTAGGAAGTCTGTTACCAAATCCTCCCCCTTCTTTCCTTTAAATGTTGGAAATGCTACACTTGCCATGATTACTGAGAGATGGCTAGAAAGACACACTGCTTAACTTGCAAAAGTTTTTTTCTTCTTTACAAGGAGGCGTGTATACCCTCTTATACTAGGACATAGATTAAAACTTCAAATGGTACATTTCCTTGTACCAAAGGTAAGACAAATGGTTGATCTGATGCCAGAACCTCCAAAAACCGCTCCCCATCCGGCATGGTGTCAATGACGTGCTGGTAGGGAGCCTTCAAATCCAGTATTACCTTGATTGAGCGTACACGGGTTGGTATGTGTGATCTGTCTTGAGGTAGGTTGTACTGATTCATGTGAAGCATAGAGGTGCTTACTCACTGTCCAAGCTTGTGGGAGAGGGTGGTGTTCTTTCCTGAAACAAACTCAGTAGATCCCTAGTTTCTCTAGTGAGAGTGTGAGCCAATGCTTCCGTTATCTGTGCTGCAGCATCAGGTGCGACTTGAAAACTGACTGTGATAATTACCTCGGTGACTTGAGTTACCCGATTCTCAAAGTAGAATAGTGTTGATTGTCTATTGTGTAGAGCTCCTTCCATTTTGTTGTTGTGGGTTGGTTGTAGGTTGCGGACATGGTTTCGACCTTCTCCTTCTTCTTCTTGGCACTTGGCCTATGTATATCCACTGGGTTTGGCGTGTTGGTTGACTCTCCCACTGCAAATCGATTACTGTTACGCCTGGCACTCGAGCTTTGATGGAGATGCGCAATTCGTCTAGTTGTGATTGGAGCTCTTCTTCTTCTGTCGTCCAATTAGCAAATCCTGCTAGCCATTCATCCATTCACAATAGTTTAAGGGTTTCAGTTTTGTAAACTAAAGGGTTTCATGAAAAGATCCTCAGTGGGGGCACCAAATGACGGGAGCAAAGCGAACCCTGAACCTCGACGGCCTCTAAAACACCGGGGACCGAATGGCGCGCCTCGAGCCTGTCATGGTAAAGCAAACAGGGGGCACCACCTAGCTTCAGCGGCTAGGACGCAAACAACACACCACCATAACAAAGTTTTCATCCAAGAGAGATAGATGTTTGGGAGTAATGATGAAGAGGAAAGGGAATGAGATCAAGTGAGAGAGAGAGAGAGAGAGAGAGAGAGAGTGAGGGAGGGGGTATAGTGGCTTAGTACTTAGGCACCACAAAAGGATGGCGAATCCGCACACCCTTCACACATACACAAGCTCACTCCAAAACACAAGACTAGGTGGCGATTCCGCACACCTCACATGGGCAAAACATTGCAAAAAAACATACTCACAAAACCATAAGCTTTATTTAGAGAATTAGGCGATGAAATGGGGAGGATAGGGTAGGGGAATGAGAAGGGAGAGAGTGGTAGAGCACATGGCGGATAGGTGGGAGTTGATGGCGAAGACTCGCATGAGGATTATGGCCATCATCCTTCATTTAGTTGCCCTTCATCTTCCATAGCCAAGGGTGTAGAGGTCATGCTCAAAACAAGCATGGTGATTGCGGTGATGGTGATGGTGATGGTGTGGGTGTGGGTGTGGGTGTGTGTGCACTAGGCACACACAGTGCATAGTGTGTTCTTTGGTGATGTTGTGTCCTTAGTGTGATGGTGACCCCTCTTTATATAGGGGAGGAGGGGGGAGAAATTCTAGAATTTAGAAATGAAGAAATCATTATCTACATAGGCCATGTGACTGTGGGCCCCACTTATCTGGCTGTGTGTATATGTGCCAGAACAGCAGTCTCATGAGAGAGAGACTAAGAGACAGAGATGGGTTGATGAAAAAAAGTGAGAGGTGACATGGAGAATAAAGTAATTACAAGAGGGGAGAGAGGGGAGTGTGTTCAGAGGTGAATCTGTGTGCAGATGTGTGTGAACACAAGAAAAATCAGGTAACCACCGGGTGGAGATGGGTCTGTGGGCACCTTTTTCAGTGAAACTGAGTGTGTGTGAGTGTGGGGGAGGTTATTTAGCTACAAGACAAGAGACATGGCGCCCTTTAGAGAGAGAGGGGGGTATTTGGGTCATGGGATATGATAGGAGAGAGAAAGAGGAGGTGGGGTATACTATTTTGGAAGATAGGGTAAGTTGCATGTGAGTTAGGGTGCATTATTGGTGAGTTATAATGCATTATTGGTGAGAGGTGGGGTAGCTTGAGGGGAGAGAGAAAGGAGAAAGGACAAGGGGAAGAGAGGGGGTTGACCTTTTGAGTGGAGGAGAGGAAAAGGGACACCCAGCGGGGCAACAGTGAAGAAAAAGGAGGCAAGGTGGGGATGGGCTACCCCGCAGGCATGAGGTGGCCTATTTTACCTTTCTTATATATTTACATAATCATACTTTATTTTTTTCTTACTTTTTCCAATGTTTTTTTATCACTCCCTCCCTAAGAGGGGGTTTTCATGGGGTGGGGACGAGAGAAGAGGGGTATGGGATCTTGGCTTGTGAAAAGCCCCCATCAACAGGTAGGATAGCATGAACATAGTGCATCGATTTTCACTATCATCAGTACCAGTGTGTTTTTTCTATAATAATGAGGAATTGGTAGCGTGTAAAACTTCTGGAAGAAGCTATCCACGGACCGAAGACATGAGGTAAGTAGGTGCGTCAGATGGCATCTAGTGGTGGCAGGAGGTCGAATGGGGTCAGTATTTGCACGTGGATAAGTACGGACACAATGTGGGTGTTTTCTTTTGATAATTATGCAAAAAGATCATCATGAGGACCGTATTTTGGGGGCCACTTCACGTGGTGGCGGGATGCATTATTAAAAGAAGTTGAGTGCCACATGTGTGGATGGATGCAGCAGGGTGACAACTATGCACTATGAGGCCATTTTTTGGCCTGTTCGGGGTCCGTTTGAGGTCAACTAAAAGGCCAAAGGTGCCCAACTAATAAAGATAATTGTGGGAGCTGAAAAAACTAAGTGAACACCAGAAAAAACATGGAGATAAGAGGAGGAACAGCAGCAACTGTATTTTTGCTGTTTTTGGAGCCTGTTTTGGCATAAACTGCTCATCCGAGGTCGGATTTCAGCGTTTTGACATTGTAGACTGGGGTTTTGGGCTGTTTTGAACGCGATGGTGCTGTCCATTTTGCCAAATTTCTCACTGTTTTTTTTCTATTTTGGCTGTGTAAGTTTCTGCTATGAGCGAAGCTTCTGCTCCAATTTGTGATTGTATCTGGCATATTTTACCTATATTGTGTGAGCTATTTTCCCCATTGGTGTGGGACCAAGCTCAATTGTAGATAAACATCAGAAATTATCCTCTTTTGAGCTAATTTTTTTGGGTGTGTGTGTGTGTGTCTCTCTGTGTGGAGTGGACAAATGGATAGTCTCTCTCCTCTCGCTCCATATGTGTGTTCCCTGTCTCGGCCAGGTGGGTTGTATAAGCCGAGTGGTGCCCCATAGTGTGTGTGTGTATCATCACAAGAGTGTGTGTCGGGTCATTATAGAGGCTGTGTGTGTGTTTCCATCCCGCTCACATTCTTTTGGTGCCCCCACGGAGGATCTTCTTCGAGTACCTTTTGCTTCGAGATTCGGGATTACAGGTTGCACACTACAGGTTACAAGTTATAGGGACAGGTGCAGATACATGTGATTCACAAAGGTATAGGTAGTTGGAGTAGAGTGATACACTTGCAAGTGGGAGTCACATGCAGTTGTCGTGGGTATGCATCATTTGGCACTTGTTTGAGCGCATTGTCTGCTGGTATTGTTCGTTACTTGTGGAAACTGCCATTGTACGCCTTTGTGGAGCCATATTTGGTTTTATTTGGCAATCCCAGCCATTTTTGAGACTTGGTCTAGAAGATAGTCATTTCTGAGACTTGACTTTACGAGATTTTCATAAGCCTTCGTGAGAGGGACGATAGCGTGAGGTTTTATTGAGCTGGGGGATTCTCAAATGTGAGATCCTTTCGATGATACAGGTAGCTGGAGCACCCTTTTCGTGACCTTGCCATAGGTTATGTACTAGTGATTCCTACTTGATGCTCGGGTTCTATTGTTGGCAGTTTATGCATACATATACAATCTATATTTTGGATTCTTACTACTCTACTTCTGGGGAAACTCTCTAAAAAAATTTCCAAGTTATGATGGCTGGTTTTTTGGTCTTTTAAGCCATTTATGCTGTTATGCTGGTGAAATTTTGGCAAAATCAGAGGATAAGACAGGTGTGCCTTCTTGGGAGCTGCATGGTTGACTTTAATGGATGATCAAAATGACCCTAAATTCACTCGTTTTCATTTAACTCAAAGAATCCAGATAAATGTTCATGTGTACAGAAAGATTTTTTGCTAGCAGCACATAGTCTTTATGTTCAGGTCAAGAAGATCATGAGAGATCCTGGAATGTCCTTTGCCTGTTGTAATTTCGATGATTAACTATGAAAACTCATTTGATGTGCATGTGTTTGTCCTTATCTAAAGTTGAGCTCCATTGAAGTTTCTGGGAATTGAGTCAATAAAAAGTTTTGGGTTCTTGCACGTGTGTTCGAAGGGGTTCTCAAAGCATCATAACTTTAGTAGCCATGGTTTTCTCTTATCCGGAGTTTCATGGAAGAAGTGATGAAGATGTGGAAGACTTTTTGGAAAAGATGGAGGTTGCTTGCATTAGCAACCAGATTCGTGACCCGGTGCAGATGTTACGTCTTCTCCAAATATGTTTGAAGAGTGATGCACGAGTTTGGTCCAAAGCATTTGACGAGGAGTTGCGTGTGGTTGATCCACCTTTAAGATTGAGTTGGGACAATCTAAGGCATGGATTAGAAGTGGAGTTTGTGAAGACAGAAGATCCTGAAAAAGTATGGCAAGAAATACAAGGTTTGGTGCAAAAGGAAGGTGAGCCAATAGATGTGTACATACGTAAGTTTTCATTGGCATGGGAGAGAATGTGCAAGGCCTTAGCACCACAAGTACTCCCACCTGACATGATGAAGAAGGAAAGGTTCTTGACTGGTCTTTGGGAGAATATACGTTGGAGAGTGGATCTAAAGAAGCCTAGGACATATGAAGATGCATTGGAAGTAGCAAGGAACAAAGAGTGAAAGCTGAGGAGAATGAGCCATCTAGGAGTAGAGTCTTGACCCATGTGGTTTGAATTTCAGCCTATGGACTCTTTACAAGGTCGCATGCCAGGGGTTCATCGTGAACTAGTGGTTTCTGTTACTCCTCAGGTTATGCCAGAAGTGGTCACTACAACAGTGCAAGATGATGGGCTAAGGCAAGACATGAGGCAAGTGGTAGATTTAATGAAGAATAGCAGCCTAAACATGCTAGTTCAAGTGGGAAATAATCGAGGTCAAGGGAGGTTTGCAAATCAGCCAGGAGGTGAAGAAAGGCCTAGGAATGGTGTGGGACAAAGCAATGGTAGGTTCTGGAGGAAGATGCCCACATGTTATAATTGTGGAGAGTTGGGTCACATCAACTCGCAATGTGATAAGCCACCAAGGACGGGGGGAGACGTGTATCCATTGCCAAGACAGGTGCTAACTAAGTCAAATGATTATGGCATCGACATTAAAGGAGAAGAAGGAACCAGTGGATTAACCCAGGAGCAAAAGGGAAAGACAAAAGTGATAAGTGTAGTCACCTTGGAGAAGGCATCAAAGCTAGAGGATACATTAGTGATGACTATTGGCAAGAGGAACACAGAGGACAAGGAAGGAAGAAGTGCCCCAGGTCCTAGTAAGAAGAAGGGAAAGATCCATGAAGGCGAGGATGTCAAGGCCAAGAGGAAAAGGAGGGCTCGTCGCAAGTTTCATGTTTCAGATTTTCCACTAGGGGATGGGCAATTAAGCTATGACTTGAAGAAGGATCTAACAAGCAGGAAGGCATATGTTACTTTTGGGCAGTTTATAGAGATGGTGCCTAAGCTAAAGCGACAGTGGAAGAGGATGGTTAACCCAATGGAGAAAGAGCCAGAGAGAGGTTCAATGAAGGTATTGACAATGGATGAGCTACCAGAAATTTGCCCAATAGTAGATGTGTGGCATAAAAGATGGAGAGAAGAGGAGGAACAGCAGCAACTGTATTTTTGCTGTTTTTGGAGCGTGTTTTGGCCATAAACTGCTCATCTGAGGTCGGATTTGAGCACTTTGACATTGTAGATTGGGGTTTTGGACCGTTCCAGATGCGATCGCGCTGTCCATTTTGCCAAATTCCTCACTATTTTTTGCTATTTTGGTTGTGTAATTTTCTCCTATGAGCAAAGCTTCTGCTCCAATTTGTGATTGTATCTAGCATATTTTACCCATATTGTGTGAGCTATTTTCCCCATTGGTGTTGGCCCAAGCTCAATTGTAGCAAAACAGAAAAAATTCTCCTCTTTTGAGCTGAGTTTTTTGGGTGTATGTGTGTGTGCCTCTCTGTGTGGAGTGGGAAAATAGATAGTCTCTCCCCTCTCGCTCCATAGGTGTGTTCCCTGTCTCGGCCAGGTGGGTTGTATAAGCCAAGTGGTGCCCCATAGTTTGTGTGTATATCGTCCCAAGAGTTTGTTTCAGGTCATTATAGAGGCATTGTGTGTGTTTCCATCCCGCTCACAACGCAAAAAAGTATATGGGTACTTTTTGAGAGATGGTTACTTGTGGAAGCATCCCAAGAAAAAGGGTGTTACTCCACAAAGGGTTATATGTAAAAAAGATACTCAAGTAGAGCTCATGCAAGAGTTTCATGAGAGTCTATGTGTTGGAGATAGGGGTGTGTGGAAATCCTTCTGTAAGTTGAAAGAAAAATAATGGTGGAAGGGTATGTATAAATTTGTATCTCAATTTGTAGAGTCGTGTGTAACTTATCAAATGTTTCAAAGCTCCAACATTGTGATGGATTGGACCCTACATATCCACTAGCCATGCACTATAAATGGGTTGCGGATCTAGTCACAATGGCTTTAGCACTCTAGCAGATCAAATACTTAATTCTTGCATGAGAGAACCTAACTTACTACGTTTAAGGGCGAGCATTAAGAGAAAAAACCACAAAAACTAAATGCAAATTACTTCTTAATGAGGTGATTTCAAACAGAGGTGAAATGGATGTTGAGGAAGCAAGGGAGTTCTTTTCTAGATTAGGAATAAATGTTTCTCTTACTACAACTTACAACCCTGAAGGCAATGTGAAGAGTAAAATGGGCATCCTCATATCATCAAAGCTTTGCCCAAGGCTTGCAAAGGGGGAGTTAATGAGTGGCCAAAATTATTGCCATATGCTTTATGGGTCGATCGTACAATATATAGCTAAGTAAGTGGCTATATGCTTACATAACTTATGTGTGGTCAGAATTCAGGGATGCCAATTGAAGATACAATTCCACATGGAATGTGCTACTTTGGAAAGATGGACCTAACAGGGAAGGTCTCCTTGCATTGTGTAACTAGAGAGAAGACCTAGAGATATTGACGCTGCAAAAGAGCACCTAAAAAATGCAAGGTTGAAAAACTAGGACTACTTTGATAAGCGACATCGGCTCAAGAGGAAAGCAATTGACAAAGATGATTGGGTTTTAGTGTATGATGGTAGCCTTGATAACCAGCACACAGTCATGCGTAAGTTCTCAAAAAGATGGTTTGGACCGCATGTTGTAAAGTAGGTGCATGAAAATGCTACTTATAGCTTGTCTGAACTAGATGGTACAAAAATTAAAATTTTGATTGCGGGGAAAAGGATCAAAGTGTTTAAGAGAAGAGGAGACAATGATCCAAAAGATGTTCATGAGAAGGAAGAGCAAAACATAAGTGAAGATCAAAGGTGAAGATAAAGTTTGAAATCTATCAATGAAGATGAAATCGTGGAAGATCTACAAGGGAATTGAAATTGTAGAAAATTAAATGTGTCACATACTAGAGGATGTGTAGGTTAGAGGGGGTTAGTGTCATGTTGTGACATGTACATAGTGGGAACGAATGCTAAGAGATTTATCTTGTGACTTTTTAGATACATAAGTATATTTTTCATAATGTACATATACATATCTAGGTATAATAATAAGCTTTCTATACATCCTATTATTTATCTCAAGGGTAACATAACCATTAGTAAGTACTTTGTGAAAAAGCGTCAATAGCTAGAGGATGTGTAGGTTAGAGGGGGTTAGTGTCATGTTGTGACATGTACATAGTGGGAACGAATGCTAAGAGATTTATCTTGTGACTTTTTAGATACATAAGTATATTTTTCATAATGTACATATACATATCTAGGTATAATAATAAGCTTTCTATCACATCCTATTATTTATCTCAAGGGTAACATAACCATTAGTAAGTACTTTGTCAATAGCTCTGTCTCTTTAACTTGGGGCAAAAAGCATTGGCTCTTTCTCTCTACTATCTCACACCCTAGCTAGGTCCTATATATATATATATATATATATATATATATATATATTCAATGTATTTTTTATAAAAAAAATTTATATGTTTTTAATAGCTACAAGGAAGGAATGAAATCCTAGTGGTACACTAGCTTGCATAATTTTCAAAGATACACCTACTTCAATGCATTATTGCAAGTATTCTTACAAAACTTTATCAAGGACCAATGTCATGTTTTCATATTTCATGAGGTGTCCATTGGAATCAAACGAACGTCTAAGCTAAGGGGAGCACAAGATGATTTTTTAGCACAAGGTTCCAATCCAAATTGAAAAAAGTATACAAAGTGGAGGTCGTATCTTATGAGCTGAATTTTCTTCCCCTATTTTTTCTTTTTTATTTTGATCCACGGTTGAGAAGATATGATCAAAATAATGGACCCCAGTCTGCCCACATCATGAAGGGACAACCCATTCCAAAATTTGCCAGGTCTTGTTCACACTAGATCTTCTTTTTCTTGTGTAACCCAAGTCTTCCCATATATCGAGCGACATTTTTTGAGAGAACCAAAATCTGAGCGAATTTTTATAGGACATGGGTCCATGCTGTTGTATGTGGTGCAATTTTAGCCACATCCTCAACGTCAAGGATGTAGTAGAGGGGGGCATGCCACATAGGGACCTTGTCTTTTCTCTCTCTCTCTCTCTCTCTCTCTCTATATATATATATATATATATATATATATATATATATATATATATATATATATATATATATATATATATAATCTTTATATATATATAGTATCTAATTCTTATAATTGAGAGAGATAGGTAATGAGGGCACTGAGAAGAGGGACAATGAGGGTTTCATAAGCTCCATGTGTTAATTGTTTAGTAATATTGAATTTTAAAATTCACAAAAGTGTAACATTAATTCGGATGGCATATATTCATCTCTGACACTGGTAAAATTGCTAGAAGCCTATTTGTTGAGCCCTCTTCTCTATCAACGCGCGCGCGCACGAGAGAGAGAGAGAGAGAGAGAGAGAGAGAGAGAGAGCTCATAGTACTCTTGAATGAGAAGAGCGATCTGTCTTAGGCCCATGCCACACTAGGGAAAGGAAGCACATGCCATGCAGAGGTGGTAGCTAATCATTTGTAGATGAAATAAAAATTTAGCCTCTACCCCTTGTTAGAGGGACCATCTCATACCCTCGGATAAGTTGTTCAAGGCGTAGCCAACTATAGAAAGTGCATGCGGGATTTCATTTCAGAGGCATCGAACACTGACAAACAGCATCTAAGCCAGAGTTTTAACCACATGGGTTACTCCCATTTGCTGAGAAAAATGTGTAGCTTTTGTTTTCAAGTCCATTGTGACAGCATTATTAACGACCATCAGCAAAAGGAAAGCGGGACGGGTGCCCCCCTAGTGTGACTCTCTCTCTCTCTCTCTCTCTCTCTCTCTCTCTCTCTCTCTCTCTCTCTCTCTCTCTCTCTCTCTCTCTTCAATGTGTATAAAAATTGAAAAGAAATAAGTGAGACTCTTTCTCCCTCATTTTGTAGTTTTTTTTTCCTCAGAGGGTGTGGACCCAAGCGCTAGGGCGAGGGGGGGGGGGGTTGCATTAGAGGGAGATTTTTTTTTAAAACACGTTGAAGAACTTAAAAAAGAAAAATCAAATCCCTTTTGCATTCCCTACACACACACACACACACACAGTTTTTAAAAGAAGTCTAGAGATTTTAGTATAATGTCGGTGAGGTTTTGGGAATGCTTCTTGAAGCGAATCTAGAAAAATCCCTTGGAAATCAAGCAAGCAAAAGTGTGGCTCAACTGTGACAAGTGGTAGAAGAGAAGATGAACGGTGCCTTGTGAGGGGAGCACGGATGGTGGTAGCAAGCCCAAGCTCTAAGAAGGTGCTAGATGCGATGCCAGCCAAGAGTTGCATGAGGCAACCAAGGGTTTGCGGGGTTTGCGAGTGGTGAGATAGGTGTCAACACATGAGGGACATGATGCACACAATTATTTTTTATTATAATGGAGACATCATACTCTTGACGATCATGACCTCATTGTTCCGTGGTAACCATATAAGACTAGGGATTGCGTCCACAAGGGTTCGACCTTCCCTTGCTATGGTGGTGCCTTTGGTTGGTTCATGCATCTTCTCTGGGAGAAGAGGTGGAAGAATCTTGGAACATTCTTTCTTAAGAAATCAAGATGGAGTGCATCCTTAAAAAAAGAGAGACAGAAAGTAAAACAAGGAAAAGTCTAGTGCCTTTGTTTAGACCACTCCACAAAAGAGAGAGTTTATTTTTAAAAAAAAAACTCCCCTCAAAGGAGTGCCTTTCTGTTTAGACCACTCCACAAAAGAGAGAGTTTATTTTAAAAAAAAGAACTCCCCTCAAGAGTTTATTTTTTAAAAAAGAACTCCCCTCAAAGACTCAAAGACTCCTTTGAGGGGAGTTCTTTTTTTAAAAATAAACCTTCTCTTTTGTGGAGTGAAGACTAAAGTCATTAGACTTAAAAATCTCTCTCTCTCTCTCTCTCTCTCTCTCTCTCTCTCTCTCTCTCTTTTGTAGGGAATGCTATGTCTACTCTTATAAAACGTGTATTAATTTTCAAGATTTGATTCTTTGGAATCTTTAAAGCTAAAGGAAAAATGAATTTGAGAACATTCCTACGTTCGTGTTCATCATTTTTATACGCGCTTGTGTATGCACCTTTGTGAGCAAGCCCATGCCCATCCCCTCTCCTCGCCAATATGCTTGCGCTTGTCAGTGTAATTGTTAGCTTGTGTCAATCACACTCTGCCTACCCTACCTTGCTATGCACAAACAAATTATCACCATCATCTCTATCATAGTGTTGCAGACAAGCGAGAGCGAGAGCGAGCGAGAGAGAGAGAGAGAGAGAGAGAGAGAGAGTCTCCGCCTCTACCCGGGCCATCCCCTACAAATGAGCATCATGCAGAGAGATCCAGCGTGGCCTATGCATCAAAAGGCACACCCAAGAACTGTGCCTCAAAAATGACCTTTTTATCTTCGCACAAGCTTCCATGAACACCCTGCGCAATCCCTCTATGCCATGTCTACACACCCTCCCTGCTCTACTGGCTTTGCGTTGGTCTGGTCCCACAATCACCTCACGTCTCCTTTTTGTCTCTCTGTGTTTGTCTTGCAAGTCCATCAGGGATGGCACTCGACACACGAAAGCATGGACAATTGGCTTCCCTTCTCTCTCTGCTCTTGCCATAACTACTCACACTGTGGCCTAAGGCCGTCAGGCATCACATTCTACATACAAAGCAATCAATGACCACAACTCTTCCACGCACCACTCCCATTCAACATTAGCAGACCACGATATACGACCATTGACCAAGCAAAGCAAGGAAAAAATTGTTTCTCTGTGCATCAGCTTGTCCTCACACTCTACCTAACCTCCTCCTCTCTCTCTCTCTCTCTCTCTCTCTCTCTCTCTCTCTCTCTCTCTCTACACCTGCAACCTGTAATGTTCGCTTGCCTTGAGGATACCGTACATGGCAAGTCCCCATCCTCTATGCCATATTCTCTGGCGGTCCCAACAAGAGGGACGTTATGCAAGGACCCCCCATTGCACCACACAGTTGCAAACCCCTTGCCTTAAGCATACCTCGCATGGAGAAACTCCCCATCGCACCACACAATGAGAGAGAGAGAGAGAGAGAGAGAGAGAGAGAGAGAATGTCATGGAGATGGAAGGCATGCATCAAGAGCGACAAAGAGAGAGAATGCATCAGATTGTGATGCAGGAGACTGAGAGTGAGTGAAATACATGGACCCCAAACCTGCCCTTGCAGCGTGTGCGACTGGCAGCTATCCCCTTTCCGTGGCTAAATGCCACCTGGATCTCTCCCTTTTTGCTTCCATTGAGCCAAAGGCATCTCGCCAGATTACGCTTAATGTCAACAAAATCAAAAGTGGGCGGACCTATTTGGGTCTAAATCGACTCGACCCATTAATTTTTTATCGAGATTCTTGGAATCTCCCAAATTTGAGAGCAAAAGACTTATCAAGCTCCATTCATACGTGATCTCTCTTGATTCACAAAAGACGCTCTGTACAGATACAATGATTCACTAGGAATCGCCATCATGGGCTCTGCACATGTCCTCCTTGGCTCGCCATCCTCTCCTCTATGGACCTAGTATTGGTGTTTCCTACACCTGCTACGTTCTTTCTCTATTGGCTTCACAACAGCCCTTCACACCTCTTCTTGCATGCCACCTTCTTCTTGCACTGAGGGGACGCACACACCTCAACTAGCTTGAAGTCGTTGCTTCTTGTGTTGTACGAGCAATTAGCTGACTGTTGCAGATAGATCATCGTTACCCCTTACACTCCTTATCGCAATAAACTCTAGCAGCCTGCAGTTTCTCAAAGTCGCAAATGAGAGAGAGAGAGAGAGAGAGAGAGAGAGAGAGAGAGAGAGAGAGAGAGAGAGATTATGCGCTCCCTGCAAACCAACACATACAAAAGCTAATGTCTCCCTTGTAACCGCTATCGAGCAGACACAATGCACCAGAGGCCTGTCAAATACCATCGAGATGAAGGAGCAAAAAATCTCAAAGAACCCACCCTCGCATCGATGCATATCGACTTTGTGTCTCTCTCCGTCCTCCACCTACCAATTTGGTAAGTCGAGTGGAAATTCCCAAACTACCCCCAATATTTTTTCATAAATTCCCATAATGCCAAATTTCTCCAGAGATTTTTTTTTTTTTTGTAGCTTTTCATAAGAAGTCTGATTGTTATCCCTATAAGATGCTAAAACTAGAATTTGAGTCGTTTGTGCACGCTTTGAAGATGAGTTGGCAGTTTAGACATAATTGCCTTTTTTTTGCCAAGTGATTTGCGGCAAATTACATGGTAAGCATCTGTATTGTCAAAAAGGAATAGAAAGTGGAAAATCTTGAACAATCCAACCAAGATAGACATAAGGTATTTTGGGAATTTTTGAAATTTGAGGAGAATTTCCACGAATTAGAGGGGTATTTTCATAATTTTCCCTTTAAAAAATATCTCGCCCTCTTTTTCTCTGTCTGTCTTCCCCCCCCCCCCCCCCCCCCCCCCCTCTCTCTCTCTCTCTCTCTCCACCTCCACGCACTCTTCCCTTAATCAACTTTTCTTTTGATGTCAAAGAGGGCATCTTCAAAGATACCCTCTAATTCAACCCAAAAGTAAAATTGGCAAGACCTAGGTATCTACATCTTGATTTCTTAAGGTGGAATGTGGCGAGATTCGTCTACCCCTTCTCCCAGAGTGGACGCACAACCGACCAAAGGCACCACCATCACAGGAGAGGTTTTTTTTCTTCAATGTGTTTTTTTTTAAAAAAAACTCCTTTAGAGGGTCTTTGCCGATGCAATCGATGCAACCCTTTGACGGAGATTTTTTTAAATTATGCAATGAGAGAGAGAAAGAAAGAGAGAGAGGATGCTAGACAAAATGATTGCATCTCTTGCCAACAAAAAATTGTGAGCGATTTTGATTGTCACCCTGTCTTTCACCCAATAGTAGCCTACAACTAGCAAGGCATCACCATGTCTTGAGTAAAATAACAATCTCACCCTGCCTCTCCAGTAAGGCCACACATAGTTAAGAGCTGAGTGGAAACACTTCCTGTCACCTACTCATCACATGTTTTCTAGAAGCAAGCTTAGCGAGAGAGAGAGAGAGAGAGAGAGAGAGAGAGAGAGGGAGAGAGAGAAAGATTCCTCCCAAATAAATATATGTTATAGCCCCTGTCCCCCAACAATCTTTGCGCCTCAATGTCAGGCTTGCTAGCACCTACCTCTTGCCTAGCATATCCATTATTAAATTTAACCGCCATCTTTAGGAGGTTTAGGGTCAATTTATTTAGTCTCTCAAGTGAATAAATGAGTGCTTCATAGAAATGAGTGACTTGCATAAACTCTTGGCTATGTGTATTTTGATACAGTGCCTCTCACTAACTCGCTCAATTTTGTCATCACTCAGAAAAGTTCGCTCGGAGTTTGGGATTCCTCGTGTAACCCTTGGGGGTTCCCTTCACCTATAAAAGGGGACGTCTTCTTCCTTGAAAACCATTCATGAGGGAGTGAGAGGATTGATGCCTTATTGTACTTAGCCATCAAGAGAAGCCTAAGCCTACACTTGCTTTACGAAGAAGACTATCCAATCTCGTAAAAAATCCTTGTAAGATCGATTATAACAAAAGAAGGATTTGGATTTGGTGCATCATTCAAGGTTGAAAGTCTTCCCTTTTCTTATCTCTCCATCAAATAGTGAATAAATCTTGAAGGGTTATCAAACAAGGTGTGTTTTTTATTTGTGATTTTGTTGGTTTCTTTATGTTTTGCATTTTATCTCTAGCCCAACCATTACCTCTATCTCTATTTCCAAATCTATCCCATAACCTATATGTTGAGATGTCGAGCTCTACATCTTGAGCTGACATCCACTACGGGTCTTGGCCGCTTACGGCATTTACTCACTGGCGCGTTAGGTGACCAACAGGGAGGATCTCTGCAGTTGGACTACACTTATAGTGCTAGCCTAGTACGTTTCTAGCGAGTTCACACTTAGTGACCGCATGTACATATGTGCTACTTTTCAGCTTTAGCACTTAGTCATTTTGTACTCTTTTTTCTGAGGAAGAAGAAGAAGAAGAATCTTTCCATCTCTGTGTGCTTTGTGCTTGTCTTGTGTAGCTCTCTTGCATCCTTATTCTTTACACTATATATTATCCACTTCTAATTATACACCGATCCTTATCTATATCTCTATCTCCCCCTCTCTTGTGTCCTAATTACTTAGACACTCAAGCTACAATGCTCCGCCAAAGCTATGATCAACCTTCTTGGAGAGTTATGCTTTACACTCTCACAAACCTCTCCCATTCTTAGAAGCCCGTTCTCTCTACAAACTCTAGGTCATCCTTGCTACATGTATATCTCTCCCCATAGTATCTTTATTGCCTATGGGCAAGAGTAAGGCTTGGGAGGGAAACTTCTCTTCTCTTCACTTCTCTCATATTTACATTTTGCACATATTAGAGGTATCCTAGATGAATAATCCACATGGTGTGAATTTCTATCGCTTCCACTCTGTGCGATCTATTACAAATTAACGTATGGATTAATCCTAAAATACACTTCCAACAATGTATAGTGTTTCTCTCTGGCCCATAAAAGCTCAATGAAATACTTCTTTCACTGGATCCTATCATATTACCCATTCTATACTATAGTTTTTCTTTTGATATAAGTGTAGTTATCTTGCTATGAACCAAGAGGATTTGTACACACAATGAACCCCAATCACTAGACAAAAAATTTGTATCATAGTAAGCACTAAACTATAGTTCCAAAGAACAATTTGTAGCTTGTTTGATTGGCAAAGATTGAATACCATTAATTCATCTATTAACCCTTTCATCCTACCCATGATAAGATATGACAAAGCCTTGACGTTTTCATCTTTGTGTTGTTTTGACTTTCTCATTTGTGTTCTTTATTTGTGTGTGTGAGTGCAACGGAGAGAGAATGGGGCATCTTTGATTGGACTTTCCATACCAAACTCTAGACTTCATGGCATCTATGGTATAAATCCTCCATGTAGTTTTTTGAGTTACCTCACAAATTGTTACGGCAAGAAGCTCAGTGCTTTCCTGGCAAGACCACAAACTTCTCGTCAACGTGCCACCATACGGAAGATACTAGTGAATCCGCCAAGATTCTATCATGGTTTGATACAGAATTGAGACATTGTTTTCTTCTTAAAAATGATGCATCTGGATCTAGATATTGTTCCATACATGGCCAAACACTTTATAATACATGCACTTCAAATTGCATTTTGTGCATCAGGATCTACCTTGTATATTGGTGGTCCAATCTTTGATATTTCAACAATTTTCTTGGACATTGCCTCAATTTTCTTCTCCCATGACCCTTTCTTCTTGATCTTTGCTCATATGATCATCTCAGTCACTCTCAGATACTATTGAATTGGAGTTTGAGTATGACTTCTCTATTGATGACTTGCCATCACTCAAGTTCCTTCTCCCCTTGTGGCCCTTTTGTTTCTTCAATGATTGCTCCATCTTCAACATCCTTTGCACCTGATCAACAAATTTATTTGTTGGTGATGGTACTTCCTATTCTCTAAGTTTCTTTGGTTTTGAGTCAACTTAGGAACCAAGCTTGAATTCTTCTGTATGAGGGCGGTTCATTCACCTACTTGCTATGCTTATTCAATTCACACAATTTGTCTTCATATCCTCTATTATTAGTGTACTCTAGACAAAATGCCTTTATTACTTTGTTGAATTTCCTTAGCTTGCAAGCTAGTTAGTGGTAATACCACTTCCTTGCTGCATCCTTCAAAGTTTGTGCAAGTTATTATCCCCATTCATCCCCATCGACGTCCGTCAATTATACATATTTCTTGAGCACCTGCATATGGACATCAAAATAATCTTTCTTCTCATCGTGGAAGATTGGAACACAATTTTTAGGTCACTTGATTGCTTTCCATTTTTTAATCTATGTTGGTGTGATTCATGATCTATGTGTCTATACTTTTCCTTGATCTAGCTTCCTTTCTTTGGTTTTGTGTTTACTATGATGATGAATGTCATCATCCCATCTATCATTTTTACTGATCATTTGCCTCAGTCACTATGTCCACATCATCTTTCTTATCCAACTTGGAATGTCCTATTTTCCATCTCCATCTACTACCACCTGTATTATCTATTTGACCTTTTCTTTGCCCTTCTTATCTGGTTTATGAGACCCTTGTGAGCAAGAGCATCTTCAACTCTGTCTAAATTCATCCTCCTTGATTGAGTAGAATGCAGAGAGCCCCCAAGCCGATTGCATCCCTTTGGTCGTGGTTGATGTCTGTCTCTTTATTTTTAAATCAGGTCTACCATCATAACCCTATTCCCACTCTTCACCCATACGGCTTGTATGGTCTTATTCCTATGCAAATATTGTGGTAGGTCTCCTATTTGGGTGGCATTGCAAATGCCAACTAACTTTAAACCAGATATAGAACCAAGTTCAACTTTAGATAGCGCAAGAATTAGATAAAGATAAAAATAAAAATGCAAGGACAAAAGCTAGACATGAGAACTAAAATTGGTATATTCATATACTAAAAAAGAGTACCATGGGAACTAGGTAACAATACAATAGAGCTCAGAGCTGCATTTGTAGTGGAGCTAGCATTTGCAGTGGAACCACCCTCTTTCTTCTTAGACTCTTTGGCTTTCAATTTAGGACAATACTTGATCAAGTGATCATTAGCTTTACAATAATGGAAATGCATCTTCTTTTTACCCTTATCACCAGAATTTACAGACTAATTGCTACTAGCAGAAGCATTAGGAACATGTGATTTTCCACTTGGAAAAGAGGAGAAGAACCATAAGAAGTGGTTGCACTGTTGTTATCACCTTTTCTTTGAGCAAAAATAAAGACATGTTCAACTTCACGTTGTCTAGTCTTGTTTTTTTTGGAAAGCGACTCTTGCAATAGCAATGTGCATAATGCATCAAACCTGACAGCTTCAGGATTTTCTTGGGTCATAAGTCTCCAAGTACTAGCAAAGTTTGATAAGAATCTGGCAAGGCATCAAGAACAATCTTCACAAGGGAACTTTTTGAAATGACTTTACCTGCAGAAATAAGTTGCTTATTGATATCCTTGGCTCCAGCAAGAAAAGTGTCCATATCATCTTCCTTATGCATAATCTTCGACTCTAGCGCTTTAAGCAACAATGCAGCCTCATTGCGACTTGCATAAAGACCATCCAGAATACCCCAAGCCTGTTTTGTAGACTTTGCTGAATGAATGTGATAAGTAATAGTGTGCTTCACAGACAATGCAATCAATGCATGAGCGTGTGCATCTTTTACATCCCAACGAGCTTGTTCTGCCGTAGGCAAAACAACTCTAACAACAGCAGGACTTGCAACATACTCAACATTGCTTGTATCCTCAGAACCAGGACGTACATCAATGCTTGCACAATGTTCCAAAAGCCCTCTGACACAAGAACATGTTGCATCATATAAGCCCACATAGGGTAATTGTCCCCATCCAATCTGTCCTACCTCTGCAGCAAGTATCTTGAACACATCTGTGTTGTTGTCAGCCATGGTAGATGTTGCACCTGTACGAAATAGGAGAAGCAAAGTGGGAACAACATGTGCTATGTAGCACAAACCATAAAAGACCATAAGGGACTTGTTATGCAGAAAATGGCATTGACAAAAGTTTTGCACAAAATGACCAAATAGACTGTGCAGTATTGCCTATAGTGGAAACGGAGGCCGAGATGAGCCCGAATAAAAAATATGAGAAGACTAATCTCTTTGAGCTCCCCCCCAATTTTTGTCAACCTACAAATTCTCGCCAAACCTCACAAAAATCAAAGAGAGTGAGAAAGTGTGTGCAGGAGATGCTCGCAACTAAGCCCGAGAGGACGCAACCTGCTCTAATACCAATTGTTGGATTTAGGGTTGCAAGAAAACACATACATCTTGGAGAAGATGAAGGAGGTTTAGGGAACACAAAAAATACTGTATTAATTAGTGTGCAATGGAAAGATAAGTTAGCCCTAGAGTGATGGACGTATATATGATGCATAGGGGAAAAACCTCCTAGTGAGGGAAAAATGCCGCGGTGGTCCTAAGTGTGTTGACACACATCACTACAACATGTATATGGTAACAATAAGAAGATAACATCATATAAGTAGTTTATCAAAGTGAAAACATAGGTAAACCCATCTAGAGAGAACACCTAGCTTCACAATCAACATAAAAATAATATATACGCACTCTCGTGTCCAATAGACCTCAATGACTACATGAAATGAGTATAAACACAAAATTGATCATGTTTGGAGAGAAAGCTCATTAATAAATTTTTGTGATTTCATGAGGGAATTACATTCTGCATACATATCGAGCAAAGCAATCCAAAGCACAATAACATGTTATGTTTCTAGAACAGCCTATGACCAACGATCTCATTGTCTTATCACCATTGTGAAGGTCTTGAGTAAAAGCCACAATGATTCAAAGTGCAAGGATGTGCTTGCATTTGGAGAAAGGCCTTATGTAGTCATTATAAAAACTCATAATGGTCATATCTAGTCCTAAAGGCTGTTTTTGCAACATATTCATCCTTTATTTTAACTTGATGATAACTAGATTGTAAATTGATCTTTGTAAAATATGTGGCTCCCTCTAATTTGGAAAAAATATCTTCCATTCTAGGCATATGGAACCTATTCTTGATATTTTTTAGTGCTCTATAATTGATACAAAGTCGCATAGAACCATCTTTTTTCTTCACCAATAAAATTGGCGAAGCCCATGTAGAATTGCTGGGTTTGATATAGCCTTTATCTACATATTCTTGCAATTGTATTTCTAATTCTAAGTGTTGTGTTTGGCTAATTTATAAGGTGATTTATAGATAAGCTTTGCATCTTTAACTTAGTCAATAGCATGATCCACTTCACCTCTTTCAAGAGAAACCCTTTGGAAAATCAATAGGAAAACATTTTCAAATTCTTCTAGAAAGATTTTCAAATCAGTTTCACAATCACTACAAGAAGACAAAGACGACAAGAAACCTGATCTTTCATTTAACATCAAAGTCCTTATGTATAATAAACCGACACCAAAACATATATCATCAAAAGACTTTTAATTTACAAGCTTTTGTAACTCGAGAACATATCAAAGGACTATTCAATATATCGTGATCACCTTGTATAACAAATTTCTTACCTTCCTTCTCAAATTCTAGTGATTTTTGTTCATAATTGCGGGTCAAAGAAAGTCCTAGCCCCCATAGCCATTCCTTTGCCAAAAACGCGTCCGCACAATCCATATTCATAATCTGAAATTCAAGCATGTATTTCTACCCTTGTATCTCAACTTCCAAATTGGATACCAGTGTATTCCATATCTTCTTGTCTTCACCATGCATCGTCAAGATGACATATTGGTGAGCACTTGATTGTTGATAAAGTTATAATTTCTTGTTTCCTCCCTCAAAAAGATAAATTTCAAGTAACAAATTGAGTAGTTATATTGTGGCATTCCCAAAGAGACACGGAGTTATTGCATGCATAAGAAATCCAAGTCTATGTAGCAACTCATGGGACATGCCAAACAGGGTTTTGGAATGCATGCTGGCACACTCACCTACCCTATAGAGAGACTTGTGGCAGTCATAACAAACAGAAAAGAACCAACTAATGGTAATAGGAAGAAGGGGGAACAATAGAAAAAGAACCTTCATGCCCTAGCTTCTCAATAGAGCAGTGTGTTGAGTACTACTAAGAGGGAAAATGTTGCGAATGCGGGAAATAGGAGCATGTCCTTGTCAAGTTCCCTAGCAAAGCATCCAACAATTAGTCTGAGAATAATACATAGAGTTCCAAAGCAGCAAAGGTGAGAGAAAATAAAGGAAAGACCAAAGCAAGACTGGTGCCAAATTTTGTGAAGATCAACCCAGAACCAATGGATGAAAGTACGAAGCTCTATAGAGTGTGGACCAAAGTACGAGATCAAGAAACCCTTATCTTCTTTGACAGAGGAGCCAAGGAAAAATTCATCTCGCCTAAATTGGCAGCTTAACTTGAAACTATGCTCAAAGAGATGTGACCACCTATCGAGGTTTTAGGAGCACCAAGATGGGATGTTGCCATTACACCTATCATAGGCAAAATTTGATTGCATTGTCAGAGATATGTAGGGCACGAGGACTTCTACATCATACCTTTGGAAGGATATGACATCCTTTTGAGAATCCCCTGGTACCATAAGAATGGTATTGTGGTCAACCAAAGGGCTAGGAGAGCGACATTGAAGAATGAAAAGGGGAGAGATTTAATACTCTATGTAACACTAATAAAGGGTGAGTCTATTCAACTTGTATTGGCTTCGATTGTTTCAAAATTAATGACATACAATCTGTTTGTTTACAAATAAATGGCTTCTTTGAAGGATTGCCGGGTGAGTTACCTCCTTGGCAACCTGATGATCACATCATTCATTTAATTTCAAGCAGCACACCATCAAATTGGCCACCTTATGGACTTAGCAAAGACCAGATTGAGCAAATTATGAACCACGTGAAAGAGCTTCAGCATTCTAGAAAAGGGTCTAATTCAACCCAATACATCAACTTATTGTTCATTGGTGTTGTTGGTATTGAAGAAAGATGGATCTTGGAAAATGTGCACTAACTATAGAGCTCTCAACAAAATCACCATCAAGAATAGGTTTCCAATACCCAAGATCAATGATATGCTAAATAGGTTACAAGGTTCTACATGCTTTAGTAGAATCGATCTGAAAAGTGACTTTCATCATATTAGGATTTCTCTTGGAGATGTATAAAAGGCTACGTTTAGGATGTCCTTTGGATTGTACAAGTATTTAGTGACGCATTTTGGTCTCACAAATGCTCCTACAACATTCAATAGGATGATGGACATAATTTTTCCGGAGTACCGGACATTTGTGGTTACTTTTTTTATGACATCATTATATTCTCCAAGACACTATCTGTTATACATTTCCTAGGCACTACAATGACATAGATTGGTGGTTACTAGGAAAAAGAGCAAGTTTTTATTGCTTGAGATACACTTTTTGGGACACATTGTCTCTGTAGAGGGTGTAAAAATGGACCCACCCAAGGTTGAAACCATTAGAGTTTGGCTAGTTTTGAAGAATGTGCATGAAGTTCATAGCTTTTGGGGCTTACGTTCGTACTACAAGTGGTTCATTTAAAAGTTTGCACGGAAATAGCTTCTCCATTACACAATTTGACTCAGAAAGGGGTTCCTTTTTCTTGAATACCATGATTACAGCATTCAAGAATCTAACGGAAAAGTTGGTGACTAGTCCAGTGTTGCTATTACCAAAATTGCAAAATCCATTTGAGGTTTATTGTGATGTGTGTGGTCGCAATCTAGGGTGGTCTTAATGCAAGAGGGCCATGTTATAGCTTATGAGAAGAGAATGTTCTCGTGACGAGAGTATGTTGCACATATTCATGAAAAGGAGCTATGACTAGTCATCCATGCTCTTACTTAGTGGCACCATTTCCTTCTCCGAGAAAATTTGAGATGGTGCACTATTTTGTAAGGGTTTCATTTTCATATCGTCCATGTTAAGGGAAAGAAGACCTTGGTGGTAGATGTGTTGTCTTGCAAGCTAGAGATATCATCTATTTCAACAATTCATCATCAAAACTTTGAGGATATTGTTGATTAGCATGCCACTGACCGAGATTTTGCAAACGTCTTTGATTGATTGAAGAGTGGGAGACAGTGCAAGCTATGCTATGAAGAAAGGTTATTTAATGCAAAATGCAATGTTGTGTGTTACTCAAGGGTTGAGGAACAAGGTTCTAAAAGAGTGCCACTATCCACCTTTTGCGAGCCATTACGGCATTGACCCCACCTTGAAAGGTGTGGAGAAGTATTTCTATTGTCCAAGGCTCAAAAAGGATGTGAACAAGATTGCTCGTACATGTTGGCCAAAACCTCATTCCTCTAGCTAAAGCATTCAAACGTCACTCTGGGAGCCATTTGTTACTACAAAACAAACATTCAAAGAAATTACAACACCCTTGTTTGAACACTTCAACCACTTTACCTTAACTCAAACCAAACACTTCCACTAAAGAAGACAAGTCAAAACAAGTATCACCAACAAATGTCACCTAAAGATGCCTTATCCTATCTCCCTTCCCCCCTATTTTCCCTTTTAATTTGGTTTACTTTCCTTTATGTTATAAAAGGATTTTAGATGATTCGTGCTAACAAAACATTTTCATGTGGTGGAATCTCCACAAATTCTCCCGTCTTCCTAGCATCTCATTGGATCGTGGGGCCAGTGCTCAAACTCGCCAGCCCTCCATTATCATCCTCGATAATATTGGGCTAACCACTTGGGCTCTTCGTGCACGTTGTTGACCTCGTTCTTTCTCTTGCTTAAAAAAATTGGCAATCCTCCCCTCCCTTGAGTTGCACACCCATTGCAATTCCCCAATCCCTCGGTCTTGTTCTACTGCATGCTGCCAAGGTCTCCAATCGACCTTTCTGTGTTGGGTTTGTGTCCTACCCTCATGTAATAGATATGTCCCTTGCATGCCTCCTTCCCCATGTACACCATGTGCATTCACTTTGCCACCATGTGCCCCCCCCCCCTCTCCCCCCCCCCCCCCCCCAACAAAAAAAAAAAAACCCAAATGGCTTTCTTTATTCTTTGCTTTAGTTTTGAGTTCAGCTTGACATTAGCATTTGCATGGACTCACTTAAAAAGAAATGAAGCCAACATCCAAAGCATCTCCCAAGATACCCATCAATCCACCTCCTTCCAAAATTGGGAGCACCTACTGACACAAACTACAACAAGAAGAGAGAGTTTTTCTTTGAAAAGCCTTCATTCCCTAAGGGATTACAAAATGGATATTTTCATTAAAGGATATGCGCCGGTGGAATCCTTTAGTGAGGTTTTTTTTCTAAACTCTTCCTTTTTGTAATCTTTTAGGGAGGATATATTTTTGGCTTTCTAAAAGAAACCAACCCTTCCTGTTGTGTTAGGTTGGGGAGACTTTCATTGTTTTCACATCTTACATTTGACATGTCTTTACTTTTCTTGCATTCTATTGCTTTAGAACGTTAAAGTGAAGCTTCACCTTGCATAATTTTAGTAAATTTTACACACACACACACATTTTTTGTTTCTGCATTCTACTGTTTTAGAATGCTAAAGTGAAGCTTCACTTTGTATAATTCTAATAGATTTTATACACACATATATATTAATTAGTTCTTTTTATTTCATCTTCATTTTCACAACTTCACATGACTTTACATTTTTTGCATTTTATAGCTTGATTCCGATCAGTGTTAACGTTCGAGAAAGTCTCTTTTATTAATCAGCTGTTGATTGAGTTTTCTCCTCACAAAGAAGAAAACCGAAAATACTAGCAAAAATGTGGAGATTTGTAGAACTTTTGGACTACTTTCTCACATATTTCATCGATTTTTCTTCCGTTTACCATGGTTTGCAGCTAGCTAGTCTCGATTTTGAATCGGCTCAAGACTAATAAGCTAAGGGAATCCTTTCCCAAACACTGATACCAATTTAATTCAACTTAACAATTTCATCACTTTCTTATTTTTTTTGAAAGCCGTCGTGACCCTTTCACTTGTTTAAAAAACAAATACTCACGAAAGATCCTTTAGTGAGTTTCTTTTTTGAACTCTTTGTTTTGTAATCTTTCAGGGAAGGCTTTAAAAAAAGCCTTTCTCGAGCCATGATTTTGGGACCATGTTTTTGATTGGCATCTTAGTAGTTAGCACTTCTTTAAGAGATGGAAAACAGTATTGCTGAGGGGGGGAAAAACAAATCAAGGGAGGGAAAATAGAGGGTTTGCCGTAGGTGTCGGGGAGAATACCACGTAGGTAAACTCTATGGGAGACAATTGGAACCTGTAGCAAGGGTAGCTTGCGAAAATTGTAGCGACAAGCTCACGTAGGTGATAGAGCCACCAACAAAGTAGGAAGGTGAGGATGGCATTTAGCATGCAGCAAATAGGAGTACAACACAAATGGAGGACGAGTAGGGCAGCCAAGTGGAGGGCCGAATAGGTGGTGGGAGAAATGTATCCCTTTCTAATATGTAGGCTCTTGCCAAGGATGAAAACACCTGAGGTGGGCTGGTTTACCCCAATGATTTCTTGAAGCTGTCTGTCAGTGGTTCAAACTTCTATTATCCCACCAGACTATAATGGATATTTTAGAGGGGTGGTAAGGAGGTGCTGCTTCCAACTCATGGAATCTAGGGAGATTTTGGGTAATGGAAATGGAAGAGCAAGCATGTGGTTCTCTTTTTATTTTTTAATATCTCTCTGATGCTTCGCATCAGCTGGTTTAGCGTGACTTTGCCCACACACGCCTGTCGCAGGGGTTGAACCATAGTTTGTTTTGAAAAGAAACTTTCTTTGGAGAGTAAAGTTGAAGGGGTGAGTTGCTAGGTGTCGCACGATGCATGTGGCGAATGAGCAGAGAGACGCGCCGGGGGGTGTCGGGGGGGGAGGGGGGAGGCACGTGGCATGAGGCTAGGCAGACAACGATGCCAGGTGGAGGGCTGAGGTGGTGTTTCATGAGGCTTAGTGATTTTTTTATTTATTTTGCATGGCTTGACATAAGACACATGCCTTGTGCTGGTAGACAACAATGCCAAGTGGAGGGCTGAGGTGGCACTGCATCAGGCTTAGTGATTCTTTTATTATTATGCATGGATTGGCATAGGAGACATGCCTTGTGCTATGCAAGGTTGGATCAAGCCAGCGATTCGTACTATGACCATGACATTGCGAGGTCGATGCACACATTTGCACAAAAAGGTTAGTAGGGGAGGATCCATTTTTTTGAGCAAGAATCTTGATGGATGCTTTGGGAAGAGAAAAAGGAAATGGAGGTGACAAGTGGTGATCCAGTACCCAAAACTACAGGTGGTGGATTGAGAAGTTCCCAAGTGTGTTGAGTGCTAGAACATGGACTTGTGCAGTGGGAAGCAACAACAAAGCCTTTTTTTTAAAAAATATGAAGGAGCTCGAACAATTAGCAACTAGGCTTCCATGAGGGCATGGCTCAACCCAACAATTTCTCTTGTGGTCGACTCTCGATGGCAAATTGGTGCGTGCCTTTGAAAGTGGTGAGGCAGCCAACTTCTAGTGAAATCTTGAGAGAGTGCATGTATTGGATAAGTGAATACAACTTTCTTTTAACTATCTCTCTCTCTTGGTACCAAATACAAAAGTGAATACACTTTTGTTTTTTAAAGCTCTTCAATGTGCTTTTAAAAAATTATCCCCTCAGAGTGTGTATGGGTTGGGCACACCCTTTGAGGAAAAAAAAATTTAAGAGAGGGGGAGAGAGATTTTCCCTAATCGATGAAAATAAGGGCAAAATTGGATTCCTAGTTCTTAGGTCAAAGTTTGAAGCTTTTGCCAATAATGATGCTAAGGGTTGTGTAAATTTTTAGGTTTTATTAAAGGCAAGCTCAAAATCTAGTCGAGATTTTATAATTTCAAATGGTCTCATGTGTTTTTTTATAACACTAAGAGAGAGTCTCTATTGACGGCTAGGTCAACAACACGGCATAACTCAACGAAGCCTTATTCTCTGAGAGTTATAGACTGTTGAGGATTATGGTTAGAAACATCAATTGTAATAAGTAGGTAGTCTAGTTGCAGAAGCCGGGGTGTAATGGCACTTCCACATTGTAAATACAAAGGCATTTGATCCCTCAAACTCTATTTTAGGTTTAACCTAAGGTTACCTTAGTATATAAGGTACCTAGGTCAGCTTTGTCAAATTTTTTTTATCATAATCAAGTTTTAAGGTGTTGTCGACTGTGTGTGAGAGAGGAAGAGAGAGAGCGTGAGCTTCATCGTGGCACTATTCCCCACTCGCTCATCACATTGTAGATCCGACTGCATCATCGCGATAGCCTCGGCCAGAGCTACGCGACAACGCCAAGCATTCCTCGCAAAACAGAGCATACACGCTCGCGCATCTACAAGCTACTTGTGGTCGTAAGTATATCAAACAATGTCTGTTTTCTGTCTATAAGTAGTCGTTAGAATTGTGGCGATATAGGCTATGCATAGGTACTCGTAAATTTCAGTTTCTGACACTTTCATGATTTAGCTCTCTCTTTATACGCGTTTTTCGCAGATGGGCTTAGAACTAGGATTTTGAGTGTAGAGTCTTAGGGACAGGGGTATCCTAGTGAGGGGATGGTGTTCCTTAAGTTTCATATTATTCTGGCAAGATTGGATGGGTTTCCTTTTGTTTGTGTGTATGTGGCTAGGTGGTGTAGTTGAGAGTAGTGAGACTGTAGGTTGTGGTCTAGTTGGCCTTCTAGAGTGTTGTATGTGTAGGATGGTCTTAGCTTGACAAGCTAACGAGATTTCCTTCGCGTGTCTATCGTGTCATCTATGTCCTTGATTGACATTATGTTGATCTAGGTTGTGTTGCATACACTTTATAGGTGGTGTGATTCGCTCCCGCAACATTGGCGCTGTTGCCGGGGATACAAGGACTTAGGTAGGTATTCCTACTAACACTCGTGTGATGGTTGCTTGCTTTAGTTTTGGCTAAAGAGAGCATTTATCTTAAGTGGGTACGGAAGAAGTTTTTTCGAGATCAAGTGGATAGCCATAAAGTGTGTGTCTTGCCGAGGGTCTACGACTACGTAGATTTACTTAGGATTTGTAGATTAGAGTAGTTGTTATGGTGGTTGAGTGGTTTGTGAGGTAATAAAAGTGTTTGCTAGTCTGTGTATGGCATTGAAGCGTTTTTCTACTCATAAGATGCAAAATCTCATATGATTTGTAGGAGTAGCTTTAGGTATGTAATCTGATTTTGATCTAGAGCTATTCATCATTGATCTATTTGCAAAGTGCTTGGTTGCATTTAAAATCATCCAAAAATCTGCTTTTGAAGGTAAAAATGCAATAAAAAGAGTTCTATTGACTGATTGTTGCTGAGCATATAAGAGGGCATGTGCAAGGGTTCTATGAAGATAAACAACAATTTTGTAAAATTAGACTTTATACGCGTATAAAGTCTCAAGGGGCATCTAGAGACCAAATCTGAAAAATCTGACTACACCAGTGTGTTCAAAAGGTATCATCTACCCTAAGAACATCTTGAGTGGGGAGTTTTGGCATAAATTTGGGGACCAAAAGCCAAAAGATAGAGTGGTTGTGACTGAAAAGGCAAAAACTTGTGTTTGTGAGCACTTTTGAGCTTTAAATTTCTCTATGAATACATGTATATGCTGCTAATGATAAGGGGAACTTAAAATAGAAACAGATATAAAATTTGAGACAATAGCCTTTATATGCGTATAAAGTCTCCAACAACATCCTAAGACAAAACTTTGAAATCCTGACTGCAGGAGTCTGTTCAGAAGGGGGGTTTTACCCTAAGTATACATTGAAACTAGAGTTTTGACCAACTCTTGACACCCAAAGGGCAAAAGACGGAGTGTCTGAAACGGGAAAAACAGAAACTTGAGATTCTAAGCACATTTTTACATGAAAATTGATAGAAGTGCTTGAAAACTAGTGCTAGACACTTGGGGATGCTTGTAATTGAGTTCTATCCAAAAAATCATCAGTACACATCATCCGCGTATGATGTCTTAAGGGTGATTATGGCAGTAATTTTGAACTTTTGACATTAGACCCATATTTTGCATGTTATGTTGAGCAAATACACCAAATTTCATGTCATTTGGGCTTATAGATTGAAAACTAGAGGGGTTTTACTCTTTCAGGGGTCTCCTTATGAAAAGTGATGATTTTGTCCAATTTTGACATCCAAAATCTGTTGTGAGCACATATTCTTCGTCCACACACTCAAGGGCACCTCAGGTAGAAAGAGTAAAATCCCTCTAGTTTTTTGTCTATAAGCCCAAATGACATGAAATTTGGTGTATGTGCTCAACAAAGATGCAAAAGATAGGTATAATGTCAAAAGTTCAAAATCATTGCCAGAATCACCCTTGAGACATCGTACGTGTATGATGTCTACTGATGAATTTTTGGATAGAACTCAATTATAGGCATCCCCAAGTGTCTAGCAGTGGTTTCAAGCACTTCTAGCAATTTTCATGCAAAAATGTGCTCAAAATCTCAAGTTTTTGTTTCAGACATGCCTTTTGGGTGTCAAGAGTTGGTCAAAACTCTAGTTTCAATGTATACTTAGGGTAAAACCCCCCTTTTTAACACACTGGTGCAATCAAAATTCTAAAATTTTGTCTCAAGGTGGTGATGGAGACTTTATACGCGTATAAAGTCTACTGTCTCAAATTTCAGATCTATTTCTATTCTAACTTCCCCTTATCATTAGCAACATGTACATGTGTTCACAGCAAAATTTAAAGCTCAAAAGTGCTCACAAACACAAGTTTTTGCTTTTTCAATCACAACCACTCTATCGTTTGGCTTTTGGTCCCCAATTTTATGCCAAAACTCCCCACTCAAGGTGTTCTTAGGGTAAATGATACCTTTTGAACACACTGGTGTAGTCAAATTTTTTAGATTTGGTCTCTAGATGCCCCTTGAGACTTTATACGCGAAGTTTAGAGAAGTGATGTTTTTCTTCACAAAACCCTTGCACATGCCCTCTTATATGCTCAGTAAAAATCAGTCACCCAAAAAGTCAACAGAACTCTGTTTATTGCATTTTTACCTTGAAAAGCGATTTTTCAGTGATTTTAAATGCAACCAAGCACTTTGTAAATAGATCAATGATGAATGGCTCTAGATTAAAATCAGATTACTTACCTAAAGCTACTCCTACAAATCATATGGGGTTCTACATCGTATGAGTAGAAAAATGCTTCAATGCCACACACGGACTAGAAAACGCTTTTATCACCTCACAAACCACGCGACCACCACAAGAACTACTCTAATCTACAAATCCTAACTAAATCTACCTAGTCGCAGACCCTCAGCAAGACACACACTTCGTGGCTATCCACTTGATCTCGGAAAAAATTCTTCCGGATCCATTTAAGATAAATGCTCTCTTTAGCCAAAACTAAAGCAAGCAACCATCACACAAGTGTTAGTAGGAATACCTACCTAAGTCCTTGTCTCCCCGCCAACGGCACCAATGTTGGGGGAGCGAATCACACCACCTATAAAGTGCATGCAACACAACCTAGATCAACATAGTGTCAATTGAGGACATAGATGACACGATAGGCACACGAAGGAAATCTCGTTAGCTTGTGAGGCTAAGGCCATCCTACACATACAACACTCTGGAAGGCCAACGATACCACAACCTACAGTCTGACTACTCTCAACTACACCACCTAGCCACATAAACACAAACGGAAGGAAAACCATCAAATCATGTCAAAAAGGAACACCATCCCCTCACTAGGATACCCTGTCCCTAACCCTCTACACTCAAAATCCTAGTTCTAAGCCCATCTCCAAAAAACACGTATAAAGACAGAGACGAATTATGAAAACTGGAGGGATTTTACTCTTTCAGAGGATTTCCTTATGAAAAGTGATGATTTTGTCCAATTTTTACATCCAAAATCTGCTGTGAGTACATATTCCACACAATAAGGGCCAAAAGACTTTTTACGAGGATAATGTCTCAAGGCCAAATTTGAGGTCAAAAGTTACATTTGAGTGTACCCTTATGATCTATAGCATCTAGGGAGCATATAAGACGGATCTAGGTAAGTGAATGCTTGTATTGGCCAAAACTTGCTCAAAAAGTCTTGAAATTCAAACCTAAAACTTGGTGTGAGTTTCCATTGTAGTGAGGAACCTCTAGAGTGAAAATCACTTCATTCTGACTAGTTAGATTTCATATGCGTATAATGTCTACAAGGCACTTTCAGAGACCAAAATTGAAATTTGAGTATATCAGGGTGTAAAGCACAACAAGACAAGCTCACATAAAAAATTTTGTCAAAATATGAGGAAAAAGACTTTATACGCGTATGAAGTCTCATGGCCAGATCTCAAAGTCAATTTTCGCGTTTGACCACATAGGGGGTTGGGAAATAATGTGCTAAGCTTGCTTACAAAATTTCAACTCATTTGGACACATACTTTTGCAATTAAAGACATTTTTGCAAATACAAGACTGAAAAGGTGAAAAAGAGGTGAAATTGAGCAATTTTGACATCCAAAATTTGTTGTAATCACATATTCTTGTTGTATGCATCAAGGAATACCTTGGGTAGAAATCTAAGTGAATTCTGAGCCAAAAGACTTTATATGCGTATAAAGTCTCATAGGTCAGATCTGGGCGAAATCAGACATTTGAGTTTACCTCAGTGTCCTAGAGCATAAAAGAAGTCCCTAGCCGAAATTTCATAGAATTTGGAGCTCATTTGGGCTTGCAAAGAGCAAAAGACAGAAAACTGCAGATTCAGGCTTGTATTGGTCTTAACTTGCTAAAAAATTGTCCAAATTGAATTTTGAAACTTGCTGAGAGTTTCTTGAGTGATAAGGAATCATTGGAACAAAAGTCACCTTATTCTATCACAAAAAACTTTATACGTGTATAATGTCTCAAGTGTCAAATGAAGGTCAAATTCACAAACTAAAACTTGTAGTGGGTAGAGGACATCAAGGAGATCTCACATACCAAATTTTGTCAAATTCTGAGCACATAGAGTTTATACACGTATGATGTCTCAGTGCCAAAGTAGAGGTCAAAAGTTACATTTGAACTCATAGAAGTGTTTGCCAGCATAAAAGAAGCCTAGTGACCAAGTTTAAAAAAATTTGGGTCACATTTGCTGAAGATACAAGCAAAAATCCTTGATATTGAAACTATTTTGAGTGTTGTTTCAAGCGCAGTTCACCAAAACTGCTCTAGCTTTTGATAGACAACTCCAAATTGAGTCACGTATAGCCACGATGAAAGCGTGCAGGCAATAGGACACACCTAGTTTTGGTTTTAGAGCTGAATTTTTTCAGGTTTCCTAAATCCAAACTTCTAGGGTACCCTGAACTAGTTTCCAGAGACCAAAAGAGTTACAAATTCCTGAGTGCTGAGAGATCTGATCAAAGGCAAAAAGGGATAAGTTTTATTAAGCAAAGGTGCTTATTAATGACTATGTTGAGAGTATTGAGTGGGCCTGACATTAAGAAAGCTAAGATCAACAGGATGGAAAGACAATCTACCAATCCTTTTGTAGACATGACTAGAGGTATGGCAAGCCAAGATAGAAGTGTTGAAATGCCAATCTATCCACATTTTGACACAAGCCCACACAATGCATTAGAAAGAGGTGGATATTTGGTCAATGAAGGACCACAGATATCTCCACCAAAAAATTCCAAAACCCAGAGCTTCCGCATGTAATGAGACCTAGTCTCTTGACACATTATTGTGTGACCACACAAACTTAAGCACCTCCATGAATGTAGGCCTCTCCCATGCCCACACCTTTGTTCCAAACGTTCACCACAAGACAAATGTTGAGTAGATCTCCCACAAGCAACACTCTGACCTATCCATGATTTGGTCTTTCTATGGATTCAATAATGACTTCCACTTCCTCTTGAGTTTGGGCACCATATTCATCAAAATTGTGCAGAAGTACAATCTACTTTCCTCCCAATAAGGTCTTCCTTCAAAATGTAAGTTGTTTGGCCTTCTCCCAAAGGTAAATTTGCTACTTCAAACCACCTACGAGGTCTTCTCTTTCTCTTGTCTTTCGTATCTTCACCCTCTTTATCTTTCCCTTTCTTTTTGATAGGACCTGGAGCGGCATACCCTTCCCTCTCTCTTTTGCCTACGGGCAGCATATCTGGTCCTTTCCTTTCAACCTAAATAATACCCACGTGAACACCAGAGGTTGAGACTTGATTTTCTTGTTCAGCACCTTGATCTCCCCATATATCAAATGCATAATCATTAGCCCTATTAGGAATCTACTGGGTAAGTGTAAACATACCACCTCACATCCTTGTTGTCTTTGAACAATAAGTGTTGATGTGACCAAGTTCACCACAATTATAACAGGTAAGGATGAGCTCCTTTGTGGCTCAAAGACACCTTGTCCATGACCCGCATTAGCATTATGACGAGCTTAACATGCCTAGACCATTCCTGTACCACGTCCACGACCACGACCACCTCGACCTCCAAGAACATTGAGTCACAATTCTTGCATCATGGTCACTATGTCTTGCATGTTTGGTTGTAACTGTTCAGTATTAGCAGCCCTTTGAGTAGGTTCGGCTCCAGCCTCTACCTGATTTTTCTTAGTTTGGCCACCATTACTTTACACAGGGACCGCTTTCCCATACTCATTGAGTCTTTGAGCCTTCCATTCTTTCTCCTTGGCGATAGTGACTGCTTCCTTGAAGGTAGCTGGCCTTTTTAGCTCAACTTTGAACTTTAGACTTTCTTTTAAGTTTGCCACAAAACGGTCCTTCTTTAACATAGGTGGAGGGATTTTACTTCCAAAAGCTCGGGCCCGTTTATCCCATAAACAGGTGAACTGCATGACAAAATCATCAACACTTTGATTAACCTTTTGAGTGTACCCCAAAATTTCATGGCAAACTTCATCAGATACTTCAATGGATCTAACATGTGCCATAGAAGCTTGCTTCACACAATTGTAGTCCAAAACCACCCGTGGAGTTTGTGTCTGCACTAGCTCTTCATGATTTTGTAACCAAACTTTTGCCTCATCCTGTAAATTGTATTGCAACACCTGCAACAATATAGCTTGGTCTAGTATATTTCGCAATAAGTAATTGACTTTGAAATTTTCAATAAAAGTCTGTGCATTCTCATTAGGAAATCCATGAAACTGTGGAATCTCATCCTCCATGTTTGATTGCCACAAAAACACTTACATGTGATGTCGAAATCTCATGGGATGTCGATGGATTGATCTAGTACTTAATCCACCTCACACTGGGTAACCCGGCCCCCAGTGCTTGGCTTCACAAAACCTCATGACCCTCCAAAGATTGCAATCCAATCACACGACCACCTCAAGTGATGTCCACAATTTTCACATGCATATGCGATTGTCGTTACATTCTCTATCAGCAGAATAGACATAGAGAGTGAAACTATAGGCATCGTCCCTAGGTGGCATGTGTGCCTTTGCTTCATCCTTGATGTTCAGTATGGGGCTCAAACAACACCACATAGGAGAACATAGGACCATGTCTTATAAATATTCACTCAGATTTTGGTTTTCTAAAAAAAATATGACTCGGTGTATGGTAAGACTCATGGCTAACACTTCATCAATTGTGAGCAAGCAAAATATGTACAAGAGATGTGCAACATAATATTTCCCATTTATTTTGTATAGGTCTTCGCACCATTGGAACTCAAACTTGTATAAGCTTTAGGCTAAAGGTATTTATTTATTTCTAATGTAAAATGTCCTAGATTCCAAGCCTTTTCCTCTCTCTCCCCCCCACCTATGCTACCTCTCTCTCTAGAATCTTTGTCATGTACCTTTGTGTGTGTCTTTCCAAAATTCCCTCTTCCATAGCTCTTACTCTCCACACCTAGGCAACATTTTCCGCGCAGGTTGAGTGCTTATTTTTGTTTGTGAGCTTGATGGGGCATGTCGAATCAACTCAAATTCTCAATTATTGAGGGCTACCAGTAGAGCTAGGGATGGACTCCCGCACATTCCAAATCTAAAGCTCATAGAGAGAGAGAGAGAGAGAGAGAGAGAGAGAGAGAGAGAGAGAGAGAGAGAGAGAGAGAGAGAGAGAGAGAGAGAGAGAGAGAGAGAGAGAGAGAGAGAGAGAGTCCATTATTGTTGGCGATTTTTTGATCAGAGGACAAGTCTCTTTCTCTCAGAGTCCATTGTTGTTGGCAACCAATTGATAAGAGAACAAGTCTCTCTCTCTCTCTCTCTCTCTCTCTCTATCTATCTATCTATCTATCTATCTATCTATCTATCTATCTAGTCGGTACTCTTGTCCCCACTGCCCCACTTCCTCCAAGACGTTGTTGCATGTTTGCCTTCCTAGAAAGCAGACCCACCACCCTCTCGACTTCCTCAGGTTGCACCAACTCCTCTTTGAAGATTTCCAAAATACCCTTGTATCTATTTTGGTTGGATTATTCAAGATTTCTAATCTTTATTCATTTTTGACAATTGAGATTCGGTTTTTAGTGCTTAGTATGTAATTTGCGACAAATTACCTCGCTAAAAAGGGTAATTATGTCTAAAAATAATGAATCAATTCATCTCCAAAGCCCTCCTAACCAGCTTAGATTTTAGTTTTAGCACCTTGTACTGATAGACAATCAATCGTCTTATGAAAAGCTACAAATTCTTTATCTTTGGAGAAATTTAATCTCACAATGAGGGGTATTTTGGGAATTTTGGAAAATTTGAGGGGCACTTTGACAATTTTTGACAAAATATTAGGGGTATTTTGGGAATTTCCTCAAATCAAAGGGGTATTTTAATCATTTTCCCAGAAATTAGTTCTATAATTTTCCCCTACTCTGTGCAATATGGACGACTGCACGAGTGGTCTCTCTCTCTCTCTCTCTCTCTCTCTCTCTCTCTCTCTCTCTCTCCCTCTTTCTCATGCGCATGCAACAAACGGCCATTTTTGTCCAACTACTCCAGGCAGTTGACTCCCCATCAAGGCAACAACCCGGATCTCTCTCTCTCTCTCTCTCTCTCTCTCTCTCTCTCTCTCTCTCTCTCTCTCTCTCTCTCTCTCTCTCTCTCTCTGTCTCTCTCTCACATATACACACATGAGAGGGAATGAGAAAGTGGTGTGTGCACTGAGCATACAAATGGAGACAGTGGTGCCAACGTTAAGGAGTGCACCTGGAAGGGAAGGTAACCATTATACCTTATTAGGCATTTGGCCCCTTACCCCATTCTCATGTCCTTCAAAATTGCTCTAGCCTCCATGTGGAATGCTTGATTCTGGTTCTCCATAATAAAGTACTGTAGATGTGATGAAACATGCCAAATAGACCAAAAACACACTTAAGAGATCATACATTTTCTCCCTTGTAGCTTTGTGTTCCAATAAAGCTTTCATTCTTTGACAATCGATTACAAAGACCTTTTTGAAGCCACCAAAACCAGTACATGCAAGGTTGTGGGGTGGGCAACCTCTTCATCTAGTGGCACTGGAGAGATTCGAGAAAGTTTCTCGTACACATCAGCCACCAACCTTTGGTAATAATCTGAAGGTGGCCTGCTACCTAGCTAGAGTAAACATTTATCGTGCAAACACGTCTTCATCAAAACGATGAAGCGCAACATCATTTATGAAATAGAGAGCCTGCTCTTCATTGAGAGGCAACGATGTCATTTTTTTTCTCGCCTCCGAAAGACAACGTCTAAGCCATTCACACTCTACCTCATCTAGCAAGGATTTAGGCTGCACAACACGCTATGTTCAAACTTGCTCCTTCCTTGTAGCGAAAGAGCTAGGGAGGCAGGGGGCAGGCCTCATACCTACTCCTTATAAGCAGCTATTAACTCTTCTCTCTCTCTCTCTCTCTCTCTCTCTCTCTCTCTCTCTCTCTCTCTCTCTCTCTCTCTCTCTCTCTCTCTCTCTCTCTCTCTCTCAGGGGTGGAATTAGCCTTCTAGGCTCCCACCCATATACTTATCTAGAACCATTCAGCTCTCGTAGGCTGATCATGTTCAGGATAACATCGTCTCCACCAATTGTGTGTAACTAATCTCTCTTGGCTCCAATAGAATGTTGTAGCCCCTTTTTGCCCCATGGGCCTCTCTCTCTCTCTCTCTCCCCCTTAAGGTGCTACTTTTTTCACTTTGGCTTGATTTTTTGCAGGTGGTTGTGAAGCTTTCAACTGTTTTTCTTGTAGTGTGGCAACGATGGAGCTTTGAAGTTGATCTGTTGTGAGATTTGCAATCAGGGATTTAATGTTTATGTAATTAAGTCAAATTTTATGTGATCACAAGGTCTTATTGGCACATTTACATGATTACACTAAACATAATCACACAGAACCCGGTTAAGGATGACTTGCAAACCCACTAAATTCTCGTCGGGATTTTCAGTATTCCCGGCAGGCCCATCGGGGTTTATCATTTTCCCTGCGGGCCCGCCAAGAATATTGAAAATCCTGGTGGGCTCGCAGAATTATATATATGCGGGCTCGATCGGGCCCACTGGGTGTTATTTTGTCTTGCTTTCATCTTCTATGTGTGTGTGTGTGTGTGAGAGAGAGAGAGAGAGAGAGAGAGAGAGAGAGAGAGAGAGAGAGAGAGAGAGAGAGAGAGAGAGAGAGAGAGAGAGAGAGAGAGAGAGAGAGAGAGAGAGAGAGAGCGCTCGTTAACCACCTTTGCAGGTACGTCAAGAGGAGAGAGGAGAGAGGGAGAGAGCGGGTCGTGTGGGAGCGTGCTCTGCGTCGCAGTGCACGACAGCAGCAGAGTACCTGACCACACAATCCGGGTATGTGTTGTGTGTGTGTGTATGCATTGTGGTAGCATGCCTTTTGTCGTATTGCGCAACAGTAATAAGGTAGCTTAGCACACAATGGGAGTGTGTGTGTAAGTTGTTCTACGGAACAGTGCTTATCACTGGGGCATCACCTCGGTGATGCGGGGAAGATGGTGTCCTTGTGGTAAGTATTGGCTTACTTTTTGGGTACTACGTCGATAACGTGCAAATCTAGTATCCTTATGGTAAGTCAACTTCCCTTCCCCTTTCCCAAATAAAATATGGGCATCGGTTGTAACGCTGGTGCAGCCAAACTTGGGTCGAGCTAGGAGATGGTCTATGCTAGGCAGAGGCAGCATGTGAGTGTAGTGCAGAAGGCTAGGGCAGGTACCAAGGCCCTAGGCAGCCCAAGGATAGCGGAGGTGCATGCTTGAATTGGTTTTTTAGACCAAAGGTGTGCTGCAAAGAGACAAGCAGGTTGGCAGTCTACTGTGCCCGAGATGTGGGATTTTTGTGCTATAGTGTAGTGTTCAATGTGCTCTAGAAACCGGTCTAGACAGCTTGTCAAACGGTGCCCCAATGCTCAAGATATTGCAGTTTAAAATTGAAGTGTGTAGTAGATCCCCGATGAACAAGAAAGCTGGGGACAGGTGGCCTAGGCAGGTGTCAGCGGATACATGCGTAGAGCTCGAGTTATGGAGCATGCTTGTCTTTTCGGATTGCGAATTGGAGCTCTGGTTAGCAAGATATGGGCAGTTAAAGATTTTTCGGGGGCCGGGTCGGAGCTCATTTGACCGCACTGGAAAATACGCCATCTTGCATTGTTTTGGCCTCGCCAAGATTCTTGGTGGAAGGATGTACCAAGTGGAGCTAGCACGAATCGACTGCACGTCAATCGGATATTCAGTCGGTCAGATACAGTGAGAGGAAGTTGGGAGCCGTGGGCAATGAATTGCTGCAGATGATTTTTTAAGTTTTTTATGGCCTCCGATAGTGGGCTCGTAGAGGACAAAAGTCGAGGGAAGTTGCACAGAACAGAGCCGAGCATACGAGCTTGTGAAATGGCTAAACATCTCCGGGATGAGATCTGTAAGCAGAAAATAGGAGTGGGGCCAAGTGGGCACCCCAAGAGGGGATCTCTCTCTCACAAAGGAGTTCTTTTTCTTGTTCAAAAGCCTTTAAAGGCTAAGGCATCGTGGTGCTGCCACGTTGGAGATCGGGAAATCCCATATGCGGAACGTGACGCAAGCTGGGGTGTGTACATAGGCCTGGCGGCCACCTCTCTTCAGAGTATAGAAGCAAGAGAGGGGAGCTCTCTCCTTGGTGGCTATGGTGTAGGGTGCAGGTGGCCCGTAGGCGGTGCTGTGGTGGAGGTCCGTGGCGGTTTTGGCGGCGGCGGCGGCCGAAGCAGGGCGGCGCAGTGGTGTGCCCGCGCACGGGGGTCAGGTGTCGACAGTGGTGGCACACTTGCCCGGTAGGAGGCAACTCCCACGGCCCTTAGAGGCCCAAAATTTTGACAAGGAGGAAGAGGGCAATAGCGACATCGCTATTGCCTCCCCCCTCAGGTAAAAGGAAAGTCCCACAGCGACTCAGAGAGAGAGAGAATGGGCTGGAGGGCGGCCAAATGTAGAGCAAAAGGTCTAGGCAAAAGCAAAGGCCAACTAGGCCAAGGCCAAAGGGGGTAAGAGAAGTCGGCTAGAGAGAGAAAATCAAATTCAAGCTAGTCAAGCAATGCAAGGCTAAGCCCAAAGAGGATGAAAATTGAAAGATGAAAAATAAAAAAATAAAAGAGCCAAGGGGCAATAGCGACATTGCTAATGCCCCCCCCCCAAGTGCAAAAGAGAGAAAGGAAGCATATGGACCAAGGTGGTGGCCCCCCCTCCCAAGAGATACCAAAAAAGGGTGCCCCATGGACCAATCAAAGGGCAGTTTCCCCAAATTAACCCCCCCCCCCCCCCCCCCCCCCCAAATAAAAGTAAAAAATTGAGTCAAATGAAGTTTTTTTTTTTTGGGGGGGCTTCTTCTTAGCTTTTTCTTGGCCTTTTGGTGGGCCGTTTGGAAGCCTACAAAGTGGAGCTTTTGGACAGAGGAGTGTGCCTGTCAAGCCCTTTGCATTTTTCTTGTGTAAATGGCCATGGTGATGGCAGCGTGAGTTTGTACAGGTGTTTTGTGGAGTGCAATCAAGTCATTGTTGCCTCTTCTCGCTGTTGTTTCCCCTTCTCCCCTTCTCTTTCCCTTGCTTTCATGGTTCTCCTCGGTGCCGGCTGTGTGGAAGTGTGTGCCCCCCCGGACCGACGGTGTATTGTGTGTGAGAGTGAGATCGAGTTTTTGTGAGTGTGTGTAAGGGTGGAGATAGGCCATGAAAACAGGCGTGCGTCATGTGGTGGTTTTGTCGAGTTTGTGAGCAGTGGCAATGGAGCAGGCGGTGGTCTCCTAGTGTGAGTTGTGTGTTTGAAGGTGTTTTCTGAGAGGATAGGGGTGCTGTGAATACCCTGAGCTATAGAAAGGCCCTTTTGTTTGTGATGGGCGTGTTCCCCTGTTCCCCCTCTCCATCTTCTGGTGCCTCCATTGAGGAGTATGCTGATGCTCCTTGTTGAAGTCAAAGCGATGATTTTGGTGATACCAAAGGTGTGGCCTTTGAAGAGCAGGTGCTGCTAGTGATGGCTTGGACGGGATTTCCCATTTTCATTGGGGTTGAAGATGCGGAAACTTGTCTTCATGACTATGGATTGTTCGTGTTAGAGAGCGGTTTATCGAGATAAGATGGTGCGGTACAGGTGTTCCCGCTCCTGGTTCGTGGTAAAGCAAAGCTATGGTTCAATAGCCTTGGTGAAGAAGAAAAAGTAGATTGCAAAGCCCTGAAGGCGGCTTTTCGGAGAAGATTTGTCGCGGATGAGCAATTGGATGAGGTAAAGCGGAAGCTAGACAGTTTGAAGCAAAGCTTGGAAGGAGATTTTCAAGCGTTCGAGTGGGAGTTCGAAGCCCTTTGGGGGAAGTTAATCAAGGTAACTGCTGCAGAAAATGTTAGTTTTTTTAAATTGTGTAAATTCATGGAGTGCCTGCATGAAGGAGTGCAAGATAAAGTGGAGGTAGATAGCCCAATGTCGTATGAGGAGGCGGTAGCTCTAGCGAGAGGGCGAACCAAAAATATTTTAAAGAAGCGTGAGGCTAGGTGGTGTTTGCAAGGTGCAATGATGCCAAAGCAGCATGAGACGATGGTAGCGGAGCCACAGATGGTGCAAAGAGAAATGCAGGTGCGAGAAGAACCAAGAGTTCTTTGGCTGCAAAGACACAGGATGGTTCCTATGCCAAAGATGCCGACTAGAGTGGTTCCATTTGTGGAGGAAGTGCCGGTGGTTCCAGAGTGGACAAAGGAAGTGCTGCCAAGTTCGAGTGCGGCTCTTGAAGCTCCATGGAAGTGTGGTAAAGAGCAAGGAGTGCGGTTTGCAGACGAGGTTGAAGCAGTGAGGCTAGAGGAAGTTCCTGAGCTTGAAACCGAAGAAGAGACTGTGTTGAATGACAGTAGCTCTATGGACGCAGACACGAGTTGGGAGACGGGGTCATCCCAATCCAGGTATGATGAGTTCGACCTCTTACATGTGAGTGGAGAGGCTATGAATATGTGCGAGGAGCTGCATGAAGTGCAAGCCGTAGTTCATAGTGAAGATCAAATGGAGCAGCCTAGGCCTACGAGTGATGATGTGCAGGTAAAATTGGTGTGCAGTGCCATGCTAATGGCCATGTTGGTGAAGGTAGCATTGGAGTATGCCATAGTGGTGCAGCAGGTGCAAAATTTTTCCAAGAAGGATAGAGCGGTTGTACCTATGGGAGAGGACGCGGAAGATGCGGTAGAGAATGAGTTTCTCTCTTCCTTGGTGGTACTGATGATGCAGCAATAGAAGAGCAGGTGCAGCTAGAAAGCAAGAGGTGCTTATTGACCTTAGAGGACCAATTGACGAGGAGGAGCTCGACGATGTTGGAATTGAGTTTATGGTAGGTGAGAAGGACAATGTGGAGTCAAAGTTAGAGATGCTTCCTATGCAGTCAATGCCCTCTATGACAGGTGATGTGAACTCCAAGGTGGTGTCCAAGCTTCATGAGGAAGTCTGTGAATGGTGGTTGAAGGGAATGCTAATCAAGATAGCTGTGCAGTATGCTGTTGAGCACGTACAGGATCTACTAGATGAGGATCTAGCTTTACATGGATGGGAGGGTGGGTCAGGTAGGTCGTGAGTGTTGATTGAGTAGGATGGTGAGCACGAAGGTGCTCTATTTGGTGTTCTTGGAGATGCCTTGTTGTGAGTGGGAAGTTTGCCTAGGAGTGCTTGGAGTGGTAGAAGTACGTGGATGGTAGTTTGGTTATGCAGTTGGGTGTGTGCCTTGGTGTGGCACTATGCAAAGTTGTTACAGGTGGATGGAAGAGACCAATGCAAAGTGTTTGACCCAGGAGGTTGATGCCAGGTAAAGCAGGGGGTTGGGCAACCCGCATGAGCAAAGAAAGTGGGTAGCAGGTGCCAGTTAAATACATATGTTAGGTGGTTTTGTAGTGTACAGAGAGTCTTTTTTGGTGTGAAGTTTTTTACTGCAATAAGGCCATGTGTGGTTGAACATAAATGTTCAACAAGGGGGTGTTCAATGATGGTGCAGCCAAAGCTGGTCCGAGCTAGGAGATGGTCTATGCTAGGAAAAGGAAGCATGTGAGTGCAGTGCAGAAGACTAGGGCAGGTACCAAGGCCCTAGGCAGCCCAAGGATAGCGGAGGTGTATGCTTGAAGTGGTTTTTTAGACCAAAGGTGTGCTGTAAAGAGCCAGGCATGTTGTTGGCTTACTATTCCCGAGATGTGGGCTTTTTGTGCTATAGTGTAGTGTTCAGTGTGCTCTAGAAACCGGTCTAGACAGCTCGTCAAACGGAGCCCCAATGCTCAAGATATTGCAGTTTAAAGTTGAAGTGTGTAGCAGATCCCCGACAGACAGGACAGCTGGGGACATGTGGACCAGGCAGCTGTGAGTGGATACATGCGTAGAGCTCAAGTTATGGAGCATGCTTGTCTTTTCGGATTGCGAATCGGAGCTCTGGCTAGCAAGATATGGTTAGTTGAAGATTTTTCGGGGGCCGGGTCTAAGCTCATTCGACCGCATTGGAAAATGTGCCATCTGGCATTTTTTTGGCCTCACCAAGATTCTTGGTGGAAGGATGTACCATGTAGAGTTAGCACGAATTGACTGCACGTCAATCGGATATTCAGTCAGTCAGATACAGCGAGACGAAGTTGGGAGCCGTGGGCAATGAACTGTTGCAGATGTTTTTTTTTTTTTTTTTATGGCCTCGGATAGTGGGCTCGCAAAGGACAAAAGTCAAGGGAATTTTCACAGAACCGATCCGGGGATACGAGCTTGTGACATGGCTTAACAACTCCGGGATGAGATCTGTAAGCAGAAAATAGGAGTGGGGTCAAGACGGCACCCCAAGAGGAGATCTCTCTCTCACAAAGGAGTTCTTTTGCTTGTTCAAAAGCCTTAAAAGGCTAAGGCATCGCGGTGCTGCCACGTGGAGACCGGGAAATCCCATTTGCCGAATGCGATGCAAGCCGGGGTGTGTACATAGGCCAGGCGGCCACCTCTCTTCAGAGTATAGAAGCGAGAGAGGGGAGCTCTCTCCTTGGTGGCTATGGCGCAGGGCACAGGTGGCTAGTAGGCGCTGCTGTGGTGGAGGTCTGTGGCGGTTTTGGCGGCGGTGGCCGGTGAGGCAGGGTGGCACAGTGGCGCACCCACGCACGGGGGTCAAGTGTTGATAGTGATGACCTGGCGTGCTCGCCCGGTAGGAGGCAACTCCCGCGGCCCTTAGAGGCCCGAAATTTTGACAAGGAGGAAGAGGGCAATAGAGACACCGCTATTGCCTTCCCCCTTCAGGTAAGAGGAAAGTCCCACAACGAGCCAGAGAGAGAGAGAATGGGCTCGAGGGCGGCCAAATGTAGAGCAAAAGGTCCGGGCAAAAGCAAAGACCAACTAGGCCAAGGCCAAAGGGGGTAAGAGAAGTCGGCCAAAGAGAGAAAATCAAAGTCAAGCTGGTCAAGCAGTGCAAGGCTAAGCCCAAAGAGGATGAAAATTGAAAGATGAAAAATAAAAAAATAAAAGAGCCAAGGAGCAATAGCGACGTCACTAATGCCCCCCCCCAAGTGCAAAAGAGAGAAAGGGGGCAGATGGAGCAAGGCGGTGCCCCCCTCCCAAGAGATACCAAAAAAGGGTGCCCCATGGGCCAATCAAAGGGCAGTTTCCCCAAATTAACCCCCCCTATAAAAGTCAAAACTTGAGTCAAATGAAGGGTTTTTTTTGGGGGGGCTTCTTCTTAGCTTTTTCTTGGCCTTTTGGTGGGTCGTTTGGAAGCCTGCAAAGTGGAGCTTTTGGACAGAGGAGTGTGCCTGTCAAGACCTTTGCATTTTTCTTGTGTAAATGGCCATGGTGATGGCAGTGTGAGTTTGTACAGGTGTTTTGTGGAGTGCAATCGAGTCATTGTTGTCTCTTCTCACTGTTGTTTCCCCTTCCCCCCTTCTCTTTCCCCTGCTTTCATGGTTCTCCTTGATGCGGGATGTGTGGAAGTGTGTGCCCCCCCGGACCGACGGTATGTTGTGTGTGAGAGTGAGATCGAGTTGTTGTGAGTGTGTGTAAGGGTGGAGACACGCCATGGCAACAGGCGTGCGTCATGTGGTGGTTTTGTCGAGTGTGTGAGCAGTGGCAATCGAGCAGGCGGTGGTGTGCTAGTGTGAGTTGTGTGTTTGAAGGTGTTTTCTGAGAGGATATGGGTGCTGTGAATACCCTGAGCTATAGAGAGTCCGTTTTGTTTGTGCTGGGCGTGGTCCCCCATCCCCCCTCTCCAACGCGACTATATGATGTTCGTATGCAGACTATTGTTTTTCCTTATATTCAGGCGGCACTCGGTCGATAATGCGGCTAATAGAGTGTCGCTTGTTAGAAGCATTTGTTTTTGCATAAATGTGGCGTTTAGGTCGTTAACTCTACCGTACGAATGCCGTATAATTTGTATGTGCGTGTGTAGTTAAATTTTTAAGTATTAAGTATATGAAATACTTGGTCGGTGCGGATGTGAAGAGTATTTCATATACAAAATGTATGAATTGTCTGCTTTTGTTGTTTTTAACTGTCCATTTGAAATTATATACTAACTAATCATATTCAAAAGAATATTTTATTCATCAATCATTGCTATTTTAAACGTTCCATTTATAAAAATTATATGTAAAGAAGTATTTGCACATAAATTGCATGTTTAATATTCTTTTTAATTTTTTTAAAGGACTCTCAAGCATTATCGCTATTTTTAATGCTTCATTTACATAAATTCTCTGTAAAAAATCTAAATGCACACGATTTGCATGTTAAATAATCTTTTATATCTTTTTAAAGAGCATCAATTATCATCGCTTTTTGATTGCTATATTTATATAAATTCTATGTAAAAAAGTGTGTGAACACAATTTGCTAGTCCAATTTGTATACTTCCAATGCTTTAAATGTTTTTGAAGTTTTTAAGTCGTTGTGTGCTTTGTTTGAATTAGTATGTGCGCACGGAGAAAAATATAAGTTAAAAATTCAATATATGTTGAAATGTGTCAAACTGTTAACATGTATTGTTTGATCTGAATTAAGTTCTTATAAACCACTTGTTTGAACTGCATTTTACACGTGTAACAAATTGCAATTTTAAGTGAAGATTATTTTCAATTTTTATCAATATTTCCTTTCTCATTTGTTAAATTCTTCAAGTGGTGGTTAAGAGTTTACCTGAGATAGTGTGAGAGTCTTAGTGTCATTCGTAACCATGAATTTGTATTTGATATGCTGTTTTTTTATTGTCCAGTGCAAATATGACGCCAGATCAAAACAAATGTCATATGCGTGCCATTCTTAAAGAACGTATTTTGGCAACCTCATCATGTGCAGCTGATCGCATACAGTAGATTAGTGAAAGCGATGTCTATATCAAATGCATCACTAGCGCTATATGGGAGAACACAGAGCACAGGTTGCGACTTGAAGGCCAATACGAGTTGTTGCTTCCAGCAGGGATACAAGAATTTGACCCCCACCACAAGGTCAGGACAGTGTTGGGCATTATGAAAGTATGTTGCAGAGAATTAAAGGAAGATATCCCACCTGCCTGCGACATGTCAAAATTAGAGCTCTAGGATAAATTGTGGGAAGAACAGAAGGTAAAGATTAAGCATGTGAAAGCGCATGACCAAGCAACCTTACCCAAGAGATTGAAGATGGCCCAAGATGCGCAAGCAGCTTTGGGAGGTCGATCCGATGCTAGCGGTATCGTCACAATCATGCGCACTGCTTTGAATTCAAAGTGCGCTCATCTTGTTGGCATCCCTCACAAACCCTTGGTAGAAGCTATGAGGATTGGAGCAGGCTCCTTCGATGTGTGCACATTGTACACCATCAAAGGCATCTCATTTTTTCCAGACCACATTATATATGTGGGAAAATGTTACAAGGGAGGGAGTGAGGTGAAATTTGACAGATTTCAGACAGAGCAAGGAATGGAGGCGCTTCACCCCTCCATTGTAAGGTGCATTGGGTTTACTACAGAAGCTCCTTGGATCACGATATTCCCATACTCGAATGGGGGTACCGTGGGTGACATGATGTGTCGCTTATTCGCTCACGGATTGTTCAAACAACACTCAAAATATTTGATGTAATGAATTTTGACACATTTGACAAAGTCCACCTTCATTGTGAAAGTTCAAAAGGAACACTGCCTGGAATTTCCTCTCCTTGTGCAGGTTGTTATCCAAGGTTAGTTGGCGTCACTACAGGATCTGCAGAGTTATTATTTGGCTCTGGGAACTCTTGACTCGAAGCCACATAGCTATATATCTATTGTCTCTTTCCACCCTTTTTGGCGAGCTCTTCTCTCAAACGCTTTGCAACTGCAGTGTCTGAGGATGTTCACATTTCTTACAACTGTTTTTAGCGCTACCCAAAAAATGATCTCTAATACGTGGTGCACCACCTGATTTTGTTGTGTGATAAAATTTACATTGCCACTCCATATATCGGCCACATATGTTGTGAGCATAATCCCACTCTTTGCCAGGAGCTTTTTTATTTGTTGGCTTCTTCGTACCACTTGTGCCCACATTTTGCTCTATTGCTTTTAAATTAAAATTGAAGACAAAAGAACAAGATGTTCAGTTTTTTAAACATTTTTCTTATGTTCAATATATATTATAATATAAAAACCATTCCGTATGAAAGTAACCATGATGCACAATATGCGATTTTCAATGCACGCTAGTCAATCCACATATTGATCACCTATATTGTGAGCAACCATACACATTGCAATGTAGTCTATGCCTGGCATAATAACTATAACAATGCTATGAATCTCTCTATGAAATTATTATTATAATGATTATTTATATGTCCACTTTGATTTGCAAACAACATCTAATTTCATTTGCTACAAAAAAACAAACAAAAGCAATAAAATATATGATTGGTCATTTCATGCACTAATAATCTATCGTAATACATAATGCACTCTCTGTATAAACCAATGCATGAACTAACACAAATAAATATTCAATATAATCACTCAATTGAGGACTACTTGTAGCGAGTGAAGGATTGTAGCCCACCCATGCAACCAATTCAATATATAAAAGCTATTTTAACCCAATCAAGGATTATAGCTCTTATATTGTTGGGTGACAAGTGTAAATCAACTCAAATGCAAGACTTCAAGGATCTTTATATGCCCGGTACACTAGTATAGGACTTCCGACCCTTGACTATCGACTCATCATTTATATATGCTCATCTTTCAAAACCACAATTACAGCCCTCATTTGGGCCAACGGCTTCTTCACAATGAGCATGATTCTCCAAGTTTTCATTTGTTTTGGTTTCGACCTTTATGTCGGTAAACGAATTAAAAATTTTTAGAAGTGGTTACCGAATTAAGAATCACGTTTGGCCCAAAAAAAGGACCTGTGACTCTGTAACCTTATGTCAATTCACAAGGAGATGACTATACCCGGCACTCGGATACACTCCCCAAGGATTTGACTAGCTAAACGACCGTGATTAGCACACTATTTACTATATATAATTACTCCCTGCCAGGCTTTTTCATTTTCGCAACGGGCCCGCCGAGCTATTGCATATACCCGGCGGGCCTCGCAGGGAAAAATGGAAACCCCAGAGGGCTAACCGGCCCTATAGGTTTGTGCAGGTCAAAATCAAAGTCACGTTAACAATTATCGTGATCATGTGATTTTTTTGTGTAAATACTAGAGTTATTGATGTAATCATCCGATTGTGATTACGTTAATGAAATCCCTGTCTCCAATTGATTCTTCAATCTTCCATCCTCAAGAGTACACAATCTCTTCTTTATTTTGAGACATGCGTGCAAATGCATATGCTCTTGGAGATAGTTGAAATTCTTGATTCATTGGATCTACAATATCAATGCACTCCACCTATGGATGACTATCAACTACAGAGAGGAATGCTTCCACTACTTGTCCAACATCTTCAAACAGACTACCATTCTTCTTTTTTGCAACAATAAAAAGATGCACCTTATGAAATTGTGCACCCTCTAGACCATGTACATCCAAATACCAAATCCTAGTATCATTGCAAGTATAGGCGATTGAGACAACAACCCTTGTAACATTTCTTTTTGGAGCCATCTCTTCCTAGAAAAAAAAAATGTTATTATAGCACATATTCCACCACTAGTTCAAGCTAGATGATCCAAGAAAGTACATATAGTAAGTCTATAAACTAGTTAATTAAGGGCAAAGAGAGAAGCAAGGTGCACCACTTGTCCATGCTCACCTCTAAACATATAGAGAGTTGGGAGGACACTAGTTGTCTAATGTAGGCATGTGGAAATCATAGAAGATTCACCACTTCTCCAACCTATCTTTTTTAGGAGAACAAAATGGTTGGCCTTACAATTAGCCATGTGTCTAACCTATACATCATTGTATGAAAAAAAATCACTTGTCCACAGTAGGATTGAAACATGAAGAGAAGCAATATCCACCACTTGTTATCTAAGCTAGGAATGGAGATTCTTTGTCTCAAGAATCCTTGGGACATGGAGAGAAGATAAGTTTCATCGCTTGTCCAAGCTTGGATCAATTGACATATGGAGAGAAGCAAGTGACATGGGGTTAGCCGCATTGCACTCTAAGCTCACCCAAAGACTGTTGATCATAGTCGGCCTTCGGAGCCCAGGCCGCGGGAATCGACCCCATTCAGGGGAGCATAAAGTTAAAAAAAAATCTTTTTTTTTTCTTTTTATTGTTTCCACCAAACCACCTCCCCTCCCTTACTCGCGCGCGTACAATGGGCCATAGTGCCTCCCCTTGGCACCTCTCCCTCCTTTTTCTCCATTATTCCCCCTCTCTTCTCCATTATTGCCACCCCTCCCTCTCCCTCTTTTGTTTGTTTGCAAGCAGCCATAGGCTATCTATCTCTTCCTCTTTCATTATTCAGCCCACTCTCTCTCTCACCCAATATTCCCCCCTCACTCCCTCCTCACTCACACTCTCCCTCTCTCCTCGAACCTGTGCTGGACTAAGCCCACAGGCACATAAATCTCTCTCTCTCTCTCTCTCTCTCTCTCTCTCTCTCTCTCTCTCTCTCGTTTGTCAACCCGAATCAGAGGGGGCTACCAGTAAGGAAAACCTATCTCGCTAGCTCTCTCTCTCTCTCTCTCTCTCTCTCTCTCTCTCTCTCTCTCTCTCTCTCTCTCTCTCTCTCTCTCTCTCTCTCTCTCTCTCTCTCTCTCTCTCTCTCTCTCTCTCTCTCTCTCTCTCTCTCTCTCGTCCGCGATACGCACTATCGCAGCAATTCGACTTAGCTCCCATTTCCTTTGATGCGAGATAGGGCATTGGGGCAATGGAGAAGAGTCAAATCGATTGTGCACATTGTGCTCACTGCAAGTTCGAGAGTCTGAGTACCACACACTACTAGAGTGCTGAGCTTTTGGTCACATCCAAACTTGCTTCTCTCACATTTTCAGCCATAACTTAGACCTACACACTTTCCTCTCCCAGCCAAAGTGTGGGCTCTCCATTACGACTCTCATCACTACAAAAATGGAGCATCGAGAGTCACTCGTCAGCCATACACATACTACATCACATGTAACTTTGGTCCCATAGGTCATATTTGACCTCTGAGGACGATAATAAAATCTATCTCTCTCTCTCTCTCTCTCTCTCTCTCTCTCTCTCTCTCTCTCTCTCTCTCTCTCTCTCTCTCTCTCTCTCCCCACCCTCACCCTCTCTCTCCCTCAACCTCCCCCCTCATCCACTCCCTCTCTCTCTCCTGCCCTTGTTAATAATTTTTCTCTCTCTCTCTCTAGCTCTTGTCGACAGCCAGCGGGCACACGAAAAGAATCTCTCTGTCTCTCACACACACACAACACCCATCACACACACACACACACACACACACACACACACACACACACACACACACACACACACACACACACACACACACACACACACACACACTTACACCACCCCTCTCACCATTCCCTTCCCCTCTCCCCACTGCTCACTCACGCTTTTGCTCCCGCATGGTAAAACAATCACACAAACTCTCTCTCTCTCTCTCTCTCTCATTATTCACACACACACACACCACAAACCCCACACCCTACACACACACACACACACACACACACACACACACACACACACACACACACACACACACACACACACACACACACACACACACACACACACACACACACACACACACACACACACACACACACATGACACACACCGTTAACCCTCTCACTCCCCCTCTATCCTCCCTTGCTCTCTTCCCCTCGTTCCTATATCGAGCTAGCATGTAAAAAAAACCTCTTTCACTCTGGTTCCCACACACACACTTGCCGACACATTCATCCACTCACACACACACACACAACCCCATACATATGCTCCCACACACACTCTCTCGACCTATCTATTTCTCTCTTTCCATACACACATATACATGAAACACAGACGCACACACGGATAAGTACATATACACAAATATTTAAATCAAAGAAGAAAACGAGCATCACACCATCAATAAAAGGAGAAAGATGACCAAAAGCACACGAAAGAGGCACCAAATTGAAGATTGACGCCAAAGACATGCCCCGGCCGGTCCCGAAGTGATGAACGTGTAGCATCTCAACATCAGCAAAGCACTAGCTCTAGCAGTATTAACCTCACACCAGCCACCTGAACCATCAAAAACACCCATTGTAAATGCCCCGATTTCCACTCTTCTCTAATAACCTAGCCAATGGCTAGTGAGTTGTAAAAAACTCCCCACCCCACTCTTACCCCCTTCTCTCTATATCTACCCTCTCAAGCTCTCTCACTAGAGAGGCATCTAGACTCTCTACAGTGACCAGTGGGTATTTGTAAGGACCATCAGGTAGGAACCACCTCTCAAGCCTATATAAAGAGGCCTCCACTAAGCACAAAGGGGGGAGATAACACACTGTAGACACCACCCAAGCTACATGCACTCTACATTCCATACACCACTAAAGCACATAATGCACCTCACAAGTTAGGGAGCTCACGGTGTCATGTTTGTTGAAAGCATGGGTGTTTTAGCATTGGCAACATCACCACCACTACCAGTCTCCACCCACACCATGGTTGATTTACTATTCATGATCATCCCATGCACATAAAGCACTCATTATCACCCCACAAGGCAGCATGACCACACTAGGATTGAGTGCACCGGCACCAGGCTACCCTGGCCACTCTCGACGCTAGTGATCGATGTTGCCTGTGACTGCATCATCTTGATGTTTGCCTAAACTAACTCCCATTAACATGCTAACACTACTAACTCCCAGGTTCACCATGCACCATATGGCACTTGCATTCCATTATGTACCCCCAGTGTCAAGAGCAAGGCTCTTTATTATCCAAGATCACCGTTTGTAATAAGTATCATAACCATCAATAAAGTGTGCAATTCTATCATGATCTCTGAGTCCATTCTCTCTTTATCTTTGTTCTCCCCATACCCATGGGATGGTTCTTCCCTTATAGGGCATCTCACTCTTGCCACCCTAGGTCATCTATGTCTGCATCCTAGATGAACTTATGCTAGGTGGTGCCCCTTACATTTATAGGATAACCCCTCATTTAAGATGATGCTTGAGAAATTCAGGCTATGTGTGGTGTAGAGGCCACCCCACCTGGAATGTCATCTCCAAACATCATTTTTTGAGTGCCCCCACTGAGGATCCTTTCATGAAACCTTTCAATTTACAAGACTCAAAACCCTAACCCTTTGTGGATGGATTAGTGGTTAGCAGGGTTTGGTAACTGGATGACAGAAGAAGAAGAGCCCCAAGCACAATTGGACGAACTTTGCATCTCCATAGAGGCTCTTTTGCCAGGCGTAACGGCAACAGATTTGTAGTGGGAAAGATAACCAGCACATCAGAGTCAATGGATATACATAGGCCGTGTTCCAAGGAGAAGAAGGAGGAGATCAAGACCATGTTCACAATGTACGACCAACCTGCAACAACAAGATGGATGGATCTCTGCACAATAGATATTCAACACTATTCTACTTCAAGAATTGGGTAACTCAAGTCACCGTGGTAATTATCACAGTCAGTTTCCAAGTGGCACATGATGCTGCAGCATAGATAATAGAAGAACATGCAAACTCTCTCACTAGAGAGACTAGGGATCTGCTAAGTCTATTTTAGGAAAGCACACTACTCTCTCCCACAAGTTTTAAGTACCTCTTAGCTTCACATGAGTCAGTACAACCTACATGAAGGAAGATTACACATTCCCATACAAGTACATTCAGTCAAGGTAATACTGTATTGGAAGGCTCACTACCAGCACATCATCAACACTATGCTGGGGAGGGAGCGCTTCTTTGAGGTTTTGGCATCATATCAGCCATTTGTACTACCTTTGGTACAAGGCAATGTACCATTTGAGATCTTAATCGATGTTCTAGTATAGAAAGGGTATACACGCTGGAGAGAGCAAAAGGGAAACACACCCAGCACACAACGCAATGACTCACTATAGCCCAGGGTATACACAGCGCCCCAATCCACTAGATTTCACATTCGAAGCTTGACACTACCCACAAGAAAACCGTCGCTTGCACACAACCATACTCACACACCCCTTACAACGCACTAGACAGAGTCAGTCTCTCCACTTTCCTCAATTCACAACCTTCCACAACCACACAGCCTCTCTCTACCTCTCTTTGCACAACCAAATTTGGGGGGGCACACAAGCCTACACATACCCAAAAACACACGCACACAAGCAGAGAAGAGAAGGGGGAAGGGTAAATGATGTCCAAAGACATTAGAGAATGGTCCTCTTGCATAAACAACACCATTTACAACCAATCCCGTGCCGGCACAACCTCGGCAAAAAGACAATTCCTCAAAGACGACACAGGCCAAGGAGCATCCTGGCAAAAATCCACATTGGTCAAAGACCCCAAAACCTAAATGTGTACCTCCTTTTATATGGGTGTGTCTAGAAGACCTAGAAAAGAAATGACGGGTAAGTCTCCATCTCATGCACTTCACTTGCAGCTTCATTTGGAATTTCCTTTGCACTGCCACTACTTCGCATAGTCTATCTTTGGTAACTCTTGCATGGTGCACACATTTGTCCATTGTCCGCCACATCGGCACTTGCACTTGCATTTTGGTAGGTTCCCTCTCTCTTTCCTTGATTTTTGTGGCAGGCAGGATAGGTCCCTTGGCCATACCCCTTGAAGCTTTTGAACTCCCTCTCTCTTGCTCTTTCCGAACTCCCTTGTTGTCCATTAGGTGTGAGATCCTCCTTGTATTGCCCTTGACAAGCCTCGAACTCTCATTCTCCATCTCTAGCAGGACCGCTTGAATGGTCTCAAGCTCGTGCTTTTTTCTCTCTTTATTCATTACATGTCGCCCTAGGACCCTCCCCTTGTCGAGCAATAGCGACATCGCTATTGGGGGAGTCTCTTGCCATCAAAAAAATTTGCCTCTAAGCGGGCGCGGGCACAGGCCCTTAAGGACACCTGCCACATCACCATTGTGCTACGCTGCAGCGCCACTGGCCTCTGGCTAGCATGCCACCTTCCCCAAAATCCTCCACTAGGACGCCACCTGTGCCACCAAACGTAGTGCCCCATGGGGACCGCCATTGCCATGGGCAAGGGAGCTCTTCACTTCACCACACACTATACAAAGGGCTAACGCTCCAGCTCATATACCTTTGCTCTTCACCATGGAGCTTCGCATGCGGGACTACTCATGTGCCAGGTGGTGCCCTTCAGTGAATTGCCCCCAAGAACTTGAAGCTTCATGCTTTTTTCCTCCAAAAAATATCCCCAAACTCACTTTTTCCTCCTTACTTTCTCTCCCTGCCATATTTCAGTCCCGGGGCGGATTTCCAAGCCGCAAAAACCCGCCAATAATTCATCATGTTGACTTGAACACCCCTGGCTCTATCCGCACCTCACAATTCCTTGAGTCCCCCAAATCGAGGCCGTAAAAGTGCCAATTTTCATCTGCAATCAACTTCGGACAAAGACATCCAATCTTCCAACTGCTGTAACTTTTTTCTCCGGGCTCTATTTGACGTGGAATCTATTCTTGCTGGCTCCATATGATGCATACCCTACTCTAGAACCTTGTTGAGGCTCAAAAGATGTCAGATGGAATGACCACCCATGTGGTCAGATGAGCACTAACCTAGCCCTCGGCAAAACTTCCACTAGCCATATCTTGCTATCTGTGGCTCCTATCTACAATCTGAAAAGACAGGTAGGCTCCATAAATTGAGCACTACACACCCATACCCTGACTTCCACTTGGGCCACCTATCCCCAACTGCCCTGCCCGGAAAGAATCTGCAGCACACTGAACCTTCAATCTTCAATATCCTGGGCTCCATAGATGTTTGGTGAGCCGTTTGGACCTGTTTCTTTAGCACTTCAAGCTCTATACTCTTGGACCCAAAAGCTGCACTTTGCATCTCCTTAACTTTTTACCTAAATTAGCTCCTCTTGGAGCCTTCCTTGGCCTATAAACCGCATCATTCATACATCTCCACTGCTACCTATCAGTCCATGAATCTTCTAGCTGCTCCATTCCTTTACCATGCTTCTGCTAGCTTGCACATATCTGCCCATGCCATCTTCTATGGTCGACACACTTTGGATGTACCATCATTGCCATCCCTATTTGAGCATTTATGCTCAATTGCATGAGGGCTTTATTTGATTTCTAACTGTAAAACTGAGCACACACTATGAGAAAACCAAAACCATATGTACACAATTTTAGTCTGCCTACTGTCAAACCTTCAAGTGGGTTGCCCCACCCCTTGCATCACATAATCACATAGCTTCCACCTGGATCAAACACCTGCCATTGGTGTCTTCTACCTATCTATAAGTGCTCACCATAGTGCCATACCCCCGCACATAGTAACATAGTCCCTAGCCTACCCTCAACACTCCTTGCATCTCTCAGCAAACTGTCTAATCCACACCAAGCATCATCAAGCATATAACCATCCAAAAAACATATACCTGACACCGAGCTCCAACACATGTCTCACCCTCCCTCCCAACCAAATAAAGTGGAGGACTTCACCATAGAACCCTACACCTTGTGAGCCAACCACCACATAGCTACATCTACCACCATATCTATCAACCATAGCTTACAAACCCTCAATGGAAGCAAAGCCACTGCTTGGGATTCTTAGTTCTCCGTTTCTTGACATGTCTACTGCATCAAAATCTCCTCCATCTTTGGCATCACAACCTCCTCTTCGGCTGCACATTCAATTCCAACTTCATCAAGCCCTTCCTCGTCAACCAGTCCTTCAAGGTCGATCTGAACCACCTGCTCATAAGTGTCAATCACTTGCTCTTCAATCACTTCTTCTACCACTGCACCACGCTCCATCAGGGAAGATAAAAACTCATTCTCTTTTGAATCATCCTCATCTTCCTTCATAGACACGGATGCTTTATCTCTCGATGAAAGATTCTGTACCTGTTGCGTTACCATCGCATATTCCACCGCTACTTTCATTAGCATGGCCACCACACACCACCTTTACTTGCATATCATCATCTGTAGGCCTAGACCGCTCCATTTGGTTTTCATCATACACATCGGCTTGCTCTGTTCCATGCTCTTCTTGCACATGGGCTACTACCATATCATCAAACACATAAGAGGGCAACTTTACCTTTATCAGTTTAGGTTCATTAGACTCCGTCTCCCCGTCATAGGATGTGGACTCGTTCGCTCTATTCTCCTCGTTTGTCTCCCAGCTACTCGAGCTTGTATCTTCATCATCATTGGCATCATATATCAACTTTGTATCAACATCTTCATCCGCTTGCTTATCCACAAAAGATTTACCATCTTCATTGCTTTGCTCACTATCTTCATCAACTTCTGAACCCCCAGTATCTGCAACCTGATTGCATGCTGCTACCTTTTCATGCAAAATTTCCACAAGAATAGGCTTTACCTCTTCAACCCTCATTGGAACCTCCACATCTGCCACCAATTTTGCACCTTGGTTCACCTTGACATGGAGCTTCTCCTCGTTGACAAGCTCGTCCACCCTTGGCACATGCATCACAAACTGGAAACCTCCAATGAACATAACCAATAGTAGGCCTTACCTCAACAGGTTCTGCATTTCAAACAATTGGAGTCACCTTTGGTTGGACCAAAGAGCACTTTGCTACCTTTGCAACATGCATATATCTGCTGGTTTCAACATGCTCAATTCTAGCTTCCACTTTACTGTTGTGCTCTTTATCTTTGCCAGATAGACCATGTCTTCATATGTATCCACACCGTCTTCCACCTTTTCTCTAATCCTCAGATGCAAGATCTCTAACAGCTTGGACATCTTCAAATACTGATTTCTTTTGACCCCAATAGCAAACTCTAATTGTTTCCAACAAGCTTCAAACTACTCAATGAAAATGGAGAAATCTTTACTTACATCCTGGTGTACCGCCTTCAGCCTTGCACCAGCTTCTTTTAGTGTAATCACCTCTTGAAACCGCTCTAGAAACTTCCTTTTCCATCTTTGCCATGATTCTCGATCACTGCTCTTTAAACCATCAAACCACCCCTTGGCTGGTCCTTGCATCAACAACAGCACTGTCTGTAACTTTTTTGCATTTGTCGACACGCATGGACAACAACCATAACTCGAAATCATCTAACCAATCCTCCAGATCTTTAACGCCCATAAATATGGGGCCAAAACCTGGCTCCACCATCTCTGCTAGCTTCAAACTCGACCATGAAACACCTCGACCACTAGCCAACCACTTTGTCGGCTAAAAACCACTCCTTCCAACCGCAAATCGGAGCTCAAGTAGCTCCTTCTTGGGGGAACCAGAAGATGGAGAGGGGAAAATGGGAACACACCCAGCACACAACACAATGCCTCACTATAGCCCAAGGTATACACAACACCCCAATCCACTAGAGTTCACCTTCAAAAATCGACACTACTCGCAAGCAAACCGCCACTTGCACACAACCATACGCACACACCCCTTACAATGCATCAGACAGACTCAGTCTCTCCGCTCTACTCAATTCACAACCTTCCACAACCACACAGCCTCTCTCTACCTCTCTTTGCACAACCAACTTCGAGGGGGCACACACGCCTACAAACACTTAGAAACACACGCACACAAGCAAAGAAGAGAAGGGGAAAGGGGAAATGACATCTAGAGATAGTAGAGAATGGTCCTCTTGCATAAACAACACCATGTACAACCAATCCGGTGCTGGCACGACCTCGACAAAAAGACAATTCCTCAAAGCCTACATAGGCCAAGGAGCATCTTGACAAAAAGCCACATTGGTCAAAGACTCCAAAAAATGAATGTGTATTTCCTTTTAAATGGGTGTGTCTAGGAGAACTAAAAAAGAAATAATTGGTAAGTTCCCATCTCGTGCACTTCACTTGCAACTCGGCCACACCTGCACTTTTACTTGCATTTTGGGAACCTCTCGGATAGGTTCCCTCTCTCTTCCCTTGACTTTTGTGCGAAAACAACGCCGTCTAACGTGTCCAGAATGACCACAATACCAACATGTCACCTGTCGGTGTGCTCGTGAATGTACATGTCTCACACGAGTCCGTGATGACTCAGATCTATCATACATATCATGTAATCTGCGCCAAAGTGCTCTCGAAGTAGTCTCATACATGACAAGAGCATATACAGATTCCGCAAGGTGCAAAGAGAGCGTAGATAGTGCCATCTCCTCTAGATCCTGCCACTAATCGTCAGACATGTTTGAAGGTCTACCTGCATCACCACTCAATGGTCGATGCAACCCTCGCTGTGTCAATGCATCAAGCATACACTCTCTCCATGCCGCAAAGTCTGACCCATCAAACACGCGCATCTGTGAGAGGTCACAATCTAATCGATCACCTGTCTCTCGCATGAGCACAATGTAGCAAACTAGAAAGCAAAACCACCTCACCAACAACACCTGGAAACTGTCTACCAATATGGCCAGAAACACAATGTAAAACCTGTGAGACACACTCCAAAATAGAGCTCCCACAATGTCAATACAAGCCTCGCATGCTCTAGTATCACACTGCAATCTGTGAGCTAATCACCAAGCCCACACTGTGCGGTATCGATGCATACATACGCACAAATCTCCCACCTGTAGAGAACACCGCACACAAATGCTGAGTGCAACCCGCAATCTCTACCTAGATCACATAAATGATATGCATAAAACTCCTGGGAAAATTTCGCCAGAGTTTCGACGCACAATGGCTATCAACACAAAATAACCATTGTCCTGCAAGCTCAATACAATGAGCAATCAATGCGCATCAAACTACACTCAACATACATGCATAAGCTCTACAAATATGGCTGTAAAATCTGATGCAAAGTTGCACCAATAACCGTGCAAAGCCTTGCACAAAATCACAAGTGAATATGACTCAATCGCGCATAAATATCTGACAAAATTTTGGGAGAGTCTCCTTTGTAACTGGAGCAAAATCTCAACAGTAAACCTTAAAGAGACAATAATATATGCCACAATGGCCAATCCGGGAACTCGACCGGAATCACCTCACAAAGTCATACATATGAGCATACCTCTCTTGCCGGAGTACCACTCAACGGCACCTCAAATGACATACATGTGAGTGATGATTGCTGCCAAAATACCTTTCAATCGATGACCAAATGTCTGCCAGATAACTATAGCAACATTTCGCAAAACCTTGCAAGATCTGTCGTTATGCGCAATACAAAATACGGCACACAAGGGCATACACAAGTGACTCCAAACTCCAACCAAATGATGACTGAAAATCACCTGTCAAAGTGGGAGTAAACTCAACCACTAAACTGTCAAAGAGCAACCTACGGATACGTAGAAACTATGGCGAGAACTTGGATAAAATCCAACAGAGTTTCTTCTATAAATTGAGCCAAATCTCAAATAATCTCAGCCACAAACAAATACACAAATCCATATATGGCATACATAAACCGCCAAGACCATGGCAACATAGCTCACTCTTGCATGAGTAGCTCTCTGGACAAATGCATATCCAAAAACCTGTGTACACCTATGAATTTGCTAATTGCTGCAGAAAATACTTCGTGTGTGTGAGATATACCAAAAACAGTGTTTTTGGGACCCGAAAGTGCACAAATAAACCTGCTGCTGTACCTGCTATAATTCAGAGCAGAATTTCAGCAAATAGACATCACCATCGCATCCGGAGCATGCCAAAACCCTGACCTAGACTCCTGGATCATGTAGATCTGAATCTGTATGACGGAGCTACGCAAAAAACTGCGTTTTAGAGCCCGAAAATGGCAAAAACGAGCTGCACACAGTCTTGAACCTGCTCCTGCTCCACTCTGCATGATGCAATGTCCTCTCAATGCAAGCTCCAATGCAAGAGCTCTGTCACAACTGCATCCAAGCACTCGAATGTCAAGCTCTCCTCCGCCGAGCACTTCTCTAACGAGCTCCACTGAGCTCAAAAGCTCTTCTCACCAAGGAAGCTGCAACCGCCTCCTCGACCAAGCTTGACCACACCAAGCTCCTAAGCTCCAAAGACAATGCTCCTCAAGCTAAAATTTCTCTCCATGAAACTCCGCGATCGAACTCCACCGTCGAGAGCGAGCGAGCTATCGCCTCGAAGCTCTCAAAGCCGTCGTGCTCTCCGCGGTCACCATAGCTCTGGTACCAATTGAAGGGGATCGGGGAGCACCACAGACGAAGAGTGAGAGAGAGAGAGAGAAGGAGACAGACACGATGTGGGTGGGACGACTCCAAAGAGTGGCAGCTCTCCCTATACAGTATACTCACTATAAGTATAGGGTAACAGTGGGCGGGCGCCCATGACCTGGGCGACCGGTCAAGGCACATAGGCCTTAACTCCAACAGTGGTACAACACACTTCCACAAGCAAATAAGGATAAGTGGGAGCTCCTAAAAATTGCTTTTAAGAGGCTTTTTGAGGGAGGGAGATTTGAAGTAGGAGGGTCTTTGAGAGTATTCCGCCTATGAGTCCAAGTTCGTGGATTTGTGGGAACGGTGGATTGAGTCACTGGCAAGACGAGAAGCCGCACACGATTTGCTAAAAAAGGACCGGTTCACACATGGCTTGTGCCCGCCGCTCAAGGAGAAGGTGAAGGATAGATTCTCGGCTATGTATGAGCTAGCCATAGAGATTGCTCGCCTTAAAGACAAGAAGCTGTAGATGAAATCCAAAGAAAATGAGTCAATAGAAGTAGGAACATTGCATCAACCATGAACCATGACAACCACCACTCCACCTCCACCACCATTGGATGCTGGGGTAGGAAATGACCAGCAAGATATGTTGGCCCACAGTACTGATGAACTGCAAAATTTGTCTGTCCACTTGATATAGCAAGGAAGGAATTAGGAGAGAGATCAAGACTCGAGAAGAGCGTGAAGAAAAAACACGGAGTATCACTGCTACAACGATGGAGAAGATGGTCACGGTATGTATTACTATCCTCAATCACAAGAATATTATAATAGAGGAGGTAGGAGAAACCAACTGTCACCACCAAGATAGAGAGCACCTCCACCTCGAGCACCAACCCCACCAACAAAAATTCTACGTCCACCCCATGCACCACTACAAGAACCCATTCCACCTCTTCCATCGGCACCACCACCACCACCACCACATAATTGCACTATAAACATCATAAGCTTAGAGGAGAAAGGAAAGGCTGTAGTAGTGGATTCATGATCCACCTAGAGTGAAGGAGAAAGGCAAGGGTAAGGTGAAGGCAACCTTTGTAGAACCATCTGAAACCATGACTGTAAAGAGAACTAGGAGGGAGAAAACTTCACAATATTTTGATGAGAGAAGCATGAAGGGAAAGAATAGCAAGGCCGTCAAGGACACGACAAAAAATAGGAATCACCGACGTTCAATTAGGGGAGCGTTCTAGGCCCCATGATCATTGGATGTGGCAGAGCAAGGACCAAGGATTACATGGCCACAACTGCTATATCTCGCACCAAAGGTAAGGTAGCAATGGTCTAAAATGGTAAGTACAACATGCTCCAAAGCAAAGGTAGCCAGAGCAATTTCAATATGCAACATGGTTGAAATCCTTCTAATTGTTGACGTCAACATAAAGGATAAGAGGGTTTGAAACACCTACATTGATGGTGGCACACAAATCTGTGTGATGAGTGAAGCTATGATGCTTTGGTTGGGGCTCAAGGTTGACTGCCCTTTTCCATGCAAGGCAAAGATGGCAAACAACACAAAAGTAAAATTTGCAGGTGTAGTAAGTGCCGTGAAGGTAAAAGCCTTCAACACTGAGGTAGAAGTAGATATTTTTGTGATGCCAACTAAGGGGGAGGGCTATCCATTGATCTTGGGAAGGCCATGGTTGATGTCCATGAAGGCAAAGAAGAACTAGGGCACTGGTCTTCTACGTATGACTAGTAAGAATGGGGAAACAATCTACTACGTCATGAGGACCAACAAGCATAAAAAAATGGACATAGAGACATCAGCGGATGAAACCACTAGTGAGTCTTCCACTTCTAAGAAGGAGACCACTTCCACCAATGAGAGAAGAAATTTCATCGATGTGATGGACATTATCATGAAGGATCTACAAGGGGCAAGCATGACTGGAACCCGTCACCAGAAGGTCAAAGCAACAGAGAAGAAAATAAATCACCTGGCCTAGGAGAGGGTAGGTTGAAAAGTATGTTGTCTATGGAATGAACAAGAGAAGAGAAGGATAATTTTTTGCAAATATTAATGGGATTCCCTGACCTTTCATTGACAACTATGAAATAATCACAAGTATTACAGCGGTGGAGCATCACATTAAGTTAAAGGAAGGAATAAAGCCGGTTGTGTAGAAACTATGACAGCTGGGGGTCACACAAGAAAAGGCACTCCTTGACGAGGTAATGAAGATACTTGAATCAAGGTTCATTTATCCTCTGGAAAACTCACCGTAGTGGTGACGCCTAAGAAGAATAGTAAGTGGAGGGTTTACGTCGACTACAAACCACTAAATGCAGCCACAAAGGAGGACCATTTTCCTCTCCCTTTCTTGGAGGAAATTCTAAATGAAGTAGTTGGTTTTGAATGCTACACAGTGTGTGACGAGTATTCCGGTTATTCTCAAATATGTATAGCCTTTGAAGATCAACTAAAAACCACTGTCACTACACCATGGGGTTGTTTTTCTTATAGAGTTATGCCATTTGGTCTCACAAATGCACCTGCCACATTCCAGAGATATGTCACATATGCCTTTCAACCATTCTTTGTGGAACATCCATAAGAGTGTTCATTGATGATTTTTGTATATATAGCCCTCGCATATCACACTTAGAAAAGATGACTAAGGGTCTAGCAAGGCTGCAAAGCCTAGGAGGGCAATTCAATGTAGACAAGTGCCACATTGGAAAAGTAGAGTCATTATTTTAGTCCATGAAATTTCATCTAAAGGTATCAATGCCGATCCAAGTAAGGTGTTCGCACTCATTGCACTACCTTCACCAACAACCACATGTCAACTAGTCTCTTTTCTACAAAAGGTGAGGTACTTGAGTAGATTCATACATCTACTATCATAACCTGTTCTACCATTGCAATAGATCACACAACGATCTACTTTTACATGGGACGAGGAGAGCGAACATCACTATAACAAGGTAAAGGAGTTCTTAGCCCTACCATCTATCTCACCGCCTAAGTGGGACAAAACGTTCTATGTCACCTCAAGTGTGGGTGATGACTCCTTGGGGGACTGTACTACTCCAGAACGATGCAATGACATCTTTCATGAGTCCAATAGTACTTCTCTAGTTGCATGATGACAATGGCAGAGAAAGGTTTCACCCATGTGGAACACCTAGTCCTAGCTCTTAGATTTGAAACTACAACGTTTTGATCATATTGCTGCCTTGACAATTTGTAATTTTAACCATGGATGAAATGTTTCCCTATGTGTTACAACACATGGATGTTCCTGCTAGGATTACCAATAAGTGGCTAGTTCGTCTGCAAGAATTTGACTACAGGGTACAGGTAGAAAGCACAACAAGGTCAAGCTTGGGGGGACTCACGACCTACCAAAACATGAGAAGAAGGTGAAGAAATCTAGATGGGAAAGAACTCAACCACTTCCAGAGCCACCGCTGATAGAAAGAGCACACTCTCTCTATTTTGATGGAGTTTACAAGCGATCATCCAACAAAGCAGCTGTAGGCATAATGGTCTTTGATGACAAAGGTATCAAGGTATCTTGGCTTGTCCATTTGTTAGAATCACATTGAAGCTGAGTATGAAGCACTAACAAAGGGATTACAATGGTGCATCTCGCAAGGGGTAAAATGCCTTAATGTTATTGGGGATGCTCTACTTCTGGTAAGGCAAGTAAATGGAGTATAGACATGTAAGAATCCTATCTTGAGGACTCACTTAAGCTGTTTAAAAACTTTGTTGGGTAAGTTTGAAGCAGTTCAGCTACACCACACAGGGCTCAAAACCATGAAGCCGATGCCTTAGCAAGCGAAAGTCTGCAAGAAATGGTAGTTGGGGCTATAAAGATAAAGCTTCCTTTATTTCAAGGTAGTGATGTTGATGGAGCAAAAGATGCCGTGCGCACACTCACAAACCCAGACAACTCAACACCACACAAGAAATTTACTTGAATTACAACCCACACCCACCACCACTCAAGAGCTCAATAAACATACTACCCACAAGCTCAATTCAAACTCCAAACGCCTAGACCTACAAGCCCTTGCCCGCCCGCAGACACTAGAAGCACTATTGGAGAATGTTGTTGTTACCGCACAACATTACCGCATAAGAGGATAGAGAGAGCTTCAAGAAAGAGAGAGATTGTATGATGCAGACCCACCGGCACGTTCCGCAATTTTTCCGCGAGCATTACCGCACTTATTACCGCAATAATAACCGCACAGATTACCGCCCAGATCCACGTGGCCCATTCCTCTCCCACTTTTCCCTTTCTATAAATCCTATTTTATTTTGTTACTTTTCAGAAATTGGTACCCCCTTTTTGCATGGAGTGTAAGAAATCCCATTCTCATTGGGATTTTTAGTACCTCTCTTTTCTTTTCTTGCCTCAATTATTGATATGATTCTCCTACTCTAGTCATTTGTACTCCATGAGATTCTATATCAAAAAATAATTTGTTTCCACCTCAAAATCTTCTGTCAACTATGCATACATATGGAAATGGAAAGCGAACAATGATCAAAATTGTATTGTCACCCCCTTTTTGCACGGAGTATAAGAAATCCCATTCTCATTGGGATTTTTAGTACCTCTCTTCTCTTTGCTTGCCTCATCTATTGGTATGATTCTCCTACTCTACTCATTTGTACTCCATGAGATTCTATAAACAAAAATATTTTGTTTCCACCTCAAAATCTTATGTCAACTATGCATTCATATGGAAATGGCAAGAGAAGGATGATCAAAATTGTATTGTCTTGCGTTCATAAACAAATATCCCTTTTGTACAGCATAATTAGAGAAAGAAGTCAAAATCCAAAAGATATTTATTAATTTTCATCCTCCAAGATATCTCTAGAAGTGCTTACATCCATGTCCAACCCCATGGTAGCTAAATCAACAAATAAATCTATTGATTCATCCTCTACAGCCTCTCCTATTGAATCATCATCATCCTCTCCATCCTCCTCCTCCTCCTCACTATGGTTGGTTATTGGGAATGATTGGTTCTCCTCGACCTCAACTGCATCATCGTCATTGGGGTCTTCTTGAGATGGTATGGTGGGATCTGCCAAAGTCTCTATGTTCGTATCTGCAAAGATAGATCTGCTCCGTGGTGTGACTGGAATAACATACCATAGTCGTCTTCGATTCATACAAGGCACATAAAACACCTGTAGGTCATAGAGCAAACAACAACATATATGAATGTAGTTTTGTATGTATCATATAATGTTTTAGTGAGTTGCACATGGACTTTACCTGCTCACAACTACTAGGTTGCACCAAGTTGTCGGTCTTCCCATGATGAAATTGCCCGGGATCTACCATATAGACTCCATTCTCATGTCTCTTAACCTCACCCACAAACCATCGGTAGTCAAAGAGATATTTGTGAAATGTTCTGAAATCCACTTTGATTATCCTCTCTATTGTTCCACATTCCCTCACCTCTTGTGTTGTCGTGTCAAAGTTGCCCATAACTCCACTATCGTGAGTGGTTCGACGCTCATCTATCTTGTGGGTTCAAAAATGACGTCCTTCAGACCACATACAGTTGAATGTGAAGGCCTGCAAAAACCAATCAAGATAGATGAGAGAGAGAGAGAGAGGTGACACACATGCACACCCACACACACCCACACACACACACACACTAAACACAGTGAGTATATTACCCTTGGTAGACATCCTCGCGCGTACTTAGGGCTTATTTGTTCTCCTTGTGCCTTGGCCTTGGTCATGGCATTGTGTATCCACCCAACTGGAATTAGATCAGGGTATTTGGCAAGCTCTTTAGGAAAGGGAGGTGCTCGCCTACCGCCATGCGACATCTTCCAGGCTTCCCACTCCCTTTCTCTCGTTATACGCACCTCCACATACATATCCACCCATTTTCCCATGATGGGAGCATTGAGAAGACAATGGTTGTTGACTATGGCTTGAAATTCCCTATCCAAAATCAAGAGAGACCCTTTCCCACTTGGAATGTTTGCGTGTTTTTTGGATCCTCTTCCTCCATCTTTAAACGAGGCGACGATGGGTCTATTGTGAAAAGATATTGAGAGACATACACAAAAGCCTCTTGTACAATCCAACCCTCTGCCATGCTACCATTAGTGATTAAAGTAACCAATCAAAAGCGTTGTGAATACAATCCAATCCTAATAAGGTTTAAGGCTTAAGATTGATGAATACTTATGGTTGTGATCGTAGCCTTACAAAGTCTTTCAAGGTCTTTAGGAACCTCTCAACAAAGAACATCCACCTGGAGTGAACCACACCACAAATGGCTATCTCCTCAAAAAGATGGAGCAATAGGTGAACTTGGCTAACAAGGATAGAACGTGGGAATGCATCCTCAATAGCACAAGTTGCTTCAATCGCTAGAAGTCGAGCTGTTGGAATGGCTGAAACTTCAATTTCTTTGGACTCACAAACCTGTAACCAAAAATCCCTTCATAATCTTCATAGTAAAGTTAGTCTTCAAAGTAAAGTTTAGGAGGGAGGATTAAATGTTCTATACCTGACAACTTCTCCCACCTTCAATATTGCAGTCTTTACCTTCATGTCCGCAAATCCACTAATGCTAATTGGAAGCACAAACAAAAAGACTTTTTAGTATCTAGAACCCTAAACCACATACACATACACACACACTCACATACACACACACACACACACACACACACACACACACATTACCTGAAGAATCTTGTGCCAATCATGGGATTTGAGCCCATACAGTTGTGTGGATCCTCCTTTCTTAGTTTTAGTGAAGGCACCCTTGAGCGAATGCATATAACCTATTGGAGTACGGATGGATGCAATGACTTGTTTCATGCGCTCTTGATCCACCCTTGATAGAATCCAAGGTGCCTTTGGAAGAACCATCTTCCCTCGAGGCCCCATGCGAGGTGTGGCCGAAGGAGGGAGCCTCCTTATGACCCTCATGTCCTCTCTAGGCCCTAATGAATCTTTCTTGCCTACTATGTGATCCCATATAGCTTGCCCAACATTTTTGAACACATGCATTGGATCCAATAGGTGTTGGATTTTTAATGAAGAATAGGGTAGTGATAAGAAAATAGAGTACCTAGACATACCCTTAGGTGGATCATTGGGAGGAGGCAATGTGTTGTGATGCTCGTTCCAATGTCTTGCCCAATCGGCCATGGTCCAATGGAGTGGGTCCATCCCATTGCACGGTGGAGCATAAGATGGATGTGTGGGTGGCAAGAAGTGATGGTTATTGGAGTATATCACCTTGCCAGACCTTTTTTGACCCAGCTTAACCAGTTTTGACCCTCGGTGGGAATTTTTCACGGGAAAAACCCCAAACGGACTCCAAAAATCACCAAATTTTGTATTCTTGATCCTCAATACCCAAAGTACTTTCCACATTCCCACATTCTATCTTTGACCACTTCTAGGGCGGTGCACGCATCACCGCAGATCAGGCACCGTAAATAGACAGTTATTGCATGTCCCAAACTTCTCGAGCGGGATGAGGGTACCTATACTTGTCGATCGAAATATTTACATTCTAGAAAGCTCAAAAAATCTCTCTAGAGCCAAAATAATCCACTTAGAACCATATCCAAGGCCCCGATACCCTATCCGGGCATGTATATGTGTTCGACTGCTAGCACGCAAACCTGCGTATTCACAAGGTTTACACGTTGCATCTTTTTTAGAACTTGAAACCACTTTGCAAATGTCCCAAATGCATGTATTTACATATTTTTGTTCATATGACCATACATATAAACGCTACTTTGTACACGCCAAAAGCGGTCTATCATCATTACCCACCCTCTAGGTAGAGTATGTATGATCAACCAAGAGACCATTTACATCTGGAACCACATCCCTAGAAAAATATTTCTTCAATCTATAACCATTTATTTTGTAGCGCAAACATTAGGAATTTCAGACGTCATTTGGAGGGCCTTCTAAGAAAAATTGAATTTTGAATTTCTCTCTCTAGAAAATAGGTGTGGTAAAAGCAAATGTAAAGTTGGAATAACCATTCGAAAAGTGTACTTACAAGTAGATTCTTGCCACAACGTCATAACGGCCGTGATGATTGAAGGATAATTTTTTTTCAGTTGCATTTAGTGAATGTCCTAGGATTGGAGGGAGTTTCTTGTACGTGGAATGTATGACTAAAGGAAATAGGACGTATCCTTCCAAACCTGCTCTCTCCTTACTTTCTCATTGTTTGTGGGTTGACCTTAAAGAAATCCTCCTTTTCTTTCCCTGTTGCACACATGGCTTCTTCTTCCACCCCCACAAATGTCCTCCTTAAAAGACCCTTCTATCATCTACACATTGACCTGGATCCCCGATATACGCCACTGTGTAAGCGAGGCAAAACTAGCATCAAAGTGACACCGATCATGACAGAGAGACTCAGAGCAGAGGGAGAAAAACACTTAGATATTTGGACAAAAGGCTCACTCTATCCATTGAATCCGATGAAAAATTCTTTCCCAGCATTTTCAGATCCCACTAACTTATTGATCTTTGCAGGTAATGGAGAGAATGGATTGGCTTGGCTACTGTAAAGCTCTAAACAACAGATCAAAAACTTATAAGGACATGGTGAAGCACCAAGAAAATGAGATTCAAAGACTTTTAACACTAGGTTGGTAATGGGACACTTTTATGTCCTGATAAGTGACCATTTTCCTTGAATTATGTCAAGAGTTTCAAAATGGATTTTGAGGTGCTATCTATCTAGAAATTTGTCTAATGAGCTGAAAAAAACTTGACATTTTTTTGGAATATCAATTCCATCTTTAACCTTGTCCTTGCACAACATTTCACAACCTAAACTGTGTGAAAAAACGGGTCTTATTTTTTGCTTTTTTCAACTTTTTGCAACTATACCACTCTAGAATTCATGTTTGTGAGGTCTATAATGCTAGAGAACTATCTTTAGTAGTCCTCAACATGTCCTGATGCTTCTAGGGAGAAATAAATGTTAAAGTTGTAAGTTATGACCAAATTATATCCAAATGCAGTTTTGATTTTCTATGTCGCATATTGTAACATAAAGAAAATATTTCTTGAGTTTTGGGGCACCTAATACCCTATTTTGTATAGTAGACAATGATGGTTGATTTTTTCAATTATAGAAGAAAACGAAACATTCTAGTATATCAAGTATAGCTTTTTCAATATTGTTAGTTTCTTGTGACAACTACATGCATTTTGTAGGTAGTAACCATATCTAGTCATAAGGATCAAATTTGGCTAGATATTGAATAGTTTCTATGGGATTCTACAACTCATAATATTGAACCCAGTCTTTTCATGTTTGCTGTATTTAGCACTTTATCTTTGTCCCCAAGATTCCCCTTGGTAAGAGATGTATTATTCTTTTGACATGATCCATGGCTCCTTATGAACCTAAAGGACAATAGGGAACTAAGAAAACATGCATATATTATTTGCATTGAGCGTGGCTATAGATACTTTGATGATAGGTTTGCAGCATGGTAAAAATTCAACTTTTTTGTACCTATTTCTTTTGGCAAAACAAAAAATAGTGAGTGAGAAGCAATCACATGTTCTGATCACCAACCCATTGAAGTTAACTAGGGAATTTATCTCAAGTCCTACAAAAATCCCTATTCTTATTTTTATGCAACAAAACGTAAGAAATGACTGTTTTGATGAAAATGTATTGGTCCATCAACTTTGGAGGCTTGGTGTGACCAAAAGATGAGAAATTTTACAAGTTTCTTATTTTCTCCATGTGTAGTAGGCCTTGAACTATAACCTCATGAAAGGATTTTACAAAATGAGTGGATCTACTATGGTTTTGGAGGTTTTTTTCAAAACCCTGAAAGGACACTTTTATGTCCTGTGAGGTTACCAACCTAGTGTTAAACTTGCATCATGAGGACCAAAAGATTCTAATGCAGCACACACAAGAATCGCAGGTCTTGCGAACAAAGATACGATCATTACAAAACAAAGAGACAATGTTAGGCACTCGTGTGCAAAAGAAGAAACTACGGAATCTTGAAACGTTGAAGGTAGGCTCTGGCGGCCTTAAGATAAGAATCCAAGCACTGAGGTGAGCATTGTAAACTGTCTAATTAATTTAAATTAATCTAAGTGTTTGTTTATGTTAGTTATTCTTTCTTTGTAGAGATTCCATCTCTGTAGGCAAAGAAAACATAGACCGAAAGGCCAATGTAGGAAAGTAGTTAAATCCATTGATAACTAGTGGTCTTGCAAAGGATATGATGCATGACAAAAAGTTTAAGGTTTTGCAATGAGATGTCGTTGACAGATTCATTTCAAAGAATTCAGTGCCTGCGAAGCATATACATGGTACATTGGACTCCCTTGGAGTTAGTAAAAGTGGTTACTCAGCTATTCAACAGTCTGTCTCTTCCATGTTTGTGAAGAAGGGACTAAAGTATAAGATTTTACGAACATTTGCAAGTGTCTGAAGGAAAGACTACAGCTCAATAATGAACAGATAGACTTCATTGGATTCCCATTTCATATTCAAGATATTTATAGCTCACAGAGAACTACTGTCACTTATAATGAGTACAACAATATCTTAATGGACCTCACTTTGTTGCAAACTACAATGGTAGAGTTCTACAATATCACATTCAAAGAGACAGGTGGCATTCTACATTTTGTTTTGAAGCAGGATGAGTGTGAGATTCTTAAATAGAAGAAGCTAGAGCGAGTTAAAATCACATTAATGAATAGGGACCTTTCTAAATGTCCCATTGATGACCCTTCATACTTCAGTGTTCATTAAAAAATAAACATATGGTGGCTTGGTGCATTTCAAGAATCTAGTTATCTTCAATTTTGCAGCTCTAGCAAGCCCTCTATTGTACCTAAAGTTTAGATTTAATGTTTGTATCTCATAAGGATTGATCTTGCAGGTAAAGAAAGAAGACCATGAAATTTTATTTTGGGTGTTCCATCAAACCCCTGTTCTAGATATCATTGATAGGCAATTGAATCGAGGAGAGGTATTGGCTGTGGATGGGAGAGGAGACTTTCAAGTTCAATGGAATCTTGCACGTGACCTCAAAACATTGACTTGTATGTATAATTGTGGAATGGGTGTCATGGCAAAATCTCCATACTTGTATTGCATGGATCCTGCAAAAGTGATGGACCCAAAGTGGTGGCAAAAGGCTCCTACTCGTCACAATCAAGACTCTAATTTCCGATCAGTTCTAAATATACCACTTGTTAATGTCTATATTTGTATAATGCATGCTCTCTGCTGAATTGTAGAGAAGTTGGTATGTTTGTACATTGGGTTTTCTTGGAAAATCAAAAAGTCATCTGAACGAGAAGTCGCTCTAGAGGCTCTGGAACTACTTTTGTTAGATATTGGTCTACATGGGGGTAATGTGAAAATACAGCGGGATGAAAAAAGGTCAACCAATGAGAAAGATTTACCCTACAAACCATCCATAGGTGGGGTCAAGGCACGTCGTCTTCTATCTAAACCTCAAGGTATGAAAGATGTGAAGCTAACAAAGCGAGGGAGAGTATATCACTCTACCTACATTAGCAAAGTTGAGTATATGCACTGGAAAAAACTTCATTTAGCAGTGAAAGACCAAGATCCAACAACTCGCAATGCAAAGGGTGATGTGCGGTGTTCCATTGGCATATTATTTCAAATGTGTGAGAATGATGATTGGTCGCAGGATAATCTCAGCAAGTTTAAACAGAACCTTCAACTACTAAAAAAATCCTTCAAGACAGCATGAACTGACACTCAAATCACTCATTACATGGTAAATTCAAAGCACCTCATATAGTCTTAGTACTAAGTTTGTGTTTAAATTTCCAAATAAATTTCTTCTTTTGCAGCACATTATTTTTAATCATTTCCATACTTCATCCAAAAGTATGGCAATCCAGGTATATGGAACACCCAGGGCCTGGAGAAGTCTTAGTACATAGCTAGAAATGCTTACTTTAGACACACACAACATTGAGGCTCTCAAAATAAGGCAAACAGACTGAAGGAGTTATTTCAGTGGTTTTATTGCAGAATCATTCATCGCATGCAACAAGAGCAAGTATTGGCCTCTTCAACAACCGAACAGGCAATGAGACATTTGTAATTACAAAAAGGAAAGCGAGCAGACGCATTCAACAACTCAAGTGCTCTTGAAAGTCAAATCAGGTAGAGAGATACAATGCAATATGTCAATCATCGATGGAACAAGAGAGTTAGAGTTTGAATGATCGGATGTACCACAAATGCTTGTAGAATCAAATTAATATGTACCACAACTATTGCAACATTTTGATGATTTGCAAATATCATTTGGAACCTCGCTCTTGTATCTAATCATTAAATGTTTTCCATACTCTAAGAGTTCAGTAGGGTTTTCTTTCCCTAAAGATAATGCCACTACTGTGTATGTGTAGTAATATGCTACACGGCCCCCAATATATCCTAGCGAGTAACCAAAACATTCTCTCCCAAAAACCTTGTCGACAAGGATTACTTTGTCAGCATTGGACCACCTAAGAAGTGAGATAATGTCTTGAAAGCATAGGTTGAAGTATTCCCTTCTTGTGACATTCTGTTGTGGAAGATTAGGATGGGTGCCTCGCATAAACTAGGAAGATATTGTCCTAGACCTGCATCCATACCATGGAACTATCTTCTTCAACGACAAAGAAGGTCTTCCTTTTTAGCAATACATGACTGTAAACAAAAGAAGTGTTTGTGTGTGTGTGTGTGTTAGAGAGAGAGAGAGAGAGAGAGAGAGAGAGAGAGAGAGAGAGAGAGAGAGAGAGAGAGAGAGAGAGAGAGATGGTGGGGGGGGGGGGGCAGGAATTTATACCATGAAACTTTCATCTTGCAAAAAAAGCTCATCCTTCCATAGGTTGACTGATCCGGTTGACTTCTTTGCTGGTCGCTTAAACCAATCCTCCATATTCTGTTTACTAGTTGGTGGCTTAAGATTATTTGGAATAGCTTGAAATGTGGCTTCATTAGGAAGGCTTTCATTATACTTTTTTGCCTTTTCAAAGCAGAGTTTAAGGCAGTCCAATGGGTTAGTGGAGATCTCCATTGCCTCGTCATCACTACTATCATCTGAAAAAAATCCTTTCCTCTCCTCCCAATACTTGGAGATAGTGGCCAGTGCAAAGTCCTCCCGCAAACAAAAAATACTTTGTATATCATGAAGGAAAATGTACGACCTATCTCCAAATTTAAACTCTGGCACTCTTGGTAGCATTAAGGTGGCTTGCCGCTCAATGAAACCTGACACATCTAAAGGTATCTTGATATCTGAGGTTTTCACTGAGAGAAGATTGCTTCGTTTCACCTCTTTTGCTTCTTCTTCAAGATCAATGGACTCCTCTATCTCTGTCACTTCAATATATTCCTCATTCTTTTCCTCTTTTTCATCTGCTGGTAAATCTTGTTCCTCCATGACCTTGTTAGGATCTTTCATAAGACTTGTAAATAATCCATTTAAAAATATTAGAAATCAAAAGGATTCTTGAATCAGCTTGCACTCCCGATCATGTAAGCTGCACCAATGGGGCTTGTACATAAAAGGTTGCTGATTATACTTCTTGTAAGATTGTCTTTTAGGATCACAGTCTTTTGAATGGACTACCACCATTTCACCAACATTAACCATGCCCTCTTTAGTGTGAAGGTCAAACTTCTCTCGTTCCAGCTTCAAGTGTTCACTCTGTTCAGCTATAAACACATCAAGATTAAATGGAGCATTAAAAATGCAGGAGACCAAATCAAACTTATCACCAACCCCAGCAAAAACTGAAAAATCTAAAAGCCTTTCATCAATCATTGTATGGTCTTCATAAATAACTGTCTCTTTTTTCTTTTGGATTGTTGCAACACATTGGGCACTCTGCAAAGTAGGTGCTGAAAAATCCACTTCTCTCTTAAGTGAGTTGGGAACAATAAATTTTGGAGTAGAAGGGACTCCATTTCTACAGATGGGTCAGTATCAAGCTCCTCCAAACCTAGAGCAGGCTCCTCCAAACTAATGGCAGGCTCTACAGTAGTTATATCAATGGGTTTTGTGAAGTCTACATTCCCATTCATTGATGTTTTTAATAGCTCCGACAGTCTTGTTGGAAGGTTTCCTTGGCCAACAATACGCTCGGGATCTATTTTTTGCCTCTTCATCCTATGTGATCTTAAACCTGCCATTTATTTCATACTCACAAAGATAAGTTTCAATGAGTATATATAAAAATAAGAGCACCAAATGATCATATAAATTTTGAACAAACTATAACTAGGTATCTCACAAGTGTTACCAACTAATCATAAAGACAATAAAATAAGATGATTACTATGGATTAAATGCAAAATTGGGTTATATTTATGAGGAGTAAAAGCCATAGGGTGAAAGCATGTTAACATGTCATGCTTTTTCATGTCCTGGACAATGCTAACTAGCACAATTTTAACATATGCTAACTAGTACAATAACTTGAGCTACATCTCCAAGATCTATGACATATGATATTTCAATAGAAAGCACTTGTAACAAGGAATCCAAATGTACAACCTCTGACAAATTTTGATATTATTTGTAAAAAATTTACCAGACGCCCAACTTTTTGAAGATGTGCTAACTTGAAACTGCTAACTAGCACAAAAAGCACGACAGGTTAACATGCTTTCACCCCATACAAGTGGATCACGGTGCGAAGAATACATAAACAAAAATTCACACAGCTATAGGCGCGTCGTGATCCACTTAATGGGCTTTCATAAAAAAGAATAGCTATCAATACATCAAAGCAATTGTATTTTCAAAAAAAACGTTTGTACAAAATCAAAAGAGGATCACGGTGCGTGGAGTATATAAACTAATGTTAAAAACTCTATTGGCACGTCGTGATCCACTTAGCAGGCTTTCGTGCATTGAAATACCTACAATATCATTATACAAAAAATCCCTTTATAAATATTTTCAGAGGATCACGGTGCGCGGAGTATGTAAATGAATCTCCATAACATAGCTGGCGCTTCGTGATCCAATGATGGTATTTAAATGGTGAAATGATCTTTTACATTTTAAAGCACAATCACAAAACACAATTAAACTAAGGACATAGTGAAACTGAAGATATTGACTTTACCTTTGCCAGGACTAGACATTGTTGTTGGAGTAGAGGTTCAGGATTGGACATGTAGTTTTGAGTCTTCAAGCTTCTGATTCCTACACCTTGAAGGAGCCAGAGGCCTTCTTAGGTGTCTCTTTCCTACTCCCTCACTTTCTCTCTCTGTCTCTCAAGCCTTTATCTCCGTCTCTTTCGAGGTCTGTAATTAGGTTGACCACACGAGTTAATATCTCTCTCTCTCTCTCTCGGTCTATATATAGCTTGACCACACCAGTTAATCTCTCTGTCTCTCTCCCTCTCTCTCTCTTTGTCTCTCACTAGCCTCTATCTCTCTCTCTCTCTCTCTCTCTCTCTCTCTCTCTCTCTCTCTCTCTCTCGTTATTCTCTCTCTCCTCTCCCCTTTCATGCAATAATAGATATTACCGTTGGCATTTTTAACGGTGCGAGCCACATATATCAAACACGTGTTACAAGGACATGCATTTAATGGGCGGTACCACCAAAAAAGTGTTTTTTAACAACCCAAAAATGCATGTACATTTATAGTAACAAATGCACACTTGATTTCATGATAAGAGAGAGAGAGAGAGAGAGAGAGAGAGAGAGTGAGATATATATATATATATATATATATATATATATATATATATATATATATATATATATATATATATATATATATATATATATATATAGAGTGAAATAGAAAGAGAGAGAGAGAGGAAGAGAGAGAAAAAGCCTGTATAGATGACCTCTATGAGAAGGAGAGGGAGATAGCTAATGAAAAAGACGACCTCTGTAAGGTCTCTGACCCCGGTCAAAAAGAGCACCATTGTACCATGGAATAAACATAATGGAAAAAGTTACTATTTTTAGCAGCTTTCCAAATTTTGTAAGTGCCATGATGTTTAGAATGTTATAAAGCTTCCAAAAGTGAATTAAAATAACTTTTGTGGAAAAATTCCAAAAATAATAAGTTTTTGGTCACCCGATCCGTTTAGTTTTGATCGTCTCAAAAAACTGCATCCGTACGCCGAATTTGAAAAAAATGCATTTTCGGACCCTAAGGGCTGCTAAATATGGCAGGTACTCAGACAAATACACCTTAGTTAGATCTTAGTATAGAAATTTACGGCATTAAATTCTGACTCGTATGGCCCATTTTAGCCTAAAACCAAAATTTCCTAAGGTTGTGCGGGGAGGCACCGGGGCTCGAGGCTGTGTGGGAACAGGTCCCAGGCCACTCAGAGCTTACTTTAGCAGCTAGGGGGCGCCCTCTCATCTCTAGGGATTTGTGGGAGACTTGCCTTGCTTGATAGAGAGTGTGAGAGTCAGTTAGACTACTGATAACTGGACACTTGGTAGGCATGTAACTGGACTTGCCATGCATAAGTAGAGTAGCCCTCATATGCAAATAGCAAGCAAGGTCCATTTTCAGCATGGAGAGGCCTATATAAGAGAGTGCTCACACACACACACACACATATATGCTTACACACACACTAAGTACACACACACACTCCTACACACACACACACACACACCTTGAGGAGGTGATAACGACAAACATAGTCTTTGGAAGAGGAGGTAGGAGGGAAGGTGCTGCCCGTTTCTCGTCTCAAGGAGGCCCTTGCATCATAATTTCGAGAGGAATTCAGCCGTAACCTTGGTAATTTTTTATTTAATTCATGCTTGCTGTAATTCCCTCTCTAATATCCTCTTAATTCCGCATCTAGTATGCATAATCATAGTCATAATACTCATTAGATACTCTCTAATTCTCCGTATCCATGATCTATTGCATAAATCTTAATTTAATTAGTAATCATGCAAGAAATTAGTCACTCTTAATCACAGTTGAATGCATGTTTAAGGTATCATCCACTAGTCACCGTTGTGATAAAAAATCAAGTCAGCTTTGAGGTGGGAATGGTCCATTGCATTCTATTACTCCATAATGTGTAAATAATTAAATTAGAGTCAATTGCCCATGGATTAGGATTTAACTAGGGAAAATTAATCCATCATTAATGATTAGGAAGGGAGAAATCCTCTCATCTACGCATACAGTAAAATCTGCAATTCTCTACTTTCATTAAGAAGTGATTAAGCACATCTATTTCATTTCTAGTAGAACTCATTAAGTAAAAATCTGAATTTCATATTTATCTAGGTCAAGTAATTAACGTTAGGGCCTATTACCATAGAACAAGTATGGTGCTATTGGGATTCTCTATGTCTTGAAGTAAGTCTAACCTCTCGTACAAGGGGATTTTCTTATTGAAACTAATCTGTCATCATGGTTGTATATTACTTTCGAATGTTAGCTCTCTGTTTCCAAGTTGTCAATTAAGTAGTGAGTATAAAATGGCCCCGGTAAAGAGAACTCGTTTCGATGGTTCCCACGACCACGAGGCTGGGACAAGCAACACAAATGGGAAAGGAAAAGCTCGCATGGTCGACTAAGTACCACCAACTCACGGAGTAATGAGGAGGAAATTGTGGAGGTAGGCCACATTTTTAATTCAAGTTTTGCTTAATTTAACATTGCATTTGATAAGTTAGGAAAGAACATATCCCGAAACATGTTGGAGAAATCCAACGGAGATCATAGCATTTGAATTGAAATATATTTTAATTTGCAAGTAGGAAAGAATGATTGTTGGATATACTGTTTGAGATAGGAAAGAATGTTTGCTAGGGAAAATTTAGCTCGGCATGTTCATTTCTATTTCCAATGTTGATACTAGTCCGAACCCCCTCCTGATCACAGGGGGCAGAGTTCCTGGTTAAGGGCTCCTGAATCCACGACTGCTGGTTAAGCGGTGGGAACCCACGTCTGCTGGTTAAGCGGTGGGAACCCACGTCTAGCTTTCTATGCGGTGGGAATGTCCATGTCGTGCTTTCTATGCGGTGGACACACATAGTTGTATGGGCAGCTAGGCGACAACGGGAGGAGTAAACTCTCGTTGGAGGGGGGATGTTGTACCTCGAGAGCATTGGAAATTTAATGAATAAGTTTTGAGTAAAATTTTTACTAGAGTTACTGTCTTGGTGTTGTCTTAATGAACCTTGTGAATCGGAAACTAATCAAGGAACTTATATGCTGAACAACCATTGTGGTAGTAATCAGGACACACAAAGAAGTGTGAGTGTGGGGGTGGAAAGTGGGGGCTTGGCTGAGGTTGCCAATGCCTATGAGAAGGGTGGTCCCGATTAGTCGGGAACTCTCCATCCCCATAGTGTTATAAATCGACACTAGTATTACTCATTGTCCCAAGAGTGGCGAAGCCTCAAGTGTACGTACCTCTAAAACATGGGAAAAAAGGCACTCGGGACTTCTCTCCTCTTGGAAGGTGGGTCTTAGGATCACTAGATAAGTTAATCAGGCTTCTCATGCGGGGTGGAACTAGATCTCGATGCTAGTAGGCTCGAACTCGACTCACTTTGTGATTAGAGATCGTCCGTTAGATGAGCCATAAACCACTTTGTTTGCTTTCGCTGTAGATGTAGTGGCCACCAGGTTTACCATCAGATCCGTCGTTTGAGGCGACGGGGTGGGGACCTCACACCTGGTATCAGAACTATAGGTTTACGAGCTGGAAAAATGATGTTGTTTGAAATTTTAGAAAATAAGGGATAGTAGGATAGCTCGTACTCAAAGCTTGAGCATGATGTTTCCCAGAATAATGACATTGGATTTTTCTAGTGGATTGTCTCTGGAGTGATGTTAATGAGTTTTAATCGTTGAGCTTGTTGGGATTCAGTGGGTTCCACATGATGTTTTTTGAGAAGTCGTTGGTGCGACTAGTGCTGCGAGCAGGTAGCCTGTTGATGTACATAAAGTTATAAGTATGGATCAAAGCTCTCAAGTAAAGTTTTGACCATTATTTATCGAAAAAATTTGGATGTATTTAATGGAATTTAAACTAATGATGGAATGGTTAAATCCTTTGTGATAGCTGTACAGATTAAGCCCAAAAAGTTAAATTTCTTTTTGAGTATGAAAAAGCCTAGGTTCATTTGAGAAGAGTGCTATAGTAATGAGTTTTATACCATTGGATAGGTACCGTCTACTGCGCTATATACCGCCGTTCAGGAGAAAAAGCTTCTCCTTAAGCAAGCTCAGCCTCCAACCTTTAAAGGCGAAGGGGTTAATGTGGGGAGAGATGCGTAAGTATGGATGGAAGCAATGGACGACTATTTCGAAGTTGCGGGAACTCAACCCGAGAACCAAAACATGCTTGCGATGTTCCGCTTGTTTGGCAATGCCAAGATCTGGTGGAAACAACATTTCAGGGACTTGGATATCAAGGGATCTTCCCAGTCATGGGAAGACATCAAGCCTGCTGTGATGGAACGATACTTACCACCCGCTCACAAAGCCTTGAAGATGAATGAGTTTTTCTCACTTTGACAGCTGACTTCTTCCGTCGAAGAATAATACTCCAAGTTCATCACACTTCGAAGATATGCTCCTAGGATGACATTGGAACAACAAGTACCACGGTTCTGCCAAGGACTCATCGACCCCTTGAACAATCGACTAGAAGCTCTCAGACCAGCAACTCTGCAAGATGCCTTGCTAAGGGCCAAACCATTAGCTAAAGAGGTTCAGAGGACTACCCAAGATAGTCAATACTATTTGTCAAAGAGGGCAAACCAAACAACTGGAGTAACAGACCAATCAACCCTGCATATACGACCATCGTCCTGTAGTAGCTACTATGGCAGCTACCAAGTTTCCCAATATAAAATATTTTGAATGCCAGGAGTATGGACATTACAAAAGTCAATGTCCAAAAAGGATTTCCCAAACATCCGGTGCTAATAATGTACCTCTGAACGTCAATGGGCAAGGTCAAACAAACAGAAGAGGAGGAGGAAGAGGAAACATAAGACAAGGAAGCGGAGCTTTCACTAATGCCGCAGTGGGACAACCAAGTGTGGGTGATGAAGCTGATGAGAGAGCAACAATGTATGCTGCAACTGCTAATCCTAGTGAGCAATAATTCAACCACTAGGATCTCATCAAAGTTCAGCGGAATAAGACGCATAAAGCTAAAGACTATTCTATTATCAAAGGGATGACTTTACTTTGGACAAGGGATATATGTACCTATGTATTTAGCAAAAAATTTACCCAGATGTATTCTTGAGATGAGGACATCTCAAATTCTTCACGTTAGGGAGGTTGTAAGGTCTCTGACCCCGGTCAAAAAGAGCACCATTGTACCATGGAATAACCATAATGGAAAAAGTTACTATTTTTAGCAATTTTCCAAATTCTGTCAGTGACATTATGTTTAGAATGTTATAAAGCTTCCAAAAGTGAATTAAAATAATTTTTGTGGAAAAATTCCAAAAATAGAAAGTTTTTGGTCACCCGACCCGTTTAGTTTTGACCGTCTCGAAAAACTGCACCCATATCCCGAATTTGAAAAAAATGCATTTTTGGACCTCAAGGGCTGCTAAATATGGCAAGTACTCGGATAGATACACCTTAGTTAGAGCTTAGTATAGCAATTTACGGCATTAAATTCCGACTAGTATGGCCCGTTTTAGCCTAAAACCAAAATTTCCTAAGGTTGTGCGGGGAGGCACCGGGGCTCGAGGCTGTGTGGGAACATGTCCCATGCCACTCAGAGCTTACTTTAGCAGCTAGGGGGCGCCCTCTCATCTCTAGGGATTTGTGGGAGACTTGCCTTGCTTGAGAGAGAGTGTGAGAGTCAGTTAGACTAGCTAGCTGGACACTTGGTAGGCATGTAAGTGGACTTGCGATGCATACGTAGAGTAGCCCTCATATGCAAATAGCAAGCAAGGTCAATTTTCAGCAAGGAGAGGCCTATACAAGAGTGTGCTCTCACACACACTCTCCTACACACACACACACACACACACACACACACCTTGAGGAGGTGATGACGGCAAACATAGTCTTTGGAAGAGGAGCTAGGAGAGAAGGTGCTGCCCGTTTCTCGTCTCAAGGAGGCCCTTGCATCAGAATTTTGAGAGGAATTCAGCCGTAACCTCGGTAATTTTGGATTTAATTCATGCATGTTGTAATTCCCTCTTAATTCCGCATCTAGTATGCATAATCATAGTCATAATACTCATTAGATACTCTCTAATTCTCCGTATCCATGATCTATTGCATAAATCTTAATTTAATTAGTAATCATGCAAACAATTAGTCACTCTTAATCATAGTTGAATGCATGTTTAAGGTATCATCCACTAGTCACCGTTGTGATAAAAAATCAAGTCAGCTTTGAGGTGGGAATGGTCCATTGCATTCTATTACTCCATAATGTGTAAATAATTAAAATTAGAGTCAATTGCCCATGGATTAGGATTTAACTAGGGAAAATTAATCCATCATTAATCATTAGGAAGGGAGAAATCCTCTCATCTATGCATACAGTAAAATCTGCAATTCTCTACTTGCATTAAGAAGTGATTAAGCATGTCTATTTCATTTCTGGTAGAACTGATTAAGTAAAAATCTGAATTTCATATTTATCTAGGTCAAGTAATTAACCTTAGGGCCTATTACCATAGAACAAGTATGGTGCTATTGGGATTCTCTATGTCTTGAAGTAAGTCTAACCTCTCGTACAAGGGGATTTTCTTATTGAAACTAATCTGTCATCATGGTTGTATATTACTTTCAAATGTTAGCTCTCTTTTTCCAAGTTGTCAATTAAGTAGTGAGTATAAAATGGCCCCGGTAAAGAGAACTCGTTTTGATGGTTCCCACGACCACGAGGCTGGGACAAGCAACACAAATGGGAAAGGAAAAGCTCGCATGGTCGACCAAGTACCACCAACTCACGGAGTAATGAGGAGGAAATTGTGGAGGTAGGCCACATTTTTAATTCAAGTTTTGCTTAATTTAACATTGCATTTGATAAGTTAGGAAAGAACATATCCCGAAACATGTTGGAGAAATCCAACGGAGATCACAGCATTTGAATTGAAATATATTTTAATTTGCAAGTAGGAAAGAATGATTGTTGGATATACTGTTTGAGATAGGAAAGAATGTTTGCTAGGGAAAATTTAGCTCGGCATGTTCATTTCTATTTCCAATGTTGATACTAGTCCGAACCCCCTCCTGATCACAGGGGGCAGAGTTCCTGGTTAAGGGCTCCTGAATCCACGACTGCTGGTTAAGCGGTGGGAACCCACATCTTGCTTTCTATGCGGTGTGAATGTTCATGTCGTGCTTTCTATGTGGTGGACACACCCAGTTGTATGGGCAGCTAGGCGACAACGAGAGGAGTAAACTCTCGCTGGAGGGGGGATGTTGTACCTCGAGAGCATTGGAAATTTAATGAATAAGTTTTGAGTAAAATTTTTACTAGAGTTACTGTCTTGGTGCCGCTTTGCAATACTGGTTGAAGGGTTGTCTTAATAAACCTTGTGAATCGGAACCTAATCAAGGAACTTATATGTTGAACAACCATTGTGGTAGTAATCAGGACACACAAAGAAGTGTGAGTGTGGGTGTGGAAAGTGGGGGCTTGGCGCAGGTTGCCAATGCCTATGAGAAGGGTGGTTCCGAATAGTCGGGAACTCTCCGTCCCCGTAGTGTTATAAATCGATGCTAGTATTACTCATTGCCCCAAGAGTGGCGATGCTTCAAGTGTACGTGCCTCTGAAACATGGGAAAAAAGGCACTCGAGACTTCTCTACTCTTCAAAGGTGGGTCTTAGGATTGCTAGATAAGTTAATCACGCTTCTCCTAAGGGGTGGAACTAGATCTCGATGCTAGTAGGCTCGAACTCGACTCACTTTGTGATGAGAGATTTTCCGTTAGATGAACCATAAACCACTTTGTTTTCTTTCGCTGTAGATCTAGTGGCCACCAGGTTTACCATCAGATCCGTCGTTTGAGACGACGGGGTGGGGACCTCACAACCTCCATGAGAGAAAGAGAGAGACAGAGAGACACCTACAGGTGAGACATCCTCTGCAACCAAGGCACAAGACACCTACACGTGTTTTCTTCCATTTGAATTCCACCTAGAGAGGTATTTCCATAGTGATTTTTAAAGATGAAGAGTGAAAAAGAGATAAAGAGAGAGAGAGAGAGAGAGAGAGAGAGAAAGAGAGAGAGAGGTGGATACCCTTGGCAATACACAAGGAAACATTGACACTCAACAACAAAATGTCAACATTAGAAATGACCTGTATGGACTCTTGCTTCAAGTAGATATGGTTGGTCCGGTAATATCCATTGTACTTAAATAATATATGTTTTCTTGTTTCTAACTACTAAGATGTATGCACACAATGATTGCAAAAACTGATTATCTCGGATCTCAATGAATTGTTACTTCTATGACAGCCGTATATTGTACATAGAGAGTTCTCCGATTTATGTAGTTTCCGCGTGGGAAAGTTAGAGGATTAATTCGACCAGGCACAAAGGAATTTTTGAATTTTTTGATTCCACGTTTTAGGGTTGCTATCTGGTCTTCAATGCAGTCCCATAACCTATCCCCTTGTTTCCATAGTTTGTAATCTGGCTAAAATTCAGAGATCGGATTTTTATTTTGTGTATAGTCAAGGAAATTGTAATACCATTGCGGGACATTTCCACCCAACTAAAGCTAATGTACCAATTTTCTACAAACTCTTTGAACAGATCAATGTGCCTTATGATGCTCTCAACACTTTGTTGACTGATCACACACTACATAAGGGTTTACTTAATCCATCCGGCACTACTATATCCCCACCTTCATTTAAAGGGCATCTTCACGATTTTTAACCAGAGGACATTTTGGTCCCATACCTGCAAGCAATGTACTTAAGCCCATTGAGCACATCGGAATTTGTACTTACAAATGTACTTAGTAATTCATTGGTTATATCTTAAATTGATACGTCTACCTCTCTATGTGTTTTGAATACTCAGAGAGAGAGAGAGAGAGAGAGAGAGAGAGAGAGAGAGAGAGAGAGAGAGAGAGAGAGAGAGCCTTGAGAAAACAGTTGATATTAAGATTAATCTAGTAAAAAATGTTACATTTTTTTGAAGCCATTCAGGGCTGATATATGGGCACAATTTCAATACGGCCAGAAAGATCTCCACATAAAAAATGTTGCTCCCTTTATTGCATTACTCTTCGTCCGTCCAGCAAGAAAGAAACGTTTACGGAGTTAATGTCGGCAGTCTTCTCCACTATGTCATGTCGAAGTTGCAAAAGATTGAATTGCTACCTTATTGTAATTATTGTCATAAGATTTAGGTCTTTGTCCACCACTTCCATGTCTATGACAACATTGTTTGCCAAACTTGCTGCCTCTTGATCCATAGGCACATAGCAACCTTCAACAATGTGAGAATGCTTGTACCAAAAGGAGATTATTAATGTTTGTGTCGCAATATATACTTGATAATTAAAGTGTCAAGAGCAATCTCGCAACATATGCCATCTGTTTCTTTCACATACCACCCTCGATCAAGAATATTGTCACACAATCAAATGATTTGTAGAGCAGCATTGTTTTAGCAACATGTACTTTGCAGGTATGAAATATCTCAACAAAGAGACCAATAGGACAAAATATTGCAAGAATCACCAATTTAGTGGGTATAGAGTTTTGGAGGGACCTCTGAACATCCTTATAGAACCTGCTCCTCAATGCCTCATCATTGTTGTGTCGTGAACGGGCCCAATCCACGGAGTTCCAGTTGGTTGGTAGTGTAACCTTCACCAACACTCCTCTCTGATTCCTTTGATTGAATTGGTAGAAATGGTCATAGAAGAAAATACCCTTGTCTGCCAGGATTTTTCTAGTTCTGCCAGCATATTGCAATACTCCAATATGAACATGGGTCACAAAGATGAGACCTATAATGCACTCCAGTGGCTCCCATTCCTCATATGACAAAGGATAAACATCTATAAATGTAATAGAATATAAATAAATAAAAACATCTGTATAACCTAATTATATACCTGTGATAAGAGAAGAAAAAAACAGATTCACATTTGAGATTAAGGTAACATTTATAGAGGAGTGCTAAATAATTAACGTACAATTGCACCACGGATTATGCACCATGGAGACATCACCACCATTAGCAATCATATCAGAGTGTGTAAAAACATGTTGAACAAAGACTTCTTTCATAGTCTTCTTACCAATTTTGACTTTGAAATCTAGAACTCTTGCTTTCCATGCATAACAAAATATGTTTGTTGCTTTCGAGCTTTTTCTCCTTCTTGGATGCATAAGAACCCAAGAACCTTTGCTTATCCTCTGTTCTTGCCACCTATTATATGTAGTGAGAGAGTTTGAGATTGAGATAATGCTTATGCTACTACATGGTCTTCTTGCCACACTAATGGTGAGGCTGGTTGGGGACACTCTAGAGAAACCTCTAGAACTTCTTGGGCGGGTAGAAGACGAAGCCATAGGTAAAATGGCAGGAGAATGAGGTTTGAAAAGCCTTTCATAAAGGTAGTGGATATCTTTTAATGAAGGGATAGAGTTATCTATCAATCAGTAGTCAGGTGTTATGTGAACTTGATGGCTACTAGCAATGGGCCCTACTTTGTAACACCAGGAAGTCACCTTACGAAAATGGGACAAAACTCAATATTTTAAAAAATTTTCTTTCATTTTTGTGTTGTTTTCCTGTATTTCTACGTTACGTACGGCTACTGCTCATTGTCTACACCTTCTTTTCTCTCTCTTCAATAAGGCCCTCCAAATGACCTCCAAAATTTCCTAATGCGTTTACCAGACAATTTTTCCAACTCATATGCACCATTAGAAAATACATGCTTCACTGTGTATGGACCCAACCATTTGTCCCTCAACTTCTTTTGAAAAGTAAAATCCAAGCGAGAATCAAACTTCATCACCAGATTTCCCTCTTTGATCTCTTTCTTTGACAGCCTCTTATTCATTTTCTCCATCCTTGTCTCTACTTGTTGAAGATAATAATCACTGGCTTTATCTCTATTCATTTGCAACAACAACTCTAGAGAAAGAGTTATTTCTTGCAGCTTGTCGTTATGCTCACCTTGCATTTTGCATAACAACTTCAAGGTATCCAATTGCACTTGTATGGGCATAATAGCTTCTTTTCCATAACCAAGCTCATATGGTGTAAACTGTGTTGACACTCCATACACGGTTCTATAAGCCCAGAAACACTTTTCCAAGTCCAAGTCCCACTCTTTAGGATGCTCTCTAGCATACTTTGATAGCATCTTCACAATTTGACCATTGCAGTTCTCAACCAATCCATTGCATTATGGGTAGTAAGGAGAAGAATTCCTATGCTGAATTTTCAATTTCTCCATGAGAGCAGCAACAAGTTTTCCCCTAAACCCTTGTCCACGATAAAAATGATAGCCATAGGAGATCCAAACCTGCACACACCTGTTCATACAAAAAAGAGGCTACTCTTCCTGCTGTGACATCTTTTACTGCTCTTGACTCCACCCATTTTGTCAAATAGTCCATAGCCACTAGGATATACCTTTTTCCATTGTTGGTTCTTGGCATTGGACCTACAACATCTACTCCTCACTTTGCAAATGCATCAAAAGACATTGTAGCTTTTTGAGGCTCAACCAAAAGCTTCCGATTTGCAAACACTTGGAATTCATGGCATGACTTGCACAAAAAATAAGCATCTCTCATCATAGAGGGCCAACAGTAACCTGTTCTCAAAACACAAAAGACAACCTGATCCTTGCCTTGACGGCCTGTTTCTTCATGGCAGTGCTCCAAAATCAAGCCTATCTCTTCTTTGTACGACACTTTTCTCAAAATGCTATCCTTGCCATAAAGCATGAGATCCTCACCTACCAATGTGTAGTTTCTTGCTTTTCCAACTATTCTCTTATGCCGAACCTTTGACATGCCCTTTGGACATTTCCCTTTACCAAGAAATACTTCTACACTTGCAATGATTCCCTTCCTACATACAAGGCTTCCTTGACCTTTAAAGGAGCTAGCAAGGCATCCAGCTTGTCCCTAGCCAACTCATTAGATTCTTTATTCTGCTCACAAGGTACATGCTTAAAATGTATCTTCTCAAACTTATGCAAAAGCTTCTTGATGCCATAGAAGCACTTCTTCAAATTGTCTTTCTTAACATTCCACAAACTAAGCAACTGATTCATGACTAGCAATGCATCCCCTTTTGCAATGACCCTCTTCAATCCAAACTCAACACACTGCTTCAACCCAAGGAAAAGCGTGAGATACCCGGCCTCATTGTTACTTTTAGCTTCATCAAGATCGTAAGCTCTAGAGAAGATTACATTGCCTTTTGGGTTCTCAATGACTACCCCACCACTTGCCTTTTGAAGAACTTTCCTGTATGCACCATCAAACATCATTGTATATGCATCTGTAGTATCTACTTCCTCTTCATGATCATCCTTATCAACCCTTGGGTAAGATGGAAGCTCACTATGTCTGCCAAGTGAGCTTTAATAGAATGATCCACTTTAAACTCAAACTCATACTCTTGAAGCTCCAAAGTCCACTTTAAGATGCGCTTGCTAGGCTTCAAATGTTGTACAACATCAGGCAAAAGATTCGATGTGGTGAGCACATAGAACTTTTGGGGCAACAGATAGGTTTTGAACCTTTGCCAAGTAAGAACCAAGGCAAATACCCACTGTTTCATTTCTGTGCAGGATAACTCGCTTAAATTCTTCATCTTGCTCTCAAAATAAACTGACTTGAAGTTCCTTCCTTGCTTTTGTAAGAAAACCGACCCAAAAGCTATTGACCCCACACTAATAGATACATAGAAAAGCGACTGCAAGTCGCAAGGACTCATTGTTGGTAAAGCACACAATACCTCCTTGATACCATCAAAAGCTTGTTGCATGTCTTCATTCCACTCAAACCCTTGAACTCTTTGACTCAATTTCTGGAGAGGATACACATACTGACATAGCATCCAAAAAAAACGTGACAAGTACCTGAGCTTATGCACAAATGATGCTAAATCCTTTGTGTTGTTGGACGGATCCATAAGCAATAAATCCTTAACTTTCTTTGGGTCAGCTTGTATTCCATGTTGGGAAACCACATGTCCTAGCAAATGGACTCTGGCATGAGCAAATTTACACTTCTTTGGGTTGAGTTGCCCACCCTCTTGTTGAAGCCTTTCAAAACTCAACCTCAGCTTCTCCAAATGTGTGACCCTTGAGCTATAACACCCAATGTTATCCATGAAAATGCGAATGAACTTACCCAAGTAGGGACCAAACACTCTATTCATCCATCATTGGAAGGTAACATATGCATTAACCAGCCCAAAAGGCATTCTTTTGTAGGCAAAACAACCCCAAGAAGTAATGAAGGTCGTCTTCAATTGATCTTCAATCACTATCAAGATCGAAAAGTAGCCAAGAAATCCATCCATGATTGAGTAACGTTCATGACCTGCAACCTGATTGAGGATTTCATCTAGCAAGGGTAGTGGATAATGATTCTTTTTGTGGCATCATTCAAAGGTTTGAAATCAACACATATCCTAAATCTTCCATTCTTCTTGGGCACAATAACAACTGGAGAGATCCATTCGGACTCCTCCACTCGAAAGATGAAATCTGCTTCCAAAAGCTTCATCACCTCTTCATGAAGTGAACCCCAACTTCCTAAGCTTTTGAACTTTTGGCTTGGCACCTTCTTTTAGATTGATTCTATGCTCGACTCCTTTAGCTCCTTGCAACTCTGTATATTCAGTGGCGAATAGCTTTGGAAACTCTATGAACATGTCTTCATACTCCTTTTTTTCTTTCTCTGTCAAGTCCTCTCTTAGCATGCTCCTTGCATTCACTTTGGTAGGCTCTACAGCTGCTTTTGTACTATCCTTCTCCTCCTTGACCTTCACATCATGCACGAATGCTTTCTTTCCAACAAGATCAGGAAATAATTGCATCAAGCCTTCCTCTACACTTTCTTCTGATGATGTAGACAAATCATCACTATCATATGATGTGGTTTCTGTCGAATCCGTATCTTGCATCTCCACTAGGGGCTGTGTACGTCTCTTGTGTGTCTTCATGTTGTAGACAATGGTCCTTCCTTTCTCTTTGTCGGGGATGGTGATCAAGCCCATGCCCCAATCCTGCTTAGCACCAAGGTTTATAAGCCATGGCCTCCCTAAAATGATCGGATAAGCATTCTCACCCGCTTCCATCATGTAGCAATCAACCAAGAACTCAATCCTAAAGACTTTTATCTTCACATCTTCAGCTATTCCAAGATACCTTGCCTTTTTGTGGTTGGCCATTCTCATACTGATCGAAGCATTCACTGACATCTTAACGCCTACTTCTTTCATGATAGTCTCGGTCATGACACACACCTGGGCACCACCATCCACATATGCTTGCACTTCCATCTTCTTCCCCAGCATAGCTTCAACTATTGACACCATATCCACTAGGTGATTAATCCTCAAGGATGACACCATGCTTTGATGATTTTCCTTCTTGGAAGGAATCCGTGTACTCACACACTTGGTCCACTGCCTCCTCAATTTAGCGTTCAAAGCCACCAACTGACGAAAATATATATTTGCCTTTTGATATTGTATGTCGCCGACAATATCATAGTCTTCAACACCTTGGTCAGGGAGGTAGTCCTTTGGACCAATTTTCCTTCTTTGCCACCTCTTGCTACTCTCTGGTCTGCCTTCTACCTTAGCCTTTCCTTTCCTTGCTCTTGTTTCCCTCTCTTCTTCTGTCTCTTTCTCCCTATCATGCCTAGCTCTCTTATTGGCCAAAACATACACATCTTGATGCTCAAGAGTAATGATGTTAATATCTCTGTCTTCTCCATTTCCAGGCAATAGTTGCGCTCATTGTTGTGGCGGTGGTTCTTCTAGTGCCCACTCTTGTCCCTCGACCACATCCATATAAGGGGTACATCCCTCCTCTCTCTCTTCGTGGTTCAGGACAATGAGGGGCGTAGTGACCCTCTTGATCACAGTTGTAGAATCTACCTTGTAGCCTTCCTCCCCTACCTCTTCCAACTGGCCGCTCTTCTCTTTGGTTCCTATTCATTATGATAATTCTTTATTCTAGCAACTGACTAGCAGGATCATGCAAAACCCAGGCCGTAATGAGATCTGGACCTTGAACCACTCGCTCCACTCTATCATCCGTTGCCACAGGGACCATTGGTTGCACCACAACTGGCTCAGCATGTGTCATGCCTTGCTCCCACCTTCTCTTGATCTTCTTGCTCTTGGCCTCGGCAATTTCCACAGCTCTTTCGAATGTAGCAGGCTCATCTTGATCGACCTTCTCCCTTACACTTGGATGGATACAATCCATAAATTGACACACTTTAAAGAAATCCCCTGGAGGTACTTGGGATGCCACCTCTAATTGAATCCAAAGTCCTTTGAAGTGTCACAAAAACTCTTTAAAGTTAGCATGAACATCTTGCTACAAACCTCTCAATTTTGTCGTCCCTTCTGTTGCGGTTAGTTTCTTCTCAAACTTGTCAAAAATTGCCAGCTTCGCCTGCTCCCATGTTTGTTTTTTGTCTTCCTCTAAACCTTCAAACCACTCCCGAGATTCTCCTTTGAGTGCAAGAGGAAATACATGAATCTTTGCTTCATCATTCACAATGTGCATACCAAGCGTATGCCACTCGACGTCCTCAATCCAGTCCTCACATCCTCCTTCCCTGTGAACACTGGCCGACTATAAACCATCTCTTCAGAGTCGCTTCTCCCTCGCGTGAATAAATCCATAAATGTTGAAGTCTTGCACCTCACTAAAGCCACCAATTTTCTTCAATGAAGCTCGAAATTCACGGAAAAACCACTTCAGCTGGGTGCAAAACCGGCAGATTTCCGCTCGCCAGCGGGATCGCCAAAGGATGATGGAGCAAAAGACGCCGTGCGCATACTCACTCACCCAGACAACTCAACACGACACAAGAAATTTACTTGAATTCCAACCCACACCCACCACCACTCAAGAGATCAATAAAAATACTACCCACAAGCTCAATTCAAACTCCAAACACCTTGATCTACAAGCCCTTGCCTACCTGCAGACACTACAAGGTGAGTCGAGTTGATCAACATTTGAAATCACACTTGATGGTGACAAAAATATACAAGAAAAACCATCAAAAACTCAAAAAATCCAGCCACAAAATGCCTCTCTCAAACCACTACAAAAGCTCCACCAAACTCCACCTTGTTGGACTCTTTGGAGTAGCGCCAACCCTAATGGCACCGATACAGGGTCACATAGTCTTGCAAAAAATCCGCACCTTCTTCCCTCAATTCCTTGGACACACACATACATGGAGACCTCAAAACTTCCATGGACTCTCCCAAGTGAAAAGTTGAAGAGAGAAATATCTCATTCACTCCTCCACACACGCCAATACAAGACACGAACGCGACGGGACTGCACTAGACCACCTGTAGGAACCCTGCTTCCTTCTCCACCCAAAGAGGTGAAACTTCCCAGATTTGGCTTCAAAAATACTCCCTCTACTAGAACACTCACGGCACCGTCACTGACGTCGTAGCAAATTGAAGCCTTTTCACACCACTTTTGGTCATTTTTTGACCTTTTTTGACCTAGTTTTGGTCAGTTTTGACCCTTGGCGGGCATTTTTCACGGGAAAAACCCGAAACAAACTCCAAATTCACAAAATTTTGTACACTTTATCCTCGATACCCAAAGCACTTCTCCATATCCCCACATTCTATTTTTGATCACTTCTAGGGCGGTGCACGCATCACCACAAATCAAGCAACAAAAATAGACAGTTACTGCATGTCCCAAACTTCTCGAGCGCAATGAGAGTACCCATACTTGTTGCTTGCATTATTTACATTGTAGAAATCTCAAAACAATTCTCTAAAGCCAAATTAAGCCACCTAGAACCATATCCAAGGCCCCGATACCCTGCTCGGGCATGTACATGTGTCCGAATGCTGGCACGCGAACCTCCCTATTCACAATGTGTACACGTTGCATCTTTTTTTGAACTTGAAACCACTTTGCAAAGCTTCCAAATTCATGTATTTACATCTTTTTGTACATATGACTATGCATATAAATGCTACTTTGTACACACCAAAAGCGGTCTATCAACGCCTTACCCGACATAATGCATTTGTGAAAACAGGGTAGTGTCCACCAGATCTAACAAGGGTAAAAGAAATGGCTCACCAAGAAGGCCACAAGGTATTGAATTATCAATTACAGTATGTATTGTAAGGATAAGGACCAAGTACTCAAGAAGTTCCCTCTCTGTAATGAAATTACTGGGTAATTACCAATTGTCATGATGGTGTTTTTGGCGGTCACTTTGCCCTAGATATAACAAGGAGGAAAATTTGCAGGCCGGTTTTGTATGGCCTTGCCTCAATCATGATGTACACCATTGGTGTAAGACATGTAAGCTATGTCAAAATCTGGCACATGTCACTCATGCCTGAACCACAGACACCTATCCTTTCATATAGGACATTTGAAAGATGGGGTATAGATGCCATAGGACCATTGCCTAGGGCCAACTCAGGGAAGTTCTAAATCATCATGGGAGTTGACTATATGACTAGGTGGGTGGAAGCTACAACCAGCACAACTAGGATCACAACTGTGGAGGTAGCTAAGGTTTTCTATGAGCACATATGTTGCAGGTTTGGCACACCATTAGAAATCATTTATGATAGAGGGCCAAGTTTCAGAGCAGACTTGCTAGGAGAGTTAATGCAAAAACTAGGCATTACAAGGAGGCATTCCTCACCATATTACCCTCAATGTAGTGGCCTAGTTGAAAAGGTGAATGGAATGATTTGTAGAATTACCACCAAGTAGGTCAACAATCAACCTAGGGATTGGGATAAGTATCTACTCATTCCGCACATCTTTGGGGTTCACCCCATATCATTTGGTATTTGGTAAGGAGGCAATCTTACCTATTGAGGTGCAAGTAGAAAGTCTCAGAATAATGGCAAGCCAGTTTCAACAACCCAACATGCATTTGAAAGATCACATCCTTGACTTGGAACAACTACAATTGGACAGAGAAGAAGCAATCATGCGGCATAGGTAGAACACAGACGGCTTAGTTTCAATCAACATATGTAGTGCAAAGATTTAAAGAAGGGCATGTTGGTGCTCCTCTATGACAATTTCTTTGACACACACAAAAATAAGAAGTTCCTACTCCGATGGGAAGTCCCTTTCATCATTAAGAAGAAATATGCCAATGGGAGTTATCAGATCATGGAAGCTGATTGTAAGCATCATAAGACCAGAGTCACTGGATGGCAGCTTAAACCTTATTTTCTATGATTTGGTCAAACTCTACCTATCAACATTCCTGACGGTGAGGATACACCATCAACCTCCACCTTTGATGACAACAACCAAACAAATGAGCTAGAGGCATAAATGTCCTAACCTTTAGGGGAGGGCTAATGACACGGGGTTAGCTGCACCACACTCTTATCTCACCTGGAGACTGGTGATCATAGCTAGCCTTCAGAACCAAGGCCAAATTAATAGACCCCATTCAGGGGAGAAAAAAGTTTAAAAAACAACCAAAAAATGTTTTTTTCTTTTTATTGGTGCCCCCAAACCACCTACCCTCCCTTGCTCATGTGCGCACAATGGGCCGCCATGCCTCCCCTTGGCACCACTCCCTCCCTCTCCTCCATGATTCCCCCTCTCTCCTCCATTACTGCCACCCCTCCCTCTCCCTCTCGTTTGTTTGCAAGAAGCTGTAGGCTATCTCTCTCTCCCTCTTCCATTATTCAGCCCACTCTCTCTCTCTCTCTCTCTCTCTCTCTCTCTCTCTCTCTCCACTACAAGAGATCACTTAAATTCCGGCGCCACATTATCGGTGTCATTGACGAGCGTCGGTTTGTGTGTGTGTATGTATAAAGGGAGCTAAAGTTTTTTTTAAAATTTGATTTTCAAATTTCTGACAAACATTCCGGCCCCTATTTCGACATCAGCGCGAATAGACTTTCCAACGCTTATTTCCACAGCTGTTGCGACGCCTAAGCCGACATCTGTACCAACGACACCTACAAAAAACAAAACCGCGGGATTTCTCTGTGCATTTCTCTTGTTCTTGCACGTTTTCTCAAGCTCTCTTCTTCCCCATCTCTCACAGATCTGGTGCAAAACCACCCGTCGAAAGTGCTAATCTTGCTTGTTGGTTAGCACATAACAGTAAGGTGAGATTGTTTTCATGTTTACTTGTAGATTTAGAGTCTAGGTTTAACTTTGTGTTTGTGTGTTTTTGCCGGTTCTAGACTTTTACAACAACTTTCATTGCTCAAATAGGACAAATTATGTGAGCGCTCGAACCTTTAAATGCATATTAAATTTATTTAAATTACTTTGTATATTAATAAAAGAAAACTTCATGCTTTAAACTTTGAATGCTTCAAACTTTCAATGCTTTGAAAGAAATTATGGTTTGTGATATGAAATTTCATTTAAAATTTGAAAATTTTTGTTTTGGTTTATGAAAAAATCTTGTTTTGAAGAAATTCTATTTTGAATTATGTCGTTTTTGAAATTATGCAATTGATGGGGTTTATGTTTTAGGTTAAGTTTAGGTTATAAGTTAAGTTAGATTAGGTTAGGTTAGGTTATCTTATACGTTAGGCTACGTTAAGTTAAGCTACGTTGTTAGGTTAGGTTATACGTTAGGCTAGGTTATCTTATACGTTAGGTTAGATTAAGTTAAGCTATGTTAAATTATGTTAAGTTATATTAGGTTAGGTTAGGTTAAGCTACATTAAATTAGGCTAGGTTATCTTATATGATAAGCTAGGTTAAGTTAATCTATGTTAGGTTTTGCTACGTTAGGTTAGGTTAGGTTAGGTTAAGCTATGTTCGACAATACGGCCAGCCATAGAGCTTACCCATAGCGCATATTTAAAACAACACAACGGCGATCCGTTCATCAATATGGCAAGCCATAAAGCTTACCCACAACACATATGCATTGTGGGCAAGCTTTATGGATTTTTGTATTGCCAACGGCTCGCCATTGTGTTGTTTATATGTCCGCAAGCGATTTCAAGTCCTAAAATAGCTAAGCAGCCCTGGAAATAACACCATGGTAAGCCGTTTGGCATTATGGCAAGCCATAAATCTTTCCACAATGCACATGCATTGTGGGCAAGCTCTATGGCTTGACGTATTGCCAAACGTCTCCCTACTGTGTTTTCTATATGTCTGCAAGCGGTTTTCAAATCCTAAAATAGCTAAGCAGTCCTGAAAAAAAACACAATGGCAAGCCTTTTGGCAATACGGCAAGCCATAGATCTTGATTACAATGCATATGCATTGTGGGAAAGCTTTATGGCTTTCTGTATTGCCAAATGGCTCGCCATGGTGTTGTCTATATGTTTGCGAACGATTTTCAAGCGCTAAAATTATCCCGTGTCCCTAAAAACAACACAATGGCGATCCGTTTGGCAATACGGCAAGCCATAAAGCTTACCCACAAGGAATATGCATTGAGGGCAAGATCTATGGATTTCGGTATTTCCAAAAGTCTTGCCATTGTGTTGTTTTTAGGACCACAAGCGGTTTTCAAGCCCTAAAATAGCTAAGCAGCCTTAAATACAACACAATGAAGATCCGTTTGGAAAAACGGAAAGCCATAGAGCTTGTCCATAATGCATATGTATTGTGGGCAAGCTGTATGGCTTGCCGTATTGCCAACGGCTCGCTAGTGTGTTGTCTATATGTTTGCGAGTGATTTTAAAGCTCTAAAATTGCCTCGTGTCCCTAAAAACAACACAATGGAGATCTTTTTGGCAAATCTTTCCCACAATTCATATGCATTGTGGGCAAGATCTATGGCTTTCCATATTGCCAACAGCTTGCCATTGCGTTGTCTATATGTGTGCGAGCGGTTTTCAGGCCATAAAATCGCTTCGCAACTTTTAAAACAACACAATGGTGAGTCTTTTGCCAAATTCGCAAGCTATAGAGCTTGCCCACATCCCATATGTGATGTGTGCAAGCTCTATGGCTTGCCAATTTGGCAAACGGCTCACCACTTTGTTGTTTTTATGCTAGGTTAGGTTAGGTTAGGTCAGAGCTATCAACAAATTAATAGTCAAAAAAATACAAACGGACTTCAAAGATGACTCGTGTACTTCTAAAAACGTAAAGAATTCGTTTAGGTTAGGTTATAGGTTAGCTTTAGGTTATAAGTTAGGTTAGGTATATGTTTTAGGTTAGGTTAGATTATAGGTTAGACATAACGATTATAGGTTAGGTTAGAGCTAGCGTCAAATTAATAGTAGAAAAAATACAATCAGACTTTGAAGATGACTCGTGTACTTCTAAAACCCCAAACGGACTTCGGTTAGGTTAGGTTTAGATTATAAGTTAGGTTAGGTATATGTTATAGGTTAGGTTAGATTATAGATTAGGTTAGAGCTAGCATCAAATTAATAGTAGAAAAAATGCACTTGGACTTCAAAGGTGCACACAAACTTCAAGAACCTTAATATATAGTCATTGACCAATAAAGACAATATTATTACCCTATGGTCCTAATCTCCGTGTACCTCTAGACCGAGGTGTGCGGGGATGGGGCCTCGCTAGAGAATGTGAGGTTGTTAGAGCTAGCAGAAAAAATAGTTGAGAAAATGCAATCAGACTTCAAAAGTGCACACAGAATTCAAGAACTTTAATTTATAATCATTGACCAATAAAGACAAGATTATTATCCTGTGGTCCTAATCTTCGTGCACCTCTGGATCGAGGTGTGTGGGGATCGGGCTTGGCTAGAGAATGTGAGGTTGTTAAATCTTGTCATGTACTTAGTAGTGTGTAGTTATAACAACTAGAGAGTTTTAATTATTTGTTCCATCATTGGTAGATAAAGTATGGATGATAGGATGGCGTGTCCTTGTGCGCATTGCAAGCATCATATCTTTCAAAAACAAAAAATATGCGACCAACACATACACAATCATGGTCTCTTTCTGATAGAGCAAGTACAAGACCTGCGTTATCGATCTCATGGTGTAGAGATTGAAGGTCAAAGTCCGCAAGTAGATATTGCTCCAACTTCATCCCAGAGAAGATGATTTTCAAATGAGCAGCCATCGACTGAATCCTCCCAACTAATACCTGAGCCGTCATTTCAAGAAGTAGAGATGGAGTAGATGCTGGACACGCTCTTTGACGTTTGATTCCAACATAGAAGGCGACAACATTGAACGCAGTACTGTGGACCAACCTCAGCCATCCCGTTCATATGGACGGCATGATAGCAATGATGAAGAGGGTGAGATGATGCAAAGTCTTGCACGCATGCCACTCTACACTATGCAAAAATCTCAATTCTTCGTACCACGTTGGCAATGCTTAATTTGCAGTCTGTCTATGGTTGGTCTGACGTCTCAATCACAGAGCTTTTCAGATAAACATAATTTATCCTAAGCATGGTAAAGTGTAAATTACAATTCATATAAAGTGATCAAAGGACTAACTTGTTCATGTAATGTCAGGTTGCTGAATGAGCAAATCTTTCCAGAAGGGAATCAAATGCACCCTACCAATCCAGCCGCTAAAAATCTCCTTACTCATTTGGGCTTGGATTATTAAAGAATACATGCATGTCCTAATGATTGCATACTTTTTCACAATGAGTATGCAAATCTGGAACATTGTCCCAATTGTGGATCAAACAGGTACAGGGGAGGACGCACAAGAAAAATTTATCCCTACAAAGGTCCTTCAACACTTTCCTATCATTCCAAGAATAAAGAGCATGTTCAGGTGCAAGTCCATAGCCACTTTGATGACATGGCGCTCAAATACTAGATCAATAGATGATGTTATGCGGGTACCTGCTGACTCTCGTGCATGGACGCACATAGAGGAAAGTTGGCTCAATGTTATGCGGCTACCTGCTAACTCTCGTGCATGGAAGCCTGATGTATCCGCTTTGGTCTGGAAATAAACCTATTCCGATTACGGAGTTCATCATGGAGCACATGGCCTATTTGTATGGTTAATCATAATCTTCCACCATGGCTTGCTATCAAGAAGGGACATCTGTTGTTTTCATTGATCGTCCTAGGAAAGTACAAATTAAAGAACACGGACGTCGAACTAGCACCACTTATAGAAGAGCTCCAAATCTTGTGGACAAGAATCGATGTGGTTGATATGTCCCAACCAATCCGACAATGGAATGTACATGTGCAAGGCATTCTCATGTGGACCATGCACAATTGGCTAGGCTTCAGTGAGTGATCAGGTAAGTGCCTTTAAAACCCTCACACACATGTGATTCATGGCTATGTCAACGCTTTTATATTTTAATGTTGTGATGTTCCAAGCTTGAGTTACTCGGGCAATCATGCATGTCTAAAATGTGGTCATTGACTTGGCTTCCGCCACTCTAAGCATTTGAGCAAGACATATTACGAGGAGCATGGTAGATTTTTGCCTGAAGGACATGAGCTACGTGGACCAAACGTATGCAAACATGACATGCATCCACTGAAAGTGAGCGATTGGAAAAGCATGTGGCTGGAGAGGGGAGATTGGATGCCACCTAGAATGAAAAGACTTTCTATTTTCCACGATCTCCTGTATTGGAGTGACCTGCTGATTAATCATTTTCTCGACTCCACCCAATGCACATCTTCAAGAATGTGGAGGAGATCATCTGGAAGACCATCATTGGAAAAAGGGAGAGCACGGCCCAAAGAGATGACCCGTAGGCTGTGGGTCGAATGCCAGAGATGTGGCCTTGACTTAAACCCAATGGAAAGTGGTCTATACCAAAAGGTCCATGGATTCTGAGTTGCACAGAAGAGCAACAAGTGAAGAAGACTATATATTCATTCAAGACTCCCATAGGGTGCATGCAATGTTTGAAAATGGTTTTTATGAGAGATGACAATCTCAGTGGTCTTAAGTCCCATGATTGGCACAAATTTTTACAGTTCATCCTACCAATGGCCATAAAGGATTGTTTGACATATGACATTAGAAGAACAATCTACAAAATCGGTGAGTTGGTACGCTAGGTCCGCTTAAAAAAGATAAGAGAAGAAAGCATCGATGCAGCACGCTTAAATGCTATTGAAGCAGTGTGCATGGTGAAGAATTACTTTCCAACAAACATTATTACCATCCAAATGCATGTACTTGTGCATGTGGTCGATGAAGTTGAAGTTTTTTGGGTAGTCCATAGCAGGTGGATGTTCTTCTTGGAGAGATTTATGAAGACTTTAAAGGGGTTTGTTCATCAAAGGGAGCACCCCAAGGGTAGCATGTCCAAAGGATGGATTGTACAAGAGTCTCTTGTCCTCATCAGTGAATTTTTTGTTTCAATTGATCTAGAGATGCCCCAAATGTGGAGTACGGAGGTCAACGTCAAGGTGACAGGGGACGAGCCGTAGGAACAAGGCATTGTTCGGAAGATGAACATCACAATGCAAGAAAAGGTTATGATATTTTGATTTCTCAACTCAGACATCATGAAAAAGTGTCTAGAGAGGTACGAAGGGGAAACGCAACAACGTTTGACAGATTGTCTTCAATTCAGGCACAACTTCACAACTAGAAACCTTCCTTTTCCAGATCATCTTCAAAAATTTCCTGACTTTCCAACTGGGTGGTAGTTAGATGCGAAACTCTCAGAGGAAAAGAGGAATGGAGTGTTGATTATTGAAGAGGAAGACGAGATGTTAAGGGGTTGCGATTGGCATGTATATTTTACAACTTCCAATTTGAGCTCCACATGAAGATTAGTTTGCTTTAATAACTTTTAGTATATTTCAATTTTGTGGCTACAGTATTACAAATATGGAGCTTTGTGGGCGCATGGGAATCACTTCAGAGTGCAATGGATTGAAGAACAAAGGGTCACTTTCGACAGTGGTGTTAGGGCAAGCCTCATCCAGAGAGTAGGAGTAGTGCCAAGGATGAGAATACAGAGACTAGCCAGCTTGAATACTTTGGCTACATCCAAGACATCTTGAAGATTAGCTTTAGAAAGTTTGATATGTTTATCTTTGATGTCAAGTGGTTCAAAGTTATTACAAGCGGACCTAATGAAACTGTGCGTAAAGACAAGAGTGGATTTATTGAAGTGAGCTCTAGGAGGGTGTGGATAGATGTGCGGATACATTTGTACTTCCACAACATTGTGAACAAGTTATGTTCATACACGATCCACTATGGATAGAAAATGATGAGAATGATCTGTCTAAACCCTGCTGGCTCTATGTCATTCAAGTTGCTCCAGTAGCAAGCAAGTGTGTGAAGGATTGGATGTTGAGGTCAAAGAGGTGATTCATGAACAAAGCGCAAGATCGACTCCAACTTTAAGTTTAGATTTTGAGGTTGATGTTAGCATTGAGCAATTGTCTGAACCTAGAGATGAGGTGTCAAATAGTGAAGCTGATGCGAAGAGCGACGAAGAAGTAGAGTTCAATGACAAAGATATAGAAGTACAGATTGAGATAGACATATTTGGTGCACGAGATCTCATAGAGGATGAGAGATTAACTAATGACTTTTGCTAGGAAACCTTTTGTAAAGATCTTTTTATTAGTGTACAATACACTTTAGATGTTGTCATTTGTGTAGCAGTTTTTTTGATTTGTTATTTGTATTGATTAAGCATTTCTTACGTAAACTAACGTATTTTGTGGGTATTGTTTGTGTATGATTAGCCATGGCCAATGACGATGAGCCATACTCTCCTAGTTTTGGTTTTCCTATCACTCTAGTCGGCATGTCACCTGAGCAGATGGGCTCGTTTTTGTCTCAGTTCACACCAGAGCAGATCGTGATGGCACAACTCCTCTGGGGTGCAGGCCTCTCTAAACCTACTATGGCCGACCCTACGCACGGGACTAGTATGGTCCCTACATCAAGCGGCCCCATATCTCAGTCTAGTGTGCCCCCCGCGCCAAGGACTCGTGTTCCTCCTACACCGACGGGTGGTTCATCCTCAAGACGAGGTAGATGTCGTTCTGGAGGCGGTGGTTCTACCGATGCATCCACACCACTGAGAGAGCATCCACCACTCTTTTCAGTAGATAGTTCACCAATCAGCACACCACGTACACCTTGGAGATCACACAAGCATGATCCTAGCAAGGTGTACAAGAGCAGGGATGGGGTTGTTGTGGCAGATAGGTTCAAAAAATCCATGCGACAGAGGATTTGCCATCTCTATATAATTTTGTTTGGTCACTCTGTGATGAAGATTTGGGATAACCTTGATCTTGATAGAAAGAATTACATCATTGAGGCCGTCAGAGGGGTACGATCAAGTCTCAACAATTGGATTTTGAGCGTCCCAAAGTCCACAATGTCACACCGTCGGTCAGAGGTGAGAGACGGGTACAATGATAGCAGTCCCAAGCTGGCATGGTTGGACATAGAGGAGTGTACGGGGATTGCACGAGAGACGCAAGATAATCCTAATAGATTTCAGCAGTAGAGAGATGCAGCCAAAGCACATTTGGAGTCTGTTGGAGCGTCATATCTTGGGAGTGGAGGCTACGATACGCTTCGGCATGAGTTTCTAAGTATTATACGTATGCCTTAAACTATTAATAGTATATATGTTATCTGAAGATTTATCTAATGATTAAACCATAATTTTGCAGGAAGTTATCGTGAAGCGCCTTCCAACACGTCAAGAGGAGAAGTATGGGTACAAGCATGGACTTGTGGCCCTTTTGACCTAGCTGCAGGAGAAGGGAGAGGACGTTGGCTGGGAGGCATTACCATGAGGGTCTTCTCACTCAGTGTTTGTTTGCATATGTACAGTTTTGTAGTGATTATGTTTATGGTTTATGGTTTATGGTTATGTTTATGGTATGGCACAGATGTTATTGTTAAGGTTTGACAGTCAACTTAAGATTATGGTTTTGCTATGATGGTATGGCAATCATGTGATGGTTATGGTTACGGTATTGGTTATGGTTATGGTTGTGCAATGATGGTATGGCAATCAGGTGATGGTTATGGTTTTGCTATGATGGTATAGCAATCATGTGATGGTTATGGTTTTGCAATGATGGTATGGTTATGGTATGACAAGCAAGTTATGGTAGTGATTATGGTATGTAAAACAGGTTATGTTTATAGTTTTACAGTTTTTGACTCATGTTTTAATTATGGTAACAGGTCATGTTATTCTTACAATTTTGCTAATTGCCATACACTCGCTCTTTACGTCAGCTTCTAGGTGGAGTGCGGTTGCTTGTGCACTCTTCCTTTGGATAGAGAGGGATGTTTTATTTTGCTACAGTACATGCAGCATTAGTTCCCAGCCCTCTCTGCCCAAAAAAAATTTGCAGGTTTGGTCGTCGGTACAAACAATGGTATGAGAGTCGGTACAGGCCTATAAATAAGTATCTGCATATACTAACAAAATACTGGTGCATATTTCTTAGTATTGTTCGATGCGTATTTCAAGGTTAATTTCAACGTAAAGTATACCAATGCTCATACCGATGCTACGATATCGGTGTCTCTTTCGAGGCCTATTTCAGCACTTTCTAGTTTAAAAAGTAACTTTATTTCATCGGTACATGCATCGATTTCTACGCGATGTCTTGTAGTGCTCACCCACTCTCCCCCTCTCACTCACTCCTCACTCACACTCTCCCTCTCTCTTCGGACATGTGCTTGACTAAGCTTGCAAGCGCATAAAAATATATCTCTCTCTCCCTCGTTCATGAACCTGCATGGGGGGGGGGGGGGGGTGCAAGTAAGGAAAACCTCTCTCGCAAGCTCTCTCTCTCTCTCTCTCTCCCCCCCCCCCCCATCTTCAACCTCTCTCTCCCTCACCCTCCCCCCTCATCCACCCCCTCCGCTTAAAGATCCACCATGGGTCTAAGCTAAGCTCTATGGAAACATGGTGTGAAGAAAAGATCCACCACTTGTCCAACCTAAGCGTCATAGATAGTAGTTTGTTTATTTCAAAGATCCAACACTTGTCTAACCTCTAGAGAGAGGTGAAAGGAAAGCTAGTTATCTAAGTTAGCTAGAAATGGGGATTTTTTGTCTCAAGAATCACTAGGAATGGAGAGAAGATAATTTCTACCATTTGTCCAAGCTTGGATCAATTGAGTCACAGAGAGAAGCAATCTCTACCAGTTGTCCAAGATAGGCTCCATTAAACCATGGAAAACCCTATCTATTTTCAACATCAAGGATTGTCTTTTTGTCACCTTAGCTCCATTGGAACATGCGGAGAAGCAAAGCTCCACCACTTGTTTAAGCAAATCTCCATTGACGAATGGAGAGAAATAAGTTTAAACATTTGTCCAAGTTAAGCTCCATTAAAACATGAAAACCCCATTATGGTTTTATTCCACATGGGATTCTGGTTCCAAGGTCCACCAATTGTCCAAGCTAGGCTCCATTAAAGCATAGAGACTAGCTAAAATCCATCACTCATCCAAGCTAGAATCCATTGAAACAATGACAACAAAAATCTCTACCAGTCCTCAAAGTCAATCTCTATTGAAACATGGAAAAACCATATATATGTTGTACATGGGGAGTTTTGTTTCAAGGTCCACCACTTGTTCAAGCTACACTCTATTGAAACAGCCCTAAACCAGATATATGTTGTACATGAGGAGTTTTTTGTCAAGGTCCATCACTTGTCGAAGCTAGGATCTATTGAATCAACCCTAAACCATATATATGTTGTACATGGATACTTCTATTTAAACATCCACCACGTATCTAGCTTAAGCTCTATTGAAATATGGTGTGAAGAAAATCTCCATGAATTGTCCAACCTAAGATTCATATATGATAGTTCGTTTAGTTCAAAAATCTAACACTTTCCTAACCTCTAGAGAGAGGTGGAAGGAAAGCTAGCTATCTAATCTAGAAATGGGGATTCTTGGTCTCAAGAATCATTGAGACATGGAGAGAAGATAAGTTCCACCACTTATTCAAGCTTGGATCAATTGAAACATAGAGAGAAGGAAGCTCCCCCACTTGTCCAAACTATGCTCTATTGAACCATGTTAACACACAGGGAGAATAAAAGCTCCACCACTTGTCTAAGCCAAGATCCTTTGAAAGACAAAGAGAAACAAGTTTACACATTTGTCCAAGATAATACCCATTAGAACATGAAAACCCCATGATAATTTTATTCTACATGGGATTTTGGTTCCAAGGTCCACTACTTGTCCAAGCTAGGCTCCACTGAGATCCACCACTCATACAAGCTAGGATATGTTGAACATTGACAACAAAAACCTCCACCACTTCTCAAATCTAAGTTTTATTGAAACATGGAAAAACCATATATATATATATGTTGTACATGGGGAGTTTTGTTTCAAGGTCCACCATTTGTCCAAGCTAGGCTCTATTAAAACATGGAGAAACTAGATATATGTTTCACATGGGGAGTTGTGTATCAATGTCCACCACTTGTCCAAACAAAGATCTCTTGAAACATGGAAAAAAGAAATATGTTGTACGTGGGAGTTTTGTTTAGAGATCCACCACTTATCTAAGCTAATCTCTATTGAAACATGGTGTGAATAAAATCTCCACCACTTGTCCAACCTAATCTTCATAGATAGTAGTTCATTTAGTTAAAAGATCCAACACTTTCCTAACCTCTAGAGAGAGGTGTAAGAAAAGGTGGGAATGGGGATTTCTTGCCTCAAGAATCATTGAGACATGGAGAGAAGGTAAACTCCACCACTTTTCCAATCTTGGATCAATTGTAACATGGAGAGAAGCAACCTCCAGGAGATGTCCAAATTGGGGTCTATTGAACCATGGAAAACCCTAGGTGTTTTAAATATCAAGGAATTTTTAAAAAAAAACCTAGCTCCATTGGAACATGGCGATAAGAAGAGGGCCACCACTTGTTTACGCCAAGCTCCATTGAAAGACAGGAGCAAGTTTAACCATTTGTCTAAGCCAAGCTCCATTAAAACGTATAAATCCCATGATGGTTTTATTCTACATGGGATTTTGGTTCCAAGGTCCCTAAGTTTGGCTTCATTGAAGAATGGAGAGCAGCTAAGATCCACCACTTGTCCAAGCTAGAATTTGTTGAAACATTGACAACGAAAATCTCCACAACTTTTCAAATCTAGATTTTATTGAAGCATGAAAAAATGTAAGATCCTCAATTTTCGGGTCTCTTTTAAAAATAAGCAAAATGGCTTTCAATATCTATTTTGTAAAATTCTGATTTAAGATGCTTGATTGACAGTATTGTAAGCCTCTAAAGTAAAAAGCAAGGTCGTTTCCATGTTCCCAATAGGTTAGACTGACGTTTGGCTCAGCTCTAGAAAAATCCATTATTTTTAGTTTTTTCATGATTTTTATGCTTTTAGGTGCTTTTTTGCAAAAAGTAACTTAATCTACGTGCTCCGGGGAAGCTATAATACAATTTTGAAAAAATCTGTTTTTCAAGTGCTTTTCACACTATTTTTAGTTTTTTATGATTTTTAGTCCTTTCTAGTGAAAAATGAGTCCGCTTTCTTAATCCAATCACAAGGGGAATCCGTAGTTTAATTTTAGAAAGTTTTTCCTTTTTTGTTTTTTATGCTAGTCTTAGCTTTTCATGTTTTTTGGCGTTTTTGAAAAGCAATGTATTTTTTAAGATGACCTAAACAAGAAAATATTAATTTTAGTCTCCGTCGGATTTAAAAATGATCACCCAGAGAAAAAGGGACCAAACCGGATTTTTACGGTAATTTTTTCTACAAAAAGCGATACCGTAAATATGCCGGGGTAGTACGAGAAAGTCATAATTATGTCGGGACATCACGGTGCGGCATAGTCTAGCCAAGGTTCCATTAGTTGGCCAAATATTGTCCAATTGGTCAATTTTACTGTAAAACTTGGATGGTAAGTGGGAAAGTTGACTACCAAAAGCAAAGGTATGTTTTTAGCATAATTTACAAAAAGATGCAACCATTCATAGCCTAAAATCTAGTGCTGATTTTCTGGCTTGGACATCACTCTGGCTTGCTATAGTGCCTATAAATTAACAATTAGTGCTCTGTTTTCAGTGCCTTCTGTTGCGTCTACTACTGCAAGGCTATACGTATCTATTATATGGAGTGCTGAAAGCTCTTCATCACCATCTCCATAAGCTCTTCTCTCTCTTGTATAGGGGAAGAAGAAGAAGAAGAAGAATATTCTCTCTCTACATGGTTACTATCTCCTCTCTCGTTTCACGGTCTATGCGCTCCCTAGAAGCTCTCGTTGTTGTGAATACCTCTATGTAGCTCTCACCGCTCTCTTGCGGCAAATCAAGAAGCCTTTCAAAAGCCCCTAAACGATTCTAGATCGTGGTGGGAAGCTCTAGACTCCATAGTCATCATCACCTCTCTCTCACTATGTCGTTTTTTTGAGTAGTCACCATCTCGGTGATTTTTTTTTCTTATACGAGTGCACATATGGATTATCATAGTATGTATGAAGTTGCCCCATGATTATTTCATCATATTTAACACGATGATCTATGTCCACGATGTGTTTATCACATGCGTGCATAAAAAGCGCTTTTTATTTCACGTTGTGAGCGGGATGGAAACACACACGACGCCTCTATAATGACCCAAAACACACTCTTGGGATGATACACACACATACTATGGGGCACCACTCGGCTTACACAACCCACCTGGCTGAGATAGGGAACACACCGATGGAGTGACAGGAGAGAGACTATCCATTTGCCCACTCCACACAGAGACGAAAAAAAAACTCATCTCAAAAGAGGAGAATTTTTTATGTTTAGATACAATCCAGCTTGGGGCAACACCAATGGGGCAAATAGCTCACACAATATGGGTAAAATATGCTGGATACAATCACAAATTGGAGCAGAAGCTTTGCTCATAGGAGAAACTTACATAGTCAAAACAAAAAAAAAAACAATGAGTAATTTGGCAAAATGGACAGTTCCATTGCATCCGGAACGTCCCAAAACCCCAGTCTGCAATGTCAAAGTGCTCAAATCCGACCTCGGATGAGCAATTTATGGCCAAAACATGCTCCCAAAATAGCAAAAACTCAGTTGCGTCTGTTCCTCCTCTTCTCTCCATGGTTTTTTCTGATCTTCTCTCAGGTTTTTCAGTTCCCACACTTAGCTTTATGACTTGGGCACCTTTGGCCTTTTAGTTGACCTCAAACGGACCCCGAACAGGCCAAAAAGTGGCCTCGCAGTGCATAGTTGTCACCCTGCTGCATCCATCCACACAGCTGGCACTCAATTTTTTCCAATAATACATCCCACAACCATGTGAAGTGGTCCCCAGATACGGTTCTCATGATGGACTTTTTGCATAATTATCACAAGAAAGTACCCACGTTGTGTTCGTACTTATCCACGTGCAAGTATTGACCCCATTCGACCTCCTTACGCCACTAGATGTCATCTCATGCACCTGCATACCTCATGTCGTCCCCGTGGATAGCTTCCTCAAGAAGTTTCACGCGCTACCAACTCCTCATTATTATAGAAAAAATAAACTGGTACTGATGATAGTGAAAATCGATGCACTATGTACATGCTGTCCTACCTGTACACATGTAAGCCCCACGTAACCACCTGGCTCTGGAAAATGGGCAATCCTTTATTCGATGCACCATGCATGGGTATGTACATATGCACAATCACTTCTTCCAAAAAACTCCTAACATAATTCGTCCATCCCCTAGCCTGCTAGATCATTCATGATCAACAGCAGCTAAACGAGATATGAGACTCGCCGCGTCACAGGTCTCCTCGTCCCTCATAGATATTACTTGTTCTGCAGACAGCTCATCTTGCTCCACCATCATCAATATAGCATGATACAATTTAAGATGCAATCCATTTACCCTTGACTTATGTAAAATCCCATCCAGGTTAGCCAGTTGATATGTACTATTTGGAAAACACTCCACTACCTTGAAAGGGCGTTCCCACTTAATTTGAAGATTCTTTTCGAAGGTGTTTTCTAGCTTACTGTTGTAGCGCAAAACCAATTCATGCTTCTTGATACCCTTACTTTTGACCTTTTCATTTATGTTTGCCAAAGCCTTATCCTGCATTTTCCCAATATGTTCCAATGCCCTCATCCTATCGAGTTGAACCTCTTGTAACTGTAAGAGACTCTCTTTGAATGTAGTACTAGGCGGCCCAAGAAACTTCTCTAGCATCTTTACTGCAGGCAACTCTACCTCCACAGGCAATAGTTCTTCCTTTCCATATACCAAATGAAATGGAGTAAACCCTGTACCTGTCTTCACCGAAGTACGATAAGCCCATAATGCACTAGGCAATTCCAAATCCCAATTCTTTCCTTGGTGCTCTGTCACTTTGGAAAGAATTTGTACCAACTCTCAATTGAAATCTTTCATTCAACCCATTACACTGTGAGTAATAAGGAGTGGTATGCTGGTGCCTAATCTTCATCTTTGCGCATAAAAAATATAGCAGTTTAGCTCTAAATCCTGGCCCCTTATCTGAAAGTAGCTCCAATGGCACCCCAAACTTGCAACATATTTCATCATACATAGATTTTGCCACATCCTTTGCAGTGATCTATTTTACTGGTATAGCCTCTCTCCATCTAGAGAGATAGTTCACTGTAGTCAAAATATAGCTTTTTCCCCTGCTGGTGATAGGTAACGGGCCTATTGCATCAATCCCCCATTTTTCAAACACATGAAACGCCATAATGGTTTTTCGTAGCTCTGACTGCAACACTCTCTTCCCAAATGCTTGACACCTATTGCAAGACCTACACCAATGGTGAATATCCTTGTGCAAACTAGGCCATGCATACCTCTCTTGCAAGATCTTATTCAAGGTGATCTTTAGAGAAAAATGGCCACCACATGCGCCTTCATGATTCTCTTCCAACACTCTATAAAGCTCCTCCCGCCAAGGTACACGTCTCAAAACGAGATCAACCACTTTCATGTATAAGGCATCACCCAATCAAATTGTACCTGTATGATCTACACACAATGCCATACTTCTTAGACTTCTGAATGTCCTTCAGAATGATTCCTGTTAGCAAAAACTCCTCTTCTTGAGCCAAACTTTCCCAGCCATGATAAAGAGGTAAATTGGTCCTCAACACAAATAGCTCCACAATCATGCTTTGAGGTGCTTCATGTGCCTCTCCATTTAGAGCACGTTCAATGTGTCTGATGCTCCATGCTTCAAACTTTTTTAACATGCCTTTAATTCTAAAACACATTTCCTTCAATGAGGTTTTCTTGCTCTTCCATACACCCAACACTTGCTTCACAACTAACAAGGCATCACCTTTTATGCTCAACCTTCTAATGCCATGCTTCAAACAATGTGTAATGTTGGCTTCCAAAGTAGCATATTCAGCCTCATTTTTACTATGAGCATCCAATTTGAACCCTCTCTTGCATACTAGCTTCCCCTTTGGATCATAAAGTGCTATACCCCCTGAAGCTGCATCATGGCTCTTTCTATATGATCCATCAAAGAACAACACATGTGCATTGCTGATCTGTGGTACTTCTTCGACCACCCTTCTCACCACCTCTTCCTGCAAGGCTTCCATATGCTCTTCACCCATCCTTCTTAGCCTTTGCCACACTGTCTTAGCACCTTCTTTCATCTCTATATGCATCTCTTCTCCTTTGAACCCTTTAATCTCTTCATATGAAGTAATGAACAAATCAGGAAAACTAGCCAGCATGTGCAAATATATCTCCTTCTCCATAGCTAAGAGGTCTCCACTGATCATTTGTGTCATCAATTCTTCCTTCTTTGACAATTCAACCTTGGTTTGCATCAACCCTTCAATCACTTCATAAGGCCCTTCACTTTCATCTTCAACCTCATTTGCAAATGCTACTAAACCAGACTCTTTGATTTCTTTTTCTCATCACTGCTAGTAGTACTATCACTTTCCTCGTCAGTCATTGTGGAATATTCTTCATAAATCTCCTCCAATTGTTTCCTTGTTTCCATATTATAAAGCTTCTTGGAACCTGTCTTTCCATAGAGGCTAATTGTACCACGTCTCCAATCTTGAACAGCTCCCACTGCACGTAACCATGGTCTGCCGTGTATAATAGGATATGCTTCTAACCCTGCTCGCATCACATGAAAATCAACCACTACCTTTGCATCATACACCTCCACTTCTAAGCTCTTTACAATACCCAAACATTTTACTTTCTGATGGTTTGCCAATCTAATCCGGAAGCCTGACACCCCAGTCACTGTAAGACCCATTTTCTCAACGCATGAGTGTGTTATGACACATATTTGGGCTCCACCATCCACATAACCTTGTCCCAGATTTTTTCTTTTATGCCACACATCTACTATTGGACAAATGTGTGGTAGCTCATCCATTGCCAATACCTTTACTGAACCTCTCTTTGGCTCTGTCTCCATTGGGATAACCATTCTCTTCCATTGTCTCTTTAGCTTAGGCACCATCTCTATAAGATGCTCAAAAGTAACATCTACCTTCCTGCCTGTCAGATCCTCCTTCAAGTCATAGCTTAATTGCCCATCCCCTAGTGGAAAATCTGAAACATGAAACTTGCGACAAGCCCTTCTTTCCCTCTTGGCCTTGACATCCTTGCCTTCATGGCTCTTTCCCTTCTTCTTACTAGGAACTAGGACACTTCTTCCTTCCTTGTCCTCTATGGTCCTCTTCCCAATAAGCATCACTAATGTATCCTCTAGCTTTGATTCCTTCTCCAAGGTGACTACACTTATTACTTTTGTCTTTCCCTTTTTCTCTTGGGTTAATCCACTGGAACCTTCTTCTCCATTAATTTCAATGCCATAATCATTTGACCTAGTTATCGCCTGTCTTGGAAATGGATACATGTCTTCCCCATCCTCGGTGGCTTATCAAATTGTGGGCTGATGTGTCCCAACTCTCCACAATTATAACATGTGGGCGTCTACCCCCAAAACCTACCATTGCTTTGTACAACACCATTCCTAGGTCTTTCTTCACCTCATGGCTGATTTGAAAACCTCCCTTGACCTTGATTATTTCCCACTTGACCTAGCATGTTTAGGCTGAGATTCTTCATTAAATCTACCACTTGCCTCATGTCTTGCCTTAGCCCATCATCTTGCACTGTTGTAGTGACCACTGTTGGCATAACTTGAGGAGTAACAAAAACCACTGGTTCATGCTGAACCCCTGGCATGCGACCTTGCGAAGAATCCATAGGCTAAAATTCATACCTCCTAGGTGAAGACTCCACCCCTAGCTGGCTCATTTTCCTCAGCTTCCACTCTTTGTTCCTTGCCACCTCCAATGTATCTTCATATGTTCTAGGCTTCTTTAGCTCCACTCTCCAACGTATATTCTCCCAAAGACCAGCCAAGAACCTGTCCTTCTTCATCATGTCAGGTGGGGGTACTTGTGGTGCTAAGGCCTTGCACATCCGCTCCCATGCCAATAAGAACTTACGTATGTATGCATCTATTGGCTCACCTTCCTTTTGCACCAAACCTTGTTCTTCTTGCCACACTTTGTCAAAATCTTTTGTCTTCACAAAATCCACTTCCAATCCATGCTTTAGATTGTCCCAACTTAATCTCACAGGTGGATCTACCACACGCAACTCCTCTTCGAATGCTTTGGACGAAACTCGTGCATCACTCTTCAAACAAATCTAGAGAAAACGTAACATCTGCGCCGGATCATGAATCTGATTGCTAATGCAAGCAACCTCCATCTTTTCCAAAGAGTCTTCCACTTCTTCATCACTTCTTCCATGAAACTCCAGATAAGAGAAATCCATGGCTACCCAAATTTCAATGCTTTGAGAACCCCTTCTAACACACGTGCAAGAACCCAAATTTTTTACTGACCCAATCCCCAGAAACTTCAATGGAGATCAACTGTAGATAAGGACAAAGACATGCACATCACATGAGCTTTCATAGTTAATCATCGAAATTACAACAGACAAAGGGCATTCCAGTATCTCTCTTAATTTTCTTGGCCCGAACATAAAGACTATGCGCTCCTGGAAAAACATCTTCCTAGACACATGGACATTTATCTGGATTCTCTGAGTTAAATGAAAAGGAGTGAATTGAGGGCCATTTTGATCATCCATTAAAGTCAACCATGCAACTCCCAAGAAGGCACACCTGACTTATCCTCTAATTTTGTCACAATTTCAGCAGCATAACAACATAAATGGCTTAAAAGACCAAAAAACCAGCCATCACAACTTGAAAAAAAATTGGCAGAGTTTCCCCAAAAGTAGAGCAGTAAGAACCCAAAATATAAACTGTATATGTATGTATAACCTCCCAACAATAGAACCTGAGCATCAAGTAGGAGTCACTAGTACATAGCCTATGGCGAGGTCACGAAAAGGATACTCCAACCACCTATATCACGAAAGGATCTCACATTTGAGAATCCCCCAGCTCAATAAAACCTCACGCTATCGACCCTCTCACGAAAGCTTATGCAAATATCGTATAGTCAAGTCTCAGAAATGAGTATCTTCCAAATTGTTGGGATTGCCAAATAAAACCAAGTATGGCTCCACAAAGGCGTACAATGGTTGTTTCCACAAGTAACATACAATACCGACAGATAATGCGCTCAAACAGGCGCCAAATGATGCATATTCACGGAAACTGCAAGTGACTCCCACTTGCAAATATATCACTCTACTCCATCTCCTGTACCTATGTGAATCATTTGTACCTGTACCTGTCCTTGTAACCTGTAATCTGCAACCTGTAATCCCAAATCTTGAAGCAGAAGGTACTCAAAGAAGATCCTCCGTGGGGGCGTCAAAAGAATGTGAGCGGGATGGAAACACACACAATGCCTTTATAATGACCCGATACACACTCTTGGGATGATGCACACACACACTACGGGGCACCACTTGGCTTACACAACCCACCTAGCCAAGACAGGGAACACATCGATGGAGTGACTTGAGAGACACTATCCATTTGTCCACTCCACATAGAGAGAGACACACACACACACAAAAAGAAAACTGATCTCAAAAGAGGAGAATTTATGGTGTTTAGATACAATTGATCTTGGGCAAACACAAATGGGGCAAATAGCTCACACAATATGGGTAAAATATGCCGGATACAATCACAAATTGGAGCAGAAGCTTTGCTCATAGGAGAAAATTACACAACCAAAACAGCAAAAAAATAGTGAGGAATTTGGAAAAATGGAGAGGCCATTGCGTCTGGAACGGCCCAAAATCCCAGTCTACAATGTCAAAGTGCTCAAATCCGACCTCGGATGAGCAGTTTATGGCCAAAACAGGCTCCAAAAACAAGAAAAACTCAGTTGCGATTGTTCCTCCTCTTCTATCCTTATTTTTTCTGGTCTTCTCTAATGTTTTTCAGTTTTCACACTTAGCTTTATAACTTGGCCACCTTTGGCCTTTTAGTTGACCTCAAACGGACCCCGAACAGGCCAAAAAGTGGCCTCGTAGTGCATAGTACGTTGTCACCCTGCTGCATCCATCCGCACAGCTGGCACTCAACTTTTTTCAATAATTCATCCTACAACCATGTGAAGTGGCCCCCAAATACACTTCTCATGATGACCTTTTTGCATAATTATTACAAGAAAACACCCATGTTGTGTTTGTACTTATCGATGTGCAAGTATTGACCCCATTCGACCTCTTGACGCCACTAGATGCCATATGACGCACCCGCTTACCTCATGTCATCGGACCACATATAGATTTCTCAAGAATTTTTACGTGCTACCAACTCCTCATTATTATAGAAAAAATACACCAGTACTAATGATAGTGAAAATCGATGCACTATGTACATGTTGTCCTACCTGTACACATGTGGGCCCCACGTAACCACCTGGATTTGGAAAATGGGCAATCCTTCATTCGATGCACCATGCATGGGTATGTACATATGCGCAATCACTTCTTCCAAAAAACTCCTGACAACGTCATAGAAGCGATACGAACACTGTTTTGGTCAAGTCTCACAAATTGTCATGAATCAGTCCGAACTCGATCTATATACCATAGATAAAACACAATATTTAGAGAATTTTCTCTCTTCGGTGTCATGTGAAAGTCACGCACGAGCTAAGAGATTTGGTCAAAAATAGCTTGTTGCCCACTGCTCTTATTCAAAAAATTTAGACTCTAGGCTCCTTGGAGAACCACTATATAGATTCACCGGATGAGCAAACCCACTTAGCCAATTGAAAAGCTTGATGAGACTTGATGATAAATGTATATAGGTGTCCATTATCACCTTAGACATGCTAGTTATTATTAATCATTCCATAACCGGTTTTACCTACGCATGTAGGGGTGCTACCTAGGGGGAGTACCATAAGACGTCATGAGTTAATCGAGCTCTTTATGTATGATTTATGGTTTGTTTTAGTGATTTTATTTCAGTTATTAGATGCCCATAAACATAGGTGAGGGTATATGGTTAGTCAACCCGAACCGCATAGGCAGATATAATTAAAGTGGCTTTCTTTTTAAGTTACCGTTTGTTATATGAGTATCATATGGGAAAAGTGATTTGATAGAGTGCTAGTATATATTATGGAGCTGAGCTTGTTTGAGGTCAAACACTTTTATTTGTATGTTATGCATGCACCCAAAAATGACAAAAAGTTGCTTTTTGCATAGTTTGAAGTTATGGTTTATAGTTGACCTAAAGGTCGGAGCTGTTTTTCATCATGTTTATCACTACAAGAGGCTATTCATATTAGCGACGCTCACATAGTGACGCTCAAAAAAAAATTCCCGGCGTCGCTATGAGCGCCGCAAATTTCTTTGTAAATTTGCGACGCTCATAGCGACGCCGACTGGGCTAAAAAAATAACAGAGTGCGCCCAAAAACTCAGATCTCAGATCTGAGTTTTTCAGCGCCCTCAAGCAAGGAGCACGTAACGCTCTCCCTCTCTCTCTCTCTCTCTCTCTCTCTCTTTCTTCTCCACACACACACACACACACACACACACACACACACGAGGAGAGGAAGGAGAGCCAGGTATGCTCCTTCCCTCTCCTCACTCTCATGTTCCCTTCCCCTCTTTCTCTCTCCCTCTCTCTCTCTCTCACACACACACATATACACACACATAGTGTTTTTGAGAGAGAGAGAGAGAGAGAGAGAGAGAGAGAGAGTACAAACATAAACAAAAACGCACACACACATACATAAACAAAGAATGCACACACACATTGAGAGAGGAAAAGAGAGAGAGAGCATGCATAAACAAAAAACGCATGCATTGAGAGAGGAAAAGAGAGAGAGAACATGCATAAACAAAAAACGCACACATTGAGAGAGGAAAAGAGAGAGAAAACATGCATACGATCCAAAAAAACGCACACACATTGAGAGAGGAAAAGAGAGAAACTAATTTAACGTCGTAGGAAACTAATTAAAATTAAAAGACCTAAAGATCTAGCCGACGAGGAGTTGAACTCAAGACCTATTATTCAAGAGGGAATTGGCATAACCAATCTATCATACTTGGCATGGGTGATAGAAAGGTTATACCATTTATCTCTTTTTATTGGCACACACATCCACACATGCACACACACACAAGAAGAAGAGAGTTATAACGTTGTAGGAAACTATCCTAAAAGACGTTAAAGATTAGGTTAGATGTAGACTTACGTTAAATTAGATTTAGGTTTATTTAAGTTAAATTAGATTAGATTTAGGTTTATTTTTAATTAGATTTACGTTTATTTACGCTAGATTTAGATTTACGTTATATTAGATTAGATTTAGGTCTCAATAGACTGCGATGCCTGCATGAAGCGGGTGAAGAAAGCCCTCAATGGAATATAGGGTATTGCTGCCTTCACTAATGGTGGGCTCCGTCGATCCAAAAGTACTGGTGAAATGTCTTCAGAAGATAGGGAAGAAGGTGGATCTTCAGGGCGGCAAGAGTCACTACATCCCCGACACAATGACCATCTAGACAACCTCTAGTCATTCAACAGCAACTTCAAAGTTAGTAACAAGAGCAAGAACGGTCTAAAGGGCCAATTGATGTCGTCAGATGTGGATGGAGATGAGGCAGCGTCACCGCCGGAAGTTAACTCTCACATCTTTAGTGATGAGAATGCCAACTCTTGTCGAGTTATGTGAAAAATTATGTGTTAAATCAGTTTTAAGGTTCTTATAATCCCTATTAGTTTAGTTCTTTGTTTTTAATATAACATAATTTACGTTAGATTGAGATTTATGTTATATTAGATTAGACTTAGGTTTATTTAGGTTTACCCACACACACACACACACACACACACACACACACACAAGAAGAAGAAGAGAGGTTTAACGTCGTAGGAAACTATCCCAAAAGACGTTAAAGATTAGGTTAGATGTAGACTTATGTTAAATTAGATTTAGGTTTATTTTTAGTTAGATTTACGCTTATTTACGTTAGATCGAGTCCACGCAAGAATTACTTACGGTTTAGGGTTTAGAGTTAGACGAACAGTGAAAAGATCTACTGTGAAAAGATGTTAAGATGCTGTGAAGTGCTACAGCTAGAGAAGAGGAAAAGGGGTTTTGTCCACTACATGCAGTATCATGTAGACGTGGGTCTGTAGATTTCTTGTACCCACAAATATAGGTATTGACCAATAAAGACGAGATTATAACCCGGTGGTTCTGATCTCCGTGCACCTCTAGACCGAGGTGTGCGGGGATTGGACATGACTAGAGAATGTGAGGTAAAGAGAGAGAGAGAGAGAGAGAGAGAGAGAGAGAGAGAGAGAGATAAGACAAAGAATGCCAATAGAATATTAAATTTTTTGTCCAGGTTATAAGATTTTTATCCGCATTATGAGTAGTGACGAGGATGTGGGACCGTCCAACCGAAACACCTATCTCTCAACGAGGGTCTTATGTCCTTGTAATCAATGCAAGCATGTTGTGCGATGGATAAGACGTGTTTCTTTGCAGCACGTTCGCGAATTTGGCGACTTCGATCCATCTATTATAGATCGAGTTGTTGCCAATTATAACTCGTCGGACTCTGACGCTGGCCAACAAGCAGCAATCTTGCAACCCAATAGACGTGTTCGCAGGCGTTTTGGTCAAGCAGCATATGTGAGGCCACAAGATGTAGCCTCTGACAGCTCCGGGGATGATCATGTAGAGCACATTCCCAACGAGGCAATGTTTGAGCCCGAGATTGATGACATGATCGAGACGATCATGGATTCAGAAAGGCTTATCTATGATGATATGAAAAGTGAAGCCGATACGCCATTGTATAATGGAGCACGTATGTCTAGATTGAAAGCACTCCTGGTTCTTCTCAACATGCAGGCAAAGTTTGGATGGAGTGACACTAGCGTCACAGCGCTTTTCAGGTGATCTATTACAATTAGTTTACTTTAATAAAACTCTAAATGTATAATGATCTGATAGATTTTTACACGACTGTATCGTATTTTTATGTTGTGTAGATTGCTCAAAGAGCACATACTACCAGCTGACAATGTGATGCCAGATTCCCGAGATGAAGCAAGAAAGATTTTGCGAAACTTGGGGATGGATTACAATTCTATCCACGCTTGTCCTAATGACTGCATTCTTTTCAGAGGGGAATACATAGACATGGAGAAGTGTCCGAAATGTGATTCCGAAAGATATCGAGTAGATCTCCACGGGACAAAAATTCCACAAAAGGTTTTGTGACATTTTCCTCTGCTTCCTCGCATCAAGAATTTCTTCGAATGTAAGTCCATGGCCGCCCTAGCATCATGGCATGAGGAGAATAAATCTTCGGATGGTGTGCTACGAATTCCTGCAGATTGCGCAGCCTGGAAACATATAGATGGAACATGGTCGGATTTTGCCAGGGAAGCTCGAAATTTGCGCTTAGGCCTGGCTATGGATGGCGTAAATCCATTTGGTCAAAGATCAACATCTTACAGTGTATGGCCCGTTGTCATCGTCAACTACAACATTCCCCCGTGGTTGACTACGAAGAAGGGGCACCTATGGCTAAGCTTGATTGTGCCAGGGCGATATAAAGTGGGGAATATGGATGTGTATCTTCGTCCACTATTGGAAGAGCTACAACAATTGTGGATTGGCATAGAGGTGGTGGATATGAGCCGACACACAGGACGACGGAATGCTTTGATCAGAGGCATTCTAATGTGGACCATGCATGACTATCCCGGGCTAACAGAATGCTCAGGTGATCTATTGACACTCCTCACTCAGACACTGTAAATCTTGTTTTTTCCCATAGTTGATCTATTATCATGTGTATACATGTAGGGCTTCAAACAAGCGGATACAGAGCATGTGTCACATGTGGACCTAGACTGAATGCACGTAGGGCGTCCTCACTTAAGAAGCACATCTACGAAGGTCATCAAGCGTATCTTCCAGAGAATCATGTGTTACGCGACGGCTTTTTGGGAAGAGAGCTACCAAGGATGTCTGCACAAGCATGGTTAGAGCAGAAGGAGATGTGCGATGACGAATTGCCTCCAGGGATGAAGAGACTATCTCTATGGTACGAGTTACCATACTGGCCCCGACTCATGATCAATCACTTGCTCGATCCAATGCACATATTCAAGAATGTGGGTAATCTACTATGGGACCATCTGACCGGTAAGAAAGATACTTTGGGAGCCAGAGTTGACCTTAGAAATGTGGATCGTATGGAGCAATATTGGCCGCAAACAGCGTCTGATGGATCGATAAAACTCCCTAAAGCACCATGGATTTTCACAGGAGCCCAAGAACGCAAAGTAAAAGAGACCATTCGATCTTTGCGGATCCCCACTAGCGTAATGCACTCGCTCCGAACGTGTTTTACTAAAGAAGGAAAGCTTACCGGTTTGAAGTCACACGATGGGCATAAAATGTGTCAGGTACGTTCATAGTGGACTTTAATATCATTGCATAAAATGTGGACTTTAATATCATTGTTGCACATACTTTATAGTTTATTTTACCGGTTGCCATTGAGGGATGTTTGTCTCTCGACATCCGTAACACAATCTACAAACTTGCAAAGCTGGTGCAATGGATCTCACAAAAGGAGATCAACATAGACTTCATACCATTCGCCAAACTAAATGCTGCGGAGCTTGTGTGCATGTTTGAGAAACATTTTCCTACTACCATGCTAACCATTCAGGTGCATCTTCTTGTTCACATAGTTGATGAGGTGGAAATAGCTGACACAGTTCATTCCAGATGGATGTTCTTCTTAGAAAGTTTCATGAAAACGCTTAAGGGATATGTGCGTCAAAAGGCACGTCCGGAGGGTAGCATGGCAGAAGGTTGGTTGGTATCAGAGTCCGTAGTGTACATTGGAGAGTGGCTAGACGGATTTGATAAAGCCCGGGACACGCTATGGAGAACCATAGATGATGAGCGCATATCTGGGATTGTCATGTGCAATCTCGGTGTTGAGAAGAAGATGACAGAAGATCTAGACGCTAAAATCAACCGATTTTGCATGCTTCACAATCCAATGATGCAAAAGTGGATTTCACAATATGAGGATGCAAAGCAAGAGCGACAAAGGGCACGAATCGAGTGGAGATGGGGAAGACAACCACCGATGCACTATCCGACGGTTCTTGAGAGCCTACCAACCTTCATGAGCTTAAGATGGTTGCACAACCAATTGAAAAGTGCACAACAATGCGGTGACGAAGTGACTGAGGAAGAGTGGGAGTACTCTCGGGGTTGCGCGACCAAGGTAAGTTTGCAATGTACGACATGCTAGTGACTTTATTTCTAAACGTTTGAACGGCCACTCATAATCTTTGTTCGTTGTAGTATAAGTCATACACAGCAGCATGGTGTAAAGGTCGACATTTTAGGGTGGAACGAATCGACAAAAAGAGTTTTACTCAAGATTGTGGAATCATGGCAAAATTTGAACAGTCTAGTCGACGACGTTCCTCTGATGCAGATCCTGTGGTGGCGGAACTCACTTACTTCGGCACGCTGCAAGAGATTTTGAGGATCGATTACAGAGGATTTTTTGTCGACTTGTTTGACGTGCAATGGTTCAAGATAATCATGGAGGGTCGCAACGCTACTGTGCGTAGAGGAGAGTCTGGTTTTCTTTAGGTGGATTCTACTAAGAAATGGACTGACCTAAGAGACACTTTCGTACTACCAGAGCATTGTGAACAAGTAAGTATGTAAATAGTTAACATCCCCCTTTTACAAGTTATGTGCTTGAAAGCTCTCATGTAAGTTATGTGGCTCTGGCAGGTAATATTTAATCCTACAAAGTCTACATCAAACTGGTGGTACGTCATAGAGCCTTAGACCCTCGTAGTGCAAGGACGTATGAAGGCTACCATGTGCCAATCACAACGGCATCAATGGAGGAGATCAGAGAAGATTCTCAATCAGAAGCCACTGCGGTGGTGCCAGACGAGCATCAAGATGCTACTACTCTATATGGGGTGCATGCAGAGGAGCTACAAAATGAAATAGAGGATATGTGTTTAAACGGAGAGCTCTATATAGATATAAGAAGTTATGTTGAGTTATGCGAGGATGAGAGAGAGATCTCTTAAAGCCACAAATATTGTATTTGAACAATTTTGCTCCGTGTTGTAAAAGCTCTGGCTCTCTAAGTACCTTCCATGGCGCTCACATCTTTTGATTGAAAATTCTGAGTTTTCGACTTGCCTCTTCTATCACTCAATTCATTGCGTCATTGTATTTATATGCGTCATTACGTCATTGTATTTAATGGTCTTTGCGTCATTGTCTACTCTATTCATTCAATATTAAGTTTAAATATTCGTGTGTTTAATGCAGGTATGGATGATGAGGAGTTTCTTTCTTCTTTGTCATCGCAGCAGAGACAGTGGTACGTGGAGCGTCATCGCTCTGGCGCATCATCGCGCGTTCCTACTCCATCCGCATCTCCCTCTATTTCGGAGCATTCGACGCGCTCCAAAGCTTCGGCGTCGACGAGACGAGCTTCACACTCGTCTAGACACCGGCGCTCTAGTGGTGGCGGTGGCGGTTGTTGTGGGGATTCCGCCACCGATGCCTCCACACTGCCTCGTGTTCAACGAGGCTCTTTACCCTCCCCTTCTTTGCCCGCCCCCACACCAGCCACAGCATCGCCATCTACGCCAGGTTTTGCACGGCTGACTGTTCCTAGTAGCTACACACCTCTACCTACTCCGCCAAGGGCCATCCCACTCGACACTCCTCGCTTCGGGGCCCAGACGCCGGTGGAGACACCTGACGTCCGTACCCCCATCGACACGCCGCTAGAGACCCCTGCCGGGACACCCAGGTTCACGCGTCACGGGCCAAAGGGCTTGCCTTACTCCGTCGACTTCAGCGGCGGCATCATCATGGATGATGACGGCAAGAAGGTGATCTCGCGCATGCGTGGTCTTTGCTCTCAGCTGTTTAGACACTACATACTAAACAAATGGAGTGAAGTACCAAGTGATTTAAAAAACAGATTCATCAGCATACTTCATGATGAGTTTTCCGTTCCAACACGGGATCAGCGCTTCAATGAAGACCTGATGAAGATTCGAATGCGCGAATACTGCAAACACAAGCATTCCGAAGTGCAAAAAGCAATCAAGCATGGGTGGAACAGGCCAGATTGGCTGGCCAAAGAAGATTGGAAGAATGCGAAGAAAGCAGCGCGCGAGAATCCCGACAAGTAGAAGCAAAAAAAAAGGATGCAGCCAGAGCACGAGTAGAGGCAGGGAGCTCGCACCACTTGGGGAGCGGTGGATGGGCATCATTTGAGGCCGATTTTGTAAGTGTTTTCGCATTGCTCTTTATGTTCGATAGTTTAGGGTTTATGAGTTTTTTAATTCTAACATAATGAATTCTTTGTATGTTTTGACAGTGGTCGATGACAGGACGTGATCCCACACCGTACGAGTGCAAGTACGCAGGCAGGAAGGGCTTAAACGCCCTGATGGACATTCTCAGTTCTCGCGGAGGCATGGTTAGTATTAGGGTTTACTCTTTTCTATTTTTTGTATTGTTTTATAAATGTCGTTATATGTTTATACTTACTGAAAGCTGTCTTATTGTCTTTTTTTGGAGAATCCGACAGATACGCCGCTTGGACGCGATCAGACGTCTGACTAGACGACGTCAGTTTAGCCGTAGCTAGATATCATTAGTTTAGGGTTTCTCATAGCTTATGTATCATGAGACGGATTTTATACATCTTTTTGAACCATGTATATTATTACATTTGTCACCGCAGTTCATTTTGCCAATCAATTCTTTATGCCTATGATGTTGTACAATTGTCATTATTACATTTGCCAATCAATTCATTTTGCCTATGATGTGTACAATTGTCAATTTTACGCTTGTCAATTTTGCAAACAATGCGTCTTGTGGGTGACTATTTTGGGTCTATTATCTACCCTTGCACTTTTTTAAAAAGTGAATCAAGTACAATATGGTTGATGGGTGGCAGGGCATTCAATGCCCTGTCACCAAAAAAAATTTCTCTCGGGCGTCGCTCGCTATTTATGGCTCTGTAGCGTCGCTATAGACTTCTGTGTAAACGTCGCTATAACCGTCGCTATGAGCGTCTCTATATAGCGACACATATAGCGACGCAAATAGCGACGCTCTCGTAGCGACGCTATTAGCGACGCCGGGGGTTATTAAAACCCAGTGTATTTCCATCGCTAACAGCGTCACAAGAGCACACAAACTCTTGTAGTGTATGGTGATGGAATGTTATCATGTGATGTATGAAACTTATAGGTTGATGTGGATGCCTTATGTTCATGGGTATGATTGCTTTCCACCTTTCTATATAAAAAACTAGCTCTATGTGCTAGAGAGGTGAAGTGCAAATATGATGCAACAACTTTGCATGTTTGGATGTTGTCAAAATTGGATTTTTTAATCATGTTTACTTGCTGGTCAGACTTCTTTTATGCATGAAAAAACTCATGTCTTGAGAGTCATGTGTGTGGACTCCGATTGGCTACAGTGGATATGTCAAACTCCAAGTGTGGTAGTTGGTTCAGTGTGAATATGATTTGTGGCTAAGGGATGAGATTCACTCATAGATTATGGTTGTGATTTTATGGTGGAAGCCGATGTGGCTCTTGTTTTTTTTTAATGGATATGGTTATGCCGCCAAGATTTTTGTACCCATGTTATGTTCTAAAGTGGTTATGCAAGATTTGTTGTGCCTCATTCGAGTTGGATGGAGTGCTCACCCGTGTGATGTGATTGGATTATGGTTTATGGATTTGGGATTAGATCGTGAAGTGATCAGGATGGTTTATGGTAGACGTGTAAGGGTAGAGACCGTGTACAATCTAACTGCCTGGAAAAGATTGTTTGTGCATATGGAAAGTGCTATTGTGAGTGGACTCATGTGTTATGTTTCTCATGGAATTGTCTCTACAAGACTAGGATCACCTACAACGCTTAGCCACAGACAAAAGGGTCATTGACCTAGGGATTTGCTGGATTGTGGGTGGTGCCTAGGTCTTCTTCTTTTTGTTAGGCTCATCTACATAGTTAGTGCGTCGGGGATTGAATGACATACATGGCTAGCGAGTCAAGGATTTTGCCTTGGATTTTCCTAAATACTCGATGCTAGGCATTGATGAGGTGTGGCGCTGAAACTGGTATGGTTGGTGTTGATACCCTGCCACCTACTACTACGTGGGATCCTTTTAGAGCTCGGGTTGATGGAGGGAGTGAAAGCGGCTCAGCTTATATCTGGTTTAGGTAGGTTGGAGGTGTTTTGTCTTGCTCTCGAGACAAAGTGAAATTCTCTTTATCCGTAGTAGAGCGGAAGTGGATGGATGGCCTGCTTGATCCCTACACAGGGTATGGTGCTTTGCTAGTTATTTTGTCATAAACTTTTTGATGTTATGGTATACCCAGATTTTGTCATTGCATTAATACATGGTTTTCTATTTCATTTAGATGGATCATTTAAAGATTCTTTGTTGTCATTCTTTCATGTCTTTGTGCACTCTATTTCACCCTCCACTATACTCTTTCTCTCTCTTCTTGCAATGCAGTGTACACATATATTCATCCTCCACAATATTATATTTTTCTTGAGTATGCTTTCATCTATAACATCCATTCAGGGGTAGCACTAAGCGCTAGGTGCCTCGGGATGTAGTTCAGTTCATGGCCTAAACTCCATGCTTGGTCGGGACCTAAGAGCTCCTCCTCTATGCAAACACTTTCACAGCTGTGATGTATATTGAGAATTGTACAAAGGTATAAATTGTATATTTTGTACATAGACCCTCAGGGAGGGGTATCTCTCACCTGGTATCAGAGCGTATGCTTAAGATTATGGAGATAGCCTAAAGCTTGATACTAGTCGGACTAGTTATGTATCGTGCACACATTCATGCATGTTGTTTGGAAAAGGATATTGTATTCATGATGCACCTATAAGTGACATTGGTTGGTGGTACTTGTTTGACTTGTCTTCTTAAATGGAAGTATTTGGTTTGAGTTATTGTAAAGTGATTGGAGTGTTCAACAACCGTGTTGTATTTTCTTTGACTGTTTGTTTTGTAGTAACAAATGGCTCCCACAGTGATGTCTGGATGCTAAATTAGCTAGGGGAATGAGGTTTTGGCCATAGTATCTAACAATATGGTGACACAATTTTGAAGGGATGCAAGGGATCTCTTTTACTTAGAAATCGGGACCAAAGTCTTTGGCATGCCAGGAAGCATAACTTGTTGAAAGAGCATTGACCGTAGTTACCTTACATGTCACCAAGAACCCTTTTGTCAATTCTTTATCTACATTGACGACATTCCAAGAGATTGGTTTTCCAACCTTAGGCTACTTCAGCTCAGAATATGGTTAGACCTAGAAGACATGTTCTACTACTTGTGGAAATGTGCTCCCAAATGTTAAGGATTGCCAAAGCTGCTAAGAAGTCGGGTGGGAGGTCTGAGAGAATACCCTATCATGAGAGTAAGAAGAATATTAAAAAAAATCTCCTCCGAGACATTTGTAATATTATAATGGAATCTTAAAAGTCAAATTTTGATGAATACAGAAGATATAGACTCGGTTTTGGTTCCATGTGTGCTAAGTTTTCTCTTTCCTTGTCTTTTTTCAGATGGATCTTCTTAATTGTCTAGATGAACTCGCGAGTGATTTTGCACAAAGAGTCTTTTTCAATTATGTGATTGAATTCGGTTTCCATTGAGAAATTGAATCGAGTTCACCAATGATGTTCAGGGATTTGTGTTTGCAAAGTGGACCAAGAAATCTCCACGTTCTCATGGCGGTCCAAGTGATGACATGTCAGATTGAAAGACCACCAAGAACATAATCTCATGAATGAACCATATTATGCATTCATTTTAATCAAATCTTTTTCTAGCAGAATATATTCCTTTGATAGCTTTTGTAAAGACAAAAATAACCTCCCTTCTCTGTGTCATAGACTTTGTAAAGCCGCTTTCCTTCAAGATGAAAACATAGATGATATCTTGGATAAAAGGTTCACACTTAGCATATAGATCAACCCCAGACACTGCCAAGCCATAACATTCACCTTGAACCTTGTCTATTCTCAAGCCTTGGTCACTGCTCAATAAATGTGTAAGCTTCAAATAGATTTTTTTTGCTTTTCTTTGCTCATTTTCCCATTATGGAAGCGAGGCTGCATGACATCCACCCCCTCTCATGAACTTGCACAGCCTCTGGTCTGAGCCAACCGGTCTGCAATCTATAGCTACTATAGTTACCTTAATCTACTTGCCATTAAGATCACATAACTGGTAAGTACATGTAAAAAAAATTTAGGGTTTAAACCACATCATCAATGTTCTAACTCAATTATTTGGTAGCCACCCCATCAAAAATCGTTGAACCGTATTGGTCGCATCTCCAAAGCACTCAACTATGAAAAATCTATTTAGTGAACCCCGCTAGACTTAAGTGCTCCAATTAATTATGTACAAGGCTTGACCATCGAGCTCGATTTAGGGAACTCTGTCAAGCTCAAGTATGCCTTAGTCTGTCTGCACACGGAATGGCCGTAAAGTCCTTCTTCTCAAGTTCTAGCAACAAAACCAACTCAAAAGATGTGAAGATACTCTATCAATCGTCCAAAGAAGTCAATTGGATGCTAGCCATGTAAAATTACTGACCACAAAATCCAAAACTCTTTTCTCCATAGCATAAATCCAAAAACAAAACCTAGTGCTAAGTAACTTGCTACAAGAAAATAACAGATATCCTTGAATCTGCAAGCTGCACTTCAGTAGCCCCCAGGATCAGATGGGATAATAAGAAACTGCCCCAATAGTGGAGCAGCATAATACCCACATGAGCATACATTTCTTGTATCACTCATTATTAAACATTTTTGGTGTAGGTCTTCTATTCTTCCATCAAATAGCATGCAACAAAAATGCATATCCACAAGTAACCATCCGTATTAGACTTACTTTTTTAACGATCCTTAGAATCTCTTGGATCAAATACCTTTAAGATCACATAGCACTGATGGGCTCCACAATATACTAGAGCTTCTCTTGAAGAATAATGCAACACCCACATCCTGTAAACTTTTGACCACTTAAGCTCGTTATCAGAAAGCATTAAAGAATTATGACTCCCTTTTACTAGCAGTTAAGACATCACTAACATAAGCATCATTAGGAATAGCATCCAAATCCTACCATAATTGGCATGTTGTCCAAAGAAATTAAAAAACTTGTACACCTTTTTTGGTATCCATGGTGATTTAGTATCATCACCCCCTCTAGACTCATAGCCATTGTGAAGAACCTTGAAACAGTCTAGACTTGTATCAGCAAATGTATCTTTACTTGGGTTTTGAGCTTGATCATGGAAATCAAGTCTAGCCTCTAAATCTTCATCCATAGCACCCTCGAAAAAATGACTCTTCAAAATATCAACATTCATCAAAACTATAGGAGTTATCTCCTCATGCAGCCCATGTATAAGTATAGATGTAGAATCCCTGTCAGTAATCTATTCACAATCAACATGATCTAAGTAGTCTTCATACTCATCAATATCATCCTTTGCTTCCTCATTTTCATCCATACTACTTAGAAATTCATCATAACACTACAAATGTTCATATGGCACTCCCTCTAAAGGGGTACATGCATCACAAATCTCTCCTATATTGCTATAACCATCTCCTTTAGATATGGAAAAAAACTCGTCAATTATGGCATCTTCTTTTGTGATAACAGAATCTATAAATATATTTTTAGTATCAATCATAAGTTCATTGGAATTCTCAGGCTCATCCTATGTTGGATCCACAATCTTGGTCACTTCATCAGCTACCTTGTATCTAATAGCTTTATTGATGCAATCATCTGCAACAAACATGTTGTCCTACTCGGCTATAGTGCTGATATTTTCATTAGTATCCTGTAGAGGCTCATTTTCTTGATGAGTTCTTTCAAAATAACCCATGTCAAGATCAGCAGCTTGTGAACCACTTGTTGTGCAGTCTAGCTCTTCACTAGAACCATTATTGGAGGTAGCTTCCATGCAAGCAATCTTTGAAAAACAATCATATATTTCTGTTCCAACATTAAATTCATTGTTTATCTTTGCTAGGTTGCTCAAAATATGGTCCTGTGAAGCTGAATCTACTATTTCCAAAGTTGTATTTGCCTTGCCTTTACTCCTTGCAAAAATATGTTCCCAAAATTGATCGTAGTCAAGGAATTGTAGCTGATCCGCTTCACCTTTAGTGAAAATAACTTGCTTTGTTCAGTAATCTCTTTTATTTCCAAATCTAGAATCCTTGAGCTTTTGCAAATAAATTCTTTTAGCAAAATAGTCTCACCATATGGGATATGCTTCTACCAGTTCTTGAATCTGATTCTAAAATCTGAGTTTACAATCTCTTCAAAAGCTGCAATCATCCGATATTTTGAATATTTTTGCTCTTCATCTCGGCTTTATAACATGCAGTAAAACCTTATAGATCGTATCCTGGAAAAACACGATATTGCTCCCATACATCATCAAGTATCATCTCTACTTCATCATCAATCTGCTTTTTCATCTTCATGACTTTCACTTATTGCAAACATCCCTTAACTGTATTTTTGGCACATCTCGAACTACTCGATTTTCATCAAATCCATTTGAATTGAAATCTTCAATAGACTATATTAATTATTATGACACCTACATCTTTACCTCCCACCCTGGCTCGTTTCGCGTCAGGCTCACCAAAGATGTCGGGGGATTTGTGCTAACCCTCACGGCTCACGGACACCCCATCACCTACGACGGACGTGTATTATGTATTTGGTAGAGTCAGGTACCGGGCTTGTCGGTCCAATAGGGAAAGGTAGAGTGATCGTCGATGAGAGGCGCACTCTAACACGAATATTCAAGGGATTAGTTGGCTAAGCATGGGTGCCCAAGTGTGAATGGGGTGAGCTCCTATAAAAGCCAACTAAACCTAATTTTTACTCATTCTCTCATTTGTGCAATTGAAGAGTGCTCTTGCTCCATCTCCATCTTCTTCTTCTTCACCTCCTTGTGTGTGTGTGTGTGTGAGAGAGAGAGAGGGAGAGTGTGTGTGCGATCGAGCATTACGAAGGCACGACGGCGGCGAAGCGGTTGAGCGCGGCATGACTGCAGCTTCTTCTTCATCGCGGCGAGGAATCCACCACGAAGGCGAGCGTAGAGCGGTGAGTGACACACCCTTTGTTTTCTTGAGCTTGCTAGTTTAGGCTTGTTGTGTGCTTGGAGCCGTTTGTGGCTCGCACACGGTGTATTGGCAAGTCCCTTGCTTCGACAGTGCGGCAAGGGGCGCACATTTTTGGTGCCGCTGGCGGGGATATGCCCTACACTAAGCTCGGTTAGCACTTTACGCTTCCTTGTGGTGCAATTTCTATCATAGGAAAGGCAGGGAAGGAGTGTGTGGAGATTTTTGTTTTTTGCGTTTTCTGCATTTGCTGTCAAGTTTCAATTTCTGCTATTGTCTTCGTTTTTTCAATTTCTGCAATTTCTGCATTTTCAAGTTCGGCGTTTTCAATTTCTGCAATTTTCTGCATTTCTGCGTTTTTTTAAATTTCTGCAATTTCTGCAATTTCTGCGCAATTTCTGCAATTTTCTGCAATTTCTGAATTTCTGCGTTTTCTGAAATTTCTGCATATCTGCGTTTTCTGCAATTTTTGCATATCTGCGTTTTCAATTTCTGTATTTTCTGCACCAAAAAGAAAAAGAAAAAAAAAATTCTGGGAAAAAAAAAATTTCAAAAAAAAAAAAATCGGAAATTAAAAACGCGAGTGAGCGGGCGACGAAATTTTTTGAAAATAAAAAACGTGACTCTTAAAACGGACGGGTTGGTTTGTATAAAAGATAGATCGGGTGACGAAATTTTTCGAAAATAAAAAACGTGACTCTTTAAACGGACGGGGTTGGTTTGTATAAAAGATAGATCGGGATCGGGATCATTTTCCCAAGCCCAAGCCCAAGCCCATTGGTTTGTCATTTTCCCAAGCCCAAGCCCAAGCCCAAGCCCAGGCCTCAGTCCTCAGTCTTATAATATATACTAGACTCACTCTTATATATATACCCTACTCCCTCAAGAGAGAATGAGAGCATGTGGGACAAGTCCTCCACTCTCCTCCTTTCTCTTCCCACTTGCACCCTTAGACTTTCTAGTTTGGGCCTAGTTCCCTACTGGAAATTGACAGTTTTAGGGATTCCGAGGGCATAGAGTGACCAAACGGAGGGCTGTAAAGCACGGCACGACCCTCTGACCGATACGCTCGTTTCGAGCTATCACACGGCCCATTCCACGACACGTTGTAAAAAATCTAGCAAAAAAACAAAAAACACGCTAAAAACTAGTCACAAGGCCTCCTAAAGCAGCTTTTTGACACCTTAGGGTATCAAAAGCACATGCACTTACGCTCTGGGCGGGTGCTAGAATACGAGCATATTAAGGGTGCCTCTGTTCATACGGACACCCATTACCCATCCACGATAAGCTCTAGACCCTCAGCGGGGACACAAGGTAGCACCACTCAAGACCCTAAAATAGCCGCTAGTGATTCCTCCTCCGACTCAGAAATCATGGAAGCATACCCTAACCAAAACACTGAGAGAGAAGGCCATGCACCTCCCGAAGCTCCACAGCCTAGTACTAGTATGTTTAGCCGTTTCATGGAAACATTAGGTAGAGCTACTCGCTTGGAACCTGATGCAAATGAAGCACACGAAGGGGGTGGGGAAGTGGACTCTCCTTTCACATCACACGTGGACCCCACACCCCCAAAGAGTGTCCATGTGGATATCCTGCCAACTTCTTACCAAGAAGGCCCTGTTGAGCTGCCTCCTTCAGAAGTTCCCTCTAGAGTACCGTTGGTGACAAGTAAAACCACGGGGAGCAACATTGCTTCTACCTCACAAGAAACCTTTAACACGTCGACTCTAGAAGGATTGTTCATTAATGATCATTGGACATACGACCTCCACACTGAGGTGTTGACGGATCTACACTCTGGCCACGCCTACCATGTAGGATGGATAGAGATTGTACAATCCACCTCTAGTGCCACGAGCATCGAAGATCAAAAGAAAATGATCTGTAATGTTATCCATGGAATTATTCAATTAGAAAGGCAAAACCGAGGGGTAAATATACTCTCAACTGGCCCCATGAGATTTCTGGATACGAGCAAGGCTCAACAGCCTACTCTATCACAAATGGAGACTCCTCTAATGAGCCCCATGGACCCATCTTATGTCATTTCACCTGGGGTCTCTATGCAATCTGAGCCTCCGAGCAAAAACTTTAGCTTCCCTAACTTGGCTCAACCCTCTATTAAGGAAAACACAGTGCTCACTCCAGGGATAAGCCTAACAGAGAATGTACCGATGACATCTACGGTTAGCGCAGTGCCACTACCTAGTGTCGTAGTACCTAATATGGGGCCTCGACCATATGTGCCTCTAGCCCCTTATGCACACATGGCCCCCACACCTCCAATAGTACCACTTGCTTATGCTCCTCGAGTGCTGCTCCCTAGCCCTTATCCGAGTGGACCTATGCCCGGTTATGTTCCATATCCTGCATCATCCACACATATGCCAAGACCGGTACCCGTTCCTCTCCCACATATGATTCCAAGAGTACCTCCACTGGCCCTACCTCCTCACATAGGTGACTTGGCAGCGTTTGCTCAAACCATAGGTCGATCTATCGCGGAAAATATGCGTCATGCATCTGATAGAGAGCCTAGAAGTAAGGCAGTACAAATTGCCAAACTCACGCAAAAATTCAATGGGGACGAAGATGCTAGGAAACACATTGAAGTGTTTGAACAAGTATGTGATTCCTTAGGGGAACGCAACGAACTACATAAGTGCAATGCCTTAAGCTTGACATTAAGTGGGAAGGCTGGAGATTGGTATAGGACCCTAAGGGTGGACAAGAAAACAATCTACCCTACCCTTCGAAGGTTGTTTCTAAAGGAGTACATACGAGAAGGTGTGCTTTGGGGTGTAGCATCTCAGCTACAGAAGGCCGAACGTAAGGAAGGAGAGTCAGTAAGGGACTTCATTAGTCGTCTAAAGAACTTAAACTCTCGTTGCCCTGTAAATGAGCGCTTCAACAATAACCAACTGCTTGATCGATTCATTCGAGGGTTGAGGAATGAAGGAATCTATAATGGACTAGTGATTAGAGGTATCACAACCTGGGAAGATGTCACTGCCAATGCAATCCAATTAGAGGACAACTTGATGATAACAGGCATGAGGGTGTCTACTGACACGAGATCCACTAGCTCACAAGCCATTGAGTATGAACCCATGACTGCAAAGCCCATTGCCAATGAGCCAAAGGTATTTGAGACATTCTTGATAGACCTCACCAAGGCAATCCAAGAGTCTCTTAAGGATAATCGACCCCCTCAAAATAGTCACATGTATCCAAGAAGGGAGCAACAATGGTGTTCCATTTGCTTAGGTCCACATAGCACTAGTGAGTGCCCTACGTTTAGAGTAAAATTTAATGGAACTTGCAACGCATGTGGTAGGTATGGTCACCAAGCTAAGGATTGTTTAATGATCAAACGTATGATGGCAAATAGACCACCTGTAGCCTGGACGGATGCGCCTTGAGCTCCTGTATTGATGCCTACTCCACCTGTTGAGCAACTACCGCAACACATGGTCCATAGATCTCAAAATGTTGTACAAGCGACACCGCTACCACCTCCTGTGCTAGGACCGCAGCCCCCGCATCCAAGAGTCACCCCTATGAACCAAGTGGGTTGCGAGCCATAAAATGCTTATGCAGATGGCTGTGAGGAGGAAATAGACACTAGTATTGCCTACGGTCTTGATACATTGGAAGAATGTCCTATATACTACATGGAAGATTGTTGGGGACAAGTCAAGCCGGTTTATCAAGCTGTTGCTCTCGCATCCAGAGGTCAAAATATCAACACCCAGGCTAGGAGGCCACCTCTTCAATGCTACGAGTGTGGTGGACCACATCGAGCAGCGGAGTGCCCTATTAGGCTGCAAAAGAATGCTGCACAGATGCAAATGAATCAAGGGAGCACGTCTGCAATGCCAATACTCACATGTAATCGTTGTGGCATAGATCACTTGATTGCCCAATGCCCCTATAACCCAAATGCGCCTAAAATCACACCCCTGAATTTGGTCGAAATTGCTAGTGTGACATCGCCAATGCCACCCGTCGCACCCGCTTATGCGATTACACGGTCCATGCTTCAAGGGCCAGGCCATATCCTCGAAGAGAGAGATACCGCGTCAGTTATCCAAGCAAAGAAAAAGAAGACACGAAGGAAGAAGTCGCAGAATACAGAAAATTCAAAGCCAAGTTCCAAAACAAACATAGGAACAGGAGATGACCCCGTGTATATGAATGACCTCAAGGATGATTCAGATTCAGTCGAGACAATGGAGACTAGAACCAATACCACAAAGAGAAAGACCGACAAAGAAAACCGTAACATGGAACCAAATGAAAACCGAATAAGAGAAAATCATAAAGAGCCTTTGAAAACACCACAAGTGTTTCCAAATCCAATCCAAGACCGCCAAGATAAACCGCAGGGGCAAAAAGGGAAGAATCGTAAAAAGAAGATTGGGACGTACCCAAACCCAGTAGACGAGATTGAGCAGGTGAAACATCTAAGAGGTTTAGTGGAGGAGACTCAAAGGAAACTAGAACCAGAACCCATGCAGGTCAAAATTCATGACACAGTGTTTCCCACGCAAGTTCATCCACCCCACATGAACCATAGACCGTTAGCCATATCTAGTATCATCCAAGAAGGGAGTGAGGACGGGACATCAGAAAGTGAGCATACACCTTTCTTGTTGGAAAGGATGTTTAACAAAGGAATACCTGATCCCATTGAGGAATATGAGATTCCATCCTCACCAGTTCCTAGTCAAGGACCTACACCCTGCAAAACGCCAATGAATGTTGCCAAACTAGTGGACTTCATGTCTTCTGAGGTCCGAACCACGATCATAGCAAAGCTGTATGGAGATCCTGAGTTATTCCTTGCACTTCGAGCATTCCTTAACGGAGAGCTACGAACGGGATTACCGCAGTTTGCGCAACCAAATAGGCCTGACTCGATTATGATTGATGAGGAAAATCATGTGCAATCACTTGACTTAGATGGACACGAGTCTGTGATTGAGGTACCCATTAACGAATTAGGGCAGTATTTTGAAGGCGACGAGTCTAATGCGACCCTACCCATCACTACCAAGGGATTAACTATAAAGGGAATTCTTGATGGTGGTGCGGGAGTTAGCATCGTTACAAAAGATTGTTGGGAATCCATGGGAAAACCCCGCCTCAGTGTTACTAACATTGTGGTAAAGATGGCAAATGGTACCATAGCCAAACCTCTGGGGATGCTCAAGGATCTTAAGATCAAAGTTCTAGGACACAAGGTACGACATACGTTCATTGTAATGGATTTCTCTAAACACCTTATGTCATATGAAATGATTTTAGGACGACCATTCGTGAGGGAAGCACAAATGGTTCACGATTGGTCTAAAAATCATGTCTATTTGCGATTCCAAGACTCTGTCCTTAGAGTGGATTTGGTGACTGGTAAGGTACACCCCTTAGGGAGTAAAACCATTATTGATCATCGCTCTGACACCACAGTTCACTCGGCCCCACTACAATATTGTTACACTTGTAAGAAGGATACAGACATTGGCCAAGATTCTCCTTATATGGATGTGTTACCGGGTATGACGGAATCAGACAATGTGGATTGGGTCCACCTAGCATCAACCATAGACACTTGGGGAAATAGAGGGACGACCTGGGTAACACCTGAGGGGGATGAATTGCCTATACCCTTAAATATGCTACAAGCAATGCATATCGCTTCTGACAAGACTCATCCTAAGGTAACGAAGAAAACATACAAGTGGGTCCCTAAAGCTTCTTTAGTGACCATAGCTAGTGCAAAAAAACAGAAGCCTTGTAAGAAACGTACCACTCGCTCCAAGAAAAGTAAGAAAATGTTGCAATGGATCCCTAAACGACTATTGGAAGCCCAAGGCTACTATCAAGGAAATGATCAAATCTGGGTGCCAAAACGTAGATTGTGCTCTTACCTATCACCTGACCCAAGTGAGCCCAATCCCGTATCTCCAAAACGAATCAATGATCATGAAAAGAAAAAAATCACAGAATGCTACACACCCGCTCCCGAGCTAGTTTGGGTACCAAAGAAAGAACGATTTGTTCCACCTAGCTCAGGAAGGGGGGAGTCCCATGAAGCTTCTAGCTCCTCATGTAATACATCCAAAGAGGTAAAAGATTCTACACCGCCTCCATCTATAGTAGTGGACCTCAATGAAGCTACAAAAGAATCCACACCTCCCAGTGTTCAAGAATCACCTGATGAACCACTTCAAGTTCGATCCTGGGAGAGTACCTTACCACCCTTGCAACTTGACGAGGCACCTAGGGTAATAGAAAACTACTGGCAAAAATCCTCACCTATTACCAACTGGAACAATTGGTTTCAAAGGGTGACAAGCTCATTTCAAATGGTATGATCTACCCAAGGAAGGGGGGAGTGTTTGCTGACAGTCATCATTCATTTGTTTCCCTCTCAACCTTTTTCCCTGACCTCTCAATTCCAATCTTAGGGAATGTACATATAAAGCTTTATACTCACAAAAAAAAAAAAGAGCAAGAGCAATTAGCAAACGAGTATGCACATAAAAGTCAAAACATTGACTTAGACCTACACATGTCACATTTGGTACAGTGAAACAGAAACCTATGCCATAAAACACCTTTGATCCTCATCACTTGAGTGATGGAGGGTAGGTAAGATTAGTACGATAGAGTGTTTCTGTTTTAGAGTTGAGAGATTAGCGAAGTTCTCTTTTCCCACTAATGTGCCTCCTGGAGGTATTCCTTTTGTTTCCTAGTGTGTACAGGAGCGTGTTGCTATTGATAGGATTTGGACCTTCATGGAACCTTTATCTCGACTCACTCTTCAAATCAAGCGCGACCATCGACACAAACAGGTGTTTCTTGTCCATTAGCATTGCCGTTATCTTTTTGCATCCATGCTTGTCTGCTTTGATTGTGATTGGTAGCATAATATTCAGCGCATTGGCTTAGTATCAAACATTTAATTCAATGTAATGTTTTGTCATAATCACTTGTCTAGGTTTAAAAATCAAGCAGTCCGACTAAGCTAGTTTGACCAAGCTAGGTATTAGAAATCTTCTCTTAATACCATGGGGAATGCCTTCCTAATAAACAATGGTTACTTAGGTTCTTAATCTGATTTAGGCAGCATTGTATGAAATGTACTAGGGCTTTCTAGTGGGCTTAACCCTATTGACCTTTAGCTTAAGTATTATAAAGGGAGTTTACTAATGTGATGAGCCTGGGGAGGGTAACAGTGTTATATGACCCCCCAAAGTTACAAAATTTAAATGCTGAAAATGAACAAACAAAAAATCAAAGTGCCACAATGTAAAATTTTAAGCTGGAAGAGAAATCTCAGCCTGGTTTGGTACTTCACTCACATGTATTGCCTATGGTACTTGAGCCCTAGAGGTTCCCAGTGTGGGCGCTTTTCCTTGAGAAGCAAAAAACCCAAGGCATACAAAATAAGCACCCACTTCATAATTGAATCAATGTGAAAAGACTTTGAGGGGTCAAAGAAAAAGTAATCAGTCAGGCGATGATTTCATGAGAAATTCCTTTTATGGTAGCTTAACTACAAAGTTTTTTAGATATAGCCTCTAGTCAGCCCTCGAACATGAATACTTGGCTGTCGCGATTAAACAACTTAATTGACCACAGAAAATTAAGAAGCTTATCCATGGTATTAATACTTGATCTCTAGTGCCTTTCGACCGTCAAATTAGCGACCCCAGACTTGTTTAATTTTTTACCTTTACATCTGTTTATGCATTTGATTACATTGCGATTTAATGTTCATTGCTACCAAATTGTTTGAAATTCTTTGACCAATCAATGTGTCTACCTAAAACTGCATATGCTTTTTAAGAGAATGCCATTACTGTGCCAATGTTGTTTGATTTTGCAGTGACTGAAGAAGGCTAAGGACATTCATCTCAAATGCTCTTCCACCTCGACGACCCAGCTTCAACTCAATAGCTTCCGAGGACGGAATCTACATCCGGAAGGGGGGCATGTTAACCCTCACGGCTCACGGACACCCCATCACCTACGACGGACGTGTATTATGTATTTGGTAGAGTCAGGTACCGGGCTTGTTGGTCCAATAGGGAAAGGTAGAGTGATCATCGATCAGAGGCGCACTCTAACACGAATATTCAAGGGATTAGTTGGCTAAGCATGGGCGCCCAAGTGTGAATGGGGTGAGCTCCTAAAAAAGCCAACTAAACCTAATTTTTACTCATTCTCTCATTTGTGCAATTGAAGAGTGCTCTTGCTCCATCTCCATCTTCTTCTTCTTCACCTCCTTGTGTGTGTGTGTGTGAGAGAGAGAGAGAGAGGGAGAGTGTGTGTGCGATCGAGCATTACGAAAGCACGACGGTGGCGAAACGGTTGAGCGCGGCACGACTGCAGCTTCTTCTTCATCGCGACGAGGAATCCACCACGAAGGCGAGCGTAGAGCGGTGAGTGACACACCCTTTGTTTTCTTGAGCTTGCTAGTTTAGGCTTGTTGTGTGCTTGGAGCCGTTTGTGGCTCGCACACGGTGTATTGGCAAGTCCCTTGCTTCGACAGTGCGGCAAGGAGCGCACAATTTGTGTTCGCAATGTGGACTGAGAAGCCTCGGGGCCTTTTGCTAAGAGAGGTGTTTGAGAGGAAGAAGCAGAAACATAGAGATAAAAGCCAATAAGATATCTAAATGAGCACTATATCATCAAGAACAAAAATAAATCGTACAAGGCTTGGTCAGTTGGATCACTTATAATCGCTTAAATGATAAACAGCAATGGTTAGGTCATTAGGTCTAGCAGAGACATCAATCTAGAACCAAAGTTTTACTTCCAATCATATCATGGTATTGAAGTCTTCTCGATGCAAGTCTAAACCCTCATAGCCGCTTACACTCAAGCTCCTCAATGATAGGAGATTGGCTCTTTAGCGTCAAACAATGGCAACTATTCATTTGATGTCGAGCTCCCAATCTTGTCCCCAAATTCCTTAGATACATGACATTCCTTGTCTGCTTTCAATTCCCAAATCTGACAAAATCTCCCAAGCACCTCATCTTGTTGCTTAATTCAGTTCGCTTCATGTTGTTTACTACCAATGTTATCGAGAAATCGTGCAGCTTTATTACCTGCTTTAGATCTTTTGAATGATGATTAAATGGATGATACAAACAAAGGGCTTTAGCTTCAAAGAGTGAGAGAGAATAATTCAATAAGGCTTAATGATAAACAAGCTATTGAGCTTGGCTTAGAAGGGGGTGAGAGAGAGGGAGAGATGTACACTATGGTGCTTGTGCATAAGGCTTCAGATGAGAGAGTTGTCTTTGGGAGATTTTAATACGATAGAGTGAGAGGAACAACAATTATGGCTATGGTAGCTTGAGGGAGGACGAGAGAGAGAAGAGCATGCTTGATACGAGCTATGGAGCTTTGGCTCGAGGGTGAGCTATTGAGCTTTTGCTTGAGAGCAAGCTATGAAGCTTAAGGTAGAGCCCGTAATAAGCTATGAGCTCCTCCTTAGCCTTCACTTATCAACTAGTTGCATCCCTCCCTCTCATGCCTTTGACCCTCTTGATGGTGCCATTATCTCTTTTCTTGCTTCCTCGCATGCTGGCCTCAAGCTTCGTGCATAATATTGCGTCCCTTGCCCATATAAACTTCAGCCACCTTTGTTTTCCTTCTCCTTCCCTCGTTGCACTTGGCCCTTGCAGGTCTTGTAGCATCGCCCACTCTTCATCCGTCGCCACAAGTTTCGGCCTTGTTGCGCCCTTATACGCAGATGGCCATTCTTCTTTTTCTTTGGTGGCTCAGGTTCCTGTAACTTATGGACCTTCTTTCACCATCCGATGGCTAGGCTCTCTTCCCAAGTCTTCAATGGCCCCCACTAATAAGTTAGCACAATTTCTCCTCGCCTCCTTGACTCGGCAACACCCGAAGGCCCCTCCTTGTCTTCTTTTGTCCTGCTCACAGCTCATCTCTTTGGTGGTCCCCCCCTTCTATTGCAGTTGGCGACCTCCTTCCTATCCCCCAACATTCTCATGCACTCTCCATGGACACCCCAGCAATCTTTTCCTGCTCCTGGCGGTTTTTCACCTCCTTCCCCCTTGCCTACTATATTGGCCGCCCCGTTTCATGCATAATGTGCATGCATCCCATGCAATGTAGTGAGCTGCAGTAGCGTCCCCTACCTACCCTTTTCTTATGCAATTGTTGGCGGCCCACCAGCTTAATGACGGTGTTGATATTTGCATCTTTAACTCAGTTTGATAGTTTAAAGTTGAACTCCTTCAAGTCTTCGCTCCCACATTCTCTCGGCAATCCAAGTGAGAGAACCATATTAGGCGTTCATCTTGAACAAAGCTTTGCCTAGCAGAATATATTCCTTTGATCGCTGTCTCAAGTCGAAAATAACCTCGCTTGTCTATGTCATAGACTTTTTAAAGCCCCTTGCCTTCAAGATGCAAACATAGATGATAGCTTTTGAAGAAAGCCCTTCCCTTGAAAGCCGGTGTATACCGCAATCAAGGCATTAAAAGTGATGATATTTTCTCTCATAAGAGCACCACTTTAGGCATAATTATGAATGAAACGCAGCATACTTTTCCAGAATTACTGACCGTATTATTAATTATTCATTCCATGTGATGACAGTCTCAATAAAAGTCCTTCAAGAATAATTGTCTGAGCTTTAGTAAAAGCTTCACACTTAGCATACAGATCAACCCCAAACACTCCCAAGCCATGAAATTCACCTTGAGCCTTGCATACTCTCGAGCCCTAGTCACTGTTCAATAAATGTGTGAGCTTCAAATAGACTTTTTATGCTTCCCTTTGCTCTTTTCCCATCATGGCAGCGGACCTGTACAACAACATCTACTACTGCAAGGCTATATACAAGCTCTTCGTCACCATCTCCATAAGCTCTTCTCTCTCTTCTCTCTCTCGTATACGGGGAGAAGAAGAAGAGCAAGAGTGATATTCTCTCTCTACTTGCGTACTATCTCCTCTCTCGTTTCACGATGAACACGCTCTTTGAAAGCTCTTGTGGTAAATACCTCTACGTAGCTCTCATCACCACTCTCTTCTGGCAAAGCAAGAAGCCTTTTTATAACCCCTAATCTATTCTAAAGCACAGTGAGAAGCTCTAAATTCCATAGTCATCATCATCTCTCTCTCTCTATGTCATTTTTCTGAGTGGTCACCCTCTCGATGATTGTTTTTTTGTATACGAGTGTATGTATGGATTAACTTAGTATGTATGAAGTTTCTTTATGATTATTTTATCATGTTTAATATGTTTATTTATGTCCATGATGTGTTTATGATCACGTGCGTGCAAGCGGTAGGAACATTGTTTTGGTCATAACTCACAAACCTTTATGAATCAGCCCGAGCCCTTTATACCAGAGATAAAACACATCATTTGGAACATTTACTCTCTCTTCAGTGTCATGTGCAAAATCATGCACGAGTTAAGAGATATTATAAAAAAACAGCTTGCTGCCCACTGGACTTAGTCAAATTTTTTGGACTCTAGGCTTCTTGGAGAACAACTTTATAGATTCATCGAATGAGGAAACCCACTTAGCCAAATGAAAAGCTTGATGCAACTTGATGATAAATGTATTTAGGTCTGTTATCACCTCGGGTATGCGAGCTATTAATCATTCCATAATCGGTTTTATGTATTGTGTAGGGGTGCTACCTAAGGGGAGTACCATATGACGTTGTCAGTTAATCGAGTTGTTTATATATAGTTTATGATTTGTTTTGGTGAGTTGATTTCAGTTATTATATGTCCATAAAATTATGTGACGGTATATGGTTAGTCAATCCCAACCATATAGGCAAATATGATTAAAGTGGCTTTCTTTTTGGGTTACTGTTTGTTGTATGAGTATCATACGGGGAAGGTGACGTGATAGAGTGCTAATCTATATTATGGAGCTGATCTTGATGTATTGGTTTGAAGTGAAATACTTTCATTTTCATGTTATGCATGCCCCAAAAATGTCAAAAAGTTGTTTTTTGCATATGTTTTGCATCATGTTTATGGTGATGGAATGTTATCATATGATGTATGGAACCTTATGGGTTAATGTGGATGCCTCATGTAAATGAGTATGATTGCTTTCCACATTTCTACGTCAAAAACTAGCTCTATGTGGTGAAGTGCAGATATGATGGAACAACTTTGCATGGTTGGATGTTGTCAAAATTGGATTCTTATATCATGTTTATTTTCTGGTCGGACTTCTTTTATGCATGAAAAAACTTATGTCTTTAGAGTCATGCATGTAGACTCTGATTGACTACAGTGGATATGTCAAACTCCAAGTGTGGGAGTTGATTCAATGTCAATATGATTTGTGGCTAAGGGCTGAGTTTCCCTCATGGATTATGGTGGAACTCGGTGTGGCTCTTGGTTTTGTTTCTGAATATGGTTATGTTGCCAAAATTACTGCATCCATGTTATATTCTAAAGTGGTTATGCATCATTGGTTGTGCCTCACCCGAGTTGGGTGGAGTGCTCATCCGTGTGATGTGATTGAATTATGGTTTATGGATTTGGGATTAGATCATGATTTGATCTTGATGGTTTGTTGTAGACATGTAAGGGTAGAGACCCTATACAGTCTAATTTCTTGGAAAAGATTGTTTGTGCATATGGAAAGTGCTATTGTCATTGGACTCACGTGCTATGTTTCTCATGGTAGCGTCTCTACAAGACTAGGATCACCTACCTCGTTTAACCTTAAACAAAAGGGTCGTTGACCTCGGGATTTGCTGGATCAGGGGTGTTGCCTAGGTCTTTTATTTGAGTTAGGCTCATCTACACGGTTAGTGCGTCAGGGGTTGAATGACCTACATGGCTAACATGTTGTCGAAATGTGTGCGGTCTAGCTGGGAAGGTGTGGAACCTATGGCTGTGAGAGTTCGTGATGAGAGTCACAAACACTTTTTGAAAAAGTGTTTATGGAGAATCACCAACCCTCTTCCTAAAGATGGTTTTAACTCTAAGAGCGTTCATGACAAAAATGTCACAAACCCTCTTTGCTATTGTGCTTGGAACGTGTTTGTTTTGGTAGTCGAGATTATGATGAAAGGGCCATCAAATCACATCCAATTTTACATTAAAAGAGAAATTAGGAACACTAAATGTTCATGCATAAAACCTCAATTCTCATACAAGCACAATTCTCAATCAAAACCCAAACCTCTTTGGTGGTATCATGTAGCCTCGCTCCCAATTACATAGTCGTAGCATCAAACAGTTGAAACGAATACACAAGCTTCCACCTCCACGACGACCATTTGCTGAGTTTGCAGCGATTTAAGAGATTCTAAAGTGAAGCCCACACACCATTTTGATAAGGGGAAACCCTAATTCCCTCCCTCACTAACTCAGATACAAGATTTCGAAGAGGCAAGACTGCCCTACACATAGATTGAGCAACCATGGAAGCCATTACACAGTAGTGATAAATTGCAGATTTTTTTCTGTCAAAAGCCCTCTTCTCTCTCTTCCCCCAACGGAATTATGAGCTGATGTGTCAATTTTTGGGCCATTTTGCCACTTTGGACCAAAACTAGGCAATTTTCAACTCATTTTTTACCCAAAAAAATGTCATTTTTGATGCAAAAAATCCCAAACGAAGTCAAGAAAATCCCTAAATTTGTGGGATCACTCGCATAAGAATAAAAAGCATATATAAGCATCATTTTTCATCAATATACCATTTTGGGTCACTTTCCATGCAATTCTGCAACGGTGCCTGTTAGCTGCTATTTATGGCAGTTTTTGCCTGCATCAGTCTTTGTAGGCGAGATGAGTGTGCCACCATGAAACACTTGGACTATGTACATTTTCAAACCAAATTACACATCTTATCAAGTGAAAAAGAACGCAAATGAGCCACTTCCAAGGCCACGACTCCCCGGATAGGTATGTACATGATAGAGATTGCAGTAGCCGCTTTAGCATATATCGCGATATGTACATTATTGTTTTTCTTTCCATGCATCGAGAAGTGTCAAAAGTGAGGTGAATATTTTTATTTCACACTATGTACGTGCCATGGCACGACATCCACCCCCTCTGAACCTACACATCCTCCGGCATGTGCCAACATTTTCCCTATATAGGTTTAATCTTCATTCAGATCCACAAATATTTGGATGTCATTTTCATCTTCTGCAAAGTCTGGAAAATCATCCTTTGCTTCTTCATCCTCATCTGTAAAAATGTCATTAGGATCTTCATCATCATCTTGTTGTGAATCAAAAGGATCATTATCATGTCTCCTCTTGAACACCTTGATTCTTTTGCCCGCTATGGGAATTTTAAGTTATGTTCCATCGAGCTCCCTCAAAGTATATATAGCATTTCCATGCACATGTTTGACAACATAGGGACCAAACCACCTTTTTGCAAGTTTTCTTTGTGTGGTGTGTTGGTTGTCAAGGCTACTGTCGTACATTAGGACCCAATCACCCTCTTCAATAGGCTTTGGTCGAAGCCTATGTCTTTTATCAAACCTATCTTATTCTTTAGTCTTGCATCCTTCAATCGAGATTTAGCAATGTCTATGTCTTCCTGTCTTCTTTCCAATTGCCTTATGCGCAAAGCAAGTAGATTTTCCCTACTTACACCATCTTCCCACGTAACATGTTCCAAGTAGGAACTACATCCTCAATTGGCATGAATGGCTTCTGACCATACATCAATTTAGTAGGCATGTAACCAGTCACTGAGCTATGATTTGTACGATCAGCCCACAAAGCATATGGTAGCAACCTTGGCCACTCATGCATTCTACGTTTTCATGCCTTAGCCAAAGCTTTGACAATAGGAGGATGTCCTCTTTCACTTTTCCCATTTTCCTCTAGATTATAATCATAAGTCAGGGCTAGCTTGATACCAATTCTTGTAAAGAAATCCCTTGCTTCATCTGCATCTAACTCACCTCTATCAGCAACTATCTTTCCCACACAGCCATAGCGGCAAATTACATCTTCAAGCAAAAATTTACAAACAGCTTCTGTAGTTTTTGTCCTCAATGCACACCCTTCCACTTGGTTTGTCAAGTCTTCTCGTGCAACTACCAAGTATCTCATTTGCCAAAGCCCTAAAGGCATTGTGACTAGATCAACAACCCATTTATAGTGCATGGCTAATAAGTATGTAGGATGCAATCCATCATGGTATGTACATTGGAATACATTTGGCATGTGACACAAGACTCCACAAAATCCGTTACATCCTTATACATGCCTTTCCACCAATATCTCTCTTTCACTTTGAGAAAAGTAGCCCATACACATCGATGTCCAGCATATAGGCTTTCATGAAGCTCTTTGATAACTTTGAGCTGAGTAGGCTTATCACATACTACTCGTAATGGAGTCCCATCTCTTCTTTTAGGATGTTTCCATAAGTAACCATCTCTCAAGAAGAATCCATATGCTTTCTTTCTAATCCTTTTGAATTCTCACTCACTCCAATCATCTTGCTTTTGTAAAGTACTTAGGTAGCGACCTATGAGCAACCATTCATCCTTATAGAACTCCTCTGAAAAGGATTCAAGTGAAGATACAATGCATATATCATCACACTTTGCATGAGAAATTGTGTAGAATTTTGTGCCCACATATTCTTCCTCATCAATCATATCATCCTCGTCTTCATACCTTGCCCTTGAAAGCATATCTGCCATTGTATTATCTTTTCCTGCAATGTGATTCAATTCTGGGTTCAAGGACTTTATATAAGCAATCCACCTAAGCATAGCAATATCAGGAGTAGAGCAGTTTGCAATCATCCCTAGAAGTGGTAAGCAATCAGTCTCCACAACTACATATGCTCCAATGAAGTACTCTCTGTCACACTTTAATGTTGTAACCACCCCCATAACTCCTTTTTTACCTGTGGATATGCTCTTTGGTGAGAGCTTAGAACCTTGGCCCCAAACCTCACCACATACCTGTGTTTCTCTTCATCATCTTGTCCTACTGCCCATCCAATCCACGTCGGACTAGTGTCCAGTGTCACAATCACCGGTCTTCCACACTCATAGTCAATCTTCCTCAAAGTTGGTGAAGACAGCAACAATAGCTTCAACTTCCTCATAGCTTTTACATGTACATCATTCCATTGAAACCTTTGATTCTTCCTTAGCAATTGATAAAGAGGATCTGCAACATGTGCATAATGTGGAATCCATATGAGATAGAAGACACATGCACCTAGAAACCTTCTCACCTCCGTGATATTTATGCATACTTCCTTCATCCTCTATATTGCATCCACTTTAGTTGGACAAGGTCGGCGGCCATGAGGATTACAAAGATGTCCCACTATCAATATTTCTTCAACCCCAAACACTGACTTTTGCCCAGATAATGTAAGGTTCACTTCTTCCAGCCTTGTTAAAATTCTATCACAATCATTGATGTGGTTTGCTACATATTTACGACACCCCCTCGAATCCAGAGCCTCATATTTTTTAGCTAAGTCGCATCCTTTGATTGGAACGTCATCAAAAAAAGGCATTGTAATTTGAGGTATGAAGTCACGAAGGACTTTTTTCATACCATTCATCATGTGCGCAACTGAGTTGGTTGCTCCCTGTGGTAAGGTGCACATCCTTACCAAACCCAAGGGTGTTCTCATGGTAGTCAAGTCCCTGCTTTCCATTGCTAGTTGGAACTGATCATACCCTGAGTACAAATCCCCCATAGAATATATTGCCCTTCCTGCAAATGCTTCTGCAAACTCATCTACAATTGGCCATGTACCCATATTCCTGATTGTGACTTTGTTGACAAGCTGCATGTCTTGAATGAAGCGTAGAGCTCCATTTTTCTTTGGTACTGTGAACCATCTGCTTGAGTAGGGGGCACATGAAGGTTCCAAAATCCCCATCTTTATCTTTTCATTAGGTAAATCTATAAGCTTTGGCAAGAGTGCTTTTGGCACTGGAATTGGTCGTAGATTCCAAGGCACATGAGATATAGTGAATATTACCATTGGTTCGACTATAGATGGATCCACACACCCTATCTCATGCGGCTCAAATGCAAAAGCTTTTCCATGTTTGGAGAGTGTCTGTTCAAAGCATTTTCTTTCAATATCTGTCAAGGAGTCATCGCCTCCAACTTTCAACATCTTCAATGACTCTTGGCGTAAACTTGTGTCCAATTGTTTTTGGATCTCGGAGACAAGGTTGCAAAGAAGCCTGATCCATCGTTTCCTTGCAATCTGTAGGCAAAGGCAATGCCACTGGTTTCACCTTCTTTGCTATAGTTTTGTATTTTGTCTCCACTCACACTTCTAGATCATTTTGCACATTGAAGAACTCCTCATCTTTGAGAGACTAATGATTCTATACATGTCCATAGAAGCTACTTTTACCAGGTCATTTCCTTGTTGAAAACTAGAACTTGTTATAGCATTGAGATCACCCAAAGTATCTACAAAAGAAACCTCCTCAAAAACACCTAAAATGTACTCGTCTTCATCTAGCAAATTATGGTTTTTGTATTTTCTCAGTACACTATTTACATATTGTTTTTGTCCTTTCTTTAAATCTCCAAGCATTGTGAAAGATACTGATCCATCCTTTGCTACTAGGGCACCTGTAGAAAAATCTTCGTCTCCCTTCGGATCAGGCAAGAACCTTTTTCTTTCTGTACCACTGCACTCCCGCTTTACAATGGTACTCGGCCAAAACCCCTCATCTCCCTTTGATCTCAAAACTCCTTGCTTGGTTTTGGTAGAGAATGGTCCCTTAAGCTGTCACAATTTCGCTCATGGTCAACGCAAACTGTCAAGAATTGAACAACTCATTTTCCATCTTTGCTTTTGACCCTGGCATAGGCAGATCCATCATCCAACACTTTTGTCTCCATTCGCACTGTGATGATGTATGGTTGTCCAAGGATTAGAGGATAGCTTGACATCTCTTGAACAAAGAAATCTTGCTCACCTTTCACATCTCCTATGGTTACATTAACATTTGGACAAGCACCATAGAGATCCCCAGATGAGTTGTTTTCAGCTCTAATCATCCACCCCTGGTCAGTATCAATTGGCCACTTTCCCTTCATATAAAGACTCTTGGACATCAGGTTAATCTCCGAACCATGGTCTCTCAAGGCCACATAAGGCTCCTCAAAATCTCCCACCTTAACCAAGGTTTCTGTTGTAGCCCTTGCCCAATGGTTTCTAGAATACTGGCTCTTATGAGTGGCTTCATCTTCATCTTCATCTTCAAATTTAACATGCCTATTTTTGTTGCCCGAAGACTGGTAGCAGCTTACAAAATTCTCATCTTCATCTGTTTGTTGTACTTGTATCACATGTGTCTTTGAAGTACTCTCTTCAGCCTCTGATTGGATAGACTCCGTTAGAGCTTGTCGCTTCCTTCTTATGATATCAATGATTTCCTCGTGGAACTCTCTTTTTGCAATGCCAAGGACTTCTCCCAATGTAAACTCCACCTTGATATTTAACATCCTTTCCTCTAAAACTTTCTTTAAATCTGTGGCAACTTCAATATCTGATTGTAGCTTGTATGATGGGCTTTTTCCCTTTCTCTTTTCTTTATCTTGCTTCTCCTTTGGTGCATCATCCCTCATTGGTACTTCTTGCGATGGAGGCTCCCTTGCCATGGGCTCTTGAGAGGGACTCGGATCCTTTCTCCCTCCACCTCTAGTAGCCCTCTTTGAGGGGCCTTCATCCCCATTTTCTCTCCCGCGTTTTTCTTCAACAAGTGCCTTGTTTCCTCGACACTTTGCAATGTAGGCATGCACTGACAAGGCATCTACAGGTTCATTCCACCCAGTCTCAATATGGATACAATCTCCTGCTTCATGTAAGACTTATTTAGTCAACTTCCCTTTCATAGCTAACTCCATCGCAGATGGCCAGACATGTTCACCATCCTCACTCACGTCTTCAATAGATTTTGACCCTTTGAGCATGACTTGACCAGCCTTTAAGCCAAATGCTGCTGCTTTAACCATTGAGATAGCATGACTGGTTTCCATGTTCTCAACTAGCTTTTTCATCCCTCCTTTGCCAAAGTTGGTCGCCAAGGGCTTCCCTGTTTCACTAAGATGTATCTTCCCTTCTTTGAAGAAGACAAGATCTTTACCCAAGGGATCTTTGAAGCTTTCATAGTCCCTTCTTGGATGGTCTGGGCTATCATACCAGATGTACCTATTTACAAATCCCTCTGTTCTGAGGTCTTTGACTTGATGACTGTCCAGATGTTTGCCCCTTTTCTTCAAGCCTTGCTAACTTTAATTTCAGCTCACGTATGCCCTTCACAAGCTCTTCAAGCATAGACCCATCATCCTTAGAAGCTACAATAGAAGGTTTTGGTTGCTTCTAAGTAATAACAGGAACTCGAGCACCATTGTTCACCACCATCTTGTCTCTTCTACGTTGTCTTTTTGCCAACAGGGAGACTGCATCTTGTACATCATTCCACCTTGTCTTCAAACCTTGCTATGTATTTTTGTCTTCCAAGAGAAGTTCTAACTTTTCTTCAATTTCTTTGTCCGATGCTTGTAGGAAAAGTTCTACCTTCTCCCTATCCAAGGAAGCTTGTTCAGTTTGTGATAGTTGAGCATATGATCGCTCAAACTCTCTGAGAAGCTCTGTAGCAAAAATCCCTTCTTTAGGCTTTGCAACCCAGCCTAAGAAAGTTCTTTTGGTCACCCTCTTAGAGTCCTCCATAAAGTAGTCTTCTTTTAGAGCAAGCTTGAGTTCCTCCCAATTTCTTCCATGAGAATTTTGAATTGCCCTAATAGGGTCTCTGATCTCTGGGACACAAACTAGCTCAAAACTTCTAACCATGTCTTCCTCACACACTCGGTTCAACTCCATTTCCTTCCTATAAGCTCGTAGATACTTTATGATTTCCTTGCCATCAAACTGGTCAACTCTCTTCACAATGGACTGTAGTGCTTTTGTGGTTGAAATCTGGCTTCTTTCTGCTGCTTGTTGTTGCTGCATGTACATGGCAAATGCTTGAAACATCTACATGACTGCAGGATCAAAGTGCATCCCATGTGTCTCTTGATTTTCATCCATGGCTAACAAAGTGTGTAGAAAGACCATATTAGGTATTTTGGTAAAAATCTCACATTATGGGAATCTCCAAATCGACCGAATTCATGTAATTTGGGAATTTTCCACTTAAAGTGGGAAAAATTGAGGTGTGTGGCTAGTAAATAAAGTGAAAATCTCATAGGATTGTGGTGTTGATAAACACCAAAAGTCAAGAGGATGTACAACACATGGATTTGAATAATAACTATAAATTACATAAAACAAAGGAAGATACAAAAAAGATTTTGTTTACAAATTAACTAGTATAGTCACAATAGAAGCTCCACATAATTCTACTCCACATTTGATACCATATCTGAACTTTGATCCAAGTGTGGCTGATGTGCACGAGTGAGGCCTTCTTTGGCTTTTAGAGCATGTCTTTCTGGAATCTTTATTCTAGAAAATGGTCCTTCTTTGTTGGGTCTCCAGGACCAAACAATTGCATCTATAGTTTCCCACACTTGTGGGTCCTTATAGTTGACAGCCCAATAACCCTTCCAACAATTACTGTAAGCTTGAGTATCTGTCATCCCACTTTTTCTCGCGCAAGGTGCCCAATATTGAATCAAGAGTTTTCTGTAGTTTGGTGATGTAGGCTCATTATCAATGTCAGATAAAGCCATTGCAAGCCACACTGGATAGATTTCTGTGTCACTCGGAACAAGCATAAGAAAGTCACCTTGGTGCACATCAGACATAGGGTCAAACTCTTCCCTTGGCCTATCTCGTTGAGGCCCACAAAAATGATCATTCAACTCTTCAAGGCCTAGGAATCTTTCTGCTCCTTGTTGCAAATTCATTGTAGTGCTTTGTAGATGAGAATATTCTTGAGTTTTTGGCCAAAACATTTCATACAAGACTCCCTCTGATATGATTGCTTTTCCAATCTCTTCAATTACCTTACTCCAATAATCTATCACGGGTCTATAATATCGCGGAATACTTGAACCATTCCCTAAATTTTTCCAAAATTTTATATAGTTCTTTAGCCCCAAAATGACTTCTTCGTGGGCCTTGACATACTCCGCCATTTGTACTAGAGGTGGATCTCCATGTGGTAACATTGGCTTGCCTTCTGTGTCTGTTTTCCAAAGGCGAATACTTCCACTCCAACTTGATACACCTACATGTGCCTTATATTGCATCATTGGTGTCTCATCTTGCATAAAGAACCTGAACTGAAGCGGTTTGGAATGTCCAACAAGTATGTCTTGTCCATCACAAAGATAGCCATCACAATATTGCTTGAAATCAGGGATCTTTGTGAGAAAAAATGGAGCTGGAGATGAAGATGAGCTGTTTCGTAATGTATCCATCAAATGTGGCAAAGTATAGGTTTGTGTAACTCTCAACTTCTCTGAAAACCTACTAAACATGGCGTCTATGTCCTCATGTGTATGCCCAACCATTAAAAATCCCAGGTGGATGGTTTTGAAAACACCCCTTGCAACAAGCATTGACAAATAGGCAAATAAGTATCGATTTTTGTTTTCCCCTGCACAATTATCCAATTGTAGCAACAAGTTCTCTGGCAATCTGCGAAATGTTGACCCCAATTCCTCTTCTGCAATTTCTGACGACTGCACAATGGGCTCTTTTCCATCACTCAAGTTATGGTAGTCCAAAGCATCCCTTGAGTTCAAAGCATGTAGTAGTGAAATATTGCTCCTTGGAAGTCCATTTGTTACTAGATCACCAAGAGGATGCTTATCTATCCTCTCGAGGTTATGTAAACAATTAGCAATTGAGCCAATTGTAAGATTTGGATCAGCTGGCCACAAACCATTCAAGACAAAGTGTCCGTAATGACCTTCTCCATGTCCATGAGTGATCATGCCAATCAATGCCACCTGCAGATTATATCCTGAATCCACACCCTTGGGAACAATGCGTAATCTAGGAATGGCAGTCTTCTTTTGATCCATCTTATCATGGATTATGCATACATATTTTTGTGGTTGAGTTTCTGAATACGTGCGCCATGCATAATATAGGCTTCTGCAACTCTTTTGTTGTGCCATGTGAACTTCTCTCTCCCTCAAGAGAAGAGCTCTCTCTTCAAGAGAAGGTTTAGCTTCTAACCTTGCCTTGATTGAGCTACAAATATTGCACTTAGAGAACTCACTCGTCTTTGTTAAAGTGACATGTGGGTACTCTTTGTTCCAAATTCTACCAAAAGAAGATTGGGATAGCTTCTTCTCATAGCCCATTTGGTCAAGTGTCGTGTTGATTTCACATAAAATATCCACTTGTTTGTATGTTGATGGAATCACCAATTGAGTCTCTCTTGAGCCATCTAGCAGTGTTCTACTTCTATGTGGCATTTTCTCAGAGTTATTTTCCACAAACTCGTTTAGTAGTGCTCTTGCTAAACTAGTATGTTGAAGTCCCCTTCTCAATGTACATGTGTTCCCATGTACATATTGGCGCACACCATTTTCAAAGTTCTCCTTGTATCGATAAAATGATGTCTTTGGTATTCCATGTAGCTCATACCATGCTCTACAACAAACAATAGAGCCATTTAGCCTGAATTGGTATCGTGACTTCTCATCTTTCTGATAACATATAGAAAGAACATCATAAACATAATTAGTGCGTGATTTTTGAGACTCTCCCCAAAATTGTTGTCGTAACCTTGTCACCATATCACGATCTGCAAATTGGCAGCATTTTTGTGCACAACAATCAATGCATGATACCCTTTGAATTGATTTGTTTGAAAGGTAAAAAGTCGAAGCTGGTGCTGCTTTTGATTTTTGAGTCCTGTTCATGAAAGTGTATCGTCTCTTCCTTGACAACTGGACAACATTACTCCCATCAAGTTTTTTTCCAACATTGCCATCGTTGGATACATCCTCATATGTAGCATGCATGCCATCAACAGGAACAAAGCGTTGTAATGGGCTCCCATTCAACATTGTTGTCTGCTTGATGGGCCACTTTAGCAAAGTGATGCTACCCACTTCAACCACATCATGAATGCTTGCATTTTCTCTTTCAATACCCACACCCACACAATCAGGACCAAGTTCCTGAAAGTTGACATAATCATGTGGAAATACATATAAGATGGTCCCTTCATTCATGGTTTGCATCATTGTGTCATCTTTTAAAAGGACCCTCTGATTTCTCCAAGACTCTCGAATCATTGCTTCAAATTCTGGGCTTGTCATAGGTATTGCATCTGTAACTAGAGGATCAGAATGATCATGTTCTTCATCACCATTGTAGCTTTCGTGTGGATCAATTAAGTTCCCATTTAATACAAAAGATTGCAAAAGAAGCTTTGACCATCGAACAACACTCCATAATGAGCCTTGGAGAGATGAAGTATCCATTGTAGGAAAAGGTAGGACCACATCCTTCAAGCATTCCTCCACTAGTATGGAGACATTTCCCAGCCCTATCTTTGTACCACCACAAGTGGAATCTGGATCTGTTCTACACACACAACCAATACCAACGATTTCATTGTCAAGTATCATATGTACTTTCTCCCCAGATTCAAAGTCCATCCTGTAAGTAAAAAGATTACATTGTTAAATCCATAGTTATAGAAAAATACTCTTCAAACCAAAAATCATGCTACAACATGAAAAAGGTTTGCATAGGTTGGACAAGTGGTGAACCTTGAGACCAAATCCTCCTTGCTATATTAATGGAAGCAATGTTGGACAAGTGGTGGACCTTGAAACCAAAGCCTCTTTGCTATATGAGAGCATAGGTTGGACAAGTGGTGGACCTAGTTGTAATACCCACTGCCACCTATCAACTACTATAGGACTATGCTTTCCAATGTCCAAGTATCCCTTGAGTCTTTCAAGGTTGAACACGTGGTGGACCTTGAAACAAAAATCCCCTTTCTATATCAGAGCATAGCTTGGACAAGTGGTGGACCTAGTTATAATGCCCAATATCCAAGGTGAAATACCTTAGGACTTTGCTACCTTGCTTGCCAATGTTTACGTAGCCCCTCATTTCTTTAATGGAAGTAAGGTTGGACAAGTGGTGGACCTTGAAACCAAAGCCTCTTTGCTATATAAGAGCATAGGTTGGACCTAGTTTTAATACCCACTGCCACCTATCAACTACTATAAGACTATGCTTTCCAATGTCCAAGTATCCCTTGAGTCTTTCAAGGTTGAACACGTGGTGGACCTTGAAACAAAAATCCCCTTTCTATATTAGAAAGGTTGAACACATGGTGGACCTTTAAACGAAAATCCCCTTTCTTTATCAGAGCATAGCTTGGACAAGTGGTGGACCTAGTTATAATGCCCAATATCCAAGGTGAAACACCTTAGAACCTTGCTACCTTGCTTGCCAATGTTTACGTAGCCCCTCATTTCTTTAATGGAAGCAAGGTTGGACAAGTGGTGGACCTTGAAAGCAAAGCCTCTTTGCGATATGAGAGCATAGGTTGGACCTAGTTGTAATACCCACTACCACCTATCAACTACTATAGGACTATGCTTTCCAATGTCCAAGTATCCCTTGAGTCTTGCAAGGTTGAACACGTGGTGGACCTTGAAACCAAAATCCCCTTTCCATATCAGAGCATAGCTTGGACAAGTGGTGGACCTAGTTATAAAGCCCCTCCTTTCTTTAATGGAAGAAAGGTTGGAAAAGTGGTGAATCTTGAAACCCAAACCCTTTGGCTATATATAGAGGATATCTTGGACAAGTGGTGGGCTTAGTTGTAGTATCCAATGTCCAAGGTCCAAGGTGAACTATGTAAAGACCTTACTTCCAAAAACAGAGTCGTACAAGTGGTTCTCCTTGAAACCAAAACCTCCTTAGTGTATTAGAACATAGCTTGGAGAAGTGGTGGACTTAGTTGTAATGGTGAATGTCCAAAGCAAACTATTATAGGACCTTGCTTCCCAAATCAAGTTTGGACAAGTGGTGGATCTTGAAACCAAAACCCCCTTACTCTATTAGAGCATAGCTTAGATAAGTGGTGGACCTAGCTGCCATGGAAAATGTTCAATCTGAACTGCTGCAAGACCTTGCTATTAAATGTCTAAGTAGAGCTAGCTTCTTTAATGGAATCAAGGTTGGGAAAGTGGTGCATCTTGAAACCAAAAGCCCTTTATTGTATTAGAGCATAGCTTGGACAAGTGAGGGACCTAGTTTTAATGTGTGATGTCCAAAGAAAAGTATTACAAGACCTTGCTTTCCAATATTTGAATTGGTCAAGTGGTTAAAACTAAGTATAAAACTTTGACCATTTTCTTCTCGAATTGCCAAAAAGCTAGTTTTAGACACCCCTAAATGAAAATGGTTTAGGGTGGCCTTAAACAATGTTTTTTCAAAGACTTGAACAAAAGGGTTGTTGAAGAGTAATGACAATTTATTGTGGCTTGAAGTGCCTGAGTATGTGAAAACAAGCCTAGGTTTTCCACGAGGCAAAAGGTGACATAATAAGAACATTGGAAAGTTAGGATTGACCATGTGGCCTAAACTTTGGCAAGTGAAGTGGTGGCCAAGTTTTGTGGCACAGTGTGCACTTGGTCCTATATGTGTTGACCACTTGGCTAAATCTAGGACCATAAGGCCAAACCTTTGGCACCTTAAATATAGTATGGGACATAATCTAGAACTGCTATAGTAAATTAGTAGTATAGCTAATATGTTAATATTTGTATTATATTTAAGTATATGCTAATATAATTTATGTTCAAAATTTCACTAATGAAGAATGTTCCCATTTAGCACTCCAGATGCGGGGTCTTAGGGCAATGCCACAATGGGGTGACAAGGCAGCGCTTCCACGTGAGGTTTGGGGGTAGCGCTCTTGATGGGGATGTGGAATATAGCGCTCTCGATGGCGGGGCTTGGGAGGTTGATTTTGGGATATTGTTCTGAGCGGGGTCCTGGGGCAGCGCCCCAGGCGGGGTCAAGGGGCAGCGCCCCCGGGGCTAGGGGCAGCGCCCAAAGATTTTTTTTTTTAAAAGTGAATTCCTAGTATAGAGTTATGCATGTTTTTCATATTTTCAACCATGATTTCTTTAATTTTGGCCGTGTGAATTGGTTAATTTTTTATATTGCTTTTGTTTTTTTTAATCCTATGATAAAACATGGACTTGTAGCATACGTGGCATTCTAATAAACCCTATCAAGATTAGGCACACAGAGAGCGCACGAGAAACGCACACAGAGAAAGCAGGCGAGCAGCAAAAACACAGAAAGCGCACACGGATCGCACACAGTTGGAGTATACGCGCGCGTAGAGGAGCAAGCTCGGCATCGTACACAACACACAGGTGGAGTGCACAGGATTGAAAGTTCGCGCACAAGACAAAGAAACAGCAGCGTACACAACGCTTTCCAGAAGGGCAGGATCGGGCAGTCTTCTCAGGAGACATTGCACACCTCACGAATAGAGAAAAAACAGGTATTTCTCTCTCTCTCACTCTCTGTCTTTCTCCATATAGAGAAGATGGTTCTCTGTAACTCTTCTTGCACACACACTCTCTCGTCAAAAGACAGAGATACATAGTTTAAACGTATCCCCGCACACATACACATATTCCCACACATCGTCTTCCTCTCTTCCACATACATAACCACAGTGAAATCTGTTATCTTGCTGTCTCTCTCTTGAAAATACATGCACATATTCCCACACATCGTCTTCCTCACTTCCACATACATAACCACAATGAAATCTGTTATCTTGTTGTCTCTCTCTTGAAAATACGTGCACATATTCCCATACATCGTCTTCCTCTCTTCCACATACATAAACACAGTGAAATCTGTTATCTTTCTCTCTCCTCTCTCTAAAAAACAGTTATTTATCTCTCTCTCTCTCTCTATCTATCTATCTCTGTATTTGCTATCTCTCTCTTGAAAATACATGCTCATGTATGTGTGCGTCTGTGTTATCTATGTGTATGTATGTATATTTGTGTTATTTCATTGTAATACTCATACATAATGCAGATACACAATTACACTTAATTACGATATGCACACATAGTATATATACATACATAAATATCACAAATAACTAACACATTGTAATACTAGTAAAATTGAATGGAAGACTTACTTGCGTGATCTGTTAAAGTCGATTCTTGTAGCGAGTTCTGGATGTATGCTGAGCTGATTTTCCTCTAATCCATTTGTAGATATGATTGTAACTTCTGTTTCTCAAAAATAGTAGTGTTGTTTAGTGATACACCTAATGGACATAAATGGTTTAAACTAGGACATGTAGACCAAAAATACGTGTATTTCTTTGGATGAATATATACACTTTTTGGTGACCCTTACCACAAGTGGTGGACCTTAAGACCAATGGACTATAAGGACCTCCAAACAATACCTTGTACACTCAATCCTTCTTGGTATCTAGGTTGGACAAGTGGTGGACCTTGTTCAAATTCTCTAACCACTCTCTCTAACATGGTGACATAATTTAGGTGTGATAAATTCATATCTATGCAAACTAATATCAGTTTAGGCTTGTTAATTTGAATTTGTTTGAATTTATGTACAATATAATGATTTGAGGTTTGCATATTTGAATTTAGGTGGTATAATGATATCTTTTTGTGGTAAACTTGAATTTAAAATCAATTTTGCGTAGAATATTTTAAATTTAAGTAGTAAAATTTAAATTTTTATAAAAAAGTTTGAATTTTAAAATTTGGGCGGGATAGTTTAAAATTTAGGCGGGATATTTAAGATTTGGGAGGGATATTTTAAATTTAGGCGGGAAGGTTTTGAATTTATAGCGAGATCTCCCTTACATAAGAGAGTATAGGTTGGACAAGTGGTGGACCTTCAAGCTAGAGCATCCATGCTACTGGACATGATAGGTAGGGAATCTAGTTGAATATTGTATGTATAATATATATGTAATAGATCTAGCTTGGACAAGTGGTGGACCTTGGAATAAAACCCCATGTAAAACATATCATGCACATTCCAAGTGGTCAAAAAAAATATCATTTAGAATATAGCCTTATAGGTTGGACAAGTGGTGGACCTTAACACCCAGATATTCTTCATATAATGACATAGCGTGGAAAACTGGTGAATCTTGAGACCAAACCATGCTACTAGCGATAATAGCTTGGACAAGTGGTGGACCTTGAAAGTAAACCCCCCATCTACGAAATATCGTGGGTTTAAGGTATTTCGATGGAGCCTAGCATCTTGGAGACATCGTGCATCTTGCTTCTCTTCATGTTTCAATGGAGCCTATCTTGGACAAATGGTGGAGCATCCTTCTCTCCATGTTTCAATGGACCCTAGCTTGGACAAGTGGTGGACCTTTACTTCTCTCTATTATTCAATAGAGTTAGCTTGGACAAGTGGTGGACCTTGGAACCAAACCCCATTTAAAACCTATCATGGTCACTCCAAGTGGTGAGAAAGAATAACCTTTAAGATATAGCCTTATAGGTTGGACAAGTGGTGGACCTTAACACGCGCATATTCTTAATTTAATGACATAGAGTGGAAAAGTGGTGAATCTTAAGACCAAACCACTCAGGCTACTAGCAATAATAGCTTGGACAAGTGGTGGACCTTGACTGTAAACCCCTCATCTACGACATATCGTGGGTTTAATGTTTTTCGATGGAGCCTAGCATCTTGGAGACATGGTGCACCTTGATTCTCCTCATGTTTCAATGGAGCCTACCTTGCACAAATGGTGGAGCGTCCTTCTCTCCATGTTTCAATGGACCCTAGCTTAGACAAGGGGTGGACCTTTGCTTCTCTCTATGTTTCAATAGAGTTAGCTTGGACAAGTGGTGGACCTTGGAACCAAACCCCCATGTAAAACCTATCATGGTCACTCCAAGTAGTAAGAAAGAATAACCTTTAAGATGTAGCCTTATAGGTTGGACAAGTGGTGGACCTTAACACCCACATATTCTTAATAAAAGTGGTGAATCTTGAGACCAAACCACTCAGGCTACTAGCAATAATAGCTTGGACAAGTGGTGGACCTTGAATGTAAACCCCTCATCTACGAAATATCGTGGGTTTAATGTATTTTGATGGAGCCTAGCATCTTGGAGACATGGTGCAGCTTGCTTCTCGTCATGTTTCAATGGAGCCTATCTTGGACAAATGGTGGAGCATCCTTCTCTCCATGTTTCAATGGACCCTAGCTTGGACAAGTGGTGGACCTTTGCTTCTCTCTATTTTCAATAGAGTTAGCTTGGACAAGTGGTGGACCTTGGAACCAAACCCCCATTAAAACCTATCATGGTCACTCCAAGTGGTGAGAAAGAATAACCTTAATGATATAGCCTTATAGGTTGGACAAGTGGTGGACCTTAACACGCGCATATTCTTAATTTAATGACATAGAGTGGAAAAGTGGTGAATCTTGAGACCAAACCACTCAGGCTACTAGCAATAATAGCTTGGACAAGTGGTGGACCTTGACTGTAAACCCCTCATCTACGACATATCGTGGGTTTAATGTTTTTCGATGGAGCCTAGCATCTTGGAGACATGGTGCACCTTGATTCTCCTCATGTTTCAATGGAGCCTACCTTGCACAAATGGTGGAGCGTCCTTCTCTCCATGTTTCAATGGACCCTTGGAACCAAACCCCCATTTAAAACCTATCATGGTCACTCCAAGTGGTGAGAAAGAATAACCTTTAAGATATAGCCTTATAGGTTGGACAAGTGGTGGACCTTAACACGCGTATATTCTTAATTTAATGACATAGAGTGGAAAAGTGGTGAATCTTGAGACCAAACCACTCAGGCTACTAGCAATAATAGCTTGGACAAGTGGTGGACCTTGACTGTAAACCCCTCATCTACGACATATCGTGGGTTTAATGTTTTTCGATGGAGCCTAGCATCTTGGAGACATGGTGCACCTTGATTCTCCTCATGTTTCAATGGAGCCTACCTTGCACAAATGGTGGAGCGTCCTTCTCTCCATGTTTCAATGGACCCTAGCTTAGACAAGGGGTGGACCTTTGCTTCTCTCTATGTTTCAATAGAGTTAGCTTGGACAAGTGGTGGACCTTGGAACCAAACCCCCATGTAAAACCTATCATGGTCACTCCAAGTAGTAAGAAAGAATAACCTTTAAGATGTAGCCTTATAGGTTGGACAAGTGGTGGACCTTAACACCCACATATTCTTAATAAAAGTGGTGAATCTTGAGACCAAACCACTCAGGCTACTAGCAATAATAGCTTGGACAAGTGGTGGACCTTGAATGTAAACCCCTCATCTACGAAATATCGTGGGTTTAATGTATTTCGATGGAGCTAGCATCTTGGAGACATGGTGCAGCTTGCTTCTCGTCATGTTTCAATGGAGCCTATCTTGGACAAATGGTGGAGCATCCTTCTCTCCATGTTTCAATGGACCCTAGCTTGGACAAGTGGTGGACCTTTGTTTCTCTCTATGTTTCAATAGAGTTAGCTTGGACAAGTGGTGGACCTTGGAACCAAACCCCCATGTAAAACCTATCATGGTCACTCCAAGTGGTAATAAAGAATAACCTTAAAGATGTAGCCTTATAGGTTGGACAAGTGGTGGACCTTAACACGCGCATATTCTTAATATAATGACATAGAGTGGAAAAGTGGTGAATCTTGAGACCAAACCACTCAGGCTACTAGCAATAATAGCTTGGACAAGTGGTGGACCTTGAATGTACACCCCTCATCTACGACATATCGTGGGTTTAATGTTTTTCATGGAGCTAGCATCTTGGAGACATGGTGCACCTTGCTTCTCCTCATGTTTGAATGGAGCCTACCTTGGACAAATGGTGGAGCATCCTTCTCTCCATGTTTCAATGGACCTAGCTTAGACAAGGGGTGGACCTTTGCTTCTCTCTATGTTTCAATAGAGTTAGCTTGGACAAGTGGTGGACCTTGGAACCAAACCCCCATGTAAAACCTATCATGGTCACTCCAAGTAGTAAGAAAGAATAACCTTTAAGATGTAGCCTTATAGGTTGGACAAGTGGTGGACCTTAACACCCACATATTCTTAATAAAAGTGGTGAATCTTGAGACCAAACCACTCAGGCTACTAGCAATAATAGCTTGGACAAGTGGTGGACCTTGAATGTAAACCCCTCATCTACGAAATATCGTGGGTTTAATGTATTTCGATGGAGCCTAGCATCTTGGAGACATGGTGCAGCTTGCTTCTCGTCATGTTTCAATGGAGCCTATCTTGGACAAATGGTGGAGCATCCTTCTCTCCATGTTTCAATGGACCCTAGCTTGGACAAGTGGTGGACCTTTGTTTCTCTCTATGTTTCAATAGAGTTAGCTTGGACAAGTGGTGGACCTTGGAACCAAACCCCCATGTAAAACCTATCATGGTCACTCCAAGTGGTAATAAAGAATAACCTTAAAGATGTAGCCTTATAGGTTGGACAAGTGGTGGACCTTAACACGCGCATATTCTTAATATAATGACATAGAGTGGAAAAGTGGTGAATCTTGAGACCAAACCACTCAGGCTACTAGCAATAATAGCTTGGACAAGTGGTGGACCTTGAATGTACACCCCTCATCTACGACATATCGTGGGTTTAATGTTTTTCAATGGAGCTTAGCATCTTGGAGACATGGTGCACCTTGCTTCTCCTCATGTTTGAATGGAGCCTACCTTGGACAAATGGTGGAGCATCCTTCTCTCCATGTTTCAATGGACCCTAGCTTAGACAAGGGGTGGACCTTTGCTTCTCTCTATGTTTCAATAGAGTTAGCTTGGACAAGTGGTGGACCTTGGAACCAAACCCCCATGTAAAACCTATCATGGTCACTCCAAGTAGTAAGAAAGAATAACCTTTAAGATGTAGCCTTATAGGTTGGACAAGTGGTGGACCTTAACACCCACATATTCTTAATAAAAGTGGTGAATCTTGAGACCAAACCACTCAGGCTACTAGCAATAATAGCTTGGACAAGTGGTGGACCTTGAATGTAAACCCCTCATCTACGAAATATCGTGGGTTTAATGTATTTCGATGGAGCCTAGCATCTTGGAGACATGGTGCAGCTTGCTTCTCGTCATGTTTCAATGGAGCCTATCTTGGACAAATGGTGGAGCATCCTTCTCTCCATGTTTCAATGGACCCTAGCTTGGACAAGTGGTGGACCTTTGTTTCTCTCTATGTTTCAATAGAGTTAGCTTGGACAAGTGGTGGACCTTGGAACCAAACCCCCATGTAAAACCTATCATGGTCACTCCAAGTGGTAATAAAGAATAACCTTTAAGATGTAGCCTTATAGGTTGGACAAGTGGTGGACCTTAACACGCGCATATTCTTAATATAATGACATAGAGTGGAAAAGTGGTGAATCTTGAGACCAAACCACTCAGGCTACTAGCAATAATAGCTTGGACAAGTGTGGACCTTGAATGTAAACCCCTCATCTACGACATATCGTGGGTTTAATGTTTTTCGATGGAGCCTAGCATCTTGGAGACATGGTGCACCTTGCTTCTCCTCATGTTTCAATGGAGCCTAACTTGGACAAATGGTGGAGCATCCTTCTCTCCATGTTTCAATGGACCCTAGCTTAGACAAGGGGTGGACCTTTGCTTCTCTCTATGTTTCAATAGAGTTAGCTTGGACAAGTGGTGGACCTTGGAACCAAACCACCATGTAAAACCTATCATGGTCACTCCAAGTAGTAAGAAAGAATAACCTTTAAGATGTAGCCTTATAGGTTGGACAAGTGGTGGACCTTAACACCCACATATTCTTAATAAAAGTGGTGAATCTTGAGACCAAACCACTCAGGCTACTAGCAATAATAGCTTGGACAAGTGGTGGACCTTGAATGTAAACCCCTCATCTACGAAATATCGTGGGTTTAATGTATTTCAATGGAGCCTAGCATCTTGGAGACATGGTGCAGCTTGCTTCTCGTCATGTTTCAATGGAGCCTATCTTGGACAAATGGTGGAGCATCCTTCTCTCCATGTTTCTATGGACCCTAGCTTGGACAAGTGGTGGACCTTTGTTTCTCTCTATGTTTCAATAGAGTTAGCTTGGACAAGTGGTGGACCTTGGAACCAAACCCCCATGTAAAACCTATCATGGTCACTCCAAGTGGTAATAAAGAATAACCTTAAAGATGTAGCCTTATAGGTTGGACAAGTGGTGGACCTTAACACGCGCATATTCTTAATATAATGACATAGAGTGGAAAAATGGTGAATCTTGAGACCAAACCACTCAGGCTACTACCAATAATAGCTTGGACAAGTGTTGGACCTTGAATGTAAACCCCTCATCTACGACATATCATGGGTTTAATGTTTTTCGATGGAGCCTAGCATCTTGGAGTCATGGTGCACCTTGATTCTCCTCATGTTTCAATGGAGCCTACCTTGGACAAATGGTGGAGCATCCTTCTCTCCATGTTTCAATGGACCCTAGCTTAGACAAGGGGTGGACCTTTGCTTCTCTCTAATATAATGATAGAGAGTGGAAAAGTGGTGAATCTTGAGAGCAAACCACTCATGCTACTAGCGATAATAGGTTGGACAAATTGTTGATCTTGAATGTAAACTCCCCATGTACAAAATAACGTGGGTTTAAGGTATTTCGATGGAGTCTAGAATCTTGGAGATATGGTGCAGCTTGCTTCTCTTCATGTTTCAATGGAGTCTATCTTGGACAAATGGTGGAGCATCCTTCTCTCCATGTTTCAATAGACCCTAGCTTAGACAAGTGGTGGACCTTTGCTTCTCTCTATGTTTCAATAGAGTTAGCTTGGACAAGTGGTGGACCTTGGAACCAACCCCCATGTAAAACCTTTCATGGTCACTCCAAGTGGTCAGAAAGAATAACCATTAAGATATAGTCTTATAGGTTGGACAAGTGGTGGACCTTAATACCCAAATATTCTTAATATAATAACACAGAGTGAAAAAGTGGTGAATCTTGAGACCAAACCCCTCATGCTACTAGCGTTAATAGGTTGGACAACTGGTGGACCTTGAATGTAAACCTTCCATGTTTCAATAGAGTTAGCTTCGACAAATGGTGGAGCATCCTTCTCTCCATGTTTCAATGGAGCCTAGCTTGGACAAGTGGTGGACCTTTTGCTTCTCTCTATGAGAAGAATAAAGTTAGCTTGGATAAGTGGTGGACCTTGGAACTAAACCCCTATGTAAAACATATCATGGACATTTCAAGTGGTGAGAAAGAATACCCTTTAAGATATACGCTTATAGGTTGGACAAGTGGTCGACCTTAACACCTAGATCTTCTTTATATAATGACATAGAGTGGAAAAGTGGTGAATCTTGAGACCAAACCACTCATGCTACTAGGGATAATAGCTTGGAAAAGTGACTGACCTTGACGTTAAACCCCACATGTAAACAATATCGTGGGTTTAAGGTATTTCAATGGATGCTAGAATCTTGGAGACATGGTGCAACTTGCTTCTTTTCATGTTTCAATGAAGCCTATCTTCCACCAATGGGGGATCATCCTTCTCTAAATGTCTCAGTGGAGCCTAGCTTGGACAAGTGGTGGACCTTTGCTTCTCTCTATGTTTCCATAGAGTTAGCTTGGACAAGTGGTGGACCTTGAAACCAAACCCCCATGTAAAACATATCATGGTCATTCCAAGTGGTGAGAAATAATACCCTTTAAGATCTAGCCTTATAGGTTGGACAAGTGGTCGACCTTAGAACCTAGATCTTCATAATATAACGACATAGAGTGGAAAAGTGGTAAATCTTGAGACCCAACCACTAGTGCTACTAGGGATAATAGCTTGGAAAAGTGACTGACCTTGACGTTAAACCCCACATGTAAACAATATCGTGGGTTTAAGGTATTTCAATGGATCCTAGAATCTTGGAGACATGGTGCAGATTGCTTCCCTTCATGTTTCAATGGAGCCTATCTTGGACAAATGGTGGAGCATCCTTCTCTCCATGTTCAATGGAGCCTAGCTTGGACAAGTGGTGGACCTTTGCTTCTCTCTATGTTTCAATAGAGTTAGCTTGGACAAGTGGTGGGCCTTGGAACCAAACTCCCATGTAAAACCTATCTTGGTAACTCCAAGTGGTGAGAAAGAATAAAGTTTAAGATATGGCCTTATAGGTTGGACAAGTGGTGGACCTTAGCACCCATATATTCTTAATAGAATGACATAGAGTGGAAAAATGGTGAATCTTGAGACCAAACCACTCATGCTACTAGAGATAATAGGTTGGACAAGTGGTGGACCTTGAATGTAAACCCCCCATGTACAAAATATCATGGGTTTGAGGTATTTCAATGGAGCCTAGCATCTTGGAGACATGGTGTAGCTTGCTTCTCTTCATGTTTCAATGGAGTGTATCTTGGACAAATGGTGGAGCATCCTTCTCTCCATGTTTCAATGGACCCTAGCTTGGACAAGTGGTGGACCTTTGATTCTCTCTATGTTTCAATAGAGTTAGCTTGGACAAGTGGTGGACCTTGAAACAAAACCCCCATGTAAAACCTATGCTGGTCACTCCAAGTGGTGAGAAAGAATAACCCTTAAGATATAGCCTTATAGGTTGGACAAGTGGTGGACCTTAACACCCAAATATTCTTAATATAATGACAGAGTGAAAAAGTGGTGAATCTTGAGACCAAACCACTCATGCTACTAGCGTTAATAGGTTGGACAAGTGGTGGACCTTGAATGTAAACCCCCCATGTTTCAATAGAGTTAGCTTCGACAAATGGTAGAGGATCCTTCTCTCCATGTTTCAATGGAGCCTAGCTTGGACAAGTGGTGGACCTTTGTTTCTCTCTATGTTTCAATAGAGTTAGCTTGGAGAGGTGGTGGACCTTGGAGCCAAACCCCCATGTAAAACATATCATGGACATTTCAAGTGGTGAGAAAGAATACCCTTTAAGATATACCCTTATAGGTTGGACAAGTGGTCGACCTTAACACCCAGATCTTCTTAACGTAATGACATAGAGTGGAAAAGTGGTGAATCTTCAGACCAAACCACTCATGCTACTAGAGATAATAGGTTGGACAAGTGGTGGACCTTGAATGTAAACTCCCCATGTACAAAATATCATGGGTTTAAGGTATTTCAATGGATCTTAGCATCTTGGAGACATGGTGCAGCTTGCTTCTCTTCATGTTTCAATGGAGCCTATCTTGGACAAATGGTGGAGCATCCTTCTCTCCATGTTTCAATGGACCCTAGCTTAGACAAGTGGTGGACCTTTGCTTCTCTCTATGTTTCAATAGAGTTAGCTTGGACAAGTGGTGGAACTTGGAACCAAACCCCCATGTAAAACCTATCATGGTCATTCCAAGTGGTGAGAAAGAATACCCTTTAAGATATAGCCTTATAGGTTGGACAAGTGGTGGACCTTAACACCCAGATCTTCTTAATATAATGACATAGAGTAAAAAGTGGTGAATCTTGACATCAAACCACTCATGCTACTAGTGATAATAGGTTGGACAAGTGGTGGACCTTGAATGTAAACCCCCCATGTACGAAATATCATGGGTTTAAGATATTTCAATGGAGCCTAGCATTTTGGAGACATGGTGCAGCTTGCTTCTCTTCATGTTTCAATCAAACCTGGCTTGGACAAATGGTGGAGCATCCTTCTCTCCATGTTTCAATGGAGCCTAGCTTGGACAAGTGGTGGACCTTTGATTCTCTCTATGTTTCAATAGAGTTAGCTTGGACAAGTGGTGGACCTTGGAACCGTACCCCTATGTAAAACCCATCATGTGCATTCCAAGTGGTGGTAAATAATACCATTTAAGATATAGCCTTATAGGTTGGACAAGTGGTGGACCTTAACACCCAGATCTTCTTAATATAATGACATAGAGTGGAAAAGTGGTGAATCTTGAGACCAAACCACTCATGCTACTAGGGATAATAGGTTGGACAAGTGGTGGACCTTGAATTTAAACCCCACATATACAAAATATCATGGGTTTAAGGTATTTCAATGGAGCCTAGCATCTCAAAGACATGGTGCATCTTGTTTCTCTTCATGTTTCAATGGAGCCTATTTTGGACAAATGGTGGAGCATCCTTCTCTCCATGTTTCAATGGACCCTAGATTGGACAAGTGGTGGACCTTTGCTTCTCTCTATGTTTCAATATAGTTAGCCTATATTAGACAATTAGTAGACCTCCAATCTCTCCATGTTGTCTAGAGCTAAGCTTGGACAAGTGGTGGACCTTACTTCTCCCTTCCCTTAGTTTACTAGCTTAAATGATCACTATGTATACTTGCTTAGATCTAGCTTGAACAAGTGGTGGAACTTGTATTCACACAAACTTAATCCATTACAAAAAAGTATATGTTAAAATAACATTTGGTTTTTTTTGTTTCAGGAAAGATGGCTCCAAAAAAACAGGTTGCAAGGGTTGCTGTCTCAGTTGACTATACTTGCAATGATCTTAGGAAATGGTATTTGGACATACATGGTATAGAGGGTGCACAATTTCATAAGGTGCATCTATTTATTGCCAAAAAGGATAATGACAGCTTGTTTGAAGATGTTGGACAAGTTGTGGAAGCATCTGTCTCTGTAGTTGATAGTCATCCAGAGGTGGAATGCATTGACATTCTAGTTCCAATGAATCTAGAATTTCAACTATCTCCAGGAGCATATGCATTGGAGCGCATGTCTAGAAACAAAGAAGAGACAATGTTTTCTCGAGGATGGAAGTTTGCAGAATCAAATCCAAATATCACAGCAGATCAACTTCAAAGCTCCATCATTGCCACACTACAACGAAAAAAGGTGAAAGCTTCACGACCACCATCCACAAAGAAGCAAGCAAAAGTGCAGAAAGTAGAAGCTAAGCGAACTAGCTCCATTTTGGATGTAGACAAGGCATCTTTGGCATCCTCATCAACAGAGGGTTCAATGTCAAAGATGAGAATTGTGGATCCAGATGTTTTAGAAGCTGAGGCCATGAAAGGACAAGAAAAAGATACAGGTGGAATGAATAAGTACATAAATTATTTTCCTTTCCAATATAGGGAATTTGATATCCCTATTCAAAATTGTTGGCTTGCTCCTGATCACTATAATGCACGTATTATGGATAAAAAACACGCTGAAAGTGTGTTATTTGGATTTTCACGGAGTACGACCAAGCCTGCAGCATGTGCATATTTGATGCCTGTTCGAAATGCAAAATCAAAGAAGGGGACTCCTTTGGCAGTAGAAGAGGTAGAGGAGCAAAAAATTAAAGATTATCATTATTGGATTCTTGATGGGCAGCATTCAATCTATGCTGCAAAAGTTTTGCTTCACAATGAACAAAACAACAAAGAGATCTTTGAAAGACTGATTAGCGTGTATAAATTTAGAAAGGCTCGCATTGTTGTGAATGCTCCTCCATTTGTTGCAACTGCTATATCTGCCATTGCAAATGAGGAGGCTCAGGCATTGTATGTCAAGCAACCTTACAGCCAAATATTGAGACATTTACGGAGTCAATGGATCTTCGCAGGACGACCACCAAAGGCAGCAAGTGGAATTGCAGAGGGACATGCATCTCGTGCCGGATGGGATGTAAGTTATTTTCTTTGTCTTTTTGATAGTGTTTAATTAACAAATCTTGCTCAATAGTTTAATTATTTCTCTATTTCTTTTCAGGGTTTTCTTCGATTGGCAAGAATGAGTGCAGCAGCAAGTTGGATTGCTAAACAGGCACACATGGTCACCTACTCTGATTTAGTTTATGATTGCTGGATAGAAATCATTGAAAATCTAGAAGAGGAGAATAAGAAACCCCCAACAACTGTATTTAGATATCTTTGTGGCCTTGAGGAATCAGAGGTAAAGACTATTCAAGAAGAGATTAGAGATGAGAAGATTTTACTGTCAAAGAGTGCAAAGGATGGTGATGCAACTGACATGTATGATCGAATCAAGCAGTTGAAGCAAGACAAATTGATTCAAGATGCACTTCTTGAAGGCTTCAACAATTTGAATGAGTCTTCACCATGTAAAGACTGGGAGGAGGTGGTCAAAATGTATAACATCAATGATGTTGTTTATAAAACAATTTTAATGCTATGCGAGGAATGGATCAGATCTAGTTTGACGCGTGGAACAAAGAAAATGGCTTTTCCAGATGGAGCAATAAAATACATGCAATGGGCAATTCACCTTCAAAAGGAGAAAACTGAGCCTAGAGATTTGCCATGGTCAATCTATGTGGTGAGCCTACAAATGGAAGGCAATCTCTACTTGATGCGCCACTTCAATAATAAAGTGCCTATTGGCTTATGTGTTTTAGATATGACAAAAAACGTTGGAGGCAATTTGAAGTGGAGTGAGGAGACATTTAACAATGCTTTGGATGGGATCTTGGCTATTGCTGGAGGGTCAACAGATCCTGGATTTGTCTTTCTTGCATTTGTGGATTTCACTAACTTCACAAAATTGCAATGTGCCTTTCACGCCATGGGAGATAATTGAGCTACCATTGTTGTGGTGCATTGCATCACTTTCCATCAGCTCCTTGCAAAGGAGCAATTCAATTCCTAACAGTTATTGCCTTCTTGGGACAAGGCAATGCATTTGAAGACCTGAGAAGAAGATCAGAGGAACATCCCATGCCAATTGATTGTTCTCTTCTTCAAGTAGCAGATAACGATATGTCAGATTTGCAATATTTGGAGGCCAAAAAAAGAGCTTTGGTCAAGCACTACATTCGTACATATTGTTTTGAAGACCGCAAGCTTGTTGATGTTTTTGGTGATGGCTCCTTGGTTGCACAAGAAGGAATACAACAGAAAAAAGAAGTCATCTGCTTAATTGATAGTGTGGAGGAGGCAAAAAGCATGGAGACCATGCTGCTAGACTTTGTTAAGTCTCATGAAGATATAGAAAAATGGGCTGGACTTCAACAATCCACTTCGCAATCAGGCGACATTGTGCCTGTTACAGAGGAGTGCTCTCCACAAAGAGAAGAAGAACAACAACAACACCATCCTGTGTCAATGGAGGACTTTTTGGAAATGGAGACACGTATGTTTTGAGTTTCTTGTGCATGTTAGTGTTTCTTGTTACTGATTTGATACTCTTAATGTTAGATTTTGCTTTATATAGTATTGATTGAGCTTGTATTTTTTATCTCAAGCATTCAAGGTTTGAATGTAAATAGTAAATTACTTGAGTTTTTGAATGGTGGATCTGTAGACTAAAACTAAAACATTTAATACTCACAAAGACTTAATTACTTAAGAGCTTGAACTCAATAAGTTTTGGACCTTTTATCAATACCCCCTTGATATGATACATTAGATCGTAGCATGGTTAAATGGTGATGCTTCATAAATTGAACCTAGCTTAGACAGGTGCTGGAGCCTAAATTTAAACTAACCTTGCTAGAAGGGAGCTTATGTTTGGACTTTGAGAGAAATAGCATAAGTAATCAATTAGAGCATAGATTAGACATGTGGTGGTGGCCGGCCTTAGAGACCAAAATCTTAATGAGCTTGGAAAGGTATTTAAGTACTGCAATTTACTTAGTTTTAGTACTCATTAAATGCATAGCTTGACAAAAGGTGGACCTTACATGGATCCTAATTTCAAGAGGTGTGGTAGACCTTCAAAACAAGCTCATATAGCTTGGACATGTGGTAGACCTTGCATGAAGACTAGTTTAGACAAGTGTGGTACACCTTGTAACCAACACCCATTTGTTATATTAGCTTGGACAAGTGGTGGACCTTGCTTTTATGTTTCAATGGAGCATATTTTGGACAGGTGGTAGACCTTGTTTCTCTCCATGCTTCAATGGAGAGAAACTTTAGCTTGGACAAGTGGTGGACCTTGTTTTTATGTTTTAAAGGAGCATATTTCGGACAAGTGGTAGACATAGTTTCTCTCCATGGTTCAATGGAACCCACCTCAGACAAGTGAAGTACCTTGAAACCAAACCCCCATAATACAACCTACTAAATAGGTTGGAAAATTGGTGGATATGAAACCATCCATGATAGAGCATAGTATAGGTGAAAACGTAGTGGTCCTTATATCAATTACCCATGCATAGCTTGGACAAGTGGTGGACCTTGATTCTCTCTATGTTTCAATGGATCCTATCTTGGACTAGAGATATATCTTACTTAGTTCCATGCTTCAATGGATTGTAGCTTGGATAAGGAGTGGAACTTCAAACAAAACTCCACAGCATAGCATATATTAACAATTCATGGGTTTTATAGAGATTGTCCTGCCTATTTTGGAGAGTTGGTACACCTTTATTCTCCATTCTTCAATGGATCTGAGGTTGGACAAGCGGAGCTGGAGAAGTGGTCAACCTTAAAATGAAACCTCCCATGCTACAACCCATCATAGATCGTATATGTAGTGGACCTTGAAACTCTTTTATGTCCCTAGCTTAGAGAAGCATTGCACTCTTGATTATCTCCATACATGAAGGCAAGGTTGGACAAGTGGTGGACCTTCAAACCAGAATCTCTATGCAATAATAGGCAAGTGGTGGAGCTTGTTTTCTCCTTGTTCCAATGGAGCCTAGCTTAGACAAACAATGGAGCTTGCTTCTCTCCATGTTTCAATGGATCCTAGCTTAGAAAAGTGGTGGAGCTTTGCTTCTCTCCATGTTCCAATGGACCATAGCTTAGACAAGTGGTAGACCTTGAAAAACACCCCTCGTATACAACATATTATGGGGTTTTCATGTTTCAATGGCTCCTAGCTTGGACAAATGGTAGAGCTTGCTTCTCTTTATGTTTCAATGGATCCAATCTTAGCCAAGGGTGGACCTTGAAACAAGAATCCCCCCCCCCATGTACAACGTATTATGGGTTTTGAAAGCACTGGGAGAAAATAATAGCTTTGATAAGTGGTGGACCTTGCTTCTCTCCATGCTTCAATGGAGCCGAGGTTGGACACATGTTGGAGAGAAGATGGTTGCCCATGAAATAAGACCATGCATGCTATAATCAATCATATGTTGTACACATGGTGGACCTTGCAATTGTTTTATATGCCTAACTTGGACAAGTGGAGGACCCTTGATTACCTCCAGATATCAACAACAAGCCAAGTTTGGACAAGTGTAGTACCACCAAACCAGAATCTATATGCTACAATAGAGTATAGGTAGGACACGCGATGAACCTTGATATCAAACCATCCATGCTACTAGAGATGATAGGTTTCACATGTGGTGGAACCTTGTATCAATGTTCTATGTGTAGTTTTTGACTAGTGATAGACCTTGAAACTAATCCCTCTAGGCTACAAGAAAAAAGAGATGGATGAGGAGGCTAGACTACTTTTGTTGCATCAATGCATCCCATGTTACCACATATACTATAGGGTTCTTGGATAAGTGTTGGATCTTGTGTCAATGCTCCATGTCTAGCTTGGACAAGTGGTGGACCTTGGTTCTCTCTATGCTTCAAATGGGCAATAGATTGGAGACACAGTGGCCTTTTTTTTCCAATGATTTTATTTTTTGGAAACCTTGGAGGCACCATGTAAGAGGCACTCTAAGTCTTCCATACAATGGACCTATTGGACTATAAAATAATGATATCTTTCTTTGATATTGTCATTATTTTATGCATAATATTTTCTTCTTTTTGCAGACACAAAGGAGTTAAGTGATATAAAAACTCTAGATGTATTTCACACTATGATTGGCATGAAGATCCTTTTGGGACACCAACTTTTCCTATTCCCAAAGATGTAATTTTCCATATTAACGGTGTGGATTTTGAAGTGCGACTTTCATGTATTGAAGGAGCTGGTTATGGGCTATTTGTGCATACTACCCTGGAAAGTGGTTTGACTATTCTAAACTATGGAGGGCATAAGTATAGATTTCAAGACTGGAAAAAGATATGCAAAATATTTCCAAGAGCTTATAAATATTCTCTTCTAGAGGATCCAAACATAGAAGAAGAGGAAGATCAATCATACATTATTGGTTGTGTAGAAGAAGGAAACGTGTCGGGCTATATAAATAGTTCTCACAGTACAAATGTCTGTCCCAACGTACGCTATACATTTGATCCAAATTTGCCACCTTGGCATAAATGCACCTCTTCACACATCAAGTCAGAAGAATATGGCCATGTATGCATTGAGACTATTTGTCAAGTTGAAGCAGGAGAAGAGTTGTTTGCTGACTATAACTTTACTTGACATTGTAAAGTATTGTACATGGATGGAAATCTCAAGTACATGCATCATTTTCATTTTTCATGGATGAAATCTCAAGTGAATATAACATTTGATTATTGTTTAGTTTATGCTCAACGAGAATCTAGAGTGCTCTTATGCTTTGTGTGTTGTCTAACATATTTGACTACCTTGGCCATAGAATCTTGATTCTACTCTAGATTTGTGATAAATCTTACCAAAATTTAATCAATGTCTAGGTTGGACAAGTGGTGGGGCTTCAAACATTACTGTCTTAAACAAGTGGAGTTATCTTACTTGAATAAGTGGTGGCCTTTGAATCCAAATCTAAGCCAAATCTCTAATTATTTTCTTGTAGTCTAGGTTGGACATTTGGTGGACCTTGTATCCATGTTTCCTCAACAAGGGTGGCTTTTAGTTTTCACTTTAAGTACTCATCTTTAATAAAGTGTAGGATGGAAAATGTTGAGTTAGTAGATTGTATTTTAGACAAGTGGTGTTTGGTGTACGAATGCTGAAAATGGTTGCAAGGATTCTAACAACGACTTTACCTTAAATAAATTTCTTACTAGGAGTTCTACATATAAATATGGTGAATAAAATTCTAGTGGTTTTGAGATACCATTTGTGTGTGTGTTTTCTTAGATTCACAAACTGGGATGGATAATGCTCCTATGGTTCAGTCAACAACTATAGAATCCATAGATTCTATGGTTTCTAAAGTGCCCAAGATGGATGATATTTCTATACTAGAGTCTAGTGTTGTGCAACTTGAGCAAGCTTCCAATAATGAGAACCAAGAAATCGATGCTTCAAAAATGCAACATACATCAAAAGAGACTGAAAAGTCCACTCACGAGCTATTGCCAATTGGTACTACGTCATGTAGCGTAGATGTTGAGAAATCCATGCTTACAATTATATTGGATTTAAATGGTCTATTGTTGAAACGTTCCCCTCAACCATCCTCACACCACAACTCAGTGCAAATGGATTCAAAAAGATATATTATACTCAGGCCAGGTTGCATCCAATTCTTGAAGACTATTTTACAAAGGTTTAATGTTGCAATTTGGTCGACAGCTACTAGGAATAATGTGTATCAAATCCTTGCAGCACTAAACAACTTAGCTGAGGATACATTGCCTTTCTTTGCAATTTGGTCGCAAGATGTTTGCTACACCGCTCAAACTCAAAAATTGTTTAGACCCGACAATCCAAACGTTGAGGCAATGTTCAAGCCTCTAGCCAAAATTGCCATGGGGTTTGAATGTGATCCACAAAGAACAGTGCTTATTGATGACTCTCCTTACAAGGGATGTATTTCACCAGCAAACAATTGCATTTTTCCACCACAATTTGATGCTGAGAAGATGGTTGACAATATGCTCTTGGAGGAGCTACTGCCATACTTGATTCAGCTTGATGAGAGAAGGGATGTGCGTGATTTAATTGCTTCTAATCGTTATGGACAACCTATAGTGACAAATGATAGTGAATACAAACAAATCATGGAGTATTGGAAGCAGAAAAATGATGTTTGGTCAGCTAAGGTGTTCTTTACAAGAAGAATACCACCTGCAAAAGGTGACAGAGATGAAACTATCATTGAAGATGCAAGTGACACAAGCCACCGCAATGAAATGAGAAGAGCCCAAATACAAGAGATCTTGGCAAAGGAGCGTACACCCATTGAAAGCATGAAGGCGTCACAATTGACCACTTTAGCTAGGCAATTGGGTTGTAACACAAAAGGAGTTTTGAAGGCAACCACAGCAAAGGCTTATATAAATAAGGTGAAAGCTGAGAACAATCTTCTAAGGCTGGATAGAAAGCAACCCTAAGGTACTAGTGACATGTCATATATTCTTGATACACATGCTTGAACACTCATGTGCATGGTATCTAACAAATCTTTCTTTTTATTCCTTCTTGCAGGATCTTACAAAGGATACTACTAGATGGAGCTCAATCAATAGAGATTTTGATATTTTTGCTCAAAATAATGAAGCAGTCACCTACATTTTTTGTTTATCAATTTCTTGAGAGACTTTATTTTAGTTTGTAATCATCAAATGAAATGAAAAGTATCCTTCTTATTAAGATTGTTGATCTTTTTCTTGTTCAAACCTTTCAATTGTGATTTATAGTTTTGTTAGCATGAGATTGTGCTTTTTTAGTTTGAAAAAAACTGTCAAAGATCCAAGTCTTTTTGGCTTTACTTAAGTTATTAATTGTGAAAGATCCAAGTTTTTTTGCTTTACTTAAGTTATTGATTGCCTATGTAATAGTCCTTAAAACAATATCGGATGGCTTTCTTGCTCCCATGTCTCACATTGGTCTTTAGGTAAGACAAGTGGTGACCTTGAAAGTATGGTCTCATATCTCGATCAAGTGAAGAGACATGAAGCTTAAATATCACTACTATGTATCTAGTGTTAAACTCCATCGAGACAAAGACTAGATAGCCAAATTGCAGTCGAGTTTAAGTGAAAAATCCATTTGAGCTAAGGTAAAACTTATAGTGCCTCATTTTTCTAGGATTCTACCCCATCAAGGAAGTTATAATCTAGCACAAACCAATTAAGACTCTTTTGGAGCCTAGATAGGACAATTCGTGGAACTTATGAAACTTATTATTGAGTTAGAGTCTAGTTTAGATAAGCAAAAGATCTTCAAACCAGCACTTGGTCTTACTATTCAATATTCAAAGTCCCTTGAAGCTAACAAATTACATACCCACTTGTAACCTAACTAATGAGTAATTATATAGATCTAAGCAAGTATATATAATGAGTCTTCAAACTAATAATCCAAGGGAAGAGAGTAGCAAGGTCCACTACTTGTCCAAGCTCAGCTCTAGACAACATAGAAAGATGCTAGTTCTACTAATTGTCTAATTATAGGCATGGAGAAATGATAGAAGGTTGACCACTTGTCCAACCTATCATCTCTAGTAAGATGGGAGGTTTGGCCTTAAGATTCACCATGTAACCAACCTATAATCATTGTATTATGAAGAGTAAAAAAGCAAAGCTCCACCACTTGTCCAAGCTAGTTCTAAAATCCACATGGAGATAAGCAAGCTCCACCATTTGTCGAATCTCTCTTCCATTAAAACATGAAAAAACTCATCTATGTTGTACAGGGGGACTTTTTTCCAAGGTCCACCACTTGTCCAAGCTAGGATCCCTAGTAGCACGAGTGGTTTGGTCTCAAGATACACCACTTGTACACTCTATGTCATTATATTAAGAAGAACTATGTATTAAGGTCCACCACTTGTCCAACCTATAAGGTTATATCTTAAATGGTATCCTTTCTCACCACTTGAAATTGCCCATGATATGTTTTACACGGGGGTTTCATTCCAAGGTCCACCACTTGTCCAAGCTAACTCTATTCAACATAGAGAGAAGCAAAGGTCCACCACTTGTCCAAGCTAACTCTATTCAAACATAGAGAGAAGCAAAGGTTCACCACTTGTCAAAGCTAGGCTCCGTTGAAGTATGGAGAGAAGTAACCTCCATCATTTTTCCAAGATAGGTGCCATTCAAACATGGAAAGAATCAAGATCTACCATGTCTCGAGATTCTAGGCTCCATTGAAACACCCTAAAACCATGATATTTTGTACATGGGGTGTTTGCATTCAAGGTCTACCACTTCTCTAACGTATTATACCTAGTAGCATGAGTGATTTGGTCTTAAGATTCACCACTTATCCACTCTATGTCATTATATTAAGAATAACTGGGTGTTAAGGTCCACCACTTGTCCAACCTATAAGGGTATATCTTAAATGGTATCCTTCACCACTTATCAAGGTCCATCACCACTTTTCCAACCTATAAGGTTATATCTTGAATGATATTTTTCCTCATCACTTGTAATGTCCATGCTATGTTTTACAAAGGGGTTTTGTTCCAAGACCCACCACTTGTCCAAGCTAACTCCATCCACCACTTGTCCAAGATAGGCTCCATTGAAACATGGAGAGAAGGATGATCCACCATTTCTCCAAGTAGGTTCCATTGAAACATTGAGAGAAGCAATCTCCACCATGTCTCCAAGCTAGGCTCCATTGAAATTCCCTAAACCCATACTTTTGTACATGAGGGGTTTACATTCAAGGTCCACCACTTGTCCAACCTATTATCCCTAGTAGCAAGAGTGGTTTGGTCTCAAGATTCACCACTTGTACACTCTATGTCATTATATTAAGAAGAAATATGTGTTAAAGTCCACCACTTGTCCAGCCTATAAGGTTATATTTTAAATAGTATCCTTTCTCACCACTTGAAATGCCCATGATATGTTTTACATGGGGGTTTCATTCCAAGGTCCACCACTTGTCCAAGCTAACTCTATTAAAACATAGAGAAAAGAAAGGTCCACCACTTGTCCAAGCTAGGCTCATTGAAACATGGAGAGAAGGAACCTCCACTGTTTCTCCTAGATAGGCTCCATTGAAACATGGAGAGAAATAAGCTCCACCATGTCTCCAAGTTGCTAGGCTCCATTGAAATACCCAATACCCATAATTTTTTGTACATGGGGGGTTTACATTCAAGGTTCACCACTTGTCCAACCTATTATCCCTAGTAGGTTTGGTCTCATGATTCACCACTTGTCCACTCTATGTCATTATATTAAGAGGAATTAGGTGTTAAGGTCCACCACTTGTCCAACCTATAATGTTATAGCTTGAATGGTATTTTTTCTCACCACTTGTAATGCCCATGACATGATTTACATGGGGGTTTTGTTCCAAGGTACACCACTTGTCCAAGATAAATCTATTGAAACATAGAGAGAAACAAAGGTCCACCACTTTTCCAAGCTAGGCTGCATTGAAACATGGACCTTAATACCAAATTATTTCTAGTAGCATGAGTGATATTTTGTACATGGGGCGTTTACATTCAAGGTCCACCACTTGTCCAACCTATTTCCCTAGTAGGTTTGGTCCCAATTTCACCACTTATCCACTCTATGTCATTATATTAAGAATAATTGGTGTTAAGGTCCACCACTTGTCCAACCTATAAGGTTATATATTGAATGGTATTTTTTTCTCACCACTTGTAATGCCCATGATATGTTTTACATGGGGTTTTTGTTCCAAGGTCCACCACTTTTCCAAGATAACTCTATTCAAACATAGAGAGAAACAAAGGTCCACCACTTGTCCAAGCTAGGCTCCATTGAAACATGGAGAGAATGATGCTGCACCATTTATCCAAGATAGGCTGCATTGAAACATGGAGAGAAGCAAGCTTTACCATGTTTCCAAGCTAGGCTCCATTGAAACACTCTAGGGGGTTTTATTTCAAGGCCCACCACTTGTTTAACCTATTATCCCTAGTAGCATGAGTGGTTTGGTTTCAAGATTCACCACTTGTACACTCTATGTCATTATATTGTGTTAAAGTCCACCACTTGTCCAACCTATAAGGTTATATCTTAAATGGTATCCTTTCTCGCCACTTGAAATGCCCATGATATGTTTTACATGGGAGTTTCATTCCAAGATCCACCACTTGTCCAAGCTAACCATATTCAAACATAGAGAGAAACAAAGGTCCACGACTTGTCCAAGCTAGGCTCCATTGAAACATGGAGAGAAGGAACCTCCACCATTTCTCCTAGATAGGCTCCATTAAAACATGGAGAGAAGTAAGTTCCACCATGTCTCCAAGATGCTAGGCTCCATTGAAATACGCAAAACCCATGATATTTTGTACATGGGTGATTTACATTCAAGGTCAACCATTTCTCCAACCTATTATCCCTAGTAGGTTTGGTCTCACAATTCACCACTTTTCCACTATATGTCATTATAATAAGAGGAATTGGGTGCTAAGGTCCACCACTTGTCCAGCCTATAAGGTTATACCTTGAATGTATTTTTTCTCACCACTTGTAATGCCCATGACATGCTTTACATGGGGTTTTGTTCCAAGGTTCACCACTTGTCCAAGCAAATTCTATTGAAACATAGAGAGAAACAAAGGTCCACCACTTTTCCAAGCTAGGCTCCATTGAAACATGGACCTTAATACCAAATTATTTCCTAGTAGCATGAATAATATTTGTACATGGGGGTTTGCATTCAAGGTCCACCACTTGTCCAACGTACTTTTCCTAGTAGGTTTGGTCGCAAGATTCACCACTTGTCCACTCTATGTCATTAATTAATAATAATATGGGTGTTAAGGTCCACCACTTTTCCAACCTATAAGGTTATATATTGAATGGTATTTTTTTCTCACCACTTGTAATGTCCATGATATGTTTTACATGGGGATTTTGTTCCAAGGTCCACCACTTGTCCAAGCTAGATCTGTTCAAACATAGAGAGAAACAAACATGCACCACTTGTCCAAGGTAGGCTCCATTGAAACATGGAGAGAATGATGCTCCACCATTTATCCAAGATAGACTCCATTGAAACATGGAGAGAAGTAAGCTCCACCATGTTTCCAAGATGCTAGAGTCCATTGAAATACCCAAAACCCCTGATACTTTGTACATGGGGGGTTTACATTCAAGGTCCACCACTTGTCCAACCTATTATCCCTAGTAGCATGAGTGGCTTGGTCTCAGGATTCACCACTTGTCCACTCTATATCATTATATTAAGAAAAATTGGGTTTCCATATCTAAATGGATCTTTGCTTGGATAAGTGGTAGACCTTGAGACCTAAATACCCATTCTACACTAGAGCATTGGTTAAGCCTTATACACTTCAAGCATACCTTTAACAACAAGTAGTAGTTATTAGTTGACTTAAATCTAGTTGAACTCCATGGTATTGAGACTAAGAGAGAGTGTAGCATAAAAAAGAGTCAGGATTTTAATTTGACTTTCTTTCTATTAATGAGTAGATCATAGATGGATTTTGGTATCTAATAAAACCTTAGGGTAGACAATGTAAAAATCATGTCTATTGTTGTGTTTGCATTAAGTGTTCTTGTTCTTTAATTTCAGAACCATTACAGAAAAATGGATTGGCTATATGCTGGCATAAATTGAAGAAAACTATTGAATTACCCATCCAACCTCCTCCAAGACCTTGTCCAAGGAATGAATCACCTCCTTATCACCTACCACTTGCTTTCAAGGACATCAAAAGAGTACTTATCTTGGATCTAGAGGGGTTACTTCTCAAGACAGTTGAAATGAAACATGGAGATTCTATGCCATCTTGGGCTCAACACATGCGACTTGTGGAGGACAAAGATGAAGTTTATCATGTGGTGCGACCAGACGCACAAAGTTTTTTGGATTTTTGTGCTGAATACTTTGAGCTATGGATATGGAGTTGCTATAACTTAACAAGGGTGCAACGCATCACACAAAAGTGTTTTCCTGAGCAGTATACCAAGTTCAAGGTGTTTATGAGTAACAAAAATTGCCAAAATCCAAATATCATGTTAGGATTTACAAGGGTTTATCACAAAAATCTGAGTGATATTTGGAAGATATTTGAGGATTTGGATGCAAACAATACCTTAATTTTTGATGACACTCCATATAGGGTGATGTGGAACATGCCAGGGACATATCTTATATTTCCAAAGATGTGGAGGCAAACTTCCGAGCAACTTCAAAACTTCTTGCAGAGAACCATAATTCCATGGTTGGTAGGATGGTTGTATGCAAGAGATAAGAGAGTCTATACATATAACACAATTGTAAATCAGTATAGTGATTCTGAGACAAATTATGTCCTTGGTGTGTACTTGTCAACACGAAAGCATTGAATAAATATGGCTATAAGATGCTTTTTTTATTCTAGTGTGTATCTTTCAACATTTGTATAATTTGATATAGTCTTTTTTTTTTATATAAAAGGTGTGTCAATTTTATGAACACTTGAATGGAGTGCACCCTACTCTAAGGGGACTTCAATGTACTATTGGAGTGCATCCTATTGTAAGGGGACTCTGATGTATTGCTAGAGTGCACCCAAATTTTTGGGGACTCATTTTTTATTTGATTGGGGCCTATGTTGGGTCATATAGTAAAAGAAATTCATTTTTTGTCAATTCATATCGAGGTTGCATTTATTTGGAACTATGAAAGAATTGATGTTTGATGTCAAAATAAAACTTGTAAGTGTGGATCAGAGAATTCATGGACTTTAAATATGTGAGAGGGATCTTTTTCTTGGGCACAAATGTTTGCTTCAAGAATTTTGTCATTACATACTTTATGTGAAAGAGTTTTAGAATCTAAAAGACTTTGAAAACAAAACTATGGAATCTAAGTGCATGTATTCTTGAATGGCTTGAAAGTTGATGTATACATGCATGTCGCCTTGATGAAGATTTAGATCTGACAAGATGGAAAGATATAATTCTTGGACGTTACCTTTGTCAATTTGGTAATAACATATTTAACTTTCTTTTAATATGGGTGGAAAATATATTATTATGTGCATTTGGAAAATATATTATTATTTGCATATTTAACTTTCTTTTAATATGGGTGGAAAATATATTATTATGTGCATTTGGAACCTAATTGCTTGACCTTCAAACCAAGATTCCTATGTTATTTTTTCATATACTTTTTTATACTGAATTAAGATTGTGGATGCAAGGTCCACCACTTGTTCAAGCTAGATCTAAGAAAGTATATATACTGAGTCTTCAAACTAGTAAACCAAGGGGAGAGAGAAGCAGGGTCCATCACTTGTCCAAGCTCATCTCTAGACAACATAGAGAGATGTTATGTCTACTAATTGTCCAATATAGTCATGGAGAAATGATAGAAGGTTGATCCACTTGTCCAACCTATCATCTCTAGTAAAATGGGAGGTTTGGCCTTAAGATTCACCATGTAACCAACATATACTTCATTGTATTATGAAGAGTAGAAAAGAAAAGCTCCACCACTTGTCTAAGGTAGTTCCAAAATCAACATGGAGAGAAGAAAGCTTCACCATTTGTCCAAGATAGGCTCCATTAAAACATGGAAAACCTCATATATGTTGTACATGGAAGCTTTTTTCCAAGGTCCACCACTTGTCCAAGCTAGGATCCATTAAAACATGGATAGAAACAAGGCTCCACAACTCGTCCAACCTTTATAGCTGCAAAGTGTACCGGTTGTCTAAACTAGGCATGGGAAAATAATAGAAGGTCCACCACTTATCCAATATATTATCTCTAATAGCATGGGAGGTTTGGTCTCAAGATTTAGGAATTGGCTGACCTGTATTTCATTGTATTATGATGAATTTGGTTTTAAAGTCAACTACTTATCCAAGCTATAAGTTTATATCTTGAATGGTATTCCTTCCCATCACTTAGAAAACCAATGATATGTTGTACATGGGAGGGTTTGTTACAAGGTCCACCACTTGTCCAAGCTAGTTTCATTGAAACATGGATGAAGACAAGCTCCACCATTTGTTAAAGCTAGACTCCATTGAAATCTAGAAAATCCATTCTATGTTGTACATGGGGTTTTTGTTTTAAGGTCCAACACTTGTCCAAGCTAAGATCCATTGAAACATGGAGTAGAGAAACACTCCACCACTTGTCCAAGCTAGGCAACATTGATAGTAGTTGGTTTATTTTGAAGATCCACCACGTGTCTAAGCTAACTCTATTGAAACATAGAGAGAAGCAAAGGTCCACCAACTGTTCAAGCTAGGCTCCATTGAAACATGGACAGAAGCAAGCTCCACCATTTCTCCAAGATAGACTCCATTGAAACATGGAGAGAATCAAAGGTCCACCATTTCTCCAAGCCAAGATCTAGTTGTCCAACCTATAAGGTTATATCTTAAATGGTAATCTTTCTAATCACTTGGAATACCCATGATATGTTTTACATGGGGGTTTTGTTCCAAGATCACCACTTGTCCAAGCTAACTCTATTGAAACATAGAGAGAAGCAAAGGTCCACCACTTGTCCAAGCTAGTCTCCATTGAAACAAGGAGAGAAGAAAGCTCCATCATTTCTCCAAGATAGGCTAGCATGGATAAGTGCACCTTGAAACCAACCTTCCTATGAGGCAATAGAGCATATGCTACATATTTTATGTATGCCCCATGCCTCAAATTAAGAAGTTATAGATTAGAAGTGGACCTTGCTTAAATGTCACATGCAATAAATTAAGGAAAAATAGCCAAGTGGATTGTATTCCTCAATGGATCCTTGCTTTCACAAGTTGTGAACCTTGAGTCACTTTTACATTAACTTGGACAAGTGGTGGACCTAGAAACCAAGCTCTCCATGTTGAGATAAGTTGTAGGTAGGACATTAGAACATAGACAACGATAATGGATGCAATATACTCCTCTCCTAATAATCCAATTGATTGAAACCATGATATTTTAGTTGTTTTCATTGTGTATTGTATGTGCATAAAGTGGAATGAGACCTTAAGAAAACTCAAATTTTTGACAAAATCTCTATATTTTATACATGATATATTGAAAGTTGTCCAACCTGGGAATTGGGATTTTCCCACTTTACCTAATATGGTCTTTAGATCAATTCACAAACTCCCACACCAGCAACTTCACGTCCAGTTCACCAGAAATGTCGGGATGTGTGCGGTCTAGCTGGGAAGGTGCGGAACCTATGGCTGTGAGAGTTAGTGATGAGAGTCACAAACACTTTATAAAAAAATGTTTATGGAGAATCACCAACCCTCTTCCTAAAGATGGTTTTAACTCTAAGAGCGTTCATGACAAAAATGTCACAAACCCTCTTTGCTATTGTGCTTGGAACGTGTTTGTTTTGGTAGTCGAGATTATGATGAAAGGGCCATCAAATCACATCCAATTTTACTTTAAAAGAGCAATTAGGAACACTAAATGTTCAGACATAAAACTTCAATGCTCATACAAGCACAATTCTCAATCAAAACCCAAACCTCTTTGGTGGTATCATGTAGCCTCGCCCCCAATCACATAGTCGTGGCATCAAACAGTTGAAACGAGTACACAAGCTTCCACCTTCACGGCGACCATTTGCTAAGTTTGCAGAGATTTAAGAGCTTCTAAAGTGAATCCCACACACCATTTTGATAAGGGGAAACCCTAATTCACTCCCTCACTAGCTCAGATATAATATTTCGAAGAGGCGGGACTGCCCTACACATAGATTGAGCAACCATGGAAGCCATTACACAGTAGTGATAAATTGTAGATTTTTTTACTGTCAAAATCCCCCTTCTCTCTCTTCCCCCCACGGCATTATGAGCTGATGTGTCAATTTTTGGGCCATTTTGCCACTTTGGACCAAAACTAGGCCATTTTCAACTCATTCTTGACCCAAAAAAATGTCATTTTTGATGCGAAAAATCCTAAACGGAGTCAAGAAAATACCTAAATTTGTGGGATCACTCGCATAAGCATAAAAATCATAGATAAGCATCATTTTTCATCAATATACCATTTTGGGTCACTTTCCATGCAATTCTGCAACGGCGCCTGTTAGCTGCTATTTATGACAGTTTTTGCCCGCATCAGTCTTTGTAGGCGAGATGAGTGTGCCACCATGAAACACTTGGACTATGTATTTTCAAACCAAATTAGGCACCTTATCAAGTGAAAAAGCACGCAAATAAGCCACATCCAGGGCCACGACTCCCCGGATAGGTATGTACATGATAGCGACCGCAGTAGCCGCTTTAGCATATATCACGATATGTACATTATTGTTTTTCTTTCCATGCATCGAGAAATGTCAAAAGTGAGGTGAATGTTTTATTTTACACTATGTACGTGCCACGGAACGACAACATCGGGGATTTTTCCTTGGATTTGCCTAAATACCTGGTGTTGGGAATTGAAGAGGCGTGGCGCCTAAACTGGTATGGTTGGTGTTCATATCTTACCACCTTCTGGTACTTGGGATCCTTTTAGAGCTCAGGTTCATGGAGGGAGGTGAACCGATCTCAACTTATGTCTGGATCAGGTAGGTTGGAGGTGTTCTGTCTCGCTCCGACGGAAGTGAAATTCTCTCTATCCGTAGTAGAGCAAAAGTGGATGGGTGAACTAGTCGATCCCTACACAGGGTCCGATGCTCTGCTGATTATTATGTCATATTATTTTTTATGTTATGGTATATCCAGATTCTGTTATTGCATTAATGCATGGTTGCATATTTCATTTAGATGGGGCACTTAAAGATTCTATGTTGTCATTGTCTCACGTCTCTATGCACTCTATTTCACCCTCTACTATTTCCTCTCTCTCTCTCTTCTCGCAACACAGTGTACACATATATTCACCCTCCACAATGTTATATCTTTCTAGAGTACGATTTCATCCATAACACCCATTCAAGGGTAGCACTAGTCGCTAGGTACCTCTGGATGCAGTCCGGCTCATGGCCTGTCATAATAATCAATATCTAATTCTCCTAAATGATTTTCTCATATTAAACTGATCATTTAATGTGGGGAAGTGCCAAGGGAGAAAAAGCTAGAATATTGGTTAAGTTAGCAGACCGGCCACAGTAGGGATCCAAAGGAGGGAAAATAGGGATCCAAAGGGGGGGGCCATCTGCAAAAGAGCCATGTGAAACAATGGGCCAAAAAGACCCTAAGGTGCAGCCCATTAAGACTTCCAAAATGCTAAGGTTCCAAAATTCAAAGGTTGTGTCCAAAGGTTAACCCTAGGGAAAATTGGATGCTTAGTGTGAGCTCAAAAAGTCTTTGCATATCCCTACATGGGAGGGGGCGAGCCCCAAAGCTAGGGGATGAGAGAGAAAGCTACACACACACACACACACACACACTCTCACACTTGACCATGTGTGAAGGGAAAATACTCTATCTCCTCCCAAGCTTTAATGGAGAGCTCATCACCTACTCCAAGCTTGTGAGATAGAAGCCTACATCAACACTCTCTTGGCATGTGGATGCAAATCCAACCAAGAGCCAAGCTTCAATGCATGCTCATCTTCTCTACCAAGCTAATTACTAAGCTAAGCTATGCTAATATGAGTGATTATGTGAGGAGATGTACTTCTTTCTCGTAAGATACTTCTTTTTCCTCTCAATCTACTCTCATACCCTGCTAGCTCTCACCATCTTCGAAGGTGTGTGAGGTCTTGGGTCTGAGAACGGGGATAATTCAAGTTGTGTTTGATTAAGTGTTTTGCTTGGTGTATGAAGCTTCCATCTTCATTGCACTAGCTAGTCTTGAAGGAACACAAAGAATTGTATTGTACAATGTCTCTCTTGATGGGAGAAACCATAATACAAAGCCTTTTGGAGGGGGGACCGGCTCCATGCAAATCCGGTCCTCAATTGTTGTCAATAGCTTAATTGCTCTCTCTTTTGAAAGTATTGTCGATGCTATCTAACTAGGTGTTATGCTTTTTGTTGCTCTCTCCACCCAAGCACTCTTGTAATTCTCATTAGGAATCAACTCTAATGAAATGCCCACTATGTTCATGCTAAATTCCGCTACACAAAAGATTTTAGGCCATTAAATGTTACATTGGTATCAGAGCTCAAGGTTTCTCTTTTCTTGCTCAAGAAGGGAGGTCCTCAAGCTAGCTACAAATGGTTGGTATTATTAATTGCCTGTGAGTAAGTAGAATAGGGATTTTTCAGCCTTGCAGTGCGCCTGCCTTTGTGCAGTTAACGGGGCATCACCGTCGAGAGCTATGGTCTTAATAGTGGAGTCCTACGGGGCTTGCCTACGGCTTAACCACTATTGAGCTATTAGAAGCTTGACAGGAGCCGGTGCTGTTTTGGTGTCGAAAGACCCTCTCTTCTATTCCTTGCAATTAATGGTATTCAAGCCGCGGGTACAGTAGCTTGAGTGCTTTTTCTAAAGGGGTAAAGAGGAGTAGCAACTAGGGCTTGAAGTGCCAAAGTACACCTAAAAAGTTTACACCTAAAAGTTGTTAGAATGGCTGACAATATTAAAGAGAGTGAAATTAATGTTGATAACTTTGATTTTGCTCATGAGCAAGCTACTAATGATGCTTCAATGCTTGTTAATTATCTTGTTTCTAGGCTTCAACAAGCCATGGGCAATCCATCTCTCCAAAGTGAAGTGCAACGGCAACTCCGTGCTCACGGGATTCCCCAAGCTCATCACCATGACGAGAGAACACCTAGGAAGCCTCCCTGTGAGACTACCAAAAGAGGTCTCTCTCCGATTCGGGAAGAAGAAGAGAATCCATATGAAGGGCTCAAGAACTTACTTCTTGATGATGCATCTCCTTCCCAAAGGAGAACTCAAGAGCCCCCACCGAAGGAAAGAGAAAGAAGCGAGTCTCCCGCCACCTCGGCGGAGATGGCTCCACGAAGACGGCGGGCTAAACGCTCTCCATCACCACCAAAGCGGAGAAGACCATCACACTCTTCTCCACGCCATAATTCAAAGAGGGATGATAAAAAGCAAGAGAAGAAAAAGGCGAGAAAGAGGACACCCTCTTCTCCATCTTCTTCATCCTCTTCCTCTCATGAAAGCTATGGTGAAGACGACAAAGATCAAGATAAGAAAAAGGCGAGAAAGAGGTCACCCTCTTCTCCACCTTCTTCAAATTCTTCATCTTCTGAAGAAAGTGATGGTGCAACTTTTGAACCATCAAAAAGAAGAGGCCATAGAAAATCCTATGCCGCATGGAAGAGGTCGTCCAAGCTGAAGAAATTCAAAGAGGGAGGGAAGAGCATCTCTTTCCTTACCTATGATGGCACCTTCGGTGCTACAGACAAGGTTTTGGCCTTTATCCAGCAATTCGATGCGGCGTTTGGAGATGAGGGCTTCACGGAGTCCTCTAAGCTACGCCATGTAGCTATGCACTTTCAAAAGTCCGCCAGACAATGGTGGTCTAGCCTACGAGCCAACGGTGAAGCTCCACGAACATGGAAGGCTTTAAGAGCTTCCATTATGAAGCAGTTTTTGGCCACCGATGCCAAAGACAAAGTACTCACCGAATGGCGAAGCTTAAAGCTCTCTCCCAATGAATCCATCCACAAATATGTAGACAAGTTTTGGGACCTACAACTCAAAGCCACTGTCTTCAAAAAGTTGGATTTTGGAGAGCAAAAGCAACAATTTTGTGCGGGCTTAACCGAAGAAATGGCGGAGTATGTCAACTCCCAAAGGCCACGTACCATATCGGCGGTAATACACCATACTATGGTGGCCTCGCGAATCAATTTCCAAACGGGGGGTAAAAGAAATAATAAGCCCCCGGAAAACAAAGGTTCCAATGAGCCTAAGGGGAAGGACAATGTCCAAAAGTCTCCTAAGGGCAATTCCAACAAAGCTAAAGAGAAGGGAGTTTACAAAGGAAAGAATAAACTCTCTCCTGAAGAGCTTGAGCGTTATCGTAAAGATAACCGGTGTTTCAAGTGCGGCGAACAAGGGCATGCGTACCGCGCTTGTCCCCAAAAGAACAACCGCCAAGATCCTCCTAGAGCTTCTTTGGTTGAAATCCAAGAGGAGGAGATTCCCCAAACTCACCACAAAGGATCTCCTCTATGCCATGCTTGGGGAAAGGTAAGAGAACATGATGCTTTTATTCTCTTTGACCCTGGTTCTACTCACAATTTTATATCTATGGAGTTAGCCACCAAGCTAGGCATACAATCCTACGAGATGGGAGATATCCTACCCGCAGATAGTGCCTTCAAGGGGCAAGAAGCTTCAGTCACTCCCTTAATCGGGAAATTGAGGCTTCATGTCCAAGGCTATGTGGACAAAGAGGATTTCTTTATCTCTCCTCTCAAGCATGAGGATGTAATCCTAGGGGCACCATGGTTTGACCGTCTGGCTGCCCATGTTAAATTTCCTGAAAGGAGAATCTCCTTTAAGTTCAGGGAAAAGGACATGTATATAGATGCTAGGGAGATGGGTAACACCATCCCCATTGTACATACACCAGCTTTCAACAAGTCAATAAAGAGCTCTATTTCCGTGTACATGATTTTTGTTAAAGATTCTCAAAATGAACCTAATGCTTTAGCAAAAGAAAATAAAAGCAACCAAAAGGAATTAGAGTTATCCAATTTTCTCAAGGGGTTTCAAGATGTCTTTATTGACGACATCCCTTGTGAGCTACCTCCTAAACGAGGTAATGAAGACCATGCAATTGAACTTCTTCCAGGAAGTTCACCGCCTAACAAACCTCCTTATAGAGTTTCTCAAGCTCAACAAGAGGAGATTATGCGGCCAGTGTATGAGTTAATTGAGAAGGGCATGGTTAGGCCTAGCTCATCTCCATTTTGCTCACCTGTGCTATTAGTGCAAAAGAAAGACGGCACATATCGTATGTGTGTCGACTATAGAGCACTAAATAGGATCACTATCAAAAATAGGTTTCCCGTTCCACGGGTAGAAGACCTATTTGATAAGCTACAAGGATCGACCTACTTCAGTAGGATTGACCTAAAAAGTGGCTATCATCAAATAAGGATAGTTGATCAAGACATTGTAAAGACCGCATTTCGTACTACATTTGGTCTTTACGAATACATTGTCATGCCTTTTGGCTTGACTAATGCACCAGCCACATTTAACCGCTTGATGGAGAAGCTGTTCAGACCTCATCGAACCTTCACTGGAGTGTTCTTTGATGATATTATCATCTACTCTAATTCATTAGAGGAACATAAGCAACACCTCCAGGTAATATTTCAAGTTTTAAGAGAGAATAAACTTTATGTTAATCGAAAGAAAAGTGAATTTTTCTTGCAAGAGATTCAATATTTAGGTCACATTATCTCTCAAGATGGAATCCAAATGGATCCATCCAAGTTAGAGGTAATAAAAGGATGGCCTAAACCAAGGAATCTTCATGAACTAAGAAGCTTTATAGGTATGTGTGCATACTATAGACGCTTCATAGAAAAGTTCTCACAAATTGCGGGACCATTACATGACCTAACAAAGAAAAATGTTAGGTATACGTGGTCTGCTAAGGAGAACAATGCTTTCGAAAAGCTTAAAGAAAAGCTTATCTCTCAACCTGTGCTTACACTACCGGATCTCTCAAAACCATTTGAGGTCCAATGTGATGCTTGTGGTGATTGCCTTGGGGCTGTTTTGCTCCAAGAAGGGCACGCCATAGGCTATGAGAGTCGAAGGCTCGACTCTGTTGAGCAAGCTCTAGGCATATACGAAAAAGAACTCCTTGTAGTTCTACATGCCTTAGACTCATGGAAGCACTATTTATTGGGGACTCCTTTCATTCTGCGAACGGATCACCAAAGTCTTAAGTACTTCATGACGCAGACCAAGCTCTCCGACAAACAAATGAGGTGGGCAAATTTCCTTTCGCAATTTCATTTTCATATTGCTCACATAGCTGGCAAGCATAATCAAGTAGCCGATGCACTCTCAAGACGACCGAGAGTGAATGCGGTTTCCATAGCAACTCACAATGATCTATCTTCAATGATAGATGAGTATGCTATTGATCCCGATTTTAGAGATGTGATTTCAGCCCTTGCATTAGGGAAGAAAGAAGAACCATTTACTTTACAAGATGGTTATCTTCTCTATGGCAATAGACTATGCGTTACTAACTCACTACGTGAGAAAGTAATGTATGAATCTCATGCTCCCCCATATGCGGGGCATAGAGGGATTCAGTCTACCCTAAAGGGAATGGAAACATATTTCTATTGGCCTACCATGAAAGTGAACATACATGAGTATGTTTCCAAATGTGTGGTATGTCAAAAGACAAAATTTGATAGAGGGAAGCAACTTGTATTGCTTCAACCCTTGCCAATCCCTAATTCACCGTGGGAGAGCATATCCATGGATTTTATCTTTGGATTGCCTAAGTCTATCCATGGGAATACGGGAATATGGACGATAGTAGACAGGTTCAGTAAACAAGCTCATTTTATACCTGTCAAAAAGACTATCAAAGCCCATCAAATGGCAACCCTCTTCATTTCACAAATTTTCAAGTACCATGGCTTGCCAATGTCCATAGTGTCGGATAGAGATCCTAGAATGACCAGTAATTTCTGGAAGGGTCTCTTTGAGAATTTAGGAACAAGGCTAAACTTCTCTTCGGCCTATCATCCACAAACTGATGGCCAAAGTGAAATAGCTAACCTAACTATTCTCGATCTACTAAAAGCCTATGTAACGGAAGTAGATCAAAGATCCCAATGGGAGAAGTACTTACCCTTAGTAGAGTATGCTTACAATAACACTGTACATACTTCTACAGGAAAAGCACCTTTCGAGGTAATTGAGGGAAGATCAAAAAGTCCCTTGCTACTTAAGGTACATGGAAGATCTTCGCTGCAGATGAGTATAGCCGAGACCTACAAGAATCTTTCCAAAAGATTAAGGATGCTATCTCTATCTCACAGCAAAGGCAAAAGGCTGCTGCTGACAAGCACAGAAGAGCCCAAGCCTTTAAAGAAAACGATTGGGTCTTGTTAAAGTTTCCCAAGGCTCGATTAAGGCACACGACGGGCAAGAATCCTACGGGCCACCAAAAGTACTATGCTAAACTAGCAAAAAGGTACTATGGTCCCTTCCAGATTCTTAGGCCAATCAATGAGATGGCCTATCAACTTAAGTTGCCCAATCATTGGCTCATACACAATGCTTTTCATGTGAGCCTTTTAAAGCCTTACAAAGGAGAGCCACCTCAAGAACCAACTATTGAAGACCCACCGGAGATCGAGGACCACGAGGAGGTGCTGCAGCCCGAGTCCATTCTCCGACATGAAGACAAGGTATTAAGAGGCGGTAAGACTATCAGACGATATCTTATTAAGTTTAAGAATTATCCTTTTGAAGATGCTAGATGGATGCAAGGCATACAATTAAAGGATAACCTAAACCTTGTCAATGCTTACAATGCTTCCCAAGAGTAAGCAAATGTACAAAATGTTAAAAATGAACAAAAATTTTTGTCTTATAAGACTCTCTTTTTCTTGATTTGTGCACAAAAATGAAGTAGTATGCATGCTTAGATCAAGTTTGTGGAGACGACGTCTCCCAAACACCAAGTAGAGCTTGTCACTCTACTATGGAAGACTGATAGGACTAATGTGCAGACATGCTTGCGGCAGCCTCAGGCTCTCAAGCGCCAAATGGACTAGTCATCCATTATGGAATGATGTCGTAGGGTCACATAGGGATCCTCTACCCGCTAAGAAAAGGACTCATGCATATGCTTTATCTTCTCTACACCATAGTCGAGGACGACTATGATTTCAAGAGAGAGGTAATGTCATAATAATCAATATCTAATTCTCCTAAATGATTTTCTCATATTAAACTGATCATTTAATGTGGGGAAGTGCCAAGGGAGAAAAAGCTAGAATATTGGTTAAGTTAGCAGACCGGCCACAGTAGGGATCCAAAGGAGGGAAAATAGGGATCCAAAGGGGGGGGCCATCTGCAAAAGAGCCATGTGAAACAATGGGCCAAAAAGACCCTAAGGTTCAGCCCATTAAGACTTCCAAAATGCTAAGGTTCCAAAATTCAAAGGTTGTGTCCAAAGGTTAACCCTAGGGAAAATTGGATGCTTAGTGTGAGCTCAAAAAGTCTTTGCATATCCCTACATGGGAGGGGGCGAGCCCCAAAGCTAGGGGATGAGAGAGAAAGCTACACACACACACACACACACACACTCTCACACTTGACCATGTGTGAAGGGAAAATACTCTATCTCCTCCCAAGCTTTAATGGAGAGCTCATCACCTACTCCAAGCTTGTGAGATAGAAGCCTACATCAACACTCTCTTGGCATGTGGATGCAAATCCAACCAAGAGCCAAGCTTCAATGCATGCTCATCTTCTCTACCAAGCTAATTACTAAGCTAAGCTATGCTAATATGAGTGATTATGTGAGGAGATGTACTTCTTTCTCGTAAGATACTTCTTTTTCCTCTCAATCTACTCTCATACCCTGCTAGCTCTCACCATCTTCGAAGGTGTGTGAGGTCTTGGGTCTGAGAACGGGGATAATTCAAGTTGTGTTTGATTAAGTGTTTTGCTTGGTGTATGAAGCTTCCATCTTCATTGCACTAGCTAGTCTTGAAGGAACACAAAGAATTGTATTGTACAATGTCTCTCTTGATGGGAGAAACCATAATACAAAGCCTTTTGGAGGGGGGACCGGCTCCATGAAAATCCGGTCCTCAACTGTTGTCAATAGCTTAATTGCTCTCTCTTTTGAAAGTATTGTCGATGCTATCTAACTAGGTGTTATGCTTTTTGTTGCTCTCTCCACCCAAGCACTCTTGTAATTCTCATTAGGAATCAACTCTAATGAAATGCCCACTATGTTCATGCTAAATTCCGCTACACAAAAGATTTTAGGCCATTAAATGTTACATGGCCTAAACGCCATGCTTGGTCGGGCGTTGAGAGATCCTCCCCTATGCAGACGCTTCCACAATTGTGATGTATATTGAAAATTGTATAAAGGTGTAAATTGTATATTTTGTGCATAGACCCCTGGGGAGGGGTATTTCTCAAAAAACCATATATATATATATATTGTACATGGAGAGTTTTATTTCAAGGTCCACCACTGTCCAAGCTAGGCTCTATTGAAACATGGAGAAACCTGATATATGTTGTACACTATTGGGGAGTTTTGCTTCAAGGTCTACCACTTTCCCAAGATAGGATCTAATGAAACATGGAAAAACGAGATATGTTTTACATGGGTAGTTTTGTTTAAAGATCCACCACTTGTCTAAGCTAATCTCTATTGAAGCATGGTGTGAAGAAAAGCTCCACCGCTTACCTAACCGAAGCTCATAGATAGTAGTTCATTTAGTTCAAAAATTCAACAATTTTCTAGCCTCTAGAGAGAGATGAAAGGAAATTATTTATCTAAGGTAGAAATGGGGATTTTGGGTATCAAGAGTCAATGAGACATGGAGAGAAGATAAGCTTCCACACTTGTTTAAGCTAGGATCTAATGAAACATGGAAAGACGAGATATATTGTACGTGGGGATTTTTGTTTGAAGATCCACCACTTGTCGACGCTAATCTCTATTGAAACATGGTGTGAAGAAAATCTCTAGCACTTGTCGAGCCTAAGCTTCATAGATAGTAGTTCATTTAGTTCAAATATTTGACACTTTTCTTACCTCTAGAGAGAGGTAGAAGGAAAGTGTTTATCTAAGGTAGGAATGGGGATTTTTGGTCTCAAGAATCATTGAGACGTGGAGAGAAGATAAGATCCACCACTTGTCCAAGCTAAGTTCTATTGAAAGATGGAGTCACCTGATATATGTTGTACATGGGGAGTTTTGCTTGAAGGTCCACCACTTGTCCAAGTTGCGATGTATTGAAACATGGAAAAACAAGATATGTTGTACGTGGTAAGTTTTGTTCAAAGATCCAGACGTGTCTAAGAAAGTCTCTATTGAACCATGGTGTGAAGAAAATCTGATAGATTACTTACACAAGTGTACCATAATTTTTTTGTTGTGTAGATTGCTCAAAGAGCACATATTAGTAGCTGATAATGTGATGCCATATTCCAGAGAGGAATCAAGAGAGATCTTATGAAACTTGGGGATGGATTAGAATTTGATTCACGCTTGTCCTCAAGACTGCATTCTTTTCAGAGGGGAATACATAGACATGGAGAAGTGTCCGAAATGTGATTCTGAGAGATATCGAGTAGATCTCCACGGAACAAAAATTCCACAAAAGGTTTTGCAACATTTTTCTCTGCTTCCTTTCATCAAGAATTTCTTCAAATGTAAGTCCATGGCCGCCCTAGCATCATGGCATGAGGAGAATAAATCTTCAGATGGTGTGCTATGGATTCTTGCAGATTGCGCAGCCTGGAAACATATAGACGAAACATGTTCGGATTTTGCCAGGGAAGCTCAAAATTTGCACTTAGGCCTGGCTATGGATGGCATAAATCCATTTGGTCAAAGATCAACATCTTACAGTGTATGTACCATTGTCATCGTCAACTACAACATTCCCCCGTGGTTGACTACCAAGAAGGGGCACCTGTGGCTAAGCTTGATTGTGCCGGAGTGGTATAAAGTGAAGAATATGGATGTGTATCTTTGTCCACTAGTGGAGTGGCATAGAAGTGGTGGATATGAGACGACACACAAGTCAACCTAGTTCTTTGATCAGAGGCATTCTAATGTGGACCATGCATGACTATGCATGTGGACATTCTAATGCTTAAGATGGTTGCACAACCAATTAAAAAGTGCACAATAGTGCGGTGAATAAGTGAATGAGGAGGAGTGGGAGTAATCTTGGGGTTGTGCGACCAAAGTAAGTTTGCACTGTAAGACTAGTGATTTTCTAGTTGTTCGAACGGCCACTCATAATCTTTGTTGGTTGTAGTATAAGTCATACACAGCAGCATGGAGTAAAGTTTGACATTTTAGGGTGGAACGGATCGACAAAAAGAGTTTTAATCAAGATTGTAGAATCATGGCAAAATTTGAACAGTCTAGTCGATGATGGTCCTCTGATGCAGATCATGTGGTGGTAGAACTCATTTACTTCGGCACGCTACAAGAGATTTTGAGGATCAATTATAGAGGATTTTTCGTCGACTTGTTTGACGTGCAATGGTTCAAGATAAATATGGAGGGTCGCAATGCTACTGTGCGCAGAGGAGAGTTTGGTTTCCTTGAGGTGGATTCAACTAAAAAATGAAAGACATAAAAGACACTTTTGTACTACCCGAGCATTGTGAAGAAGTAAGCATGTAAATAGTTAGCATCCAATTTTGTAGCCCCTTATAGTGCATGGACGTATGAGGGCTACCATGTGCCAATAACAGCGGCATCAATGGAGGAGATTGGAGAAGATGCTCAGTCAGAAGCCGCTGAGGTGGTGCCAGGCGAGCATCAAGCTACTACTCTCTATGGGGTGCATGCAGAGGATCTACAAAATGAAACGAAGAACATCTGCCTAAACGGAGAGCTCTATATAGATATATAAAGTTATGCTGAGCTATGCGAGGATGAGAGCGAAACCTCTTAAATCCATAAAAATTGTATTTGAGCAATTTTGCTCCATTTTATAATATATATTGTATTCACATGGCTTTTTGTCCATTCCTGTCTATATGCTATACTTGAGAAATTTAAATTGTGTTTAATCATCATTGCATCCACTCCAGGTATGTTCTCACAAGCAGAGACACTCCTTTGTGTTCTTGTGAAAGTATGATATGCGGATGAGCACTATGCTCTGAGTGCGATGGAGATTGAGGTTGCAATTGCGAAGGAGGTGATCCATCTCTGCTCATAGATGTTGCTCGTCCCTCCACTAAATCTAGTTGATCGGATGAAAGAGACGCTAAGAAGCACTACTACTGCTTCTTAGCATCACTTTCACTCGATCAACTAGATCTAGTGGAGGGGGGAGCAACATCTATGAGTAGAGACGGATCACCTCCTTCACAATTGCAGCTTCAATTTTCATCGCACTCGGAGCGCGGTGCTTTTACAAGATACGTAGAATGAACACGAGAGACAAATTCACAAGAACTTCACAGGGATCTCTCTACACAAGAATCCCTCCCCCTTTAAGAATCCTCTCTCTCTCTCTCTTTCTCTCTCTCTACTTATCCATGTTTTCTTCTCCATTCAATAATATTAAATGTTTGTGTGTTTAATGCAGGTAAGGATGATGATGAGTTTCTTTCTTCTTTGTCACCCCAACAGAGGAGGTGGTACGAGGATCATCATCGCTCTGGAGCACCATCACGTTGTTCTACTAGTTCAGCATCTCCCTCTGTTTTGGAGCATTTAGCATGCTCTGAAGCTTCAATGTCCACGAGACAATCTTCAGACTTGTCTAGGCACCAACGCTCTAGTGGCGGCGGTTACGGTTGTTCTGGGGATGCCGCTGCTGATGCCTTGACACCACCTTGTATTTGACAAGTCTCTTTACCTTCCCCTTCGTTTCCCACCCCCGCACTAGCCACGTCATTGCCATCTACACCAGGTTTTTCACGCTGATAGCGGGAAAAAGAGCAGTGCAATCGGGTGGCCTCTGTACTCGTGCACACTCCACAAACCACGCCTCATGCAAACAAGCAAAGAACAAAAAAAAGGGGGCACCACCCTAAATTAAGAGGTTTAGGGACCTCACACATAGTGCACATAGGCAAGTGAGACTTCTGGCATTATGATGGCATCAAAACATATGGCAAAACACATAGAAACGAAGCTTAGGGACCTTATGTAGCATATATATACACAAGACATCAGCTTAACAATACAACGGCATCTGATCATACATAACAAGGATATATAGAAGCAAGCCAAGGATGGCATAACCCCTTGTCAAAAACAATCAACCCAGCAAGTAGGTATGATCTTACTAGCAACACATCAATACCTTAGAGAATGATGGCGAGGATGGTGGCCATGGAGCATGAGAGAAGACTCCTTATTTAGGTTTTAGGGCTAGTAATGTAGCATACTAGAGGGAGAGAGAGAGAGGGAGAGAGAGTAGATCTCCATCCATAGCTCCTCGTTGTGAGCAATGTTGTCATAGCTTCGTTGCTTGGTGAAGTGGGTGAAGTGTTGGTTTTGAGTGAGAGAAGGCCTCCTTATATAGGTTTCTGAGAGGGTTTATGATTAGGGATAAACATGCTTAAATCCGCTGATTGGGGTTACTTTCTGCTTAGGGTGGTCGACAGATTGAGGTCACCTGATATGTCACCATCAAGATATTCTCTAGAGTGATGTGAGAGGGGAGGGTAAATGCTGATTTTTCTGATTGTGACACATGGGGATAAGGCCTTGACAAGCATTTAAGAGCAGGTAAGGTGGCTGTTGAAACTGGAGGTTCCGCACATGTCAGGGGGGGACCTGCGGGGGGGAGGTGGCAGCTGGGTCCTCCTGAATATCAAATTCTCAAAAAATCCTCAACCATTGACGGGAGCAAAGCGAACCCCGAACCCCGACGGCCTCTAAAACACCAGGGACCGAATGGTGCGCCTCGAGCCTCTCATGGTAAAGCAAATAGGGGGCACCACCTAGCTTCAGCGGCTAGGACGCAAACAACACACAACCATAACAAAGTTTTCATCCAAGAGAGATGGATGCTTGGGAGTAATGATGAAGAGGAAAGGGAATGAGACCGAGAGAGAGAGAGAGAGAGAGAGAGAGAGAGAGAGAGAGAGAGAGAGAGAGAGTGAGGGAGGGGTAATAGCGGCTTAGTACTTAGGCACCATAAAAGGATGGCGAATCCGCACACCCTTCACACATACACAAGCTCACTCCAAAACACAAGACTAGGTGGCGATTCCGCACACCTCACATGGGCAAAACATGGCAAGAAAACATACTCACAAAACCTCAAGCTTTATTTAGAGAATTAGGCGATGAAATGGGGAGCATAGGGTAGGGGAATGAGAAGGGAGAGAGTGGTAGAGCACATGGCGGATAGGTGGGAGTTGATGGCGAAGACTCGCACGAGGATTATGGCCATCATCCTTCATTTAGTTGCCCTTCATCTTCCATAGCCAAGGGTGTAGAGGTCATGCTCAAGACAAGCATGGTGATTGCGGTGATGGTGATGGTGTGGGTGTGTGTGTGTGCACTAGGCACACACAGTGCATAGTGTGTTCTTTGGTGATGTTGTGTGTTTTTGTGTGATGGTGACCCCTCTTTATATAGGGGAGCAGGGGGGAGAAATTCTAGAATTTAGAAATGAAGAAATCATTATCTACATAGGCCATGTGACTGTGGGTCCCACTTGTTTGGCTGTGTGTATATGTGCCAGAACCGCAGTCTCATGAGAGAGAGAGACTAAGAGAGAGAGATGGGTTGATGAAAAAAAGTGAGAGGTGACATGAAGAATAAAGTAATTACAAGAGGGGAGAGAGGGGATTGTGTTCAGAGGTGAATCTGTGTGTAGATGTGTGTGAACACAAGAAAAATCATGTAACCACCGTGTGGGGATGGGGTTGTGGGCACCTTTTTTCAGTGAAACTGAGTGTGTGTGAGTGTGGGGGAGGTTATTTAGCTACAAGACAAGAGACATGGCGCCCTTTAGAGAGAGAGGGGGGTATTTGGGTCATGGGATACGATAGGAGAGAGAAAGAGGGGGTGGGGTATACTATTTTGGAAGATAGGGTAAGTTGCATGTGAGTTGGTGCATTATTGGTGAGTTATAATGAATTATTGGTGAGAGGTGGGGTAGCTTGAGGGGAGAGAGAAAGGAGAAAGGACAAGGGGAAGAGAGAGGGGGTTGACCTTTTGAGTGGAGGAGAGGAAAAGGGACACACGGCGGGACAACAGTGAAGAAAAAGGAGGCAAGGTGGGGATGGGCTACCCCACAGGCATGAGGTGGCCTATTTTACCTTTCTTATATATTTACATAATCATACTTTATTGTTTTCTTACTTTTTCCAATTCCTTTTATCACTCCCTCCCTAAGAGGGGGTTTTCATGGGGTGGGGACGAGAGAAGAGGGGTATGGGAGCTTGGCTTGTGAAAAGCCCCCATCATTAGCCCTCCCCTTTTGGCTAGAGGCATTCATGTCTCTAGCTCATCTGTTTGATCATTATCGTCAGAGGTGGGGGCTGATGGTGTGTCCTCATCTGGAATGTCAATTGGTGGAGCCTGGTCAAATCGAAGAAAATAAGGTTTAAGTCGCCAACCATTTACCCTGGTTTTATGAAGTTTTTCAGCAGCCTCCATAAGCTGGTAGCTTCCATTGGCATACTTTTTCCTAACGATGAAAGGATCTTCCCATCGGAGTAGGAGTTTCTTATCCTTGCGCATGTCGAGGCGATTGTCATAGCGGAGCACCAACATTCCTTTCTTCAATTATTTTCTCCGGAGATGCTCGTTAAAGCTAAGCCGTCTATGCTCTGCTTGTGCTGCATAATAATTTATTGCTTCTTCTCTGTCCAGCTGCAGTCTTTCCAAGTTGATGATGTGATGTCTCAAATGCATGTTGGGCTGTTGAAGCTGGCTTGCCATTACTCTGAGACTTTGTAGTTGCACTTCAATGGGCAAGATTGCTTCCTTACCAAATACTAGATGATACAGTGTGAATCCCAAGGATGTACGAAATGAAGTTCTGTAGGCCCATAAAGCTAGCAGTAGATACTTATCCCAGTCTCCAGGATGATTGTTTACCTGCTTGGTAATAATTTTAGAAGCCATTCCATTTACCTTTTCAACTAGGCCATTATATTGAGGGTAATATGGTGAAAAGTGCCTCCTTGTAATGCCCAGTTTCTGCATTAATTCTCCTACCAAGTCTGCTCTGAAACCTGGCCCTCTATCAGAGATGATCTCTAAAGGCGTGCCAAACCTTCAGCATATGTGCTCGTAGATAAATTTAGCTACCTCTACCACTGTGATTCTAGTGGTGGCTGTAGCCTCTGCCCATCTAGTCATGTAGTCGACCCCCATGATAATGTAGAATTTTCCTGAGTTGGCCCTAGGTAATGGCCCAATGGCATCAATACCCCATTTTTCAAATGGGCCATATGAGAGAATAGTTGTCTGTGGTTCAGGCATAAGTGACCTAGTGCCGGCCTTTTGACACAACTTACATGTTTTGCACCAGTGGTGTACATCACGGTTGAGGCTAGGCCATATGAAGCCTGCCTGCAAGATTTTCCTACTTGTTATGTCTAGGGCAAAGTGACCACCACAAACCCCGTCGTGACAACTAGCAATTACTCCCGTGATTTTCTGAGAGAGAGGGACCTTCCTGAGTATTTGGTCCTTACCCTTACAGTACAAACCATCATTGATGAGTCGATACCTTGTGGCCTTCCGCGTCAGCCATTGCTTCTGTCCCTTTGTTAAATCTGATGGGCATTCTCTTGTTTCCAAAAAATGCATGATGTCAGGCAAGGCATCACTGCCTTGAAATAGAGGGAGCTTTAGCTTTATTTCTCCAACCACCACTTCCTGTAGTCTTTCACTTGCTAGGGCATCTGCTTCTTGGTTTTGAGCCCTTGGGATATGGTGTATTTGAACTTCTTCAAACTTACCCAACAAGGTTTTTACACCACTTAAGTGAGTCCTTAAACTAGGATTCTTGCATGTCCATGCTCCATTTACTTGCCTTACCAGAAGTAGAGCATCCCCAAATACATTAAGGCGTTGTACACCTTGTGAGACCCACCATTGTAGACCCTTGGTTAGTGCTGCATACTCAGCTTCATTTTTAGAATGTGAATCTAACAATTGGCCCAACGAAAATACCTTTGTCCCTTTGTCATCAAAGACCACTATGCCTGTAGCTACTTTGTCGGACGCTCGCTTGTAGGCTCCATCAAAGTAGAGAGAGTATGCTCCTTCTACCATCGGTGGAACTGGAGGTAATCGGACTTCTCCTTCCTTAGATTGATTCTCCTTCCCTTAAAAGACTTGGTAGGTCATGAGTCCCCCCAAACTTGCCCTTGTCGTGCTTTCTACCTGTACCGTGTAGTCAAACTCTTGTAGACGAACTAGCCATTTAGTAATTCTAGCAGACACATCCATGTGTTGTACAACATAGGGAAATATTTCATCCGTGGTTAGAATCACAAATTGCTTAGGCAGCAAATATGACCTAAACTTTGTAGTTGCAAATCTAAGAGCTAGGACTAAGTGTTCCACATGGGTGAAACCTTTCTCTCCTGCTGTCATCATTCGACTAGAGAACTAGATTGGCCTCATGAAAGATGTCGTCGTATCCTTTTGGAGTAGCACAGCCCCCAATGAGTCATCACCAACACTTGAGGTGACATAGAATTTTTCATCCCACTTAGGTGGTGAAATATTTGGCAGAGTGGCTAAGACCTCCTTTACCTTGTTGTAGTGATGTTCGCTTTCCTCGTCCCAAGTGAAAGTTGATCTTTGAGTGAGTTGTTGCAGTGGTAGAACAAGTTGTGATAGTAGATGTATGAATCTACTTAAGTACCTCACCTTCTGTATAAAAGAGACCAGTTGACGTGCGGTCGTTGGTGAAGGTAGGGCTATGAGTGCGGACACCTTACTTGGGTCGGCGTTGATACATTTTGCTGAAATTTCATGGCCTAGTAGAATGACTTTACTCTCCCCAATGTGGCATTTATCCACATTTAATTGCCCACCTAGGCTCTGCAACCTGGCCAAACCTTCAGTTACCTTTTCTAAATGTGAAATACGGGAGCTATATATATACAAAAATCATCAATGAACACTCTTATGGATGTTCCAAAGAACGGTTGAAAAACATACGTGACATATCTTTGGAATGTGGCAGGTGCATTTGTGAGACCAAATGGCATAACCCTGTATGCAAAACAACCCCATGCCGTGATAAAAGTGGTTTTTAGCTGATCTTCCAAGGCTATGCGTATTTGAAAGTATCCAGAATAACCATCACAGACGGTATAGCATTCAAAACCCGCTACTTCATTCAGAATTTCATCCAAGAAAGGGAGAGGAAAGTGGTCTCTCTTTGTAGCTGCATTTAGTGGTTTGTAGTCAACACGGACCCTCCACTTACCATTCTTTTTAGGCGTCACCACTACGGGTGACACCCATTCTGAGTTTTCTACAGGATAGATGAATCCCGCCTCCAGCAATTTCCTTACCTCGGTCAAGAGTGCCTTTTCTTGTATGACCCCCAGTCATCGTAGCTTTTGCACAACTGGTTTTACCCCTTCCTTCAGCTTAATATGATGTTCCACCACTGTAATGCCTGTGATTCTTTCATAGTTGTCAATGAACAGGTTAGGAAATCCCATCAACATTTGCAAAAAACTATCTTTCTCCTCAAGTGTTAATTCCGTAGACAACATACCCTTCAACCTACTTCCTCCTAGGCTAGGTGATTTGCTCTCCTCTTCATTGGGTTGCCCTTTTGGTGATGGATCACCAGTTGTGCTTACCCTTTATGGATCCTTCATAATGATACCCATCACATCAATGGAACTGTCACTTTCGTCGGTGGATGTGGTCCCCTCCTCAGAACTGGAAGATTCGCTAGTGGTTTCATCTGCCGATGTTTCCAGATTCATTTGCTTCTGCTTGCCAATCCTCATGTCGTAGTAGATTGTCTCCCCTTTCTTACCGGTCATGCGTAGAAGGCCAGTACCCCAGTCCTGTTTTGCCTTCATGGCCATCAACCATGGCCTTCCCAAAATTAGTGGATAGCCCTCCCCCTTAGTAGGCATTACAAAAACATCTACCTCTACCTCAGTGTTGAAAGCTTTGATTTTAACGGCACTTACCACACCCACACACTTTACTTTTGCGTTGTTTGCCATCTTTGCCTTGCATGGAGAAGGCCTGTCAACCTCGAGCCCTAATTGAAGCATCATAGCTTCGCTCATTACACAGATTTGTGCACCTCCATCAATGTAGGTGTTTCCAACCCTCTTTCCTTTTATGTTTACATCGACAATTGGAAGGATGTCATCCATGTTGCATCCCGAAATTGCTCCGGCTACCTTTGTTTTGGAGTGTCTTGTACTTACCATTTTAGACCATTGTCGCCTTACTTTAGGTACAAGACGTAGCAGTTGTGGCCATGTAATCTTCGGTCCTTGCTCTGCCACATCCAATGTTAGATCATAGGTCTTAGACCTTTCCCCTAGCTGAAAGTCGGTGATGCCCAATTTCCGTCGTGGCCTGGATGGCCTCTTGCTAGTTTCTCCTCTCATGCTTCTCTCATCATCTGATTGTGTAGCCTTCTCCCTCCTAGCTCTTTTCACAGTCATGGCTTCAAGTGGTTCTAAAAAGGTTACCTTCTCCTTACCCTTGTCCCTCTCCTTTGCTCTGGGTGGATCCACTACTACGGCTTTTCCTTTCTCTTCTAGCCTTATGATGTTTACAGGGCGATCAGGTGGTGGGGCTGGTGGAAGAGGTGGGATGGATGCTTGTAGTGGTGTCTGGGGTGGACGTAGAATTTGTGTTGGTGGGGGTGGTGCTCGGGGTGGGGGTGTTCTTTCTCTAGGGGGTGACAATTGGTTCCTCCTACCTCCTCTTTTATAGTTTTGTCGTGGTTTGGGACAGTAGTACATACTGTGACCGTCTTCTCCGCATTTGTAGAAATGATACTCCCTGTTTTGTCGTCGTGCTCTTCCAGGGTCTTGATCTCTTTCTTGACTCCTCCCTTGCTGTATTAAGTGGACAGACAAATTCTGCAGTTGGTCAGTAATATAGGCCAACATATCTTGTTGGTCATCTCTTACCCCAAGAGCCGGTGGTGGTGGTATGGTGGTTGTCGTAGTTGCTTGTCGACGCGATGTTCCTGCTTTTGTTGATTCGGTTTCCTTGGCTTTCATTCGTAGCTTCTTGTCCTTAAGGCGAGCAATCTCAATGGCTAACTCGTACGTAGCCGGGAATCTACCTTTCACCTTCTCCTTGAGAAGCGGCCATAATCCATGCGTGAACCGATCTTTTTTTAGGAAATCGGGTGTGGCTTCCCCCCTTGCCAGTGACTCAACCCACCGTTCCCACAAATCCACAAATTTGGACTCATAGGTGGCATATTCTAAAAGACCCTCCTGCTTCAAGTCTCTCAACTTGTCCCACAACTTTTCTGAAGTGGTACCTCCCCCAAAGCGCCTCTTAAAAGTGGTTTTTAAGGGTTCCCAGTCATCCTTGGTTGCCGTTACGCCTGGCACTTGAGCTTCGATGGAGATGCGGAGTTCGTCTAGTTGTGCTTGGAGCTCTTCTTCTTTTGTCGTCCAATTAGCAAATCCTGCTAGCCATTCATCCATTCACAATAGTTTAGGGGTTTCAATCTTGTAAACTGAAGGGTTTCATGAAAAGATCCTCAGTGGGGGCACCAAATGACGAGAGCAAAGCGAACCCCGAACCCCGACGGCCTCTAAAACACTGGGGACCGAATGGCGTGCCTCGAGCCTGTCATGGTAAAGCAAACAGGGGGCACCACCTAGCTTCAGCAGCTAGGACGCAAACAACACACCACCATAACAGAGTTTTCATCAAAGAGAGATGGATGCTTGGGAGTAATGATGAAGAGGAAAGGGAATGAGATCAAGAGAGAGAGAGAGAGAGAGAGAGAGAGAGAGTGAGGGAGGGGGTATAGCGGCTTAGTACATAGGCACCATAAAAGGATGGCGAATCCGCACACCCTTCACACATACACAAGCTCACTCCAAAACACAAGACTAGGTGGCGATTCCGCACACCTCACATGGGCAAAACATTGCAAGAAAACATACTCACAAAACCTCAAGCTTTATTTAGAGAATTAGGCGATGAAATGGGGAGCATAGGGTAGGGGAATGAGAAGGGAGAGAGTGGTAGAGCACATGGCGGATAGGTGGGAGTTGATGGCGAAGACTCGCACGAGGATTATGGCCATCATCCTTCATTTAGTTGCCCTTCATCTTCCATAGCCAAGGGTGTAGAGGTCATGCTCAAGACAAGCATGGTGATTGCGGTGGTGGTGATGGTGTGGGTGTGTGTGTGTGTGCACTAGGCACACACAGTGCATAGTGTGTTCTTTGGTGATGTTGTGTGTTTTGGTGTGATGGTGACCCCTCTTTATATAGGGGAGGAGGGGGGACAACAGCAGTGTGTATATGTGCCAGAACAGCAGTCTCATGAGAGAGAGACTAAGAGAGAGAGATGGGTTGATGAAAAAAAGTGAGAGGTGACATGGAGAATAAAGTAATTACAAGAGGGGAGAGAGGGGAGTGTGTTCAGAGGTGAATCTGTGTGCAGATGTGTGTGAACACAAGAAAAATCAGGTAACCACCGGGTGGGGTAGCTTAAGGGGAGAGAGAAAGGAGAAAGGACAAGGGGAAGAGAGAGGGGGTTGACCTTTTGAGTGGAGGAGAGGAAAAGGGACACACGGCGGAGCAACAGTGAAGAAAAAGGAGGCAATGTGGAGATGGGCTACCCCGCAGGCATGAGGTGGCCTATTTTACCTTTCTTATATATTTACATAATCATACTTTTTTTTTTCTTACTTTTTCCAATGCTTTTTATCACTCCCTCCCTAAGAGGGGGTTTTCATGGGGTGGGGACGAGAGAAGAGGGGTATGGGAGCTTGGCTTGTGAAAAGCCCCCATCACCATGGCTTCTTTTGACATGTGTTCTTTGAAAAAATCAGCATGTCTCTTTTCAACTCAAAAGTCTTTATCCTTGTTGACTCACCTTTACCATAAGATTTTCCCTTTTTCTCCTCCTGTAACTGCATTGTTGATGCCCAATCACTACTTCTAGTAACAGTGAACTGTTACCTACCAAATACTTATGGTGCAGTAAAAAATATTTACCATGGGTAAAAAAAGTTAATGTAGGTAAAAAGTGATTTGTATTTACCATGTAGGTGAAAAATATTTACTGTAGGTAAAAAATATTTACTGTGGTAAAAAATATTTACTGTCGGTAAAAAAGTGAAAACGGAGTATGCTGTGCTGTGATTCCACACGAACATCTTCGTGTAAATTTCACTAGAAATTCACACCTAGAATGGGCTATTCTGTAAGATATAGGTTGTAGGCATGCATAAGAGCTCGTTCCCACGTATCTTCTGTCCATGGCACTTTTTACTCTTTGGTGCTTGTGAAGTAGATTTTTCTTCTCTTTCGAGATTCCTTGGACTAGAGTATGCTCATCTCCCCAACAACTGACTGTGCCTTTATTGCATCTTCAGAAGGGGTCCTAAAAACCATGCATCACACGCTATCAGCGTTCCTGGCTACACACCACTACCTACTCCTTCAGGAGTCACCCCAGTCGACACTCCTCGCTTCGGGGTCCAGAATCCAGCGGAGACACTTGATGTCCATACCCCCATTGACACGTCGCTAGAGACTAGTTTCAAGACACCCAGGTTCATGCGTCATAGGCGAGAGGGCTTGTCGTACTCCGTCGACATTGGTGGTGGCATCATCTTGGATGATGAAGGCAAGAAGGTAATCTTGCGCATGCGCGGTCTTTTCTCTCAGGTGTTTAGACACTACATATTAAACACCTAGAGTGAAGTGCGAAGTGAATTAAAAGACAGAGTCATCAACATGTTGCATGATGAGTTTATCATGTCAACACGGGATGAGCGCTTCAATGAAGACCTAATGAAGGTTCGAATGCACGAATACTCCAAGCACAAGTGTTCTAAAGTGAAAAAATAAATAAAGCATGGGTGGAACAGACCAGATTGGATGGCCAAAGAAGATTGGAAGAATGCAAAGCGAGTAGCGTGCGAGAATCCTGACAAGTGGAAGCAACGAAAGGAGGCAGCCAAAGCGCGAGTAGAGGTAGGGAGCTCACACCACTTGGGGAGTAGTAGCTGGGCATCATTTGAGGATCGTTTTGTAAGTGTTTTTGCATTGCTCTTTGGTAATTACGTCTATTTGTACTTTTAAATTCTAACATAATGGATTCTTTGTATGTTTTGAATAGTGGTCGATGACAGGACGTGACCCCACACAGTATGAGCGTAAGTACATAGGTAGAAAGGGCTTAAACGTCCTGATAGACATTTTGAGTTCTCATGGAGGCATGGTTAGTATTAGGGTTTACTCTTTTCTATTTGTTGTATTGTTTGTAAATTATATGTTTATACTTACAAAAAGCTGTCTTATTGTTTTTTTATGCAGAATCCGATAGATACAATTCTTGGACGCGATGAGACGTCTGATTAGACGATGTCAGTCTAGACATAGCTAGATAGCATTAGTTTCCTTTTTTCATAGCATGTATAATGAGATAACGTATATACGTCTTTTTGTAACTATTTGAAAACCATGTATATTTTCTCAATAATGACAATGGTGTTGTAACCATTACATTTGCAAAGCTTAACACTCAAGTGATTTTGCCTATGATGTGTACAATTGTCATTGGTTTACTTTCATCAATTTACTTTTGTCAGCTTTGTATCTTTAATCTGCAAACAATACTATGGATGATGGAGTTAATGGTTATATTGTCTTGTGGGTGACTCCTTTGGGTCTATACCTTGCACTTTCTTTAAAAGGTGAATCTGGGCTTATCTTGGATTCATTTAGGTTTACTCTATTATTGAAACATTCAATATGGTTGATGGGTGGCCGGGCATTCAATGCCTTGCCACCCAAAAAAATTTACTCTCGGGAGTCGCTATAAACGTTTCTATATAAGTAGTGTGTGACTGTCGCTATATAACGACGCTTATAGCAATGCATATAGCGATGGTTATAGTGACACTCATAGCAACGTTCCCATAGCGATGCTGTTAGCGACGACCTTAGTGATACCGGGGAGTATAAAATCCCAATGTATTTCGAACGCTAAGAACGTTACAAGTACACCCAACCTCTTATAGTGTAGCGTCTAGAGAGAGGTGGAAGGTAATCTACTTATCTAAGATAGGAATGGGGATTTTTGGTCTCAACAATCACTGAGACATGAAAGGAAGATAAGTTCCATAACCTATCCAAGCTTGGATCAATTGAAACATGGAGAGAAGGAAGATCCACAAATTATTCAAACTAGGCTCCATTGAACCATGTTGGAACATGGGGAGAATAAAAGCTCCACCACTTTTCTAAGCCAAGCTCCATTGAAATACAAAGAGAAGCATGCTCAACCATTTGTTCAAGCTAATATCCATTAAAACATGAAAACTCCATGATAATTTTATTCTACGTGGGATTTTGGTTTCAAGGTCCACCACTTGTCCAATCTAGGCTCCATTGAGATCCACCACTCATCCAAGTTAGGATGTGTTGAAACATTGAGAACAAAAAGCTCCACCACTTCTCAAATTCAAGTTTTATTGAAACATGGAAAACCTTATATATATATATATATATATATATATATATATATATATATATATATATATATATATATATATATATATATACACACACACACACACACACACATATATATATATATATGTGTGTGTGTGTGTGTGTGTGTGTGTGGGTTGTACGTGGGGAGTTTTGTTTCGAGGTCCATCACATGTCCAAGCTAGGCTCTATTGAAACATGGGAAAACCAAATATATGTTCTACATGGGAATTTTTGTGTCAAGGTCCACCACTTGTCCAAGTTAGGCTCTATTGAAACATGAAGAAACTAGATATATGTTGTACATGGGGAGTTTTGCTTCAAGGTCCACCACTTGTCCAAGTTAGGATCTATTGAACCATGGAAAAAAGAGATATTTTGTACATGGGGAGTTTTGTTTTAAGATCTACAACTTGTCGAAGATAGTCTCTATTGAAACATGGTATAAAAAAAGCTCCACCACTTATCCAACCTAAGATTCATAGATAGTAGTTTAGTTAAAAGATCCAATACTTTTCTAACCTCTAGAGAGAGGTGGAAGGAAAGCTAGTTATCTAAGGTAGGAATAGGGATTTTTGGTCTCAAGGATCATTGATACATGGAGATAAGATAAGCTCCACAAATTGTCCAGGCACTGTGTTTTCAATATCAACGATTTTATTTTTTTCAACTTAGCTCCATTGGAACATGGGGATAAGAAAAGGCCCACCACTTGTCTGAGCCAAGCTCCATTGAAAGACAAAGAGGCAAAAGTTTCATCATTTGTCTAAGCCAAGCTCCATTAAAAAATAAAAACCCCACGATGGTTTTATTCTACATGGGATTTTGGTCCCAAGGTCCACCACTTGTCTAAGCTAGGCTCCATTGAAGAATAGAGAGCAACAAAGATCCACCACTCGTCCAAGATAAAATTTGTTGAAACATTGACAATAAAAAGCTCCACCAATTCTCAAATCTAAGTTTTATTGAAACATGAAAAAATTGTATATATATCTACATATATATATATATATATATATATATATAGATTTTTGTTGTTTAAGGTTATGGTTCATACACCATCTAACCATGGTAGGACAGGTATCTCTCAAAGTAAGTTCAACTACATTAAGCTATTTGCGTTCTTTTTATTTGTCTCCGCATACTCACTAAACTAGTTGTGTTCTTATTGTTTATTGCTTTTAGGAGTAGGATACACATGAAAGTCTGGCACTACAGGGCATAGGGCCAATGCACGATCTTCCATTGTTTCTTCCAATGTCCGTCAGAAGGAGGATATTTTGGGTGATGTGCATGAAGAAGAGGATATATTGAGTAGTGTGCATGAAGAAGAGGAGCTCATAGATATTCATGCTACACAAGGTGAATTGGTGGCCCAAAGCGTGCCTGAAGCAACGAGAATTTTTGCTAAACTTGTCGATCATCCAACAGTGTTTGAAAAGGATGTTCATGGTCGAATATTGGATGAGATTGTAGAGGGTTTTAATGTAAAGAGACGTGGGGAACCTCCTCACATTCCTCTATGCAGATTGATGGAAAATGAAGCCATTAGAGCGGTGGGTCTAGGCACTGAGGGCTTGATGAAAAGGTTTGAGATGTTTGGATACAGTGTACTTGGAGCTCCATTTTTTGTGTCATTTAAGAAGCCAACCTATGATCAACATTATGTTTCCGACTTAGACAAAGATGAATGGGGGCCTATTTGGCAAGAAATAAGCGATGATTTTGATAATTCCCTTCCCCTTGAGTGGGAAGACTTAAGGGGGGGAAAAATTATTGTTTGGGATGGAAATAACCGAAAAACTTGGATGCGCTTAATAAAAACACATAAGTGATTTGTTTTTTGTTTAATGTAAAGTTGTCTTGTATTACTCTATGCTTTTCAATTTTCCTTTTTGTTGTTGTAGAATTTTCAATGATAAAGTGGAGACATTGTTCTGTCAAGTGTCAATTTGTCTATGTTGATAGAAGTGCAGAGGGGGAGCTTATGCTAGCTTTGCGCTCTCAAAATGAGTAGGCTCATTTGTTGTTTTCAAAGATATTACTATTACTTTATCGATGTCATTCTATTGCCATTAAATTTAAGATATTCTGGTTTAGGATTGGTAGAACCACTGTGAGCACAAATTTTGAACAAGAGATCTTCTTGTTCCAAAAACTAGTTGTGGCAAGCAAAGATTCTTTACTGAAAGACTTTCCCCAAGATTGGGTTCGATGGATAGAGGTAGAGCTTGCTTGCGAGAAGAAGGTGTCTAAAGGGAGTTGGTACAATGCTCCTGCTCTTTTATTGGCAATGCTTATATGGAAGGTATATTTTTTTGCCTTAAAGTACACTTTTATGTAATTTCTAAAGCTTGGCATAATTTTGTAAATTCTTTTTTTTTTTTTGGTACTTGCTCTACAAAAGGAAGACATTGACTTGTCTCTTATCAAAGAGATGCAAGAGATCAATGATCCCTCGATTTCACTGCCAGAAAAGGAAATGGTTGCTTGAGGAAGAGTAGAAAAGATATTCAAAGAAAGAGCTTATAAGGTAAACACTTTCTCTTCTCACCATTCATGTTTGAATTGCTACAAAATTGTAAGTGGACATGTCATTTGGATTTGATTTATTGGATTGAAAAATTATTTTGACTTGATTTCGTGCTAATGCAACATAGATGTTGGCCATTGCCAACCCCGCCAATGGCCAGGGATTCTTCTCTTTGTTATTTAACTTCAATTGGATAAGAGAAAAGGATCATGTGGGCCTTACAAGAGACAAGGTCCACTCTTTGGCAACTTCTAAAATATCACCGGAGAGGTAATAATCTTTGGATAAAAAATACACATGAAATTATCAAATAAATTAATGCATTTATGGTTTGTTTATTGTTTTCTCTATAGGAAAAAGGAAATGTTGCATTCTTTGATGCATTGCTGTGTAGATGATGTTACTTCTGAGCGTTATATTAGTGCAATGAAATTTAGAATGTACTTGCGTAAAGAGTGGTATTGGGGAAGTATCTTGAAGCGATGCTTGAGGATCAAAGGGAAAATGATTGAAGAAATGCCGGAGGGCCTTGAAGCATGGTTTCATCACCGGTTGAGGGAGCACATTGATAAATCTTTTGTGGAGCTTTGGAGTAAGATCAACACAAAAGAGTCGGATGAAAAAATTCCAGAGCTTATGGAATCTTTGAGAAGAGTGTTATTCAGGAAATACAATTGATATCTTTATGGCTGTTATTCTATTTTGTACTTAGAGTTTGTATAATAAATAAGTCACTTGGTAAAGGAGCTCAAATAAACTTAACTACATTTTATGTAGATAGCTAATTTAGCTTTACGATCAAACTTTGTTGGAGAATTTGCCAGTTGTTGTTGAAATTTGGAGGGACCTTTCTTGTGAGGAGTGTACGTATCCACTATGGATGAGAAATTATGGTTTGATTGCTTGGGAAATTGAGTGTTGCCCTTGGTGTCTAGATTACACTCGCGGAACCTACCCACATGAAGAAGGAAACTTATATAAAGGTTATTTTTTGGCATTCATAAAAACTACAAAATTGTTAAAGTTCTCATACTATTTAGACTATGTTTGTGAGAAACATATTCCTGTTTGCTTTAAAACACGTTCTTGAAAGAAATGAAAATGGTATTGAGGAGATTGGCTCAGCTTCCAAGAAAGCACCTCTTCGAAAAGAGTAAACAATAGTACAATCTCCTCTATAAAGAAGCGATTGGATTTTGTAAAATCCAAGAAGTCCAAGAAGTCTCCCGAAAAGAACAAAAAAGGTGATAAAGGCTCCACAGTAAACTTGCTTGTAAAGATAGATATCTAGCTGTCACTTTTTGTCTACTCAACAATTCTTGATGTAATATTTTATTTTTTGATTATGCAATGCCTTCCATAGATTATGATGTGACCGTTATTGGCAACATGCTAGATGCTTACAAAATTTATCTCAATGATGAGAAATGGTAAACACATGTGAGAAGAAAGACTAACTATGTGTGGTGTGTATTGTGAATGTTTGAAATACATGTATTTGATCGTATGTAGGATCTTGGATTTTCTTCATTCAGCCCATGTTGATGGGGAAAAGAGCAGTGACGTGGCCTCTCTTTTGTTTGTGGATTTTCCAACAAATTTTAAAGTTGAATTTTTTTTGGAGAAGGAGGTATGCATTCTTCAAAACCACAATGGGCAGTCTATGATAGTTTTGGAACTTTAATTAAACTAACAATACGTAATATGCAAGTCACTCCATGGAATCAATTCTCTCAAAAATTAAGTAAGAAAGTGGCCATAATAGCTTCTAGGTATGTGGTAGAGAATGGGTGGTACATCACCTTAAGCTCCACTGATAACTTTGGCATTGTGTCTAGCCATGCCATTGAGATGGGATTAAAAATGATGCACACCATTTTTATTTTCATCCCCGATGGTTATGTGAAAAAGACCATTGAGATTGAGGGAGTAAATAAATTTATTTGTTGATTGAAAAGCATGCTCGTAGTTTTCTTCAATTAGATCACATTCTAATTGTACTTCATAGGTGGAAACACTATTGTTAGGATTGTTTTATCATAAGGGTCAGCGTCCTATCTATGATCGACAAGATGGAGAGAGCATGGACAACAACTCTTTCGATGCCAAGTCCGTAATACTAGTGGAGTGTGCCGAAGGAGAGTACATTGGAGGATGTGCTCTTAGAGGTGCCACTGAGCATAGCCTTGACTTCTTTCCGTAAGAATATATGCTTCCTACTATGCGTTATTAGAAAATAAAAATATGCATATTTTTTTCTTTTTTTAGCTGGCTTGTGTGGACATTTACTGTGGAGCACACCTACATTGTTGATATGTTTTTTGGATGTGGTGGCTTGGGCCATGTTTGCGCTGAGTTGTCTAGACACTGTCTATGCATAGATAGTGATCCAGAGGTCTTCCAGCAGCATCTTTCACGCTTCAAAGCTCCATGTGTACATGTTATTCCAGCAGCTGATGCAGATAGCGATGAGGAGACTGACTGGCAACAATATGAGCCCGGATCACACTACCCTTAATTGACATGAACATTGGTATTATCTATGGTGTTTTCTAGTTTATGATTGTATGGGATGACGTGTGACCATGGTGTTTGGGTGCCACTTTATTGGTATTATTGAACACATGTTGTTGGTCTTGATCGTCCTTATCAATTCAGCCATGATTTCATATTTATTATGCTAGATAGAAGTGAGTTGAGAGCTTTGGATTTACAAAAGTAATATACCAACACATGTTTTTTTTGTGTATGTGATTTCTTCTTCCCGTGAGCATTAGGCTGCTGCATGGAAGCAAGTATGGAATGGGGATTTGTTTTGTTTGAATTTTTACGCCGTTATGCTGCCGAAATTTTGATTGCTTGTGAATATAATCATGCTTTTTGTTCATGTTTGGAAACATAATCATGGTTTCATGTATACGCAAAAGTTAGGCAAGCTTTCACGGAAGCAAGTATGGAATGGAGATTTTTTTTGTTTGAATTTTCACGCCGTTATGCTGCCAAAATTTTGATATGCTTTTTGTGGTTTCATATATACAAAGCTTAATGAAAGTTAGGCAAGCTTTCATGGAAGCAAGTATGGAATGGGTTTTTTTTTTCAATTTTCACGCTATTATGCTGCATAAATCTTGATTGCTTATCACTATTTCTCTACACTGTCGGTTTAAGAATATATATATATATTTTTATTTATTTATATCTATATATATATCTATTTATTTATGTGTTTGTGTGTGTTTATGTATGTAAACAGTTCTTCAACTCGGTAAAGTGTTTTTAAGTACTTGTTTATACAATATATATATTTATTTATGTGTGTGTGTTTATGTACGTAAGCAGCTCTTCAAATCAGTAAAGTATTTTTAATTAAAATTTTATCTGCAAGAGTCTATGCGTGTATCATTACTTTGAGGTCTCTGCCCAAACAAGTACAACCATCAATATTTTTTAGATTCCTACTTTCAATTTGGCTTATTAGGCATTCATCCTTGTTTGCAACAACACCTACATGGACAGGAAACAACATTCTACTAAAAGTAGGGTAAATACTAAAGACATGATCATCTTTTACTTGAATTATATAAAAACCTCACATAGATTTTCTTTACGTTGTGGCTTTCAAACAGCTTGTAGTTACATTTGGCGGTTCAATTTAACTAGAAGATATCAACAATACCCTAAGCTATGATAGATCTTGAAGATGTGTTAGTAGACTAGGCCGATTAAAAGTCTCGCAGCTACTTCAATAATATTAAGTCAGACAGAGTGAGGGGACGGTCCCAAACCTTGACATATAAATTATTCTCACCAAGTTACGAAAGAGTGGAACACCATCATATTGCATTATATAATTAAAATAAGTTGTTTACATGATTAGGTAGGGAATCAAATCTGCAGACTGTTGAGGTGTAGGCCAGGTGGCCGTGGGAAATCACCCTTATACACTTGATTTCCCCTATTCAATATAGGGAGAGAAAGAGGAAGGGTTGACCCTTCTCTTTCTTCTCCACTAACCCACATAGTGGCTGCCTGTGTATCTTCCCCTTCCCCATTTCTCTTCTTCCCTTCTCTTGCACACACTCCGTACATGCACTACACACACCACAACAATTGGTATCAGAGCTCAAGTGGGAACAGCAACGGTGGCGGTTGTAGATCGCGAAGCTTGCACGGCGAGAGGTAACCATAGCAGGAGCTTGAAGAATGGGAGAGAGCTCATCCATAACCGGGCTTGGAGCTTGGAGCTCGAGAGAGGGAGTCAAAAGAAATCTTGAGCTATGGAAGCTTGAGATCGGAGCTTGCAGATCAGCCATGGAAGCTTGATCGAATGGATTAGGAGGAGTTGCGAAGCTCAGAGACTTTGGCATGGAGACGACCGCTTGCACACACTTATGGAGCTCATGATTGGGGGAATCATTGCACAATTGAAGCAATTGGAATCATGCTGTGTACAGGTTTAATGAAAGCTTAGTCTTGGAGTCATGTGTACAGGTTTAATGGAACCTTAGTCTTGGAGTCAATTGAGTGGTGTGTGTAAGCACATACTCACAGACAAACACACAAGCAATTGAACGAGAAGATCACAGAGTGAGCAGTCCATTGAACCAAGGCAGAGGGAATCGGGTACCGAGTTGCAAGGCAAAGAGCAAAGGCATGAGAGGGTCGTGAGCGGGTCGGGCTGGTTCGACATTGAGCATTTCGGGGGCATAAGGAAATAGAGCAGGGCAGCACCGAGTTGCTTGACAGCCTTGAAAAGTCTCACACACACACACACAGTGTGTGTAAGCACCAAAATCAACCAGCGCTACTGGCATCGAGCACATTCGGGGTGCTGCAGCGGGCAATTGAGCAAACAAATTCGAGCAGGAAATCGTCACTCACTGCAGTAGGGCAATTTTTACTTGCAAATTTCAAAATTATCGAGCAGAAGGATCTTTGAGTAGCTTAAAATTAAGCAAAGCAAGGAAGTGCTCTCAAGGTTGAAAGCCTGTAACAAAGCAAGTCGACGAGTAGCTTTTAGAAGAGTGTGTGAATGTGTGTGCATACACACACACACACACACATTCGCTAGTGAGCACGGTTTTGAAGCTCTGTGCAACAAATCTTGCAGAGGAGGCAAATGGAGCACCCAACACAGCCAATTGCAATGGGAGCAGATCAAGAAGTGCTACTCCATTGAGGCAAAATCAACACACACTCTCTCAGAATCAGAGTCGGCAGCGGGTCACGAGAGGAGCAGAGAATCGAGCAAAACAGCGAGCAGGGAATCGAGCCAAATCGGGGGAGCGCAGTAGAGTTGGGCAACTCCTTGCATTTGCTGTCTCTCTCTCTCTCTCTCTCTCTCTCTCTCTCTCTCTCTCTCTCTCTCTCTCTCTCTCTCTCTCTCTCTCTCTCTCTCTCTCTCTCTCTCTCTCTCTCTCTCTCTCTCTCACACACACACACACACACACACACACACACACAGTCGTCGACTGCAACAGCTTTCGACAGAAAGCAGCAATAAGCAGTAAAAATTGATTTTTTTTTCTTTGAGCCATAAAAGTTTTTGTGTGCAAGGGTTCATTCCCACAGAGAGCCTTCAACAAAGACCATTTTTTGATGCTCCGACCCCCAACTCCTCTCCTCGAGCTCGTGAAAAGGAAACTTCTCAGAAATTTACAGCTTATGAGATAGAGAGAGTGAGAGAGAGAGCTTGACACTGTGCTTGCGAGCGAGCTAAAGCAACCGAGTTCGACAAATTTTGAGAGCAATCTTCACAGATCGAGCAAAATCTGCGATCGATACCGATCCGACTACCGCTTGAGCATTGGCGTTTTACGACTACTCGGCTAGCCACTTCTGCCCGGCGGCGGAAGGCGACATCGACATCGACACTGCTCATTGCGGCGGATCTCCGACATCCGACCCAGACACCGGGCGTTTTCCCCAGATGAGCGTGTTCCCGCAATCGACGACCGTGCTTGCGACATGCGCGGATGAGGTACCTCTGTCATAGAGGAGTGACACCCAGCATCGGCACCGAGCGCACCGATCGCCTTGTACGACACAGTTTTTGGATACGACACCTTTGGCGGCTATTCGACTAGCATATTTCTGCCCGGCGGTAGAAATCGGCACATAGCGACACCGACACGCAGGTTACAAGCTACAGGGGGGTTTTTCAGCCCATTCACTCACAGATTCTCCAGGTTACCAAACACAGCGCTTTCACAGGCGATTTGGCAGTCACTTCGACAGCAGATTCTCTGCGGACACTTGTGAGCACACCTAGTGCTATTGAGCTCTTTTGAGAGCAAGTATCCCCGCAGGGATCACTTTCACTCCATGCAGCAGTTCTTGGCGTGTGTTTGAGCGCGGTTTTACTCATGTACGTTGAGTTGCGGACACTGCCCACTGTACTACGTGTGGAGCCATTTTTGGTTGTTTTGGCAGTTTTTCCCGGCCGTTTCTGAGACTCGGACCGAAAGAGCCCTTTCTGAGACTATGGCTAGTCCATTTTTGTCTGCATTAACCTTTGGAGGGTTGATAGCGTGAGGTTTTCTTTGAGCTGGGGTGTGCTCGAATGTTGAGACACTTTCGGTGATACAGGTAGCTAGAGTTCCCCTTTACGGTACCCTCGCCATAGGATATGTATCTGGACGGTTATTTATGCTTTTGACGCCGAGTTGGTACTCACATAGCAGTTGTTTTGTGCAGCAGATACCCAGTTAGTGCAGTTGGCACATTTATATGCATTTTGAGTTGAGTTTTGACTCCTCATACAAAGGAAACTCTCCCGGATTTACTTCCCGCGAGTTGTGACTTCCATTGTTGGCACTTTCGAGTCTGTTTCGGTTGAGATTTTACTCCCGATAAAAGGTTACTCTATCTAAATTTCTACAGCTTCTCGCCATAGTGTGGCACCTCTCAAACCCTCTTATCAGCGATGGATTCTTCTTCAGAAAAGGAGGAGTATTTCATTTGGAAGTTTGATGGCAACAACTTCACCATGTGGAAAGAGCGCATGAAAGATGTTTTGATAAACAAAGGCCTCTCAGAACCGTTGAAAGAGCGCGCAGAGGATGATGATTATACACAAGCTCAATGGGAGCTTTTGGATGCAAAAGCCATGGCTACGATACGTCTACATCTAGCCGAGTCAGTCTTCTTCACTATCATAGGGAAGAAAACAACCAAGGAACTTTGGGATAGCTTATGTTCAGCATAGGAGAGCAAAAGTGCATCCAACAAAGTTTTTCTCATGAAAAAGCTTATGAAGCTCAACATGAAAGAAGGTAGCACAATTTCCAGTCAATTAAATGAGTTCAACTCCTTGTTCAGTCAGCTGACATCTGAGGGCTTTAAGGATTTTGATGATGAACTCAAGTCTATCTTCTTATTATGCTCTCTACCCAGTTCATGGGATATCTTTTGCACAGCCATTAGCAATTCGGCTCCGAATGGCAAGTTAGAATTCAATGCTGTCACAGATGCGTTGCTCACTGAAGAGATTCGTTGTAAATCTCTCGATAATGCTAGTCACGGAGATGCATATATGGCTAGCAGTTCAACAAAGCCAAGAGACCGTGACAGGCACAAATTCAAAAGCAAAAGTAGAGAGCGGAATCCTCGTAGTCCTAGCACACACATGAACCAAAGTAGATACCGCAATGCCAAAAATGTTGAGTGTTACTATTGCCACAAGAAGGGTCATTACAAAAAGGATTGTCACAGTTTCCTAAGAGATCAGAAAAAGATGCAAAAGGATAATTCTGGCAAAGGCAAAAGTACTATTAAGATTGAGGAGCTCAATATTGTTGAGTCTCCCATGCCTACCACTGCAGTAGAGGATGCTCCTCCTCCAGTGATGCTCATTATGCCCACAGAGATTCATCCCGAGGTGACAGCAGATGCCTCCGATGTTCTCATTTTCACTTCAGATCTCGCTCCAGATGCTTTGGTTGCACAGGATGAGGGTTATGCACAGAATTGGATCCTTGATTCTGGTGCACGTTTTCATGTCACACTGCAGAGAGAGTGGTTTTCCTCTTATGCATCCATGCATGGAATATTCAAGCTTGGTGATTCCTATGAGCTTGACATTATTAGCATTGGTGATGTGAAACTTCAGATGCATAATGGCACTACTTTTGTGCTACAGAATGTCAGACATGTGTCCAAGCTTACGAAAAGCTTGCTTTCTATAGGGCAATTGGATGACATTGGCTACACTACAGTTTTTGGTAATCGTTATTGGATGATCCGCAAGAACAACCTTATTATGATGAAAGGCAATAAAAACGGATCCATGTACTCTTTATTTGTTTTGAGTGTCGACGAACACTCTATCTATGTTTCCGAGCTGCCGTCTCCTGAGTTGTGGCATAGCCAGCTAGGGCATATTAGCCAAAAGGGAATGAAAACACTTCAGCATTTTGGCTACTTACCTGTGTTAGATTACACGGACTTTCCATTGTGTGAGCATTGTGTATATGGAAAACAGACTAGATTGACATCTTTGCCATTGAATAAGAAACTAGGAGAACCTCTAGACTTGGTGCACAGTGATTTGTGTGGTCCAATGCCACATAAAACTCTCGGGGGAGAGAACTACTTTCTCACATTCATAGACGATTCTACCAAAAAGGTGTGGGTGTATCTCCTTAAGCGTAAGGAAGAAGTCTTTTCAACATTCCAAAAATCCCTCCCCATGGTTGAGAACCAATCAGAAACAAAGCTCAAAGCTTTTCGCGCGGACAATGGTGGAGAATACGTCTCCACAGAGTTCAAGGATTTTTGCAATAGAAGAGGCATTTGGTGGCAGTTTACTGCTCCATACACACCTGCACAAAATGGGATAGCTGAAAGAATGAATCCATTGTGTCATCCTTTAATAGGACCCTCTAATTTCTCCATGATTCTTGAATCAATGTAATAAATTATGGGCTTGTTATAGGTGTTGCATCTATAACTAGAGGATCAAAATGATTCCCTTGTTCATCACCACTATAACTATTGTTTTTGTCGATTAAATTATCATTTATTATGAAAGACTGAAAGAAAAGCTTAGGCCATCAAAGGAAACTCCATAATGAACCATGGAGAGATGTAGTACCCATTGTAGGAAAAGGTAGAACCACATCCTTCAAACATTTGTCCACTAGTATAGATACATTTCCTGGTGCTATCCTTGTACCCCCACAAGTGGAATCTAGATTTTTTCGACACAGACAACCAATACCAACAATTCCATCATCAAATAACATATGAACTTTATCCCCAGATGTGCAATCCATCCTGTAAGTTAAAAAGATGTCCTTGTCAAGTTCATAGTCATAAATAAATTCCCTTTGAACAAAAATATATAATTTCCATTTTACAAAATACATGAGGGTTATCAGCATTATAACTCCACTTAGTCTCAAAACAATGAGCCCAATCAGATCTAGCTTGGATAAGTAGTTGACCTTGCTTCTATCCATACATCCATGGGGCTTAGCTTGAGCAGGTGGGGGATCTCAAGTTCAAATTCACCATGTTACAACATGAAAAAGATCTAGGTAGGCTGGACAAGTGGCAACAGATATTGTGATTAAACCACCCTTGATACACCAATAGATGGAAATCTAGCAATGGAATCAATGTTGAACACGTGGTGGTCCAACTAGTTGTTCTTGAATCCAAAACCTTCTTTATTCCATTAGATTACAACATAGACAAGTGGTGGGCCTAGTTTTAATGCCATGAACTTTTAATGACAATACCCAAGGTAGACAACTAGAGGACCTTTCTTCTTAATGTCCAACCCTTGCTTCTTAATGGAAGCAAGATTGGACTGTACAATTGGTGGATTTTGAAACCAAAACACCTTCCCACCAATGTACAAGCATCCCTTGCTTCTTACAATGGAAGCATGGTTGAACAAGTGGTGGATCTTGAAACCAATAGACCTTTTATATATTAGAATGTAGCTTAGACAAACTTGTGGACCTAGTTTTAAGGGCCATTACCTAAGGAGAACTATTGGAAATAGTGTTGAGGTAGGGGTTGGACTTGTAATGGATATTGAAATCAAGATCCCCTTGGTATACTAAAATGTAGATTGGATAATTGGTGGACCTTGAAACCAATAGCCCTTAACTATATTAGATTGTAGCTTAGACAAATTTGTGGACTTAGATTTAAGGGGCAATGCCTAAGGAAAACTATTGGAAATGGTGTTGGAGAAGGGGTTGGAAATAGTGTTGAAAAAGGGGTTGGACCTGTGATGGATATTGAAATCAAAATCCTCTTGGTATATTAGAATGTAGCTTGGACAAGTGGTGGGCCTTGAAACCAATAGCCCTTCGCTATATTAGATTGTAGCATAGACAAAGTTGTGGACTTATTTTTAATGGCCAATGCCTAAGGAAAACTATCGAAAATAGTGTTGAAGAAGGGGTTGGACCTGTGATGGACATTGAAATCAAAAGCCCCTTAGTATATTAGAATGTAGTTGGACAAGAGGTGGAGCAAGTAGTGGACCTTGAAACCAATAACCCTTTGCTATATTAAGCTATAACTTAGAAAATGTTATGGACTTAGCTCTAATGGATAATATTTAAAGAAAACTATTGGAGATAGTGTTGAAGATGGGGTTGGACCGGTGATGGATATTAAAATCAAAAGCCCCTTGGTATATTATAATGTAGCTTGGACAAGTGGTGGACCTAAACTCCCCATGCTAGTGCCTTTCTTGGAGAATCCCCCCCCCCCCCCCCCAAAATAAAGAAAAAAAATACCATAGAATTGGTGGACTTTGAGAAGAATTCCCATGAGGACAATGTTCAGTTTTGAGCTTGGTCATGTGGTGGAACAAAGTTCTAAATGATTGAATGGATCAATTGTTGATATTAAAAAGAGAAATCCTCTTGCTAAAAAAGTGCAATGAATCGATAAACTATGCATGTTAAAACCACACAACTACAATCAGTGTATTTTCAATTGTCTTAACCCAAGGAGTTCACTAAAGCCAGTGTAACATAGCACATGGCATCAACAAAAGGGATTTTATATTCTTGTGGAGTTACAAAAACATGTGTGTAGCATAAGATGTGTAAGGGGTACATATAATTTGTATTGGTGAATGAGGCTCCTTAGGGTAGTTTTTCATAATGATTTTTGTTTTTTAAAGTGCATGTAGTAGATTTTTAAAAGTGTTTTTAAGGTCATTATAAACACATGGAAAAATTATATTTTTTATAATTTTTTATACTCTATCTCTAAAACTCTTTGAGCACGCCTTTTGTGTGCCACTTTTGAGCACATTAATGAGAGAATTAAAAAATGTTTTATATGTATGGAATATAGTACACCTAATGTAAAACAGCTTTGTCTTTTTGAGCGCAGAAGGATTTTTTCATTTTGGGCTCCGTTTGATGCTCTAAAGTTAAGTGAAAATAAAAAAATATTTGCATTTTCTTCTCTCTCTAGAGTTTTGAAATTTGCGAGGTAATTTTGGAGAAAATGAAGTCAAAACTAAAAAAATTTTATCTCTCGATGATTGTAGAACTTTTCAAGATGAACGTTTTAAATTCTCACAAGCCTCTCCAAATTGTTGTTAAAATTTTAGTCACTGACTCTAGAAAAAGGCTCTAAAAAAACCTCTCCTTTTTTAATTTATGTTCAATCATATTTTTTGTCGATTAAAACGTGATTTGTGATTTTTAAAAGTCACAATCGAAAAATATAAAGCAAAAAAGCTATCAATGCCAATATTACTATAGAACTGGTTTTGAAGCTTACGTGGCATTCTAGTAAGTAAACCTTCAGCGCAAACCACATATTATCTATGCACCCTACCTTGAAGAAGTGGTTGGCAGTTGCATCTCTCCATGCTCTAATGGATCCTAGCTTGGACAAGTGGGGACCTTGCAACCAAATTCCCATGTAGAATAAAACCATCATGGGGCTTAGTTTGGACAAATGGTTAAAGCTACTTCTCTTTGTCTTTCAATGGAGCTTGGCTTAGAAAAGTGAAGAATCTTGCTTCTCCCCATGTTCCAATGAAGATAAGTTTTTTTTAAAATAAAAAATCCTTGATATTGAAAACACCTAGTTTCCATGGTTAGTTGGAGCTTTTTTCTCTTACTGTTTCAATTGATCCAAGCCTGTACACGTGGTGGAGCTTATCTTTTCTCCATGTCTCAGCAATTCTTGAGACCAAACATCCCCATTCCTAGCTTAGATAAATATCTTTCCTTGCACCTTTCTCTAGAGGTTAGAAAAATGTGGATCTTTGAACTAGAGGAACTAATCTATGAAGCTTAGGTTGGACAAGTGGTGGAGATTTTCTTCACACCATGTTTCAATAGAGATTATCTTATACAAGTGTTGGATCTTCAAACAAAACTCCCCACGTACAACATATATCTCATTTTTCCATGTTTTAGTAGATCGTAGCTTGGACAAGTGTTGGACCTTAAAACAAATCTCCCCATGTACAACATATAATTGGTTTATCCATGTTTCAATAGAGACTAGCTTGGATAAGTGGTGAACCTTGAAACAAAACTCCCCATGTACAACATATATATATATATATATATATATATATATATTATATGGTTTTTCCACATTTCAATAAAACGTGCTTTTTGTCGTCAATGTTTCAATAAATTATAGCCTTGACGAGTGGTGGATCTTAGATGCTCTCTATTATTCAATGGAGCCTAGCTTAAACAAGTGGTGGACCTTTGAACCAAAATCCCATGTAGAATAAAACCATCATGGGGTTTTGACATTTGAATGGAGCTTGGCTTCGACAAATGGTTAGAATTTATTCTCTTTGTCTTTCAATGGAGCTTGGCTTAGACAAGTGGTGGACCTTTTCTTAATCCATGTCTCAACGAATTTTGAGACCAAAATTCCCCATCGTTACCTTAGATAACTAGCTTTCCCTCCACCTCTCTCTGAAGGTTAGAAAAGTGTTGGATCTTTTAACTAAATCAACCACTATCTATGAAGCTTACGTTGGACAAGTGGTGGAGCTTTTCTTCACACCATGTTTCAATAGAGGTTAGCTTAGACAAGTGGTGGATCTTTTAACAAAACTCCCCAAGTACAACATATCTCATTTTTCCATGTTTCAATAGATCCTAACTTGGACAAGTGGTGGACCTTGAATCAAAATTCCCCATGTACAATATATATATGGTTTCTTCATGTTTCAATAGAGCCTAACTTGGACAAGTGGTGGACCTTGAAAAAAAACTTAGTTTTCAGGAGTGATGGAGCTTTTTGTTATCAATGTTTCAACAAATTCTAGCTTTGATGAGTGGTGGATCTTAGTTGCTCTCCATTCTGCAAAGGATCCTAGCTTAAACAAGTGGTGGACCTTGGAACCAAAACTGCACGTAGAATAAAACCATTATGGGGTTTTCACGTTTTAGTGGAGCTTGGCTTGGACAAATGGTTAAACCCGATTAAACTTGCTTCTCTTTGTCTTTCAATGGATCTTCGATTAGACAAGTGGTGGACCTCTTCTTATCCCCATGTTCCAATGGAGCTAAGTTAAGAATAAATAAAACCCTTGATATTGAAAATAGCTAGGGTTTCCATGGTTTAGTAGAGCCTAGTTTGGACATCTTGTGGAGCTTGCTTCTCTCCAAGTTTCAATTGGATACAAGCTTGGACATGTGGTGGATCTTATCTTCTCTCCACGTCTCAATGATTCTTTAGACCAAAAATACCCATTCCTACCTTAGATAGCTAGCTTTCCTTCCACCTCTCTCTAGAGGCTAGAAAAGTGTAATCTCTCGACCTTCATACACTATAAGAGGTTGTGTGCACTTGTTTTAATACTTCCCGACATTTCCAAGATCATCGCTAACAGCATCGATACAGGAATTTCGCTATGAGCGTTGCTATAAGTGTCACTAAATGTGTCGCTAAGGCCGTCGCTATATAGCGACACATATAACAACGACCATAGAGATGCTTACAAGCTACCTATAGCGACGTTCATAGTAGCAATGCTGCACAGCCTTATATAGCGACATCCGAGAGTAAAAAATTTTGGTGGTAGGGCATTGAATGCCCTGCCAGCCATCAACCATATTGAATGTTTCAATAATAGAGGTAACTTAAATGAATTCAATATAAGCCCAGATTCACCTTTGAAAGATAGTGCAAGCTTAGGTATAGACCCCTAAACCCTAAACCCTAAACTACCAAACCTAAAGAGCAATGCAAAAACACTTACGAAATCGGCTCCTTTGCTCCCCAAGTGGTGCGAGCGATTTTCCACCGCTTTACCTTGGATGACTTTCTTTCTGGCAGCCTAGGAACAATTCTACTTTCTAGAGCCAAACTCCAAGCACTCGCATGGCCAGGTGTTTATTCTTCCTTAGGGTCATGTGATTTAAGATTGGCCTAGCCCTCCTTTTCCCTTGGCAGGAGCAGCCCCTTTGGGCCACTTAGGAACCAAGGCTACACTTTTATTTTCAGATTCCTTGGGGAGAGAGGCTTTACTAACCTCTTTACTTCCTTAATATGAATGATTTCTTTGCGGTGGATGTCTTTGTAGAGGATTTTCACTTCTCCTTTACTTTTGTTGATGGCATTCATTGATAGAGTGCAGTGGGTGGCGGCAATAAGAGCAGCATTCTACCCTCCCTCTGGTGGCTCTTGATACACGGTTAGAATGAGAGATGCAAGATGTAGAACTTACTTCCTGGATGTTGACAATGGTATATCCTAGTAGCAGCACTTTGATGTAGGCTCTTAGCGCCTCTTCAATTTCTTCCTCCTCCATTCTCCAATTTGAGAACTCCCACAGCCACTCGTCCATGGTTGACGACATGCATCGTGTTCAATGTTGCAAACTGAAGGATTTCAAGAAGCCCTCCTCCCATGGAGGCACCAAATGACAAGCACAAGTGCAAAACGGGCCCTAACCGCCTCTACGCCAGGCCCGTGCACGTAGAACTCGTCACGGGGAGTGAACAAGGGGCACCACCTAGCTTTGAGCGTCTAGGACGCGGATAACAGCGATTCAATTACCACTAACATAGCACACCACAGGGGGGGGGGGGGGGGGAGAGAGAGAGAGAGAGAGAGAGAGAGAGAGAGAGAGAGAGAGAGAGAGAGAGAGAGAGAGAGAGAGGATAGAGAGAGAGACGTAGGCGGAGGAGATGAAAACCCGTAGAAATGTGAGGGAGAACTTGATTCAAGATGGTATTTACAAAACCCTTCGTTTTGGCAAGATGGAGACCGCAGTGACACACACACACACACACACAGAGAATGGAAGAGAGAGAGAGAAAGAGAGAGATGGAGAGAGAGAGAGAGAGAGAGAGCCTAAAGTGAGTTCTCTAGGGAAATTTCATGTGTACGAAGATCCTACTCCTGTGCGTAGTGACCCTTGGAGTCAGGGTCTGTGTGTATGACTCCTCTTTCAAGTACTGGCCATCCATGATAGTGACCTCTCAGTGTTCTCTTGTAGGTGCAGGTTGCTTAGTTTAGTATAAGATAATTAGGTTTAGGGACCTAAGCTGGAGAGACAAAGTAGGCATTCGGGTCCCAGACAGTTGATTGGTGCTTTATTTTGGGAGAAATAAGAAAATGATATTCTCCTAGGTGGGCCTTTGTGCCATCACAGAGAGAGAGGTGGATTCTACAAATGGTTTTGAGATGGAGACATAGACGAAGGACATGAAAACCCATCGTAATGTGAGGGAAAACTTGATTCAAGATGGTATTTACAAAACCCTTCGTTTTGGCAAGATTGAGAGAGAAAGAGAGAGAGAGAGAGAGAGAGAGAGAGAGAGAGAGAGAGAGAGAGAGAGAGAGAGAGAGAGAGAGAGAGAGAGAGAGAGAGAGAGAGAGAGACTGAAGTGCATTCTCTAGGGAAATTTCATGTGTGTGGAGATCCTATCTTGTGTGTAGTGACCCTTGGAGTCAGTATGTGTGTGTGTTATATGACTCCTCTTTCAAGTATTGACCGTCCATGATAGTGACTTCTCAGTGCTCTTTTATAGGTGCAAGCTGCTTAGAGTATAAATTAATTAGGTTTAGGGACCTAAGCTGGAGAGACAAAGTAGGCGATCCCGTATCGAACAGTTGACCGGTGCTTTGTTTTGGGAGAAATAAGAAAATGATATTCTCCTAGGTGGGCCTTTGTGACCATCGCCGAGAGAGAGGTGGAATATACAAATGGGTTTTACAAAGGTTTGGCTTGGAGAACAAAAAATGAATTACCCTACGGATGTTACTTAGGAAGTGCATCGTGGCTGAGATGCAAGAAAATCACATGCTTCACCGATGCCTTGGTGTAGTGCGCTCGTCAATTTCAGTGCCGGCATGCCTTCAGCGTCATTCTTTGATTTTTTGTCGTCGGTGCATGCTTTTCATTTTTCTTTGTTTCTCAATGCATTGATGTCATCTTCTTCTTTTTTTCTTCCTTCCTTCTTGTGCGTGTCGTGTGTGTGCGTTGTTGGTGCATATGTGATTGTGTGTGTGTGCTTATGCATGTAGTGTCTGTATGTGTATGTACATATGTTTTGTGAGTGTGTGTGTGTGTGTGTGTGTATGGAAAGAGAGAGAGAGAGATGAATTTTGACTTTTGTTGACACAGAACGAGAGAGAGACAGAGAGAGAGAGAGAGAGGGTTGTGAGGGTGAGTGTGTGTGTGTGAGTGATGGCCTGTTTGTGAGTGTGTGTTTGTGTGTATGGAAAGAGAGAGAGATGAATTTCACCTTCTATTGACACAAAACGAGAGAGAGAGAGAGAGAGAGAGAGAGAGAGAGAGAGAGAGAGAGAGCTGATTTTTTTGCTGATAATGGATGTGTGTGTGTGTGTGTGTGTGTGTGTGTGTGTGTGTGTGTGTGAGAGAGAGAGAGAGAGAGACTTAAACACAAGTAACTTAGCGCCTTATAGCGGTTTTGTTACAAGATTGGGTGGATAGATCAAAACAGGATGAAAATTGAAAGAGTAATGGTAATCCAACATGGGGAGGGTAATGGGATATGGAGAGCTAAGGGTCTCTCCTAGCATCGTAGCAGCGAACAAGAACACAATCTTTTGTTGATAGAAGATCTTCCTATCTACTTATATATGTAAGTGCATGTGTTGCAAAAATCTAAATGGAAAAGCGGTTGGTCTGTTATCCATGATGCACAGAGTGTAGAGTACTCACTTATACCCTTAGCATGGCGGTGTTGACAAGTCGGCACATCCTCAAGACCATCGCCCTTCATAGGGTCCACCTTCCCTTCATTGCTCACCACGTTGTGAGCGGGATGTAAACACATGCAATGCCTCTATAATCACCCAACGCACACTTTTGGGATGATACACGCACACACTATGGGGCACCACTCGGCTTACACAACCCACCTGGCTGAGACATGGAACACACCAATGGAGTGAGAGGAGAGAGACTATCCATTTTTCCACTCAACACAAAGACACACACACACACACATACACACCCAAAAAATCAGCTCAAAAGAGGAAGATTTCTGATGTTTAGATACAATTGAGCTTGGGCCAACACCAATGGGGCAAATAGCTCACACAATATGGATGAAGTATGCCAGATACAAACACAGATTTGAACAGAGGCTTCGCTCACAGGAGAAACATACACATCTAAAAATAGCAAGAAAAAGTGAGAAATTTGGCAAAATGGATAGTGCAATCGCATTTGGAGTAGCTAATAACCCCAGTCTACAATATCAAAGTGCTCAAATCCGACCTCGAATGAGTAGTTTATGGCCAAAATAGGCTCCAAATATAGCAAAAATTGAGTTGTGGCTGTTCCTCCTGTTATCTCCAAGTTTTGCTAGTCTTTTTCTCAGTTTTTTAGTATCCACACTTCACTTTATCCCTTGGGCACCTTTGGTGTTTTGATTGACCTCAAATGGACCTCCAGCAGGCCAAAAACTAGCCACGTAGTGCATTTTTGTTACCTTTTTACATCAATCCGCACACATGCCACTCAACTTTTTCCAATAATGCATCCCACAATCACGTTAAGTGGCCCCCAAATATATCTTGATGATTATCTTTCTGCATAATTCATCCAAGAAAACACCCACGCCATGTTCGTACTTATCCACGTGAAAATGTTGACCCCATTCGACCTCCTCACGCCACTGGATGTCATCTGACGCACCTGCTTACCTCATGGCATCCACCCACTGATAGCTTACTTGAGAAGTTTTATGTGCTACCAATTTCTCATTATTATAGAAAAAACACACTAGTATTGGTGATAATGAAAATCAATGTACTATGTAGACATTGTCCTACTTGTACACATGTGGGTCCCACGCAACCACCTGGCTCTACAAAATGGGCAATCCTTTATTTGATGCACCATGCATGTGTATGTACATATGCACAATCACTTCTTCCAAAAAACTCCTAACATAATTTGCCCATCCCCTAGCCTGCTAGATTCATTCATGATCAGCAGCACCAAAAGAAATATGAGACTCGCCGCGTCATAGGTCTCCTCATCCCTCATAGACATTACTTGTTTTGCAGAGAGCCCATCTTGCTCCACCATCATCAATCTAGCATGATACAATTTAAGATGCAATCCATTTACCTTTGAGTTATGTAGAATCCAATCCAGGTTAGCCAATTGATATGTACCATGCGGAAAACACTCTACTACCTTGAAAGGGCCTTCCCACTTAATTTGAAACTTTTTTTGAAATGTCTTCTCCAGCTTATTGTTATGGCGCAAAACCAAGTCATGTTTCTTGATACCCGTACTTTTGACCTTTTCATTTATCTTTTCTAAAGCCTTATCTTGCATCTACTCATAATGTTCCAATGCTGGTGCCTAATCTTCATCTTCACTCATAAAAAGTCTAATAGATTAGCTCTAAATCCTGGCCCCTTTTCCAAAAGTAGCTCCAGCGGCACCCCAAAATTGCTACATATTTCATCGTACACAAATTTTGCCACATCCTTTGTAGTGATTTTTTTTACTACTATAGCCTTTGCCCATCTAGAGAGCTAGTCCACTGCAGTCAAAATATAGCTTTTTCCCTTGCTTGTGATTGGTAATGGGCCTACTGCATCAATCCCACTTTTCAAGCACATCATACGCCATAATGGTTTTTCGTAGCTCTGGCTTCAACACTCTCTTCCCAAATGCTTGACACCTATTGCAAGACCTACACCAATGTGAACATCCTTGTGCAAACTAGGCCATACATACCCCTCTTGCAAGATCTTATGCAAGGTGATTTTTAGAGCAAAATGTCCGCCACATGTGCCTTCATGATTCTGTTCCAACACTCTGTAAAGCTCGTCCCACCAATGTACACATCTCAACACAAGATCATCCCCTTTCATGTACAAGATATCACCAATCAATTTGTACCTGGATGCTCTATGCACAAAAAAATACTTCTTAGACTTCTAAATTTCCTTCGAAATGATTACTGCTAGCAAAAACTCCTCTTCTTGAGCCAAAATTTCCTAGCCATGATAAAGAGGTAAATTAGTCCTCAACACAAATAGCTCCCCAATCATGCTTTGAGATGCTTCATGTGCCTCTCCATTTAGAGCACGTTCAATGTGTCCAATGCTCCATGCTATGAACGTTTTTAACAGGCCTTTAATTCTGAACACATTTCCTTCAATGAGGTGTTCTTGCTTTTCCACACACCCAACACTTGCTTCACAACTAACAAGGCACCACCTTTTATGCTCAACCTTCTAATCCCCTGCTTCAAACAAATGTGTAATCCAGCTTCCAAATTAGAATATTCAGCCTCATTGTTACTATGCGCATCAAATTTGAATCCTCTCTTGCAGACTACCTTCCCCTCTGGATCATAAAGTGCTATACCCCTTGAAGCCGTATCATGGCTCTTTCTGTATGATCCATCAAAGAAAAACACATGTGCATTGCTGATCTTTGGCACTTTTTCAACTACCCTGCTCACCACCTCTTCCTTAACAAGGAGGGGATTCTCCTTGTAAGTCAACAAATCAGCTAGGGTAGCTCTTGTACTGTCTTCCACTAAAAATGAGAACTCAAACTCTTTCAACTCAACTACCCATTTCTTCACTACATTTGACATGTTAGTGCCATTAATTAACTGTGGCAAAAATACATATCTGGTTAAGAAAACAAAAGGTCATGGTAGCAAGTAATGACAAAATCGTTGACAAGCAAATATTACACTAGCCATCACTAGCTCTACTTCCAAGAATTTTCTCTCTGCTGCCAACTTCACTCGGCCTGCACAATACACTGGCCTCATATAGTGGCACCCTTCCCCTATTGCAATAGCATGGCTCCAATGGCATCATCCCCTATTGATGTATTTACATAAAACGCTTGCTTGCACTCAGGAGCATGCATGGCTCACAACCCCCCTAGCACCTCTTTCACCTCTTGAAACAATTCTTCACACTTGTCATCCCATTGCAATGGATCATGCTTTGCAACTTGTTATAATGGATAAAGGAGCTATGAAGACAATGGAATAAACCGTGCCATGTACTTCACTTTTTTCATAAACGTTGCCAATTGCTTTGTACTCGTAGGTGGTGGGAGAAGAATAATAGTCTTAACCTTGTCTGGATCAGCCTCAATGCCATTTTCTGACACCATAGGGCCCAATAAATTCACCCTATGGTTGATGACATTTCTTGGGATTTAGTTGTCCCCCACATTCATCATATCGAGCCAATACCATCTGCAACTTCTCATGGTATTCAGCCCTACTGCTGTAGACACAAAAGTCGTCCATAAAAGCTTTAACACAACTACCAATGAGTGGTTCCAATATCCAATTTTCTCTCTCTTGATAGAAAGATGATCCATTTGACAACCCAAATGGAAATACCGTGTAACAATAACAACCCCATGGTGTAATGAAAACTATCTTTGTTTGGTCTTTAAGAGCAATCTTCAATTGAAAATAGCCTAAAAAACCATCACACACACTGTACCTCTCATAACCTGCCACTGAATCCAAGCTGGTTGATGAATGGGAGAGGATATGGGTTCTTCTTAGTGGCTGCATTTAAGGGTTTAAAATCTACACAAATCCTCCATTTTCCATCCTTCTTTGGGTTGACTACTAGTAGCCTCACCGATTCTGTGGTTTCCACTAGGACTATGAACCGTGCCTTCAATAACTTGTCCACCTCTTCCTGCAAGGCTTCCATTTGCTCTTGACCCATCCTTCTTAGCCTTTGTCACACTGGCTTAGCACCCTTTTTCAGCTCTATATGCATCTCTTGTCCTTTGAACCCTCTAATCTCTTCATATGAAGTAGTGAACAAATTAGGAAAACTAGCTAGCATGTGCAAATATATCTCCTTCTCCATAGCTGAGAGGTCACCACTGATCATTTGTGTCATCAATTCTTTCCTCTTTGACGATTCAACCTTGGTTGCATCAGCCCTTCAATCACTCCATAAGGCCCTTCACTTTCATGTTCAATCTCATTTGCAAATGCAGCTAAACCAGATTCATGGATTTCTTTGTCCATCCAAGGAAATGCAACATCAACATCCTCATCACTGCTGGTAGTACTATCACTGTCCTCATCAGTCACTGTGGAATAGTCTTCATCACTAGACTCATCCTCATCTTCATAAAGCTCCTCCAATACTTTCCTTGTGTCCATATTATATAGCTTCTTGGCACCTGTCTTTCCATAGAGGCTAATCGTACCACGCCGCCAATCTTGAGCATCTCTCACTGCACGTAACCATGGTCTCCCAATATAATAGGATATGCTCCCAACCCCACTGGAATCTCATGAAAATCAACCACCACCTTTGCATCATATGCCTTCACTTCTAAGCTCTTTACAACACCCAAACATTTTACTTTCTGATGGTTTTCCAGTCTGATTTGAAATTCTGACACCCCAGTCACTGTAAGACCCATCTTCTCAATGCATGAGTGTGTTATGACACATATTTGGGCTCCAACATCAACATAACCTTGTCCCAAAAAAAATCTTTTGTGCCATATATCTACTATTGGGGAAATGTTTGGTAGCTCATCCATCACCAACAACACCTTCATTGAACCTCTCTCCGGTTCTTTCTCCATTGGTTTAACCATCCTCTTCCACTGTCGCTTTAGCTTAGGCACCATCTCTATAAGCTGCCCAAAAGTAACATCTGCTTTCCTGCTTGTCAGATCCTCTTTCAAGGCATAGCTTAATTGCCCATCCCCTAGTGGAAAATCTAAAACATGAAACTTGGGATGAGCCCTTTTTTCCCTCTTGGCCTTGACATCCTTGCCTTCATAGATCTTTCCCTTATTCTTACTAGGACCTGGGGCATTTCTTCCTTCCTTATCCTGTGTGGTCCAATAGGCATCACTAATGTATCCTCCAGCTTTGTTGCCTTCTCCAAGGTGACCACACTTATCACTTTTGTCTTTCCCTTCTCCTCTTGTGTTAATCCATTGTTTCCTTCTTCTCCCTTAATTTCAATGCCATAATCATTTGACCTAGTTAGCACCTGCCTTGGCAATGGATACATATCTCCCACCATCCTTGGTGGCTTATCGCATTGCGGGCTAATGTAGCCCAACTCTCCACGATTATAACATGTGGGCGTCTGTCTCCAGAACCTACCATTGCTTTGTCCAACACCATTCTTGGGTCTTGTTTCACCTCCAGGCTGATTTGCAAACCTCCCCCGAACTCGATTATTTTCCACATTACCTAGAATGTTAAGGATGATATTCTTCATTAAATCTACCACTTGCCTCATGTCTTGACTTAGCCCATCATCTTTCACTGTTGTAGTGACAACTACTGGCATAACTTGAGGAGTAACAGAAACCACTGGTTCATGATGAACCCTTTGCATGCGACCTTGCAAAGAATCGATAGGCTGAAATTCAGACCTCCTAGGAAAAGACTGTCTACTCCTAGCTGACTGATTCTTCTCAGCTTCCACTCTTTTGTTCCTCGCCACATCTAATGCATCTTCATATGTTCTAGGCTTCTTTAGCTCCACTCTCCAATATATATTCTCCCAAAGACCAGCCAAGAACATGTCCTTCTTCATCATGTCGGGTGGGGGTACCTGTGGTGCTAAGGCCTTGCACATTTGCTCCCATACCATTGAAAACTTATGTATGTACGCATCTATTGGCTCACCTTCCCTTTGCACCAAACCTTGTACTTCTTGCCACACTTTGTCAGGATATTTAGTCTTCATAAACTCCACTTCCAATCCATGCCTTAGATTGTCTCAAATTAATCTCAGAGGTGGATCCGCCGCACGCAACTCCTCTTCAAATGCTTTGGACCAAACTCGTGCATCATTCTTCAAACAAATTTGGAAAAGACGTAACATCTATACACGATCGTGAATCTGATTGCTAATGCAGGCAATCTCCATATTTTCCAAAAAGTCTTCCACATCTTCATCACTTCTTCCATGAAATTCTAGATAGGAGAAATCCATGCCTACCCAAGTTCCAATGCTTTGAGAACCCCTTCGAACACACGTGCAAGAACCAAAACTTTTTAATGACTCAATCCCCAAAAACTTCAATGGAGCTCGTCTTTAGATAAGGACAAACACATGCACATAAAATGAGTTTTCATAGATAATCATCGGAATTATAACAGGCAAAGGGGATTCCAGTATCTCTCTTAATCTTCTTGGCCCAAACATAAAGACTATGCGCTATTGGAAAAAAATCTTCCTGGACACATTAACATTTATATGGATTCTTTGTGCAAAATGAAAAGGAGTGAAGTGAGGTCTGTTTTGATCATCCATTGAAGCCAACCATGCAGCTCCCAAGAAGGCACACCTGACTTATCCTCTGATTTTGCGAGAATTTTAGCAACATAATAGCATAAATGGCTCAAAAGACGAAAAAATTAGCCATCACAACTTGGAAAATTTTTGACAGAGTTTCCCAGAAGTAGAGCAGTAAGAACCCAAAATATAGATTGTATATGTATGCATAACCTACCAACAATAGAACCCAAGCATCAAGTAGGAATCACTAGTACATAGCCTATTGTGAGGTTACAAAAAGGGTGCTTCAACCACCTGTATCACCGAAAGGATCTCACATTTAAGAATCCCCTAGCTCAATAAAACCTCACGCTATTGACTCTCTCATGAAAGCTTATGAAAATCTCGTATAATCAAGTATCAGAATTGACTGTCTTCTAGACCAAGTCTCAGAAATGGTTGGGACTGCCAAATAAAACCAAGTGTGTCTCCATAAAGGCATATAATGTCAGTATTCACAAGTAACATACAATACAAGACAATGCACTCAACATGCACCAAATGATGCATAACCACGGCAACTGTAAGTGACCCCCACTTGCTAGTGTATCACTCTACTCTAGCTACCTGTACCTGTGTGAATCACCTATACTTGTACGTGTACCTGTACCTTCTAACCTATTAACTGTAACCTGTAGTCTACAATCTGCAACCTGTATTCTTGAAGCTGAAGGTACTCGAAGAAGATGCTCAGTGGGGGCGCCAAAAGAATGTGAGCGGGATGGAAAACACACACAATGTCTCTATAATCACCCGACACACACTCTTGGGATGATACACACACACACTATTGGGCACCACTCGGCTTCACAACCCACCTGGCCGAGACAGGGAACACACCAATGGAGTGAGAGGAGAGAAACTATCCATTTTCCCACTCAACACACACACACACACAAACCCAAAAACTCAGGTCAAAAGAGGAAGATTTTTTATGTTTAGAAACCATGGAGACCAAACAACCATGAGGAAAGAAACCAACAAGGAAGATCATCATGAGCCACAATGGCTAGGACCCAAGAAGAAGATATCAGAGGAGATCGAGCGAGACAAGCAATTAAGGAGTTTGGTAGAAGATACCCATAGGGATGTAGAACCAACACCTAGGTAGATCCGGGGTAGATCCAAACTACAGACACATTGTTTCCTATGCAACAAAAACCTCACAAAGTCCATAGACCCCTAGCCATACCTAGTGTCATCCAAGAAGAAAGTGACTTAAAGTCATGGAAAAGTGGGCGTTCTCACTTCTTGTTGGAAAGAATGTTTACAGAGTGACTACTTGATCCTATCAAAGAAATGGAGATCCCATCTTCCCCACGTCAAGGGACTAAAGCCTAAAAGGTTCCGTTAAATATTGCCAAATTGATGGATTTCATGGCTTCAAAAGTCATAAAAACCATCATGTCCAAACTATATGGAGACCCGAGCTATTCTTAGCTCTTTGAGCTTGTCCTCAATGTAGAAAAGTCGGGCTACCATAACTTGCATAGATGGATGGAGCTAGGGAGATGCCAATAGAGGAGGAACACTTAAATCCACAACCCAACCTAGATGAGAACCCTATTGTAGAAATACCTGTTAACAAGTTGGGACAATACTTTGAGGGTGATGAATCCAATGCAACCATACCAATCACTACCAATGGATTAACTGTGAAGGAAATCCTTGATGGTGGCACTGAGGTTAGCATTGTGACTAAAAATTGTTGGGAAACTAGGGAAGACCTCACCTTGGGACCACAACCATAGTAGTAAAGATGGCCAATGGGTCTATTGTTAAATCTATTGGGATGCTAGAAGATCTCAAGGTCAAGGTCTTTGGAATTCTCCAAGCACACTATGGCATCTGAGATGATCTTAGGACATTCTTTCATGAGGGAAGCAAAAATGGTGCATGACTTGTCTAAAAATCATGTCTACTTGCAGTTCCAAGATTCTATCACTCGAGTGGATCTTGTAACTGGTGGAGCACATTCTCTAGGAAATAGATTTATAATTGATCATAGATCTGACACCACAATTCACTCATCCCCATTGCAATATTGTTTCACATGTAAAATGGACAATTATGTTCGGGAAGATTCTCCTTATATGGATGTACTACCTAAGATGACTGAGTCAGACAATGTGGATTGGGTCCCCTTAGCAGTAACCATAGACACTTAGGGAAACAGGGGGACGACCTAGGTAACACCTGAGGGGGATGAAATGCCACCACGCGTATCCTTAAATATGCTAGAAGCAATGCATATAGCTTTTGACGACCTACAAGATGAAGGCTTGACTAGTGTTGGAATACGTAGCGTCTCACAAGACTATAGCCCACACGATTTGGGGTCGGAATCATCAATTGAAATTGACTCTAAGGACAAAGAATTTGAGTTAAATCTTAGTGCAAATGTGGGGAGAAACCGTTCAGGGCCCAGTGGTACCTTAGATGACAAACTATCCAAGGGACCAGAAGACACAAGTAGCGATTCATCTAGTGACTCTTCACTAGAGATCGGCCGCAATAAAAAATTAGACAAGAAGACTAAGAGATATAAGAGGCGACAATATCAAGCAAATGTGCGTGCTAGAATAAATGAAAATACATCTACCGTAGAATGGCTTAAGTATAGAGGAGCATGTGATGCTCATCGGAAGTTGGTAGATAATTGGGGTGAATACCTTGAAAGTGTTATGTGGTATTGTCCACAACCCATTAACATCACACAGCTAGAGGCTGCAAAGAAGCCAAAGTTGAGTCATACCGTAAGGAGACGACAAAATTGAGAGTTAGCTCAACAACAAAAGCAATCGGAAGTGAAATCACAGTCCACAGAACAACAGGACCCACAGACTTACACCTTGCACCTGAACATCTTAAATTCTACACCACAAAGGAACATAAGGTTGTGTATACAAAGGCTCAAAGAAAACCTATGGATGGAAGCAATGGAGTTTATGACGGTCCAATGATAGTTAAGGAAGTAGAGTTAGCAAAACCAGGAGAAGAGTCTAAAACTGTTTTCATTGCCCAAGATCTGATAGAGATTGAGGAGTGTGTACTTAAAGAAATTATCAAGGAATTTACGAATAGATTTGCTTGGACATATCATGATATGAAAGGTATTCCACCTTCCATGGTTCAACACACAATCCCCATGAATAGCATGGCTAAACCAATGCAACAACAGCCCTACCCAATGAGTCCTAAATATGCCAAGATCGTTCAAATAAGAGATTGAAAAGCTTGTGAAATGCAGAATCATATACCCTATTGAGCACTCAGAATGGGTGTCTCCAATAGTGATTGTGCCAAAAAAGAATGGGAAAATCAGAGTGTGCATGGATCTCAACAAGGTCAATGCCACCACTAGGAGGGACCATTATCCCTTGCCATATTCAGAACATGTTCTTGAAAGAGTTGCAGGGAAGGAAGTTTATAGCTTTTTAGATGGGTACTCTGGCTACAATCAAATCACAATTGCTCTAGAGAACCAAGCTAAAACAGCCTTTATAACCAAATTTGGAGTGTTCGTATTTTGTGTTATGGCTTTTGGCTTAACCAATTCCCCTACTACCTTTCAAAGACTAATAAACATGGCTTTCAGAGAATATTTGAGGGAGTTTTGTGAACCTTTCTTAGATGACCTTTGTGTTTATTCCTCTTGGAAAGAACACTTACAAAAAGTGTTTGAGAAGTGCAAATTGTATCACATCTCCTTAAACCCTTTCGAATGCCAATTTTGGGTTAAACATGGAGTCATTTTAGGGCATATAGTGTCCAAAAATGGGATTTCCATATATGATAGAAAAATTAAATCCATTGCTAAATTGGCACCACCTACAAACTATAAAGAAGTTCAAAGGTTCATGGGCCATGTTGGTTGTTACCTGCGGTTTATTTTAAAATTTACCAAGGTAGCTCGTCCATTGTACAAACTTCTTATTGAGTTTCATTGGACTGTGCAGTGTGACCATGCTTATGAGTCATTGAAAAAGACCTTGACTAGCGCTCCTATTCTACAAGTGCCCGATTAGAATGTAATTTTCCATGTGCATATTGATGCATCAAACTTTGCTATTGGGTGTGTTCTAGCTCAACCAGGAGAACATAAATCGGACTACCCCATTAGCTTTGCAAGTCGTCAATTGAATGATGCCGAGAGAAACTACACCACTACAGAGCAAGAAGGTTTAGCTATGATTTATGTTGTAAAGAAATTCCTCTACTACCTTCTTGCTAACAAGTTTGTTTTCTATGTGGATCATCAAGCCTTGTTGTATCTAGTAAATAAACCTTGTTCCATGGGAAGGATTGCACGATAGTTGTTAATTCTCCTTGAGTTTTATTTTACCGTTGTGGTGAGACGTGGTAAAAGACGTCATGGCGGATCATTTGTCTCGCATACCCACCCAATGGTGAATCCCATACCGGAGTAGATGATGAATTGCTTGATACTTCCTTAATTCTAGTTGAGACCATGCTTGAATGGAGTGAGAATATTGTGAACTTTCTAGTTAATGGTTTTCCACCCAAAGAATGTGAACCTTGTTCTCTCATTGCAGGAACTCTCTACAGCCTAGGGAAGGATGATATTCTTAGATGTTGTGACCGTGAGGACGAATATTTATACAAATTACAAGAAGCCCACATAGGTATAGCCGAAGGACATTTCTTAGGGAAACTAATAGCTAGAAAGGTGCTGCAATCAGGCTATTGGTGGCCTACCTTATTCAAGGATGCATCACTTTTTGCAAAAGGATGTGATGAATGCCAACGTTACAAGATCACACAACAAAAGGATAAGATGCCCTTACATCTTGTTAAAGTGAACCATTTGGAAAATGGGGTTTGGACTTTGTAGGCCCAATTAGTTCTACAACTTGTAGCACTCAATTTCAATATATTATCATTGTCACTGACTATGTAACAAAGTGGGATGAAGCCAAAGCGACATGTAAGGCTGATTCAAGGTCAATTGCCAAGTTTCCCAAGTTGAGAACATTATTACAAGATTTGGTTGTCCCTTTGAGATTGTGAGTGACAATGGCACTCATTTTATAAATGGAGTGATAAAAGAACTCACTACCAAATTCATGATAGCTCACCATAAGTCCACACCTTATTATCCACAAGAAAATGGCCAAGTTGAGAATACCAACAAGACCTTAATCTCTATTTTGACCAAAACGGTGGAAGCTCATCGCACAGATTGGGATTTGAAGCTGACTTTAGCCCTATGGACTTATGTACTTCTTACAAAGTGGCTATTAATTGTACACCATTCAAAATGGTATATGTCCAAGAAGCAGTTATGCCATGGGCGTTTGTAATTCCTAGTCTGCCTATAGCTTCACACAAAGGTTGGGATGGTAACCCTTTAGTTGAGCGCTTATATATCCTTGAGAGGCTAGATGAAGAAAGGCAATTGGTTGTGCAAAACGCACTTGTGGAGAAAGATAGGAGGAAGAAATGGTTTGACCGTCATCTAAAGAACAAAGATATCAATGTTGGTGATAAGGTCCTTATGTATGGAGTGCGTTAAAAAAAAGAAAAAGTTGAAATATGCGGGAAAAGGACCATATAGAGTATGTGAAATCACCCCACAAGGAGCCATTGTGTGGAGACTCTTGATGGTTGAAACCATCAGATTCCTCAATGGTAGCAAATTTAAAAGATATTATGATCCTTTAAGCCAAGAAGAGCTATGTGCCATCCATCAAAAGAGGCAACCAAGGCACAAACATAATTGAAGAAGATACAAGCTCAAGCTGAGGCTAAAGAGCGACAACAACGCATAAGACGCCAATGAGAGGCTAACCCTGGAGTTACACATGCATTCCATGTTGAAACAGAGGATGATTGGTTGGACTCTAGCACACCTCTACAGTACCTTATTGATCTAAATAGCACCTATGGAAAAGTGCTATATAACGACTTATTGGACACGGGTGCTAAGTATAATCTGTTATCCTATGGAATTTGGTGTCAGTTAGAAAATCCGCCTCTATCTAAGAGTATTATTCAGGTCAAGGGTGTCAACAAGAAAAATTGGAACCTGACACACTTCTATCAGTTATGAAAATGGGGTTGTAGGTCAAGACTTTTTGGTCATGCATGTTGGAACCATGGAGGGTAATATAAACCTAGGACGCACGTGGATGATAGACACAAAATGCACTATTGATTGGGGGGCTGGGGGTGTCACAATGCAAAATCCAACTCTTACTCCTTCCATTCAAGCCATAGTTCCTGAGATATTACCTCTTAAGGAAATAAAACCCAAAACATTGCATGTCCAAGAGGTTGAACCATATGTCCCCATAGCCCAACTCTCTAGAGCTTCAACTGTTGTAATTGAAGTAAAGCTTGAGATACACAAGAACAATCCTAATATAACAAAGAAAACATACAAGTGGGTCCCTAAAGCTTCTTTAGCAACCATAGCTAGTACTAAAATATAAGGGCCTGGTAAGAGACGTCCCACTCGTCCCAAGAAATGTAAAGAAACCTTGCGTTGGATTCCTAAAAAACTATTGGAAGCCCAAGGCTACTATGAAGGAAATGATTAAATCTGGGTGCCAAAACGTAAATTCTGCTCTTACTTGTCACCTGAGCCATGTGAGCCCAATCATGTAGCTCCAAAAAGAATTGACGATCGAGGAAATAAAAAAATCACAAAATGCTACACACCCGCTCCATAGCTAGTTTGGGTACGGAAGAAAGAATGATTTGTTCCACCTAGCTCAGGAACGGGAAAGTCAAATGAAGCTTCTTGCTCTTCATGTAGTTCCTATACAAAAATAGAAGCTTCGACACAACCTCCACCTACCATTGTACATATCCATACAAACAAGGAAGAGTTTGCACCTCCTGTTGTAAGTTCACCACCTACAACAACGTTGCAAATAAAATCATGGGAGAGTACCTTACTACCCTTGCAACTAGATGAAACGCATAGGGCGGTCAAAAACTATTGGTTAAATCCTTTACCCATCACAACTTGGAACAATTGTTTTCAAAAGGTGATGACATCATTCCAAAAGGTATGATCTACTCAAGGAAGGGGGGAGTGTTTGCTGACATCCATCATTCACTTGCTTCCCTCTCAACCTTCCTGCCTAACTTCTCAATCTCCCAATCTTAGGGAATGTATATATAAAGCCTTATACTCACAAAAAACAAAAAATAATAAAGTAAGCGACCAAGAGCCACCAAACAAAAATCTGGAAACCTATGAGTTTTATATATAACACAAAATCATAAAAACACATTATGCACAAGTCCACAACCTTTTGACACGACCCTTGTAATATTTTCACTCTAATCATCATCTATTTGTGTGTAAAAATATGGCTAGTACGCTAGAGTCATCCACTCGTGCCTTGGGTGAGAGGTACCCTCTTTACTTTGCACAAGTGTTTCACATAGTCTACCTGGTGCTAGCATGTGAATGGGATTTAAAAGGTATGCTAGCATGTGAGAGGAGTTTCAAGGAATTAGAATGGTTGATACACCTCTTGACCACAACTAATCCATACTTAGTAGAGGACATCACCCCAATTGTACAAAACTACCCTCTTGACCAAGATGACTATAGGCATCTAGTGACCTTCTTAGTAAACATTGGTGCCTCTAATGATGAAGACGATTTACATGATCACACGGATGGCACATATGGTCTCACGGATGATGAATTTGTTTTCCTCGATGACGAGGATAGGGGTTTAGCCTTAGGGTTCCCCCCCAATATCTACAATATCCTATTCCCTTGACTCTCTAGGGGGAGTTCAAATAATTAGGTTAGGGTTCCTTATGTTGTTTAATTGTATTTAATATGGGTTGGTAAGGCTCTTCCCACTGATGTGCCTCCTAGAGGTATTCTTTGTGTTTCCTAGTGTGTACAGGAATGTGTTGTTGTTGTTAGGATTTGGACCTTCATAGAATCTTTCTCTCGTTCACTCTTCAAATCAAGCGCAATCATCAACACAAATAGGTGTTTCTTGTCCATTAGCATTGCCCCTTATTTTTTTTACATCCATTTTTTTCTGCTTTAATTGTGATTGGTAGCATAATATTCAACGCATTTGCTTAGTATCAAACATTAAATTCAATGTAATTTTTTGTCATAATCACTTCTGTAGGTTTAAAAATCAAACAGTCTGACTAAGCTAGTTTGACCAAGCTAGGCGTTCGAGATCTTCTCTTAATACCATGCGGAATTCCTTCCTAATAATCAATGGCTACTTAGGTTTTTATTCCAATTTAGGTAGCATTGCGTGCAATGTACTAGGGTTTTCTAGTGGGATTAGTCCATATTGACCTTTAGCTTAGATACTATAAAGGGAGTTTACTAATGTGATGAGCCTGGGGAGGGTAACAGTGTTATATGACCCCCCAAAGTTACAAAATTAAAATGTTGAAAACAAACAAAAAAAAAAAATTCAAAGTGCTACAATGTAAAATCTTAAGCAGGAAGAGAAATCTCAGCTTGATTTGGTACTTCACTCACATGTGTCGCCTATGGTACTAGAGCCCTAGAGGTTCATAGTGTGGGCGCTTTTCCTTGAAATAAAAAAACCCAAGTCATACAAAATAAGCACACACATCAAAAATTATGGGGGGTCAAAGAAAAGGAAATTAGTCAGGTGATGATTCCATGAGCAATTGACCAATGAAAATTGAGAAGCCTGCGCATGGTATTAATAGTAGATCTCTAGTGCCGTTCAAAGTTCAATTAGCGAACCCAGACTTGTTTAGTTTTTTACCTTTACAACTATTTATATGCTTGATTATATTACAATTTAATGTTTATTGCTGACAAATTGTTTACTATTTTATTACCAATCAATTTGTCTACCTACAACTGCATATGCTTTTTAAATGTATATAAAAATGCAATTATTGTGCCAATCTTGTTTGATTTTACAGTGACCAAAGAAGGCTAAGGACATTCGTCTCAAATGCTCTTCCACCTCCACGAACAAGCTTCAACTCAATAGCTTCCGAGGACGGAATCTACATCAGGAAGGGGGGCATGTTAACCACCCACATCCACTTCTAGTAGTCATGGGCCCGGCTTGTCGGTCCAATAGGAAAAGGGTAAGAGTGATCACCGATGAGAGGCGCACTCTAACTAGAACATTCAAGGGTTGGTTGGCTAAGAATTGTCACCCAAGTGTGAATATGCGAGCTCATTTAAAAGTCACCTAAACCTAAAAATCACTCATTCTCTCATTTGCGCAATTGAAGAGTGCTCTTGTTCCATCTCCATCTTCTTCTTCATCTCCTCTTGTGTGTCTGTGTGTGTGTGTGTGCAAGAGAGAGAGAGAGAGCATTGCCACGGAACGGAGGCGGCGAGGTGGTTGGGTGCGGCAAGGTGGTAGCTCCCTCTTCTTCGTAGTGAGGAATCCTCCAGGAAGGCAAACATAGGGCGGTGAGTAACACACCCTTGCTCTCTTGAGCTTGCTAGATTAGTTTGGTTTTGTTCTTGCAGCCATTTGTGGCTCACACACAGTGTATGGCAAGTCCCTTGCTTTGACACGTTCGACAGATGCGCACAGGGTGATGATGGACTCAGTGGCATCCTCTCTATTGTGGACATGAATCTTGAGCCAAAGTTGACCTTCAACCATATAGCCTGTGGGAGGTCTCTTGGAGTAAAGATCAAGTGGGCCAATCAACATATTACTATAATCAATATGTATGGCCCTTGCTCAGCAATCGAAAGGGCTAAATTGTGGGTGCACCTAAAAGATATCCATATTGAAGGATAATGGCCCTTGGTGGGTGACTTTAATATGGTAGAGAAGATAAGGGACATAATTGGTCCATCAACCATGGTAGCCAGATCTAAAAGATCCAAATGGCAAAGCCTTTGTGAGAAATGGACATTGGTGGACATGTGAGAGATACGACCTTGGAGAAGCATTCTGGGATTCACATACACTAGCTTGCGATATGCCGGTACGAAAGTTTAATTGGATTGTTGCTACTACTCTCATCACACTGATTGGTTGTCGTCATGGCTTGAACTAAAGGTGGTAACTTCATAGTGTCTGTTGAATCACCTGCCCTTAAGCATAGAATTAAAAAAAAAATAAAGGAGAATATCACTACCCTCATGACTAAGTAGCACAATGCATTAAGGAGTGGGGGGGGGGGTAAGGGGATCGAGGGCTGGGAAATCCATGCATTAAGTCCGGGGAGATTGCATCCGTCAATGTCAACTCAAAAGCTAAATTGGGTCAAAAATTAGCTCCTTAAACCAAGACAAATCTTTTTAGCTTACAATAGAACGTTTTAAAAATGGACAAGGGTACAACATGTGTGCACGGGTAAGATGGCTAGCCCATGTGTCTCAGAACTAGGACTATAAGGTCTTGGGCTCAAAATCGGGTAGCAATTACGGCCCCAATTTTTGCGTTGTTTGGGTTTAATCCTGTCTTGATTTTTTTGTTGTCCATATTTAATCCATTGAGAATGGTCCTTCGACTTTTGGGCCATCGATCCCCTTATCCCCCCCCCCCCCCCCTTCTCTTTGATGCTATGTGCCAATTAGTTCCATGGGATCACTACCCCCAAGCGTCTAAGAAGTTATTGTTGATAGGGGCATACATCTTTAAACACCCGCTCTTCAAAAGCCTTAAAGCTTTAATCAAACTTCAGGAAGATGTGGATTCGACAAGCCCTCGGGCTTGGGATATTTTTGCCAGGAATATTCAAAGAACAGATCATTCTTGAAGAACTTAATTTTCCATGTCCTTTGAATCCACTTGCATATTTTCCCAGCCATGCCCCTGATTGCTTGGCATTCCATGAAAAGGTGGTCTAGGTCTTCACTGGCTATTCTACACCCCGAGCAACGATCGGACCCGATGCCTCTTTATTGTATCTTTACACCCGTCTAGACAGAGCACCCCATATCACTTTCCACAGAAATATCTTCATATACTGAGGCCATCTTGGCTTCCAGATGTTCTCCATGACTCCCTCCAACCGTTTTTCCGTCCACTGCCTCTTCCATAATTTGTTGAGGGGGCTACACCAATTAGCCTCGTGCATTAATGCATGGTAGATGCCTTTAGAGTGTGGTTTCCAAAAGAGGCTAAACCCCGGCCATCTCCAAGCATCCCATTCAAAGTTGGATTCACAAATTGGCATTACCATCTTACCAAGCTCTTTAATCACCCTATAGACTAGGAAGATCTCAAGGCCATCAAGTTGAAATTGGATGGCTAAAGAGTCAGCAGTTTTCCAGCACTTCATGTTGCCATCCCAGAATTGCTCTAGTCGAACGAGCCCCTTATTGTTCACTTTCCTGGTCATTTCTATCCAGTAAGGGCTTTGCGGTGGCCCCAATATTTTAGAGAGCCAAGGGGACCAGTGAAATATGGAGTTCTTAAAGTATCTGGTTACTTCCCCCATTCTAGAACCTCAACAACACTTGTGCACTTCCTCATCAGCTCCCCTTAGAGTCCACAAGATCTAAGATAAGACCACTTCGGGGCGAGAAGTTTGTCGTGCATCACAACCCTCTTTCACTTTCCCCCTTTGGATCCCAGTTTTGTTGCATCAAGAATTTCCTTGGTCATGATAGGCCAAGCTTGGTCCTGTCTAGCCAATGAGACCAAAAATTTGGCACAAAGGGCCTCAGCATGAGATACCGGGTTAAGAATGCCGAGCCCTCCTTGGTCTACCGGGCGAGCAACTACCTCCAATCTAGCCTACTGCCATGGGTGGGAGGTTTTCATGTTGTTCTTCCAAAGAAACCTTTTCACTGGTTTTAAGAATTGTTTCCAGTTACACTTAGCCATCTTGAGCACAGGGCTGAGGAAAGCAATGTACGGGATCATAAACGCATTGATCACTCTAATCCGGCTTTGGAAGGGTAGGAAAACAAACTCCCACCTTCTCATTTTGGCGCTTATTTTTTCAATGACCCATTGAAATCTTTGACTGTGTGTTATGTCCACCCCTACGGGGGGCTCCTAGGTGTCTAAATATACTCCCTTTTGAGATAATATCTCATGTCCAGACTGCAGGGTCAAAAGAGTCATTTTTTGATAGGGAGATTAGTCTTGACTTCTCTATATTGCACTTGGATCCCAAGGCCACGACAAATGTTTGCACAATCTCTAGATCTCTCCTGACAACTTGAGGGCACGCCTTCAAGAATAGGAGCGAATCATCTGCGAACATTTTGGCCAGTAGATGGTTGTTGCTCAGCAATGCCAAACCTTGAATCTCTCCCCATGCAGCACTGGCTTCAAGCATTGTAATGAGAGGATGCGACCCGATGGCGAACAGCAAGGGGGCTAGGGGACATCCTTGCTTAATAGACCTTTTAACCTCAAAAGATCCCACAATTCTGTCATTAAATAGGAGCACTATTGACTGCCACCACCTAGTGTGCGTATGAGGCGACAAAGGCGAGGCCCAAAGCCCAGAGCTCCCATGACTTCTTCTATATAGGACCATTCTATCCTATCATAGGATTTGTCGAGGTACAGCTACAGCAAGATGCACTCTTGCTTGGAGAAGGATGCATACTCTATTCCTACCATTGCTGCCAAGATACTGTCATATATAGACCTCTCTTTAATGAACCCATGTTGAAATCCTACCCGTAGGATGGGCATTCTATCCTTCCTCATGGCTAAAATGCCTCTAAAGATTGCTAGAATGTCTTCCAATTGGCACCTATTTTTTTACACAAGAATTCTTTTTGTAGGTTCATTCTTCTTTTTTGGGGATTTTTGCTCGTTGTGTGGTCTTTATTGGAGGTACTTGGTATGCACAGCTTTCATTTTCATCCCTTGAAGCTCAAACCCATCTCATAAGTTCCTTGCTGAATTTAATGGCTTCCCAATCAGACACTAATCTTTTGGAGGGGGCCTTCACAAAGGAGGAATGCTCCCGCATGTTGCAAGCTCTAGGCAAAGACAATCCCTTGGTTGAAATGGTTTGACTAATTAGTTTCTCAAAGAATTCTCGAATGATCTTAAGTCCTCGATCACACGAATGGCTAGCCATGTCCTAGTTAATGGAGTCCTAGACTTAAGCATTAAAAGCGGTCTCATCAAGCCTATCCCCAAACAAATATGCTACTCTCAGCTCAAATATTGGCGTCCCATTACTATGATGTACGTGGCCTATAAAATTATTGGCAAAACCGTGGGTCTTAGGCTCTCTCCCCTCCTATATAAGGTCATAAGTCCCCACCACCATGAATTTCTCAAGGGAGGTCAATATATGATAACATTCTGGCAACAATGTTTGACATCGAGTATGTAGCATTCACTAAGAAAGAGTGCATCTCACTACAACTCGATTTATGTAAATCTTATGACATGATCACATGGTCGTTTATCGAAGATGTCATGAAATCGTTGGACTTTGGGTTGTGGATGTATCATTTGGTCAGCACCCTTGGAGCTGGGAGCCAAACCAAGCTCATGTCAATGAAAGAATCGTGGGTGCATTCAAAGTCAAAAGATCAATCAAGGAGAGCTACCCAATTCATCGTTTAATGTTCTTCACCATTGGATCTCACCCTTTGGTGACATTACTCGAAGATTGTGTGGAAATAGGGGAGATTCAAGGGTTGACTCTACCTAACAACAACCAACTTCTTGCAAAGCTATTTGCAAATAATTTGATTCTCTTCCTCAAAGCTTTCCCTCAAGTGAGTAGGAAGGCTCTGGAGATTGTGCAAACGTATGCAATTGCATCATGGTCGAAGTGCTGTATTGAAAAATCAAGATTGATTTCTCTATCAAAAAATGACTCATTCGATCAGGCAATGTGGACTAGTGAGATTGTGTCAAAAGGAAATAATTTTGCACACTTGGGGGCCTTTTTATGGGTGGAAGTGACCCACTAGCAAAGACTCCTTTGAGTCTTGGATAAGGTAAGGAGCAAGATGCAAAGATGGGAGTATGTGCTTCTTCCTTTTCCAAAACGAGTGAAGGTGGTCACTTCTCCTTTGCATTGCCTTTAACGGCCAGCTAAATGCAGTTGGAAAGAGTTCATGAGATCAATGAAAAGATTCTTATGGAAGAACAACACTAAAGATTCAACGTCCTAGCATTGGGTGGGATGGGAATCGATAGCGAGACCTATGAAGCAAGGTGGTATCAGGATCCTTAACCCTAGTACTCGTGCATAGCCTTTAATGATTGGCTTCTAAAGTTAGCCAAATGTAGCTAGAAAGAGTTCTTGAAACTAGTGAAAATATTCTTATGGAAAAACAACACTAAAGAATCAACGCCCTTGCATTGGGTGGTATGGGAATCCATAGCGAGACATATGGAGAAAGGTGGTATCGGGATCCTTAACCCCGATACTCATGCAGAGGCTCATTGTGCCAAGTTATTGGTAGCAATCACGAAGCACTACCATACATGGGCTATTATGACAAATTCCACAATGGACAAGGCCAAATTGTGCTTGCAAGGGGGTCACTGGAAAGGTTTTGAGATGGGCGACAAGCTGCTTTCCCCTTGATGGTCTTACTTGAAACTTGGGGACACAATTGGTAAGCTAGTTTGGAAGTCCAACAGATCATTAGAGGCATTGGAATGGGGAAAGATTACGAGGTAGTATCACAACTCTGTAACTCACTAGTTCCCATGGCTATCTCTAAAGCAGGAAGAATCCTTTTGAAGTCATTCTGAAGGGAAGTTTCTAGAAAGATCAGCTAGTTTTGGGACAGCAAAAGCAATAGCTGGAAAGAAATAGATAAACTCGCCTCTCAGTTTCACCTCGGTGGGAATGAAGGACTCTTGGACACTAGAGCTTTAGAAAGGCAAGAGAGATGTTCGCTGCCTTCCTACGAATCCAGGTTCGAGTGGAAAGCATGACCATGACTCTCCAACAGAAAATTCCTTAACTTGTAAATCAAGGGCATGTATAACACGCTTATGGTCCTGTCGGATTGTTTTTTTCCCTTGAACAAGCAATGGGGCAAGCAATGACTGGTGTCAAGATTTCTAACAATTATGAAGAACATCTGGGGCCCAAAATGGGTGCTTAGGATGAAGGTTTTCTATGGAAGATCCTTTGGAGAGCCTTACCTACCCATGTAAAGGTTCTAGATAGAGGCATTGGTCCATATAGATGCTTGCAATGCAGAATGGCTAGTGAGGATCTCCCTCATTTATTCAAGGAGTGCCCGACGATCTCTGGCCTAGCAAGAAAGATTTGTACATGGGCTCAAAAGACTTGGCAGATAGGGTTCTTTAAGAATGATCTATTCTTGGGTGGCGAGGTGTTTAAGAGTGAACCGCTACTTACCGGCATACAGATTGTTAGATTCTACTACTTCAAACACATATGAAAAGCCATGAACTGTTGGTCTTTGAGAACGCCCTTGAAACAACTAAGTTCATGGAGATTCGATAAGGAAGCAGGGAAGCGATTGTTGCCATGGAAAAATAGATGAATTCTAATGAATGGAACACAATGGTTGGTACATTACTATTTGCTTAGAATATGGGTCTTTGCTCCGGTCGGGGTTTGATCCATGTTCAACCTAGTCTCTTTGGGAGGTCCTTCTAAATGTCATGGGCTGGCTCTCCTAAAGACAATGTACCTTTGGTTGTTAGGTGACATCATGATTCCGCACAAGCATGGCTAAAATTTGTAATTTTTTGGTCTTATTATTTAATCCATTCACCATTGTGAGTTCTAGAGAAAACAAGGTGAAGAGGCACCAAGGCCAGCTAAGCTAAGGGAGGAATGAGATTTATGGAAAGTAAGTTTAAATGAGTGTCTACAATTTCATGATTTTTTTTTTCTGTTTTAATATAAAATTATATTATCCATTATACATATATAATCACAAAATGGTTTATATATTAGAAAAGGCACCACTTAAAATAATGACGTGAAAGATGCACATTGCACATTATCATTTGAAAACAAAATAGAATGAAAAAATTAAAATTAAAATATACATTATATTATTCATTATACATACGAAATCTAGATTCACAAGAGTCGAGAACAAAAACCTTGTACTTTTTATCTACCTCTCTCTTCATTCACAAGGGATGGTGGTAGCTCTTTAAAATTTACTATGTACGATTTTGACGTCCAATGAGCTATATTGTAGTGGTAGTGTTGTTGAGTACGTAGCTATAGGATTCACCTTAATCACATCGATCCACGTTGTTTTGTGCTAAAAAGTGGACAATAGAGCTTCTCTTCCAAGGGGGAGAAGGCTTGCTAAAATTTTTGTGACTCCAAAGAAGTATAATTTTCTTTTGTGCCAATGGACAGCCTCCATGGTGAAGGCACATTCCATTTTGAATGTCTTTTCATCGGCTCTCGTCAACCCAACCATACTCTCAAATGGTTTATATAAAAAAAAAGCTCCACTTAATTAATAAGGTGAAAGGTGCACATTACAGATTATTATTTGAAAACAAAACAAAATAAAACAAAACAAGTGAAACGGTCACCTTGACGTTCTAAAACAATAAGAAAGAGGGTAAAATCATTAGGTTCAGTTTAACTAGAAATTTCAGTGTTCGGGAAAGGATTGCCTCAGCTTAGTCCTGAGCTCATTGAAAATCGAGACTAGCCAGTTGTAAACCATGGTGAAGGGAAGAAAAATAAGTGAAATATATGAGAAAATGGTTCAAAAGTGTTGCAAATTTCAATTTTTTGCTAGTATTTTTGGTTTGTTTCTTTGCGAGGAGGAAACTTGGCCAACATCCGCTTAATAAAAGAGACTTTTCGGAGCACCAATTAGAATTAATATATAGAATGGAAGAAAAATCAAGTCATAGGTGTCCCCCCCCCCCTCCCCAGGGCATGTGACGAAAGGACATTGATCCAACCTGTGTGCCCTATAGATCCGATAACACAGACTCAACGCCTGCAATGTGTGTGTGTGTGTGTGTGTGTGTGTGTGTGAGAGAGAGAGAGAGAGAGAGAGAGAGAGAGAGAGAGAGGGGCGACCTAAGGCCGCTTGCCACACCACTGTGTGTACAGAATTTATTAGAATTATGCATGGTGAAGCTTGAAACGTAAGGACATGTCAAGATGTGAAATGAAAGTGAAATAAAAAGATCGATTTAGTATTTTAAAATCAAAACAACATTGAAGGTAAGTCTAAATCATCCTGAAAACATTGAAAGTATGTATAACTCAACTCTCCTCTAAGGCTTCTTTTAGAAAGCCAAAAAACACATTAAAAACTAAAACAGAAGAACATGTTAATATTGTCCTTAAAAAGAATCTATACTAGTATAATAGGGGAAGGGATTCCAGCCCTCCTCCATTACACGTGGCAGTAGCTCCTTCAATCGACCATTTTCGAAGGTGTGCGCATTGCAATCGGGCCGCTGAGAGAGAGAGAGAGAGAGAGAGAGAGAGAGAGAGTTTCTTCTGCACTTCGGGCGTGCCACGTTTCAACTCGAGCTCATCCCTCCCCCAACTTTCTTCTACACTTCGGGCTTGCGGCATTTTAATTCAACCTCAACCCCCCCCCAAAACCCCAAAAGACACACACACACACACACACACACACACACACACATTCGAGAGAGAGAGAGAGAGAGAGAGAGAGAGAGAGGGAGAGAGAGTCCGCCTGTGTTGGGCTCAGTCAGAGGCAGCCATAAAGATGACAGAGCATGGCGCAGGGTGTGCTTCAGGTGCTCATAGGCCGACATGCATGTCGCGCGCGCGCGCGTGTGTGTGTGTGTGTGTGTGTGTGTGTGTGTGTGTGTGTGTGTGTGAGTGAGAGAGAGAGAGAGAGAGAGAGAGAGAGATGAAATGCTATATTAACATCGTCAAATGATGAGAGAGAGAGAGAGAGATGAAATGTTATATTAACGTCTTCAAAAGGCCAAACGACCTATGAGATTTTAAAATAGCCAAATGACCTATGAGATCAATTTTAAAAAAGTAAGAGCAAGGTCCCGCCCCCGCCCCCCCTTCTTCTCTCTCTCTCTCTCTCTCTCTCTCTCTCTCACACACACACACACACACACACACACACACACAGCTCGCTCTTGGGATAGTTTCCTACGACATTAAAACTCTCTTCTTCTTCTCTCTCTCTCTCTCTCTCTCTCTCTCTCTCTCTATATATATATATATATATATATATATATATATATATATATATATAGTAGGACGGCATTGATTTGATCAAGTAGGGTGGAAAATATGAAAGAGATCATGGAAAATTACAAGAGGTCGTACAACCAGTAGCTTATTACGAAATGATTGATCGAGGGGAGAGGCCTTTATAGCTGCAAAGGTCGAGGTAGGAGCATGTTGGTCATGTTGATCAGCATTGTTTATAGGGAGAGAGCGGCTTTGATAGCTCATGCTACCAGCTTTATAAATCATTGTAGTATACTTTGATCAGTCGCGTGCAATTCCATTGCAGCCAAGCGGAGAGAGAGAGAGAGAGAGAGAGAGAGAGAGAGAGAGAGAGAGAGAGACGAGTGAACTAAATTGAGTCCTGAGGCTTGACCATGCAGTGGTGTAGGCAATTGTCGACTCTGGACTCTGAAATTCAAAAGGAAGGAAGGAGAGAGAGAGAGAGAGAGAGAGAGAGAGAGAGAGAGAGAGAGAGAGAGAGCATCGGCTGAGAGTAAGAGTCGCAACCGGCAAGTGAGAGAGAGGGAATTTATGGATAGAACTAATGATGGGTGGTGTTCAAATTTAGAGAGAGAGAGAGAGAGAGAGAGAGAGAGAGAGAGAGAGAGTATGAGAAATATAGAGGTAGAAAGGAGAAAAAGAGATATAGAGAGGGGGATTCCTGCCCCCTGACATGTGGCGCTCTTAGGAACATTTGGTGACTGGGACAATTTTTAATGACTGCAGTGTGGAGAGTGTAAGAGTTGCAACCGGCAATTGAGAGAGAGAGAATCTATGGATAGAACTAATGATGGAGGACATTTAAATTTACTTCGCGAGAGTGCTTCAAGTCGCACGCACGCACGTATGTGTGTGTGTGTGTGTGTGTGTGAGAGAGAGAGAGAGAGAGAACTTTTCTTGATCTACAAGGGGTTTGAGGGTAATATGGGCCATGTCGTCGTTGAAGGCGGTACCGTTGTACTAGTAGATTTAATAAGCGTGAAGAATAAGAAATAAATTTAATAATTTATTAAAGTGAATCTTGGTGATGTCTTTAAATAAAAGGACTCTTTACAAGTGAAAGTATAAAAAAATAAATCAAATCAATAGTTCATATATGGATCAAACTCCTCCTGGGAGCCTCTTTAATCTTTTGTTTTTTAGTCTTTTTGAGTATGCCAAAAAAAAGACCAATACCTTTTGGAAATAACATTTGAAAAGAAATGCTTTATTTTTCTTCAATTTTCAAAAGGATACATATCAAGCAAACAAATTTGAATGACCTTCGCCCATATGGATACTAAGGCGTTTAGTGGGCCAAAAAACAAGGTGAAAGTTCACTATAGCTTACATAATGCTATTGAGATGAATTTAATAATAAGAGGGTGCTTTATGAGAGGAAAAGTGAGAAAGTGACGCTTGCAATTAAATTTTTGGCTCTCTAAAAGAAGCCTTAGAGGACTGTTGGGTGAGGTATACTTTCAATGTTTTCAGTGATGATTGAGATATATCTTAAATGTTATTTCAGTTTTAAAAATATATATGAATATTTTATTTTGTCCTTCATTTCACATCGTGATATGTCTTGACTTTTGTTGCATTTATTGTTTTAGAATATTAAAGTGAAGCTTCACCTTTTCACCTTGCATAATTGTAATAAATTCTAGAGAGAGATACATACACATATCACATTTCATTTCACAGCCTCACATGGTTTAGCTTTTCTTGCATTCTATAAATTAATTCCAACCAATATTCAAGAAAGTCTCTTTTATTAAGCGGTCGCCAGTCAACTTTCCTCCTCATCACAAAGAAGTCAACCAAAAATACTACTACAAATTTGTAAGATGTATGAACTATTTTCTCACATATTTCACCATTTTTCTTCCCTTTAGCATGTTTTGCAACCAACTAGTCTCGATTTTCAACTGGCTCAAGGCTAAGCTGAGGAAATCCTTTCTTGAATATCGATTCCGATTAAACTCAACCTAATGACTTTAACTTTCTTATTTTTGTAGAAAGCCACCGTGACTCTTTCACTTGTTTTTATCCTAATAGAGTATTACACTTTTTGGAAAAAGTGTCACAATGACTTATTTAAATTATAATATATTTTAAAAATATAAAAATAATTACTAAACCAATATTCATCGGCTCTCTTTAAAGAGAGAGGTACACTGATGTTAACACCTCTCACAAAAACCTTAAAAAAGTATTAAAAAGAAAAATTTGCTTTGTGTTACTAATCTACAATCTTTATCCGACGGTCCACAATTGCACCAAAAATCTAACGCTTTGTTAAGGACTCCTTACATAGTCCAAAAATTCCTCAGTGAATTTGAACTTGCTCCTCTAACCTTAGGTAAGAAAATGGAAAGAAATGTGTGGAAGTCTAGCCCAATGTTTGGGAAAAGTGTGCCTCAGCTTAGTCTTGAGCCGGTTGCAAAATCAAAGTAGCCGATTGAGGGGAGAGCAAGAAGGAGAAAATTCCGCTTAAAATACATGGAAAATAATGTAATTTTGTAAAAATACTGGCTAGTATTGTAAAATTTCCGGTTAAGATTTGTCTTGGAGGGATTTTTGTATGTTTGTGAAAATGATTTTTCCCGAACTGTGGTCTAGCCTTTTTGAATATTTCAAGCTACATCATACATTGATAGCAACATGCATAAATAATTTCAAGAATAGCTTGGCATTTAGTAGTTGTGAAAGGTGTGAAATGTCCTAAAAGTCATGTGAAAGGTATGAAATGTCCTCAGAGTCATGTGAAAGAGCATACCAACAAGTCTCTTCACGGTACATGTTTGACTGTTAAAGGTAAAAGCTTTCCTTTCAAATTTTTGACTTTGTCTATATCCTTGGTGTTTGAAAGCCCTTTCCATGGCCAAGGATTTTTTTTTGCTTTTCATTTTTTACAAATGTTGGAAAGCATGTAACGACCATGTAACTTTGAAAACACTAGTCTGATGGCCACACCTCTCTCTCTCTCTCTCTCTCTCTCTCTCTCTCCTCACACACACACACACATTGGGCTAGTAGTTCACATGATCTAAAGCAATCGGATGCAAGAGAGAGAGACATATGTCAAGGGGGAGGCCACAATTATTTACCCCCTTTATAAAAAACTAGTACAGCCAGTGATCAAGGGTCACTTCTCTCTCTCTCTCTCTACGATTGGGGGCTACAGGCTACATTGTCGGAGCGGGGAGCTGTCATCACATGGGGGAAGGGGGGGCTCATCTATAAAGGTCATAGGTGAAAGTCCAGGGATCTACAATGGATATTCAATCCACCATTGATTCCATCTCTACAACGAAAAAAGAATAGGCTTCGTCGTCGTGTCACGACTCTATATCACCACACTTTGCTCAACACTCGCACTCCCTATCCTACCCACTTACCACACCTAGTTGAAATGATAGTAAGCATAGTAATCTTAAAGTCTGCCCTCTCTGTTGCGTTGATTCAATGGCCCAAAGCCCCCCCTGGTCGATAAAGCACACACCGTAGATCCCATGACTCCGACCTCATGTCATATATAGACGGGGGGATCCCTCTCCTTTTTATAATAGTATAGATATAGATTACTTTCCTTTGTGATACTTTTTTCTTTTTTTTCCTCGATTGCCTTCTCCTAATGTAGTGATGGTACCTTACATTTAGGCTTCTTTTGACAAAGAGGAGAAATTCTTCATTATAGGTTACCTACATTTACCATCTTTTTTATGCAAACATGCGTGTAAGGTAGAGGAGCTAGTTTAGAGACTATGCTCCAATATCAAAACATACACACTCCCATTCCCATTTCAGGGACAAAAAATTTGGAACATGCTTGGAATCTTGCTTATGTGTCATTTTATGATTTGCAAAAAAGTGTTTCATTGTTGGGCTTTGTCTATATTTACTTTCTCTAAAATTGAATTTTTCATGATAGAGCATGAAAATAAAATCCAGAAAGTATCAATGTCTTCTCACGACAAACCTAATGAAGGTTTAACATTCCAAACAACAAACACTCAAAATGGAGTTTTTATAACTCTAGTATAATAGATTTTATATTTTTTTCACACCATGCAAGAGGGACATTAGCTATCACCGAGAATAAAAGTGTGCCAATGAGATGGGCTTGTATGGGTATACTGTTTGCTAGAGTAAGAGCTTCCATGTGACTTAATTGCATGGATATTGGAGACCCTCCGTCTGCATGTAGCAGATCTTTACAAGTTTGATAATCAAGACATCTTTACATTTAATGGATAAACATGTTCTTGAATTAGATAGAGTGTTTCTCATAAAGAGATTAAACTCAGTAGTGTCATCATGATTTTAACATCTATACTTATTTGTTAATTATGTTGCCTATAAGATCCAGGTGGTTGTGTATAGCTATTGCTTGTGGTATGGTTGTTTTCTAAGAAGGTGAGAAACAGAGAGAAAGCAATAAAGGAAAGCTAAGAGTTTCATGTATGTTTGTGATAGTATTTTGTTTTTACGGGTGTGACTCTCTCTCTCTCTCTCTCGCCATTTGCCAATCTGGTAGAGTGTATTGGACTCTATTAGCCTTTCAAGGAGACATGCAATGGGGATATGGAATTGCAAGTAAACAAGCTATAACTGACTATTTTAGTAAAAGTTTAAGGATAAGATGTTTGGTCCATTGTTGACTTAAGAAGAAGCTTTGATTGACTCATGCAAAGCTTAATCAACACTAGATTGGTAACAAGACACTTCTATGTCCTCTTAACCAAACAATTTCCTAGAATTATTGCAAGTGATACTAACGGGATCTTAGAGTGCTTGATATCCACAAAGATAGCTTATGAGTTGAAAAAAACTTGGTTTTTTTTTGGGCTATGGATTCCAACCCTAGAGTTGACTTTCATAAGAGCTTTTTACCTAAATTGTGCCAAAAAATGTGTGTTGTTTTTTTTCCATTATTCATAAAATTAGCCATAAACCATCATAAAATGTCTCTTAGTGAGTCCTTGGGTGCTACATAAGTAGCCTTCATTATTATAAAAGTTTTGTAATGCTTCTTTAATACATGGATACTCTGTGTATTCGAGGTTATGAGCTATTTATAAAAATCGTGCCATCCAGATTATGGACAAATTTTACACTTTGATCATTTTTTTGGCAATGTATATGAAATGAAAACTTAGTGATTCCTAGGGTGCTACATAAGTAGCTTTAATCATTGTAAAGGTTTTATAATTCTTCTAATGCATGGATACTCTATGTATTTGAGGTTATGGGCTATTTATAAAAATAGTGCCATGTATATTTATGGAAAAAAATTACACTTTGATCAATTTTTTGGCAATGTATATGAACTAGAAACTTAGTGACTCCTAGGGTGCTACATAAGTAGCCTTCATTATTATAGAGGTTTTATAATTCTTCTAATGCATGGATACTCTATGTATTTGAGGTTATGGGCTATTTTATAAAAATCGTGGCATGCAAATTTTTGGACAAATTTTACCTTTTGATTAATTTTTTGGCAATGCATATGAAATAAAAAGGAAAGTTTGATTATGCATAAAGATTCATCACTATATATTGAGAGAATTTTTTTTTGTTATGAGACACTAATATCCCCAATAGCTAGCAACACAAAGTCAAAAAGAGAATCCCATTTTACCAAAAAGGAGTGATTTTGAGTTGGATATGTATTATGACCAATTTTGCTCATTTTCTTCAATAAACATGGTCCATTTGTATCTTAGGTCCAAACATAAGCATACAACACCAATTTTTCTACAAGTTAAAACTTTTCAAGAAGATTGAGATGGTCACAACCCGGGGTGTCCAATAGGAAATATGTAAGATAGCACGTGCGAACAAGATAAGAGATTTATAATTAAGTACATCTACATAAATATGTATTTACATGAAGGGTTTTCTAATTGAAAAAGTGAAAAGTTCATACATAAGAGGTACATTTAATACTTGAAAATATTAAATACTTCTTTTTAGGTGCTATATAAAATTTTTACATAGTGGACTCCCCGAGGGCCACAATGTGGGAGTCAAGTTTTTCATTTGCGCAGTTTTTGTGCTATGTAGTTATGTCTAGAATTGTCATTAAAAAACATTTTTGGATATTTTTGATGCTTTTTGGGTGTTAATATGAGCGCAAATTACGAAGAAATATCGATATAAGGCCTGTATACGTGTAGATATGGGTGTAGTCATACAACTACCAATTATAGGTCCGTAGAATATGAAAAATGCACTTTTTTTGACTAAATTGTAAGAACAAAAAAAAGTGAGGCTATAACAACCTTATACTTACATTAGGAACCCATTGAAGTTAACGAGAACAATAGATTGGTTTTATGAAAAATTATTTATGTGGTGTAACATGGGGTTAATCGTGAAAATGTGTTGTTTTCAATCAAATGGAACACTACATTTGCTTTGCAAGCTTGTCACAACCTAGGAATCAAGAAATATACATGTTACTTATTTTTCCCATGTAGAATGGGTTCTAGCATCAAGCTCATGTAAGCACGCTTGAAACTTCACACATATACAAGGAATATTGAATTTTTTTCCCAAACCTTGAAAGGATACTTTTATGTCATGTTACATTACCAAACTAGTGTTAACGATCCTACCGGACTTGGCCAATTTTGGGCATCCCCCCTCTTAGTTTCAAAGCTTAAACTCATGGGAATGACTTACATTTGTCCTTTACAAATACACCTTAGCTATAAGCACGAGCACCAATGCTATTCAAGATCTACTACCAAAATGTAACGACGTGCCAATAAACAGATGCAACTCATGGGAATGACTTACATTTGTCCTTTACAAATACACTATAGACATAAGCATGAGCACTGATGCTATTCAAGGTCTACTGCCACAATGTCACGATATGCCAATAAAGAGATGCAACTTGACACTCTCTTCTATCACGATTAGAAAATGCAAGTACAAGAGCCCTTCATGATGCAAATGGACCAAACTACTCACTCTAAAGGGATATGTCAATTCGACTCTCTCTCTCTCTCTCTCTCTCTCTCTCTCTCACACACACACACACACACACACACACACACAAGCCTATTTGTTGTCTAATAGTACAATCGAGTCATCCCATTTGTCTCTCCCTTGACAACCTTGGATGATCATGGTTAGGTAGAAGGATCTTTTCTCACTCACTTGTTCTTAGCAGAAGATGGTGTTCTCAAATGACTCATGTGTGTGTGTGTGTGTGTGTGTGTGTGTGAGAGAGAGAGAGAGAGAGAGAGAGAGAGAGAGAGAGAGAGACACTGACTCTAAGGAGCAAATTAATGACTAGGACCAATATGTTTGCACACGATAAACAATGAAAGTAACAACTCCTTTTGGAATGCATTTGCTGCTAATGGTAAAATTACACTTTTTATGTGTAGAATTTGAGGTTGTAGATCATGACTTGAAACAATTTAAAAAAAGAGCATAAGGAACCTTACGGAGAACACTCATGATTAATGTATAGAAATTAATTGTAGATGAAGTCAAAATAAAATAAATTTGAGCTCCATATCGGACAATTTAAAGTGGCATGTATAATTGATGAGAATAAGGATTCAACTTTGCAACTATGATTGCAAGAGGCCATCATAAGACTAATGTTCTTCAAAATCATTTGACCTTATGAATAATAATTAGGGCATATGATATATACCTCGCCAATGGTCAAATGTATGGGATAGAAATGCTTTGGTTCCACACACCACAAAATGAAGCAATATGCATAATTAACAAGAATATGGATCCAAGTTCGTATCTAGCTAGGTAGTGTATTTTCTAAACCTTATTTGTCACATATTGCTTAAATCATCCATCAATAATCTATTTTCTCACTTAAATCTCTATCGACCTCATGTAGAACGATATCACAAGAAGAATTGGACATTTTCTCATGTAAGAAAACGGAGCCTTTTTCATACAATGCATAACATCATGAGCTTCTGCTCGAGAGGCACCGCATACCTAGCTATTCAATCGTACCTAGCTAGGTATGTCGTGCCTCCCTAGCAGAAACTCATGATGTTGAGGTAAGTCAGAATGTGGTTACTGGGAATGGTTTGATTAGAATGGCATAGTGGTGTGCCTAATAACCTTGTGTTGCATGTTGGTTTTCCACTCGTAGGACACATGTGCCAACGTGGAATACGGCATCTCCGTGGATTCCATCTAATGGAAATACAAAGGAGCAAGGGAGTTTACGTGTGCTAAATTGTTTTTGATGTGCTTCCTTTACTAGATTCCACGGAGATGTTGTTGTGGTTTGAAGGGGGGGGAAAAGCATGCCCTCAAAGAGAGAGAGAGAGAGAGAGAGAGAGAGAGAGAGAGAGAGAGAGAGAGAGCGCAGTAAGAAGTACCTTGTGTGCGAGCAGTGAATGGAATCAAGCCCAAGACATAATTGACTACTAGGGTAAAGGAGCTAGTTTAGACAAGCTAATCATTTTTTATATTCTTCGGGATGGATTTTGTAAATCTGATTAGTTTGAATATCTATATATTGCACAAGAATCCTCATGAAAAGGAGAATCTGATGATACCAAGATTGATATTTAAAAGAACACTTTCAATGCTTGAGAAATATCAGCTTTGAGTTTTTTTAAAGCATTAGAAACATTCAAAACCCAATACTGCTACACTTTTCATCAAATCACAACAAGACACATAAGCAAGATTTTAAGAATATGCCAAATTTTTGGTGTTTAAAATAGGGATGGATATGTCTTTTTCCTCTAAATTGACTCAAGGCTACTCGACAATTGGGTGAAATACAAGAATGCCATTAGAGTAGAATTCATCAAAGTAGCCAAGGAATCATTGAGCATTGTGGATTGAATCTGTTTTCTCCATGGCGAAGCATACATAGAGTCCATAACATAAATAGAACGCTTGATTAGAGGACAAGGTCTTGGTTTGGGGTAAAGCATACATAGACTCCATAACATAACAAGTAGGCTTGAGTAGTGGAAAAGGTCTTGGATTTTATTCAAACTAATTTGGAGGCATAGGAGGCGGCACCTCTCCCCCTCTCTCTTTCTCTCTCTCTCTCTCTCTTTGTTGGGCTATAGAGAACAATCACCGAAGAGCAGTTGGACATAGGGGAGAGTGCCACGTGGTGAAGGGAGGGAGTTGGGGGGAGCCTGGGATCCGCCAGCCATTATAGATAGTACAAATTGTTGCTTAACAAAAACAAGGTGAAGAAGACCTCATACCTTTGAACGAGGCAAGCATAAAAAGCTATATATCAAAAGGACAACTTTATGGACCCTGTGTATCGAGGAGGGGGCAGTGGGTTGGTGGGGATGGCTGCCCTGATAGCCGATGTAATTATAGTCCCTGGATGATGTCATGGCTCAGCAAGAGCATGACAAGACCTTGTAATTTTTTGGGTTGTTCAATATAATTCACTCACAATTGTGAGTTTTGCTATAAAAAAAAAGAAGAGCTTGCTAGACAAATATTAAACTATGATTTTTTGTGCCTATAGACTGTCTTTCTTCTCTTACGCCAATCTAAAGAGGCATGCCGCTATTTTAAAATAAGATTTGTACACCTATCTCCCTTCTTCTTTTGGCAACATTCGAACACTTGTCTTATGAACAAGTGTGCTAATCCATAACGTGATGAAATGGAAGTTCATAGAGGTGTGTATGCCTATCACAAGAAGTTTTGGACAAATTCTCACAATAATTCCCACATTGTGACTCACCTCAACATCATGAGCTTCTGTGAGAGAGGCACCGCATACCTAGCTAGGTACGATTGGGGGCAGGGGACCGCCGACCCCCGTGGGCCGGCGGTCCCTTGTACGTAGCTAGGTATGCGGAGCCTCTCGAGCAGAAGTTCATGATGTTATTCATTGTATGAAAAACATTGGAAAAGACTCTGTTATCCTACATGAGAAAATTTCTTAATCTTCTTGTGTATCTCCCTTCTTCCTTGGGCCACATATGAACACGTGTGAACAAGTGTGCTTATCCTTAATGTGATGAAACGTAAATTCATACAAGGGTTGTTAGCTCGTGTTGTGAGATGTTTTATGAATTTACTGCTATAACAAGTCGGAGGAGGCGCGCCGCGAGATGACCAATGAGGTGAAGCTCTATCAGAATAAGGTTTGTATACCTACCTATCTCCTTTCTTCTCTTATAATTAGGCTTAAAGGCCAACAAGTCTGAAGATGACAAGAAAGAAAGAAGTACCTTTCTTTTCCACCTTTATAAGCTTTAGGGTGGCAATTGCTCCAAAGTAGCTTTATGGCGGTTGATTAAAACGGACTATTTGTGGGTATCATCGCCCTCAAATGTAAAAATCCTCATGTGCACTGTATTATACCCTAATTGCACTTATGTTAAGTATCCCCTTCAGCTGAAAGAGAGAGTGTCTTATGCATAGTCCATCTTAAATTTGTGTACTGAAGGCTTCACAGCACATGAATTCATCTCAATTAGCAGTTTAGTTCTCACCTTTGACTGATTGCTCGCTCGCTCGCTCGAATATCGTCGATCACTGGCGCACTTCATGGGTGCAGCTGAGGGGAATGAAGCCTGGTCCGACGTCAGTCACTTATAGCTAGCTCAGATATTTATAGCCTTTTTATGTAATCAGGTAAATTGCACAACACCCCTATATTGCAACTACTATGATCAAGAAAACACTTCTGTACATATACATGTATTTTGGATTGAATAAGATGAAAAGCATTCCCCATTTTAACACCCATTAGTTAGAACCCACAATGAGAATGTACTAAATAGCTAATAGGAGCCCACAATGGGAATGTGCTACATAATTAATTCACTAATTATGCATGGAAAGGCACTAATTGCAAAGCAGCCCACAATGGAAATGTAATAAATTAGTAGGAGCCCATAATGGAGATCCATAGATAAACAGAACCCACAATGGAATGCGCTATTTGAAAAGGAACCCACAGTGGAAATCTTTTTAGTTAGCAAATTCACTAATTGAAAAGGAGCCCACAGTGGGAATTCTGTTAGCTAGCAGGATCAATCCATGATGGAAATGCATTAATTAAGTACAGAGGAGATTACAAAGGAAGAATTCAAGAAATCGATAGAAGAGCGCACAATGAGTTAAATTAAATATAGCATTATGGGAGTGTGCTCCTTGGAAAGAACCAACGACGGGGAGTTTATAATCAGTAAAGGCAGATTTAACGATGGAAAGTAAAGTTTGTAATTATAACAGAGGCAAGGGTAGTATGCTGGATGAAGCTGTAGATACAATTACTCGAAATGGCGATGGTGGGCACGAGTGCATGCAGAATAATTATCGTGCTAGCGAAAGAAAACAATGCGTAATAATATAGTAAGGTTAGTGGGGTGTGTGTGTGTGTGTGTGTGTGTGTGTGTGTGTGTGTGTGTGTGAGAGAGAGAGAGAGAGAGAGAGAGCGATGGAGATGGTGAGAGTTGCTTTGGTAGTAGGATTAAGTGGCGTCGAGCCAGGCAATCACTCCCCTCAACCGAAGGCAGCTATATTACTCCTCTCCGTCGACTTGCCTTCAAGTCCCTGTGTAAATGGAATTCATTATAATTAAGCTCATCAGACGAGTATGGATGCACACTCCAAATATGATGAGCCAGCTCTTGCTTGAAGAGAACGCACGGTTTAATGAGAGATGGAGGGAGAGATTTCAAGAGCAATGAGTAATGTAGAGAGAGAGAGAGAGAGAGAGAGAGAGAGAGAGAGAGAGAGAGAGAAAGAGAAGCACAAAGAGGGTGGCCCATGCACATAACATGAACTTATATATATGCACCTCGTTTGTCGGCAGAACCAAAGCTCTCTCCATCCTCTTGGTTTGCCTTTTTCCCAAGCTCCCCATCCATCCACCCTACTTTGTGTTCCCTACCCCACTCCCATTTTGTCTTCCCAACCCTTGAATTTATTTGGCATCCCATTATCCATCCATGACTTCTTGTGTCGCTTGCACAGTCCTCAGTTCTAACCATACTCAACCTTCACTAGAGTAAGGAATCTCCCACACGGAGGGGGGTAATCCTTAAAGATCTCTTGACTTCATTCATGTGATTTTGCCCCTCTCACACATATGCGTGTGAAAGAGGTGCACTTAGTGGAAGGGGGGAGTCGAGGTTGTTGTTTTTTGTCTCCCAAGTGGTGAGTGGAACAAGGGGGAAGTTCGACCTTAGAAATGGGCACTTTTGTGTCACTGGAAAGAATTCTTAAAACCAGCAGAAAGATTTTTATGGAAAAGCAACACGAAAAACCTCAAGACCATGGCAGTGGGATAAATGGGAGTCGGTCGCTCGCGACCAAGGAGGTCTTGGAATTCTTAACCCAATTGCCAATGCTAAGGCCCTGTGTGCCAAATTTATGGTCTCCTTGGCTAAACACGACCAAGCTTGGCCTATCATGACCAAGGATATGCTAGATGCAGCTAAACTTGGTCCGAAAGGTGGGAAGTGGAAAGGGGTAGAGTTTCACAACAAATTTTTAGCCCCAATGTGGTCTAGCCTAAGTCTAGGTGGCATCTCAAGGGAACTAGTGAGGAATTGTAAAAGAGTAGTTGGGGTGTTGGAGTGGGGGGAAGAAACCAAGTGCTTCAAGAACTCCATCTTACACTGGTCCCCTTGGCTTGCTAAAGTTTCAGAACCACCACAAAGCCCCTATTGGATAGAAACTGCCAGGAAAGTGAATAATGAGGGTCTGAATTGGCTTGTTCACTTTTGGAACAGTAATAATAAGAGCTAGAAAACCATTGACTTGTTGGCAACCCAGTATCAACTAAATGGCTATGAGTTAATGTTAGTCAACAGAGTCATGATAAAAGAGTTGGACAAGGTTGTAATGCACCAATCTGTGAATCCAGGTTTGAGTGAAACTCTTGGAGACGACCCATAAGTCATCTTTTTGGAAACCCCATTTTAAAGGCATGTATCATGCATTAATGCACGAGAATAAGTAGTTTAGGCCCCTCAACTAAATATGGAAGAGACAATGGCCAGAAGAATTGTGGAAGGAAGTCATGGAGAACATCTGGAAGCCAAAGTGGCCGCAATTTATGAAGATATTTTTGTGGAAGCTGATGTGGGGTGCTCTATCGATGGGCATATAGATCCAAGAAAGAGGAATTGGGTCCGATTGTTTCTTGGGGTGCAGGATAGCTAGTGAAGATCTGGCCCACCTTTTCATGGAATGCTAGGCAATGAGAGGCCTAACAGGGAAAATATGCAACTGGATCCAAACGACATGGCATATCAACTTCTTGAAGAATGATCTATTCTTTGGTGGCAAGAAGATGGAAATACCTGCTCTTTTTATGTGCACTCAAACTGTAAGGTACTTCTTCTTTCATCATACATGGCAGGCGAGGAACCGTCATGTGTTTGAGGATGACCTTGATGTAGCAAGCTTCTCAGAGATCATACAAGAAAGCAAAGGGATGATCCATACGCTTGGAAGCAAGCAAGATTAGAGAGACTGGTTTAGGGCTACCCATGCCATCTTGTCAACCTTAGCCTGAGCTTGAGGTTGTTTTGTAAATTTTATGATGTGCTTAATACAATCCACTCACAAATTTTGAGTTTTGCAAAAAAAAAAAAAAAAAAAAAAAAAGAAATGGGCACTTTTATGTCCTTCCTTCTATTAGTGCTTGTCTCGTTGAACTCTCGAAGTCAAAGAGACACGGTCGCTCTTGCCTCTTTATGGCTCACGAGCTCGCACGACTCGCCTATGATAGGTCTCACTCGCTATTATCAACGATGGGCCAATCCTGTACACACACACAAACACAAAGGGAGAGACTATGGAAGATCAAAGTAATGAAAGCTCTTTGCTATCGTTTACAATAGCGGCGAAGTGGCCTCCGCACACGCACATACACACACACAGGGGGAGACTATGGAAGATCAAAGTAATGAAACCTCTTTGTTGTCATTTACAATGGTGGTGTGTATGAGAGAGAGCTACATTTTTAGCCACCAGAACCCCTCTTTGTATCTCTCTCTCTCTCTCTCTCTCTCTCTCTCTCTCTCTCTCTCTCTCTCTCTCTCTCTCTCTCTCTCTCTCTCTCTCTCTCTCTAACATGGACATGGTAAATCAAGAGCATACAAAGATTTACTTGCAAAAAATACATTGATTTTGGCATAGTGCACCACTTACATCTTAAAATTTTGTAACTTTTTCCACATTCCACAATTAAACTTTAGAGAGATAAATTCAACAATTGACATGTGGGATAACACTAAACCTAGGATTTTTTTGGCGACTGAGTGCAGCCTTCAAAGACACAATTTATCTCTATTTTTTTTCACCCAAAGATCTACAATTTTCCCTCACGTGACAAAGTTGAATCTCATTACAAAATTCATGAATTCATGGAGACCCTGTTGTGGTGGATATGCCACAATCAAATGCTAGCATAGCTAGAACTAAACGAGCATACTAGAATTTCAGCCAAGGGCATAGCTAGATCCGCAGGTGCATGGAAGCAAATAGATGGTTGTTAATCACCTACTCGACCTTCTAAGACAACCCGTTACTAGAGGAAATCAAACCCAGACATCCTATGTGCTTGTGACTACAAGACGACCTACAACGCTCACGCTACCGAAATCAGAACCAAAAGTCCTCGAATAGCCTCGAAACTCACAGGGAATACTCTACTTACCTAGAGGCCACTACCCTATGACTTTGACCATATCTCCTACCCATAACCACTTGATGCAGCAAAACGCGCATGAAGATAGGCAATCTATTACATGTCATCGATTCTCAACTTGTATGGTCCGAATGTGTAGCTCTTCCTGCCATGAACCTACTGGTATGAAGAACTTGCAAAATAGACACATGGTTTGCAAGATATACTCACTCAAAAGCTCATGGGAACTCGCCTCGCGACAAAACCAAACTTTGCAAGCTTGGCATTGCTGTGTAGCCCTCGTCATTACTAACTCGTTGGTGGTGTCTCCTTCACAATGGCTGCTCCGTAGTGCGTGTAGCAAACAGATAAGACCTCTCTCTCTCTCTCAGTCACATAGACATGGCACACAATAAATGCAAAGATTGATTGAATGAAAAGTCTCCTTAGGATTACAAAACTTTGGCCTATATACATTCCTCTTGAGAGAAACATTTCCATCAAAAATAATATCTCAAATCTATCAGAATTGAATATTACAAAAAATGGGTGATCCTTCTCAATGTTCCATCAATCAACACTTTCTTCTTAGTGTTCCATCAATCAACGCTTCCCTCCCTCAACACTTTCTTCTCAGTGTTCCATCAATCAACGCTCCCCTCCCTCAACACTTTCTTCTCAGTGTTCCATCAATCAACGCTCCCCTCCCCCTCCGCGTCCATGTCATCCTTGACATGACTCGTCCATGTATCTGTCTAGTCTTCATTCCACTCCTTTTCTCCATAGAAACTGGATGGCTTAATCATCTTCAAGTAGGATTCATGTTTGATGATGCCGATGCTCACCGTTGGTCCAAAAATCTTGTTTTCATATGTAAAAAATCCAATGTAGAAAGCCTTTTCAAAGGCTTGCATTTGGAAGCTGGGTGAGAACATCAACCGTTGGTAGAAATGGTGTAGAACTTGTGGAAAGGGTTGGGTGGAGAGGTCATAAGTTAGTTTGAGGAGAGTGTCGTCCATTGACAATAGACTTGACTTCGTAGCTTTGTGCGACGGGAACACCTCGATGCACACTAGCAGTGTTTTGCAGATCTTCCTGAGCATCACGCACATCAAATCAAGAGATCTAGTGAAGAGCTTAATGGTGCCTGTTAGGATTTTCACCATATAAGTCCCACTTATTCTCTCTCCTTCTTTGGGTGGTGGAAGCTTAAGGTAATTAAGCCAGGTTGGATGCTTCTCCAAAAGCCTTGAGTGGTCTTTCCAGGTTCTCATCCTCAGTACTGGGCAGAAAGAGAGATCGTCTCATATCGACTTTGGTGCATCTACCAAATATACTAGGTATGTCGAGTACTTTGTGAGGAGCTAACCTTTTCTCCACTTTGGCTATGAGTCTACTATTCTCTTGGAGACTGCTTGATCTTTTATGTCGCCCTCAAAGAGAGGTGTCCTCTCCTTTGCCTGAATTCATTTCTTCGTTGTGAGTGCTTCATATTTGAGCAAAGAGTAAGGGAGGATGGCTGCATCCACTCTTCTCTGATTACATTAGTATTCAACCTTAACACCCCCACAGAGTGTAGCATCCTCTTCTCCCAATCTATGGCTACTCTAGCACTCTCTTTAGCGCTCTATTAAATTCCGAGACGAGGCCTTGTCCTCCACTATCAACTCATTAGGAAGGGAATGGGGTATAGGAGGGCCTCTTTATTTGGCAGTTTAAGGAAATGCCTAAAGCTTAAGCCAAGTTTGACCAGGCCTCTAAAAGAGAGGGCAAAAAGGCCTATGCTGAGATTTTTAAAATAACATTTTTGTATTTTGTATTTTGAAAATATGCTATTTTAACACAAAAGAGAGGTGGGTAACTGAATTTTAAAATGTCTTTTCCCCATCTCTCTGCTCTCTCTCTAACATATAAAACACACTCTCACTTAGTTCTCATTAAAAGAAGCACTTTTCAGTCCCCCTGCCAAAAAAATAGATTTTGCATATTCTCACACTGCATTATCTCTCTAAAATGTGAGCCAACTCTTTCTCTTTTCCCCCTTTTCTCTCTTGTGACTTCCACCTCCCAATCATCAAGAGGACATTCTATGATGCCTACATGTGACACAGAAAGTGCAGATCCTCTAAGGCTCCAGATCTACTCTCTCTCCCACTCTCTTCCTTTATGTCTTTCTCTCTCTCTCTCTCTCCCACTCCCTCCCTCCTCTCTCTCTCTCTCTCTCTCTCTCTCTCTCTCTCTCTCTCTCTCTCTCTCTCTCTCTCTCTCTCTCTCTCTCCAGCTTCAGGTGAGAGCAATGGAGAATTCCATTACCTCTATGTGCAGCTGCATTTCTCTCTTTGAAGATCTCATGATCAACGTTTTGAATTCAAAGGAGATTGAGCTACACTCCCTTTCTTTCTTCCCTCCACAACATAATACTTTTCTACTATCTCTGAGTACCTTCCACTTTTTTCCTCCATAGCCAGCTTTCCCTACTTGCAGCAGTCACCATTACACATTCTCTCACTTTTTTTCTTGATTAGCTAACAAACATGTCATTCAATAGCCCTCCACTGCAAGACATTACTAATAGGTCAAAACGATATCGATTAAACACTGATTTGGAGTAGGAGTACGCTACTATGCAACTTGGCACATCGAATCCCAATGCTGCAGATCAGCTACAAAGCATTGGGTGCAAGGCAACCAACTTATGGGTTGATGACCACATTCACCCAAGTGATCCATCGGACTAATGCACCAATACCCTTTCGTAATGTCACTGAGCTTCTACGTTTTATTGGAGATGGAAGAGATGGACTGTTTGGCTACTGCTGGAGATTGTATTCAGCTTTCGTCAATGAAAGAAAAGCAAGTAAACATCTCTTGGCTGCCTATTCATCATTGCAAGAGAAGTATGCGAAAGATCTACAACAAGTTAGAGAGGAAGCCAACAAGAAGATGAAGCAACTGAACGATGAGATGGCGAATCTCATTGAAAAAGTACAGCAAAAAAAAAAAGAGCATGAGTGTCGATTAAGCAATTATGTTCAACTACAACACACTTCACAAAATATGTGTAGGCATATCGATCATCTCACACACATTCCCCTCGGCTACTACATTCGTAAGCGCAAGAGACAAGCGATGTCCTTGCTATCCTCAAGTGGTGGAGCTCGAAAGAAACATGTCCATCAAACTCGATAAGAATACTAATGCAAGATTATGATTTCCTACAGGTTCTACAAGTTGGTGTAACCGTAATTCAATATGTAGAAACTTGGCTCGAATGTTGATGGGAATTGACCCCGTCGATGCTCAAACAACTAGACGTGCTCTGCTGCAGCATATCATCAAGCCAAAGGAGTTGGTTGAGCTACTAGATGATCCATCCAACACATGCATTGTTAATGTTTTGCAGAAGAAGTATTTTAGTGAGCTAAACAGCATTGTGTCGCCTCAAGAGATGATGGAGGTGTGTGACAGTGCAGGAATAAGTTTCAAGGCCTATGAAGCTTTGTATAGAAGTGTCACACTCGATCACCGGACAAAAGGTTTGTTTTGGTTTTTGCCAATGCCTTACAGTGTCAGCGTTGCAAAAAAGTGCGCCAATAATGATGTTTCAAGCTTGTTGGGTGGATTTCAGTATGTGGAGGATGATATGCCATTAGAAGAAAACAAACTCTTCCGCTACAACAAGTTCAACAATGTGTATGTTGACTTGTTGAAGCTCCAAGAATCAATGATAAGATTTTATGGGTTGACACAAGAAGAGTGTGATGGGAAAGTGATATTTGTTATGAAGCTTGAAGAGTGCCAAGTTGTTAAAGGTCAATGGCTCGAAAGGGTAAGTGTTACGGTGATGAGCACGGCCTTGGTGGGTGTCGATGTGGAGCTAAATGCCAATGAGAAGGGAAACACTTGTTTAGGTGTTCAGTCAGAGAAAATTATTTGGTGCCTCGCAGCTTTTCATTTCCCACATGAGAAACATGAGACTCTGAAATGGTATTTTGAAAGGGTGGTGGTAATGTGTGTGCTAGTCTCCACCCAACCGTTGTCGAGAAATTTGCGGTCTTGCCAGGAAAGCACCGGGCTTATGGCTGTGAGAGTTTGTGAGAGAACTCAACCAAAACTATATGAAGGAGTTAAACCATAGATGCCATGAAGACTAGGGTTTGGAAAGAAGTGCAATCAAAGAAGACTCACTCTTTCTCTCTTGCATTCACACACACAAAGAAAGAACACAAAAGAGAATGTCAAAACAACACAAAGATGAAAACATCAAGGCTATGGTCATATCGTATCATGGGTAGTATGAAAGGGTTGATAGATGAGTTAATGGCATTCAATCTTGGCTGACCAAATAGGCTACAAATTGTTCTTTGGAATTGTAGCTTTGTGCTTACCGTAGTATATATATTTTGTCTAGTGATTGGGATTAATTGTGTGTAAAAATCCTCTTGGTTCATAGCAAGATAACTACGCTTACATCAAAAGAAAAATTATAGTCTATGAGAGGTAGTATGATGGGATCCGGTGATAGAAGTATTTCATTGAGCCTTTCAGGGCCGAAGAGAAACACTATACATTGTTGAAAGTGTATTTTACGGCTAATCCATACGTTAATTCTAATAGCTAGATCGTACAGAGTGAAAGCGATAGAAATGATCATCATGTGGGTTATTCATCTAGGATAGTATGTGAGAAATGTAGATATGAGAGAAGTGAAGAGATGAGAAGTTTCCCTCCCAAGCCCTATTCATGCCCGTAGGCAATAAGGATACTGCGGGGAGAGATGTACCTGTAGCAAGAGAACCTAGAGAGGATGAATTACTAAGAATGAGAGAGATAGGTTTGGTTAAGGAGATGAGATTAGATACATATATATATATATATATATATATATATATATATATATATATATATATATATATATATATATGTTGGATTAGAGATGAAAATGAAAACAACAAGAAATCAAGAAAACATCAATGTAGAACACATCTTACTTGAAACCCTTCGGCGCCATTATTGATGGGAGAGAGAAGAAGAGTGGATAATTCCACTTTGATTGATACACCAAGTGCAAGACCTTCTTTGATTAGAGTTGATCTTCCAAGGTTAGCTTGTTGCAAGAATGGCTAGTCTCCCTCTAGGAAAAAGTGTAGGCTTGGGCTTATGTTAATGGCTAAGTACAATTAGGCGTTACTACTCACTCCCTCATGAATTCCTCTCATCAATGGATTAAATGATTGAGTTTCTTCCAAGGAAGAAGAGGTCCCCTTTTATAGGTGAAGGGAACCCCCAAGGGTTTACACAAGAAGAGAGGAGCCAATGTGAACATGAATTGGAAAAGTTGGAAATGAGCTGTCCCTGCATGATGTGGGCAGACTGGGGTCCAGTATTTTGATCATATCTCCTCAATCGTGGCTCCAAATAAAAAAGTAAAAATATGGGAAAAAACTTCAGCTCATTAGCTACGATTTTCATTTTAAAATCATTTTCCAATTCGGATTGGAACCTTGTGTAAAAAAATCATCAAAATAGGGTCCATTTCTGGCAGCAAAAGTCTTCCCGTGGTCCCCTTAGCCTAGACTTTCATTTAATTCCAAAGAACACCTCATGCCATATGAAAGCATGACATTGCTCCTTGACAAAGTTTTGTAATCATGCTTGCAATAATGCATTAAAATAAGTGTATCTTTGAAATCATGCCACCTAGTGTCCCACTAGGATTTGATTCCCTCCTAGTAGCTATTTAAAAAGAAATATAAGAAAAGTATAAAAAATACATAGAATATATATATATATTGGAGTTTACCCTAGATATAGGATCTAGCTAGGGTGTGACATGATAATGAGATAGTAGAAATAAAGAATCAATGCTTTTTGCCCAAGTTAAAGAGGCGGAGCTATTGAGCTTTTCCCATAGTATTTTCTGATGGTAAAGTAAGGATACGTTACCCTTGAGAAAAATAATAGGATGAGATAGAAGTCTTATTATTATACTTAAATATGCATATGTACATTATAGGAAAGATAATTATGTATCTAAAAAATTACAAGATAACTCTTGTAGCATGCGTTCCCACTATGTACGTGTCACAGCACGACACCGTGCTATCTTGTAGCCTCTCCCAAGCGTACACATTGTTCGGCCGTGCCGGCGGCCTTGCCCATAGGACCCATGTCCTTACATTACCCCCCCCTTGGAGATTCATTTTCATCCTCAAAAATGGACGTAGGAAAACGTTTCTTAAGTGCAGAGACATTCACCCATGTAGAACCTTCTTCACGTCTATCTAGCCATTTTACCAACACCTGTCGTCTGACATGATGTCTGGTGCGAAGCTCATGAGAATCCAAAATCTTTTTGGGCTCATGAGGAATGCTTGGCGGTGCGATAAGGTCAACCAACACACCGTGTAAATGACATTATCATTATGTCTTAGATGTTTTCGCAAACGGCTAACATGAAAAACAGGATGAACTCGTGAGTGCTCTGGGAGAGCTAACTTATAGGCCACTTGACCTATACGTTTCAGAAGGGTAAAGGGTCCACAATAGCGTGGTGAAAGTTTAGCAGCTTTTCCCGTCTTCAGACTTTCTGAATGCTCGGGAACTTTGAGGAAAACATTGTCTCCTTCTTCGAAAGTAGCAAGATGACGATGCTCATCTGCGTACTTCTTATATTGATCTTGAGATTGCTTAACATTTTGTCGAGCAACTTGAAGCATGTGAAAATGGTCTTGGAGAAAATCCTTCGCTTGCTATATCTTCTCCTTAGCCAACCCCACCGTAACAGGTGATCTAGGTTGAAATCCATACAAAAGCATAAATGGACTAAACCCTGTAGTGACATGCTTTGAACTATTATAAGAAAATTCCAATATAGGTAGGTAGTCTTCCCAATTGGTTTTCTTCTTGCTAATGTACGCTCGTAGAATATCCTCTAGCACTTCATTAACTCTTTCTTTTTGATCATCCGTTTCTGGATGATCAGCCATACTTAGATTAAGTTTAGTTTCCAACTTTTGGAACACAGCTCTCTAGAAGTGATTATCGAACTTTCGATCTCTGTCACTAATGATACTAGCTGGAAGATCGTAGAGTTTATATATATGCTCTAAAAATAGACATGCTATTTCCGGTGTCTTAACCGTAGTCTTAGTGGAAATGAATCGACCCATCTTTGTGAGACGGTCTACAATTACCCAAATGGCATCATGGCCACGATTTGTAGCAGGTAATCCTATTGCAAAATCCATAGAGATACTCTCCCACTTACCTTGTGGAATCTCTAAACAATGTAAAAGGCCACCTACCTTGAGGCGCTCTGCCTTATTAACTTGGCACTGTTGGCAATTTAGTACGTACTCTTGAACATCATGATGTAAGCCCGGCCAATCAAATTGCTGTCGAACTAAGGCATACGTCTTACGGATACCTAGATGACCAGCACTTGGACTTTCGTGACACTGAAATAAGATTTGGTACCTAGTGTTTAAGTCCTTTGGCACACATACTCTACCTTTGTGGAGTAAGTATCCATCATCAATGGAAAAATTGTTCCATCGCTTGAGCTCTTCCTGAGTAGGGATGGAGCTCTGTGTGTTGGAGTTTCTGTCTACGCGTGCAGAGACATGTTGATCTAGCTGTTTAGAGACATGTGAGTGTGAGGGATCCCTTTTTAAAACTACACTCCACACTTTAGCACATGATTGATCTTGTGCACACTTGCCACATAATGACTCCAAAAAATCCACTCTTTAGTTCCGTGAAAGCGACTGTATTAATATGAGGCATCCGACTTAGTGCATCCGCTACTATATTATATTGCCCCTTGCGATATTGTAGCTTATGATCATAATCTTGAAGGATTTCTACCCATCTAGCTTTACGGCCCTTCAAGTCTGTTTGAGTAGTAAACCATTTGATACTCTCATGGTCAAAAACTACTTCAAACTCGGCACCATATAAATAGTGTCGCCACTTTTGTAAAGCGTAAATTATGGCATAGAGCTCTCTCTCATAAACAAAATAATTCTGTTGAGCTCTATCTAACTTTTTACTTTCAAAGGATATAGGTCTTCCCTCCTGGAGAAGTACCACACCAATGGCTTTATCACTAGCATCAGTCTCTACCACAAACGGCTTAAGTGGGTCGACGATTGCTAGGATGGGAGCAGTGGTTATAGCTACCTTGAGCTGTTCGAAACTGGATTTTTGGGCTTCTTTCCAAGAAAAGGTCTTACCTTTTTCTTTAAGTTGATCCCTCATAGGAACAATGACTATACTCTCGATAAAATCCAGCCATGCCTAAAAATATTTGAAGCTCCTAAATCGTGTTGGGATGTGGCCATCGAAGAATGGCAGCGACCTTGTGAGTATCCATCTTGATGCCAAAATAGGAGATCACATGACCAAGGTAATGTATGTCTATTTTAAAGAAATCACACTTGCTTTGCTTAGCATACATCACGTGAGCTCGTAGCTATTCGAACACTAATCGTAAATGTTCTATGTGTTCATCTTCAGTCTTATTGTAAATGAGAATGTCATGAAGAAAAACCACAACAAATTTTCCAAGAAAGGGACGTAAGACACTATCCATGAGTGTCATAAATGTAGCTGGACCATTGGTTAGACCAAAAGGCATAACCAAAAATTCAAAATGCCCGAACCGTGTTCTAAAGGCAGTTTTGGAGATATCTTGTAAAAGGATACGCACCTAGTGGTATCCTGAACGAAGATTTATCTTTGTACAGTATCTTGCCCCATGGAGTTGATCAAAAAACTCATCTACTGTTGGTAGAGGATACTTGTTCTTGATGGTTATGGCGTTTTATCCGCGATAATCTACGCACATGCGCATAGTACCATCTTTCTTTTTTACCAATAGAATTGGTTATGTCAAAGGCGAAGTTATAGGTCTAATGAAACCACGGGTGAGGTAGTAAGACAACTGACTCTCATCCTCCTTGGCTTCTTTAGCACTCATGCGATAAGGTGGTTTACTCACCGGTTTAGTGTCTGGCAAGACATCTATGCCATGCTGCACATCGCGTGTAGGGGGTAAACCTAGTGGTAAATCACTTGAGAAAACATCACTATACTCCGTGAGTAGTGAGTCAGCTTTTTCCGTGCAAAAGGAGAAAGTAAACTAGAGTTATAGTGGGATGGAGAATATTGTAATTCCTGTAATGTTTGTTTTACAACAGTTGCACATTGCTCTATAGAATTAAACTGAGAGCACTTTGCTCGTTAGATTTGTTAACACTTTGTTTATCAGTAGAATTCATTGCACTTTTCATACCATTACTAGAATTCACCGCACTTTGCTCTTGAGAATTCACAAGACTTGGAGACAAGCAGTACCACAAAAAGACTTTATCTATTAAATTTGATTTCTGTAAAATAAAAAGCTCGGCTGTACATATAAAAGGTGCAGATGGTATATTTTTCTCACCAAGCAAAAGAACATGTTTACCATTGGCCATAAAGGATAAGGAGTTGTGTTCATAACTAGTGTGTAATGTGTTTCTTAAACCATGCAGCCACTCCCATCCTAAAACTACATCAGCATGGTCCATGATCATAACTTGGAATTCAAGGGTCATTGTATGATTTTGAACAATAAGCTCAACCCCTTGAACTACCGTGTCCCATACTTCTTTATCATTCCCAAACATTTGCTCCACCACATACTTGTGAGAGCAGGGAGTCTGTGTAAGCTTCATTTTCTTGACTAGCTTATAGTTCAAGAAGTTATGAGTTGCACCATCATCCACTAAAATACGAACACGTTGTCTGTTAATAGTGCCGTGCATGCGAATCAAATCATGGGGGCCAAAGGTGGACTGCCACATTGAAGGAGACACACAACACTTGTGCTTTCTTCCATATGAAGAACCTCTACAACACAAAATTTAGGAGATGAATCTAATGTGAGGCGTTGCACCGTGTGCATGGCCTTTTCTTTGCCTTGCAAAGGAGGACAATCTTTATTGTTATGTTGGTCCAAAAGACATCTAAATCACAAATTGTGTTTCTTTCTACGCTCAAAATGAGTAGTGTTGAGAGACCCACGTGGAGTATCTCGTGATTGCTTAGGCTTCTTAGCCTCTTGTGGGCGTGGAGAGGTAGATTCTCTCTTATTCCTCTTGGAACGTGTGGGAGATCTACCTCGCCATTGGCTCTTAGCCACATTGCTCTTAGCAAAAGTATTCTTAGAGTAGAAGACATTTCCTTTCCTCTCTTGGTCATCATCACATCTTTGCGATGAATGATGGCTTCTTCCAAAGTTTTTGGATATTGGGTCTTGACATGAAGACGATATTCTTTGTCAAGACCCCTATTAAAACCCCGTATCTTTTGGAATTCATCTAGACCTTCTAGTTTTAATATGATTTCCCAATACTTCGAAAGGTACTATGTGAGAGAGAGGCCAGACATGCGGCATGCATCCCACGCTAACCAATTCTTATCTTCTTCATTGGAGTCCAAAAACTCTTTGGAAAAAGAAGCTTGAAATGGAGCCCAAGACGGAGGACGAGCATCTATTGGAAATGTCATCCACTACTTATAGGCCTTGCCTTTAAGAGAAAGACTTGTTTCCACAGTTGTCTTTATATCTCGGGTGTGTCTCAATCTATGAATATCACTCCATTTGTGTAAGAACGTATTGACAGCATCCTTGTTGTGATCACGCTCTTCCCCATGAAACCCAGGAATGGTGATATCCTTCAGTAATGGATTGCTACCTTCTGCAGCACTTGTCTCTTGGACTCCTTGAGTCATGCAAGCTTGGTTCCCTTGAACCATGCCACTCCTTGAGTCGTCTGTGAATTCATAAATTTCACAAGTAATTCCGTAAGATTGGTAACATTTGCATTGAGTGCAAAGAGGTTGCTTTCAAGTACGCTTTGGTGACGTTCCAAAGTATTTAAAGAAGCCATATCTACAAGCCCACGATCTCGTAGATCATCATCATCATGCATTGATAGCCGTTTTTCGGCTCTCCATAATTGCCATAGTAAGTTACTTCACCCTACCAAATTCACCCAAACGCTATGGCTATCCCTACCATTTCACTGTACATAGCCGTGTGTGAGTTAGGGGGCTTTTCCCATATCTTTAAAAGTTAGGGGGCTTTTAAAGAAGCTCTATGACATGGGAGGTCAACTCAACCCCGACAAGTGCCACATAGGTGAGGATGAAGTGATCTTGCTCGGTCACAAGGTTTCCTGTAAAGGCATTGAGGTGGATCCTTCAAAGGCAAAGGCTCTTATTGAGCTCCCATCACCGAAGAGTCTTAAGGAGGTCATCTCTTTCATTCAGAAGGTGAAGTATATGTCACGCTTCATTCACTTAGCCTCGGAGTTACTTCATCCTTTGCAAAAGTTGACACAACAAGTAGAATTTGCATGGTCTGATGAGCTTGAAGAGTATTTTTGTAACATTAAAGTCATTTTGTCAGAGCTACCAACACTCATGCCTCCTTGTTGGGAGTAAAAATTCTTTGTTAGCTCTAGTGTTGGGAAGGAAACAATTGGTGCAGTTTTATTACAACAAGATCCCCACAGTACCAGGATGCGACCCATCTACTTTGCTAGTAGGGTCATGAATGCCTTGGAGAGAAACTACATAGAAGCAGAACTCATGATGCTTTCTCTCATGTTTGCGGTGAGAAAGTTTAGATCCTACCTGCTACCAAAACCTTTTGTAATCCTCAGTGCAGAAAATTTGTTCCCTTGGGTATCATCTCAAATGAATCTTAGTACTAGGATCTCAAAGTGGATTATGGAGTTGCAAGAGTTCCAATACTCTTTCAAGGTAGAAGATAGTGTGCGTGCACAATTGGCAGGGATTCTCAGTTATAGGATACATGAGAAGGAAATTAAGGTGCCTCAAGTAAAGACCCTACCATTGCCACCACCAAAAAGTATTCCCAATGCTTTTACCTTTTTCTTTGATGGAGCTTTTCGACGAGCCACAGGGAAAGCAGGGGGAGGGCTAGTGTTGCTCAACCCAAGTGGAGAGGTGGTCATGAAAGAGAAGGTCAATCTACTAGGTTCAACTAGCAACAATGAAGCAGAATACGACACACTACTTCATGGTTTGAAGATGTGCATTGGCCAAGGGATAAAACGTCTCATGGTAAAGGGACATGCACTTCTCATTGTTAAACAGATTTTAGGAATTTGGGCATGCAAGAATGAAAGCTTAAGGACAAAAGTTCATGCCATTTGTAGGATGTTTAATCAGTTTGAAGAAGTGCAACTATATCATATTCCGAGGACACAAAATGAAGATGCCGATTTACTTGCACAACAAGCAGTTACATGTGTTGAGAGAGAAGTGCAGGTCATCATGGTGGCAGCAGCTGTCAAGCAACCGAGATACCAGGGATTGGAGTCATTGGCTCCCATTATTGGCTACATTTTGGAGGGTGAGTTTCCACAAGACTTCACGAAGGCTCAGAAGAGGAGACTCATGAAGAAGGCAAGTTTCTATCTCTTCCTAGAAGGCTCCCTCTATCAAAGAGGGAAGGATCAAGTGTGCAGAAGAGTACCAACTATCGAGGAAATTCCAGCCATTCTAAAAGGTTTGCATGAAGAGGCATGTGGTGGTCATTTTGTCCAAGAATCAACTGTGAAGAAGATTTTTCTTGCGGGGTATGTTTGGCCAAGCTTGCATGTGGATGTTCAACATTGGTGTAAAAGCTATCACAATTGTCAGATAAATGGAAATAGAAGGTTGGTGCATGGCCCGAGGCAAATAGTGCTTGCAAATGGACCCTTTGAAAAGTGGGACATTGATGCTATGGGTCCTCTACCTAGGACAAAAAATGGTAAACTCTACATTCTAGTGGTTGTAGACTATATGACTAGGTGGGTGGAAGCTCAACGTGTGGCAAGAGTGAATGAGAGGACAGTTAGCAAGTTTGTGTACAATCACATTTGTTGCAAATTTGGCACACCTTTGGAGATTGTTTCTGATAATGGTCCACGGTTTAGGAAGGGCTTGCTCATAGAAGTTTGTGAAGAGCTTCACATTCTACATCGTCATAGCACACCATACTACCCACAGTCAAATGGTTTGGTGGAGAAGGCTAATGGTGTCATTGCAGGAATCATTAGAAAGATGGTGCAAAACAAGACAAAATTATGGGATGACTTCTTGGATGGTGCCTTGTGGGCATATCGAACCACATATAGGGAAGCCACGGAGTTCACACCATTTCACTTGGTCTATGGTCAAGAGGCTTTGCAGCCTATCGAGCTCAACATTCCAACAATGCGACTTCATGGCAAAGGAGCACAAGATGATCAAGAGGTATGGATGGATCGACTTCTTAGGTTAGTGGAGCTTGAGTGGAAAAGAGAAGCAGCATATGAGTGCTACAAGAGGAAATCCACACAAGCGAAAGAAACGCACGACAAGAAACTGAAGGACAAAGGCATCAAGGAAGGAGAGCTTGTGCTAAGGTATGACAATCGACTTGACAATCGTTTTGATGCCAAGTTTGAAACTAGATGGCAAGGGCCATACATAGTCAAGAAGGCTTTCAATTCTAGTTACTATCAGCTTATGGACTTGAATGGTAAAGAGCACTCCAGGAAGGTAAACGGGTATCGCTTGAAGCCCTATTTGAGTCGCCTTCTACCAAAGGATCTACCAAAGATCTGTCCAAAGGCCGCTGTCTCATGTAAGTATTGTTACATGAAGCATGAGTGTAACTCCTGCCAAAATTCTGAGGGGCCAAACAATGAAGATCTCGTCAAGGACTCTGAAGCACTCTCTTTGGAAAAGATGCTCTATGATGGTACATGAATATACCATCATCCTGGGGGAGGGCTAATGATAGCCGTTTTTCGGCTCTCCATAATTGACATAGTAAGTTACTCCACCCTACCAAATTCACCCAAACGCTATGGCTATCCCTACCATTTCACTGTACATAGGCGTGTGTGAGTTAGGGGGCTTTTCCCATATCTTCTTAAAAACCCTTAGCTAGCTAGTCACTGGGCTAGTTGAGCCAAAAAAATAAAAAAAATAAAAAAATAAAAGTATATTATGGCCTCTTTGTGTGTAAATATTTCATTGTATATATGGCCTAAATATAGGGATTTTTTATAATTATTTTGGTATTTTAATATTTCTACTTAGGTGTGTGTTTTATTAAACCTATGTACACCTTCTTTCATCCTCTTACACCATAATTATATTTTTTGCCAATATGTATATACTCTAACCTCATATTTTTCCTTTATACAAATCACTCCCACATTTTCACTCTCACCCTCGTGAAAACGAAAAATTGATTTCTACTCATTGGTTACGTTTATTATATTATTTACTTGCATACCTTTTCCTCTTTCACCCAAAATAATTCAAGGAGGAACCATATCATATGATTCCAATATCTTTCCATATCCATAACTCCTCCATATTTTTATTATTATTTTTACTCATTATTCTAACACCATGTGCTCATTGAGCTAAAGTCCATGAATAGTCCATACACTAGTCCCACCATGCATATATTTCTTTATTCACCAATAATCCTCCTCCATGCATGGGTCAAGGGGAACTTGGATACTTTGTATTATAATATGACAAAGGAGGGGCTCACTCTTGGATGCATTGTACAAATTCAACAAAGGAGGGGGCCACTAAAAGACTTTTGCAGGCATAAAAATAGGCTTTTTGGTGAGAATTTTGGCACCTATCTCCACTCCAAATTTGGAGCGGTGGTCACGAGACAAAATATAGCCCACACTTTAAATAATCACCTCAAATTTTTTCATGATTTTTGGAGCTACCAGCGGTGAGCTATGATTTTTTGAGTGGACCCCAGTCTGCCCACTTTTCTCACAAGTAGCCCTTAGTCTTCTCTCACCCTTCCACACACCTACTCACTCTTACACATCCCTCCCTCTCCTTCCCTCACTCAAACCTGAAATTTCCATGGCTTCTCCCACCCTCTTCACCATTACCCTTCTCTCTCATCCCTATAGTTCTTTTATGAACCTCTACATACATACACCCTCTCCATGTCTCTCTCTATTGCTTCTATGTTACAATTTCATTTACCTCTCCTAAAAATATCTAAAATTCAGCATCTTAACCATGATAACTTCTGCAAATTGAGGATTTTTCATCAACAAATCATCTTTTCATCGTGGTGGTCAACCGTGGCGGCGGCGTAAAGAAGCGAAGAAGACCAGCGGTCATTTTTTCCACAATCTACACAAGGGTGAGTTCAAGCTTCTTCAAAGCTTCACCATCTCAATGATTCTCTTTTAATTCACCTCTCTTCCTTCATCAAATCAACTCATCCTACCCATTGTAAATGTATCACTAACAATTCTAGTGATTATTACCACTAACAACTAACTTCTCTTGTAAAAATGCACCCACACTATCAACATATGGAGTAGGCAACCGCACAAGTAAACCAAATTCACTCACTCCCATGGAAGTTTCTCTCCTTTCACCACATCAATAATTCTCTTACTTGAGCCCACATCCATGTGACTCAAGAGAAAAGAGAGACCCCATTCTCATTTGAAATTCATAAAAATTCATAATCCTTGATCTTTCCTAATAAAATTGATTAGGCTTAATCTTAATCAAGGCTTCTAAAACCTATAAATAGAACCCATTCCTCCTTGTAAAGGATGACTATACCATTTCACACTAGATTGAGCGTACCACACGCTAGTTCTATCTTGGTTGTAAAGAGAGAGTAAGCTTTCTATACACCATCACCTTGGTGCATAGAAAAGCTTGAGCTAGTTTGAGTGAGTGCGAGTAGAAGATATTCTTCCTACCATTGTTGTATCTACCTCAACATCAATGAATTGGTAGTTTTGGGTGCAATTCATGTCCAAAGGCTCACGCTTCTCCTCCAATTTGGCTCGGCAAACTCATTCAGCTTCATAAGGTGACTTGTTTCATTGAAGGTTGTTGTTTTGTTGCTTGTGATTCATTGGCTATTGTTTGGCTACCATTGTAAGAGGGTGGATAGTGAGAGGGCTCCCATAACCCTAAGACAATGTGCTAGTGATGCTATAACCAAATCTTGTCACTTGATTCCGCAAGATCTAAGTTCCTTTTTGTGCAAAATATAAAGTTGAAGCTAAGTTGTACACCATCTCTCTCTCTCTCTCTCTCTCTCTCTCTCTCTCTCTCTCTCTCTCTCTCTCGCTCGTGTTTTAGTGTGTGAGAGTGTTCCATTGGTGTTAGGGTTAGTGTAAATTCCTTGCTTGTTTGTGGGTTGCTCTAACGATTATCCCCTTTTGTGTCCTAGTTCGCTCTTAAACTAGGTGGTGCCCCTTGTGTAGTTGGGATTTGGCTGTGGGTTTGTTGTTTTGGCTTGTGTTGTGTTGTGCCCCAGCCCCATTGAGCAGCACGGGAGCCTTGAAGGGTGTCTAGAGGTTGCTCTTCTTGTTGCCCGCCCCGGACCGCCTCAGCATGTTAGTGTCAGCAGCACCCGTGGTGCACTGATTTACGTGCTCAAAATCAAACGTGTGTGTAGGTGGGATATCGTCACTGGCCATGGTAAACACACACTAATGCAAAGAGAGAAAAAAAACGACAACTTGTACCTTGAGAAATTGAAGTCTTTGTGTTTTGTATGCTCCACAATTTGTGTTGCATGCGAAGCTCGCCTTGTGAGAATTTGAGCGCGTCACTTGCCGTTCGTTGTAAGAACACCTTTGATGATTCTTCACAAAACCCGTCGTTTTTGTGAAGACTTTTGTTCACTTTGAAGGTACCTCCTTGAGGAAAAAGAATTCTTGGAGGAAAACTTAACTTCCTCCAAGAAGTGAAAAGGGAGGGTGAAGCTACTTCCTTGAAGTTTGAAGCTTTCTTTTTCCTTCTAGTTTTCCTTTCAACATAAGTGAGCTATCTTTCCTTGTTATACGCAACAAGGGTCAATAGATTGAAGGTAAAGTGTTGGCCTCTTACCCTCATGGGGTGGGTTCAATCCTCCTTCATGCAAGGGTTAAGCGGGCCTTCTTATGTGCGTAGCCAACGGAGCCTCGGTGCCATCGAGTTGCCAGTCAAGTTTGCCTTGGTTATCCGCATTAGTCGTGCGTTGTGGAGGGCGTAGATGGGACGGTTGCGGTCGGTTGTCGTTGTCTATCCACGCGCTGTGCACGGAGAAGCGTGCCTATCTTTTTTTTTTGCACAACGAGACGTCCCTATCTCTGGAACGTGGGAGATAAGCAGAGCGTCGCACGCATATGCAACCTGCTTTTAGCCTCCTCCTAGAAATAGCTCAGATACCAATGAAAGGGCGGTGGTAATGCTATGCTAGTCTCCACCCAACCGTGCTATCTTATAGCCTCCCCCTAGTGTACACACTGTCCAACTGTGCAGGTGGCCTTGCCCATAGGACCCATGTCCTTACATATTTCAATCACACAACAATCGCTGATATCATTCGACAACAACAAGAAGGATAGCGATTGCATGTTTCATATCTTGGAACCTTCCAAGTTCAGTGGCATTTGGCAGGAGACTTGAAAACACTGAAGTGTATGTTAGGGTGCAACCAAGGTGCAATGACCCTCTTTCCATGCATTTATTGCTGCCACAGTAAAGTCTCAATGGGAACTGAGGGCAAGGGTGCAAAGGCTAGCAAGTCAAAAGGTTTTAAGAGTAAGGGAGGCAAAGTTACAACCAACTCTACAAAAGGTGTACCCACTACACAAGTAGTGGGTAAAGCACTACAACAATGGTTTCAAGATATCCTCAGTTGTGACCAGTAAGTACCCCCTAATCGAAACATGGACGATCCAAATTGGGATCCTATTCTTCCAATGTCATTGATAAATGTGCACGTGTGCACCCTTCATGCCCGTCTACGAATTCTTGACAAGTTGCTTATGCTCCATATTAGTTATGCTTGGAATATGGAGCCTGCAGAAAGAAGAGAAGAGTGTATACAAGAACTTGAATCTATTCTATTCAGCATTGGTCTACATGGGGGTGCAGTTGAGCTATCAAAGGACAAGAATAAATCTGGAAGTACACAAGATTGCCCTAATAAAGTATGTATGGGTGGTAGTAAAGCTAGACATTTGCTTTCAAACTATTCAAAAACCCAAAGTCCCAATGAGTCAAAACACTTTCAAACTTTTGATCATCCCAAGGCCTCCGTACGCACTCGAGAGGGCTTTGTTTTGTAAAATATTCACTGGTAGGCGTCCAACGTTAGACGGGTGCTTAATGGTCAAGGAGGTGTGAACGTGTTGAAGAAAAAGATTTATTGGCCGATATGTGCAATAGAAAAAAAAAGTGCATGAAGTGACAAACAAAATATAAAAGACAAATGCTATTCTATATTGCTCTGGATATTACGTCTAGGCTGGTTGGTTTTCTTGTAAATTACATCTTTTGGTATAGGGCGAATGTCAGACTTGACACCAAAGGTTTTGACAATATCCTTTGGGTTTTGTCACCCCTTGACCTAGGCTTAAGGCACAATGGGAGAGGACTGACTTCGGGTGCTTTCCTATAAAGGCATACAATGTCGCCTCTCCATCCACCAAGATATACTTGTGAGCATTGAGGCTAAGGGAATCTTTAGCAAGGATGGCACTTAATGCCTTGCACTTGAGCAGCTCCGTAGAACCATGCTTGGAGAACTCTGTGTGTGCAACTTGAAGAACGGATGGCCCCGGATGGCCAAGGTAGTGCCACAGGGAGCTTTCTCTACCCATAAGATTGTTGCACAAACCTCCAGTTTGCATTGCAAAATTATCAACATGTATGCGGTCTGCAAAACATTTTAAACAACTTCAACACTTGCTATAGGATACAATTTACTATCGATAAAGCTAAAAAGTGGTTACCTCAGTTTCCTTATCCACACCTTCAAGAGTTCTCCTTGTAAGGTCAATGCTAGAGCGATCTTCTCCACCCATAATGATCAACGGTTTGTGTGAAAGAAAAGCATTTTCTGGGATGCTTTCATAAAATGAGGCACATGATTTGATTTCCATAAGTGTATTTGCCACGGTTTGTACCAAATTCCTATTTGTTTTCACTAGGGAGGAATGAGAGGCTTGGTGGGATACCTTGGTCTTCAATGTCAATTTGAAAGTTGACCTTCTCTTGCTTTCCAATGGGATCTTTCATGCCCGCATAGATAGCGAGCACTGAGAGGGACTCATCTTCTCTGAGTCCTAGTGTCTTTGCAATGTCATCAAGGAACAAGAAGTGATGACCATCCACCCCCACTGCATGCAAAGTGAGAATTTGGAGGTCAAGAACTTCTTCCAACACCTCATTCTCCCTCTATCATCCCATCTTCCTTCCTAGTGGAGCTGGGATCTTGCAAGAGGACGAGGTGCCATAGATGCTTCAGCCTGCTCATCAACCTCTTCAATAAATTCATTTGATTCCTCCACAATGATAACAGGAGGTTTTTGGTCGGCCTTTTCCTTTGATTTTCCCTTATCCATGCTCTCAAGCACAAGCAATACCAGAACCATGTCCCAAGAGATGAATTGGGTGCCTATGTACCCCATACCCAAGTCTATGAGTTTATCCTCTAGTCCCGCTCAGTAAGCCCTTTTATAAACCTCAACAAGCAATAAAAAAAGTTTTTGTTGCCGCATAGAGGTGTTTGAGAAAATACACTGGCAACCATGCCATGTTGGATCCCTCAAAGACTATTGCATATTATTCCATGTGCTCCATCATGTAGTCAAGAAAGCTTTGGAATCCCTCTACATGAAGGTTAGTAGTGGCATGCATAGCAATCATCCCCTCAAACACACTGACTAGTTCATGTGCATGATCTACAAGTCCTATCTTCTGTAATTGTGTGAGAAGTGCATCAGAAGATGTTGCCATGGGTCTGTTTGCGAAGAAGATGGGAAGAGAGCTGAAAGCTTGTGTTTTGTGAATGTGAGAAATGAAGTTTAAAACCTACAAGTCACTTTTATACTCAATGTCACTTTTTAAAAGCACTTAAAATTAACATCAATTCAACTTAAAACTATAATTATAAACAAAATCATGACAAGCATTGAAAGACACCAACATTGAAAGTATTTTCAAGCTCCAAATTAAAAAACTTACAGATTTCAACGAAATCTTGAACAAATTAAAAATGAAAAAGTGATTCAAAATGTCATATGTATTAATAGGAGCGAAATTGCTTAAGTTACAAGATTTTACATTAATACATCGCAGAAAACCAATGTTTTCACACAGAAAGCTCTTCTATTTTTTGGAACGAATAACCTTTTCATTGATTAAAAAAAACATATTGATTGGTCAAGGTATATCTAAGATTAAGATAATTACGAAGGTGACTGAGATTCCAGTCGTTATTCACCGAGATGTCATGCACTACATTGTCATGGAGGAATATTTGCAGATCAATTGATTCTCTAGAAGCAGCATCAGAGTCCAGTGTCTCCCATTCTCCCTTCGTCAGCTTCCATCTTCTGTAGGGAAAGACAATTGACAAGCTTTGCTTCACAATATGGTATCCGCATGCCACATTCTCTCAGCAACTACATAGCACTTGATTGTATCTCCCTAGTGGTTGACCATCTTAGTCTCCCATCCAACTGTAAGGAAACCATTGATCGCACTTCCCCCTTTGCAAGTCCACATTGTTGGTCTCCTATGAACACTCTGCAGTCGAAAGATAAACACGAACACATGAAGGGACATAAACCAAGTTAAGAAAGCTTTATGGGAACCATAGGTGCACTTCATTGTTGAATGCACATCTGCCTTGATTCTCCTTTTGGTTGCTGTGATCAAGGCACTATTAGGCTTAGGCCATTCCATACTCTGCAAGGTTGGTGGATGAATCGGAGAAAGATTACCATACCCACTTTGCCTAGGCGTTACATAAGTATGGTTATAAAAAAAATTGTCTTGTGAGACAAGCTCCACGGATGTACAAGTAGCATAGAGCAGCTTGCCAAGGTCAACGTGGATGGCCTCAAAAGTTCCTGTGAAGGACTCTATTGGCTCCCACTCTACAAAATCGGATGGGAATACATCTGAAAACATGAACAAGTAATGAAAGCCTTATAGACATCAAAGCAATATAACATAAGAAATACAAAATATACAATCTAAAAACTTGACAGAGGAGTGAATTACAGTTTGCAGGAAACCTCAATGGAGCCATTGTTGTCTCTAGCTTCAGTTGTGAAGCAACATACACATGTTGCACCTTTGCAAGATGCTTGCCGTCATGGGTTTTCTTGAACTCCATGACCCTTATCTTCCAATGGTGTGCTCGAGAAGCTATGTGTCTCCTTAAGACCTTGTGTGCACCTCTTGAGTTGGGCTGCATTGTCACCCACATCAATCGTTTGAACTCCATCGTCACCCAACATCCACTGTCGTCTTGTACATTGTTGCATGACATGGAGTTAATGACACTCCTAGGTCATCTAGTACCTGATGATTCCATGGGGAGTAGTGGCACAACCTACAGACAAACACGTATGATTAGAGATTGCACATCCATGTTCGCAATTGTATAGAGCAAGATTCTTGATGGTACATCAAGACTAAGGATGCCACTTATTTCTATACTGCTCCACCTGCTTGTTGGCTTAATAGGGAAGATAATGTTGCAAAGCTTGAGAGGAAAGTAGATCCTCTCTAGAGAGCACAATGGAGAAGGAGCAAGAAACCTATCGAGGAAAGAAAGAGGTATGATCTAGCAAAAGGATATGCTGCAGATCTTCAACTTTAGGTAGAGGTATTTAGTGAGGCTCATGGAGAAATGGAGAACTTCAGCTTGAGGAGAATGTAGTAAGCTTGAGAAGGGAAAGGAGGTTCAAACTTCTGCTGCAGAGCTTTTGGGAGGGGAAACTGAAAGGAAGGAAAGAGAAGCAACTCTTGCAAGGTGAAATGAAGAGAAGTGAGAGATATTACAATAGAGTGAGAGGGAAGGAATGATTAGCACGTTCTGCATAACTCATTCAAACCTTTCACTTTTGCAGCCCTTGAGCTCCTCCACTCTCTATCTGCACACCGGGCTAGATATGGATGCCTCCATAGCCTCTGTATCTGCACCCACATCCACCCCTTTGTCACACTTCACCCTCTTCCTCAAGGACACCAACTACAAAGGGAAGCTAGACCTCCACACCTTCTTTACTATGCTCCCCGACCTTGACGCCACAATTGCCCTCCACTTGGATGCATTTGCCGAGATTTTAGAGTCCATAGAGGAGCACAACATAAAATATTTTGTATCTATCTTCCCACATGCAGGGATCTGGGTGCCTTGCGATCTCTTGTGCTACATATGATTGATCATTCTCCAAGTGGTTGAGATGGTTCCAAGAAATTCATGCCAACGCAGGTCATTTCTTAGACGAGGAAGCCCCTTGGGTGCCAACACTCAAGAAGCACAAGTTGGGGGTGGAGTACCTTTCTTGACTTGCAACATTCATCTTCTTTGTGAGCAAGGAACCTGATTTGGAGGAGCTCCACCTACTACACCTTCAGTTTGGGTCCTTTATCAAGGATGCCAAGGAGCATGAGGGTGTCCCCATGTACATTGCAGCGAAAGCAGAGGCACTTTGGCTTGAGTACCCTAGGGGCCTCGAGGAGGTGGTTGAGAAATACATCGTTGTGACTGGCCCTAGTGAAACTCTACTGGATGCACCACTGGAGGATGAGGCTATCCCAGAGGTAGAAATAAGCCGCTTATCCTTAGTGGTAGTGGATGGGGAGCAGTATGTCTTTATGCATGACTTGGAGAAAGCATTTCGTCTGCGCATGGATAAGTGCTTGAGCATGCTATGCACCAGCGCCCAATTTCCCATAGATAGTGCACCATATGCCCTTGAAAGAAAGCTCTTGCCACTTGGGGACTGTGTTACTAACACTATTGCGGTTGTGTGTGCAGAGGGCCTAGTAACAAAGCAGTTGCACGTGGCCAAGGAAGAAATTCAGGCCACGCAAGCCAAGGTTGTGGCCGCTAGGATGCCTACTCAACTGCAAAAAGCCCCCCTCTAATGATCCAAAGCTTGTAGGTGTGATGAAATCAAGCGTTGACTTGGGTGGAAAGGATTATAGGGAGGAGAAGGACAAGGAGCAGTAGGTAAATTCTATTGTAATTTCCATGTTGTTTTTTCTACCCTTGATTGTCTTTTTTCTTACCCTTGATTGGTTTATGACAGGAATTCTGGAGGTTGATGAGTTTGCAGCAAGGATGAATGGCAGACAGATGGCCTTTGGACCTCAGTCTTCCCTTGAACATTACATAGCACAACTCCCCCCTGGCGATGTTTCCATTGTACATAATGAATTTCCTCCCCAAGGCCATTTCATGACATGGTCATTGAAATCTCTGAACAAGGTTTTGTGTTTGTGCACCATTACTCAAACTACAGATCTCGTGTTCCTAGTGCGTAGATCCCTTGTATGCACAACATTTGGCACTGGCTTTTGTGGCAAAGTGCTTGGCCGGATAGGGATACATCTAGACATCATACACGTATGATGTCTATACTTGAAAAATTAAAATGTGAGCATGGGGATAGGATGTATATGCTATGTGCATGCCTCCTGTCAAGTTCCCTTGAGGTTGGAGCATTATTTCTATAGATAAGACCATGTTTTTCTCGAGGACTCCAACTTAGTGGTTTTTGACAAAGTGGTGGCTTTATGTGGTCCAATTTGTATGAAACTTGGTCTGTGAGATGTAACGAACATGATGAAGATGATGGTGTGGAAAATTTACTGCTTGCATGTGTAAAAATCCCCACCAGACATCATACGTGTATGATGTATGGATAAACAAAACTTTAGTTTCAATGCGTTGGAAAGACTTGTGCTAGTGTCCTAAGCACTTTCAATTCTGGTCTAACTTTAAAATTCATTACTTTAGCTAAGAAACTCTCTGCTTGGTACTTTGGACTTTGAAGTTGATTTGCGCTCTTGGAGACGACTTTCCGTGATGATTGTATGTGTGCTTGATCACATAAGCTTGTACATACTATGGGACACTTTTCTATGCCGTTGGTGTAGCCTTCGATCTTATGGATGTCCTTCATGATGATTTGTCTCTCTGAAAGCATCTTTTAGTTGGGTGATGGTTTGGCGGAAACTTTTCTTAATGTTTGACCACATGTCTTATTTGTCGAAGGTATGTACTCGATGATGCTCATGAACTTTGGTGGCAATCAGATGCTCCATCTGATCGTGACAGCCAAAATGACACTTTGCGTGTCCGAAGCTGTGATTGACGTTTTGACCCACTTTTGCTATTTTGATTCTGGAGGAAGCAACATGGGCTTGTAGAGAACCTTGAGGGGAACCTACCCATGAAGTTTTGTGTCATTTTGGAAACTTGTCTCCGATTGTCTTCTACAAGACCCGAGAATGTTTTGGTTTTTATTTCCAGCTTAAACAAGTATCAAAGGGCATAGGCATGCTCATTTAGTTTAGGTTCAACACGCTATCAAGTCTTGTAGCTATCAGGTTAGTGGTCATTGAGTTACGGTCCCGTTTTGCTCTCTTCCTACAGATGCCACATTGCCGCTTTTGTTAGTTTTTTGCGTTGAAGTTAGCATTGAACATGAAGAGCAGATGGTAGTATGAATCTACCTTTCATATCTCGCACCGAGTGGTGTGTTGTGGGTATTTTATAAAAGCCGTAGGAGATCCGCATGCTTTAGGTCTCTGAAGCTCTCTCTCAAGTGTGAATAGTGAACATGAGCTAGTAAGTCGGGTCAAAATTTCGTATATCAAGGGCCTCGAAATCACTTGCCACAAAATTTGACACGTGCTTCTATCTTGTCCTAAAAGGCACTTTAGGCTCAAGAATTTCTCAATTTGGACTCTGTTTGCCCAGCTTCTAAACATTTTATCAATTTTCTCAAACACTAATCGAATTGGACTTTATGCGACGTTCTCATAATTTCACTCCGACTTCACCATATGTTTCCCTTGACTTGTTGATCACCCTTGTATTTTTCTTTTGTCATTATGTCACCATCTCACCTGCTTTTTCTATTTTCCTTTGTTTTTTTCTAAAAACTAAAAAAAATAAAGAGAAAATAGAAAATCAATTTCAAAAAATATCAATAAATCAAAGTAATTCAAAGACAACACAATAATGCATTATGTATATTTATTTGTAAAATTTTTGCCTTCTCTGTTTTACTATATTTTAGCTCAAAAAATTGTTATTTTTACATATATACACACACCTATAGGCTCATTTTTAGTGTTTGTCCTCATATATATGTAGAATCAAGTTAAATTAAAGGCATGAGTACTTGGGTCCACTAAAAAACTCTGCAATCAAACACAAAAAGTCCAAAATCATAGAAAATAGTGTCCTTTTTAGCACACTGGGTTCACATTGGCAATGCCTCTCCCCTCCTGTTTGGAGTCCTCCTGGACAATAGTGTATCTCCCTAGGGTATGTGTTGTGCATGGGTATCAACATTGTGCTAATGTAGGCCATGTAGTGTAGCCCTATATGCATACTCAGTCAATGCATGGAAAAAAGTAATGTTGTGCGAGAGGAGGGTATAAGCAATACACTTAGTGGCATTCAATGCTGAGGTTTTTGGTTCTGGCATAAGCTGTTTTAGAGCGGTGAAATAAGAAGCATTCTAATTGTGCCACACTTTGTTTAATTGAAATTGGAGGCTCTTGTATTGCCGGTCCGTCTTACATCATGTGGTTGCACACTTGTTCAAATCCAGAGACCGAATATGTCGTAGGCTTAGTCTGTTGTTTAAGGATCCAAAATTGAGGCTTATTCTTTTGAGCTTGCCATAAGCTCTTGGGTACCCAAAACTTTTCCTCATTTCTTTTTGGTTCTCTAGGCTTTGGTTGTGATTGGATCTTAGATGTTTGTACTGAAGGGAGTTCTCTTCCTTGTCTCTTTAGAATCCATAGTTGTTCTTGATTGGCTTGGACTACAAGCAACTTCTTTGGCATCCATACTTTTGTGATATACTGTGGGTTCAGTTTTCTAGGTGTATCATATGGCATGGAGAGGTGCATTTCAGCATGGACTGCCAAAAATTTGTGACTTCATCCTTCTTTTTCCAAACCACGGCTTATGTGCGGTTGCAAACTGTGCAAATTGCCTTTTCTTTGTGGGTTTCACTGACGCATTCGATAGAGTGATATTTTTTGAATTGTGCTTTGGTATCCATTCTTGAACTGCTGTAAGGAAGGGTTGTTTTCCCTTATCACTTGACTCCACTAGTGATGGTTTGTCAGCTTTATGTGCAACAAATGGAATCACCTGACTTTCCTCTTTGTATTGAATATTGGTTGTATCAGAGCTCCAATCAATCTGTACATTGTACGTTCTCTACCATGGCTGATCAAGCAATAATGGATATTGCACTGGTTGATCTTCTACCACATAAATTCTATGCGGAAAGACATATTGGTTAATTTTCACACTTATGACTGTCCATCCCATTGCCTTGATTGAATGCTCCAAATAGCTCTGAATGTCCTATTGTGTGCCCTGGAGTTTTTCCTGAAGTGCAAGTTGCTTGTATGAGTTGTAGGAAATAAGATTTCCTTGAGCTCCTGAATCGAGAAGCGCATTTTCTTCCACTTGATTACTTCCAACCTTGACTCTAATTGTTGGATCCACTGTATTTTCTTTATCAAATTCGGCTACTTCTGAGTGTATTGATGCATAGTGGTGGTCCTTGTTGTTGCCTTTGTTGTAGAAGCTTCCTCTTTGCCATTTGTTTCTTTGATTCTTTGACTATTCGCTGTTTTTTTTTAGCTCGTTTCTTCTCTTCATGGATTTTTTTGAAGCATGTCCTGGGTTAGTGGAAAATGATACTTTTTAAGTTGACATCCATTAATCCAATTAGACATTTCTTTGCCATCCAATGTAGCAAGCTTGACAGCCCCACTTGGTGATAGATGTTTTATCACAAAGGGTCCAATTCTCGCTTTTTAAGTTTCTTGGAATGTTGTTTCAATGTGTATACTAAGGCATAATCCCATGTTTTAAATTCTTTCGAACGTACATGCTTATCAAAAAAATATTCTTGCCTTCTTTTTTGAGCGTAGATAGAAGCTATGGCTTTCAAGTGGAACTCGTCTATTCAAAAAGACAATTCATGGCCTGTCCATTCCAATTGTTTATCTACCCTTAGTGTTGAGTTAAAAAACTTTAGGGGCAAGATATCGTTGTCAAAATGTGTGCGGTCTAGCAAGGAAGGTGCAAAACCTCTGGCTATAAGAGTTTGTCATGAGAGTCACAAACAAACTTTTTCTTATTATTTAATAGCAAAACTCACAATTATGAGTGAATTATATTGATCATCTCAAAACATTACAAGAACTTGCCATGCTCGTGCCGAGCCATGACATCATCTAGAGACCAAACTAAGAAAAAGCATTTATGGAAAATAACCAACCCTCTTTCTAAGGATGATTGAAAATCTAAGAGCGTTCATGAAAACAAAGTCCCAAACACTCTTTCCTATCATGCTTGGAATTATATTGTTATTGTAGTTGAGATTATGATGAGACGATCGCCAAATCACACTTAATTTCACTTTAAAAGACCAATTAAAAACACGAAAGTTTCTTCCGTGAAACATCAATGCGCCCATAAGAAAAAATCCCATCAAAACCCAAACCTCTTTCATGGTACCATGTAGCCTCGCCCCCAATTACATAGTCATAACATCAAACAATTGAAAAGAATACACAAGCTTCCATCTTCATGGAGATGACTTCCTAATTTTTTAGAAATTTAAGAGCTTTAAAATTGAATCCCACATACCATTTTGATGAGGGGAAACCCTAATTCACTCCCTCACAAGCTCAGATACAAGATTGCGAAGACGTGAGACTACAACACACATAGATTGGGCAACCATGGAAGCTATTGCACATTAGAGAAAATTTGCTGGTTTTTTCACTAAAAATCAGCCCTCTCTCGCTCTTTCCCACGTCATTTTCAGCTGATGTGTCAATTTTTAGGACATTTTTTCACTTTGGACCAAAACTACGCCACTTTCAGCCCATTTTTTAATCCCAAAAAGACTATTTTTGATGCAAAAAATTCCCAAACGGAGTCAAAAAAATTCTTGAATTTTTGGGATCACTTACATAAGCATAAAAATCATATATATGCATCATTTTTCATCAGTATTCCATTTTGGGTCACTTTCCATGGAATTTTGTGACGTCACCTATTAGCTACTATTTTCGATAGTTTTTGCCCGGATCAATCTTTATAGGTGAAATGAGTGTGCCACCATGAAACACTTGAAATATGTACATCACAAAACCAATATAAACATATTATCAAGTGGAAAAACATGCAAATGCGCCACATCCAGGGCCAGCACTCCCCAGATAGGTATGTACATGATAGCAACCATAGTAGCCTCTTTAACATATATCACAATAAGTACATTATTGCTTTTCTATGCATGCATTGAGAAGTGGCAAAAGTGAGGTGAATGTTTTTATTTCACAAAAATAAGTACGTGCCATGACACGACATCCACCCCCTCTAAACCTGCACATCCTTCGACATGTGCCAATATTTTACTTATGTAGGTTTAATCTTCATTAAGATCCACAAATATTTGGATGTCATTTTCATAGTCTGCAAAGTCTAGAACATCATCCTCTACTTCTTCATCCTCAACCATGACACTGTCATTAGGTTTTTCGTCATCATTTGTTTGTGAATCAAAAGGATCATTATCATGTCTCCTCTTGAACATCTTGATTCTTTTGCCTGCTATGGGAACTTTGAACTCTATTCCATTGAGCTCCCTCAAGGTATATGTAGCATTTGCATGCACATGTTTGAAAACATATGGACCAAAAGCCACCTTTTTGCAGACTTTCTTTGTGTGGTGTACTAGTTTTCAAGGCTACTATCATACATTAGAACCTAGTCACCCTCTTCGATAGGCTTTGGTCCAAACTTATTTCTTTTATCAAACCTATCTTTATTATTTAGTCTTGCATCCTTCAGTTGAGATTTTGCAATCTCTATGTCTTCATGTTTTGTTTCAAATTGCCTTATGCACAATGCAAGTAGACTTTCCTTGCTTACACCATCTTCCCAAGGTAGCATGTTCCATGTAGGAACTACACCCTCAATTGGCATGGCTGGCTTCTGGCCATACGTCAATTCAGTAGGCATGTAGTCAGTCACTAATCTATGAGTTGTACGGTCAGTCCATAATGCATATGGTAGCAACCTTGGCCATTCACGCTGTGAGCGGGATGGAAACACACAGAAAGCCTCTATAATGACCCTACACACACTCTTGGGATGATATACACACACACACTATGGAGCACCACTCGGCTTACACAACCCACCTGGCCAAGACGAGGAACACACCGATGGAGTGAGAGGAGAGAGACTACCCATTTACCCACTCCACACAAAGACACACACACACACACACCCAAAAAACTCAGCTCAAAAGAGGAGAATTTCTGATGTTTAGACACAATTGAGCTTGGGCCAACACCAATGGGGCAAATAGCTCACACAATATAGGTAAAAGATGCCAGACAATCACAAATTGGAGCAGAGGCTTCGCTCACAGGAGAAACTTACATAGCCAAAACAATAGAAAAATAGTGAGGAGTTTGGAAAAATGGACAGTGCCATCGCGTCCAAAACGGCCCAAAACCCCAGTCTACAATGTCAAAGTGCTCAAATCCGACCTCGGATGAGCAGTTTATGGCCAAAACAGGCTCCAAAAACAGCAAAAACTCACTTGCGGCTGTTCCTCCTCTCTTCTCCATGTGTTTTCTGGTATTCTTGCTGGTTTTTCAGTTCACACACTTAGCTTTACTACTTGGGTACCCTTGGCCTTTTAGTTGACCTCAAACGGACCCAGACAGGCCAAAAATTGATCTCGCAGTGCATAGTTGTCACCTTTTTGCATCATCCGCACACCTGGCATTCATCTTTTTTCCATAATGCATCCCTCCACCACGTGAAGTGGACCCAAATGATGGTCATAATGATGACCTTTTTGCATAATTAGCACAAGAAAACACCCATGCCGTGTCCGTACTTATCCACGTGCAAGTATTGACCCCATTCGACCTCTGACGCCACTAGATGCCATCTGTCGCATCTGCTTACCTCATGTCTTCGGCCCGCGGATAGCTTCCTCGAGAAGTTTTACACGCTATCAACTCCTCATTATTATAGAAAAAACACAATGGTACTGGTGATAGTGAAAATCGATGCACTATGTACATGTTGTCCTACTTGTACACATGTGGGCCCCACGTAACCACCTGTCTCTAGAAAATGGGCAATCCTTTATTCGATGCACCATGCATGTGTAAGTACATATGCACAATCACTTCTTCCAAAAACTCCTAACATAATTGGCCCATCCCCTAGCCTGTTAGATCATTAATGATCAGCAGCAGCAAAAAGAGATATGAGACTCGCCGCATCACAAGTCTCCTCATCCCTCACATACATTACTTGTTCTGCTGACAACTCATCTTGCTCCACCATCATTAACCGGGCATGATACAATTTAAGACGTAATCAATCTACCCTTGACTTATGTAGAATCCCATCCAAGATAGCCAGCTGATATGTACCATTCGAAAAGCACTCCACTACCTTGAAAGAGCCTTCCCACTTAATTGGAAACTTCTTTTGGAAGGTGTTGTCCAGCTTACTGTTGTAGCGCAAAACCAAGTCATGCTTCTTGATACCCTTACTTTTGACCTTTTCATTTATCTTTGCCAAAGCCTTATCCTGCATTTGCCCATAATGTTCCAATGCACTCATCCTATGCAACTGAACCTCTTGTAACGGTAAGAGCCTCTCTTTGAATGCATCACTAGGCTGCCCAAGCAACTTTTCTAACATCTTTATTGCACGCAACTCTACCTCCACAGGCAATAGTTCTTCCTTTCCATACACCAAATGAAATGGAGTAAACCCTGTACCTGTCTACACCGAAGTACGGTAAGCCCATAATACACTAGGAAATTCCAAATCCCAATTCTTTCCTTGGTGCTCTTTCACTTTCAAAAAAAATTGTACCAACTCACCATTGAATCTTTCATTTAAGCCATTACACTATGGGTAATAAGGAGTGGTATGCTGGTGCCTAATCTCCATCTTTGCGCATAAAGAGTCTAGCAGTTTAGCTCTAAATCCTGGCCCCTTATCCGAAAGTAGCTCCAGTGGCACCCCAAACTTGCAGCATATTTCATCATACACAAATGTTGCTACATCCTTTATAGTGATTTGTTTTACTGCTATAGCCTCTGCCCATCTAGAGAGATAGTCCACTGCACTCAAAATATAGCTTTTGTCCCTGCCTGTGATAGGTAGCGGGCCGATTGCATCAATCCCCCACTTTTCAAACACATCAAATGCCATAATGGTTTTTCGTAGCTCTGGTGTCAACACTCTCTTCCCAAATGCTTGACACCTATTGCAAGACCTACGCCAAAGGTGAACATCGTGTGCAAACTAGGCCATACATACCCTTCTTGCATGATCTTATGCAAGGTGATCTTTAGAGCAAAATGTCTGCCACATGCGCCTTCATGATTCTCTTCCAAAACTCTGTAAATCTCGTCCCGCCAAGGTACACGTCTCAACACAAGATCAGCCCCTTTCATGCATAAGACATCACCTTTCATGCCCCTTTCATGCATAAGACATCATGCATAAGATACCTTTCTCACCACCTCTTCCTTAACAAGAAGGGGATTCTCCTTGTAAGTCAGCAAATCAGCTAGGGTAGCCATTGTATTGTCTTCCAGGAGAAAAGAGAACTTAAACTCTTGCAATTCAATTACCTATTTCTTTACCACATTTGACATGTTAGTGCCATTAATTAATTGAGGCAAAAAGACGGAACTCGTCAAGAAAACAAAAGGTCGTGGTAGCAAGTAATGACGAAATCGTCGACAAGCAAATATTACACTGGCCATCACTAACTCTACTTTCGAGAATTTTCTCTCTGCTAACAACTTTACTCGGCTTGAACAATACATTGGCCTCATATAATGGCTGCCCTTTTGCTTTTGCAATAGCATGGCTCCAATGGAATCATCCCCTACGTACTGATGGATTTACATAAAACACTTGCTCCCAATTAGGAGCCTGCATGGCTGACAACCCCCCTAACACCTCTTTCACCTCTTGAAACACTTCTTCACACTTTTCATACCATTGCAATGGATCATTCTTTGCACTTATTGTAATGGATAAAGGAGCTGCAAAGACAATGAAATAAACCGGGCCATGTACTTCACTTTGTGTATAAAGGTTGCCAATTGCTTCGTACTCGTAGGTGATGGAAGAAGAATAATAGACTTAACCTTGTCTGGATCAGCCTCAATGCTATTATCTAACACCATGTGGCCCAATAACTTCACCCTTGGCTGTGCTATATGGCATTTCTTTGGATTTAGTTGTCCTCCACATTCATCATATCAAGCCAATACCATCTGCAGCTTCTCAAGTGTTCAGCCCTATTGTTGTAGACATAGAAGTCATCCATAAAATCTTTAACACAACTACCAATGAATGGTGCCAATACCCAATTTGCTCTCTCTTGATAAAAGGATGGTCCATTTGTCAACCCAAATGGAAATATCGTGTAACAATAACAGCCTTTAAGAGAAATCTTCAATTGAAAATAGCCTGAAAAACCATCACACACACTGTACCTCTCATAACCTGCCACTGAATCCAAGATCTGATCAATGAACGGAAGAGGATATGGGTTCTTCTTAGTGGCTGCATTTAAGGGTTTAAAGTCTACACAAATCCTCCACTTCCCATCCTTCTTTGGACTGACTACTACTGGACTCACCCATTATGTGGTCTCCACTGGGACTATGAACCCTGCCTTCAATAACTTGTCCACCTCGGCTTCCATCTACTCTTGACCCATCCTTCTTAGCCTTTGCTGCACTGGCTTAGCACCCTCTTTTACCTCTATATGCATCTCTTCTCTTTTGAACCCTCTGATCTCTTTATATGAAGTAATGAACAAATCAGGATAACTATCCAACATATGCAAATATATCTCCTTCTCCATAGCTGAGAGGTCTCCACTGATCATTTGTGTCATCAATTCCTGCTTCTTTGATGATTCAACCTTGGTTTGCATCAGCCCTTCAATCACTTCATAAGGCCCTTCACTTTCATCTTCAACCTCCAAATGCCACTAAACCAGACTCCTGGATTTCTTTATCGATCAAAAGAAATGCAGCATCAACATCCTCATCGCTGCTGGTAGTGCTATCATTGTCCTCATCAGTCACTGTGGAATAGTCTTTATCACTAGACTCATCCTCATCCTCATAAAGCTCCTCTAATTGTCTCCTTGTGTCCATATTATAAAGCTTCTTGGCACCTGTCTTTCCATAGAGGCTAATCGTACCACGTCTCCAATCTTGAAAAACTCCCACTGCACGTAACCATGGTCTGCCTAGTATAATAGGATATGCTCCCAACCCCGCTGGCATCACATGAAAATCAACCACCTCCTTTGAATCATATGCCTCCACTTCTAAGCTCTTTACAACACCCAAACATTTTACTTTCTGATGGTTTGCCAATATAATCCGAAAGCCTGAGGGCCCCAGTCACTGTAAGACCCATCTTCTCGACGCATGAGTGTGTTATGACACATATTTGGGCTCCACCATCCACATAACCTTGTCCTAGGTTTTTTCTTTTGTGCCACACATCTACTATTGCACAAATGTCTAGTAGCTCATCCATTGCCAACACCTTTACAGAACCTCTCTCTGGCTCTTTCTCCATTGGGTTAACCATCCTCTTCCACTGTCGCTTTAGCTTAGGCACCATCTCTATAAGTTGCCCAAAAGTAACATCTGCCTTCCTACTTGTTAGATCCTCTTTCAAGTCATAGCTTAATTGCCCATCCCCTAGTGGAAAATTTGAAACATGAAACTTGCGACGAGCCCTTCTTTTTCTCTTGGCCTTGACGTCCTTGCCTTCATGGCTCTTTCCCTTCTTCTTACTAGGACCTGGGGCACTTCTTCCTTCCTTGTCCTCTGTGGTCCTCTTCCCAATAGGCATCACTAATTTTTCCTTTAGCTTTGATGCCTTCTCCAAGGTGACTACACTTATCACTTTTGTCTTTCCCTTTTCCTCCTGGGTTAATCCACTGGTTCCTTCTTCTCCCTTGATTTCGATGCCACAATCATTTGACCTAGTTAGAACCTGTCTTGGCAATGGATACATGTCTCCCCCCATCCTTGGTGGCTTATCACATTGCGGGCTGATGTGGCCCAACTCTCCGCAATTATAACATGTCGGTGTCTGCCTCCAAAACCTACCATTGGTTTGTCCAGCACCATTCATAGGTCTTTCTTCACCTCTTGGTTGATTTGCAAACCTCCCTCGACCTCGATTATTTCCCACTTGACCTAGAATGTTTAGGCTGAGATTCTTCATTAAATCTACCACTTGCCTCATGTATTGCCTTAGCCCATCATCTTGCACTGCTGTAGTGACCACTGCTGGCATAACGTGAGGAGTAACAGAAACCATTGGTTCATGATGAACTCTGGTATGTGACCTTGAAAAGAGTCTATAGGTTGCAATTCAGACCTCATGGGAAAGACTCTACTCTTAGCTGGGTCATTTTCCTCAGCTTCCACTCTTTGTTCTTTGCTACCTCTAGTGCATCTTCATATGTCCTAGGCTTCTTTAGCTCCACTCTCCAACATATATTCTCCCAAAGACCAGCCAAGAACCTGTCCTCCTTCATCATGTCAGAGGGGGGTACTTGTGGTGCTAAGGCCTTGCACATTCTCTCCCATGCCAATGAGAACTTACGTATGTACGTATCTACTGGCTCACCTTCCTCCTGCACCAAACCTTGTACTTCTTGCCACACTTTGTCATAATCTTCTATCTTCACAAACTCCACTTCCAATCCATGCCTTAGATTGTCCCAACTCAATCTTACAGGTGGATCAACCACACGTAACTCCTCTTCAAATGCTTTGGACCAAACTCGTGCATCACTCTTTAAACAAATTTGGAGAAGATGTAACATCTGCGCCGGGTCATGGATCTGGTTGCTAATGCAGGCAACCTCCATCTTTTCCAAAAAGTCTTCCACATATTCATCACTTCGTCCATGAAATTCCGGATAAGAGAAATCCATGGCTATCCAAGTTTCAATGCTTTGAGAACCTCTTCGAACACACGTACAAGAACCCAAAATTTTTACTGACCCCAATCCCCAGAAACTTCAATGGAGCTCAACTTTGGATAAGGACAAACACATGCACATCAAATGAGTTTTCATAGTTAATCATCGGAATTACAACAGGCAAAGGACATTCCAAGATCTCTCTTAATCTTCTTGGCCCGAACATAAAGACTATGCGCTGCTGGAAAAAAATCTTCTTGGACAGATGAACATTTATCTGGATTCTTTGAGTTAAATGAAAAGGAGTGAATTGAGGGACATTTTGATCATCCATTAATGTCAACCATGCAGCTCCAAAGAAGGCACACCTAACTTATCCTCTGATTTTGCCAGAATTTCAGCAGCATCACAGCATAAATGGATTAAAAGACCAAAAAATCAGCCATCATAACTTGGAAATTTTTTGACAGAGTTTCCCCAGAAGTAGAGCAGTAAGAACCCAAAATATAGACTGTATATGTATGCATAAACTTCCAACAATAGAACCCGAGCATCAAGTAGGAATCACTAGTACATAGCCTATGGTGAGGTCACAAAAAGGGTGCTCCAGCCACCTGTATCACAGGAAGGATCTCACATTTGAGAATCCCCAACTCAATAAAACCTCACACTATCAACCCTCACACGAAGGCTTATGCAATCTCGTATAGTCAAGTCTCATAAATGACTATCTTCCAGACCAAGTCTCAGAAATGGTTGGGACTGCCAAATAAAACCAAGTATGGCTCCACAAAGATGTACAATGGCAGTTTCCACAAGTAACGTACAATACCAACAGACAATGTGCTCAAACATGCACCAAATGATGCATATCCACAGCAACTGCAAGTGACTCCCACTTGCTAGTATATCACTCTACTCCAGCTACCTGTACCTGTGTGAATCACCTATACATGTACCTATCCCTGTAACCTGTAACCTGTAATTGGAGCAGAGGCTTCGCTCACAGGAGAAACTTTACACAGCCAAAACAACAGAAAAACAGTGAGGATTATGGAAAAATGGACAGCGCCATCGCGTCGGAAGGCCCAAAACCCCAGTCTACAATGTCAAAGTGCTCAAATCCGACCTCGGATTAGAAGTTTATGGCCAAAACAGGCTCCAAAAACAGCAAAAACTCACTTGCGGATGTTCCTCCTCTCTTCTCCATGTTTTTTTTGGTCTTCTCTTTGGTTTTTCAGTTCACACACTTATCTTTATTACTTGGGTACCCTTGGCCTTTTAGTTGACCTCAAACGGACCCCGAACAGGCCAAAAACTGACCTCGCAATGCATAGTTGTCACCTTTTTGCACCATCCGCACACCTGGCACTTAGCTTTTTTCCATAATGCATCCCGCCACCACGTGAAGTGGCCCCAAACGATTTTCCTCATGATGACCTTTTTGCATAATTAGCACAAGAAAAAACCCACGTCGTGTCTGTACTTATCCACGTGCAAGTATTGACCCCACTCGACCTCTAACGCCACTAGATTCCATCTGACGCACCTGCTTATCTCATGCCGTTGGCCCGCGGATAGCTTCCTTGAGAATTTTTACGCACTATCAACTCCACATTATTATAGAAAAAACACACTGGTACTAGTGATAGTGAAAATCTATGCACTATGTATATGATGTCCTACATGTACACATGTGGGCCCCACGTAACCACCTGGCTCTGGAAAATGAGCAATCCTTTTTTTGATGCACCATGCATATGCGCAATCACTTCTTCCCAAAATCTCCTAACGATGCATTTTACCTTTGCTGATCTTAGCCAAAGCTTTGATGATATGAGGATGTCCTCTTTCATGTTTCCCATTTCCCTTTGGATTATAAGCACAAGTCAAGGCTAGCTTGACACCAATTCTTGTAAATAAATCCCTTTCTTCATCTACATCTAACTCACCTCTATCCGCAACTATCTTTCCCACACATCCAAAGCGGAAAATTACATCTTCAAGCAAAAATGTACAAACAGCTTCTGTAGTTTTTTTCCTCAATGCACGCCCTTCCACTTGATTGTCTTCTCGTGAAAGTACCAAGTATCTCATTTATCAAAGTTGTAAAGGCATTGTGAATAGATCAACAACCCATTTATAGTGCATGGCTAATGGGTATGTAGGATGAAATCCATCACGATGGCATAAATTGGAATACATTTGGCATGTGACACAAGACTCCACAAAATCTGCTACATCCTTATACATGACTTTCCACCTAGAATGTTTTTTTCTCTTTAGGAAAAATAGCCCTTACACCTTGATGTCCAACATATAGGCTTCCATGAAGCTCTTTGATAATTTTGAGCTGAGTAGGCTTATCCCATATTACTCGCAATGGAGTCCCATCTCTTCTTTTAGGATGTTTTGATAGGTAGCCTTCCCTCAAGAAGTATCCATATACTTTTTTTTATCCTTTTGAATTTTGCTTCAATCCAATTAGATTGGTTTTGTAAAGTACGCAAATAGTGACCTATGAGCATCCATTCATCCTCATAAAACTCCTCTCAGAAGAACTCAAGTGAGGATACAATGCATATATCATCACACTTTGTATGAGAAACTGTGTAGAATTTTGTGCCCACATCTTCTTACTCATCAATCATATCATCCTCATCTTCATACCTTGCCCTTGAAATCATATCTACCATTGGATTATCTTTTCCTTCAATGTGATTTTGTTCTAGGTTCAGGGACTTTATATAAGCAATCCACCTAAGCATAGCTTGCTGGCAATTATACCTAGAAGTGATAAGAAATCAGTCTCCACAACTACGGATGCTCCAATGAAGTACTCTTTGTCACACTTTAATGTTGTAACCACTCACCATAGCTCCCTTTTTACCTATGGATATGCTCTTTAACAAGAGCTTAGAACCTTGGCCCAAAAACTCACCACATACGTGTGTTTCTCTTCATCATCTTGTCATATTGGCCATCCCTGTACTAGTGTACACTATCACAATCACCAGTCTTCCACCCTCATAGTTAACCTTCCTCAAATTTGGTGAAGACAACAACAATTGATTCAACTTTCTCATAACTCTTACATGTACATCATTCGATTGAAACCTTCGGTTTTTTTCTTAGCAATTAATAAAGAGGATCTATGACATGTGCATAATGTGAAATCCATATGAGATAGAAGACACATGCACCTATAAGCCTTCTCACCTCCATGATATGTACGCATTATTCTTTCATCCTCTATATTGCATCCACTTTAGTTGGACAAGGTCGGCAGCCATGAGGACTACAAAGATGTCCCACTATCAATATTTCTTAAACCCCAAACTTTTGCCCAGATAATGTAAGGGTCACTTCTTCCAGCCTTGTTAAAATGTCTTCACAATCATTGATGTGGTTTGACACATACTTACGGCACCCCATCAAATCTTGAGCCTCATCTTTTTGGGCTATGTTGCATCCTTTGATTGGCACATCATCAAAAGAGGGCATTGTAATTTGAGGTATGAAGTCACGTAGGACTTTGTACATACCATTCATCATGTGCGTAACCGAGTTGGTTGCCCCCTGCGGTAAGGTGCACATCCTTACAAAACCCAAGGGTCAAGTCGGTGCTTTCTATTGCTAGTTGGAACTTATCATACTCTAAGTACAAGTGCCCCATAGAATATATTGCCTCATCTACAGCTGGCCCTATACCCATATTCTTGATTGTGACTTTAATGGCATGTTGGAGATCTTGAATGAAGCGTAGAGTTCCATTTTTCTTTGATACTGTGAACCATCTACTTGAGTAGGGAGCACACAAAGGCTCCAAAATCCCCATCTTTACCTTTTCATTGAGTAAATCTATGAGCTTTGACAAGATTTCTTTTGGGACTGGAATTGGTTATACATTCCAAGGCACATGAGGTATGATGAATATTACTATTGGCTCGAATATAAAAAGGATCCACACACCCTATCTCATGTGACTCAAATGAGAAAGCTTTTCCACCCTTGGTTTCCTATTTGAAGAAGTTTAAGTTTAGGAAGTCTGTTTTACTAGAACATATCGATACACCTTCTGGCAAAGCCGAATGTTGTGCTATGGAAGCTCCCCAGTGAGACAAATGATCCTTGGTTGGGAGATTCACATACACTGTGCAAGGCAGCAAAGAACATTTTTGCAATGCTTCCTGATAGATTCTATTCTTGGCAATGTTTGTCTTCATCAATCTTTATAGGCAAGATGAGTGTTCAAGCATGAAACACTCGAAAAATGTACATCACAAAAACAAAGTAAGCATCTTATCAAGTGGAAAAACATGCAAAGGCACCACATCCAGGGCCACGACCCCCTAGATAGGTAGGTACATGATAAAAACAACCATAGTAGTTGCTTTAGCATATATCATAATATGTACATTATTGCTTTTCTTTCCATGCATCGAGAAGTGTCAAAAGTGACGTGAATGTTATTATTTCACACTATGTATGTTCCACGGCATGACATTGTTAAGACCAAATACCATGTTATACAGTGTTGTTCAATAGATGTCTTATAAGATACCGTGTAAGCCCACAATCTAGATTGTAAATTTTGTTCCCAATTGGTCCTTGAATTAGATACTATCTAGTCAATACAGTGCACAAGGTTTTGTTTGTGGCTTTAGCCTGTCCATTTGCATGTGGATGGTACAAAGTTGACTTCTTATGAGTTACCATGAATTCATCTAGAAGATTTTCAATAACTCCATCAATGAAATGTGTGCCATGATCACTCAAAAGCCAATGATGGGAGCGAGAGCTTCCATGTTGACATCTTAGGTAGTCACTTCCATGTTGACTCCATTCTAGTGGAATTAGCACCTGAAACAACGTTGCATGCTCTACTGGTGGTATAGACCTGCATGCAGCACAATTAGTAACATATTCATGAACATCAGTGCACATATTTATCCAATAAACTCCTAATTTTTTCAAGCACTGATATGTTTTTTTTTGCGAGCAATAAAATGCTAAGTCCTAAACATATGCTTCTAAAAGATACCAATTGTACTATTCTACACTTATGCATAATCGTAAAATGTTCTTTGAGCCTAAATGTTACAAACAACGTCCGATTAATTAACAATTCTTGGATTGTCGAACCGTCTTTCGATTAAATTCTTGCTCAACCCTATCAAACTCTCCTCCATAGGACAGTAAGCTCACTATCTCCTAAGACCACTTGGGTACCATTTCAACATTGAAAAGATATACATCAATGATGTCATCATATATGCCTTCTGGAGCTTCTCCATTTGGAAATCTGAAAAGATGATACGCTCGAAGATGTGTCCTAAGATAATGCCAAAATTTCCTAACAACATATATAATACCTAGCCCTTCTCTCTCAGTGGTTGTGTAGTTCTTTTCCGCAATGTTAAGCTGTCTACTGGTATAAGAGATTGGGGAATCCATATTTTCTTCTCATGACTGAGCAAGATGCATCCTATAGCAAATATTGAAGCATCAATATGAGCATGAAAAAGCTTTTCCCAATCTAGTGCTCTAACATTGGAGCAAACATGAGTGTTTTCTTCAACTTTTCAAATGACTCCTCCTCTATCCATTCAAAGGCTACTACAAGTTTATATAGGGGTTGAGAAATGACACTATACATGTGTATAAACCTCCTATAATAACCACAATGTCCCATAAAGCATTGTACCTGCTTTGTGTTTTTGGTCTAGGCATCTCTACAATCACCTTTATCTTATTCAAATTTGTAGATATGTCATTTTTTGAGACAATATGTCCCAAGATTCTAACTTGTTTGACCATGAATACAAATTTTTTTGGGCTAAGGCAGATCCTTATGTTCTACAATTCTTGAATACTTTTTTGAGGTGTTCCGTATGTTTATCTCTCAAGAGAGAGTGTACACATAGATTATCCATATAGATTTCCAAGAATATCCTCAAGTATTCTTTTAAAAGCATGTGCCATTAATCTCTAGAATGATGTTGGGGTATTACTCAATCCTAATGGAATGACTCTATATGCATATATACCCCACTCTATGGCAAATGTCATCTTATATTGACCTTTCGGAGTGATTGCAAGTTGGTTGTAGCCAGAGAATCCATCTAGGAAGGAATATACCCTCTTACCCGCCACTCATTTGAAAACATGGTCAATGATAGATAAGGGATAATTTTCCCTTATTGTGGATGCATTAACCTTCTTTAGATTGACACACACTCAAAGTTTATCATTCTTCTTGGGCATTACCACAATTGGAGATACCCAGAGTTGGTGTGCTCTATCTCATAAATGAACTCAACTTCCCTAAATTTATCAATCTCTTCCTTGATGCGCTTAGCAAACATATCATTATAAGTGTACGGTCTCTGTTGGCTAGGCTTTACGTCGGGTTTTAATCCTCGGAGATTCACTATGTAGTTTTGTATAGTACCACGTGAGTGTAAAAGGAGAAGGGTTTTAAATAGGGGTACCATAAGCGTATACAATAGAGGTAACCCCCTACTTATTTCTTGGTGTCTATCGTAGGTTTTGGGGGTGGAGAGAGAGAGAGAGAGAGAGAGAGAGAGAGAGAGAGAGAGAGAGAGAGAGAGAGAGACAGAGAGAGAGAGAGAGAGAGAAATCTATAAATTTCATAACTTTGTTGAGTACCTTTGATTCAAATTTAAACCCAAAATTTCAAAAATGCCCATATTTGAATGACATACATGAAATAATGTGAACGCTATGCAAAGGATTTGTCCATAATTTTTGGAAAACCCTTCCTTCTCCCCCTCCTTGAAAGACTAGTACCCATGTGGCTGGAGTCATGAGCCCCTTTACTATAGTCCAATGTGTCAACCAATAGGGCTGAAGAGTGAGCTAATTAGTGGGCTAAGGTCCAATGTTCATCAGAAGCGTGTCTAAACTTACATTCGTGGTGCTGTGAAAATTAAAAATGTCACTGAGAGGAAGAGGAAATGAGAATTTCACTTTAGATTTTAAGAAAAATAATATAACAGTGTGAAAGCTCATGGTGGCGTGCATAATAATTTGAAAATGCAATGTCTACTGCATCACTAGCAAGTATAGGCTAGCAACAAAGAAGTATTTTATAATGTAAGCATAGTATTTTGAGTAAACAACACTTTATGTGGGGTGCCAAAAGTAGACAAACCTGCTAACCACAAGAGAGAGTAAGCACACTGTGTACAACAAGACTCCAAAGCATGGATAGTAAGACACATAGTGCACCCATAGTATGGAATGGAAAAATTGAGAACAATGACAACCTACATAGCCATCCTAATGACCAAGCTAGGGCCCGGCTAGGCTCAGTGCATGATAAATTCATAATGTGTTAGTAGACTATTGGGTACCACTAGCTACTCCTCCGGGACTCAACCCACTTGACACTCCTCTTTTGTACCACTAGCTACTCCTCTAAGACTCACCCCACTTGACACTCCTCGATTCGGAGCCCATAATATCATGGAGACACCTATAGCCATGACCTTATTGAGAGACCATTTGAGACCCCTACAAAGACTTCTGTAGTGACACCTAGGTTCAACTACAATAGGTGAGAGGGATTGCCATAGTTGATCGATATCAGTGGAAACTTGATCTTGGATGAGGAGAGCAAGAAGGTGATTTTTCACATACATGGCCTATACTCTCAGGTTTTTTGGCACTACATATTAATTAAATGGAGTGAAATGACCAATGAATTGAAAGATAGAGTCATCGACATGCTGCATGATAAGTTTCCTATGGAAAATTTGGGAAGAGTGATTCAATGAAGACTTAATGAGGGTGTAGAAAGCCAACTTGACTGACTAAAGAAGATTGGAAGATTACCAAGAAAGCAGCACGTGAGAATCCTGACAAGTGGAAGCAACAAAAGGAGGCGAGTAGAGTGCGAGTAGAGGCAGGGAGCTCGCACCACTTGGGGAGTGGCAGATGGGCATCACTTGAGGCTGACTTTGTAAGTGTTATTGAATTTCTCTCTAGGTCTAGTAGTTTTGGGTATTTGTAATCTTAAATTTTAACATAATGTTTTCTTTAGATGTCCTAAAGAGTGGTCGATGATTGGACATGATCCCACGTCATACGAGCACGAGTATGCGGGTAGAAAGGGCTTAAACACCCTTATGGACATTCTGAGCTCTCGGCCCGGCTTGGTAATTACTTAACTTTACACTCTAAAATTTATTGTATTCTAATAATAAGTTTTTGGATTGTTTTACATTTGTATATTTATACTTATAGAAGTTCTTATTGTTTTTTTATAGAATCTGATAGATATGCCGTTGGGTTGCAGTGAGACGTCAGGTTAGCCGACGTCAGACTAACCCTAGTTAGCACTAATCTTACTTCTATATAACATATTTTAGGAGATGAGGTGTATATGTCAGTTTTATAGATGATTCAAAATAATGTAATTTAGCTCTATAGTTTTCCATAATGGAAATTGTATTAATTGTAACTCATACATTTTGATCCAACTTAACAATCAATCAATGTGTTCAAGTTTATTTGGCCATGATTTTTTCATTAGGCTATGCTTTTGTCAGTTCTATGGCTTTTTCAATTCACTATGCTTTTGTCAATTCTATGTTTTTGTCAATTTCACTATGTCTTTTTCAACTCTATGCTTATGTCAATTCTTTACTTTTATACTATGTCCAACATGGTTGATTGGGTGGTAGGGCGTTGTGTGCCCTGCCATCAAATTCTTTTTATCCTTGGACATTGCTATAAGAGTCACTGTTTTGGAATCTGCAGCATCATATATTGGGCCTTGCACAATCGCTATGAACATCACTATAGGCATCGCTATATAGAGATACTTATAGCGGCGATTATAACGACCGCCATAGCGATGCCCAAAGCGACGGACCTGTTGCGACACTAATAGGGACGTTTGTAGAGACGTTGGGGATAATATCTATCTATTTTTTTATCTAAGGCTATCACAAGCCTTTAAGCACCTCTTGTAGCGGCACTTTGTGAGTGGCCAACTTTTTGAGCGCACCGTCTACATCCTTAATAGTGAAAAAAGAGGGCACACATGGGAATGAACCATAAAGTGACATTTTTCCAACATTTGATTGCTCATATAGTTGCCTACAATGTGTGTACATATCCATAAAACTCAAATTACCAAAACTCTCAACTCGCTCTCTCAAGTTTATCCAAAATCTTCCACATGCAAGTGCCTTTTCTTGAACTTTTTGCTTTACTTCCCATCTTCTTCTCTTCTTTTAAATCAATGCCTTATATGTCTGCAAATGACTTTGATATTTTTCTTTGTCCATAGTTGCGTCAAGATTTATCAAGAACTTTCAAGCATCTTGATAGGAAAAAGAAAATATCATGTACGTAGCAATAACAATGGCAAAAGACATGGTATTGGTACAACAACAATATATATCCACGTCTATTATTGCTTGCATTATCGTGCATATTGCTACAGCACGGATTTTAAAAAATAAGGATGCTTATTTGGGCCATCCAAACGGGATGGCCCAAACGAGCATCTTTATTTTTTACCTCCATAAAACATATCCAATATATAAATTTCATTTGAAAATTTTATTTTTTAGAGAATTTTATAAACTTTGAAATTAACAACATACTTTACATTATATGTCACACCTTACTTGCATAATTTGAAGCAAAAAAGAACAATATTAAAATTTAATTACAATAAAGCCAAAATTTTAAATGAGTTTTATGTACAAATGAGAGTTTTTTGTGCTATTGCACTAGTAAAAGACGACTACAAAAAAAGTATTGATTTAAGTTCTCCTCTTTCTCATCCAGAGTTACATAAATTTGATCGCTCTGACTCTGCAACAACCAAAACTAGATTAGATAAATCAATAACTCACAATGATTATTACAATACATATTAACACTAATCTCCCTTTGTAGATATCTAATTGTAGAGTCGCATTGCTCGCAAGAGATATAATTGTTTTCCAACAACCATCGCCAAGTATCGAACATCGTGTCTCTCTCTCCATACTTGACCATGTCTCTAGTAGGACGAGTCAAATTGATATATTTCTAAGCTAAAGATAACCAAAAAGTTTCATAAGCTAAAATATCTCCTATATGGAAGCTTGCATAAAAGAAAATTGCTTATGTTTTGCCTCTTGATTATACTACATGGGACTTTGTCTGGCCCATGCTTCGCATTGTTGTCTGTGGGATTAGCCCATTGTTGATTCATTAGACACTCCCACTTTGCATAAGCCATGTTGCTATCACAAAATCTTTGCTTGAGATTTACAACTTTATTGTCTCTGGTGCGCCATACGCTTGATTGCCTATGTTGTACAAAGTTCTTTATATACCCTTCCAACAATTGCATGGAGAAACGCTCATTTGGGGGTTCAAAAAACGAGCATGTAACAATTCCTCAACATAGTGTGCATGATTGAAATGTTTCTCTTTGAGCTTAATGATAAAAGAGTTCTAATACATCGAGTGTATAAGAATTTGCAAGTGGAACAAAAATGCTCTACCTTGTGTAGTGTCAAAATAAACCTCGCCACCATATTTTAGCCTACAGTAGCACTTGTGTGTATTTGTCATGGGTACGTTACAATACTCATCCTCTATAGTTCAACCGACATAGGTGCCCCTATCCCCCACCATTGCCAAAACAAACATCCCAATAAGAGCCCCTCCCGTTCCGCCTATCATGGAATTTGCTACCCTTAGAGGAATGCCTACGTGCACTACTAGAAGATTTTTGTTGAGCACTCATTGAATATCAACGAGGTTTGATCAAAGCAATAATAGAATGCAATGGCATGGATCCCTACGATGGAAGGAGAGTGGGTCAGTAAGAAGGTGTGGTAGAAGTGATCAGTGAAGTTGATGAAACACTCTGGACGTATGTAGTCCATCCCTAACTCCGCCACAGTGTGGTCTACTATGAAAGGCCATAAGCCGCTAGTTGCTCTGGAGTGTAGCAGCCAAACAAACACTGCATTGAATGTAGATACTCCCCTTGCAAAGAGACTGCTCGTCGTAGCTTTGGATCCATGACTGGCTGATGAATCTGAGTAGATGGACCAGCCCCATTAAAAACCTAGGAGATCCATGCCTGTGGACAATAAAAAGATAGCCCTACTTAAGCTTGTCTTGAGTGAACTAGAGATTAACATAAATTTATTGCATTAACTTACCAAATCAAGAGCTAGATCCATTAGAGGTGACATCCACCCTAGTAGGGGGACACATTTGCAATGTGAACCAACCAAATATGTGGCCAAGTTTTGCCTATGCCAGAACATGTATGTGCATACCCTGTTGACTCTACTCAGCATCCAATGTGTGAGAAACTATGTGATAGCATGGTGCATTTGGTAAGATACACAAGGAGCCAAAAGAGTGCCATTTGGAGCCTCCATTAAAAGGTTGACCCCTGCCCTTTGGGAGATGCCTCTAGGCCATTGAGAGATGCCCCTATACATTTTCTACTCCTATAAGTAGCCACACTTTGTACACACATTTATGTTGCTGATTGTTTATTTCATAATGAGGTATTGATAATAGTTTTTCTACTTTGTGCATTGATCAATTTCTCTCTCTAATTATATATCATGAATGTTACACTAATCATGCCACCTTGATCCTAACCTTTTGGGTAAATCAATTTCTTGGCACAAAGCCATACCAAATGCATCAAATAATGAGCACAAATCTCCAAGGGAGATCATGATCTCAAAGCCATAAAAAAACATCAGATAATGAGCATGAATGTCCAAAGGTGATCATCAATTAGAGACTAAATTGTTTTCATGAACTTATGGTCCTCAACCATCTCATTGGCTAGAGCTCTGGCTTCTTTAGCAACCCCATTAGCTCAGCCAAAGACGGTCCTCTAGGAGTCATTTATGATGGCTCCTTACTACTTTGTTAAAGTTGGGTAGAAGGCAGTAAGAACATGTGTCTATGAGGACACTAAACTGAGTCCAATATAGAAGAAGCCACTCAAATTTCAACTCGTGCACCAGAAGATCACCATTCTTGAAGTTTTTTCTCAAACTTAGAGTCCTATAAACCTTATCTAAAAACTCAATTACTCCTCTCATTCTAAATTTAAATGGAGGAATTCTTCTTGGGCCTCCTTCCAATACAAGTAAATAATTTTGGCTAAATCTCCTAGCAATAGTTCCTTCCAAGTAGGAGAAAAGCATAAAGAACTCTTGAAAGGTATCAAAATTGAATTTGAGTAGGTACACTGTAAAAATGTGGTCGCCCATGAACATATTTTCCACATTAAAGTGAGACATGTTTCAAAGGAGAAAAAGGGCCCACTCTTTAGAGGGATGCAGTCAAGCCCAAATGATAGCCTTGACTATAAGTGTATCTAGAAATTGTTGAAGGGGAGCACGGGGGGGGGGGGGGGGGGGGGGGGGGGGGGGGGGATTGTAAGGGGTATCCTTGGCGTACTGATATATTGTGGACAAACACTCACATAGGCCAATGTTAATGGAGACACTTGCTCTAGTGTACCATTGCCAAATAAAGTATCGACAAACAATACCACATTCCGACTAAACCTCATTTAAAGTAAACCCTTTAAAATCAAAGACCATGGTAGGCACTTACCAAAGTCGACTTTACTAAATAAGTAATCAAAACCAATGTCCTCAGCGTGCTCACTACCATTCCGAAGAGAGATCATGCGTCATGATTCTTCGTCCTTTGGAAAGGCCTTTCTGTTGTAGGGAAATCCCTTGATGAGGATTGGGATGATCTGATTAGGTACTACCTACCTTGGTAAAAACTTTATAAGGTGTGGTGAGCTTCGTAGCTAGGGGTCTCTAATATGATAGGCTTTTAGGGTACCGGCGCCAGTAATGGGTTCGGGTCCAGTGCGTGGAAAGACAGCCCCCTTAAAAATAACTAAAGTAAGGACCAGTGCTGAAGCATCTGAGCGTGGGTGTCTTGGTGGCTAGCACGGTTGAGCAACGATATACGCCGTTGGATGGCGCTTCGATTCGCGCTATCAGTTTTGACCTCTAGCTGGGCCACACCGATTTCGTTGCTAGTGCCACTGTGTGAGACACGCGATTGCAGAGAATTGTGTCGACCTCGGCCTGTGTAGGATTATTCGCTCCAATATTTATGTTGCAACTCGATCTTGATGACAGCTAGGGATTGCGCCCCTCCATGCCCAAAATGGCGCACCACAAGATAAATCCGTGCATCAACGGCATAAAGGTTGTTAAATAGGGGGTTTTACCCTATATGCCATGCAAAACTATTTCCTTGGCCGATATAAAGATTATCACAAGAGGGGGATCTTTTTCTTTTTAAAACTCATGGTTGTGTGTTGGAAAGCGAACCTATTAGTTTCCAAAATTGGAAACCAAAGGTATTATGAATCTAAAAGTTTAGGCTTTAGGTTTTGCGAGTACCGTGATGTGGATGACGTGGACGTGGGGAGGGCCATGCATATATGATCGCGCCGCGGGGTCACTTCTCAAGAGCAGCCTTTGAATGACGTGAGCCCGCGCAAGCGTCACCGCACTGACGCGGTAATTATGGCAGCCTGATATGAGAGAGAGAGAGAGAGAGAGATGACATTGGCAACTTCAAGCAAGAGAGAGAATAGAGATGGATCATGGCGACTGCGTGTGTGACACTGTGTGCGTGTGTGTGTGTGTGTGTGTGAGAGAGAGAGAGAGAGAGAGAGATGCCTACAGCGCATAAAAGCGAGACCTGGCCCAGCTGCTCACAATGATGATCGTCAAGCTCTATGGTAGGGCAGGCGGGCCGGCGTCTTGCAGCACCTCTCTCTCTCTCTCTCTCTCTCCCTCCACGCTGCGTCGCTGCCATGGATCTTGTCCCCAATATATATGCTCTCATAATTCTTGCTTCTTGCATGAAATCATGGATTCAATTTAGGTTTGCTTTCTTTGGTAGAGGGTACGATCTGGTAGCATCCATATAAATATATGCACTTGAGAGCCACCAAAATTGTGTCACACGCATTCTCTCTCTTCTCTTGCAATCTTGCATTGCCATGTCTTCAATCCTTTCCATGTGAAATTGCAACCATGGGCGCTTGTCATGTCATGGTCAAAAGCTCTTCTGCGTACACAACCAACTTCATGCATGTCTCATTTGTGTACCCAAAAAGATCACCTTTTCCCCTGCTTGCTCGTGAGGCCAACCTTTTGGAACTTTTGAACGTACCTTTTGGCTCATACAGAACTACCTTCAATCCTCTTTTAACAAGGTCCGAAAAGAGGGTTCCTCAATTGCGCCATGGGTAAAACTAAAGCATTAAAAAACAACAGATGCCATATGCACCTCAAGAACTGACCCTGATCTACTTTGAGTTCATGTTTTGCTTCACTTTTAAGCTCTTGTCCTTCTTAGTTCTTTTGTTCTGATTTTGCTCTAGTCATATCATTGCTATTTCTCTAAGTGTCTCACCACACTTGGCATATGTGTCAATTGAAGCATACCCAATCACAATATCTTTGCTCCATAGTCTCTATCACTACCAATCTCAACCTGAATTTTTCTCTCGACTTTGACATCATTCAATATGGAACATGCCTTCCAAATGCAAGCAAAGGTGATGACATTTTGAGACAGACCCTTTTCCCACCTTCATTAAAACAACCCAAAGCATCTCGGTCCATCTCTTGTTGGGAAGACCATACAATCCAAAAAATCCAAGAGATGGCATTGCACACTTGAAGCATGCCAAAAACTTGTTGTGCCTTGTAATCAGAACACCACTCTTTGCATAAATATCAACCAATATAGCTCCACTAAGCAAAATTTTGTTTTTGAATAACCCCTATATATCAATATTATCAATAATCATTTCCTCATTTAAACTTTTTGTATTACTCCACATGCTTTCAATTCCCAAGCGAAGTCCATCACACTTGTAGAGAAGCCCATGCTTCACATTTTTAAAACAATATCTCAAGTGTTTTGTGATTGCATCTCCCATGTTGGACATATGTTTCAAGGGAGAACATTTTCTATAGAAAACGTCGGAGGGTTCACCGTTCAGTAGCCCCCTATATAACGTGTGTTCATGGGGTATTAAAAAAAAACCTCTCTTTTAATATGTTTGAATGAATAAAACGATCCCTTATTTTAAATTTTTTTTACAAAATTGAATATAAAACCCCCATATTTTAATGTATCTCTGTTAAATTGTCTTAAATTTTTGCATTTTAAAACCCCTCCTTTTGAGCTCATGTTATACATTAACATGATTACACAGTGCACCCCCCGAGTAGGAAGCTCATCAAAAGGACAATTTGTTATTTTAGTAATACACCACACTTTGATACATGTTAATCAAAACGTTGCCATGCACAATGATCTTCTTTGACTATAATATCATTATGATTTGGTTTTCCATATCAATATGTTACATGATGCATGCAATTAGGAGAGAGCCGCTAGCTCTACAATTGCTGAAAAATCTCGAGCTTGTTAGGTTTACCCTTCTCTAGCTTATCGTACTATCACTTTGGTCAAGAAGACGCGAGTTGATCAAAGCTCTTCGAACCATGACCTTCTTTCTCAATAGCATTTTATTATTAATATGATAACGGATGTGCTTTTATTTTTTGATTTCTAAGATTGTTTCATGGCCTTGAAAATGCACGCAAAGATTTCATTTGAAGAGGTTTGCTCACTTTGCTTTTGGTAAACCGTTCTACATCTTCTTACGGCCCTAGAGCTACCCTACTGCAACATGCCTCCAATGTAAAGCATAGGTGGCTACATTTAGAGTGGATCCATTGCTCCATATTAAGGAAAAGAGTTCAAAGCTTCTTGGCCTCGCCAATGCTGGACATTACCTGATATAAATGTAGGCCAAATTGATATATGGAATGCAAAACACCCTCTATTTTTGCTAGATCTTCTAGTGTCTTTCTCCTCCCAACTCTCGCACCTGTTCTCTACGCTAGTGTAGCCAAAGTTGGTCCGCGCTATAAAGTATGCTATGCAGTGCAAAGGGTGCTAGCAGGTGCATGGTAGAGGGCTAAAGTCAATGTGGAAGACCTCAGCAGGACAGTGGCAATGGAAATGCGTGCTTAAAGTTTTATTTTAGGCCGGGGGGGCCTCCACCGTGGGATAATGATGACGGCAAGTCAAGGTGTTCAAAATGCGGAAAATGTGTCCCAAAATGTGGTATTCAAGATGCTATAGAAGCTCATCCAGATAGCTCGCCAAACAGAGTCTCGGTGTGAAAGTTATGATTGTCCGAAGTTAGAAGGCTTCGCAAGTCCTGACGGACAGGGCATGTACAGACAGGTGGCGAAAAATGGGATCAATGGATACACGTGTAAAGCTCAAGCTATCGATCATGCCGGTCTTTTCTGTTCGCCATTCGAAGCTCAAACGGGCAAGTTATGGCCTGTGGAATATTTACCGGGGTTGGGTATGTGCTCATTGAGCGGCGTTGATAGGCATGCTGACAAGGATATTTTTGAGCTCGCTTGGGTTCTGCAAAATTGCATGCAAGGTGGGGAGTCAGCCAAAATTGCGGCTCGCCGATCGGATTCATAGTCACCGCTATGCGTCCACTTCAAGTTGACAAACAATCGCGGCAGGGGTAAACTCGATTTTTTTCCATTTTCGAATGTGTTGTCCGAGGCTAGCGTGACATTGAGTGGTGGACGGGAGTTGAAATTCTGAATCAATATGGTGAAGTTCCCATACGACATGATAGAAAAAAAAAACTTTATCTGGTAAATCCGTGCATATAGAAGCACCGGCACCATGGGAAATAGGTGCAAAAAAATCCTTGGCTAAAACTCACAAAGAAAAGCCTAAAGGCGCCATTGCCAAAAAAGGGAATTTTTTTTCTTGGCCTTAAAAAAAACAAAGAGGAAGGAAAGAGGGAGGGCAGCGTTTTTGGAGCGGTGGTGGATTTTTGGGTTTTGCTTTGAGTTTGGGAAGAAGGAGGCACTTCGCAAGAGCAGAGTGGTTGGAGCCGACATGGGTGGTCCGTGAAGCGACCCAAGAGCACGACGGCTTGAAAGAAGAGGGAGCCAGCGAGGGTTTCCACAAGGAGGAGCTACTATGCAAGCGAAGACATCGGTGGATTTTCTGTCGAGTTTTGTGCCGACAGAGTCGAGCTTCGAGGGATGTGTATGCCCCTCAGTACGGATTGCTAGTGCAGCCTAGAGCAGACAGTGCAGATCCTGTACCGGGTGTTTTTCATTGAAGGAAAGCTATCCTTGCCGATTTTGGTGTCGTCTCTCCTCCCTTCCCCCCTTTCTTCTTTGCTCGTCTCCAAGGTGTGCGCTCTCGGTGTGTGTGAGCGTGTGCGTCCCCCTGGCCCCCTGTGTGTGTGGGAGAGAAAGAGAGAGAGAGGTGTTGAGTTGTAGAAGAGCTGGAAGCAGGCAAGATTGGGGTGATCGCAGTTTGGTGATCGTGCAAAGCATGTGTGCGTTGGGCGAAGTGCAGGCGAGGCCCTGCTAGTGGGAGTTGCTTATTTTGAAGGTGTTTCGAGAGGACAGGGGTGCTGTGAATACCTTGAGCTATATAGTGAAGGGGATCGGGGAGCACCACAGACGGAGAGTGAGAGAGAGAGAAGGAGACACACAATGCAGAGATATGGGTGGGGAGACTCCAAAGAGTGAGCAGCCCCCTATACACTTATGCTATGTATAAGGTATACAAGTCAGTGGACGCCCAGACTCTGGGCGGCCGGGCAAGGCACAGACGCCTATACCCCAACAACCTCCCACTTAAAGGCGACTGTGCCTTTAAGCAAGAGAACCTAGTCTAAAGACTACAAAAGGCGAGAGAAAACCGCTCTCAACCGATGCCCACTGGCTGGCTGTGATCTTGTGCATCCGGCTGTCCTGCTCCCGTGTAAGTCCATACACCACCAGACGTACCGCACACGTACTGCAAGTATGTACGCAATACCTGCAAACCTCCCCTATGCTCTATGCCGAGATCAGTCATCGAACGGCTGACAACCCCAACTGCAAATGCTCCCACTGCAGCTGCGATATCTGGTCTCAAGATCAACATCTCATACATGAGACCACCAAATGCCGATGCAATGCTAGCGGGCCTTGCTAGCTCTACGGAGCATGCATCAACATATATATCCCTGGCAATAGGCATCTCTGACTGACAAGGCGTGTCAGCCACATGCATCTCCTGACTATCCGCAAAAGACGCATCAACCTGTCGTGCAACCTCAGAGCAAACCAGCTGCTCTAGGTGTCTGCTGGAAGACATATCCTGCACAACTATATCCCCATGCTCACTGTCGAGCATAGAAAGGAATGACTGCATAATCGCTGACATCTCAGCCTCCTCTGCAATCATCCACTGCAAACATGACCACTCAATCTGCTGTGACTCACTAGAGCTCTCATGCTCTAACTCCGTATGCATAGACTCTTGCACAACGTCCTCCTGTTGTGACTCACTAGAGCAAGACCGCTCTACCTGTCTATCCTGCATAGAAGTATCTCGCACAACTGACTCTCTGCTTTGCTCAGTCACTAGCAAAGCATGCATGTCTGACTCTGTCACCTCTCTGTGTGATTGCTCAAGTCGTGCCCCAACTGTGTGCACAACGAGCTCACTACTCTGCACTCCATGCAAAGCATCCTGCAACCCACAAGCAAAAGAGACTCGCCTGCTCTCTCGCTCTCTACCTGGCTGCGTGATCACAGAGACAACACCGTCTCTCGTGTGATCCACATGCAATGGGTAACGTGTACCACTCCTAGCACCTCTCGCAATCACTAGCGAACCCAAATGCATCACAAAATCTCGCTCTCGTAGCGAAATCTGACATCCACAATCTCTTAGCTGACCAATCGAGATCAAACTCACTGTCAAATCTGGTACATAGCGCACATGTTGTAACAAGTAAGATGCACCACTCGGTAATGACAGTCTCACATCTCCTGCACCTACTATCGCATGCACCGATCCATCGGTCAAACGTACACTGCCAAGCATCCCGCTAGAATAGCTACAAAACCATGCACGATGCGGCGTGACATGAAACATAGCATCTGCGTCTAGCAACCACTGCGAAGGGAGTGCACTATCCACATGTATAGCATCTCGTGCATAGCTCGAGATAAAAGTGACATCCCCGTCACTAGTATACTCCGACACTACATGTGCCTCAACTGTCAAAGCAACTGAGTCCATGGCATCACTACATACATCTCTGAAACTGCCATGTCTCCTACGATGTCGCATACGACGAAAACAGCGCCGTCTAACGTGTCCAGAATGACCACAATACCAACATGTCATCTGTCGGCGTGCTCGTGAATGTACATGTCTCACACGAGTCCGTGATGACTCAGATCTATCATACATATCATGTAATCTGCGCCAAAGTGCTCTCGAAGTAGTCTCATACATAACAAGAGCATATACAGATTCCGCAAGGTGCAAAGAGAGCGTAGATAGTGCCATCTCCTCTAGCTCCTGCCACTGATCGTCAGACATGTTTGAAGGTCTACCTGCATCACCACTCAATGGTCGATGCAACCCTCGCTGTGTCAATGCATCAAGCATACACTCTCTCCATGCCACAAAGTCTGACCCATCAAACACGCGCATCTGTGAGAGGTCACAATCTGATCGATCACCTGTCTCTACCATGAGCACAATGTAGCAAACTAGAAAGCAAAACCACCTCACCAACAACACCTGAAAACTGTCTACCAATATGGCCAGAAACACAATGTAAAACCTGTGAGACACACTCCAAAATAGAGCTCCCGCAATGTCAATACAAGCCTCGCCTGCTCTAGTATCACACTGCAATCTGTGAGCTAATCACCAAGCCCACACTGTGCGGTATCGATGCATACACACGCACAAATCTCCCACCTGCAGAGAACACCGCACACAAATGCTGAGTGCAACCCGCAATCTCTACCTAGATCGCATAAATGATACGCATAAAACTCCTGGGAAAATTTCGCCAGAGTTTCGTCAGTAAAACGGCCACAAAACCAGTAACCAAACTGACTGCACGCTCAAAACCATGAGCAACCAAAGCGCATCAAATCACACTCCAAATTCATGCACCAATCTCCACACTTTGCATACATCATTGCAAACACCTGCAAATCTAGTACACAAATATCTGCTCTACCTGTGACTGCCAAAAAACATGCTCGAGGCATACATTGTCGAGCTCAAAATGCAATCACATTAGTCTCCCTGAGCATCAAACCACATAAGGCATACATCGTATCCTCCCACCTGTGAGGAAACTTGCAGCAAATATCACTCTCACATCTGAGAGCAAGCCATGTGTGAAATCCTCGACACACAATAAACAATTGCTGCTGCAGAAAATTCAGCGTTCAGAATTTTAAAATTCTGATATGACGAGTGCGTCCGGAGCATGCCAAAACCCCAAGGTAGACTCCTGGATCACATGTATCCGAGTCCGAGTGTGCAAAATATGCCAAAAACACTGTTTTCGGCCCAAAGACGCAACAAAAACTTGCTGCTGTTGCAGAAATTTCAGAGGTCAAAATCAGCTCAAATGGACATCACCATTGTGTCCGGAGCGTGTCAAAACCCCAGGTTACACCTTAACCTTGCATAAATCGCATTCCGTATGCAAAAGTTATGCAAAAAACACTGTTTTTGGGGCCCGAAAAATGACCTGCGGAAATGAAAATCTGCATTCTTCCTGCAAGTATGGCTGCAAATAACCATACACACTTGCAATACACTCTTCCCTCAACCTTGGGAATTCTCCTCAAGCTTCCATGAGCACAGATCTGATGTTTGCTCACCGATCTCAAGCTTCCACCGAAAGCGAGCTCACCATAGCCGAAAGCTCACTTCTCTGTAGCACTCCATCTGTCGTGAAGCCAAAGCTCTGATACCAATTGAAGGGGATCGGGGAGCACCACAGACGGAGAGTGAGAGAGAGAGAAGGAGACACACAATGCAGAGATATGGGTGGGGAGACTCCAAAGAGTGAGCAGCCCCCTATACACTTATGCTATGTATAAGGTATACAAGTCAGTGGGCGCCCAAACTCTGGGCGGCCGGGCAAGGCACAGACGCCTATACCCCAACATATAGGGGCCTTTGCGTGTGTGTTGGGTGTGTTCCCCATTCCCCCTCTCCATCTTCTGGTGCCTCCACTGAGGAGCACACTGATTGCTCCTTGGTGGTGTGTTTGTAAGCAAAAATGTGGCAAGGTGTTGATCCGATTTTCAATGGTGATGAAGATGCGGATGAGTGGCTGGCAGATTTTGAGTTAGCCTTATGATTGGAGTACTAATTGGGTTAAGCCTTTGCATAAAGGAGGGGATGTAAAGAATGTAAGCAACTACCGGACTATAATGATTGGGTCTCTTATGGCAAAGTTGTTTGGGTGCATAATGGAGATGAAATTGAGTGATTGGGCTGAAGAGAATGCAAGCGTGCAAAGGGACAAGCGGGTTTTCGTCGATGCCATAGCACCATTGATCATCTTGTCACTCTTCGTGTTCTTATGGAGGAAAGTCGGTTGAAAGGCAAGAGATTGTATTGTTGTTTTGTGGACTTTAAGAAAGCCTTTGATATGATTCCACGTAACAATTTGTGGAGAAGGATGGAAGAACTCCAAGTGCCAAGTGAGTTTATGCTTGCGGTTTCTCGAATCTATGAGAAGGTGATTTGTCAATTGCGCATGGGAAGAAAAACTTCAGATATTTTTGTAAGCACTATTGGGGTTAAACAAGGATGTCCATTGTCACCAACTCTCTTTGGTCTATGCATCGATCAATTGGAACAAATGGTACTTGACTTTATGCAAGAAGAAGGCATTGAAGAGGTCACTATTTGCAATGCGGTAATCATGCTTTTGTTGTATGCGGATGATGTAGTGCTTCTAGCACACACTTTAGAAGATGCACAAAAGCTTATGGTTGTCCTTGAGAACTTTTGCTTGCATAGTGGGCTGATTGTAAATGAATCCAAAACAAAGGTTATGCTTGTGAAAACCAACCATAAGGAGAAGCCATGCATTGTGTACAACAACGAGACACTTGAAGTTGTTGAGAGCTTTAAGTACCTTGGCCTTGAGGTTCCATCCAATCACAAGTGGCATGAATGTGCTATGCGTCGTTTGGAAGCGGGAAAGAGAGCATATTATGCATTTGAGAACATGTGTAATGCGGGAAACATCAAGTGTTGGGTTCTCAAGAAGTATCTTTTTGATGCATTGGTGACACCGGTTCTTCTTTATGGAGTTGAAGTGTGGGGCGGGAGCATCTCAAAGTCTACTTGGAAAGAGTTTGAGAATGTCCAAAAGCGTTTTCTTACAAACTTTCTCCAAGTTAAGACACAAACACCATATATGCTCCTACTTCTTGAGTCGGGATCTCTTCCAATCGAGGTTATGGGCATGGAAAGGGTTGTGGAGTACATGATAAAGATGCGTCAAAACTCCTCACATCAACTTCCTACAATTGCATGGGAAGCAAGCAAAAAAGTTCAAAAGACGCATAAAAGCAAGATCTTGAGCACGGGATGGATGCAAGACATAAAGAAGTGGTTTGGGAGATGGGATGCATTACACTTGCTACATGATGCTTCAATTGACTCTCAAGTGAATGAAGCTTTTCTACAACGCCAATGTATTACGGCTTGGGAGAAATCCGGTGGGTCACGCTTCATACATTACACCACCTATATTGCCCCCAACTACAAAACCATGTTCTTCGCTGAGAGAGGAAACCGTACTCACACTTACATGCTTTGAGCCTATTCCCTTGTCCGCGATACGCACTATCGCAGCAATTCGGCTTAGCTCCCATTTCCTTCGATGCGAGATAGGGCGTTGGGGCAATGGAGAAGAGTCAAATCGATTGTGCACATTATGCTCACTGCAAGATCGAGAGTCTGAGTACCACACACTACTAGAGTGCTCAGCTTTTGATCACATCCGAACTTGCTTCTCTCACATTTTCAGCCATAACTTAAACCTACACACTTTCCTCTCCCAGCCAAAGTGTGGGCTCTCCATTGCGACTCTCATCACTACAATTTTGGAGCATCGAGAGTCACTCATCAGCCATACACATACTACATCACATGTAACTTTGGTCCCATAGGTCATATTTGACCTCCGAGGACGATAATAAAATCTCTCTCTCTCTCTCTCTCTCTCTCTCTCTCTCTCTCTCTCTCTCTCTCTCTCTCTCTCTCTCTCTCTCTCTCTCTCTCTCTCTCTCTCTCTCTCTCTCTCTCTCTCTCTGTGTGTGTGTGTGTGTGTGTGTGTGTGTGTGTGTGTGTGTGTGTGTGTGTGTGTGTGTGTGCGTGGCACATTCTCTACAAAATGCAGTGAGATTCAACTCGCACCATAGCAGCAGATGTATGATTGCGAGAAATGGCCATTCTATTACGATATTTCTACTTAGGAGTTCCAGACTCATGCAACGTAAGTTTCAAGGGTTGGGGGGGCTGAGACGAAGTTGAGGGCGAGGACGAAGTGTCTGCAGTCTTTGGAGCGAACGTTGAATATGTCATGCAGCTGGCGACGAGCGTTCTTAATAGCATTTTCTCTTGCATTTTTAACTTCACGGAAATCCGGCAGCGTTTATACCTCACCGGTACTTCTTGCTCAGCACACTCCTCGTCTACGCATCATCTGGCATTTTTCATAGCTTGAGCTCATTGTCCGTCCGCGCGCGCGCAGACGAACAGTGAGCTCAAGCTATGAAAAATAATTTATAATAAAAGTGAGTGTAGACTCACATGAGCTCAAAAAATGGTCTCTCGGCTTAGCCTTGAGCTAGTCGGAAATTGAAGAAAGTCAATTCAAAAGGGAGGAAAAAACAATTTCCACTTTAATTTTGCAAGAAAATAGCATAAACATGGTAAAATATAATTTTATTTGCCAAACATGAAGTGTTTTTTTTCATGAAAAAATAGACATGTAGGTGGTTGAGCACGCAGTCCGTCCGCGCGCGCGGATGGATTGCGTGCTCAACCACCTACATGGCTATTTTTCCATTGAAAAAAATCACTCCATTTTGTGCAACTAAAACTATATTTTAGCATATTTATACTATTTTCTTGCAAAATTCAAGTGGGAATTGTTCTTCCTCCATGTGCAGATACTCTGCGTGCTCATTGCCCTAGTGTATACTTCTAGCAGTTGAAGCTACTGGAAACCCAGTAGAGGCGACACATAAGGAATCCAATAGGGGAGGAACTATTTTTCAAAAAGAAAAATTTCAAAAGATCCCCATTGTGGGTTTAAAATAAAAAAGGAGGCAATGACGAGTGGCAAGGGGAAGGCGGCATGCTAGCTAGGTGCATGTCTCTAGGGGGGTCAAGGTCGAGGCAACATGCATTGGTGACTACGAGAGATCCAAGGCAGGGGCCCAAGGGGGAAGGAGGTGACTGAGTTTGGTGTGTGTGTGTGTGTGGGTGGGTGTGTCAGGCGGTTGTGCTTGATCACAAGGGCATCACTAAATCAATAATATATGCAACAAAGAAGAATACTATTGGGAGAAATGTGTGTCTCACACTGCCTGGGAGAAATGCGATCTATAAGGTGCAGTTTAAGAATGGGTAGGAATCCTCATTGCTTGTGAGGGACTATGAGACAACATGTTGGGTAGGAGATAAGTGCAGGAGGTGGGCTTAATTGGGAGGAGACAATGGAATCTCAAAAGATTCCTACTAATAAAATTGAAATCAATTGAGTAATTAGTTACTTCATTTTGTGAGTTGGCATTCTAAACAAATTAATGCAAAGGTTATCTCCCCTTCATCAACCACAATTTGTGGCACACACATCCATTTTTCTAGGATTTGCTGAGTGAGAGAGAGAGAGAGAGAGAGAGAGAGAGAGAGAGAGAGAGAGAGAGAGAGAGAGAGAGAGACAGAGAGAGAGAGAGAGAGAGAGAGAGAGAAAGAAAGAGAGAGACCTTCAAATACTTCAAGTGCTCCATCTTACAGTGGTCCCTTAGCTCTCTTAGCCACGAGGAGGATCCTTGAATACCTTTTGGAGAGAAACTGGTGAGTAACAAAGGAATCTACAAGCTGGCACGTTTCTCGAATGATGGCAAACTGTTGTTTGAAGGATGTGGAATTACTGGTGGTGCAACATAGTTTGAATCTAAAATGAAAGGATAATGATCAATAAAGTCTTAGAAATTATGTGCAATTCATATGTGAAATGGTTCACTCTACTCATCAAATTGTGGAGGGTTAATTGGTCATCAAATTGTGGAGGGTTAATTGGTCAGAAGAGAAGTGGCTAAAAAGTATGAACAACATTTGGAAAGTAAAATATGGCCAAGTTTGATGAAGATAATCACTTTGAAGGTGTTGTGGGACCTATCCCTATTATGAATCTCTGGGTGCAAAATAGCTTTGTAGGATCCCTTACATCTATTTAAAGATTTCCCTTCCTCACAGGGTCAATCTGCAAATGGGCACAAAGGACATGGAAGTTACTCTTATTTAGGAATGGTTTAGTTTTGAGAGGGAGAAGATTTTAGCACCAAGCAGTGCTTGTGTGCACACAAATAGCTAGATATTGCTATCTTAACCTTTGAGGAATCCTTGTGATAGATCAGTTCAATGATATCATACCCAAAAGCAATGAGCTTCTATATTTAATAGGATCAAGAGTAGGGACATTTGTGCAGGTCAAAGAATAGAAACATACACTACATTAACTGCTTGGGAAAAATAGACCGCTTCCTTTGGTTGAGGCTACTAGATAAACATAAACATGGTCTTTTGCTTATGAATTATAGACCACCTTTTGAGAAATGTTTTCCCCTCAAGTCACATGTAGTAGTCAAGTCTTGTTGTTCATTATTTGTTGAGTTAAGATAATATCTCCACTCACACTTGTTAGTATTACTTTAAAGAAATAGTTGTTGACAGTAGCTGCAATGAAAATGACATTGCATACCACTGTAGCTACTGATGGTTTTGATCGCATGATGTAGTTCTAAAAAAATTAAAAACAAAACATTGAATACATACATACTTTAATACAACTTAAATGACAAGATAAATAAGCTATGATTTATACCATCATTTATACATATGAAAGGAGATTTATACATATAAGACCTAGACCTAGGACTTTAGTTCAAAAAGCTTAGGCTTGGAATTTGTACCTTCTTTATGTATTGTCCTAACTAATAAATTCTCATAAATATTATATTTTGTACGGTGGGGTGGTCTGTCCCTTCTAACCCTCTAAAAAAATATCAAAATACACCAACAAATAACAAATGTCAAAAAAATGCTAGAAAGCATTTGGAACCAACCAGCCTCAATGAAGCTTTAATGGGTTTCTAGCATTCATTAAAAAATAGTATTTTAATTGTTTCTTTTCACCTCAAGGAAGGAAGAATCTAAATATTCACTGTCATTAAGGTCTACCACAATAAATCATTTTCAATTAACAAGTCTAAGGTCCCCTCTAAACAAGAAATCAATTTTCCTTCAGCTTCATATATGAGGGCTTTTCTCATGGCCTTGCCTTTGAAAGTGGAGAAAGACTCATGTTCAAGTGCATCCCATAGTGATTTTAGGTGGTAAACCTTGAAAATGGAATTCCAATCTCACTCCATACATATCTCCTCAATTGATTTTTGTGCATATCTCTGGACACTTCTCACCCCTTGTTTTCCACCTTAACATGCTAAATCTCCATTTTTTTATTTCCTTATCTACACACAAATTTATTTCCTAAACTTTGGGTCTTTAGAGGTGAAAAGACTTACATTGTAACCACTCTATGCTCCATATTGTGGATAAAAAACTAAATATATTACTGATGATGATTTCAACCTTGGTGATTACGTTTCCTCTTAAAAGAAAGAGTGTTCGAAGACATGGTTGTGTAAGTACATGGACAATTTTTCTCTTTGTAATCAATGTTACTATCAAGCCAAGGCTTATTTGGACTTTTATGCCCAATGCCATGCTACCAAATTTGATGCATATGGTCCACTAGATCAACACTTGAGCTCACATCATATGTATATTTCAAAGAAAATGCATTTATTATTGGGTAGCCTATAACTTGAAAATCTATTATATGAAATATGGGGACTAAATTGTTTGTTTTTAGAGTTCATCAAAGTCACCACAATTTAAAAAAGAAAAATAAATTGTTACTTTAGGCTAAAACATTGAGAGGTGCAATGGGAAATTGGTGGAAACTGGAAGGCTATGGAAATTGGAAGGTTGAACATAAATTAGCAAAGTGAAGGTTAATAATATAGGAAATGAATATTTTCATGAAATTAAAAAGTTAAAAAAGAAGTACAACTACAAGATTTTTCCAAATCTTGCCCACAACTAAAAAGACCTAAATCTTTTAGAAAAAGCTCTAAATTAGAAGCTCCCAAAAATTAAGCACTCCTCTACAAACACGTTATAGAAGGACACATACTAATCTCCGGTCTCAACAGAAATATTAAGAGTTGTGTACCTATGATCATTTATGTAAATACCCATGATGAGTTTCATAGTGTAACTCATGATGAGGACTTCTTTTTGTAAATTGGGAAGAAAACCAACATTGTATTGCGGAATTCAATATCAATTTCTAATGTAGAAACGTGATTTGCTATTAATCAACCATTTTGTTGTCTGCCTTGCAAGATGTCTTATTATAAGTTGATTTCAAATTGTTTTAGCAGTTTTTCTTAGGGCTTTTGTAGAAGATAAATATGAGCAGTTAGTGGGCAGAAGTGCAAGCTATACCACTTATGAACTGTGGACCACATGCAAGTGGTTGATAGCTATTTTCATTGGGTTCATAGTGCTCCTACAACTCATTGGGTTCCAAGTGAGGGATTTAGATGGATTCCCCCATGGATTGCAACTAGATACTCTGGCTCTTAGGTTGGACTAGACTTGTCTCCTGACTAGCAGATTTCTCCCGTCCTCTTTTCCATCAGGAGGAAGTTGCTACATTGGAGTTTGGCATGACTCTCTTTGGCAGGCAAATTTGTAGTGGCCAACTAGGTGTTGTTGCTACTATGTGGTACATTACATCTTGTTGGATCTTTCTGAGTTCCTTCATCAGCCAAAAAGAGAGGTTGATCAAGAACTTTCTTTGGTCAGGGTGTGACACTCAGATACCCTGGGCCAAAGTGCTCCCTTCATTGGTCATCACTCCCCCTTGTTCTCAGGGGGGGTTCGGGATCATAGACCTAGCACAATAGAGCAAAGCCCTTCTTGGGAAGTTTTCTCGGGGGGTTCACCATTCAGTAGCCCCCTAAGTAACGTGTGTTCACGGGGTATTAAAAAAACCCCCTCTTTTAACATGTCTAAATGAATAAAATGACTTGGGATTTTTTTCCAAAATTGAATATAAAAAATCCTTATTTTAATGTATCTCTCTTAAATTGCCTAATTTGTGCATTTTAAAACCCCTCCTTTTGAACTCACGTTATACATTAACATGATAACATAGTGCACCCCGCAAGGAAGTTTGTTGTCAGAGGACTGCTTCTAGGGAAGGAGCCCTCAAAGGAGTTTTTCCTTCAGCATCTTAGAGCTCGAGTGCCTCAAGCAGAGGCCCTTGGAGACCTTCCATTAGATGGATGTTTATAGAGATGCATAAAGTTGGTCTGAGCAGGAGACTGCAGGACCGTTTTGCTGTGAGCCTTCTTCGCTCTTGGGAACAGCTGTGGAGAGGCCTAGAGCAGCACCAACCCACCTACACGGACAAGCACTTGAGACAACCCCTTGTTTGGAACCCCATGGTCAGCACTGAGAGAGGCCACTTTGTTGGTAGTAGGCCTCATGTTTCTTAGGGTCCCATTGCAGAGGGTTGAGCACACACTCTAGGTGACTGGATCCAATTCTCAGGTTTGCTAGAGGAGTTATAGAGCATCCAGCTGTAGGCCATGACAAGCATGTGTCAGAACATCATAAAGGCAGTACCAGCTGAGTGGCTTACACCTCTAGAGATAGCAACTCCTAGATGGATGGGGGCCTTCATGTGATTGGAGGTCCTCATTGCAGTTCAAGCTTGCTCAAATACTGTACCATCCATGTTCTTCAAGATACAGCGAGAGGGTCAACTACACAGAGTCTTAGTAGAGGCTCCACGGGTTGTTTTTCAAAGGATCTAAGTAGTGGCCATCTAGGGGAGGACTTGTGTCATTGATCATGACCAAGCATCTCTTGAGAAAGGCCATTGGAGGCTTTGGTCTTGGGAGATCTATCCACTGGCATGAGTGCAGTGGGATCTTAGAGAGTGGTTCTAGAGGGACCCTTTGTCCTCACCTGACCATCGAGGGGTCCCTTTCTTTCAGTACACTTTTCGCCTGGGACGTCACATACTAGAAGCGTGGAGAGAGGCTCGTCCTGCTACAACACCTCATTGGTAGGAGGAGGGACGACCACAACTGAGTTCTTGTCAGCCTTTTGTGCAAGGTTGTGGGACACTGGACAACCACAATGAGTCACTTTGAACCAGTGGCCAGTTGCACATAGAGTTATAGTAGTGGGGAGTTGGCTAGTACATAGTGCTCTTTTGGCAGCATGTAGCTTGTGACCATCCTTTGGAGAGTCAGCAATACTGTTTGTCTGACTACCCTATGGCACAACACGTTTGGCTTTGGGTCCTTTGGCTAATGCCAACTCTTTTCATAGAATGATAGTACACTTGGGGGGCAACTGCTTGTTGGTCCACTCTCACAGGACCTACACTATAGTTTGAGCTATCCCCCACCAATAGGATGATAGTGATATAGGGCGGTTGACCTGCACTCCACCTGCTACAAAGCTTACCCCACAGGTGTGGTGTATTGAGAGAGAGTTTTGTTGGGAGCTCGTCTGTGGCCTGACACTTTGGTTCATTTGACAGGCATGCTACTTCCACATCTTCGAGGCTTGCCTTGTTCCACGAGTGAAGACTGTTCAAGATTGTTGGTTGGAGTTGATCCATACTCTTAGGGGCCAGTTTGAGAGACTTCAGGGCAACTCCGATCGCATGTAGGATTGCAAAGAGGAGTTCCTTTGACTGTAGTGCCATTTTCCTTTCTTCACCATGGTCTGCGGTGAGCTCAAATGGCACTATCATCCACATGTGTGGATTTTCCCTCCTCTCATCTCTTGATTTGGCCCTCATTGCACATATGCTATTTTTCATATGGGAGAGTCTCCCCTTATGGTTGATGTAGCCCTCTGTAGTAAAGGTGGTTGTATCCCTATGGGAAATTTTATTAATTAATAGAAGGATCTTTTTCTTGGAAAAAAAGAACAATGCCATCCACTTTGAATCTCTACTCAGGAGATGTTTCATCAAGAAACTCAAAAGATTTTCTAGCAAGTAGTCTCCAATTTTTTGTTACTATCAAGCTTCTATGCTCAGTGTATGGATGGCTTATGACCTTTAGTTCAAACTTTGGACAATTTTCCTCAGATTCAAGAGGAACCCAGCTACCTAGTTTGCTTCTCCATCTCTTATAGTCATAGCTCAGAATTAATGATTGATGACATAGTTGGTATGAGAGATAGACATGGAGTTTCGGCTTACTCTACAACTGATATTATTGCCAATAAGGAAATTTTCTTTGGTCCTCCATCCTTCTCTGGTCCTCTAGTTCATTCATAGAAAATCTTCTATTAAGCCACATCATCTTTGTCCTCTGCAAATCATTGTTTTGAAACATGCTACAAAGACATGTATAGGCAAGAACCATTGAACTTTAATCCTTCTTGAGATCCTACCATGAGACATAGCTTTAAGGATGTCTTACTTGATCTTGGATTTGAAGCTTGATATAGTACATGCATCAAGAGCTTCCCAATCAAGTGATCTTATGGTGGGAATGGATAATTGATGTAGTTCAATGTTCGCGCTATTTTAGATAATCCTAAACCTAAATATACATATAGCTTGCAGTGGTCGTCATATACATAACCCTAAACATACGTCGTGACGGACGTCAGCACAGCGAGAACTCACCTAACAATATTTGTCAACTAAGGACGAAGCTCGACCCGCAAGCGCGTGGAAGCAAGCATAGGGTGTCAACCTACACTTGACCGACTATTGACTACTTCCTACAGAGGTCTCTACCCAATGTCTAAGTTACAGCCTTCAAGAGTACACAAGAGGAGATTTCCTACAACGCTTTCAAGAGCCAAATACCCATTAAACGTTCTTGAAACACTATAGAACTTGAGGGAAATCCTATTAACACCAATATGTCACTCTCCCTAAGGTCCGTGAACCAAAACCCCAACCCTAAACACCCGGTGCAGAATCACGCAAGATGTCTGGTTGAAATTTATAGGTCGTCGTTTTTTAAAACTAAAGTGCCTAATGTGTATCTCTACTCATTATGAACGCGTGGATATGCTGAAATACAAAAATGGACAACGTATGCTCATCGAATCACCAGATATAGCTCGTGGGTCGATCTTTCAAAAGCAGGCCGTACACCTGCAATGTAGGTGTTGGCGCATAGCTCTCTTCGGGGGCAACACGCTGCACTTCTCCGCACTTGATTCTGACCACCAGTGTGCGTGTAGCTTCAAGATAAACTCTCACTCTCTCTCGTACACAGAGTACGCTCAACTCACACAGACAAAACTTATAAAAATGACAAAAAAAAATTTGCATTAAGGTCAAAAGTGGTATAAATACCTTACAATCTCAAACCCTAATGTTCCAATTTAACCATTTACTCAGTTTAAATATCAAAAATGGGATACAATTTGGAAGCTTATGCAAGCCCCACTATTTATAAAGGTGAAATGACGGTTTCTTCTCAATTAAGGAATGATTACAAAGGAAATTAGTATCCCGCCGGGCAATCATCCTCCGTTGGGTGTGTCCAGCCGCTAACACTCCCCCTTCCTAGATCATTTCGTCCCCAACATGACAGTAGAGTTGTTGCTTCAGTGGAGGCTTTCGTGCATCTTCAGAACAGACTCATACCGTGCATGCTGGGCTAGTAATGTAGGGCCAAATATATATATGTATCAATGGTGAAGAAACCGGTGTAGAAAGCTTCTTCAAAGGCCTGGAGATGGTACGAGGGCAAAAACATTATTTGCTGATAGAGGGCATGTATCAACTCATGGGAAGGTTGAGCAGACAGTTCATACGTACATCTATATGTGTCTTGGAAGAAGAATATGTTGTCTGTTGTCTGTTGCCTATCCAGGTTTAAAGATCTCAAAAACTTCCATAAGGGTTTTACAGATCTTTTTGAAAAATTTAATGGCGCTCGTTAGGGTTTCACCATGTATCGCTCACTCATTCTCTCACCTTGCTTCAAGCTTGGCAGCTTTGGGTAGTTGAGCCACGTGGGGTGGCTTTTCTTCAACAGCTCTTGTTCTTTCCAGGTCCGCATCCTTGGTAGAGGGAAAAAGCTAAGGTTGTTTCTGATTAGTTTAGGCGTCTCTACCAGATGTACTAAATACTGTGAGTATTTAGTTAGCCATGCTTTTCTCCATTTTGGCTGAGAGTCCACAATAAGCTTAACACCTTTTGGTTTGGTGATATCTTCTTTGTATAGTGGCACTATCGGCTCCTCTTTAATCCTCTTGTTTATTGTAGCAGCTTCATACTTGAGAAGAGGATATGGGAGAGAGGGTTGTATCCATTCATGTCGAATGACATTTACATTTAATTTATGAATGGTCATAGACTTCAATACCCTCTACTCCCACTCCATTGCTTCTTTGGTGGTGTCTTTTATGGCTACTTCTATTGCCTTTTGTAGATTGTGTTCTTCTTCTTGTGTCAGATCCGCGGTTCTTGGGATGGTCCCACAAGGATGTCCTCTTGCATTGTTGTGTCCACTGGATCTGACACATTGTCTATATCAATTCCTTCCATAGCTATTGGCCATGTGCTCATGTGTGGATCTTTAGTCTACTGTTGTCTTTTTAACTCATCAATCTGCTTTTGATATGCTTTCTTTTCCTGTTCAGCTTGATCCCCCATGGTCACTATAGGTCGTTCAATTCAGCATTGGCTTTCTCAGCTTCTTCTTGGTGTCTTCATTTTCAGTTTGCATCTTCTTGAGATCCTCGTCCATCTTCTTTTCCAAGGCTGCTAGCTCATCTTTCATGGCCTTGTTCTCATCCTCCAAACGGCTTTGCATCACTAGGGAGCCCACGGCCAGCATCAATCTTTGTCTCTTCTCTAGTGTCAACTCCTTTTGGAGTTCCTTCATCTGTTCTTCATACATATCCTTCTCTGAAGTAGTGCTAGTTGAGGCCGCGGCTCTGACTCTGCCCGGAGATGCCTTAGCCTCTGGATATATTGTCTGATCTTTCACTTTTATTTGATCTTTCAGCTCTATAACTTCGCCGTGGCTGGCCTTATGTTCTAGCTCATCTTTTTCCTTATCATTCCTCAAAGTCTCCACTTCTTTGGACTCATCAGCAAGCTGGAATGTCAAGTTGTCTCTTTGTTTCTCCGCATCCATAGGTGATTTGCTAATTTTCTCGTACTCCTCCTTTGCTCTTTGAAGATTTTGGTGTGCTGCCTGACTCTGACTTTCCATCTCTTGGCATCTTTTTAGTACCGCATCCAGATCAGCTTGCAGCTTGGCTTGCTTCTGTGTGTTCTCTTGGTCCTGCTTTTGCAGTGAGTCCACCTCGGCTTTGATTTGAACTTCATTTGCTTTGAGATTATCACACTCAATCTCAGTGGCCATAGACCTTGCTCTAAGCCCAACGAGTCTTTGCATCACCTCATCCTAATCATTGGCTTGTGGTTGTAAATCCATTGTATCTGTGGCCATTTCCTTCAACTCCACCAATCGAGGGCTCAGCATATATTCTTTGGGCCGAGTGCTAGACAACTCAAAAGCTGCATTAGCTACCTCTTCTCGAGAGTATCAGCAGCTAGTAGATCAAGGAATATTCTATAGATCTTTTCTTTTGGATTTGGCTTCTCATCTTTTGGTTCAATTTCTTCCTTCTGCTCTTCCTCTTCCTTGGAGTCTTGTTGCCCATCAGATTTGTTCAACTCCTCAGTTTGTCGGGGTTGAGGAGGACTAGGAGGAGGTGGTGATGGTGGAGGGTTGGATTCTCGGCTTGATGGTGGGGTTGGTTGCTTCTTCTTGAAGTCCCGATCGGCCTTTGTTTTCCTCTCTCTTTCTTGGCCTTCCTGCTCTTCTAGCAGCTGCCGTCTCACATCATCAACTTCTTCTTCGGTAAAAGGTATGTTTGGGATATTCTTAGTTGTAGCATCTAAGATCTCAAAATTCTTTATATAATCTTCAAAGCGATCCCTTTGAGTTCTTCGAGAAGATCCAGACATAGCCTCAAGTGAGGGCTTCCATAATTCGCTCAAATCCGATTTTAGCATCCTCTCAGCTCTCAAACTCTCCATTAGTCTTTCCAGCCTTGCTGCTCTCTGTGACTTTGTTTCCTTTACTGGCACCTGTAGATTTTCTTCCCTCCCTTTCTTGGGTTGTGGCGGCTCTTCTGGCACTGTCTCTAAACGGCGCTTCAACCTTGTGGCTACCCTTGGAGCCTTAGGAGGATCTTCTTCTTTGTCTTCCTTCAGCTTGAGCCAATCATTTTGGGAGGGAGGTAGAGGCCAATTTCCCTTGGCATGCAATTCTCCATAGATGACTTTGGTTATCAACTCACCAGGGACAATATAAGTGGGATTTTTGGTCTCCATTTTCACAAGGTTGTCGTGAATGTAAGCGGCATAGTTTATCTCCCTCGGGCGGCTCTTCTGCATCACCCAAGTGAAAGTGGTGGCAATAGCTCCAGGTGGCATCCTGTATTTCTATGGCCGCTTGGTACACATGTGGAAGTACTGATTGTATAATTGGCTCATGATGGCCACCTTCGGGTTTTCAATATCTTCAAATGTATAGTTATTTTTCTTCTCTGAGTAGACCTTAATGTCATCCTGCCTCTTAGTCACACTGTCTCCTTTGTTAGAGAGGTCAAGTGCTGCTACCACCACCTTCTCTGTGATGACAATCATCATATTAGTCTTGCCTTGCAGATGTGTAACTCTGGCTATGCCGTCCTCTTTGATTGTGGTGACAAATTCCCACGCTCTTTTAACATCAATCCCTGCTAGCAAGGCTTCAAAGTAATTGTGTAGATCCAGTTTCTCCAAGTAGTCCCCCATCTTGCTCCTGACAAATTCATTGAGCTCTTGAGGGATCATGGGTAGCTCCACTGCATTTCCCTCCGGATCTTTAAACACTCCTTGGTAGATTCTCAGATCATTGGTTTCTAGTAGATCATCTTGAATCCAAGTGCTTGTGGGGTTCAAGGTTCCCTCTAGGATAGCAAAAGGCTCCACTTCTTCTAAGTAGTCCTTGATAGTCATCCTCTTCTTCTTTGCAGGCGACTTTGTGGCTGCCATGGATCTTGTTGCACTCAGTAGAACAAAGTTAGCGTTTTTTACAGATTAGCTGATAAACTGAGTTTTGACTACCCAAATGACTTGAAAATTGAAATAAGAACTCAAAAGGGACTAGGGAAACCATGCATGTGCCCACATTAGGTTTTTGGCTGAAAAATAAGCATATAGACATCCTACGCGTAGGATGTCTACTTCCTCTAATTTTGATGAAACTTGACATGCTTGTGGCCCTTGACCTGTGCAACATGGCTATGTACTTGGAATTTGGTTTGGACATCAAAAAGTGCAATTTTGAGTAGATTTAGGCTTTTGGCTTACAAAATGGGTAGGATGTCCTATATGGATGGGCAAATGATATCCAATCGGATTGAAATTTGATATATAGGCTTCTTATAACATGTAAAAGACTCCCATGATGTCAATTCCTGCACAGAAGGTCAATATGACTCTGGAGACATCCTACGCGTAGGATGTCTCTTTTTTCAGAATGACTTGACTTTGGTTTTGTGGGTAGCCCTTAGCATGTAGAACATGGCCCTGTTCTTAGATTTTGAATTGAATAAGTATTGGTGTTGTTAGGAGCATGTGTAGTGTTTTTAGGCTCAGAAAAGAACATCTTTGAGGTTTTTGGGGCCAAATGTGATGGGTCTGGCTTGAAATTTGATATATGAGCTTGTAAAGATGTTATAAAGATATGTGGAACTCAAAAACACCAGTTGGAGGTCAAATAGGGCATTTAGACATCCTACGCGTAGGATGTCTATTTCACTATTTTTCATATCTGACTCCACAGTTAGCTTGGCAATGTGATAATGAGTACATTGTGCAAGTTTCATGTGATTTGGACTAGTTTTGGTAGGTCTATGACCCTTTATTGCCTCTATGCTCTGACTTTCCGTTTTTTGATGCATATGAGGTCAACTCTTGTCCAAATGTGATGAAACTTGATGGCTAGCATATATAAGCTATGTAGTGATAGCCATTTTTTGGCTCTCCGTAATTGCCATAGTAAGTTACCTCACCCTACCAAAATCACCCAAACACTGTGACTATCCCTACCATTTCACTGTACATAGGCGTGTGTGCGTTAGAATCTTTACCTATATTTAAAAAAAAAATAAAAAAATAAAAATTCTCAGCTAGCTACTTACTTGGCTTGGTGAACCAAAAAAATAGAAAATATTGCGGCCCATTTTGTGTAATTATCTTATTTTATAAGTGCCTAAATAGAGGGGTTTCTATTTCTTTATTTATGTAAATATTTACATTAGGTGTGTGTATTACTAGACCTGAGTATATCTTCTTTTCTTATCCACATTATTATTACTGTTTTATTTTCTTCAATCACCGTGTAAAAATAAACCCTATGCCTTCACATTTCTATCCGTATCTCGTGAAAATCCATAAAAAACAACTTCTACTACTTAGTCAATCTTTTCTTTAGATAAATCTATCTTTTTTCTCTCCTAATAAAATCAAATGAGGGTTCAATTAATTGATTTTCTTTTATTTTTATATCCTTTATTTTTCATATCTTTTAGGATTTTATATTATCATAAATTCCATACACTAGCTTGTTTTTTTCCCATCATGTGTATATATTATATTCATAAATAATCTCCTCCATGCAAGCGTCCACATGAAATTGAGTCCCATTAGGTCATGCTAGGGTGTGTTGAGAGCCCACTCTTGGAGCTATAAGGAAAACCCATCACAAGGGACCCACATCAAAGACTTGGGAAAGGCAAACAATACATGTTTTGGCTCAATTTTTGGCGCTTCTTTCCAATCCGAATCTCACCAGGTCATCAAAAGAGAAAAGTTAGATCATGATTTCAACCATGTGCTCAAAATTTTTAGAATTTTTGGAGCTAAGTAACGGAGGGTATGATTTGTTTTGTGGACCCTATTCTGTCAACTTTTTTCCTCACAAAGCACCCTAAATCTTCTCTTACCTTTCCACGCTTCCACACACAAACACACACTCATCCATCTCCATCCCTCACTCAAACCTGCAATTTCCATGGCTTCTCCCACCCTCTTCACCATTACCCTTCTCTCTCATCCCTATAGTTCTTTTATGAACCTCTACATACATACACCCTCTCCATGTCTCTCTCTATTGCTTCTATGTTACAATTTCATTTACCTCTCCTAAAAATATCTAAAATTCAGCATCTTAACCATGCTAACTTCTGCAAATTGAGGAGTTTTCATCAACAAATCCTCTTTTTCATCGTGGTGGTCAACCGTGGTGGCGGCGTAAAGAAGCGAAGAAGAAGAAGAAGGCCAACGGTCATTTTTTCCACAATCTGCACAAGGGTGAGTTCAAGCTTCTTCAAAGCTTCACCATCTCAATGATTCTCTTTTAATTCACCCCTCTTCCTTCATCAAATCAGCTCATTCTACCCATTGTAAATGTATCACTAAAAATTCTAGTGATTATTACCACTAACAACTAACTTCTCTTGTAAAAATGCACCCACACTATCAACATATGGAGTAGGCAACCGCACAAGTAAACCAAATTCACTCACTCCCATGGAAGCTTCTCTCCTTTCACCACATCAATAATTCTCTTACTTGAACCCACATCCATGTGACTCAAGAGATAAGAGAGACCCCACTCTCATTTGAAATTCATAAAAATTCATAATCCTTGATCTTTCCTAATAAAATTGATTAGGCTTAATCCTAATCAAGGCTTCTAAAAACCTATATATAGAACCCATTCCTCCTTGTAAAAGACATCGCTATACCATTGCACACTAGATTGAGCGTAGCACACGCCAGTTCTATCTTGGTTGTAAGGAGAGAGTAAGCTCTCTATACACCATCACTTTGGTGCATAGAAAAGCTTGAGCTAGTTTGAGTGAGTGCGAGTAGAAGATATTCTTCCTACCATTGTTGTATCTACCCTAACATCAATGAATTGGTAGTTTTGGGTGCAATTCATGTCCAAAGGCTCACGCTTCTCCTCCAATTTGGCTTGGCAAACTCATTCAGCTTCATAAGGTGACTTGTTTCATTAAAGGTTGTTGTTTTGTTGCTTGTGATTCATTGGCTATTGTTTGCCTACCATTGTAAAAGGGTGGATGGTGAGAGGGATCCCATAACCCTAAGACAATGTGCTAGTGATGCTATAACCAAATCTTGTCACTTGATTCCGCAAGCTCTAAGTTCCTTCTTGTGCAAAATATAAAGTTGAAGCCAAGTTGTACACCATCTCTCTCTCTCTCTCTCTCTCTCTCTCTCTCTCTCTCTCTCTCTCTCTCTCTCTCTCTCTCTCTCTCTCTCTCTCTCTCTCTCTCTCGTGTTTTAGTGTGTGAGAGTGTTCCATTGGTGTTAGGGTTAGTGTAAATTCCTTGCTTGTTTGTGGGTTGCTCTACGATTCTCCTCTTTTGCGTCCTAGTTCGCTCTTAAACTAGGTGGTGCCCCTTGTCTAGTTGGGTATTGGCTGTGGGTTTGCTGTTTTGGTTTGTGTTGTGTTGTGCCCCAGCCCTACTGAGCAGCACGGGAGCCTTGAAGGGTGTCTAGAGGCCGCTCTTCTTGTTGCCCGCCCCAGACCGCCTCAATAGAAGCTGTGTATGAGGTGAGATATTGACTTGGGTGCCCAAACATGGCCTTGAGATATCCTACGCGTAGGATGTCTCCTGATGAATTCTTTTGGAGAAGTGCTACTAGTATATGCCCTTATCCCCACTGAGTCCCCTTCAAGCCTTATTTCAATAAAAAAGTCAAAAAGATAGATAGAAACTCTCTGTTTGGCTTTCAGAGCCTCTGAGTCATTTTCTGACACTGGGAGTGCTTTTTGGCGATGAATTTTTTTGATGTTAGTCTCCATAGCCTCATGGTTCCTTGGGGAACCTTTCCATATGGTTTTTGTTGGCTTTGGCTTCACCAGAGCTCCGTTTGGCGATTTGTCACTCTGGAAGCACCCGTGGTTGTGTTTGCATGCCGTTGATGACTTGTGGTGGTGTACCACCATAGGACTTGGTTGTTGATGGTCTAAGCAAGCCGCTCGTGAAGTTTGGTGGAAAACGGACATCCGGTTTGGCCGTGAGATCCAGTTGACGCTTTGTGTGTCCGATGCCGTTTCTGAAGCTTAGTCCCGCTTCCGGTTGCCTTATGGCCATGTGGGCTATATAGCTTTGTAGATCATGTCGAGATGCTCCTACCCATGAGTTTTGGTAGCATTTGGGTGACTTTCCACCGATTTACAACTTGGTGGCCTCTTGCAGGGCTCTAGAAGTTAGGGTTTTTCCCGTTGGTTTTTTGCCACCTTTGTGCTTTCAAGAGTGGTCTCCTATGATAGGGTAAACCCCCTATGAAGCCTTATTGCTATTGGGTTAGCCGTTAGGTGGCTACCTTTACCTGTAGGTCTCTACTGCTCGTTCCCCGTGTGAACCCTACACTAGTTTCGTGATAAAACATCAAACATACGCGAAAATCTCAAGGTGTTGAGCCTACCTCTCATATCTGGAGCCTGTCGGGTGGTCGTCTGCATCGTAGAAGCAGCTGGAAGTCCGGTTCGTTCTAGGTGGCAAGAGCTCTCTCTTAAGAAGGAAATAGTAGAAATGAGCTCTAAGTGAAGTGAAAAAAATCTTATAATGGGGGTTCCCGGACCACTTTCTATGAAATTTGACATGTGCTTCTAACTTCTTGCGAGATGCGGTTTAGGCTCAAAAAGTTCTTGATTTGGACTCCATTTGCCCAGTTTCCGAGAAATTTGACGTTTCGGTCAAAATCTGGCCAAAACACGCCTTCCGCTCCATTTACATAATTGCACCCCATTGTACCATAGGTTGTCCTATAGTCACTGATTATCCCCATATTTTTTGTTTTTCATTACGACCATATTTCACCTGGTTTTTGTATTTTTGAAGTTTTTCTACCGATAATTAGGAAAATTAAAAAGAAAATAGCAAAATAAGCCCAAAAAATCCCCAAAAATCACAATAACTCAAAAAAATCACCGCAAAACATTGTGTACACTCACATGCAGTTTTTATGGCCCGATTTCTCTGTTTTACCAATATTGTGCCCGAAAAATGGCTGTTTTTACATATATACACACACCTAGAGGCCTAATTTGGCGTTTGGCCCCATATACTTGTAGATTCATGTTGTATAAGGGCATATGTACTTAGGTTAGTCCAAAAAAATTTGCAATCAAATGAAAACCGTTCAAAATAGTCAAAAAACATGCCCTTTTTGCTCTTTTCACCTTCATTGGGTCCGCATTGAGAATGCCTCCCCCCTCCTAGTCGGAGTCCTCCCGGACAACAAGGTATCAACTCAGGGTATGTCCAATGCATGGGTTAAAAATTGTGCTAATGCGTGGCCATGTAATGTGGCCCTATCTGATGCATACTCAGTCAATGCATGGAAAACTTAATGATGTGCGAGAGGAGGGAGTAAGCAAGATGCGTATTGGCATTCGACGTCGAGGTTTCCTATTTGTTGTTGATTTGGTTGGTGGATTTTCTTTGCAAGTAAAAGTTGTAACTCTGCAGCTCTTTGTTTGATCGTCTTCTTTGCAAAAGTTGCTTGGATTGCCGCTACTGTCGATATGGCCGTGGTTGTTTTCGCGGATGGATGTGTCATTTCCGTTGTAGCTATAATCTTGTTCTCTGTTAATTGCCCTTTGGAGTTTTGTTGTGGAGTCTTTTGTAGGTTTATTGCCTCGTCCTTGATCGTCATTGATATTCTGCTAATCGGCATCCGCACAGATTGAATTGCCGATGTCGTTTGTCTAGCTGCTGGTTTTTCTTGTATTGAAAGGAGTTCCTGTAGCATCGCCTTGGGGATCCAAACGTGTTTCTCATGTAGTTGGCAATTGAGCTTGTTCTTCGGTATTCATATCTGTTTTATTCCCTTGGTTGTTGGTTTAACTGTGTTCTTTTGTTGACTTCTGCTATTGTATCGTGGTTTGTATGCCAGTCACCTCTATCCTTCCGTACCCATACTTTTTTTTTTGTGTTGCTAACCTTGATCTATTCACTGTTATCTATGTTGTCTTATTTTTGTAGTGAACATGGTTGGTAGTTCCCTGGTTGTTCTCCATGGGTATCGTGTTGTGCTTTATTGGCACCCATCCTTTTTGTTCTTTATCTAGTGATGGTGTTTCTCTTATCTGGTTCTTCCGGGTTGTCTGAACAAAGTCTACCACCTGTTGTTCTTGTGCATGCTGAATTTTGACTGTATCCGAATTCCAATCTATCTGCACATTATCCTCTTTTTGCCAAGGTTGTCCCAACAACATGGGGTGTAGTGTGCTCGCATCCTCAACCACATAAAACTTGTGGGGGTAAACATATTGATGTATTTGTACATGCAATATTGTCCAGCCCAATGTTCCTAGCGAATGTGATGTACTACTTTCCAGCACTTGTTGAGTAAGATGTAGTTGATCTTCGAGCTTGAGCTGTTTATATACTTTGTAAGAGATTAGATTTTCTTGAGCTCTGGAATCAAGCAATGCCGTCGATTCAACTTGATTGCTACCCACTTTGACTGCAATTATTGGTTCCACTGTGTCTTCACCAAAATTCTTAATCGAATAGCATTTATTCACAACGGTGATCCACTTTGTTGTTGTTGTCGTAGAAGCCTTGTTTTTGCAATGCGTTCTTTTGCTTCTGCTTGTGCTTCTTCTCGTCCCCTCTGTTTCTCCCTCATTCGTTATTTTTCTTGATGGATTTGTTGAAGCATATCCTGTGTTAGTGGTAAATGATACTTTTTTAACCAACACCCACTAATCCAATTTGGCATTTCTTCCCCTGCCAATGTAGCAAGTTTGGCAGCTCCACTTTGTGATAAGTCACTAATCACAAAGGGTACCATCCCTCGCTTTTTAAGTTTCTTGGCATGTTGCTTCAAAGTATAAACAAGTACATAATCACCTGTTTTGAACTCTTTCTTACACACATGCTTGTCAATGTATTGTATGGTTTATTTACTAGATACAAAAGAGCTTGATGATCTGTGAAGAACACAAATTTGTTTGCAAGCAAGTAATGCCGAAATTTATTTACAGCATAAATCATTCCTAATCCCTCTCTTTCAGTGGTAGTGTAGTTCTTTTCTGCACTATTTAGCTGTCGGCTTGCATAACAAACTAGGAAATACATTGTTCCTTCTCCAGGTTGAGCCAGAATACTCCCAATTGCGTATGCAGAGGCATCAATGTGAACATGGAATAACTTTTTCCAATCTGGTGCTTTAAGTACAAGTGTTGATACAAGGTTTTTCTTAAGCTTTTGAAATGAAGTTTCACACTCCTCGGTCCAATCAAAACTGACTAATAAGCGATATAGAGGTTGTGTAATGACCGCATACATATATATGAATCTTTGATAGTATCCACAGTGTCCCATGAAGGATTGTACTTGTTTGGCATTAGTAGGCATGGGCAAGTCTACTATGACTTTAATTTTGTTTAGGCCAGTGGTTATGCCATTTCTTGAGACAATATGTCCTAAGATGCGGCCTTGCCTTACCATAAAAATGCACTTTTTCGGGTTGAGACAGATTCGATATGTTCTGCACTTCTCAAATACCTTTTTAAATCGTCAATATGTTCTTCTCGTATAAGAGAGTGGACACAGTGATCATCCATACATATTTCTAAGAATATTCTCAGGTATTCTTTGAACGCATGAGTTATTAAACTTTGGAAGGTAGCTGGTGCATTGGTTAGGCCAAAAGGCATAACTCTATACGCATATATTCCCCACTCTGTGGCAAATGCTGTTTTGTGTTGATCCTCTATTGCAATTGCCAATTGGTTATACCCCAAAAACCCATCTAAAAAGGAATAAGCTCGTTTTCCAGCCACCCTCTCAAGCACATGTTCTGTGATCGGCAAGGGATAATTATCCCTTATTGTGGCTGCGTTCACTTTTTTGAGGTTCACACACACACGCAGCTTTTCATTCTTTTTTGGGACAACCACAATGGGTGACACCCAATCTGTATGCTCGATTTCATAGATGAATTCAGCATCCATCAGCTTGTCAATCTCCTCTTTGATTCGTTTAGCAAATGTGTCATTACATGTGTAAGGACTTTGTTTGCTAGGTTTGGCATCTAATTTTAAAGGAATTGTATGTTGGCATATCGATGGATCAACTCCCTTGAGGTCTTTGTAGGACCATGCAAACACATCTTTATAGTTCTTTGTGTTATCCTTTCTTCTTCTTCAGGCTCTAAATCAGTTGCTATAAAGATAGGCTGAGGCTCTTCGCCTAGCGCAGGGAGGTCTATCCGTTTTGCATTTTCCGGCCCATCATAAGATTCCTGGTTTATTCTTTCCCTTTAAGGTGGTGTCATTATGATTTTTATGTTTTGGATGGTGAATTTTTGATAGTGGGATGGTACATTCATGTTTCATTTTTTCAAATCCTCCTTACCGTCACTTTCTCCCTCAGTAGTCCATACCTCTCGTAACGACCGTTTTAGTTTTTGGTATTTCTTTTTACGCTCCGTTTTAGTCCACTCTGGATCTTTTGTCTTTTCTTGTTTTGATTGTTGAGATTTTCTTGATTTTGTTTCTGTTTTGGTCTTCCGTGCTTGTTTTATTTTTTCTTGTGTCCTTTCCCTTCGAACTCTTGAGAATTCTCCTGATATTTGGTCTTTTACATAATCCTCTGCCTTGATAAGCATTAGATAGTGAGTTTTATCTTTTATCCTGGGCATCAGGTTCTCTCTAATTTTGTTTTTTGCTCTTGTTTTTCTACAGCATTCCTGGCATCGAGGGTTTTGATTTGCAAAATCATAAAACTTGATATTCGCGGTTGTCTCTCCACACTCGCTTGAGCTGTCTGAACACTCGTTATCTGCATCGTGACTTAATTCCAGATGCTCAGAGGAGTTATAAAACTCTTCTTGTTCTAGTGAGTCTACATTCTCATCTCTTGCTGGTATAAGGCTTACCATGTAATAGGGTAGCACATCATAGCCATACTTATCGCAGAATTTTGTCGTTGGGCTATCTGTAATGGTACAGACATCCAATGTTGCTAGTATGTGTTCCCATTCCAGAGGTTCTAAGGCATCTTCGGGAAAAGGTTCCGGAATGTAATCCTTGTCCTCAATAGCTCTTTCTAAGATGCATTCCTCTCTTTTTAAGCTCCCACAATGTGAAGCTTCGCACATCCATAGCTCTTTTTTCTTCCCTAACCATGTTGGGAGTTCGGGCCCTCCCAATGTAGCTGAATCAAACTCTTCCACTGGTGTCTGGTTCACATCCTTGTAACTATAGTCTTTTAGGTATATTTTGGTTGTAGTCTCCTCACGTATGAGGTATATGTGGTCGTAACCCCAATCCTGGACCATCTTTAATTGTCTCATGAATGGTCTTCACAAGATGATCTCGTAATAGTTCTTTTTGTCAAAATCAACTATTGCAAATGTATGCTCACACTCGCTTCCGCAAGAGGTGACAATTACTTTTTCTAAAAGTCCTAGAGGCTTTTCCATGAACCCATCTGCCAGTTGCAATTTCATTCTAGTAGCTCTCAAAGCCGATTTTCCCCATTTTCTCCAGATTTCTTTGGTGGCGATAGCGACTCCCGCTCCACTGTCAAGAATAGCTTTGGAAACTACTCCCTAGAATTCTATTGGTAGTGTGGTATTCCCATCTTCTCCCTCGTAATATTCTCCAACCTTGTTTAAAGGTACTTGCCTAGTGATTAGTTGAGGCTTGTTCAACTCTCTGATCCCTTCTTGAAGCTTTGAGTTAGGGTCTTTTACTCCAAATTTTTCTAAGAATTTGCCTACGGTGGTCCATATGTTTGGTTGTAACCTCAGGAGTTTGGCTAACATGATTGTGCATGCCACAGGTGTGGATAATAACTCAATCAACTCTTGTGAATCCATCTCTGTTGGAAGTCTTTGACATGGGATTGCTCTCACCTCAGACTTATCTTCATACTCCCCTAGGTAAGAGGGTAGAGTTTTTAACGAGTCTGGTTGGTTGTGCTCCAAACTAATTGAACGGTTAGAATGTGATGTTGCGTCGTACTCTTCTGAAAATGATTTGTTGACTTGCTAGGGGTATAGGTGGACCTTGGTACTTCTTCGGGGGCATATGTTGATGTTTCTGGAACTGTTGCCATTTCTACTCCTCGGGGAGAATTCGTTTGTATTCTCGCCCGTACCTATCAACAAAAATGATATCCTTCCCCATAGCAATTTCATAAGAGAATAAGTAAAGAACCTTGTCTTTGCTTAATTCATTTGGGTAGGGTTCTTTGCATCGAAAATAAGAGACTACTCCCTCGCTCTCATGCTTGTGAATTCCCACATTCTCATTATCGGTAGAGACCCTGGTTGTTTTTTTATCATACATAAAAAGAGCTCCAAGTCGATCTTTTTTTGGAGGTGGCTCTTGAGCCTCTGAGACCATTTTTCCTTTTGCCACATTATCTCCAAATCTGTTGTAATCCTCAGGGTTACTAACTATCAGATAGTGGTTCCCCTTTTCATCTCGGAATCTATCTCCATCATCATAGACTCGAATTATCTCCAGTCTCTGAGAAGGTCTTTCTTCTATACAAATACAGTTGTGTCCCCGATAGTAAGAATAAACTAGGGCTCCCCTAGAGTTTGTTCCTTCTAAGAACATTATAGTGAACTTGGCATCATTCAAAGGGTTATGGGAGGTACTTCCTGCTAGCATTGGTCCTTCACCGGAGAAACCTCCTGGCTATTGACTACCCATCATGAAGAAGGAATTATCTAATGAAGTGTCAGTATCACTACCCTCCTCAATGATTGGTGCTAATGGATCTAGCCTTGCCTAAGTTACGCTCTCCTCAGTGGACACTAAGCTACCCTGATCACCTACCACTTTTTGGTCTCTAGGAATGTGTCTTCCTCATCTTAAATTCATCAAACTTAGTAATGCAATTTATCACAAATTCAACCACTCACCTGGCAAGGGATCAGTTTTCGCACATCTTCTTGCCTTGCCGTTGAATATACCTATACAGAAGCGTTTAATTTTGGCAATCGAATCAAAGCATTTAACCGCTAGAGGTGGTCTTAGTAATGATTGGTATAACTGGAGGGTTTACCTCAACCACTACTGTACTCTATACACTTCGGATGTTCTCAATTAGGTCTACTAATCTGGAACTGTACTTTACCCAAGTGTTTGTCAGTCTAGAGGTAAAGTCTTAATTATGTCTTTACTCCGCCAAAAGGTCAAACAAGGTCCAATTTACTTTTGAAAGAAGTTCTGGAACTCTTAAGTCAATTGGAGCATCACTCTATGTCCACATTCAGATTTTGACTTCAATAAGACCCTGTAGACATCCTACACGTAGCATGTCTACCTGCTCTATTTTGGATGAAATTTTCACTATAGATTCCCCTTGATGTGCTGAGTCCACAAATGTTCTCACTTTTTTATTTGGACACCTATAAGCTGGTCAACTGATCAAAAATCTGTTCCAACAGCTTGATATTGATCTGATATTTCACTAGTCAAATCAACTCCAATTTGGACCAAAATTGACTAGGAGGCTTGCCTAAGGCTATACAACACCCTGCTATGCCTACAATCAGATTTTGACTTCAATATCATGCCTTAGACATACTACACGTAGCATGTCCAAGTGCTCAAAATTGCTCCAATTTCAAACCACAGACTCCTCTTAAGGTGCTAATCACTCTGGTATGCTCACAATTGGATTTGGAGTGCTAAATCATTGTGAACACATCCTACACGTAGGATGTCTAAGTGCTTTGTTTCACTCCAAACTTGAGCCACAACTTCACCTTGATGTCAGCAACCCAATGCTATGCTTAGATTTTAGTTTGGATTTCAAAAGACCCCAAATTTAGCTATTCTAGCCTTTTTCAATCAAAAATGCTAAAGTCTGCTTAAAATCCAATTTTCTCACCTAATTGAGATGAAACCTTTCTCATGCACTCAATAAATCATGTAGATCATGCTCATGAAGACATCCTATGGTTTTGGTCTTACAATAATGCCTTGGCACAATTTGGATAGGATATCTGGCAATTTCCTTTCTTTTGGCCTTATCCTGTCAAGATATGGTCAAATTCCCCCTTCCAAGTGAATATAGGGTAATTGCTACCTTCTAAACACACTAGTCAACTCAAAACTCTCACCAGAACACCCTGTAGACATCCTACATGTAGGATGTCTACTGCTCCTTTTCTCATACTAAAGTGCTACTTTGCCTTCCCTATGCTCTCAGAAAGTGCCAATATGCCTTACAAATGCAAAAATATGCAAATTTCTCTCAATTTAAACCATTTCTAAACTTTTATGTTTTCTGAGTCCGCCTTTTAGCTTTTGGGCAATCCAATAAGGGAAAAACACTCAAGTCTATATGATACTAGGGTGAAACCCACCCTCTGAACACACAAGTGACCTCAGTTTCCCCAAATTCCTTGCTAGAATCCCCCTGGAGACATGCTACGCATAGGATGTCTATTGTCTTAAAATTTAAATTTTTCTGACAGAAGTACTCCCTATGCTATGCAGCTCTCTTAGAAATACTCACAGAAACTTTTGAACTTGAATTCAGCTTCTAAACACTCTTTTCCGTCTTTTACAGCTCTTTGATGAGCCTAACAGCAAATATAACATGCATGAAGTGCTCCAGATCATAAATCATGATGTCCTACTTACCCTACTCCTACTCATCATGTGAGATGGTGATTTTGGTGTCTCGGTTGCTTCCTCACCTCTTCAGACTCTCAAATTATCCTTTCACTGCCTCTACCACTCCAACTCCTACTCTCCTACCTAATACTACCTAAGTTGAAAGATCTAGGCCAGACACACGCTCCCTAGACTCCTCTTAAGACCTAGAGAGTCCACCACCCTCTGATCCTATCTAAATGTAAAATAAGACTCTAGCAAGCCAGAGAATCCCTATCCTCAAGGACTAGTCTCGGTCACCTACCTAGGGTTTTTGTCCCCGACAGCGGCGCCAATGTTGGCGGATACGCCACGACGGACGTCAGCACAGCGAGAACTCACCTAACAAGATTTTTCAGCTAAGGACGAAGCTCGACCCTCAGGCGCATGGAAGCAAGCATAGGGTGTCAACCTACACTCGACCGACTATTGACTACTTCCTACAAACGTCTCTACCCAATGTCTAAGTTACAACCTTCAAGAGTACACAAGAGGAGATTTCCTACAACGCTTTCAAGAGACAAATACCCATTAAACGTTCTCAAACCGCTACGGAACTTGAGGGAAATCCTATTAACACCAATAGGTCACTCTCCCTAAGGTTTGTGAACCAAAACCCCAACCCTAAACACCCGGTGCAGAATCACGTAGGATGTATGGTCAAAATTTACAGGTCGTTTTTTCCAAAAACTAAAGTGCCTAATGTGTAGCTCTACTCATTGTGAACGTGTGGATATGTTGAAATGCAAAAAAGGACAATGTATGCTCACCGAATCACCAGATATAGCTCGTGGGTCGATCTCGCAAAACCGGGCCGTACACCTACAATGTAGGTGTTGGCACGTAGCTCTCTTCGGGGGCAACACACTACACTTCTCCACACTTGATTCCGACCACCAATGTACGCGTAGCGTCAAGATAAACTCTCACTCTCTCTCGTACACAGAGTACGCTCAACTCACACAGACAAAACTTATAAAAATGACAAAAGGTTTTTTGCATTAAGGTGAAAAGTGGTATAAATACCTTACAATCTCAAACCCTAATGCTCCAATTTAACCATTTACTCAGTACTTACTGCCTGGTCGCCAACTGGTGGTGGGGGTAAGGGTGGAATGAGAGGTTGTGGTGGTGTTGGTGGATGTGGTTGAATGGGTGGTTGTAGGATTTTCACGGGTGGTGCTTGTTGTGGTGCTCTTGGTGGTGGTGGTCTTGCTCTTGGTGGTGAAACGTGGTTTTGTTTGGCTCCTCTGTTGAAATTTTGCCTCCTTGGGTGTGGGCAGTAACACATGCCATTTCCATCCTCCCTAAAATTGTAGCAGTGGTATTCTTGGTTCTGCCTTCATGGCCCTCTCCTTTGCTCTTGATTGCGGTTGTGTGCATGCCCTTTTTGCACCAAATGCACAGATAGATTCTCAAGCTGAGTAGTGATGCGACTCAACAAGTCTTGTTGCTCTTCTGATGCCTCTTGTGGTTAGGTTCTTTGAGTGGTTGTTTCAGTCACTGGGTTAGTCAAAATGAGCTTGATTCCTCTAAGTTGTTGACTCTTGCTTGCATGTGCATCTTCTTGTCTTTAAGGCGGGGTACTTCCACTACCAACTCATATGTTGTAGGGAATCTCCCCTTCACCTTCTCTTTAAGCGATGACCGTAGGCCAGCAATGAAACGGTCCTTCTTTAGTAAACTATGTTCTCATTCACCTTCCTCCAGTGAGCCAACCCATCACTCCCACACATCCACAAACTTGGATCCATACGTGGAATACTCTAGCAGACCTCCCTGCTTTAACTCTATCAGCAACTACCATAACATTTTTGAGGTTGTGCCTCCACCAAACCTCTTAACAAAGGCAGCACGTAGTAAGTCCCATGCATCCTTGGTAGCTCGAGCAAATCATTGTATCAAGACTTGGCATGTACTTTCATCAGTAGAGGAAAAATTCATAGCTGTGAGGCATCATGATCCTTGTTGGAAACCACACAAGCGATGTCAAAGTTATCAAAAAAATTAGTGGCGATGTCTTCTCCCTTCTCACCATTAAACATGGAAAAGGAGACACTTGCCATGGTAGTAAATTAATGAGCAAACAATTACAATTTATTAAAAAAAAATGGAATGACTTAGTGATTCATAAAGATTTATTGGGTGGAAAACTTGAGTAGGAGCTAAGAAGAGCATAAGGCTAGAATAGAATAAATATGCTTACATCAAAAGAGCACAAGGCTAGAATAGAATAAAGATGCTTACATAAAGATGCTAAGGATCTCATCAAGTATCTCTTCTCCGAATAGGAAAACAAAAGAGTGGTAGTAATCAAGATGTTTACATCAAAAGAGTGGTAGTAATCAAGAATGGCAAGATGATGGGATGTGGAGATCTAAGGATCTCATCAAGTATCTCTTCTCCGAATAGGAAAACAATCTTTTGATGGTAGAATATCTTCCTATCAATGTACACGTTTACATGCATGTGTTGCAAGAAACGGAAAGAAAAGACTTCTAACCTATTGTTTTTATCCATGTTGGGTGTAGGGAAAGGCTTTGACCACTAGAGTTGCATACCTTAAATGTTGACAAGGTGACATCTTCACCATAGGCCTCTACCTCTTGTTGAAGTCCACATAATCCTCCATATTGGGTTCAAAACAGACTGGGCAAGAAGAGTCTTCCTCAATTGGCTTTCCATTTTGCATGCGCCGGTGACTCTTGAGTGGTCGTAGCTGACTTGAACTCTCTAGGCCTAGAGAGAGCATAGGCCCACTTGCTTCCACCAAATGCTTTAGGCTTTGTGGCTTAGACTTTGTGGTTGATGTAGTTGACGACTCTTCTTTGATCGTTGGAGAGAAAACACTTGGTGCTACACAAAATCTGATTGATGTGAGAGTGATGATGCGGTTCTCAAAAGCAAAACTCATGATTCTTTCTTCACCTCCTCTATCGGCACTCATTGAAAAAATGTTTTGGTTGACAATAGTGAGGAAATTTCGTAGCCCTTCCACTTGATGCTCTTGATTTGCAATTACCACAAGCAATGCAAGATGGGGAGCTTACCTCTTGGATATCAATGATGCTACAACCTAGTTGTAGCACTTTGATGAAGGCATTGAGTGATTCTATAGTCTCCTCTTCTTCACTCCTCTAATTTGAAAAATCTTGTAGCCACTGGTCCATGATTGATGGCATGCATGGCTACTCTCTGTTGACTAAAGGTCTTTGCAAAGACCTCCTCAGTGGGGGCACCAAATAAGAGACGTAAGTGCAAAACAGACCCGATGGTTTCTACACCAAGACTATGCACAGTGTCCTCATCATGGGAGGTACACAATAGAGTCCACACCTAGCAAGATATGCGGCTAGGATGCATACATATACACAATCAAACATGCAATGGAAAAAAAAATTCAAGATCCATGTCTAAGTGTGGGATGGGGTGATTGGAAAACAAGATGAGAGGAATGGTGAGTGAGTGAGAATGGGTTTGCTACTCGTGCATGTAGTAAGGAAGATAATGAGATAAGGGAGACATGCAAGTATGCTCACTATTCATACCAGAGGTGGCAAATTTGCTCAGCTTAAGATGCAAGTAGCGAGATGATAGAAATATGAGAGGGAGAGAGAGTGTGAGTATGGTGGCGAATCTGCACACCTTAACATAAGCAAAATGGAAAGAACAAGCATAAACCATACTCACAATGAAGTGTATCACAAACTAAACAAGGTATGCCACCAAGATGGAGTGTGTTGATTGCTTGCAAAAGATTAATACAATAGGTAGCATAGGGAGAGAAGATGAGAAGGGGACAAGACCATATGAAACATAATGGAGGGATGGGAGTTGATGGTGAGGAATATCATGAATGTAGCCATCATTCTTCTCTTGAAATCGTGCCTTCAATCCTTCATTACAAGTGTGTGGAGATATGGTGCTCATTTTGTGCATGGTGATAGTGATGGTGTTGTGATTATGTGATTAGGGTTCATGCTACTAGCATATATCACAAGGGTGTGCATGTGTAGGTGTGTGGGTATGTGTATGGGATTGTGTGTGTGTGTGTGTGTGTGTGTGTAGTGTAGTCCCCGTTTACAAAAGAGAAGGCCTCCTTTTATAGGCCAAGAGAGTGATTAGGTAAGCGATTATGAGCAAGAGGAGTTATTACAAAGTAAACTAAGCTAGAGGCATTCCCCCAATGAGAGAGCTCTGTATGCCCTGCTTATTGACCAATTTCTTCCTAATCGCCTTCATCATGGCGAGCTTTGTCTCCATGCCACCTTCCATAGCTTGAGTCCAAGAGCTTCCTTATAATATATGAGATAATCTTGACAAATAAGAGATAACTAGGAAATAATGGAGAGAAACCTATAAGAAATTGTTGTGTGTAGTTGGATAACCATGACTTCTTTCTAAGTGGATAGATGGGTTCCACCATTTCAGCAGTACCTACCAAATTGTAGCTTCAAAAATTATAAAAAAATAGGTGCCGAAAGATCAGCTCAATGCCTACAACTTTCTTGTTGAAAACTTTTTCCAATTTGGAATGAAAAAATAGAGAAAAATCCCACAAAATATGTGTCTCTCTTTTCCCTTCCAAAAGTCTTCTAGATGGTCCCCTCTTGACTTCATGTGCAAGCTTTGTGTCCACAAGTGAATTATGCTTGAATTTGATAGTATTTTAGTGACTCCATCTCAATAGTGCATAAGATTCTCCTCCCTTTCACTATTGACTTTTACTCTTCACTGCAGTGACTGTTAGGTAGTGACCGTCGGGTAGAATCAACATCCATAGATTCTTTTTTTCTTTTCATAGTGTTTGTTCCTACCTCTCCTTATTCCGAGATCCAATTGTGTCAAAACTAGTAGTACCTCATCTCCGAAGAGAAAATCCGTAACAGAGCAAGATGTTCAAATTCCTTATGAACAAAGCCGCATTGATCAAGTGGTTGAGGAGGTGACTAGAAGAATAACCAAGGCTACAAACAGAACCTAAATGTACGACAACCTCAATTGAGGGAGTGTAATACTTGTGGAGGGGATCACCCCACTCCATGGTGTAACACTTAACCAAAACCACAACGTACGTTAGGGCAGCCACAACCCATGAAAAAATAGTACTCCATGGATGCAAATACACTCATTTTCATAGCCAATCAGGAGTATAGTTCAAAAACATTCTTACTAGGAAAGAATAACCATTGGCTGGATCACCAGCTATGAAATAAGAAGGTCCATGCTATGAATGTGGAGGTGACCATTGGGAACGAGGCTATCCAAAAAAGTGTCAACAAATAAAAAAATTGGACTCTGTGGACGTTGTGGAAGAGACCATCTACTCCAATATATTACTAAGGATCCAGACTACAAAGGTAAAGCAACAATGAATGTTTTGGGCATGATGCCTTCTTTAAGTGGATATGATGTAGAATGCATAATTCCTTTAAAGGTGATGACTCAAGCTGAAGCTCAAGAAGTTGCCATAACTGTAATTGTTGAGGAGGAACTCACATTGCCACCTTAAACAAAAATCAAAAACTTATCGTTGATAATTGGAAGAAAATCATGGAAAGACAAACTAGACAAAAAGTGAAGAGGCTGAAAGAGAAAATAGTTTTAGACATAACTGCATTAGACAAAATAATAGCTTAAACACGAGCAACAAAGCAAAAAAAATACAAAGGGACTTGAAGAGTTAAAGATTGACTCAAGTGGTTCAACCTTGGTGGACAAACTCTTTGAGCCTTTAGATGCATTTTTGAAGGCTTATGAAGCTAGGCTAAAACCCAATCAAACCCAAGAGCATAGATGGCTGATATATCCTCATCCAAGGCATGAAAAACAGAGGTTTCAAATGTGCAAGGAGCTCATCCAGGCGTCCCAAGCCCTTATGGAACCACATATTCTAGATGCTCCAAAGATGGAGGTGCTAATCCACAAAAGAATCAAAAAAAGGGGGAACCAAAGTGTTGTAAACAAAGACCAAGAAGAGCAGGAGTTGAGGCACCTTTAGATACAAGGGAAGTAGCCCATATCACAGATGGAGTGGGCTCACAAGCAGTGATGCCAATTTTTGAGGTAGAAGAACCATTTCTCAATCCTTATGGGAATCGATTAGAAACCAAAAAGATGGTGGTGCTACTTTACAATCAGCACCATGGATCATAAATTTTTTCTAGGGGATTTACGATCTCTATATGGGGATGGTGGGTCTGTAGCATCTGAAGAGAGCAAACCACGCTCTCTACAGACTTTGCCATCTTTCATAGGAGAACTTGAAACAAAATTTGAGGTTAGAGTGGTACCTTTGCACAAATTGATTTCTTCTCCTATACAATGCACACTTTCTCTCTCAGAGTTGCTAAAAATTAGACCGCATCTATGGAACCAAATAGAAAAACACCTGGAAAAGATGGGGTTGAAAATCCCTTCACATGACCAACTTGCAGATGAAAATACGGATGAAACTTCACCTACAAAATCACAAGCAAAACCAGTACCAGTAAATAAGGTGGGTGATTACTACTACGAAGGCAAGGAAGAAAATACAACCTTATCTATGGAGTACAAAGGAGTAAAGACAGTTGTGATATTAGGTAGTAGGGCAGGAATTTCCATTACAACCAAGGGGATGTAGGAACAAATGGGGAAAGACTGCTCTTAGGAAAACTCAAATGAAACTACAATTAGAGGATGGATACATGGAAAGACCGATAAGAATGTTAGAACAAATCATTGTATCCTCATGTGGAATTAAGTATGAGCACACCTTTTCCATAATGAATTTTGACAAGACCAATGACGGAGAAAGGTTTTCAAATTCAATGTCAAATGCTCAACAAATGCAAGATCAAGAGGAAAATAGGGATAAGAAACAAGATCGACTATCTCCTATGATGATCAAATTCAGCATATGAGAAGAAATAGGACTCAAAATCACATGTTCAACTGTGATTGATCCAAAAGCGACAAAGAATCCAATGTCTTATGGAACGAGGATCATGATGGGAAAGACTCCAATCAAAGAGCTAGAAGAAACAGTGTACACAAATTTAAAAATTTTGATTACTAGCTTAGGCATGGTAGAAGCCGTACTCAAGTTGAATACTGGGGAGTACAAGGATACTTTCAAAATGATTGACTCCCAGCACATCAAAGAAATTTTAGTCATGACAGAAAGCTAGAGAAATATTTTCTTTTGACAATGACAAGAGTAAGAGTCCATCAAGCTTCTCAAATTTATGTGGAGAAGAAATCTCCAACCATCATGGAAAAGAGTAAAGCTAAGGTAAACACTAAAGTAGATCGACCTCGCAAGATGAATTTTACCTTCAACAAGCCTCCATCAAAATTCCAAAGCAACCTCTACATCAACAGCCATGACATCGACAATGCAATGGAAACCCAAGCAAAACATTTATCAAGCCAAAGTTTCCATTGCAACAAAGCCTCCATAAGAAGCCAAAGAGTCAACCAAGTATTAGTATCCAAAGGTCGTATCAAAGACCCTATTTGGATACATGAAGCACAAGCTTAACCTCATCAACAAAAGGTGACAAGGTGGGTAGCATCAAATGAGTCAATTACTACTCAAGGCTATTTCCAAGGAAACACCAATGTTTAAGCTAAAAAGCCTAAAATAATAACCTTGATCTACTCACCGCAAGAGAAAAGTTCTACATGGAGAAACTGGAGCCATCAACAAAAGACCAACAACTTAAGAAAGAGTAAAACAAACCATAAAAGTCATCAAAAATGACCTTCAAAGACACAAGAAATGCAACAAGTGTGGTTATCAAATTCAGATGCTAGTCAAGCTACCCAGGAAAGAAAGATAAAGCATCAAATAATTCCAATCAAGCTACTAAAATCACAAGGATTTTATGAAGGTAACACTCAAATATGGCTACCAAATATTGTAGCTCAATTTGAGAAAGCATGCAGCACAAGCTTCTATCCAAATGAAAGCAATGACAACCAAGAGCCCACAAAATCCAATCACAATCAAGGGTTCTACAACCTCTAGATAGATATCTTGTCTTCAACTATAAAATCAAGGCTTCTACAACAAAAATCATCAAATCTAGCTACTAAAGCTTAGTGTCCATCAAGTCATTGAGAAAAAGAAGAAAATGCAAAAGACGGTCACACAAGGACCAAAGGCAAGGTGGGTTCCAAGATTGCTAGTGGAAGCTCAATCACAAAGAACCCATACCTATCAACAAATGCTTCTCACGGGAGATAAAGCAAAGGCTCCATCAATCACCACAAGAACTGACAAACTTGTTCCACAAAGCAGTGTGAACATACAATAATAAATTCAAGAGGATCCAGATCATGCCAACCTACTAGACAAAACAGTGGCATCCAGAAACCAACACAATGGAAGAGGCATAAATTTCCAGAACTTATGGAATTCAATTTCTGGCCTTGAATAGGTACGTGCAATTTGCCATTAGAAATACATGGAATAATAGTCAAAGTCGGGCAGCTAAGCCACCAAATGAGTGAGGTGCTAATCCCAAAGCTTCAAGTAATATTCTCTGTGTTCTAAGCATCTTAGCTAGTCTAGGTAGTGCTCAAGCTTGAAGAGTTGAGCATCATTACTTTGTGTTGCTCATGATAGTCAAATTCTATGTAAATTATGTGTGATGAAGTGAAGGAGGAAGTTTAAAAGACACTCATGCATTAAGCACAATGACATGAGTGGAGAAGCTTCTACATCGAAAACCCTTCTTGGAAATGAGCTGCATATTCCAACATACTTATCAAGAGAATCTCTTATCTTCAAGGACGACAACAAAGCTAGATCAAGAGAAGGGACAACAGCAAAGCTTCAACAAACATGGGCAAAATTTAGAATGGCATACAAAGACAACAAAAAAACAATGACAACTTCAGCAAGTGAGCTCTCAACAACAAAACAAAAGGAGCTCCAGAGTGCTAAAGCTAGTGAAGTATTGCAAGTCACAGACAAAGGCAAACAAATCAAAATCCATCTTCACAGCGGCCAAAACTGGCAACAAAAAGAAGAATGTGCAACAAAATAAAAGTTCTCCTCCAAAATTGAAGTCCAACTATGCATCAACAAGGCACAAAAGATATGAATCACTCAAGGATGGGGGGGCATCATCAATGACAACGTTCTTCCCAAGCTAAAGACTAACCTTGAAGACAAATTTGAAGATAATCCTAATGACAAGACTGCACATGGTCTTGTCAAGAGACAACAAGAGCTAGGAAAGGGGGAATGCTAGCGGATTCACCAAAATGGACATCCACCTGGTCACACACGTAGCCAAATACCACATTTGTACTCTTATTACTTTTTAGAGCTAATTCCAGAGTAGCGAGTCGATTCCTTGAGTTTTAATGTAGTCATGATATTTGTAAAGGTCCATGTGTACCAACCACTAGCCATCTAGAAATCCCTAGGTATAAAGATCAATAACTTTAATGTGAAATGAGGCTTATCTTTGGAAGAAGAAAGAGCTCTATTTTATGTACGCTCAAGCTACAAAGATGCTCAAACTTCTAATCATCGTAACTAATGATTGGGTAATACAATTTTAGTTTTGAAACTTGCAGTGTGTTTTTGTTTCCATGCTCTTTCATTCAGGTGTAAGCATTGTCAGTTTTGTTGTGGTTCACGACTACGTATCTGTCAGCCTTAATTACATTTTTGAGTACTTAGATCATTGTTTTTAGTCGTTTTGACCATAGGAGAGTGTTCCTAGACCATAGGGAGACCTTTTTGGACAGATCAGTTATAATTTTTAGGACCTTTTTTGTAATGGATCATGATTTTGATACCTTGTTTGATTGCGACCAGACTTGGTAGGATACTGCTCCTAGGTGTCTTAAACCTCCTCCTAAAGTTTCATTGCATTTCAAGTCCATTCGAGTGCCAAAATGGTGTGATGACCTAGAGTAATGAAAAGGGGCTCCAAAAAGGGCCACTTATGATGGCTGATGAAGGAGGTTCAAGGTGCTAGTCTTTCACTTGGAAATGTAGATCTTGAAGTGATGAACAAGTTGGTCCAGACGACTCCTCAAACAGAGCTACAGGATGGAAGATATGGCTATTAAGAATTGAATCAGTTTGTAGATTCCCAATGGACAAGTTAGTTGCAAATGGAGCATCAAAGTTGAAGTGAATACATGAGCCTAAAATGCTCATCATGTGGAGCATGTCGGTCTTTTTAAATTGTCATTTGGAGACCCGGATGCCAAGATATGGCCAGTCAAAGTTTCATCGGGGACTAGTTATGTGCCGGTTTGGTTGCCTTGATTGGTGTGCCATCTAAGGTTTCTAGAGCCTTTCTAGGTTTTTTATGAGTTCTATGCGGCAAGTAAAGGTCACAAGAAGTGACAGCATGTTGATCGGAGTCCAGAGCATGAAGCTATTGCAAGTTAAAATTGGTGCCAATTGCTTGCGGGGAGGTGATGGATAAATGTTGCCAGATTTGGTGGCCTCAAATTTTGCTCTTAAGAAAATTGAGGGGTGTAGAGAAAGCAAGTGAGATTGTAGTTGGTCAACCAACATGCTTTACAGATCAAGAATTGGGTCACCGAGCAGGAAGTGGCACACTTGCCAATTGGGGGGAAATTTGGATTTGCTTAACATTTTTTTAAAGAGGATATTGGTCGGCCTTGGGGGGCAATCACTAGGTGAGCACCATGTGGCAGGGGTAGTGAACCCACATGCAAGGTCTAGCCATAGAAACTCCTAGTATATGGGTTGCAGGGTGCAGCTTCACCCAAGTGGGGAGAGAGAGCTCTCTTGCTCACGAGCTATGGCCTGGAGCGTTGTGCCGTCGGCCCTTGGAGGATTTTGATTTTTCGGTGATGCTTGTGGGCGGCTGTCAATGGTGCCGCTTACATGGAGTATTTTTTGACATGGAAGTGTGTAAGGGGCTATGCCCGCACGCCTTGAGTGGCCAAACTTTTTAGTAAGAGGAAGTTCCCACATTCACGGTGCCATGATTGTTAGGCTTGAGCCTTGGGGCTTAAGGGGTTGTGTACATACAGTGACTTGGGATGCAAGTTGAGTGTCACAATTAGCAAGAACTCACATGCAGTGGTCAAGCCTATAATAGCAAAAATTGACCAAAAGGGGCAGTTGCACTCGCCCTAGGAAAAAAAAACTTTTGTGTAGTTTTGGGGAAGGAGTTTTTAAGGAATCTCGGAGGAGCTTTGGAGAAGGAGATCAAAGCCAACAAGGGAACCATCAATAGGGATTTTTCTTGCTACTCTCAACAAGGAGAGTTTCATGAAGGTGAAGCCAAAAATTGTCCAAGGTTTTGTTTCTCGTCATGATCGTATCGATGGAGCCGTGTTGTACCAAGGTTTCATAGCGTTTGTAAGCAGGGTTTTCATCATAATTTAAGAAAATCATATCGGATTTTGATGTCGTTTCTTCCCTCTTTCCTCCCTTCTTGTCTTTGCTCTACTCAAGTTGTCTAATGTCAGGTTGTGAGATGGTTGTGCCTCCCCGGGCCTATGTGAGTGTGTGAAAGAGAAAGAGAGAGCAGTGTGTGTTGTGTGAAGGATGTAAACCGGCAAATTTGGTGTGGTCTTATATCAGTTGATGGTGTCAAGTGTATGTGCATATGGTCGTATGCAGATAGTGATTTGTATGTGGATTCTGTGAGTTTTGATGGTGGTGAACTCTGGTGGTATTGGGGTGTATTGATTATCATGTGCTGTAGAGAGGCAAATTGCTTGGATTCCGGGTGTGTTCCCCTTTCCCACTGTCTAGAGGCTATAGCAACGCTCATAGTGATAGTGCGAGTTTTGAGCATCGTACAATGGACATCGCTAAGCTTAAGAACCTCTTGTACCACGGAAGATCTTCAAGGTATCAAGCCGTTAATGATTAAATGGCCTAGAGATTTTATACATGAGTGGACGTGTGATATGTTCAACCTTGCACTTCAACATGTTATGCCTTATGATTGGAGTGCTAATTGGGTCAAGATTTTGTATAAAGGAGGGGATGTAGAGAATGTAAATAACTATCAGACTATAATGATTGGGTCAATTATGGCAAGGTTGTTTGGGTGCATAATGGAGATAAAATTGACTGATTCGATTGCAGAGAATGGAAACATACAAAAGGACAAGAGGGTTATGCTTGTGAAAACCAACCATAAAGAGAATCCATTCATTGTGTACAACAATGAGACACTTGAAGTTGTTGAGAGCTTTAAGTACCTTGGCATTGAGGTTCTGAGCAATCACAAGTGGCATGAATGTGCTACACATCATTTGGAAGCGGGAGAGAGAGTGTACTATGTATTTGAGAGCATGTGTAATGTGGGAAACATCAAGTGTTGGGTTCTCAAGAAGTAACTTATTGACACATTGGTGACATCAATTCTTCTTTGTGAAGTTGAAGTGTGGGACAAAAGCATCTTAGTCTACTTGGAAAGAGTTTGAGAATGTCCAAAAGCATTTTTAAACAAAATTTCTCCAAGTTAAGACACAAAAACCATATATGCTCCTACTTCTTGAGTCAATATCTCTTCCAATTGAGGTTATGGGCATGAAAAGGGTTGTGGAGTACATGATCACATCATTAGGGAAAATATGAACCCCAAAAGGGCCCTTTAGGGCCAAAGATGCCTTTGAAATATACTCTTTACACCAATGAGCATGGCTTGTGGCCACCATCCACCAATTTTTTTCATTGTTTTGAATGACCATAGCTTGAGCATTTTAACTTCAAATTGTTCAAACAAGTGTGCATTTGGATTGCATTATTGAGCTCTTTCCATAGATATGTTACATGATATAGTTTTGAGGGGGTATGTAGATATGGGCTATCTATGCCCCCTCTTTTATGTCCTATTGTTGACTAAAATCTGATTAGTCTCTCTTACAAGGCCCTTTTGGGGCTCATATTTTTCCTAATGTTGACTTCCTACAATTGCATGGGAAGAAAGCAAAAAAGTTCAAAAGACACATAAAATCAATAACTTGAGCACGGGATGGATACAAGACATAAAGCAGTGGTTTGGGAGATGGGACACATTACACTTTCTACATGATGCCTCAATTGACTCTCAAGTGAGTGAAGCTTTTATACAACCCAAATGTATTACAACTTGGAAGAAATCTGATGGGTCACACTTCATACATTACACCACCCATATTGCCCCAAACTACAAAACCATGTTCTTTGGTGAAAGAGGAAATTTTACTCACCCTTAAATGCTTGAGCATATCCCCTTGTTAGTGATACACACTATCGTAGCCATTCAGCTTAGCTCCCACTCCCTTTGATGCGAGACAGAGTGTTGGGCCAATGGAGAAGAGTCAAATCAATTTTGCACATTACTCACTGCAAGTTTGAGAGTCTGTGTACTAGAGTGCTCAGCTTTTGCTCACATCCAAACTTTCTTCGTGTAAAAAAAATAAATCTATGAAATTAGAGGATGTACACATTAGCAACAAATAATTATTATGTGCTACAAGAGGATAAAAAGAGATGTACATAGGTGTAAGATCACACACACCTAGGTGCACATATCTACAAAAATACCAAAATTATAGAAAATAGAAATAAAAACATTATGTTTAGGTCCTTATAAGAGATGAATTATTACACACAATTGGACCATAATAATTATTTATTTTTATTTATTTATTTATATTTTGCTCACTTAGCCCAAAGGCTAACAAGATGAAAGTTTAGACAAAATATGGAAAGAGATCCTAACAAACACACCCTATATACAATGTAAGAGTGAAGATAGCCATAGTGCTAAGGTGATTTTATTGGGTGAGGTGGCTCACTATGTCATAATTTGGAGAGACAAAAAATGTCTATCAAGACAACACTCCTAAACTGTGTGATTTCTAGAATATGGTGTTTTTCTCTAGGTAAACCTAGAGGAAGTGATGAAAAATTATATCCAAGAATGAAGGTTTTCCCTAGTTTAGGTCACCTCTTCCTCAGGTATGGCACTGTCAAGAAGTTCACGAGACAAGTGCAAAGGCACCAAGCCTCTTGCTATTAATATTCACAGCTTGGCGGATGAGAAACACACTTATTTGAAGAAGCAAAAAAAATAAAAACACTCACACTCTACCCATGGAATCTCTACTCCGAAATTAACACAACATCAACACAAAACTTAATTCTCTTTCATCGAGCTAGGTAATCTTAGACCAAATAGTACAAGTATAGTGCCAACTTTCCAAGCAAAAAACCATAGACTATTCCTTCACATTACCATCAACGTACAGCCATGGAAGTTTAAGAACTTCCACACATAGTTTAAATCACCTTTTTGAGGAGAGTAAGCCCTAATTAGGAGCCTTACATGCTCAAAAACAAGAGGGAAGTAGGACAAGACTGCACTAGACCACCATAGAAGAACCCTTTGTGTATGATAGATTAGTATACTAAAAATGAAGGATATAATCTCACAATCAGCTTGGGAAACAATGGCACCGTTGTTGACATGGCATTTTGGTCCATTTTTTACCATTTTTTGATAAATTTTTGGACGGACATTTTTGACCCAAAAATGCTCATTTTTTACCTTAGAATTGCCAAATGAGCTGGGAAAAGTCCCTAAGATTGTGGAAAAGTTCTCATCTTTTTTATTTTTATAAAGCCTTGACATGTTTTCCACTCACGCATGCCATCTACTATTTTTGGACATTTTCGTCTACATCAAACTTTCTAGTTGAGACGAGTGCTTGACCACATTGCACTAGGTCCATCAACATTCTCAAAGCATATTAGGAATCATTCACATTAGAAAAGCACTTATAGCAGTGCATTCAGGGCCATAACTCCCCATTGAGGTATGTACATAGTAGTAATCATTCCCACACATAGCACACTATGTGCATGATGGTAATTGTTCCAATTGATCCAAAAGGCATAGAAAGTGAGTTTTTAGGACATTTTCACATTATATGCATGCTACGGCACGATATCCATCCCCTTTAAACATGTACATTCTCTAACATGTGCCACTATAAAAAATATTGCATTATCAATGTTCATGTTTAGAGATTGCATCTTCATTTTCTTTATCATTTTCCAAAGTGTCAGTATCTTCCTCTCATTCATTATCATGTGCATCAAAGGGATTAGTATCCCCACTTCTCTTGAACAATTTAACTCTTTTCCTTGTAATTGAAACATTGATCTCAGTTCCATCTAGCTCACTTAATGTGTAAGTTGCAGTTACATTCACATTCTTAACAACATGGGACCAAGCCACCATTTTCCAAACTTTCTTATCACAGTATGCTGGTTGTCAAGGCTACTATCATACATAAGCACCCAATCTCATTCCTCTATGTCTTTTGGTCTGAGTCTATGCCTTTTATCAAATCTTTCTTTATTCCCCAACCTTGCATCTTTCAATCAAGCAATTGCAAGCTCAATATCCTCAAGCCTTCTTTCTAATTGAATGCGTAAAGCAAGAAGTTTCTCTTTGCTTATTCCATCCATCCAAGGCAACACATTCCATGTGGGAATCACATCTTCAAGTGGCTTTACAGGCTTTTGACACTAGATCATTTTAACAATCCTGTAACCACCACTAGTTGAGTTATGTGTCGTACGGTCATTCCACAAGGCTCCATTTGGGTGGGGGGGGGGGGGGGGGGGGGGGGGGGGGGGGATTGGGTTCACTATATGTAAAACTTATATACCATGCGCATTCAAGGACTATTTAAAAACCCCCTTAGTTGTGAATTTGTCACCAATAAAAGGGACCCTTTTTCTATTTAATCTGTATTTTTTTCTCAAACATCATTTTTTAACACCCTTTTGTACGTGAAAATGTGACAAAATATAGAATAAACTAATCCATATTTTTGAACCCACGTGATAGACATTTTTTAATTGTATCCCTTGCATGCCTTATCCAAAGCTTTAGTGATAGGAGGATGTCTTCTTTCAACTTTACCACTACCTTCATGATTATAAGTACTGTAAGAGCAAGCTTGATACCCATCCTTGAGAAGAGCTCTCTTGCTTCATCAGTATCCAGTTCTCCCCTGTTAGCAACTATTTTTCCAACAAATCGATAGCAAAGTCTCACTTCTTCCAAGAGAAACTTGCATATTCCTTCAGTGATCTTTTTTCTCAAAGCATGACCTTCTACTTGAATGGACAATTCCTCTCTTGCAAGCACAATGTAACACATTTTCCACATACCCAAAGGCATAGTAATAAGATCTACTACCCATTTGTAATGCATGGACAATGGGTAGGTAGGGTGCAATCCATCATGATGACTCACATTTGAATACATCTGACAAGTAGCACGTTTCCACAAATTGGGATACGTATTTATACATGCCTTTCCAACAATACCTTTCTTTCAATTTGACAAAGGTGGGCCCATACACCTCAATGTTTAGCCCATAGACTCTCATGGAGCTCCTTGATAAGCTTTTGTTGCGTCTCTTTATCATGCACAACTCTTTGTGGTGTGGCATTGATTTGCTTTGTATGCTTCCATAGGTAGCCATTCTTTAGAAAGTATCCATAATCCTTTCTTCATATTCTTTTAAATTCTTGTTCACTCTAATCTTCTTTCCTTTCCAATGTGCTCACAATAAGTGTAGCGCGGATAACGTGTCGTGCTCTCTACAGTGGGTGGTCCTCAGTGCAATGTGCGTGACAATCTCACTCAAACAGACTGAATCTCCCTCAAACAGATGAACAAAAAGGAAACAATAGACGTCAACAGAGCTCTCAAAGACACAACAGCAGACCAGAACATATGGCTCGACTATCTCAAAGACTGATACAGACTCTGGCGTGGCAGCACACTCAACTCTAGCCCAGGACTCTCAGGTACAATGGGGGTGTCGAGGCTCAGATGTGCCGGGATGGTGCAGACTTGCTCTATGTAAAGATGGACTCTAGACGACTACTATGTACAAGATAATGCCACTGGCCCAGAACGACTACTCATATGTACCACCATAAAAAGCCACCAACGGCTCATAAATGTCATCCATGTGGTGACCTGGCCACGAGGTCCACTAGACCACCATCGGTAGGTACCCTGCCACGTGTCACTCCCAGACCAGAGGTTTCGTCCAGTGCGAACCAGACCAAGTGTAACCAACTGTCCAACTGTCTGTCCTATGAAGTGACACTGTAGCCTTGCTACAGGTTGCCCGCCACAAGACCGCTCACCGTCTCGGTGAGAGGAATAGTAAAAATGTTGTGAAGGAAAACCACTAGGTACTGCATCCGTAGATCTTTCTTGAAGTAGGTGTTAGGCCCATGACCATACATACCTCAAAAGTGGAGTTAAAAACACTACACTGCTTGCAATCACCTTAAGCCTCTAACTAGGCAGGAACCCACTATCCTGCCACGTGTCTCTGCTCAAGTGGAACCGACCAGATCAAAGACCAACTGACCAAAGCCCAACTGTAAACTACTGTTGTTTGAAAATGAAAGTGACACTGTAGCAGGCTACACTTTTTTTTTTAACATTTTTTTTTTAAGAACTTTTTTTTTTTTTTTGGGCGAGGGCGAGGGCGAGGGCGAGGGCAAGGGCGAGGGGCGAGGGGCTAGAGGCTAGGGGCGAGGTAATAGGGGTTGAGGGCGAGAGGGTGAGGATCTAGGGCCGAGGGACTAGGGGCTAGGGGCAAGGGTCTAGGGACTAGGGGCTAGGGACGAGGGACTAGGGGACAAGGGGAGGCAAGGGCGAGGGGGTAGGTAGGTGGGAGGGGGAGGGATAGGGCGAGGGGAAGGAGGTAGGTAGGTGGGAGGGGGAGGGAGAGGGCGAGGGCAAGGTGGTAGGTAGGTGGACTAGGGCGAGGGGTAGGTAGGTGGGAGGGAGAGGGCGAGGGGGTGGGTAGGGGGCTAGGGCGAGGGAGGTAGGGAGAGGGCTAGGGGGTAGGTAGTTTGCTAGGGCGTGGGAGGTAGGGAGAGGGCTAGGGGGTAGGGAGGCTGGGGTGAGGGGGTAGGTAGGTGGGAGGGGGAGGCTAGGGAGAGGGGTAGGTAGGTGGGAGGGGGAGGGGCTAGGGCGAGGGGGTAGGTAGGGGCTAGGGCGAGGGGGTAGGTAGGTGGGAGGGGAATGGCTAGGGCTAGGGCGAGGGCGAGGGGGTAGGTAGGTGGGAGGGGGAGGGCGAGGGGTAGGTAGGGGGCGAGGGCGAGGGAGTAGGTAGGTGGGAGGGCGAGGGCGAGGAAGGTAGGGAGAGGGCTAGGGGTAGGTGAGGGCAAGGAGGTGTGAGAGGGACTAGGGCTGTAGATGAAGTCCATGTACCACTAGTTGAAAGAGGAGATGCTACAGAGCGCAGCCACCATGAGCAAGACAACTATCCTAAGAATGGAATTCATTAGGCAGGACGAGCTCTGTGAAGGGATCTTTGTTCTTGGAGGAGATTTCTGCCCGCTTCTATGATCCTCCATAGGCTCACCAAATTCAAAGACTTCCACCAAGGGTGCATCCGGGGTAACTTCTATGGCAGTCAACCTTTGAGCTGGCTCAGGTGGCTCATTGGGTTTAGTTACTGTGGAAACCTTGGAAGAAGGTGTATCTCTATGCAAAGAGTGAATAGAGACTCCATAACAAGGCATAGATTTGGTAGCCTCCAACCACTCCAGCAGATCTTCGTCAGACCCATCAGGTGTAGTAGGTTGTTCTTGTTCAGGGTTGGTTTCCATTGACAAAGAAACTTGTTGCACCACTGGATCCATACCTCCTTCTAAGAGGATGGGTTGCATCGGGGAGCCAGAAGTTTGTATCCACATTGCGTGGTTTCCCCAATCATGAAGTGCTTTAGTGTGTCGCAGCCATGGTCTTCCAATGAGCAAAGGAAATCCGCCCTCAACCTGGGGAAGACGAACCACAACAAAATCCAAGTTAAAAGTAAAGTCTTGTACCTGCAGAGGCACATTGTCCACTATGCCCACTGGGTAGACTGTTCGTTGATCAGCCAATGTAACTGTGAAGGGAGCAGGGCGAGTAGGCTGTAGACCTAGAGCTAACATAGTGAACTTGGGCATCAGGTTGATGCCAAATCCACCATCCACTATCACTCCTGAGAATTGCCGACCCAAAACGGACACTGTCAGGCGAGGGCTTTTATAATCAGTGAGTGGAGCAGTGGGATTGGATATCATATAGGACTCTGATGGTCGCACTGGGAGGTGCTCGCCACTAGGACCTTCTCCAGGATAAAGTGATTGAATAACAACAAGGGTGTCACTTCTAAACTTTGCATCTAGTCGCAGCATGTCATAGAGGGACACTTGTTGGAAAGTGTTCTTCAAGACTGTCTCTGCTGTAAGCTTCTTTTTTTCTACCTGTTGTTCCTCTGGTCCCTTGATCTTCTGTAGATCGGAAACTTCTTCCAAGAAAGCTTCATCGATATCGGAGAGAAAAGATTGGGATTCTTTGATGGCATTGGGGGATGGCTTGTTAATAGTTGCAGGTAGGGTATCCACTGGTGTGAGATTGTGTGGGGAAGTTGAACTTGATGGAATGCTAAGACCAAGAGCAGCTCTCTAGGCCCGGGTGAGCACGCCCGATGGCTCCTCTGCCAATAGCGGTGGCTTATTTTTAGGGGTAACCACGTGAGTAGAAGGGGGCGGCTGAGAAACAGTGCTAACTACTATCAAATTGAGCTTGGGAAAGGCAAACTCGGTTTGGCTTTGACTTGGGTTCGAAGCCGTAGATGCACGAATTTTAGGGCAATCCTTACTATAGTGATCCTTCATATCAGGGCAATGACGGCAGGGAGGAGACCCTTCGGGCAGAGGGCATTTGCTTTGGTAATGACCATATTCCCCGCATCTGTAGCACAAAATGGGCCGATTCACTGGACGAGTCGAAGGACGAGGTGGTCCTTGCTCCATGGAGTTGGAGGTGGAGGCATAGAAGCTATGAGGTGGTGAGGGAGCATGGGTATGATAAAAGCTCTGAGAGGGAAAACTGCTCTGCGTACCTTGCATAGGAGGGGCTGTCAGCAAAGGTGGCATATGGTGTGGATGGCCACAGGGAGAAACCATGTTGGATGCAGGTGTTGGCCCTTGCTGAAGAGAAGGACCAAGACTTTGTTGTATTTGTCGCAATCCCTTGAGGTAGTAACAATCCTTGTCCTCATGTCCAGATTTTTCACAGAAGTGGCAGTACACTCGGAGGGGGCATTCCTGTGGAGGGTGCCCTGGAGAGTGGCATGAGCTACACCAAACCGTAGCCTTAGTCTCTTGGTGACACTTGAGCTCTTCTAGCTCGCGCTTAATCTGTTCAAATGCCTCGTGATGTGGAGGCTTCTCTTGTCTAAGAGAGAAGGACCTCTCCTCTTGAAGAGCTCGCTATAACTTTAGGGCTTCCAGTTCCCTGCGTAAATAAGATAAAGGATCAGAAGGACTGTCCAAAAACACAGAGGGGGTCTCTATGTGAGGGGGGCTGGTGAACAGCTTCCTAGCCCCCTCTATCCTCGTAGCAGCCGCGATGAATTCCTCCAGAGTGGCGTCGGGTCGGAGGCTCTCCCGGAGTTTTTGTTGAGAGGTTTTGGGAAGAGCCTTCTCCACCCACTTCTTAACCATGAATTCACCGGGTTGCTGGGGAATCTTGGCAACCAGAGACTTGGTTTTGGTAATAAGCTCTGCAAAAGTCTCCTCTGGTTGGAGCACCATGTTGGCCAATTACTCATCCAACACTTTCTCTTGGTAGTCGCCCGGCCTGAAAGCTGCACAGAACTGTTGTCTTAAGTCTGTCCAAGTTGCAAAATGATTCTCTGCAAACTAGCTGTACCATTTGTCTGCTAAGCCGTACAAGGTGGATGGAAAAAGTACCAGATAAGCATCTTCCCTGTTAAGACCACGTCCTCTACAGAGAGATACGAACCTCCATGCATGGTCGTCCGCATCTTCTGAGGAGAGTCCTTTGAAGGTGGGGAACTTGATGTTTACCTTGTCCAACACACTAGCCAACGCCTCCATGGCCCCTTGTTGAGCGTGTTTCTCAATAGCCTGTTGTAGCAGAATAGGAGAGAGCTTTGCTGGAGAAGGTGATCTGGAAGATGTGGAACCGGATGAAGGAATGGGGGATGTCGTATGTGGAGGTATGGTTGATGAGGTTAATGGACTTCTACTAGATACCACAAGGCGTCTTCTGTTATAGTGCTTCAGAGGGCTCAGTAGTGCGCTTTGACGCTCAACTGACTGCCTTATATGTGTCATGCAGTGAACAACAAAGGTCTGAAACAGAACAAGTGAGGATCGTGACTAGACCACCTGGTCCAGGACCAGTGACTAGACCACCTAGCTGGCAGGACGAGGAGGGCTGGACCAGGGCGAGGACTAGACCAGGACCAAGGACCAAGGACTAGACCAGGACCAAGGACCAGGACGAGGAGGGCTGGACCAGGGGGAGGACTAGACCAGGACCAAGGACCAAGGACTAGACCAGGACCAAGGACCAGGACGAGGAGGGCTGGACCAGGGCGAGGACTAGACCAGGACCAAGGACCAAGGACCAGGGACCAGGGACGAGGAGGGCTGGACCAGGGCGAGGCCCAGACCAAGGACCAAGGACCAAGGACCAGGGACCAGGGACCAGGGACCAGGGACGAGGACTAAGACTTGGACCAGGGATGGACCAGGGCGAGAGACTAGACCAGCTAGGTTAAGCTGTTAAGAGACTAGACGAGCTAGATTAAGCTGTCAATGGGTGAAACTGGACCAGACCAATAGGCTGCACAGGCGAAGCGAAGAAACCAGCTACTCAACAGAGTGAGACTTCAGTTGAGGTCCCACCATGATCGCCAAAATGAGAGCACCTGTAGTGCGGATAACGTATCGTGCTCTCTACAGTGGGTGGTCCTCAGTGCAACGTGCGTGACAATCTCACTCAAACAGACTAAATCTCCCTCAAACAGATGAACAGAAAGGAAACAATAGACGTCAACAGAGCTCTCAAAGACACAACAGCAGACCAGAACATATGACTCGACTATCTCAAAGACTGATACAGACTCTGGCGTGGCAGCACACTCACCTCCAGCCCAGGACTCTCAGGTACAATGGGGGTGTTGAGGCTCAGATGTGTCGGGATGGTGCAGACTTGCTCTGTGTAAAGATCGACTCTAGACGACTACTACGTACAAGATAATGCCACTGGCCCAGAACGACTACTCATATGTACCACCATAAAGAGCCACCAACGGCTCATAAATGTCATCCATGTGGTGACCTGGCCACAAGGTCCACTAGACCACCATCGGTAGGTACCCTGCCACATGTCACTCCCAGACCAGAGGGTCCGTCCAGTGTGAACCAGACCAAGTGTAACCAACTGTCCAACTGTCTGTCCTATGAAGTGACACTGTAGCATTGCTACAATAAGCAGCCAATCACTTTCATACATCTATTCGAAAAAAGACTCAAGTGAATTTACTTGGCACGTATCATCACTTCTTGCATGTGAAATGGTATAGAACTTTGTACCTACATCATTTCCCTCAATGACCATGTTCTCTTCATCTTCATACCTTGCTCTAGATAGCATATTTTCCATTGGATTGTCCTTTTTTGCTATATGTTTGAACTTTGGATTCAACAACTTGATATAAGCTATCCATCCCAACATTGCAGTGTCAAGAGTTGAGCAATTTGTGATCATTCCAAGAAGAGGCAAGCAATCAGTTTCTACTACCACAAATACATGTATCAAGTACTCCTTCTTGCATCTCAATGTTGTGACTATTCCTCATAATTCTCTTTTCACCTATGCATAGTCGCATCGACGAGAACTTAGAACCTTATGCCTAATCGTACCACATACATGTTTCCATTTTCATCCCTGTCCAATTGCCCATCTAATCCCTATAGGACTCGTATCCATTGTCACAACCACAGGTATTCCACATGCATAGCTTGCCTTCCTCAAGGTTGGTGATGAAATAAGTAGCTTTCTTTAACTTTCTCATTGCTTTTGTATGCTCTTCTTTCCATTGGAACTTCTGATTCTTTCTCAGCAACCAATAAAGAGGATCTTCTACATGTGCATAATGTGGTATCTATATGAGATAGAAGACACATCCACCTAGACATCTTCAAACTTCACTTATATATAGTTGTACATTTTTTTTTCATGTTTTTTGTAAATTAGTTCCTACCATATGGACCACACATATGCCCCACAATAAGCACTTTTTTGACTCAAATATATATTTTTTCTTGATAGGGTAAGGTCAACTTCTTCCAATCTAGACAGGATCTTCTCAGAATCTACTATTGGTCACAGCAACAAATTTATGACACCCCTTAAATCCATAGATACATCTATAACTTTATCTTCGCATCCTTTGATATGTACATCATCAAAAAATGGCAGTGTAATTTGCAGTATGAAGTCATGTAGAACCCTGCTCATTCCATTCATCATGTGTGCTACTGAATTGGCCACTCCTTGAGGTAAGGTACACATTCTTACCAATATCAAAGGTGTTTTCATGGTTGTTAGACCTCTACTTTCAAGAGCTAGTTGATATTGGTCATGGCCTGAGTAGAAGTCTCCCATGGAGTAGATTTCTCTCCCTACAAATGCCTTGTAAATCCATCTACAATTGGTCATGTACCCACATTCCAAATGGTAACCTTATTTTCGGGCTACATATCTTGTATCAAATGTGAGGATCCATTCTTCTTGGGCACTATGAACCACTTGTTTGAATATGGTGCACATGAAGGCTCCAATATACCCATGCTAATCTTTTCATTCAATAGCTCTATTAGCTTTGGCAAATGAGCTTCTGCAACTGTTATTGGCCATAGGTTCCAAGGTACATGAGGGATAGGAAAAATCATATGCATCAAAGGAGTGACAACAATAGGATTGACATAACATGCTTCATGTGCTTGAAAAGAAAAATCCTTATCATGCCTTGAGATCATATATGTGAAGAACTTCATTTATTCTTTGGTCATAAAATCCTCATAGCCAGGCTTTATTTCTTTTAAATATCACACAATAATCTTGTGCCCAATCTTTCCTAGATCCTTGAGATTGGGCTACAAAAAATATTGTGCCACCTGCTCTCTACAAGCTAGTGATAGAGGTAGGGCCACTACTTTTACCTTCTTTGCCACTGACTTGTACCTGATATTGACCCACACTTATGGCTTTTGATTGATATAAAACTCTTTTTCCGCTTTAAAAGCTTCAATCTCCTTGAACATCTCTAGAGAACATACTTCAAAAACTTGGTTTTGACATGGCTCATGGGTATCCATCATACTCCTAAGCTTGTCCTTAGTATCAACAAAAGAAACTTGTTCAAAGATACCTAAAATACAATCATTATCTTCTAGAAAACCATTCTCATTCAAACTTTTTTTTACATTACGTATATTTTGTTGTTCACTTCTTTTGATGTCCTCAATATTTGTCAAACACATTGATCCATGCTTTGATAACCCCCTATAAAACCTATAGAGACAGCATCTTACCTTTGCGAGAACGTTTCTCTTATTGTACCATCACAATCTCACTTTACAATGGTACCTCCCCAAAACCCCTCATCTCCTTATAATCCTTGAGTTCTTTGTTGGCCTTTGGTAGTGAATCTCTACTTCTTATCCTTGCATAAGTTGAGACATCATCCATGACCTTTGTCTCCATCCCGAGTAGCCGTGATATAGGGTTGTATAAGGATAATTGGATAAGTTGACATCTCCTATAGTTTGCTCATTTTTTACATTCAATATTGTCACTTTCACATTTGGATAAGCTCCATAGAGATCTCTTAGTAAGCTATTTGTTTCTCTAAGCATCCAAGCATGGTCTATATCTATTGGCCACTTTCCCTTCATGTAGAGGTTTTTGGTCATTACATTGATTTCAGAACCATGATCTATCAATGCAACATATGCCTCCTCAAGTTCAAACACCTTCACAAATGTTTCTCTTGTAGATCTTGCCCAATGGCTTTTGAAGTAGTGGCTTTGATGAGTGGGTTCCTCTTCAGCATTATCATCCACAAATTGACCATTCTTTTCTTTTCTAGAAGACTGATAGCACCCACCCACACTATCATCTTCACATTGCTTTGCTTGAACATGTATCCCTTGTGTGTTTAATATCTCTTCTTCACCGTGTAATTGTGAAGAACTCAATTTAGTTAGAGTTTTCTTTTTTCAAATTTATGATGTCAATGATCTCCTTGCAGAATCCATGCTTAGTTATGCCAAGGACTTCATCCAATGTAAACTCAACCTTGCTATTCAAGATCATTTCTTACAATGCCTTCTTCAAGTTTATAGCAGCTTCTATGTCGGATTGTAATTTGTAAGCAGGGCCCTTTCCTTTCATGAAACTTGAGAAGGTATTGAATCCTTTCTTCCTCCACTTCTTGTAGTCAAGTGAGTTTTACCATCTTTAAAAAAGACAAGGTCCTTTTTCAAAGAATCATTAAATCTATCACAATACCTTTTACCATGATTAGTGCTATCACACCATATACATATATTCACAAAACCTTCTTAACTTTGAGACGTTTGTCCTGATGGTTGTCATTTATCTTCCAGTCTTGCAAGTTTGAGTTTCATCTCATGCATACCTTTGACAAGCCCATCTAGCATGGAGACCTCATCAGTCCTTTGATTCACAATAGGCGGCATGGATACATTCTGTAGACTAGTAGAATTAGGAGTGACATTGTTTATCACCATTTTATACCATCTATGTTGACTCTTTGCAAGAAGTGGAACTGCGTCCTTGGCATGCTTCCATTCCATCTTCAAGCCCACTTTAGCATACTTGTCTTCCCAAGGTAGCTAGCTCAAATTTCTCTTGGATATCTACACATATAGCTTGTAGAAACAATACAACCTTCTCAGCATCCAAGGTATCCTACTTTTTTGTTGACAATTGTGCATATCATTGCTTGAACTCCCTTAATAGCTCCATAGGAGATAGCCCTTCCTTTTTGAGAGAAATACATTCCAAGAAAGTCCTCTTTGTTACTTTTTTGAAGTTGATGATAAAGTATTCTTGATTAATATATTTTTTTAAATCCTCCCAATCTTCACCATGTGCATCTCTTATCTCTCTTGCATGTGCTTGAAGCTTGAGAACGCCTATAAGAACAAAATTGTTTCCATGTCAATTGAAGGCACCCTATTTAGCTCCACTTATTTTACTTGAGTACTCAAGTACTTAGATATATTTTACAACTAGATTGATCCATTTTATCCACTATTGAGTGAAATGCATTTGTAGTAGACATTTATATTCTCTCTGCAGTTTGTTGTTGCTGCATAAATAGTGCAAAGGCTTGAAACATTTGCATTTTGTTTGCATCGAAGCACACCCCTTGGTATTCCATAGTTTGAATGTCCTTTAATGAATATTTAAATTCAAATTTTGAAATCTCAACCCAATTGATTTTGTGTTGGTTTCACTAAAATTATGTCAAGAAGTTTTGCCACAAGTTAGAAGGCATCGGGTCTCTTGCTGTGAGAGTTTGCAACTTGGTGGATTAAAAACACACTTATTTGAAGAATCAAAACAAAGAAAAACATTGAAATTCCATCCATGGAAGCTCTACTTTCAAATAAACACAAAATTGACACAAAACTCAATTTGCTTTCACCAAACTAGGTAGCCTTGTACCCAATAGCACAATTACAATGCCACTTTGCCAAGTGAAAAACCATAGGGTATTCTTTTGACTCACCACCAATGCATAGCCATGGAAGCTTAAGAACTTACACACATACTTTAACTCATCTTATTGATGAGACTAAACCTTAATTAGGAACCTCACATCCTTAAAAATAGGAGGGAAGCAAGATGAAACTTCACTAGACCACCATACAAGAACCCTGTATGTATGATAGATTAGTACACTAAAAGTGCAGGTTGTTATTTATATAAGCTCACTCCGACTTTGACCAGAAAAGCGTCATCATTAATGTGGAATTTTCACCATTTTTTACTATTTTCAATCCTATAGAAAAAGCCAATTGTCACATTGGCATACAACCCATTCTAGTAAAGTTTTCCCTCATTTTAATCCTATTTTGATCCTATAGATTGTAAATATAGATGAATTTCACTAGGTTGTGATGTAGTTAGAATTGTCCCACTTAGTCTTGATGTAATTATACATAACCGATAACAGCTGAGCCTAGAGAAGAAGATATTGAATTATTTTTGTGCATCATTTGATGGCCTATAAATGAAGGATTAGGATTTTTGGTACCATCAATTAACTAAGTAGAGGTCCATTGTAATGGAAACGGCCTATGAACTTTGAGAATAGTGGAATTAAGATATTAGAGTGAGCATTTTTGTGAGCTTACTTTGAGAACATAGAGGGTGAACTTAATTGATGGTAGCAACATGAAGATAGTACTTAATTAACTTGGCATGAACAATCTTTTGCAAGAGAGAGAGTATTAGAGAACATGACAATAGTTGAGGACCGGATTTACTTGGAGCCGGTCCCTCCTCCAAGGGGTGTTTGTATTATAGATTCTCTCATCAAGAGAGACTTGTTATAGTACAATGTTTGTGTTCCTTGTGACCTTGGTGATGCATCATGAACTTAACATAAAATTTTTAAAAAGCATTAACTATCCCAAGCCTCAGTCCCAAGGCCTCAAACACCTTCGAAGGTGGAGAGAGCTAGCGGGGGATGAGTGTAGGGAAGAGGAAGAAGAATCATCCATAGGAGAAAAAAATACTTCCTCACTTATCATCACTCTTCTTGGTTAGCATAGCATAATAGAATAGTAATGAAGATGAAGAAGGTGGCAAGATTAAGCATTGAATCATGGATCTTGGTTGGATTTGCATTCCATAACCAAGAGTGTTGGTGTAGGCTCTCCACTTCTCAACAAGCTTGGAGATGGAGATGGAACTCTTGCACTTTGCACTCCACACAATGAGAGAATGTGTGGGTGTGTGTGGGAGATTATACCCCCCTCTCATGCTTGGTCCACCTCTCTCTCTCTCTCTCTCTCTCTCTCTCTCTCTCTCTCTCTCTTATTATTTACTTATTTCATTTGGACATGTGTCCTCTTTTTCCTCTTTGAAAGAAAGAACTTAATTATTTATTTTTATGTATCTAAATCCTCATTGGACCCCTTTAAAACCTATTCAATAGCATCGAAGCACATCATGAGATCCACATATGGAGGATCATTTGAACATGTGTTTTTTATGCTTATTAAGCCATTTGGTTGGAATTGAATACTTCAAGCACTTAGTCAATCAAGCATTTGGTTTGAATTGAATACTTCAAGCACTTACACTACAAGAGGTTGTGTGCTCTTGTGACGCTCTTAGCGACGGAAATACACTGGGTTTTTATAACCCCCGGCGTCGCTATAACCGTCGCTAAAAGCGTCGCTACGAGAGCGTCGCTATAGGCGTCGCTATATAGCGACGCTCATAGCGACGCCTATAGCGACGCAGATAGCGACGCTCTCACAGAAGAGTATAGCGACGCTACAGAGCCATAAATAGCGACGCTTATAGCGACGCCTGAGAGAATATTTTTTTGGTGGCAGGGCATTGAATGCCCTGCCACCCATCAACCATATTGTACTTGATTCACTTTTTAAAAAAAGTGCAAAGGTAAATAATAGACCCAAAATAGTCACCCACAAGACGCATTGTTTGCAAAATTGACAATTGTACACATCATAGACAAACTGAATTGATTGGCAAATGTAATAATGACAATTGTACAACATCATAGGCATAAAGAATTGATTGGCAAAAGGAATTGCGGTGACAAATGTAATAATATACATGGTTCAAAAAGACGTATAAAATCCGTCTCATGATACATAAGCTATGAGAAACCCTAAACTAATGCTATCTAGCTACGGCTAAACTGACGTCGTCTAATCAGACGTCTCATCGCGTCCAAGCGGCGTATCTGTCGGATTCTGCAAAAGAAGACAATAAGACAGCTTTCAGTAAGTATAAACATATAACGACATTTATAAAACAATACAAAAAATAAAAAAGAGTAAACCCTAATACTAACCATGCCACCGCGAGAACTGAGAATGTCCATCGGGGCGTTTAAGCCCTTCCTGCCTGCGTACTCGCGCTCGTACGGTGTGGGATCACGTCCTGTCATCGACCACTGTCAAAACATACAAAGATTTCATTATGTTAGAACTAAAAAACTCATAAACCCTAAACTATCGAACATGCATAAAGAGCAATGTGAAAAGACTTACAAAATCGGCCTCAAATGATGCCCATCCACCGCTCCCCAAGTGGTGCGAGCTCCCTGCCTCTACTCGCGCTCTGGCTGCATCCTTTTGTTGCTTCCACTTGTCGGGATTCTCGCGCGCTGCTTTCTTCGCATTCTTCCAATCTTCTTTGGCCAGCCAATCTGGCCTATTCCACCCATTCTTGATTGCTTTTTGCACTTCGGAACGCTTGTGTTTGCAGTATTCGCGCATTCGAATCTTCATCAGGTCTTCATTGAAGCGCTGATCACGTGTTGGAACGGGAAACTCATCATGAAGTATGCTGATGACTCTGTTTTTTAAATCACTTGGTACTTCACTCCATTTGTTTAGTATATAGTGTCTAAACAGCTGAGAGCAAAGACCACGCATGCGCGAGATCACCTTCTTGCCGTCATCATCCATGATGATGCTGCCGCTGATGTCGACGGAGTAAGGCAAGCCCTCTGGCCGGTGACGCGTGAACCTGGGTGTCCCGGCAGGGGTCTCTAGTGGCGTGTCGATGGGGGTACGGACGTCAGGTGTCTCCACCGGCGTCTGGGCCCCGAAGCGAGGAGTGTCGAGTGGGGTGGCTCCTGGCGGAGTAGGTAGAGGTGTGTAGCTTCTAGGAACAGTCAGCCGTGCAAAACCTGGCGTAGATGGCGATGCTGTGGCTGGTGTGGGGGCGGGCAAAGAAGGGGAGGGTAAAGAGCCTCGTCGAACACGAGGCGGTGTGGAGGCATCGGTGGCGGAATCCCCACAACAACCGCCACCGCCACCACTAGAGCGCCGGTGTCTAGACGAGTGTGACGCTCGTCTCGTCGACGCCGAAGCTTCAGAGCGCGCCGAATGCTCTGAAAGAGAGGGAGATGCGGATGGTGTAGGAACGCGCGATGATGCGCCAGAGCGATGACGCTCCACGTACCACTGTCTCTGCTGCGGTGACAAAGAAGAAAGAAACTCCTCATCATCCATACCTGCATTAAACACACGAATATTTAAACTTAATATTGAATGAATAGAGTAGACAATGACGCAAAGACCATTAAATACAATGACGTAATGACGCATATAAATACAATGACGCAATGAATCGAGTGGTAGAAGAGGCAAGTCGAAAACTCAGAATTTTCAATCAAAAGATGTGAGCGCGAGTAGAAAAGAGCGTTACACACCATGGAAGCTACTTAGAGAGCTAGAGCTTTTACAGCACGGAGCAAAATTGTTCAAATACAATATTTGTGGCTTTAAGAGATCTCTCTCTCATCCTCGCATAACTCAGCATAACTTCCTATATCTATATAGAGCTCTCTGTTTAAACACATATCCTCTGTTTCATTTTGTAGCTCCTCTGCATGCACCCCATATAGAGTAGTAGCATCTTGATGCTCGTCTGGCACCACCGCAGCGGCTTCTGATTGAGCATCTTCTCTGATCTCCTCCATTGATGTCGTTGTGATTGGCACATGGTAGCCTTCATACGTCCTTGCACTACGAGGGGCTACCTCTATGACGTACCACCAGTTTGATGTAGACTTTGTAGGATGAAATACTACCTGCCAGAGCCACATAACTTACATGAGAGCTTTCAAGCACATAACTTGTAAAAGGGGGATGTTAACTATTTATATACTTACTTGTTCACAATGCTCGGGTAGTACGAAAGTGTCTCTTAGGTCAGTCCATTTCTTAGTAGAATCCACCTCAAGAAAACCAGACTCTCCTCTACGCACAGTAGCGTTTCGACCCTCCATGATTATCTTGAACCATTGCACGTCGAACAAGTCGACAAAAAATCCTCTGTAATCGATCCTCAAAATCTCTTGCAGCGTGCCGAAGTAAGTGAGTTCCGCCACCACGGGATCTGCATCAGAGGAACGTCGTCGACTAGACTGTTCAAATTTTTCCATGATTCCACAATCTTGAGTAAAACGCTTTTTGTCGATTCGTTCCACCCTAAAATGTCGACCTTTACACCATGCTGCTGTGTATGACTTATACTACAACGAACAAAGATTATGAGTGGCCGTTCAAACGTTTATAAATAAAGTCACTTGCTAGTCGTACATTGCAAACTTACCTTGGTCGCGCAACCCCGAGAGTACTCCCACTCTTCTTCAGTCACTTCGTCACCGCATTGTTGTGCGCTTTTCAATTGGTTGTGCAACCATCTTAAGCTCATGAAGGTTGGTAGGCTCTCCAGAACCGCTGGATAGTGCATCGGTGGTCGTCTTCCCCGTCTCCACTCGATTCGTGCCCTTTGTCGCTCTTGCTTTGCATCCTCATATTGTGAAATCCACTTTTGCATCACTGGATTGTGAAGCATGCAAAATCGGTTGATTTTAGCCTCTAGATCTTCCGTCATCTTCTTCTCAACACCGAGATTGCACATGACAATCCCAGATATGCGCTCATCATCTATGGTTCGCCATAGCGTGTCCCGGGATTTATCAAATCCGTCTAGCCACTCTCCAATGTACACTAGGGACTCTGATACCAACCAACCTTCTGCCATGCTACCCTCCGGACGTGCCTTTTGACGCACATATCCCTTAAGCGTTTTCATGAAACGCTCTAAGAAGAACATCCATCTGGAATGAACTGTGCCAGCTATTTCCACCTCATCAACTATGTGAATAAGAAGATGCACCTGAATGGTTAGCATTGTAGTAGGAAAATGTTTCTCAAACATGCACACAAGCTCCGCAGCATTTAGTTTGGCGAATGGTATGGAGTCTACGTCGATCTCCTTTTGTGAGATCCATTGCACCAGCTTTGCAAGTTTGTAGATTGTGTTACGGATGTCGAGAGACAAACATCCCTCAATGGCAACCGGTAAAATAAACTGTAAAGTATGTGCAGCAATGATATTAAAGTCCACATTTTATGCAATGATATTAAAGTCCACTATGAACGTACCTGACACATTTTATGCCAATCGTGTGACTTCAAACCGGTAAGCTTTCCTTCTTTAGTAAAACACGTTTGGAGCGAGTGCATTACGCCAGTGGGGGTCCGCAAAGATCGAATGGCCTCTTTTACTTTGCGTTCTTGGGCTCCTGTGAAAATCCATGGTGCTTTAGGAAGTTTTATCGATCCATCAGACGCTGTTTGCGGCCAATATTGCTCCATACGATCCACATTTCTAAGGTCAACTCTGGCTCCCAAAGTATCTTTCTTGCCGGTCAAATGGTCCCATAGTAGATTACCCACATTCTTGAATATGTGCATTGGATCGAGCAAGTGATTGATCACGAGTCGGGGCCAGTATGGTAACTCGTACCATAGAGATAGTCTCTTCATCCCTGGAGGCAATCCGTCATCGCACATCTCCTTCTGCTCTAACCATGCTTGTGCAGACATCCTTGGTGGCTCTCTTCCCAAAAAGCCGTCGCGTAACACATGATTCTCCGGAAGATACGCTTGATGACCTTCGTAGATTTGCTTCTTCAGTGAGGGTGCCCTACGTGCATTCAGTCTAGGTCCACATGTGACACATGCTCTGTATCCGCTTGTTTGAAGCCCTGCATGTATACACATGATAATAGATCAACTATGGGGAAAAACAAGATTTACAGTGTCTGAGAGAGGAGTGTCAATAGATCACCTGAGCATTCTGTTAGCCCGGGATAGTCATGCATGGTCCACATTAGAATACCTCTGATCAAAGCATTCCGTCGTCCTGTGTGTCGGCTCATATCCACCACCTCTATGCCAATCCACAATTGTTGTAGCTCTTCCAATAGTGGACGAAGATACACATCCATATTCCCCACTTTATATCGCCCTGGCACAATCAAGCTTAGCCATAGGTGCCCCTTCTTCGTAGTCAACCACGGGGGAATGTTGTAGTTGACGATGACAACGGGCCATACACTGTAAGATGTTGATCTTTGACCAAAAGGATTTACGCCATCCATAGCCAGGCCTAAGCGCAAATTTCGAGCTTCCCTGGCAAAATCCGACCATGTTCCATCTATATGTTTCCAGGCTGCGCAATCTGCAGGAATTCGTAGCACACCATCCGAAGATTTATTCTCCTCATGCCATGATGCTAGGGCGGCCATGGACTTACATTCGAAGAAATGCTTGATGCGAGGAAGCAAAGGAAAATGTCGCAAAACCTTTTGTGGAATTTTTGTCCCGTGGAGATCTACTCGATATCTTTCGGAATCACATTTCGGACACTTCTCCATGTCTGTGTATTCCCCTCTGAAAAGAATGCAGTCATTAGGACAAGCGTGGATAGAATTGTAATCCATCCCCAAGTTTCGCAAAATCTTTCTTGCTTCATCTCGGGAATCTGGCATCACATTGTCAGCTGGTAGAATGTGCTCTTTCAGCAATCTACACAACATAAAAATATGATACAGTCGTGTAAAAATCTATCAGATCATTATACATTTAGAGTTCTATTAAAGTAAACTAATTGTAATAGATCACCTGAAAAGCGCTGTGACGCTAGTGTCACTCCATCCAAACTTTGCCTGCATGTTGAGAAGAACCAGGAGTGCTTTCAATCTAGACATACGTGCTCCATTATACAATGATGTATCGGCTTCACTTTTCATATCATCATAGATAAGCCTTTCTGAATCCATGATCGTCTCGATCATTTCATCAATCTCGGGCTCAAACATTGTCTCGTTGGGAATGTGCTCTGCATGATCATCCCCCGAGCTGTCAGAGGCTACATCTTGTGGCCTCACATATGCTGCTTGACCAAAGCGCCTGCGAATACGTCTATTGGGTTGCAAGATTGCTGCTTGTTGGCCAGCGTCAGAGTCCGACGAGTTATAATTGGCAACAACTCGATCTATAATAGATGGATCGAACTCGCCAAATTCGCGAACGTGCTGCAAAGAAACACGTCTTGTCCATCGCACAGCATGCTTGCATTGATTACAAGGACATAAGACCCTCGTTGAGAGATAGGTGTTTCGGTTGGACGGTCCCACATCCTCGTCGCTACTCATAATGAGGATAAAAAACTTATAACCTAGACAACAAATTTAATATTCTATTGGCATTCTTCGTCTTATCTCTCTCTCTCTCTCTCTCTCTCTCTCTCTCTCTCTCTCTCTCTCTCTCTCTCTCTCTCTCTCTCTCTCTCTCTCTCTCTCTCTCTCTCTCTCTCTCTCTCTACCTCACATTCTCTAGTCATGTCCAATCCCCGCACACCTCGGTCTAGAGGTGCACGGAGATCAGAACCACCGGGTTATAATCTCGTCTTTATTGGTCAATACCTATATTTGTGGGTACAAGAAATCTAGACACCCACGTCTACATGATACTGCATGTAGTGGACAAAATCCCTTTGCCTCTTCTCTAGCTGTAGCACTTCACTTCATCTTAACATCTTTTCACAGTAGATCTCTTCACTGTTCGTCTAACTCTAAACCCTAAACCGTAAGTAATTCTTGCGTGGACTCGATCTAACGTAAATAAGCGTAAATCTAAATAAACGTAAATCTAACTAAAAATAAAGCTAAATCTAATTTAACGTAAGTCTAATGACTAGAGGTTGTCTAGATGGTCATTGTGTCGGGGATGTAGTGACTCTTGCCGCCCTGAAGATCCACCTTCTTCCCTATCTTCTGAAGACATTTCACCAGTACTTTTGGATCGACGGAGCCCACCATGAGTGAAGGCAGCAATACCCTATATTCCATTGAGGGCTTTCTTCACCCGCTTCATGCAGGCATCGCAGTCTATGGAGACCCGCATCTAATCTAATATAACGTAAATCTAAATCTAGCTTAAATAAACGTAAATCTAGTTAAAAGTAAACCTAAATCTAATTTAATGTAAGTCTACATATAACCTAATCTTTAACGTCTTTTAAGATAGTTTCCTACGACGTTATAACTCTCTTCTTCCTGTGTGTGTGCGCGTGTGTGGATGTGTGTGCCAATAAAAAGAGATAAATGGTATAACCTTCCTATCACCCATGCCAAGTATGATAGATTGATTATGCCATTTCTCTCTTGAATAATAGGTCTTCAGTTCAACTCCTCGTCGGCTAGATCTTTAGGTCTTTTAATTTTAATTAGTTTCCTACGACGCTCCCTTAGTTTCTCTTTCTTTCTCTCTCAATGTGTGTGCGTTTTTTTGGATCGTATGCATGTTTTCTTTCTCTTTTCCTCTCTCAATGTGTGCGTTTTTTGTTTATGCATGTTCTCTCTCTCTTTTCCTCTCTCAATGCGTGCGTTTTTTGTTTATGCATGCTCTCTCTCTCAATGTGTGTGTGCATTCTTTGTTTACGTATGTGTGTGCGTTTTTGCACTCTCTCTCGCTCTCTCTCTCTCTCTCTCTCTCTCTCTCTCTCTCTCTCTCTCTCTCAAAAACACTATGTGTGTGTGTGTATGTGTGTGTGTGAGAGAGAGAGCGAGGGAGAGAGAAAGAGGGGAAGGGAACATGAGAATGAGGAGAGGGAAGGAGCATACCTGGCTCTCCTTCCTCTCCTCGTGTGTGTGTGTGTGTGTGTGTGTGTGTGTGTGTGTGTGTGTGTGTGTGTGTGTGTGTGTGTGTGTGTGTGTGTGTAAAAGAAAAAGAGAGAGAGAGAGAGAGAGAGAGTGAGGGAGAGCGTTACCTGCTCTTTGCTTGAGGGCGCCGAAAAACTCAGATCTGAGATCTGAGTTTTTGGGCGCGCTCGGTTATTTTTTTTACCCCAGCTGGCGTCGCTATGAGCGTCGCTATAAGCGTCGCTATGAGCGTCGCAAACTTCTTTGTAAATTTGCGACGCTCATAGCGACGCCGGGATTTTTTTTTTTTGAGCGTCGCTGTGTGAGCGTCGCTAATGTGAAGAGTCTCTTGTAGTGTTAGCAATCAATCATGGAAAAGTTGATGCCTCTTGAGAGTTTATCTTTGAATTGAACACTTGAAGAAATATAGTCATTTAAGCATGTGAGAAACACCTCAAGCTTTTGGGCAAGGTTCCCACTAACACTTAGCAAGCCGACAAGCACCTCATGCTTGGGTAGGATTCCCACCTCAAGATGATCCCTAGCTTGCCTAAGATCAAAGGACCTTATAACACTAACCTTCGGAGGTCTTTAATGCAAATAACCCTAAGGTATTTAAGCTCCATTAGGTAGCATTTCTCTTTAACATACCATCTCTTATTTGGACCCCTTTAACCTTGGCCCCGTGTTGAGACAGGTCCATAAGTATATGTCTATATTCTAACCCTTGTTCTCATTTATTCTCCCACATTAAATGATCAGTTTAAGATGAGATAATCATTTGGATTGGTTAGATATTAGATTTTATGACATTACCTCTCTCTTGAAATCATAGTCGTCCTCGACTATGAGGTAGTAGAGAAAAGTCTTAGTCATTAGTCTACATTTCTTAGCGGGTAGATGATCCCTTTTCACCCTGCAACATCATTCCAAAATGGATCACTAGTCCATTTGGTGCTTGGGAGATGTAGCTGCTACAAGCATGTCTGCTCTATAGTCCATGTCATACTCCCAAAGTAGAGTGATAAATTCTACTTGGTGTTTGAGTGACGTCGTCATCACAAACATGATTCTAAGCATGCATAATATTTAAATTTGTGCACAAAATAAGATTTAGTCTTATAAGACAAAAAAAAAATCATTTAGGAAGCATTTATTTGCTTACTCTAGTGCAGTGTTGTAAGCATTGACAAGGTTCATACTATCCTTAAGCTATATTCCTTGCATCCATCTAGCATCTTCAATATATTGTCGGATAATCTTACCATGCCATAGTACCTTTTCTGCATGCCAAAGGATAGCTTCAGGTTGTAGCACCTCTTCTTGGTCTTCAATTTATTGAGGGCCTTCAATAATTGGTTCTATTGGTGGCTCTCCTTTGTAGGGCTTGAGTAGGCTCACATGAAAAGCATTGTGTATGAGCCAATGGTTGGGAAACTTGAGTTGATAAGCCATGTCATTGATTGGCTTCAATATTTGAAAAGGACCATAGTATCTTTTTGCTAATTTAGCATAATACTTTTGATGGCCCGTAGGATTTTTTCTCGTTGTTTACCTCAATCGAGCCTTGGGAAACTTAAGTGAGACCCAATCATTTTCTTTGAGTGTTAAGGCCCTTCTGTGCTTGTCAACGGCAGCTTTTTTCCTTTGTTGAGATATGGATATAGCCTCCTTAACCTTTTGAAAATATTCTTGTGGGTCATGGCTATACTCATCAGCAGCGAAGATCTTCCCATGTACTTTAAGTAGAAAGGGAATTTTAGGCCTTCCCTATATGATCTCAAAAGGTGCTTTTCCTGTACTAGTATGGACAGTATTATTGTACGCATACAAGCTACAAGGGGTAAGTACTTATCCCATTGTGATCGTTGATCTACTTCTGTAACATAAGTCTTTTGGAGATTGAGTATCATAAGGTTGGCTATCTCACTTTGTCCATCCATTTGTGGGTGATAGGCCAAAGAGAAATTCAATCTTGTACCTAGATTTTCAAAGAGACCTTTCTAGAAATTACTGGTCATTCTAGGATCTCTATTTGACACAATGGATGTTGGTAATCCATGGTGTTTAAAAATCTAAGATATGAAGATAGTTGACATTTGGTGTGCCTTAATAGTATTTTTGACAGGAATAAAGTGTGATGAAGAGTAGGTTGAATGCCTCTATGTCCCACATAGGGAGGAGCATGGGACTTTGTCATGAAGGGAGTGGGTAACACATAGCCTATTAGGTGAATGGTTCCTCTTTCTTCCCCAAAGCAAGGGCTGACATTACATCTTTAAAGTGAGGGTCAGTAGCATACTCATCTATCATAGAAGTAGATCATTGTGAGTTGCTATAGACACCACATTGACGTTTGATCATCGTGAAAGTGCATCAACCACTTGGTTGTGCTTACCAACAATGTGAGAAATATGAAATTAAAATTGCAAAAGAAAATTTTCCCACATTTGTTTGTCGGAAAGATTGATTTACACCATGAAGTACTTGATACTTTGGTGGTCTGTTAATAAAATGAATGGAGTCCCCAATAAATAGTGATTCCATATGTCTAGGGCATGTAGAACATCTAAAAGCTCTTTTTCATAAATTTCCAAGACCTGTTCATCCGTATTGAGCTATCGGCTCTCATATGCTATGGCATGCCCTTCTTGAAGCAAGACTGCTCCAAGGCAATCACCACAAGCATCACATTGGACCTCAAATGGCTTTGAGAGATCCGGAATCATAAGGACTGGTTGGGAGGTAAGCTTCTCTTTGAGCTTGTCAAACGCATTTTGTTCTTTAGCAGTCCATGAGTACTTAAAGTTCTTCTTTGTTAAGTCATGCAATGGTCCTGCTATTTGAGAAAAGTTTGCAATGAAGCGTCTATAGTATGCACACATACTAATAAAGCTTCTTAACTCATGTAGATCCCTTAGATTAGGCCATGTTTTTATTACCTCCAAATTTGATGGATCCATATGAATACCATCTTGAGAGATAATGTGACCTAAATATTGAGTCTCTTGTAGAAAAAATTCACCTCTTGTTTGATTAAGGAAAAGCTTAAAGATTACCTAGATGTGTCACTTGTACTCCTCAAGAGAATTTGAGTGGCCTGAAGATTTTTGTCCATCATGACTTTGAATGCGGCTGTAGCATTTTCCAAGACAAAACTTGTAACTTATCAAATAGATCTTCTCCGCGCGGCATGAGAAATCTTCTTTTTTATAGTGACCGTATTTAGTGCTCTATAGTCGACACACATGCGATGTGTCATCTTTCTTTTGCACTAAAAGTACCTCTTGTTTGATTAAGGAAAAGCTTAAAGATTACCTAGATGTGTCACTTGTACTCCTCAAGAGAATTTGAGTGGCCTGAAGATTTTTGTCCATCATGACTTTGAATGCGGCTGTAGCATTTTCCAAGACAAAACTTGTAACTTATCAAATAGATCTTCTCCGCGCGGCATGAGAAATCTTCTTTTTTATAGTGACCGTATTTAGTGCTCTATAGTCGACACACATGCGATGTGTCATCTTTCTTTTGCACTAAAAGTACCGGTGAACAGAATGGAGAGGAGATAGGCCTCACCATCCCTTTTTCCACCAATTCATGCACTTGCCTTATCATCTTCTTGTGTTGAACTTGTGAAATTCAATAAGGAGATTTATTAGGCGGTGAGCTTCCTAGTAGAAGCTCTATTTCATGGTCATCATCCCCTCATTTTGGAGGTGGCTTACTAGGGATGTCATCAATAAAAACATCTTAGAATCCATTTAGGAAATTAGACAACTCTAATTCCTCTTGATTCCCTTTATTGCTACTTGTGAAAACATTATAATTATTTACAGATTCTCTAACAAAAATCATACATGCAAAATAAAGCTTTTCATTGACTTATCAAAAGCAAGTGTATTTACCAAGGATATGGTGTTCGCCGACTCATTAGCATCTATGTAAATGATCTTTTCCCTATAGGTGAAATAGATTCTCCTTTCAAGGAACTTCATGTTGGCAGCCATGCGGTTGAACCATGGTGCCCCTAGGATAGCATCCTCATGTTGGAGAGGAGAGATGAAAAAGTCTTCTTTGTTGATGTAGCTTTGGACATGAAGCATCAACTACCCAATCAAGGGAGTAACGGAGTCTTGCTATCCCTTGAAAGTTGTGTCAGCAGTTACAGTACCTCCCATCTCAAAAGCTTGAATTCCCAACTTGGTGGCCAACTTCATTGATATGAACTTGTGAGTAGAGCCAGGGTCAAACAAGATGAAGGCATCATGCTCCCTTTTCCCTAAGCATAGCAAAGTGATGAGCCTTTGCAATGAGTATCCTCTTTTGGAGCTTCAACCATGGAAGCTCTAGGAGTGTCATTGCATACATTTCTTTTGGGACAAGAACGATAACCATGTCCTTGCTCCCCACACTTAAAGAATTTATGGTCTTTACGAAAAGCCTCTAATTCTTTGGGAGAGCTTATTTTTACCTTTGTAAGCTCCTTTCTTCTTGGTCTTGTTGTTGTTGGTGTTGGTGTTGCCTTGGAAAGAGTTTTGAGCATTGCTCTTCCCTTTAGCTTCATTTCAATCCTTGTTTTCCATGAACTTGAAATTTCTTCTCGCCCCTTGTTGGAAATGGATCCTTAAAGCAACCATGGTGCAGTGGATGACTTCGGTGATAGTGCTAGGCCATTGTGAGTTGACATACTCTGCCATTTCTTTAGGTAATCCTGCACAAAATTGTTGCTTTTGTTTCGATAAGCCTATCCTTTGAAAGATTGTAGCTTTGAGATGTAAATACCACAACTTGTCTACATATTTGTGGATAGACTCATTGAAGAGCAGCTTCAAGCTCCGCCATTCGGTACGCACTTTGTCCAAAACTTGTCTACATATTTGTGGATAGACTCATTGAAGAGCAGCTTCAAGCTCCGCCATTTGGTAAGCACTTTGTCCTTTGCATCTCTTGTAAGGAATTGCTTCATGATCAAAACTCGTAGAGTTTTCCATGTCTTTGGGACCTTGCCATTGCCATGAAGGCTAGCCCACCATTGACGAGCAGATTTTTGGAAGTTCATAGCTACATAATGTAGCTTGGAGGACTCTGTGAAGCCCTCGTCTCCAAAGGCCACATCAAATTGTTGGATGAAGGCCAATAATTTGTTGGTGGCACCAAAGGTGCCATCATAGGTGAGAAAAGAGATACTCTTTCCTCCCTCTTTGAACTTCTTGAGCTTTTGTGATCTTTGCCATGCAGGGTATGATTTGTGATGTCCTCCGCTCTTGTATTCTCTTGGAGAATAGCCATAGCTTTCGTCAGAAGAGGAGGAAGGTGAAGAAGAAGGAGAAGAGGGTGACCTCTTTCTTGCCTTTTTCTTCCTTTGTTTCCTCTCTTCCCTTTTGGAATGACAAGGAGAAGGACTATGGGTTGACCGTTTCCTCTTGGGTGGAGTTGGCAACAGTCTAGACCGCTGCCTTCATGGAGCCACATCTTTAGAGGAACTAAGGGATTCACTTCTTTCTCATTCTTGTGATTCCTCCTCTCTCATGGGAGAGAGTCTTCTTTTGGGAGTCTCATCAAGAGGCCTCCTAAGCTCTCTCTTCTCTTGGAGAGGAAGGGAAATCCCATAAGCACAAAGTTGCTAGGTAACCGGCTTGCAAAATAGGATTTCTCATAGCTTGATGCAACCTAGTAACAAGATAATTGATAAACATGGGGGCATCATCATTAGCACCTTCATGTGAAAAATCAAAGTTATGAATGTTCATCATTCTTCTCTCTTGGTTATTGTCATCCATGCTAATTATACTTATGTGTTTACTTAGTGTATCCTTTGGCAATTCAAAACCTTAGTTGCTACTCCTCTTAACCTTTGAAAATAAGCACTAAGTATCTACATCACGGCTCGAATTGGTGAATTATAGAGAGTAGTGGAGTGGGTCTAGCATAGCTCCTTTCAAACTTCTTATATATGGCTCAATAATGGTAAATCCATAGGCAAGTCTAAAAGGACCCCATTATTAAGACTAAAGCTCCTGAGGTGTGCACCATATCCCACATAGTGGGCTCAACAAAATCGATAATAGATCCCAGTCCCACTTACCCTAATATAATTAGCAAAATTAACCATCAATAGGCTACTTAAGGACCTCTCTTCTTAAGAAAGAAAACAGAAACCAAATGCTCTGATAGTAATGTAATGGAAATGGCCTATGAACTTTGAGAATAGTGGAATTAAACGAATTAGAGTAAGCATTTTTGTGAGATTACTTTGAGAACATAGAGGGTGAACTTAATTGATGGTAGCAACATGAACATAGTACTTAATTAACTTAGCATGAACAATACTTTTGCAAGAGAGAGAGTATTAGAGAACATGACAATAGTTGAGGACCGGATTTACTTGGAGCCGGTCCCCCTCCAAAAGGGTTTTGTATTATAGATTCTCCCATCAAGAGAGACTTGTTATAAGACAATCTTTGTGTTCCTTGTGACCTTGGTGATGCTATGAAGATGGAAATCTTCATGCATCACGAGCTTAACGTAAACTTTGCAAAAAGAATTAACTATCCCAAACCTTAGTCCCAAGGCCTCAAACAACTTCGAAGGTAGAGAGAGCTAGCGGGGGATGAGGGTAGGGAAGAGGAAGAAGAATCATCCATAGGAGAAAGAAATAGTTCCTCACTTATCAGCACTCTTCTTGCTTAGCATAGCATAATAGAATAGTAATGAAGATAAAGAAAGTGGCAAGCTTAAGCATTGAAGCATGGCTCTTGGTTGGATTTGCATTCCATAGCCAGGAGTGTTGGTGTAGGCTCTCCACTTCTCAACAAGCTTGGAGAAGGAGATGGGGCTCTTGCACTTTGCACTCCACACAATGAATGTGTGTGTGTGGGGGGGGGGGGAGGGAAAGTATACCCCCCTCTCATGCTTGGTCCACCTCTCTCTCTCTCTCTCTCTCTCTCTCTCTCTCTCTCATATTATTTAATTATCGCATTTGGATATGTGTCCTTTTTTTTCTCTTTGAGAGAAAAAACTTAATTTTTTATTTTTATGTATCTAATTATCATTGGACCCCTTTAAAACCTATCCAAAAGCAATCAAGGACATCATGAGGGCCACATATGGAGGATCATATGAACATGTTTGTTTTATGCTTATTAAGTCATTTGGTTTGAATTGAATACTTCAAGCACTTAGTCAATCAAGCATGGAAAAGTTGAATACTTCAAGCACTTAGTCAATCAAGCATGGAAAAGTTGACACCTCTTGAGAGTTTTTCTTTGAATTGAACACTTCAAGAACTTTAGTCAGTTAAGCATGGGAGAAACACCTCAAGCTTTTGGGCAAGGTTCCCACTAACACTTAGCAAGCCGACAAGCACCTCATGATTGGGTAGAATTCCCACCTCAGGGTCAGCCCTAGCTTGCTTAAGATCAAAGGACCTTTTAAACACTAACTTTTGGAGGTCTTTAATGAAGATAACCCTAAGGTCTTTAAGCTTTATTGAGTAGTATTTCTCTTTAACAGACCGTCTCTCATTTGGACCCCTTTAACCTTGGCCCCATGTTCAGACAAATCCATAAGCCCATGTCTATATTCTAACCCTTGTTCCCGTTTATTCTCCCACATTAAATGATCAGTTTAATGCATTTTTTCATTCATTGCTCACAAAACACATAATTGCACGACAGTATCTTGCTATAAAATCTTATTCTAATTACCCAAGTAACCCTTTGATTCGAGCTTGTCAAGTAACATCTTTTTCCAACAGACTCAATCTCCGCAAAGAAATCATGTGTAAAAATATCGGCATAGTCTTCAAAAACCCCCTATTAATAGTGACATGTACAAGATACTTATGGACCCCCTTTTGACACTTATACAACAAGCGGCTCAAAAACTTATTTGACTACTATCTTATATGTAAGATTTGGTGATGGTTTCAATAAGATTTATTACCATCCATAAAGAGGATTTATGCACTCTATTGAACATCCAAAATTTTTCTCCTTTCCTCCTCTCATCCCCACCCTCTCCCTCCCCCCCCTTCCTCTTTCCAAAATTCATACCTACTCTCTCCCTTATTTTGAAGCTCATAAGGATAATCATTGGAAACCCACCCCTAGCTTTTATGCTCAAGAGGTACACCTTACAAAACCCTTCATATCATGTCCAATCAAAGCTTAATTCAAAACCTTCTTTACACATTTTGTGGATTGGAATAAAACTACCCCTCTTTTATAAACCTATCCACTTTTTAAAAAAATAGAATTAAAATTTTCATTTTGTAAGTGTAAATTTCTAGTTGATATGAACTATATACCCAAAGTGAAACACACTTGATACACCTACATATCTATAGGATACACTTTTGAGCTTTTACGCTTATGCACCATTTCCAAATAAATCCCTCCCTTACACTTACCTACTTTGGTAAGTTTCCATTGTCAATCCCTATGTTTATGGTGAAAATAGTGGAATAAATTTTCTTGTATGTTCTCACATTAGGCTTGGTACTACTCGCTCTACTTTTATTATATTCAATTAGTCGCTGAGATTTTCTGATTATTCTACTCTCACCTCACAAGTCACAATGATTCACTACCCTTACCAAAAGGGTAACACGAATTCGAACCTCCATCTAACCAACAATTACCTTATCTATGCTCCCGGAACCAATTCAGTGAGCAAGTCAACTTGCTCTATTAAGCCAAATTTTAACTTAGAAAAAATAAAATTGTGCTTGCCCTAAGCATGCAGCACCTGTTGCATCGCCCCGCCCTAGGTGCTTGCTTCGTGATGCGTCCTCTCTCTCTCTCTCTCTCTCTCTCTGCAATCGGGACATAACGACGCTAGTCTCGCTTTCATGCACATGTCCCAAGATTCACCTCCGACTTTTTTTTGGAGAAATCGTAGCACCTACTGCTATTAGAGTGTGACTTGATAGAAAATATGTCGTATCTAAACCTAATATGGACACATAAAGGATGAGACTTCAGCAAATTAATGCGTGACTATGCAAAGTACTTCCCCAATTGGCATGTGGGGAGGACATGTTACATCATATTATACATCACAATCTATCAAGAATATAAAAAAATTTAGTTGCAAAATAGGTGCCAAAAAAAAGGTACTAATCTTGAGTGGGGTGATCTACTGATGGATGACAATTCTCTCTCTCTCTCTCTCTCTCTCTCTCTCTCTCTCTCTCTCTAGCTCTAGGATGCTTTTCTGGCGAGTCGTGGTAAGGGGGTAGTAAGGTGCTGCGAGAAGACGAGACACAAGGGGTACTCATTTATATGTCACTCCTCTGCTGGCTGGTGGGCATGAGACTCGAGAGTCTATTCACGGAAAAAAGGTGGCTGCATAACGGTCATGCATGCTGCTCGTCTCTTTCCTAGCTAGAGGTACTCTCTCTGTCGTTCTCTCTCTCCCTCCTTTTTGCATGGGGCCGTGCTAAAATATGTGTATAAAATGGACGAGAGGACCTGTGCCGAATCATGATGCTGCAGCTATGCTCGACATGGTTGGGATGATGTTACAAGCGCTCGTGAAGGCAGCTTAGTATAAGGCTGCATCCTGCATGGGAGGCTAGCGTCACTTCACCAAAGCTGGAGTGTAGACAAAAACGGACGAGCACATGCTTGGTGTTCTAAACAGCTCAAAAGGCATTATAAGAGCATCCATGTTGGTATCCAATTGTCTCTGCCAAAGGGTATGACTACCATTTCAGTGTTCTGGAGATTGGCGCATTGCATGATATATTGCCTAACGATGTCTTTTAAGTTTTTACCAAGGTCTCTCTCTCTCTCTCTCTCTCTCTCTCTCTCTCTCTCTCTCTCTCTCCTTTTCTCTCTCCAAAAGTGTGTGTGTGTGTAGAGAGAAAAGGAGAGAGAGAGAGAGAGAGAGAGAGAGAGACTCTCAAGGCTCCAAAAGTGTGTGTGTGTGTGTGTGTAGAGAGAAAAGGACTCCAAAAGTGTGTGTGTGTGTGTAGAGAGAAAAAGAGAGAGAGAGAGAGAGAGAGAGAGAGACTCTCAAGGCTCCAAAAGTGTGTGTGTGTGTGTGTGTGTAGAGAGAAAAGGAGAGAGAGAGAAGGAGAGAGAGAGAGAGACTCTCCTTGAGAGAGAGAAGGAGAGAGAGAGAGAAAAGGAGAGAGAGAGAGAGAGAGAGACTCTCCTTTTGAGAGACTCTCCTTTTCTCTCTACACACACACACTTTTGGAGAGAGAAAAGGAGAGAGAGAGAGAGAGAGAGAGAGAGAGAGAGATTAAAACTCGACTTGATACCTCTAACATGCTGATTAAACAACCTCTTCATTAGTATGGCAAGCGAGAGCTAGGTATATAGGGAACTAATTAGGAACTCAGAATCTTTTTTGAAGTTTTTTCCATTGGCCCCCCTACATTGTTGCTTGGCAAAAAGGCTCTATCTATGCAGAGGAAAGGCTTGGCTCAAATAAAAGAGATAACCAACTCTAACTGCCAGCACTTTTGGCAATTAGAAGGCAATTCAGACTAGGGTTTGACTTCAGGATATTTTGGAATCGATTTTGTTCACGTGTTCATATAAGTTTGCAAGTTCCCATCAACACTGATGAGCATGATAGGTTCAGAGAATGGTTGTTCCATCCACATCAGTTAACTCGTGGACTTCCAACATTGACAAGTTTTACCAGGCACTTTTACCTCAATATTTGATGCATAAGTAGTGGTCACTTATGTTAAACTTGCAATGGGCCACAAAAGTGGCTAGAGCCGCTAAAGGGGCTCATGCCTAGATTCTAGTATTTCAAGCATAACTTTTGCATATGAATTAAAAACTTCATGAAACTTCTTGAACATCTTGTTAGGATGTTTTTAAGACTTTGAGAGTCATGTTTGAGTTAAAAATGCTAAATTTAAACATTTTACTTTTTAGAAAGAGCCTTTTTTGCATAAAATTTGTAATTAAGAGCCTTTTTTCATAAAATTATAATTTACTACTTAACTTGGGCGCGTAGTAAATGTTGTCAATCCTTTTGTAAGTAGAGAAGTGTGATAGGCTCATTGCATACCTATTTGAGTCCATTGAAAAACAAAATTGGTCTATCATTGAGTCAATTTAGTAAAATCGTATGCATTTTACCAAATTAGTCCTTAGAGATGGCCATGCAAAGGCAACTTCAGCCATTGATATATTTTCTTGACATTTTTTATCAACTCATACTATGCGTTGGGCGTATTTTCCTCAGAGGTTCAAATGGGCCTCTTAAAGCCACAAATGTGGCTATGTTTTTACAAAAATAATGTTAATCATGATGGTCTTCGGTGGAAATAGGATTTATCTAGGGTATGGTAGATTCTTAATCAATTGGTATTTATGTGGAGAGCGTTAATTGGGAACCTCCAAGTGCTGCTACTCTTAGGAAGATAGATTTCACCACTAGTAAACGTATTAGAGGCACTAGACCTGAGCCTATCAAAGAATATGCCGATGCACTATTCTTTTGTTTGAATCCATTCAAAACATGGTTCTTAAGGTTCATACGGTCCATAAGAAATCATCTTCTTTCTTAATAGACACATTGCTTAAGAATTATAGTGCCCTTGGTAGTTATTAGGCATAGGATGTTGGAGGATTCTAAGTGATTGCAAGGTAGAGGATTTAGAGAAAAGGTGCTCAAGATAGTTTGGAGACTTCCTATTTGAATTTTAAAGAATGTAACATAACATAAATAAAGGACTTTTACACACACACACACACATTTTATATATACATGCACACACACTTACTTGGAGGATTCTATATCATTTCAGAATAGAGGATTAAGAGATAAGGTGCTCAGGATAGTCTAAAGACTTTCTATTTGAATTTTAAAGAATGTAATATAACGTAAATAAAGGACTTTTCTCCCAAAAGAGAGAGAGAGAGAGAGAGAGAGAGAGAGAGAGATCACCACATGCACTCACAACATTGTTTGGGTATCTATATTCTAGCAATTTCCTCAAGCCTTTTTTGGACTACATAAGGAGTTCTTAGTAAAGCGTTGGATTTTTGGTGCAATTGTGGACCATTGGATTAAGCTTGCATATTAGTGCCACATGGCAAAAAAACTTTCTTTTTTAATATCTTTTCTAGGTCTTTGTGAGAGGTGTTGACATTTGTGTACAGAGGCTCTCTTTAAAGAGGTCCATTGAATTTTGGATCACACACAATCTTTCTCATCCTCTTTCACCCCGTTTTTTTCTTAATTTGCTGCAATGCTTCCAAGTGGTTTTTCAAACATTATCTTTTATGTTTTTAGAATATATTGTAGTCTAAATAGTTTATTGTTACACTTTTTTCAAATAACATAATATTTTATTGTGATACCAAATGTTTTAAAAAGTTAGTGTAACTTTTTTGTTTTTTCTCGCAAAGAAAAATTTTAATATTAAATTCTTCTCATAGCCTCATGTAGGCCATAGTGAACTTTCACCTTGTTTAGAGCTAAGCTTTTGAAGGAATACTATTCTATCTCTAATAGCACATTGTGTCTTGTCTCTCTCTTTTATCTTTTGAAAGTGTGTAACCAATTCATTATTGTAAACATGCATGAAACCTATTATATATATATATATAATAGGTCTATATATATATATATATATATATGAGAGAGAGAGAGAGAGAGAGAGAGAGATTTCATTATCATCCTCGGAGGTCAAACATGACCTATATGACCAGAAGAAATATATCATGTGGGGTATATGGAGCTGATAAATGGCTTTGTTTCTCATGAATAATTGAAATGAGCATCATGATTGATAGTCAACATCATGGTTTACAAAAGAATGTATGTAGGGAGAGCCGAGGTTGTAAATGCAGGAAATCAAGCTATAATGTGATCAAAAGCTAAGCAATCAAGAAGGGTCTCGCTATTTTTTGGGACACAAAGTGAAAATTCATGGAGACTAAGTTACCAATGCCCCAACATCATGTTAACATTCTAGAGAGAGAGAGAGAGAGAGAGAGAGATCCTAGGACTAGATATTTGTCTTTTTCTTCAAAGCTCAAAATGTAAACATTGAAAAGTGTATGTAATATCTAGAAATCTACTCTCTGACTACTACTGGTTTTGCATCCAAAGGATATTTTATGTCTTTTGTTGAAACTAAAATATAGTTTAAATTCTATCATAGCTTGAGGAAGTTCAATTGCATGATCATACTTCAATTGATGAGAAAGATCTAGATCACTATGAAAAGTTCTTCTTACATATGTGCAATAGCATAGGGATGCTCATTGCCATTGGTTCATTCTATGGATTAAAACCGATGAGTTTAATTATAGAAAACACAATGAAGATAGTGTGATTGATTATATGCTACTCTCCAAAGCTATCATGTATTGCATAAAGAATTTTACTCTTAGCCAATGGATCTCATAATTAGACCATCGGACGTTATGTATTGACCTTATATATGGAGAAACAATTAAGCATGAAAATCACAACCAAAGTGAAAAAGAAGTTATTTTTTTGTATGGATTTCAATCTGGCACCAATGTATATTGAATTGATTGAGCAAAAAATATGGATGACAAAGCTACAATATGATGCACCATTGAAAATTAAATGGGAAGATTTTAAGAAAGTTATTTTTTCTTATGTCATAAATCATGTCAATATCAGCAAAGGTAGATCACGTAATAGGTGACTTGATAATGAGTACCAAGATATTTAAAAATCCTCAATAAATCTAAATGCATGAACAAAGATAACTATCAAATTTATTTGCATACATACAAAACATTGATTCAAAAGAAGAGAAGAACATGGAAAGTCAACCATCAATTTTTTCAACTCCAAGAAAAGGCACATGCATGTGGAAGATTTTGGAGAAACTTGAAGGACAAGCTGTTCGAGAGTTTTGGTAGCTTGGATCTTAGTGATATGTACACACATTATAGGAAACTTTATAAGCAAGAAAATGCTAGAAAGATTCCATTTTATGGTTCACTCCCATGTATACCCTCATTTTTTACTATTGAGGATGTGTCCAACAAGCTTGAAAAATTGGCCTATCATAAATTGAGAGATCTTTAGGGTATGAAGTTGAAAATGATCTTCAAGTTATTTTTACACATGGTTATATGTGTGATATGTTCAACCTTACACTTTAACATGGTATGCCTTGTGATTGGAATATCAATTGGGTCAAGCATTTGCATAAAAAAGGGGTGCAAAGAATGTAAGTAACTACCAGAAAACTATAATGATTGGGTCTCTTATGAAAAAGTTATTTTGGTGCATAATGAAGAAACATTTGAGTGAAAAGAATGACAAGCATGCAAAAGAATAAGCAGTTTTTCATCACTCTTTGTGAGCTCATGGAGGAAAGTTGGTTGAAAGGCAAGAGATTGTATTGTTGCTTTGTGGAATTCAAGAAAGATTTGGATATGATTACACATAATCATTTGTGGAGAAATATGGAAGAACTCGAAGTGCCAAGCGAGTTTATGGTTGCGGTTTTTTGAATCCATGAGAACATGCTATATGTCAATTGTGCATAGAAAGTGGAATTTCAAAAAAACAATTGAGCATTGTTGAGAGGCTTTGGTCTATGCATTGATCATTTGAAACAAATGGTCCTTGACTTTATGTAACAAGAAGGCATTGAGAAGAATTTACTGTTTGCAATGTGGTGATCATGATTTTGTTGTATGTGGATGATGTAGTACTTCTATTATACACTTTAAAGGATGCAAAAAATCTTATGGTTGTCATTGAAAAATTTTGCTTGCATAGTGGGCTGATTGTGATTGATCCAAAACAAAGGCTATGCTTAGAAACCAACCATAATGAAAAGTCATGCATTGTACGCAACAATGAGACACTTGAAGTTTTTAAGAGCTTTAAGTACCTTGGACTTGAGATCTCGAAAAAATCACAAGTGGCATGAATGCTATATGCATCATTTGGAAGTTGGGAAGAGAGCATATTGTGCATTTGAGAACACGTCTAATGTGAAGGATGTCAAACTTTGGGTTTGTTGGGGTAAGCCGTTTAGCTTACACCCAATGCATGACCAACCCCTAAAGCCAAGCATACCAACCATGCACCATTATGTGCATGCATATAATGGTGCATGCATATGTCCCATATCATAAATTCTCCATCACATGCCTCTTTCTTTATACCCACATGCTACAAAATAGCCACATGGTATTAGGCCTAGCCCATATGCTATTTAGCCTATTCCTCACATGTGAAAAAAAGGCTGCCTTGCAAAAGATCTATATAAAGAGCCTCTTGTACACAATATAAAGATCCATAATAACAAGAAACTACCTACTTAGCTATCCAAACTTAATTAGATTCACTTTGTGTAATTAAGCATAGTTATTATTATTTTTACGCCATGAATGGCTCACTCATGTTTCTGCCTTAACTCAACATGTGGTATCAAAGCTAATAGAGTGATTAGAACCTACTAATCACACACCTTTGATCCTAGCATATTCTCTATCTCTATGCTAGATCTAGTGTCTACACACACACTTTGATCGTCATTCAATTTTCCCCTCTCTCTCCTCTAATAAATATCCTAATCGCAAGCTCGTCATCAAGCTTGGGCAAGTCGTTGGAAAGCCAACTGTCCACTACCCTTCTTGGTTGATGAAATTGTGATTAGTGTGAGTAATTAGTATTATTTACCTTTATTAATCCCTATTGCATTAGCTCACACTACAAGAGGTTATGTGCACTTGTGACGTTTTTAGTGATAGAAATACATTGGGTTTTTATACTCCCCGGTGTCACTAAGACCGTTGCTAATAGCATCGCTACGGGAACGTTGCTATGAGCGTTGCTATATAGCGATGCATATGGCGATGCTTATAGCGACGATTACAGGCTACCTATAGCGACGCTCATAGCGACGTTGCAGAGTCTTATATAGCGACGCTTATAGCGACTCCTGAGAGTAAAAACATTTGGGTGGCAGGGCATTGAATATATGCCCTGCCACCCATCAACCATATTGAATGTTTCAATAATAGAGTAAAACCTAAATGAATCCAAGATAAGCCAAGATTCACCTTTGAAAGAAAGTCCAAGGTTTAGACCCAAAGTAGTCACCCACAAGACAATATAACCATTAACTCCATCATCCATAGTATTGTTTGCAGAATAAAGATACAAAACTGACAAAAGTAAATTGATGAAAGTAAATCAATGAGAATTGTACACATCATAGGCAAAATCACTTGATTGTTAAGCTTTGCAAATGTAATAGTTACAACACCATTGTCATTATTGAAAAAATATACATGGTTTTTCAATAGTTACAAAAGAAAACTAATGCTATCTAGCTATGGCTAGACCGATGTCATCTAATCAGACGTCTCATCGCGTCCAAGCGGCATATTTGTTGGATTCTACAAAAAAAACAATAAGACTTTCTGTAAGTATAAACTTATGATTTACAAAACAATACAACAAATAGAAAAGAGTAAACCCTAATACTAACCATGCTGTCGCAAGAACTCAGAATGTCCATCAAGGCGTTTAAGCCCTTTCTGCCTGCGTACTCCCGCTTGTACGGTGTGGGGTCACGTACTGTCATAGACCATTGTCCAAAACATACAAAGAATCCATTATGTTAGAATTTAAAAGTAAAAATAGATGTAACTACCAAACCTAAAGAGCAATGCAAAAACACTTACAAAATCGGCCTCAAATGATGTCCACCCGCCGCTCCCCAAGTGGTGCGAGCTCCCTGCCTCTACTTGCACTTTGGCTGCCTTCTTTTTTTGCTTCCACTTGTCAGGATTCTCACGCACTGCCACAGGTGCCCCTTCTTGGTAGTCAACCACGGGGGAATGTTGTTGTTGATGATGAAAACAGGCCATACACTGTAAGATGTTGATCTCTAACCAAATGGATTTACGCCATCCATAGCCAGGCTTAGGCACAAATTTTGATCTTCCCTGGTAAAATCCGGCCATGTTTCGTCTATATGTTTCTAGGCTGCGCAATCTACAAGAATCCGTAGCACACCATCTAAAGATTTATTCTCCTCATGCTGAAATTGGAGCTGATCTCTTTAGATAGCTGATTCCAGTGTTAGAATGTATAGCTACTGGTGATTCATCAATTCAATCAGTAGAACTAGAGGAAATAGAACTGGAGGAAAAGATAGAAACTGAACTAGAACAGTTACATGAACTGGAATACATTTGTTGAGAGAGAGACAAACTCAATGACTGGAATTAGTGTTCAGATTCAATTTCAGATTCAAATTCAAATTCAGAAGGAATGGATACAAAGTATATCTGGTTGAAGTACACTCGATTACTGTATTAGGGATCACAAAGTAATAGTACAATTGAGGATACTGTAGCTCGAGAACAGCTTCAGGACTACAAGCACACAACTAAGAGTAAGAAGTCAAAAGATAAAACAACCCAAAAGTACAGCCAACCCTATTACAATGTAATGGATCCTATTTATAGCCTCTTGGAGTTACTGTGGTAACCGCCATGGTAATTACTGACTGGTCCGTTGCTCGACTTTCAGGAGCTGGTTCCCACCTAGTGAAACTGCGTCCGCCATCTACATCCTTCCCTCCTTTCTTGAATTTTGGTAAGAATCCAAAATTTCTGGAAACAAATCCACCGTTTGATCCTTCTGAAATATAGCTTTATGCCATATTTCATGCTTGTTGAGTGCTTGACACCCCCTATAATTGTAATTCCAAGGGTGTCCAGTCAAAGAGATACCAACACCTGGTTGAGAAAATCCACCGTCTGATTCTGAAATGCTTGGAAAAATCCACCGTCTGATTCTGCGAACGGCTGGAAAATTCCTCCATCGAATTCTGAGATGGAACTACCCAGTATCCTTCCACTGAACCCGCTTCCTTTTACCCTTAGGTCTTGATGGTGTCGTAGAAGTCCCAGTGCCAGCATTTTCCTTTTGAATGAGTCTGTAAATGGCCTCTTTCTCAAGCTGATCCCACCTCTCTGTGGTCATTTCGACTTCATAAGGCGTGAGGGGATGATAAGTTTTGGTGTCAGGATCATAGAGCGTGCGTTTGCCTTTTGTTAGACGAGTCCTGGCCAATTTGTGACAATGCAAAGCTGTATGGATCCATCCTTCTGGAAGAGGCTAATTTGTTTTGATCTTAGCTTCAAAGAGAATCTCAGCCATCTCTCTGTACTGGGGTCCTAGGCCTGGTTTAGCCGTAATGTCCTTTTCAGGAACTTTAGAGGACTCAACAGTGAGTTGCAGCAGCTGGTTTGTGATCTTAGTGAGGCCTCTAATTTGAATTTTCCATTGTCCCATACAGAGCTTGATCCTCTGCACCTCATCTTTTAATTCTTAGAAATCATTTAATTGAAGAGCATCATTGAATAGCGTTTGCCAGGTTTTCCATTCCACAGTTGATCACTCATACCAATCCTAAAGATCATCAGTAATCTTAAAGTATGTAAGCCGATCTACTGGTTCTGTATGTTGAGGATATAGTGCTGGAAAAAACCTTGGCAGCTCCGCTTCTCTTGCTGATAAAGCATACAGGAGAACTGGGGAATCAGGTACAAACTCTAGAAAATTAAGGACAGCCTGGTTCTCCTGTTGTATCATCTTCCTGGTAGCTTTAACCAGCTGCAATAATCTCCGGAGAGCAGTTTCCTGTTCTCCTACTGTCATTTGAGTTTGAGGTCCTTTGCTTGTGGTAGTCTGGTCTTCAAGAATAGCTCTCACCTTATGATCCAGAACTCCCCTAGCAATCTGCATTTGCACTAAGATCTCTTTTAACTGACTTCTAACATCTTTCATACATTTATATGGCGGCTTATCCCCCAGCAAGAGTTCTAATTCCATGGAAAGGGAATGACAATCTGCAGTAGAATGCCTCTGCCAATGTGGATTAACTACTTTCTCATTAGTAGTTAATATCCATTCAGACACTCTCTCTAGCAGTTGTATTGTACTAGGATGCTCAGGCAATTGGCACACCTCCTGATCATGGAAAGAAGCTGATTTCCAATGTTGAACCATTTTCCTAGCACCGATATATAGTCACTGAAATCGCTCCAGATCAGTGATAAGATCATCATCCTCCAGATACATCTTGGTTATAGGAGCCTGTTGATGTCGTAATCTCTTGTTCATCATGATGAGCTGTAATGAATGTTGCTCATCACTTGTTGGAATCTCAGTCACATCTTTGCCTTTTCCTTTATCATATGTACTGTGTTGTGACTGGTGTATTGGTGAATTTCTAACATTGCTAGTTTGTTGATCTCCCACCTGCTGGTCACCCGACTGCTATCCTTCATGCTGGTCTAATTGGTCTGCCTTGGACTGATTCCCTCCGGTAGCCCCCGTTCCACCATTACCAAGTCCTAAAGGTGGAGATGGAGGAGAGTCATCATCACCATGACACTCTTCTGATCCTCCCCCTTCTCTTCTTCATCAGCTTTTTCCTTATTATCATCTTCCTCAAGGTTGTTCTGCTGCTCAATATAATCAAGGATAGCTTGGTTTGCCAGAGCACTATTATATTCAGAGATTTTGTCTTGCAAGTCACTCTGCATTGTTTCCATGAGAGTCCTCAAATTGTCGATATCAAAAACAGCATTCCCTTCTGGATTTAATATCTCAATCAAATTATTATAGATGTATCTTTCCGTTAAGGTGGCTTTCAAAGCAGTGTGGGTATTCAGCAATGAGTTGAAATCAACTCGCTTCATTCTCAGCAGAGTTTTCAAATCTATCCGCAGTCCTTTCAGCTTCTACCTTTTCTTCCCTCAAGGTCCGTATCTCAGACTCCACCTTGGATAACCTATTTTCTAATTGTTGAATGGTCCTAGCTGACTGAACTTCAATGATACTGTGGTGCAGGGTCTGGGTGGCCCTCTCCTACTTCATCTATTCAATCTTCTGCTCAGCTTCCTTCAGTTCAATTTTTGCCTTGGTTAATTCATCATCTAACACTGGAGTATCCAGCATTTGTCCTATGGCATTCACAATAGTGCTCCAAGATGATTGAATTAGTACAGAACAGCCATCCTTCACTGTGGTTGGATCACAGACAGTTGGCTCATAAACTGTGACAGGAGCCATATATGGTAATGTAGAGTAATCAGATTTCTGCAGAAGTAGACGTCCTTTGAGAGGATGAGTCTACAGCTGCTATAGCCTATCTTTCTTTGTTAATCATAGGGCCGCTTCACTATAAGAAATGGAAACCTTTCCAAGTGGACTTGAAGGTGCCGGTCCTTTTCCCTTCTCAGTCTGATCTGATGGCTACTCAGCACTAGCCCTATCTGACTAGTCTTGTCCCGTACTGGTGGTTGCTGAAATCTGCCCTGTTGAATGGCTGACTCAACCAGTGGTCTGATTGAGAGGTTGTGCAGTCTAACTGATCGAAGTTTTTTCAGTAGACACTGTTTGGATCTCGCTTTCTAACTGCTTAAGAAGAGCAGTGCTTTTAGTCATTGTCGTCCTTGACCTTTTAGAACTGCTTGCCTCCTCTTGTGTGGCCTTTCTCTTTTGTCTAGTGAGAGCTAACTGGTTTTTTGGGGACTCTTCATCTGAAGATAATTCAACATTGCTAGGAACTGGAAATGGCTTCTGGCTCCAAGCCAATCTTACCTAGACATGGGCGTCTGGAGCAGATGCCCAGTAAAGAAACTGCCAAACATACCAAGCTTTGAAGATATTCTAAGACTTCAACTTGGCAGTCTGCTGAAGCACATTGTGTGATAATATCTAACAGAGATTGATAGAAACTGTAGAGTCCGATCTTTTTTCTAAGAGCATAGCAAATAGCTTTTCTGACACATAAGTAGGATTAGTTTTAAGACTCATAGCTTTAGCCACAAAGCGGCAGGCAGCAGGAATGTCCAGAACTGATACTAGCAGTCCTTGTGCACTGGCTTTTCGTTTCTTTTTGGCAGCATCATCTTCTTTCAAGGCTGCACTGATTTTCTCTGTAGTTGCCACAGATGGCTTTGGCCAATTTGGCATTCGGAATGCAAAAGCAATATTCTCTGGAGTGACTGACACTTTTCTACCATAGACCATAGCACTTCCGTCTTCAGCATTGAAGGAATCCAAAACTTGCCTTATAATTGTTGTGTCAAACTCTATCATTTGTTGCTTGCACAACCACATGCAAATCCCACAATCTAAGTAAGGCCTCTGCTTGCTCAGTAAACACATATCTCCGTATTTTTCTGTGACAAATAAGCAGAAGAGTCACTTTTGCAACAGCAATAAGGGCTTGGGTTTCTTCTATAGTTTCCTGCATCTTCTCCGACATTTTCTTCCTACCCATACACCACGAAGACGATGAATCAGTATACGAAGAAGAAGATGGCTTACTTGATTCATCAAACTTGTATCCTGGTGTGGCTGGCAAGGATAAACAACAGTCCACATTCTCCTTGGACGAAGAGGTTTGCGGCTGTAGTGAAGAAACTTCAAAGCTCGGCGATGGCGAATGAACGACAGTCTATAGGCGCTGTGCAGGAGACTTGCGAGAAAGAACACTTACTCGCCTCATCGTTATACACATTCGTGCCATAAAAGCTCCACCACTTACCCGTTCCTAGAGTTTTGTGCACCATAAGTGACCTGGCAGGCATGCATTGGACAAGACTCTCTCTTGTCTTTGAAATGGTTACCACTGATAGTCCTTCCGACCATTGTTTCCCTAAGAACTGATATTGGTTTCCATATTTTTTTGGTTCTGGTATGGACAGGGTTTGGTCGCACAGGTACTATTCTGACTTTTGACTGGCTCTGGAACTGGTTGTACATGAAAAAGACCTAAAATAGCTAATTCTGGATTTTTCTGGTCTTCAGTTCCCAGACCATCAATTCCCTTTTCCCCAAAAGCTTCCCCGGCTTCTGAATAATAGAGCTTGATTTTAGCTCCATTATATACCCCTGGCAACAATAATCCAGATAAATCTTTCATCCTTATCGTGCCATCGGAGAACACCCAATCAACTTCAAATGATCCTGCCCAGGCTATCTTTAAGTTTGGTTTCTTAGGGCCTAATTTTGATTGATATAAGAGAACCAGATCACCTTTCTGAAACTCCCTGACCTTAATTCGTCCATCCTGCTAGTGTTTCCTTCTTTGTTGAACAATTTCTTGTTCCAGCATAGCCCTCTGTCTTAGCTCATCTAGCTGTGTTAGCTCTTCTAGTCTCTTTTTGAGATTGTGATTAAAATCCAGGCCATGCTCAACGGCCATCCTGAGACTGGGTGTGACAAATTCCATTGGTACAACAGCTTCAGTGCCATACACCATTCTAAATGGTGTTAACTCGGTAGTGACCTTATAAGCTGTCCTATATGCCCTGGCTTTTTCTGCACAATCTTGGTAAGGATAGTCTTGACAGTCTTGTTACTGCTTTTTGCTTGCCCATTGCATCTAGGATAATAAGGTGTTGATTTCCGATGCTTGACGGAAAGCATATCATGAAAATATCCACAGTGTCATTTATAAAGTGTGTACCTTGGTCTGACACAATCTCCACAGGACATCCGTATCGGCATACAATATTCTCAAATAGGAACCTAGCCGTGGATTTTGTTGTGTTGTCGGGAAGAGCCTTAGCCTCAACCCACTTGGTTACATAACAGGTAGCCATTAATATATATCTATTCTTTCTGGGAGTAATCTTTTTGAATGGGCCCATAAAATGCAGACCCCATTTCATGAAAATCCCCAGTGGCTGGACTGGTGTTAAAGGAGTCATGTCTGTTGTTGTGGGTCTCCCATTCTTTGGTATATATCACAGGTTTTGCAAAAGCTTCTGACGTCAAATATTAAAGTCTACCACCAATAGAAAAATGTCCACCAGATTCCCCATTATGTACCTCTGCAATAACTTGCATTCTACCCTCCATAGGCACACATCGGTGAAGAATCCCATCGACACCCAATCTGTAGAGTGATCCGCCAATGATAGTGAACTTTAGGCCTTTAATAACCAGAGCCTTCTTCTGATTCTCATTCCAATCATCTGGGAACCCACCCTTACACAGGAACTGATATACTTCATACAATTCTGGATCAATTGAATCTGCCGCTTCTAGCTGAAATAGTTCTGCATCTACCGGCTCGTCTCCTTAGAGTAGCCTTCGATACTCCTAGACAAAAAATCAGTGCCACAATGGTTTTTGCCAGGTTTATGGAAAATACAAAATTCAAATTCCATGAGGAACATCATCCATCGTATCAGCCTGCCTTGATTAATGACTTTATTAATCAAAAATAATAAGGCTTGATGATCCACATAGAAATGAAACAACTTGCCCAGCAAATAAGGTCTGAATTTGGTAGCACTAAAAACCATCCCTAAGGCTTCTCTTTCAGTAGTTGTATATCCTTGTTCAGCTTGATTGAACCTACGACTGGCAAAGTATACTGGATAATCAGTTCTTCCTTTTGGCTGAGCTAGAATTGCTCCCGTTGCCAGTCTCGAAGCATCCACATGTACATGAAAAATGACATCCCAATCCGGTTGTCAAAGAACTGGTTTACTGATGATGGCATTCTTTAATTTCTGAAAACTTTCTTCACATTCAGCAGTCCAACTGAACTTGCTGGTTTTCTTTGTAAGCTCATATAATGGTAATGCTTGGGAGGCAAACTTGTGCACAAACCTTCTGTAAAAATTAATATATCCCAGAAAAGAACTTGATTTTGATGCATTTCTAGGCGCCTTGGCCTGTTGAACGCACTGGATCTTGTCATTGGCCATTTCTATTCCATTTCTGTACACCACATGTCCCAGTAGCTGTCCTTTCTAGACTAAGAAAATAGATATGAATGGATTCAGACAAATCCACTTTTCCTGACAGTGCTTAAAAACCATCTCCAAAAATAGTAAATGCTTTTCCTCTGTGGAATATACAGTGAAGTCATCCATGAATATGGCAAGTAATTGATGAATAAATTCACTGAAGATTTCCATCATATATCTTCGAAAAGTAGCCGGTGCATTGCAAAGGCCAAATGGCATTACCAGATACATAAATGCTCCCCACTCCGTAATAAAAGTGGTCTTTCCCAGATCCTCAGGAGCAATTTGTAACTGGTTATAACCACTATACCCATCCATAAAGCTATACATCTCATATACTACAATTTCATCAAGTAACATATCTGTGAAGGGAATGGAAATGTTCCTTGATGGTTTGAGCATTCAGTTTCCTATAGTCTACACATACTCTCAGCTTCCCATTCTTCTTAGGCACAACCACAATAGGAAGCAACCAATCACTACTGGCTACTTCAGTAATGAACCCAGCTTTTAGAAGGTTGTCAATCTCTTCCTTGACCTTCTTAGCATAATTTGGATTCATTCGATAGCGCTGCAGTCGTACTGGCCTGGCATCGGGTTTTAGTGGTATTCGATGTTGACAGACCTCTGGATCCACTCCTTTGAGATCAGTATGTTCCCATGCGAACACATCTTTATAGTGCCGGAACATATGTCGTGCCTTCTCTTTCATTGTAGGATTCAGATGTTTATTACCTTGATCATTCTAGGGTTTTCCTCAGACCTCAAATTCGTTTCCTCTATCTCCTGATCATCTGGAAGCAACCAGTTAGTCCCTCCACCTTTTCCCTTGGTTGACTCCTTAGCATAATCCCAGGACGATCCTCTGAGCTCTGAATTACTATTCTGATTTTTAGTATCTCCTCCAGAGTGTGCATGTTCTACTGGTGTGCTAAAATCAACTAGTTCTTTTGGCCTTCCAATTAGCCAAACTGAACGTTCTCCTAAATTCAGTTAAGTGAACTGGTCTGGAAATTGTTTCTCTTGTTTTTCAGCTTCATCTTTATTCAGTAAAATTGCATTGAGATCTATCTCTGTTAATGGAAAAATATTCATAGCCACTAACATTCTCTCAATTTTCTTCACCTTGTACTCCTGGCAAAGCTCTTTGGGTCTCAGTTATTTTCTCCAACTTCTAGTGTTATTTGTCTGAATCCAGATTCTGCCACTGGCCCCTTGCATTGTCAAGAGTCTGATTAGCATAGTCGTGAATAGCCTGTGCGTTCGCAACCATGGGCGTCCCAGTAGCATCCCATATGCTCCTTGCACATCCAGTACTAGGAAACTAGCTTTGAACTTTTCTTTGCCCACTTGTATCTGCATATTCTCTACCATTCCAGTTGCCTACACCACTCGATGATCCGCCATTCAAACTTTGAAAGGTGATGGTTTCAAGTTAGTAGTTCCCATCCTTTGTTGAAGATGTGCTCCCAAAATGTTTACCCCTGCTCCTCCATCTAGTATGACGCTTGATAGTGGTTCCCACTATTTATGAACTTTGTAATCCACATGAATCACCAGCACTTCATCATCTCTGAGAGCTATCAAGTCGACTGATCTGGCCTTTGCCTCAGCCTTCATTCGTTGTCTGATGAATTTCATTGCTTCAGGAAAATTTCTTCTAATGTCCTCTAAATCCACAGTGAGTTTTTGAATTCTGCCACAAATTTTGACATGAATTTTCTCTTTCTCATGATCAGAGTTGTTGTCAGAACTTAAAGAACTGGTAGTATCTTCACAATACCACTCCTTTATTTCAATGCTTTCAGCTCCTTTAGCAGTTCCCAACTCTTCCATCAGCCCTTGTACTGCAGCCAACATGGTCTTAGGCATCCTAGGCCTCGACTGATTTGGTTGTGTTGTCTCAGAAAACAGGGTAGGTATCTTATGAATGACCCGGGCGTCAGAACTCTCTAGCTGCTCTGGCAGCTTTTTGGCTAAATCCTCTGTGATTTTTGCCGCTAGTTCTCTTTGCTCCCGCCATTCATCAACCACCTTTTCTTTACCCTTGGCCTTCCATACACCTCTCTGCTGAGCCCATTTGCTACTTTCAGGAGTGATTGGTTTCGCTGGATTTTCTAGAATTTCCTCAATCACCACCCCTTTACTTTGTGTAAGTGCTCGTACAGGAACTGGTTCTGGAACCTTCGCCTCAGTATCCGCAGCCCCAGTTGTTTCTGGACAGTGAGTCGCGAAATGCCCATACTTACCACATGTATAGCAATTGAGGCTTCAACTCTAAAAATTACCACAACCTTGGCCCCGGATAGTACTTGCTTGGTATCTACCACATCCTGCACCAGTACCGCTAACACCCGGTTTCTCTTCTTGATAAGCACTGGTAGTTTCCACCCTTACTGGTTCAGCATTGGTCAATGCCACCACTGAAAAATATTTTTCCTTCTTAAAATGATGAATTCAAATACCACATTTGTTCCATAGATGGCCATAGGCTTTGCAATAAGTGCACTGTGGGCATTCGTTTGAAACAGGGTCTTTAGATTTACACTTTGAACACCAGGTTTCCATTCTTCTTACCGACTGTCTAGTTTGGTTAATTTCAGCAATTTGCCAAGCCATCTCTTCAATCTTCCTAGACCAAAATCCCTTCTTAATCTTGTCTTTGGTCCTTTCATCCGAGCTACTCTTAGAACTACTGTAGGCTCTACTGGACTTAGAATCTTCATTAGAAGTACTGCTACTACTGGACCTCCTCTTCTTATGACTCTTTTCCTTCTTAGCTTGTTGTTCTAGCTTCAGGGCTCGCTGCACCAAATCATTAAATTTCTTGGTTGATGCTGGAACCTCCTGTTCCCTAAGCTTCTTACTACAAAAACCATTCAAAAACCATGCTCGCAGCCGCTTTTTGGATGGTGGTTCCTGCAGTTGTCTAGTTAGTTCCTTGATTTTCTCAACATAACTTCTGACTGACAATTTTCTCTGCTTTATCTTATCCAGCTCACAGAGTATATCCTCATCCCGTCTGTTGTCTGAATATTCTAGTTGGAAAGATTTAAGCAGTTCATTATATGATCTGAGTTGACAAGCCGGGTAATGGTAGTACCATTTCCTTGCTGCCTCCTTTAATGTTTGCGGAAAGTATTCACCCCAGTCATCTTCATCGATATTTTATAACTCATCATACTACTCAAAGGCTTGGATATGAACATCCAGGTCATCCTTCTTTCCCCCTTTGAGCACGGGAAAAGAAATTTTCAATGAAGATGTGTAATCATGTCTATCAGCATCATTTCTTCCTCTTCTCACCTTGGGATCCTGACTCTTTTTTGAAGCTTTCTTATAATGGTTTGTGTCTACATCCCAATTAATTTCTACCTCCATCTCAGTTGTTGTTTCGTCCCTGGCTTTTCTACTGGAACTATGATGACTTCCTTTACTGCCTTTGGCTCCTTCGTCTCTTGTCTGGTCCAAGAACTCTTGGCCTTGCGTTCTTCCCTTTCAGCCCTTCGTCTTCTGGGCTGACTACAATGCTGAGAGTCCTTTGTCTCATCAGCATGACTGTGCTCCTCTTGAGCCTCAATGTCAGTTACTTGTTCATCCTTGGGATCAAAATCTCTTTCTAACTCCTCAGGGATAGGGTCAACGCGGTAGGATGGTTTCCGGCCACGATTGGGTTTGGGTGCCATTACTGCAGCTGAAAACTCAAACTAGGAGAGGAGTTTGTTGGTCAACGAGCAACAGCTCTAGCCACTGTGATCGCCAAAATGGAATTGGCGCTGATCTCTTTAGATAGTTGATTCCAGTGTTAGAATTTATAGCTACTGTGATTCATTAGTTCAATTAGTAGAACTAGAGGAAAAGATAGAAACTGAACTAGAACAGTTACATGAACTGGAACACATCTGCTGAGAGAGAGACAAATTGAATGACTGGAATTAGTGTTCAAATTCAGATTTAGATTCAGATTCAGAATCAGAAGGAATGGATACAAAGTATATATGGCTGAAGTACACTCAACTATTGTATTAGGGATTACAAAGTAAGAGTACAACTGAGGATAATGTAGCTCGAGAACAGCTTCAGGACTACAAGCACACAACTAAGATTAAGAAATTAAAAGATAAAACAACGTCCTATTTATAGCCTCTTGGAGTTACTGTGGTAACCGCCATGGTAATTACTGACTAGTCTGCTCTTCGGCTTTCAGGAGCTCGTTCCCACCTAGTGAAACTGCCTCCACCATCTACATATGCCATGATGCTAGGGAGGTCATGGACTTACATTCAAAGAAATGCTTGATGCAAAGAAGCAGAGAAAAATGTCGCAAAACCTTTTGTGGAATTTTCGTTACATGGAGATCTACTCGATATCTCTCGAAATCACATTTTGGACACTTCTCCATGTCTATGTATTCCCCTCTGAAAAGAATGCAATCGTTAGGACAAGCGTGAATCGAATTGTAATCCATCCCCAAGTTTTGCAAGATCTTTCTTGCTTCCTCTCTGGAATTTGGCATCACATTATCAGCTGGCAGTATGTGCTCTTTGAACAATCTACAGAGAGAAAAAATGTGGTACACTTGTGTAAGTAATCTATCAAATCATTATACATCTAGAGTTTTTTATTAAAGTAAACACATTGCAATAGATCACCTAAAGCGCTGTGATGCTAGTGTCACTCCATCCAAACTTTGCCTGCATGTTGAGAAGAACCAGGAGCGCCTTCAATCTAGACACACATGCTCCATCATACAATGGCGTGTCGGCTTCACTTTTCATATCATCATAGATAAGCCTTTCTAGATCCATGATCGTCATGATCATTTCATTGCTCTCGGGCTCAAACATTGCCTCGTTGGGAATGTGGTCTGCATGATCATCCTCCAAGCTGTCAGAGGCTACATCTTGTGGCCTCACGTATGCTGCTTGACCAAAGCGCCTATGAACACATCTATTGGGTTGCAAGATTGTTGCCTTTTGGCCAGCGTCAGAGTCTGACGAGTTATAATTGGCAACAACTCAACCTATAATATATGGATCAAACTCGCCAAATTCGCAAACCTGCTACAAAGAAATGCATCTTGTGCGTCACACACCATGCTTGCATTGATTACAAGGACATAAGATCCTTGTTGAAAGATAGGTGTTTCGGTTGGACGGCCCCACATCCTCATCACTACTCATAATGAAGGTAAAAACCTTATAGCATGGACATAAATTTAATCTTCTATTGGCATCCTCTGTCTTCTCTCTCTCTCTCTCTCTCTCTCTCTCTCTCTCTCTCTCTCTCTCTCTCTCTCTCTCTCTCTCTCTTTGTTCACAGTGTAAACTACCTCACATTCTCTTGTCATGTCCAATCCCCGCACACCTCGGTCATTAGGAAATTTCGGAGTTCGTTTGGAGGTCCTTCTAAGAAAATGTATTTTTTGCACTCTCTCTAGAAAATATGGCGAATAATAGAGGCGGGTTTGTCATGGTAAAAGTTCAAAAAGTGTATTTTAAGTAGATTCTTTATCCTTCTGAACATTCGTCCGTAATGATTGAGGGATAATCTTCTTTTCAGTTGCATTGAATGAACCTCGTCAACATGGAGGGAATGAGGCTAACATGGAGGGACGAAGCCGCAGCCGCCTATTCACTTTTCATTAAACCTGCACCTTTGGCTAATGGCGCACTCCTCAAATGGCACAAATGTTACACAGAAACGAGCCAAATATCACCTTCACATTGATTTGGACAACGACTACCAACCATTGATTAAGCGGAGTAAAGCAAATACACATATACCTCCCGCATCCATAGACACGCTCAGAGCTCAGGGAGCTAAACACATAGATATATGGATGAGAGTCTCTCTCTATTCTAAGAATCCAATGACTAATGCGTCTCCACCATTTGTCAATCCTACAAGCTTATTGACCTTTGCTGGTGATGGAGAAAACGGCCTTCTGGGTTATTGTAAATCTCTTACAAGGCAAGCTGAAATTTATAAGGGCATTCTCCAAGCTCAACAATGTGAGATTGTTCGTCTTTCACATTTGCATTCTACAGATCAGGTTACCATTTTGCAACACAAAACAGAGGTACAGGAACTGAAAGGAAAGGTACGAAGTTGTCAAATGAAGGACACCATCTTGGGTGGTCGTATCCGAAAGAAGAAATTGCGCAACCTTGAAACATTGCAAGTTGCATCCGGACGTCTCAAGAAAAGAATCCGAGCATTAAGGTGATGCTTCTTGGTTGATTAAATAGTCTTAGTTAAGTAAATTTTTTTTCTAGTTATGCATTGTTTTCATGTGCCTAAATAATGTTAGTTAAGTAAATTTTCTGTTATTTACTTATGCATTGTCTTCATGTAGAGATTCAATCTATCCTGACAAGGAAAACATTGACCCCAAAGCCAATATAGGAAAGAGATTGAAGCCACTTATAAGTAGAAGCCTGTCTGTGTTTGAGCAGCTCCAGGCAAAGTTTGCACCAGCTATTTTTGACATAGCCCTCCTGACATCAGGTGCTTTAGTAAACATGGTCAAACAAACCATTGGGTTGATCATGAAAACCTTTCAAGAACTGAAAAATCTTGCAATTACTTCCTTGCCAAACATAGTTGAGCGCATACATCTTGTGCAACAGCTTTATACGGAGTTCAAGAGCAAGGAAAAGTTAGAAAGAGCAGCAAAGCGTGCAAGAGTGGAAGCCAGTTCTTCCGAAGCTGCTGTTGAACCAGAAATCCTTCTTAGAACAGAGCCTACAGCGGTATCCGTTGCTGCATTAGACATCTCTCAGCTACCACCTATTTTACACCTTTTACCCGACACAGCAGTCTTCAATATCCAAGCTCCACTACTGGGAGAGGAAAAATGGGCACATGTGTGGGTGTCACACATCCCGCTTTCAAAGATCAAGTGTATGCTGCAAAAGTGTTCAAAGTACACTTACATGGGCCCACCATGGAGCAACAGGTCAAAGACGAAGCAACAATTTTGGATATTTCACATCGTGGTATTATCTACCCTCTTGCCATGGTGTGCCATGTGGAGCGACCTATGCTCATTTCACGATTTTGGAATGGCGGCCATGTGGAGCAATGGATAAAAGAATGCACTGCAAATGGCAGGCAGCCTGTCATTCGCGATTACGTACTCACTGCAGGAACAGTAGAGCTATTCCAGGAGAATATTTTGCAGATCATCAATGCTCTCCTCAAAACTCTGAAGTATATACATACGCATAACTACCTCCACAATGATCTACACTCTCGCAATATGATGTTGCATTTTGGCGAAAAAGGTGTTTACGCCGGTATTGTGCATTGGGGTTCATGCACTAAAACAAATATGACAGCCGGTTTTCCTCCTCTACGCGATATGCAGATAGAAACTAGAAAACAATATGAGAGAGATTATCCATGGGTAGCCCCCGAATGTATATCTAGTAATCCTCCCTCCTGGACCAAAGCTATGGATATTTATTCCATGTGTCATACATGTAAACGCATTTTGAAGTGCTTACCAGAGCCCCAAGAACAAAGCAAGAGACATTTTTTGAGTAATGTACTTGCCCATCTTGAAAGCGGCAAGCGCGTTCACCCCAAAACCTGGCCTAATGCTTTTAATCTCTCCTTATGTTTATATGGTGCCCATAGAGTGGGTTACAACATTGTAATGACAGCTGGCTTACGACCAGTTGATGATTAATGAAAACGCAGTCTCATCAATCATTTGATGAATGATTCTATGATTAATGAAAACCAGTTACACATCTTATGTTAGCAAGGTAGAGTATCAGAGCTGGAAAAAGCTACATATTCCAGTCAAAGATCAAGAACCACCTACTCATAACGCAAAGGCTGAGGTTTGACAATCAATAGACATGCTATTTTCGATGTGCGACAAAGATGACTGGTCACAAGGTGATATGAACAAGTTCAAGGAGAATCTCAACCTTCTCAAGAAATCATTCAAGATAGCATGGACAGACACCCAGATTACTCACTACATGGTATTATTGTGTATTTGATTCTCTTTATGTGAAACTATGTGAGTGTAAAACATTCTAAGTAATTTGTTTTCATATCCAGCACATCATTTTCAATCATTTACCATATTTTATACAAAAGTATGGGAACCCGGAAATATGGAATACCCAAGGGATGGAAAAGTCTCATTACATGGCCAGAAATGTGTATTTCAGGCACACACGACATGGTGGCTCTCGAATCAAGGCTAACAGTTTGAGAGAACTATTTGAATGGTTTTATCATAGAATCATTCATCGAATGCAGGCAAAAGAAGTCTTGGCCTCTTCAGCAACGGCACAAGCCATCAGACATTTACAACAAAAAAAATGAAAAGATCAATGGCATACAACAACTCCGGTGCTCGTGAAGGTCAACAAAGGTGGAGAGAGACAATGGTGTATGTGAACCACAAGTGGAGAAAGATACTCTGAGTGGATGACATTGTACAAAATTTCTATATTTCTGTAATACATTATCTTATACAATTGCTACTTGAAGTGTATCAAGATTTTAAAGGTTCAATTTTGTTTTTTGGCACATCACCCTTGTAACGAATCATGAGATGTTTGCCATACTCTAAAAGTTCATCCGAGTTTTGTCTACCAAGAGCTAGTGCCATTGCTATGTAAGTGTAGTAATACGCTGCCCGACCACCTGTATAGCCCGGGCAGTAACCAAAACAATCTTTGGTAAACACTTTGTCCATAAGAATGACTTTATCTGCACTTTTGGGCAGCACGGGTCCACCCAAGAAGCGTGATAGTGTCTTTAATGTGTAAGTTTCTATTGTACCCTCTTGTGACATTCCATTGTGAAAAACTATTATCGACGACTCGCAAAGTTTTGAAAGGTACTGTGCTAGGGCCGCATCCCTTCCATGATACTCTTGAGTTCGCCGTCGAAGGAAGTCATCCTTGTCAGCAATCCAAGACTGCACATATCATGTCTGAGTAAGTGACAGAGAGAGAGAGAGAGAGAGAGAGAGAGAGAGAGAGAGAGAGAGTTACCATGAAGCTCTATTCCTGCAAAAAGAGGTTTTCTTGCCACAGGTCCACAGATGTAGTTGACTTCTGACGTGAATGGTTCAACCAATCCTCCACTTCTTTGTGACTTGTTGATGGTCTTAGGCTTTGTCTTATTGCTTGGAAGGTGGCTTCATCCGGTAGTGTCTCCTTGTATTTTTCAGATTTCTCAAAGCAACTTCGGAGGCATTCCATTGGATTGCTGGATGTTTCCATTGCCTCATCATCACTACTATCCTCTGAAACAAATCCACTCCTCTCCTCTTGGATTCTGGAAATGATAGCCAGGGAGAAGTCCTCCCTTAAATAAAAGATGCTATGCACATCATGTAAAAAGATATAGGTCCTGTCTCCAATCATGAACTCAGGCACAGTAGGCAACATCATCTAAGCATGCTTCTCAGTGAAGTTACCGACATCCAAGGGCAGTTTGATTTCTATTGTTTTCACAGAGATCATCTTACTTCTTTGAAATTCAATTGCCTCAACCTCAAGGTTGACTGTATCTTCAACCTCCTCGGCTTCTTGTATGTGTGTTGTCTCCTCGCATTCTTCGTCTAGTGCTGCATCCTGCTCCTCTATCACCTCATCAGGATTCTGCATGAGGAATCCAAACAGGCTGTTCAGATAAATCATAAAGCCAAAGGATTCCTGAATAAGTTTTCACTATTTTTGGTGCAAAGGGCAAGTTGAATGTCGGCAAGCAAGTGGTAATTTCCTATACTTCTTCAGTCCCTGTCCTTTTCCACCGCAGTCATTTAAATGAACGATAGTCATACTGGGCAGAACAACCCTCCCTACCTGCACCATCAGTTCAAATTGATCTCTGTAGGGCTGCAAGAATTCATTGTGTTGAGCTAAAAGGTCTTCAATATCAAATTTTGGGTTAAACATAGAATGAACTAGATCATATTTGTCCCCAGCACCACATGATGTTGCAAAATCGGACAGCCTCTCATCAGTTACATCTGGCTCTTCCAGAGAAGGCACATCCTCTTTGGCTTTACCTTTACTTGCACAAGGATTGCTTGCTGGGAGATCTGCATCATCTAAGAAGTCTATATTCCTCTTTCTTGTATTTTTCTTGACAAGTACTGTAGAGGGTGAGGGACCCTTGTAGGGTGAGGGATACTCTTGGTCTGCCGACCTCTCTGACTCATCTTCACAAATTGACTCTTCTTGATCAAAGTCCTGACAAAAGTCAACAATTCTTTTGGCAGAAACGCTAAGCAACTGAGCCTGTAAAGGTTGGACTCCTAGCACAAGCTCTGGGTCCGGTTTTAGTCTCTTCTGCCTACTGGACCTTAATCCTATTCATCAGGAAACAATGTCAAGTCTTTGTTCTCTCTCTCTCTCTCTCTCTCTCTCTCTCTCTCTCTCTCTCTCTCTCTCTCTCTCTCTCTCTCTCTCTCTCTCTCTCTCTCTCTCTCTCTCTCTCTCTCTCTCTCTCTCTCTCTCTCTCTCTCTCTCTCTCTCTCTCTCTCTCTCTCTCTCTCGGCA